>NC_143395.1:78186741-79532574 GCF_052110815.1 Crocodylus siamensis | reverse complement strand
CTTTGATGTGGTACAAAGAATTTGTTTTCTTAGATGCCTGCCTGGCTTATCTTGTTTACAGGCTCCCTCCCTCCTTCTGCAGTATGGGATATGGTTAGATTATCTGACCTTGTTTCACCTAGTTAGTTCCCCCCTATTTCAAGAACATTGGGGATTAGTAGGATCTCAGACTCTCCAGTTTTCTGCGTGTAACAAGCGATGGTTTAAAATGTTTCTATCTAACAAAAGTCACTGGGCTCAATATAGGGGGTATCCAGGTGAATTTATCAACCTGTGAGATGTAGGGAGGTCAGAGCAGGTGATCCAATGGTGCCTGAAGGCTCCTGGTCATCAAAAGATAGATTCTGAGAGCTCCTTACCCTGTAGAGCTTCAGGCTTGTAGAACTTATGTAAGCTCTTGGAAGCCCATCCATTCAATTTACATAGTTTATAGTGGCTAGTAGGCTATATGTATTTCATGGGAAACTTGAACTACAGTCTCAAAAAATAATGTTTCTAGATCCTATAACTCAGAGATTTTGTGGCTACTTCAGTTGGTTTTTTTTAATGGTCAATAAGGCCAGATGTTTTTAAAGCTTTTTAAGCACTATTCTTCAGCAAATTTTACTGGATTGTGTAGCAAATGTTAGTTGTTCACAAGAGCATGCATGGGATCTTGAATAGATCAGTATGCTTGCCAGTTTAGATTGGATATGCCCTTCAGGGAGATTTGCATGTCTGACCTGTCTTAGAGGACAGGAGAATCTAAACTGAATGAAACAGAGAGCAGAAGAGGATAGGAGAAAAAGAAAGGCAAAGAAGGTAGTCATGAGGACAGGAATTTGAGCTTACTGTTGATGTTTGTCAACATTTTATGAGCTGTCTCTGTAAGCTTTGTTAAAATTTAATATTTTTTAGAGCAATAGGGCAGCCCAAGGCACCATCAAAACGGTGCCTGAAATGATGCCTCCTCCAACAGCCAGCTTGGAAGAGTGGGGCTGAAATTAGAACTCACTGCAAATTTTGAAGTTAAGCATTTTTTTGGTCAAAGATTATGATTCAGCAACAGTGAGAACAATTTGGAATGACTGAAAAACATAGTTGGGTAATTTATTTCACTATAAGTTTTCTGTTTTGATTTTAGCATTTCTCTGTACTCTGTCACCTCTTACCATTTGTGTCCATTGCTTGGATGAGCTCACACTGTTTAAATGCTGAAACCAAATGTTCTTTTTCCCCCAGAATTCTGTTCCCCATGCATTTAAAAGTGTGTGTTTTATTCTGGTTCATTAGCATTTTCCTCAAGCAGAATTCAGCCAGTTCCATCTAGATTATCAATACAACACCATCTTTGTTATCCCACTGTGGGAGAAAGCCAGAATTAGAGCTATTAATTGAACACCAGCAAGTTTCTGTGCTTGGATTAAAATAACATTGTTGCCTTGCCTCTACAAAACAGTGACCTGAAGGGTGAAGGTTGTGAGGTACCCGAACCACCTCTAATTTTGCTGCTTTCTAGTTTTCATCCTATGTGAATTTCTCTGTAATTGAAATGTCTACTTTCAACTGTAATCTAAATATTTCATTTCATTAATGTACCTAAGGGTAACACTTACGTAGCATGTCATGAGACCACTATGAATATTAGCAAATTAATCCTGTGAGGTGGATAAATATTCTCTTTTTTGGAGAAATGGAAAAACTGAAATAGTTTTAAGTAACCTGCCTGGCTGTCTTCCTACATTAGGTTAGTTAGTGAATTGACTCATATGCATGCAAGATCTGATGGTTCTGAGTTATCAATAATTGTGGAAGATTCAAGGGACACTTTAATGCAGAGGTCTATCCCCTTGGTCCCTTCCTCACTTTTCTTTTTTCCAAATATCTTATAACCAGAGTTCTTAATGTTCTTTTTATGTGAATCATCCCACAAGGTTTCCATAGTATTGGTTATATTAAATTTATTCTAATCAACGAGAAGTTCAAATTCCTCTTGCTTCTTACTCAGTTTCTTAGCAGTGATACATAAACAACTGAGAAATGTCTTCTCCTATTCGGTTCAATTTGTTCATGACATGCTCAGAGTCTGTACTAAATTTGCCTTAGCACCCTCCCCTGGCATTGTCAGTTTAATGATAGCTGGCTGCTCCAGCTACTCTGCACCTTAGAAGATGAGGTCTCCCTTTTGTGATGAAAATCCTGGAACTAATGACACAACATGCATATTGACGACTATCTTGATAGTCCAATAATTTGTTCAGTCTTGTATATGCTCTAGGGCAGTGGGGACCAACCTTTTTGGTAGGGTGCCGCAAATTAGTCCTGTACCCTTCCCAACTGCTGCTCTGGTTCCCTTTCCCTGCCCAAACTGCTGCTCTGTGTTCTGCTCCCTGTCTAATCTGCAGCTCTGCTTTCTGCTTCCTTCCCTGTGGTCCCTGCTGGATTTGCTGCTTTGCTTTCTGCTCTCGGTGCTATATGCCACTGTGCTGCCTGCCTATCCCCTCTCCAATCTGCTATGTGCCACACAGGCTAGGGACAGAAGTTGCACATAAACTGGTTCAAGCCATCAGAAATTGGATTAAACCTGTAACAGAACAGAAGTTCAGTGCACATAAAAGAGTTCTGAAATGGCTGAAATGGGTTTAAGATAAACCTGGTTCAATGTAGTAGCAGACGTAACTGATTTGGGTCAAACTGGTTTATGAAACTTCTGTCCCAGAGCACCGAGGCTGCCCAGGACACTTCTTGCTGTAGAGATGCCAGTGAGGATTGCTTGTTGTTTCAAAAGGGTTGAAGGAGCTCTCTTGGTAGGTGTTTTATGCTCCAAGGACATCCATGAGATACGTTTCCTGAAGCTTTCTCTTCTGTTCCTTCATAGACACATTCCTCAGTCAATGAACTACTCAGTATGGAAAGTGATTCCATACTCCTAGTTGATGAAATTCATCCTTGTTTTCTTTCCTTTTGTCCTAATTGCCAATTTGCTGTATTGCCTGTGTGCATGTACCTGTAAAGGTACATACATGCAAATACCATTGCGGACCAGATACTCAAGGCTAGCCATCCTGCATTTGATCCCAATCCTAGAGCAAACCAGAGGCTGGAATGATACTATTGTCATTAGATTACATCATCTAAGGGCTACACTAAATTACATTCACAGAAATTGTCCCCTTAAAAATCTTTGTTCTGTTAGTTGAAGAGCAACAGACTGCAGAGTGCCTTGCCCAGGCCCTGCCCCATGTCCAATTGCCTTTATCCTCATAGTGGCATAGGTAGAAGAGGTAGTTTAAACCCAGCTAATACCAGGTTTTCCCAGTTGGGAATTTCCCAGAAGTAGGGGCCTTTCTAAGCTACCTTGTATTGCAGTGCTGCCAAAACATCTGGAAAAAGACTGAGAATCTGGCCTTTTCACATCTGTGCTGTTTCTATTTCCATTACTAATTTGTTCTGTGTCTGACCTTCAGTGCCTGGCTGATAGGTGACAGGATAACTTGTTATTCCTATGATAGGGGACACATTTATACTGTATTTAGTAACATATAAGCAATTTAGCAATATGCACTTGTATTGGTTCCACTCCTAATAGTGGAGGAAAACTGATATAGATTTGTCTAATATTTTTTTTCTAGTGCTCTAGGCTTACATGAGGTATTTTTTATTTTATTTTACGGATAGTGCACACAACAGTGTTCCTGGATCAAAATGTCACAAAATAACTCTTTCAAGCCACTCAGTAAACATGTCTTTTCCCTTTGGCAAAAGAAGGGGGGGAAAAAAAGACTATAATTCTATCTAAAGCTAATCCAATAATTTATAGTGACTTTTTTACTACATCAAGATAAATTACAGGTTTAATTCCATCTAAATATGTTGTTATGTTAAGACCTTATATTAATCTTGGCATAAGAATATACTGTTGTTATTCTCTATAATTTGTGGATGTGTTGATTCACTTTCTATTTTTGTAGGTTTCTTATATTGTATATATGAGGTTTTGATTTATTTGGATTCATTTTTCTGCCACTATTTTAAGTATAAAATGATCTCACAGGTAAGAGCTAAGCCATAACTATTAGGAAAATGATAACCCAATGTGACGGTACTAATTTAGTATATTCGAACAGATTCTAAGACAAGGCATTTATCTGAAGCAATTTAATATATAGCCACAAGAGGGCAGTAAAAGATTTGATTATACTATGTGGGTCTAGTGTTATCTGTATTTTAATCGTTTGGTTTCCCTTCCACTGAACTCCTATCTTGTCAAAAAATAAAAATTTGACGCTGATGCGAGAAAGGGGATTTGATTTTCATTTCCCTGTGCGGGTTAGGCACATTTTTTTCATATTCTTGTTAGTTCAGCTTATCATCAGTGTGTGGAGAGTGAACGATACCATCCCTAGTTGTGCACTCAGGGCAAGAGTGGGGCCTGTGGGAATACATGTTTGTACAACTTCCATGTTTACCCAACTTTCAAGGTCAGGGCTTCCTCCCAAGAATAAAAAGAAAAGCCCAGAAAGTTTTGCCATGTTTTTTTTTTTCTCTATAGGCTTACAATTCCTTAGTCTCTGTCCAAAACATCCGCTGTGCATATGACAGATTTCTGTCAACAACAAATTTAATAGGAAACTCACATAACAGAGTCTGGATGGCTTAGAGCTTCTATGGGCCATTGAATCTTTTGCCATCACATTGCTGGTTCAAATCCAGTCTCTGCTGGTAATGGCAAAAAGCTGTCACTGAAAGAGAGGAAAGGAAGATGAAAATCTGAAAAAACAAAATAAAAAAATGTCCCCCCCTGCATTTCTCCTTGTGGCCCAAGGGATCTTTTTGAAATAGCATCAGACAATGACTAAGAATGGGTAGAAATGTTTTCCGGGCTGAGCATGATCTTGGGTAGAAAACATGTAGGAAATGATGCACTTCAAAAGATGAGAGGAAGCATGACCTAGGAGCAAACAGAAATAGCAAAATACAAGGAATACAAAAACCTCTTAGTACAGAATTAAAAAAATTACACAGGTCACATTATAAGTGAAGGTTAGAACATTTACAACGGGGTGCCAGACAGGAAAGGCAATTTCTTGTACAACGCTGAGCATGAAGAAAAATGCTACAGTGTGCCAAGATGGTATGAAGGATAGTCCTGCAGAAGAGTGCTTGCCAAAACTTCCGGGCTTCATTCCCACAACTCCCACTAATTTGTGTGACCTTGGGTAAGTTTCCCATGCTCTCTGTCCATCAGTTTTCCCACTGTAAAATGGGGTCAATATTAACCTAACATACTTCACAGGAGCAGTTCTGAGAGGGGATTCTGAAGTGTGCTGAGATCCTGGGGTAGAAGGTGCTAAAATAGAATTATTATTTGAGGGTTATTATCTCCTGAATATTTTTTCTAGGTTTTTTTTTTGTTTTTGTTTTTTTACATGAGCATAATCAGACCAGCCTAGTGAGGTCCAAGAGAGCTAGATGGTAACAAAAGTGCTCCCTGCTACTTGAGGTAAAGCAGAACACCCTGCAGTTATTAACAGTGTCTGACCTCTTGCTGAGATGGAATCAGACCCACTGCACTATGGTGTACACACACGCAGTTCAGTTCCAATATAAATATGCTACTATTTCCATCTACCGTGTATTCTGTAACTGATTCATGGTGCCAGGTTTAACTCTCTTTCTCACACACACACACACACACACACACGTGTGCGTGCGCGTGCAGTGGATGATAAAACAGTAGCACTGATTGTTAAATTGGCAGTTGTTACACAGGAAAGGCAAATTATATATATAATATATAAATATATATGTACATATACACATATGTCTATATATGTATATGTATGCATTTATATATATATAATATATATATATATATACACAGATGTGTGTGTGTATATGTGTATGCATATATGTATACGATATAGAGCCTTAATAAAAAATGGATGAAATTGTCGGCTGACTCTATGCAAATCCTTACTTAGATTGCTTTGCACAGTTGTGTTATTTGAAGACTCCAGTCGTGGATTACAGTGCATCCAAATTTTAATCCAGACTTTTTGAAATGGAGTGCTTACTATCTGCTTTACTTCATTTATATGCCTTTCTCATGGCAAGCACAACAAAAATGAAGATCACAGATATAATGGGGCAGATATTACACATATGCATGTACACAGGTGCATGCATACATGCATGTACAGAGGCTACAAATATTTCCTTAAATATTTGTAACCAATTTTCTTCGATTATATTGATAGCCTCCTCCTGTTTGCTTTCCTTATAATTCTTGGAAGCATGTTGGATGGCAGGTATGTGTACTGACAGAGTATTCCAAGCAAATTTAAAAAAACATTAATGGAAAATGAATTCTCAAGTGATAGTTATATTTTCATTGGGAAGTTAATTCTTACTTTTATATTTACATGCAAACACATCACTATCTCTGCCCAATCAAAATGACTTAAATATTGACTACCATATAGTAACAACAAGCTGCTTGTGAACCCTTAACAGATCAAGAATTAATTACAAAAAATATTAAACAGTTCATATCCTGAATACATTCAGGAAACTTACAGTATTTATGTACAAGTTTCAGTTTTTCCAAAAAGGCACAACTTTTCCCATTTCTAAAAATAAGTATGTTTACACTGATACTTTCCCCCTCATATTGCAAGTACTGTGCATATGCTTTTGTGCTTCAGGGATCTTAGTGATATATTCCTTTCCTTATATGTTTGTTTTTCATCTTATTTGTAAGACAAGGAATGCCACGTTGATACATTTTTTTCAATATGTTTGTTTCTTTTTGTTGTAGCTCTGGACCCTTCTCCAAAAAAACAACAGTCAGTGAAAAAGTTGGTTTTCAAATAGATATCGGTCAAATAAGTATCCAAGGTCAAAACGCTTAACCAAACTTCTTTGGTTTATATCATAGTTGTCAATTGCATTCATTTCTCTGAGAATGTTAGTTTAAATGATGGTCTGTAAGGCAGGGTTACAAAGTTAGGGTCAAATGCCACACAATCCCTAGCAGATCTTTGTGTTGATAATGAGAGCTTTTATAAAGACTTAGGCTCCAGGGTAGTCTTTAATTAGTAACCTGGGACAGATTTTCTTTTTAAAGGTGTTCAGGTGCCTAACTCAAGCTGGAACCTCAACTGTTTTGACAAAAGTGGATTGACTCTAACTTGAGACCTGGGAATCTAGCTGAAAAATAGCATACTTCTGCTCTAGAGGGCTTGTAAATATTGCTCAATCAGAATTTCTCATTCATTGTCTATTTTGATACTCTTGGAAATACTGCAGGAAAGTGCTGTTTTTCTGGTGTTTCAGTATTCTTGTTTCTAGATCCAGAAGAGGCAAGAAAGAACAGATAACTGAGAGAAGGGTAGAAAGTAACAAAATTCTTCTTTGTATAAACTAGTCCACCAGCTTTTTAAACAGATTGTCCCATTGAAGAGCTGTATTTGCATTTGTGTGAGTGAGGAAGAGCTCCAAATTCTTACAAATCCAGGATCCATGCCACTCTGAGGGCTTTGGCGGCACGTAAGTGTGGGGAGTAGGCTAATGTCTCTCACTATGATCCTAGTAAATCTGAGGGTATATGGATGGGTAATGGTTTAGTTTCCTAGGTGGGGGAAAGGAGAGAACCCACATTAAATACGGCCATAAAGATGTCAGTGGTCAGTTAGAGTGCCAATGCTATGAGAGTCTAAGTCTGTTCCTGCTTTGCATAGCAACCTGCATAATGCCTACTTTCATCTACCAAGGTACATTTAGGGCCTTGGCAAACATTCAGTTTTGGGCCCTGACTCTGCTAGACAGTCATACTAAACCACAATCATACTGCAATGGGAGGAGACGATTTGAATCGTACAACCTAAACTTTGCCCAAGAAGGAGGACAGTCCAGTGGGCAGGCCTTTGTTCTAAGGGATTTGGTTATTCTGCTGTTTCAACTCAGACTTTCTGTATACTCTCATTTAGCCTTTGTTCCTTGTTCCTGAAGTGACGGGCTAGCTGGTAATGATTTGGCCCAGGGGTTTTGAAAGGGTAAAAGATGATTGAAGGGCTTGGGATCCTCGTTTCTCACCAATCAGGCCTCAGAGACTTGCCCTCCATGTCCCATTATTGGCCCCTCGGGTCACCTGGAGGTGGATAAAAGGGGCAACGCAGCTGACTCAGGGAGGGACCACGAGGAAGGAGTTACAAAGAGCTGGGCCAGCGGGCTGGGAGCAGTTGCCCCAGAAGAACCCAAAGGAGTGGGACCTGCAGGCAGCAGTTGGACCCTCAGCTGGACCCTCAGCAGCGTGGTGTACAGGCGGCAGGAGAGGCTCCCTACTGGGCTCCAGTATCGCCCTACGAGAGGCTGCAGCCAGCAGGAGAGGTCCCCAGCTCCAGCAAGAAGCTGAGTAGTGACCTGAGAGATTCCCAGCTCTGCTTCCAGCTCCTCCAACAAGAGGCCAGGAAGCTCAATGTGAGGCAGGGGCTGCTGGAAGGTCAAAGCCCCCCTAGCAGCTCAGGGCAGTACCAGCACTGGTGGCTGTATGGTAGTGTTTCTGCCTACCATGTAGGACATCTCAGTTTAAGTTCCAGCTGGGTTGAATTGGGGTGAGTGAAGTGAGAAGGAGAAATTCTTGTTGCAGTGGAAGGGGGGCATTGTGTTTTCCCTCTTTCCCCCCTCCAGGTTCCTAGGTCTCATATTTCTTGTTATTTACGTTTTGTATTTTGTGCATTTTGTATTTTGCCAACCAGTATTGTTTGTTGTGCTGTTTGTGTTATATATTTTGTTAAACCCATGTTTAGTCAACTGGATGAATATATCTACGAATGTAAATGTCTAACCTTTATTGAATCCTGTCCCCTCGGGGCACTGTAGTGTCCCCTATACCCCCTGGTTTATACATGTTATGCTACTACTGTTTTTTTCATTAAAAGGTATATGGTTAAGTCCCCATTGGTGATCTGGCTCTGCTCTATAGGGGAAGGAGGGTCCCTACACCTCCCACAGTGCTTGTGCACCTGCTCTGATCCTTTCAATTGGAGAGGGGGTACATCTTGGAGTACTGCCCGGGTTACACCTACATCGGAGATGCTGGTGTAGGAAAATGTGTTAATGATTGAGATGTATTCAAATCCTATGGTAATGGACACCAAACCACCATGTGAGGCCATGGAAAGATGTTACATTTCTAATGAGAAATATGCCCCTTTAGGGATGCTAAAACAGAGCTGGCAGGCATTCAAGAGTTCAGTAGAGAGAAGAATGCGGTGATTCTGCCACAAAATGTTAGCTGTTTCAAACAACAACTTCTCTGGAGAGAGAACTTTTCTAGCACCACATGTAATGCCTGTACATTTTCAATTGACATGACAAGTGTCCCCAGGAACTCCAGTATCCCACAGGTCTCCATGTTCCCTCCTCCCCGTCTTCCAAAGAGGAGGGAAGGAGGGAGGATGCTGGCTCCCTGACAGCCTAGCCAGCAGTGAGCTTTCAGGGAGGCCTGATGGGACCCTATTGCTGGTGCTGCTCTTTGAACAGTTTGGGGACTTTCTGGAGCTGTTCAAAGTCATGGTGGGAATTCCTTACCACCTAGCCCCTCCTGCCTGCCTGCTCTGCCAGTCAGCAAGCAGGAAGCGGGAACAGGGTGGGGTAAGGGTTAAAGGTGAGGCAATTCCCACCACCACTGCAAGAACCCTGGCAAGAGCTAGAGCTCTGGTATTGGCACTGCCAAGGATGGGCAAGGGCAAGCAGAGCAGTCCTCTTTGCCCCTACCTACTCTTCCAGGGCAAGGGACTGTTCTTGGCAGCTGTTGCTTTTCAGTCACAGGAAAGAATAAAGGTGACAGCTAGAGGCAGGAGGTCCCAAGGGAGCAGCCCCGTATCATCTCCTGGTCGGAAAGCTTGCCTTTGAGCTGAACCCTTGTATCACTGCAGATTTCTGGAAACATTTTAGAGCTGCAGTTGAATACTTGTCCCTAGCCTGAAAGAGGTAGATTTTTATATTGGGCTGAATGTCCACTTGCTCAAGATAATGCTGTTGGAAAGCGCTTCATTTGAGGACAAATTTTGTACATAAGAAAATAACTGGTCTTAAGATACAGGAAAGCAATAGAGGCAGAAACTTGCCACAAGAAATCTTCATGTCCTTTTAGGTATAACTTTGTCAGAGCACTACTTTAGATCTCAGTTTCAGGTATGTTGGATTTCTTTCTTGATCTTAACTTCCCTGTGGTTCTTTCCTGATTATAAATTCAGATTAACCTACTCTTTTTGGAAATATGTTATTTGTAGTCAAACAACATCCCAGTTAGGCTGGGTGCTGCATTGACAAAGTAAGAAATGAGCCCTACCTTGAAGAGATTTACTGGTAGACAAGAAAAAAGCAGCAGATCTGGCAAACAGTTTTAATGGATACTTTATATGCCAAAAGTTGTAGCTTGCTGGATTCAAAACTGCTTGCAAAGTTGGTTTGAATTTGACCATTCATTTCAAGTGAATTACAAAAATGGAGAAAAATATTTGGAGTATTTAGAAATGTTGAAACAGCTGAAACAAAAACATTTAGCTTTTTAAGAAGAGTTTTTGATCGGAGCTCTTGAGAATGCCAGAAAGAAGGGGGGGTACCCCTATATTATAGTCTGGGTGGGGACTCCCATATTATAACCCAGGTGTTAGGAAGCTCAGTTGGAATGTGCAATATCTAGGTTCAAACACCCTTTTTGGTGTAAGATAGTGTTTCCCAAACTGTTCCTCAGCATGACCCCATTTCCTCAGCATGGCCCCTCACTTCTAACCCACAGCCCTCCACCCCTCTAGGTGCCCTCCACACCCCACCCACAGCCCTCTAGCCCTGCCAGTGCCCCTCTCTCCCCACCTCTTTAGCCCTTCTGATGCCCCTCACTCATGACCCACAGCTTCTTGGCCCTCCTCAGCCCTGCAGAAGTGACCCCCAAGCTTCCAGGGCTGTGAGACCAGGGCCAGGGCCCACAGCCCCCTGCCCCTCCAGCAGTGCCTGAGCCCCGATGGCTGTTACTGTGGTCAGAGCAGAGCCTGGTTCCCCACCACAGGTGGCATGGCTGGAGCAGAGGCCGTGGTGATGGGAAGCATGTGGGCTGCCTGCTGAGGGCCTGGGACCTGGCCCAGTGGGTGGGACCCAGTGTGGGAGGGTGGGGAGGCTCCATGCTGCTGCTGGGAGCCCCAAGCTGGCCATACTGCCATGGCGAGGTGCCCCCTGCCTGCCTGGTGGCCAGGGCGCAGAGTTGTGCCCCCTGCTGCTGCCAGGTGGGCAGGGGGTGCCTTGCCATGGCAGTGTGGCTGGCCTGGGGGTACCGGCAGTGGCACTGAGCCTCCCTGCCCCACTGTCTTGCAGAGGCCCCAGGGGAGGGCAGCAGGGCAGGGAACCCTGAGCCCATAGCTGGCAGTCCACGTCCCCCACAAATCTGGGGGGTCACATGCCTCCTTTCCTGGGAATGTGCAACCCCAAGATTGGGAACCATTGGTGTAGGTCAAGGGTTTGAGCTGGATTTCCTACTTCCAAAGTTAATGTCCTAACCCTGGAGCTCTAGGGTATTCTCAATGTTACTTTCTGAAGCTACCATATGGTCTGGAGGAATGCAGTGTCTCCTACTTTTGTGGAGAATTCCTTGAGCACCAAGTTTATGGAATTATTTTCAGAGTTGCTCTCTATCCCAGCTGATATTTTAAATATTTTATACTAAGTGGAACAACTAAAACATGGGAGATTGTAAAAGACTTATGCAACATACCCTATGTCCTAGGGGTTAGACCGCTCTCCTGGGCAATGGGACACTGTCGTTCAAATCCCTGAGCAAAATCAGCCAGAAAGCAAGTTACAGATGCTGGGTAAGTACCCTAACCCAAGACCATACCGTTTTTTCTCCTGTTTGCTGGCTATGTGAATGACACCTAAATCTACTCTCTTGCTTTTATTAAAAATATCTGAAAATAGAAACCATTATTTGACTTGATGGAAGTTCTGAAAAATTTCAGTTTGGGTTTGACTTGAAATGATCTTTCATTTTCCTTTTTTTTGGTTTTGTTTTGGCTAATCACATTTTCACACAGCAATAGATGTGAGAATAGGTTGGGGGATGCAGGTTACAATGATAGACACACAGGGTTACATATGCAATTTTGAGAGGAATTTTTGGGGTTATTTTAGATACAAATAAACAAGAAATATTAATGATATCTGTAATCCGGACTGGCCATCTGCCTGATCATTAGCTTTGCTTATTTTCATAAGCAAAGGCAACACTATCACATTGTGCTGATTTTTCAAGCAAACATCAGTAGCAAATAATCCTCTTAAGTAAGTGCAAGTTGCTAGAGGCAACGCTCAGGGCAAAAAATACAAAATGGACTAAAACCAAAACAACTGCTTACCCTCCATGCCACTTCATTGCTGGTGCACTGTTAGAATACTAATATGGAGGGGTACACTTAACCAACCACTGGCCAACAGCAAAATAAAAGGTTGAGACTCTTCCGATAGGAGAAATCTGTGTTTGATCATTGAGCACTGTTACTTTTTATAACTGGTGGAGAAAACATCACCCAACAGATCACTAGAGTGTCAAAACAGTGGACCATATTCATCCCTACTTGAATACCAGTGGAGTTCTGCTATCCTATTTAATGCCTGATCCAACTTCCATGAAATAAGTACTAGCTGATTTCTAAGATACACTTCTAAAGGTTTTTAAAGTTTTAAGCAAGCTGTTTTGATTGGGCACTGATTTTTTTTTTTAAGTAGACCAGAAATCTAGTTAGCTCAGGGGTGGGCAATTATTTTGGGTGGAGGGCCGCTTACCTAGTTTTGGCAGGCTGTTGAGGGTCACATGGGTATCCCCATCCTTTGATAGGTGCCCCACCCCCTCGTCACCATCTTGGGACCAGTGTCTTGGGACCAATGTCCCAGGGCCAGCAGCAGTAGGGCCCAAAGCAGGGAACAGGCTGGCAGGGGTCTGTGGAGCTGGACTGGGCTGCACCAGCAGGGAAAGGGGGATCTGGCTCGGCTCCATAGAGCCTCTGCCAGCTAGGACCCCACGCTCCTGCCACCCTGTTCTGGGCCCCGCCGGCACTGGCCCCAGGACACCGGTGCAGACCCTGTGCTCCCACTGACTCCCCACCTGCTCACACCCAGTGCCCCCCAGGCCTGCGGTACAGGCGGGGAGCAGTGCACAGCCCCGACCCCTTGCTCTCCAGCAGGCAAGAAGCTGGTGCTGAGCGTGGGGAAAAGTGGCTGGTGCTCCTGCTGCAGGCGCTTGCAGCCCATGCGGGGCTTTCTGGAGCAGGCACAGGCAGCCTCAGATGGACTGCAGGGGGCTGCAGTGTGGGGCGCTGGCCACAGGGCAGGTGAGGGGCCACTTTTCCCCATGCTCAGCACCAGCTCATAACCCTCCCCACTGCCAGCCTGGCAATGGGGCGGGTCACAAGGTGGTGCTGAGAGCGTGGGGGGAGAAAGCAGCCCCTCCCTACCCCATGCCCCGCTTCCCACACTGCAGCCACTCACAGTTGACCTGGGACTGCCTGTGCCTGCTCCGGGCAGCCCCGCATGGGGTGCGAGCACCTGCAGCGTGGGGCACTGGCCATGGGGTGAGCGAGGGGCCACTTTTCTCCACATAGGAAAGGAGCCTAAGGAAAAGCTGAGCGTGGGGGGGGGGAAGCAGCCCCTCCCTCATCCCATGCTTGGTGCCCCATGCTGTGGATGCTTGCAGCCCGCATGGGACTGTCCAGAGCGGGCACAGGCAGCTCCACGTGGGCTGCGAGCAGCTGCAGCATGGCGCACGAGGCATGGGGCAGGGAGGGGCCGCTTCCCTGCCCTGCGCTCCTTCCTTGCCTGGGGTCCCCCCCACTTACATGAGCTTCCCGTGTGGGGCAGCCACGTGCTTCTAGCCCAGAAACCACAGGTGGGGCTTCTGGCTGGGGGGCAGGGCAGGCCCCGCTGTTGTTGGAGCGGCTTCCTCTGGGTCCTACTGATCTTGGTTCCTGTCATTTTTTACAGGAGTCAAGGGCAGAGAAATAATAATTTTCTACATTTTTTTAGGGGCTCCATGGGCCGGTTAGAATGGCCTTGCTGGACGGATCTGGCCCGCGGGCCATATTTTGCCCACCCCTGAGTTAGTTATTAGCTTCTGATGAGTCATTTGCTCTTTGGGCTTGCTGTGTTTCTGTTTTAAAAGGACTCTAGGCTGACACAGGTGCAGAATCAGACCACAGTGGCATGAGGCTCCTGGTTAGTTACAGATTAGTTTGAGATTTCTGATAAGCTTGTGAAAGAAATCTCAGTGTGAACTGTATATTTTTAGACTTCTTAGATATGGCAAGGAAATTAATCTCTATTATTCATAATAATCTATTTGCTGACAAACTCAAATGAAAGTTGCCTTTTGGTATTTAACCTATTTTTTATGTTCTCCTTTTTAATCAATGGTTTCAGCTTGAGAGAGGGTGCATTATAGGCTAAGTTCTGCTTATGTGGCTGAGACATTCCTAAAATTTTCAGTTAGCTATCCAGGCAGTTTAAATATCCACGTGTAGAGTTGTTTTGGGGAATTTGCTGAGATACGGTATGTGAAAGCCCTGTTACCTGGATTCTCCTTTGCCTTTGTAACATTCCTTCTGATCCTAAATCAAATAACCTCCTCATTGTTCAGATACTTTGATACTGTTATGTCAGATTTGTATCATATTGTGTTGTTTGTCCTGCAGCTTTCCCACTGGGTCTTCTAATTTGTATTCTTCTGAACCTTGGTATGCCCCATCATATTTGTATCACTCCATCTGAAACTGCTGCTTCATCTTTTTCTTTCCTTGTTGAAGTATATGCTGTCTGATATGCTCTCAATCTCTCCCCTGGATATCTGCTCTTTCTAGCTCCCTCTTTTCTGAAGCACATGGAATGTGAACCCTGTAGTGGTAATTTAAAAGCAAGCTTGAATAGTGTTCTTTTGTTAATTGTACTTGGTTAATGTAGGTCTTGCTTCTGCTCAAATTAATGGGATTCTTGTCACTGCTTTCTATAGGGAGGAATTGGACATTCATTGGTGAAGTTTTTTGTTCAACTGGTGTTTGTTCAAACCATAAGAGAGATTGCATTAGCTAGTGTGGCTTTAATAACTCACAGAACCCCTTCCTTGTTGGGTGTACAGGAAGGAGGGTAGTCAGAGGTTGAAATACAAATTGTGACTACAGAGCTTGTAGTTTGTAAAACTCCATATCAAACTCCATAGCAAAAGCTGGAAGATGGACAGGGAATGAGGACTGCATGAGAGAAAAGAGTGAAGGCAAGTGAGTATCATTCCAGAGAACTGGATTTTACTTTTGCCTCTTGCTACAAAATTGCTAGATAACAGGGCTGTGTGAAACTTCAGTCACTGATTTGGTTCGGAGGAGATTTGGCCTGATTCGGTGGCCGAATCTCTGAATCAAACTGGGAGACCTATCAATCTCTCTGAATCATATTGGAAACCTCCGATTTGATTTGCAGAGATTTGACGATTTGGCCATAGACAGCTTTATACAGGTTTCCCTCAATTTATGCGGGTTCTTTATATGTGAATTCACTCTTATGCAATGAGCATATATAGACCCATAATTCATTATACGCAAGGTAAATTCGCTCTTATGCGATCAGCATATATGACCCCCCTGCCCAAGCAGGTAAGTCTGTGCAGGGAGGGAAGGGCCGTGGCTTCACTCACCCCAGCCCTGGGTGCAACGACCCCAGGAGCAGCTGGTGCCAGCAGCCTGGAGCCACTGGGCTCCGCTGTGCCCCTGCCTGGGCTCACCCCAGCTCCTGGGCTGTGCCGTGCCCTGGTGTAGGCAGCTCGTGTTGGCTGTTCTGGGGGCCGCTCCAGCATGGGCTGGGGTGAGTGCAGACAAGTGGAGCCCTGGGCGGTGTGGGGCACAACACTCACCCCAGCCCCAGCTGCACCGGCCCTGGGTGCAGCTGACACCAGCTGCCTGCACCAGGGCATGGCGCAGCACAGGAGCAGAGTTGAGTGGGGACAGGCGGAGCATAGTGCAGCCCAGCGGGGGGGGGTGCTACTCCCGGAGCTGCTGCAGCTGGGGCTGGGGTAAGTGCTACTCTGTTCCCTATGCTTTACTGCCTTGTGCAGCCCTGGGAGTGGCACCCCTCCTCCTGCCCCTTCCCTAGCCCCAGCCTCCCTCCCTCCCTCACTGCCATGGGACCCTATCCCTATTTCTTATATTGTAAAGTGGGTTTGCTTTATGTGAATTCAATTTATGTGCTGTTCTCTGGGAACGCATGTACAGCATAAACTGAGGGAAACCTGTAACTCGAGGTACCAGGTGTGACTCGTGAATGCCGAGATGGTGGGGTGGATGGAGTGTCCCATGGGAGCATGGGGGGGGGTGGGGGTGTTCCCTGCACACTTGGTGGCAGACCCAGAAGTGGACCAGAAAAATTCCAGCGCATCAGAACAGCTTCTGTACTTGTGTATAGGTGCCCAATAAGCCCAGTTCCCTCAGCTTCTCTTCACAAGTCATGTCTCCCAGCCCCCTAACCATTTTTGTTGCCCTTTGCTGGACTCTTTCCACCTTGCCCACATCCTTTCTATAGTGGAGGGCCCTAAACTGGCCTCACCAATACAGAGTAGAGGGGTATAATTACTTCCTTCAATCTGTTGGCAACATTCCTACTAATGCAGTCCAGTGTGCTGTTAGCTTTCTTGGCAACAAGGACACACTGTTAACTCATATCCAGCGTATTGTCCGCTGTAACCCCCAGGTCCTTTTCTGCAAAGCTGCTGTTGAACCAGTTGGTCCCAAGCCTGTAGCGGTGCATGGGATTGTTCTGTCCAAAGTGCAGGACTTTGCTCTTATCCTTATTGAACCTTACTAGATTTCTTTTGGCCCAATCCTCCAATTTGTTTAGGTCACTCTGAATCCTATCCCTGCCCCCCAGCATATATACTACTCCCCCCAGATTGGTGTCATCCATGAACTTGCTGAAGGAGCATGCCATCCAATCTTCTAGATTGTTATTGAGGATATTGAACAAAACCAGCCCCAGGGCACTCTACTTGATACTGGCTACCAACTAGACCTCGAGCTGTTGATCACTACCTATTGAGCCTGATGGTCCAGCCAGCTTTGTATCTACCTTACAGTCCATTCATCCAACCTATACTTCCTTAGGTTGCTTCCAAGAATGCTGTTGGAAACCGTATAAAAAATCTTGCTGAAGTCAAGGCATATCATGTCGGCTGCTTTTCCTGCATCCACCAGTCATCTCATCATAGAAGGCAATCAGATTGGTCAGATATGACTTGCCCTTTGTGAATCCATGCTGACTGTTCCTGATCTGTCCTGCTTCTCTGAGTGCTTAGAAATGGATTCCTTGAGGACCTGCTCCATGTTTTTTCCAGGGACTGAGGTGAACCTGACTGGTTTATTGTTCCCCAGATCCTCATTCTTCCCTTTCTTGAAGATGGGCACTATATATGCTCTTTTCCAGTTGTCCAGAACCTGTGATAGCCACAGGTTTTCAAAAATAATGGCCAGCAACTCTGCAATCACATTAGCCAATTGCCTCAGCACTCCCTTATGCATTGCATCCAGCCCCATGAACCTGTACATGTCCAGGTTTTGTAAGTAGTCCCTAACCTGTTCTTTCATCACTGAGGGATGCTCACATTCTCCCCAAACTGTGCTGCCCGGTGCAGTAGTCTGAGAGCAGACCTTGCCTGTGAAGACTGAGGTAAAAATGGTATTGGGTATTTCAGCTTTTTCCTCATCATCTGTCACTAGGTTATTCAGCCAGGACCCACACTTTTGCTGACCTTTCACTTACATATTTGTAGAAACTCTTCTTGTTACCTTTCATGTCCCCTGCTAGCTGCAACTCCCAATTGTGCTCTGGCCTTCCTGATTTCATCCCTGCATGCATAAGCAATACTCTTATACTCCTCCCTAGTCATCTATCAAAGCTTTTTTTGTAAGCTTCTTTGTTGTGTTTTAGCTCGCTGAAGAGTTCTCTGCTTAGCCAAGCTGGTCACCTGCCATATTTGCTATTCTTCCTGCGTATCAGGATGATTTGTTCCTGTGACCTCAGTGAGGTTTCTTTAAAATGCAGCCAGCTGTCCTGGACTCCTTTCCTCTTCAGACTGGCCTCCCAGGGGATCTTGCCCATCAGTTCCATGGGGGAGTCAAAGTCTGCTTTTCTGAAATCCAGGGTTCATATTCTGCTGCTCTCCTTTTTTCCTTTTGTCAGGATCCTGCACCCAATCATCTCATGATTACTGCTGTCCAGGTTGCCATCCACTACTCCATTCCCCACCAATTCATTCCTGTTTGTGAGCAGCAGGTCAAGAAGAGCATGGGCTCTCCAGCACTTGCACTAGGAAGTTGTCCCTGACACTCTTCAAAAACTTCCTGGATTGCCTGCACACTGCTGTATTGCCCTCCCAGCAGATGTCAGGATGACTGAAATCCCCCATGATAACTGGGGATTGTGATCAGGAAACTTCTGTTAGCTGTTTGAGGAAAGCCTCATCTACCATTTCCTCTTGGTCTGGAGGTCTATAGCAGACATCCACGACAACATCACCCTTGTTGCTCTCCCCACTAACCTTAACCCAAAGACTTTCAACAGGCTGATCTCCAGTTTCTTACTGGAATTCTGAGCAATCATACAGCTCTTTTACATATGTGCAGGGCCATACAGGCAGTCCTCGACTTACAACGTTTCGAGTTACAATGTTTTGCACTTACAACATTTAGAAATTGACACCGTTTCAACTTTCTGATGTCAGTTTCAACTTTACACCTTGATCCAACATGATGTCACGCCAGTGAAAAAGTTCTCTGCGTCGCCCATCTCCTTGGAGAACATCTGTCCAAGATATAACTTCATCTAAATTTCTCTTTTGAATTCTAATATCTGTTTTAATAAGTATGTAGCAAGAAATAGAAGGGTTTTTAACTGGATTTGAAAGATACTTATAAGAATTAGATGAGATTGAAACAGTTAAGCCTGCTTAGTTTAGGACTGTTTAGTATCCTCTTGCAGTGGTCTGACAAAATGCTAGAATTGTTCTTCAGCAGAGTGTGTACTGCAGTGTTTTTCAGACTTAACCCCTCACAATCAGGAAGAATTTTTTGCTATATCATGAGCAATTATGCATGTAAAAGAATGAATGCAGAACAGGAAAATTAGTCTCTCATATAAAACATTCTAATAATACCAGAACAAATGGATATCCAGTATCCAAATGGAAAGAAGCAACATTAAAAACTGATTGGAAAACAAAAAAAGGAACACTCTTTTACACAATGCAAAATAAACTTATGAAACTCTTCAACACGAGATATCACAGAGCTGGATTAACAAAAGATTAGAAATTTTCTATTAGGACAAGTTTAAGAATAATAAGAAAATCTATAGTTACACTGAGTTATTTGGTAACGGTGATTTGTTGGGTCCTTGTTTGCTGAAGCTGCATTTGTCTTAGGGGGAAGGCAGGGAGGGGCTGAAAACAGACAGAGAAGCAGCCAAGAAAATCCAAACAGGCATAAATGTATCTTTGGGGCAGGGAAGCCAGGAGAAAAGTGCACAAGCGAGATCATGAGAAAAGGTGTGAGAACACTTTTTGGGCAGAGGGCAGTTGAAAAGAGGTTTGAACTATGAACAGTGCTGCTGTTTGTTTGATTTCTACAGTGTTTAGGAAAACAGGATTTTTTGTACATTCTTTGGAAATAACATTACATCAGTAACATTACTTGAACCCATCACAATTAACAGCAGCAACTCATGAAAACCTGAATATTAGCTAACTACTATGCCATTCAGGCTCTTATACTGACCTCCTCACTAAAATATTGGAACACCTTCCTGTAGCATATTAAATGGCGTGGCTACAGTACGTTACATAAGGATTGTTTTTTTTGTCACCATCTCCAAGGGGATGAATTTTGGGTGCAGCAGAGTATTTTGTTTTCTCAGGGCATTTTCTAAAATGTATATACTACAAAATGCTTGCTAGACTGCATTGCTGTTGAAGCAGTGAGGGATAAGGTTTAGTATGGTTCTTAGTTCCTGTGGGAAATTGTTCCATTGCCTTATGCCTTTAAGAAAGCTTTTAAGAAAGATGAATTTTACTTAATAGTGAGATTTCTTTTAATTTGATCTGATATGTCAAGTCCTATATAAGCAATTATGCTTTCTTGTAAATTCATGATGCTAAAAGTTATATGAAGTCTGACATCAGATTTCAGGAGCACACCCTGTTCTTTTGATGAGGATGGGATATGTGCATCTTCTGTCCTCCTGGATAGTCCACTGCTTTGCATTGCTTCTGCTGGGAGATGTGGGCAAGCGTCTGCCTTGGTAGCTCCTGCCAGTTGGATCCTTGGCAGAGTGTCTGTAATGCCCACAGGATAATGCATGACATCTTCAGTGTATGAGGCCTTCAGCATTTCCAGTAAATGTGAGGTGAGAATTGACTCTGTGGCACAGTTTTGTATCAGGTGCCCCTGGTGTCTGGAACTGGGATTTTCTGGTACTAAAAGTACTGAGGCACTGAGGAGATGAATCATTTTGTAATTGCAAGGTCAGTGTTCCATAAATTAATGAAGATTGAACCTCCCTTCCCAGACCCTTGAAAAAGCAGCAACAGAAACACACTAGAGCAGAACATTCAGAGTTGACTGAGTGCAAGTGCATGGTTTTGTTGTAGGTCACGTAGAGATGATGGGAGCTTGCCATCTCACTGGGTCAATTTAAAACCAAAAGAGAAAATCCCTGACCATATGGCAGAAAGCAGCTGGCACCTGTGTTAGTTTAAGATCTTTTTTTTTTTTTGCTAGTTTGAAGGAAAGTGAGAGCTGGCCGCAGAGTAGCACATGCAGTTCACAGACAGCCCCGGGGAAAAATTCTAATGACAGGTTCTGAGGCTGATCCTAATAGATCACATAAAGCAATGATTTGACAACTTACCACTGCTTGAAAAATTGTACAAAATATGAAGAGAGGGGGAAGTGTGTGTTTGAATTGTTCAGGGGTTACTTAGAAGCAGGTGACCACGATGGTGCCCTCAGGTCTAGGGCTGATAATCAGCTGATTTTTGGCTCTGGCCCCAGGACCACACCAGAGTCTTAAGTCAGGACCTTGGACAGTTGTGGAGGGTCAGCTTGCAGGAGATGGCCCATATTCTGCGCCTGAGTTTGGGAGATGGATTGCTTACTGAAAAGGGACTCGTGAGAGTTTAATAAAACATTGTATAATATGGTACAGGGATGGAGTAACAACTACCACTTTCATGCTCTAGGTCTATGGCAGACATAGCACTGGATTTTAAGATGAAGAAGGGAAGTTAAGTTTGAAAGCACTGTTTTTTAAAAAAATAACAGGGAGCCACTCAACTCAGACTTAAAAAGGGCAGGCTTACAAAGCCCAGTGTGAACAGAATTTTGTTTCTAATTTAAAGGAAATATCAATTATTATAATCATTGCTGTATCACTGACTTGCTGAATTAAACCATATGGCACCCTATTTGATTCAGCTTTTTCTGCAAAGGTGGGGTTCTTGGGAAATATTGGAGCTATAGAGGAAATGGAGATATTTATTCTAGCAAGCCAAACTCCAAATTAAAATGTGTGCTGTGAGGGAATTTCCTGTATTTTTTTAAACCAATATTGTTATGGCAGGTGTCACCAGGTGGTGCTGCTACCCGTAATTTTTTAAGGTTTTTTGTTTTAGCATATGAGCAAGCTTTTAGCTTAGAAATACATGTTGTGCTGTTAGTTTGGATTTATTCATAATTTTAGGCTAGGGACAGAGGTTACACATAAACCGGTTTAAGTGATCAGAAATTGTTTTAAACCTGTAACAGAACAGAATTTCCGTGCACATAAACTAGTTTCAAAATGGCTGAAACTAGTTTAAGATAAATCTGTTTGAATGTAGTATCAGACTTGATTGATTTAGGTCAAACTGATTTATGAAACTTCTGTCCCTGACTCCTTCCTGGTTCAAGTTAAATCATAGCCCTAGCCCTCAGCATCCCAAAATGCTTTGCAGACCTGGGCTGGGCAGTGCTGTCTGCTCCAGCACAGAAGGGTTGGCCCTTCGCCTCTGCTCCCTAGCTGGAGCAGTGGGGGATGGCTGATAACCGGGTGGAGCAAGCTTGGCTGGGGATTCAGCCCAGGCTGGGAGTTGGAGACTGCCTTCCCCAGGCAAACCCCAGCTGGGGTCTGTGGCCAGGAAACGGGGAGTTAAACATCCCTTCACCTACTCAAACTTACTGCCGGCTGCAACTGTGGACTACAAATTCCAGAGGCACCTGGAAGCAGGAAGAGGAAGTGACGAGCAACCTCACAAAGTCCTGCTGCTGTAGTTCTGGACTGCAAGTCCCAAAGACCTTGGGGGCAGCAGGAAGAGGAAGCAAACACAGTCCATGCTGGCTACATGCCAGAGAGCATGTGGCTGTATTTCCTGAATCAAAGGTAAATGTGTGTTCACTTGCGTCACAGTTGAATCTCTGCAGCTTAGACTAAGCTGCAAAGACGGAATTCAGCCTCCAGCTTTTTTATGTTCTGTACTTAGCCACAGTATTAGAGAGATGGTGTTTTGTGACACAGTAAACTTTGCAAGTAAGAGAAACACTTGCTGTCTTCCTTGGCCTTTGATTAAAGTCAATTATTGCTACTTGGGAACTGGACTTGATTGTTGGCCTGAGATTCCTAGAAGAAGTAATTGATATGCATGTTATTTGTGATGGCCTCTGTTCCATGGCTGCTTTATGTATCTAAAGTTACACCTAGACTTCAGCCAGACTTTACAATGCTGCTCGGGGTGACGTGTAGGGGGTGCACACAGGTGCACTTGCACCTCCTGAGCGTGATGGTGCACCCCTTACAAAAAGGTGCTGTCAGCACTGTCAGCAGCATATGTGGGTGGTCCACAACCCCTGCAGGCTGCTGCCACCACTGCTGGTGGTGTCTGCAGGAGCTCACTGCTTACCGCTGCCACACTCCTGTCACTTCTGTCGACATTGCCATGCTCCTGTCGCCGCTGTGCCCCCCCAGCCACCGGGGGCACAAGTCATTTGTGATGCTGGTTTTCCTCTCTTTTGGGAAGCTGACCTTCAAGTCTCCCAACAATGTTACCACTTTGAAGAGGGACCATGCTGGTGTCGGAAGAAGAGGCAGAAGTATATATCAGTATACAAATGAGTATATTTGCAAATAGGACTGTTAGTGCTCATAGCTGTTATCCCCTGCAGCATGTGATGTCTCTTCTGACCCACCTTCCCTTCTGGTTACCAGCTGAGCTGCGCTCCTTCCATGTATCATCAATAAACCCTGTTCTTCTTTTTGTCTCCTCTATACAGGACCTAGATAGCTACCCCCATATGATACCACACTTTACTTCATGACCATGTTCAGTTTTAAAGGCTCATTTAACATGTGCCAGCATTAGCCTGGTGCTTCCCTCCGCAGTGTTGAAAATCTGTGGAATGGACAGCTAGTGCAATGACTAAAGATTAGGGAGTTTCACTAGGGATAGTGTAGATGATGAAGACAAGGTAATTGATATGAGAAAGAGGAACAGATGAACTCTTTCTGTTTTCCAAATGTGACCTGACATAATCAGCCTCATTGCACAGTCAGTGCATTCTACTGGATGCTCTTGTTAGCTATTAAAACAATGTAGAACTTACCTTGCTCTAGAAATGTTGGGGTTCAAAGAGGGCATCCAGGAAGTGCCCAAACAGTTCTAGCCCAATAACATAAGTTGAACGGGGTCAAGAGCAATTAATTTTAAGCCCACTGTGAGACTTGACAATTTTTTCTACTGTAATTGTCCACAGAAGAAAGGAGTGGCTTAAAAAAATAGATGTGCACACACAGAGCAATGGTCTCATTTGCTGTCGTGTTACTATCTCCCACTGCAAATGCTGTTTTGAATTCTGATCCCTCTAACCCTCGTGAACTCAGAAAAAACTAGAAAGATTTTAAATGTTTTGTTCTGTCTTCTGAGAGGCAGAAGATTCTGGAAAAGAGTGCAATGATGATCGTCATAATACAGGAGTCATTTTCTTAAGTGATGCCTTATGGGAGTGCAGTGAAAAAACACTAAAGACAATTGACCTTATTACTGGGCATGCACTGCCTGTTATTTCTGAATTACATGACATTGTAAACCATTAGGATTATATAAAACTACCAAATGTCAGTAAGTACAAATTTTAAACTGCAAAAATAAAATACCAGTAGAGTCCTGGGAATCAACTTAACTTAGAAGCACAGATCACATCACTTTTCACTTCAGATGGGTCACAAACTATGAAAGTATTGGTAGATACTCCTTAGTTAAGACTGTACTGAGATTTGTATGGAGGCCCAAATACAGTAGGTCACGTAAACATGGGTGTAAAGCCATCTCTTATGGTCAGCACTTCTGCGGATATTTAGGTCAATGCATGTGCAAAACTGCAGTCCCGAAGAGGGATGCTTTCCTAGATGAGAAGATCTCAGCAGATTCCTACTGTTTCAGTTTATTGGTTGAATTCAATATCCACAATTGGCTCAGTGACTCTCTGGAGGGAGGCTTAATTTTCCATGTTGTTATTATTTTTTTTAAATACATCGCTGGCAAACTTTTGCAGTGTCAGTTTTTAAAAGACTCCTCCCTCAAATCATTGTCTGTTGCAGTTCCTGGTTGCATGTCTCGCAATGCCTAGCTTTATTCCTGTGACAGGAAGGGGTGCCTGTAGATGTGCTGGGAGGCTGCTCCAACACACTGTAATTACAGCGCATTGGCGCAGACTTGATTATTCAACAGATTTTAGTTAAAGCGCCCCTGCCGCCATTTTGAAGCACAGGGATGCTGAAACATGAGATGCTTTGGGCGCTTTAATTACAGCAGCTCTTGGAGTCACTCTAATTAAAGCACCCCTCCCACCCCAGAGCACGTGTAAAAAGGACGTCTTTCCAGGGATGGCCAGGGTGTCTTTCCAGGGATGGCCGCAAAGCTCCTGGAGTCTCTTCAGCCCTCACTTTGTGGGCAATCACCCCTTCAGTTGCCCACCACACCTTGATTTCTTTTACATGAGGGAGGCTGCCCCAGGCTTCTTAAATTGTTCTCTCACTGCCTTATGGGCTAATTGCATGGCTCCATTCTGTCCTTGCACCGTGCCTCCTGCCTGGCAGATGCCATCCTCATTGAGGTTCTTTTCCACTTAGCTCCTCCTCTGGGGTTCCCGGTTCCTCTCCTGTCCCACACTCTCAGCCCTTCAATCTGGTCTCTGGACCCTTTCCTGAGTCCCTAGGAACCTCCTCCTCCCCTTAGCTCCTCTGCAAACCTCTAGACTGCTTTAGGTGTTACCCTTCAGGTTGACCTTTTGGAGCTGCAGCCATCCTGCTGAGGGTTCTCTCAGCAGGGTCCAGGTTGTTACTTCTGGCTCACCTCTGAGCCGGGGCTTGTATACTCCCTGAGCCCAACCCTCCTCCTGAGTCAGATGACTGCAATCAGTCCAGGCCGCACCTGCAGGCCACTTCAGCCCCAACCTCCCTACTCTTAAAGTGTCAGGGGCACCAAGTCTCCTGCTACAATTCCCCTAATTCCACCTCCCCTCCACCTGGCACAGATGCCTTGTGTCTGCCCCTCTGGCCAAATGAAACATTATATTTAATTGGTTTTCACTGGGTCTTATTTTGTTTTATGAAAAAGATTATTCATAAAAGTAAATGATAAAACAAGACTGATTCATGTCTATTCAGAATGGGGATTAAGAAACAGTGTGGTTGGACGGAAGGGGCCTGAGTGTAGGCAGTATATTGCCTACAAGATCCACTGATCTTGCTTACAGCCACAAGAAATTAAAATGTTGGGTTTGACAGGAAGGGCCAAGGATGTTGTTTCTCACAGCATGTAAATTGGCTTAGCACTGTTGCTTATGGGCTAGGAAAGGCTGGGGATCACTGCTGGAGAATGTGTATGGAGGACAGGAAATATCTGAGAATGGGGGAAGTGTCAAGGACTGAGTAGTAAGATTGGGGCAACACTGAAATTCAAGTGATTGTTGAAACTCCTAGCAGATGAGGTAACCAAAAGAAGGAAAAAAAATAAAGAAAAGTGCCTATGATGGGTACCCCTGAGAGCACCGGAGATAAATCAGCCATGCAAGCAGATGCATGAGGAGCAATCAGCAGTTGAACACAGAGGCTTTATTTCTTTTCTTATGCTAGCAGTTTTTCTATGATTTTACACTTTTGTATAGCATCAGGTGATTTGACAGTGGGAACACTAACTGTTGCATGACTTAGACACATTTTGGGCAAGGTAGGCTTCTCAGTAGTTAAAACATGAGCAGCTAGTCAGGTAGTGCAGGTGAGAATATCAGAGTGGGATGGTCTTAGAAAAATGGTTGTGTGAATGAAAGCATGAGATGGAAGAGGAAATTTTAACTGCACTGAAGCAACAGAATGGTGAGGGAAGTTTAACATGAAAAGTGTTCCTTTTGACTTACTGGTAGTTGAAAAGAAGTTATTAGTGACCAGAGAAAATAAAGTTCACTCCTCCCATGGTGTGCAGCTCCCACTGCCTAGCAGCAGCAGCAGGTGGGGAGGTCAGGGCGCTCATGCCTGGTGCAGGTGCCTGGTGGGGTGTAGCTCTGGCCAGCGCTGCAGGGGGGAGGGAGTGGAGCCTGCCCTATTGTTAGGGCTCTGCGCCATGTGCCTGAAGCTCCAGCACTCATAGTTGGGGAAGGCCCACACTGAGCCTGCTGCTTCTCCCTCTCCCTGCTGTGCAGGTCCCCCCGCACTCTGCTGGGGGTGGAGGAGTCCCACCCACTGCGTCCACATGGAGTGCAGTGTTGGGCTTCCTTGCTGCCGGCGTGGAGTCCCTGCGATAAAAGTGGCTGGGCAAGCAGCTCCTTACACCTCCCTCCCTCACACCCCACATACCTTGCCCCCACAACCTCCGTTGACATATACATACACCTTAACACCTAGGGCGCAAAAATATCCAGCATGCCTACTGGCTGGGAAGTGACCCTTTCAGCAGTGCAGAAGCGGAAGGGATCTTGGAGTCATAGTGGACTCCAGAATAAACACGAGTCATCTGTATGATGAAATCATCAGCAAAGCTAACTGCACATTATCATGCATCAGCAGATGCATGACAAATAAAACCAAGGAGGTGATACATCCCCCTATGCGCCGTTGGTCAGACCGCAGTTGGAGTACTGCATCCAGTTGTGGGTGCTGTACTTCAAGAAGGATGCTGAGAAACTTGAGAGTGTCCAGAGAAGGGTCACTTGTATGAGTAAGGGTTTACAGGCTAAGCCCTATGAGGAGAGACTAAGGGACCTGGACCTCTTCAGCCTCCGCAACAGAAGGCTGAGAGGTGATCTTGTGGCCACCTACAAATTAATTAGGGGGGCACAGCAAGGGATCAGAGATGCTCTGTTCACCAAGGTGCCTCTTGGTGTAACAAGGAACAATGGTCACAAACTGACAGAGAGCAGATTTAGGTTCAGATTTCCTGATATCAGGAAAATTCTTCACAGTGATGGTGGCCAAAATCTAGAATGGGCTTCCAAGGAGGGTGGTGCTCTCCCCTACCTTGGGGGGCTTTGAGAGAAGACTACATAGGCATCTGGCTGGGGTCATCTGACCCCAGCACTCTTTCCTGCCTAGGCAGGGGGTTCGGACTCGATGAGCTGTTAAGTTCATAGTTTCATAGTTTCTAGGGTCAGAAGGTCCCTTTTGGCCCTAGCATCTATGAATCTATGAACATACTCTTTTCCCCCATACACAGCCACATCTTCTCACAACCCCCCAAACACTCCCACACCCCACCATACACACATACATACACTATACAAAGACAGACTTTATTTTTGAGTTATGATGCAATTCCTTCTATATACAGAACACAATCACAAGTCACGACAAATATTTTTTGTAATAAAATTAAACTATGTTATAGTAGGTGTTTGACTTCTAGCATATGATTTGGTTTCCTTCTGGTTCTAAGATGGCAACCCCCCTCCCAAAAGGAGTATGGAGTGGGGGGCAACAAGGGGAGGGACTTCCATTGGCAAAGCTCAGGGGCTAGGGGGCAGGACTTCTGGTCCCAGTGGGGCAACTGTCATGGGGCAGGGCTAACTATCCTGCCTCCGATAGCTCACCAAAACTTACTAAGCAGCCCTCCACCCAAAATAATTGCCTGCCCCATCTTAGACAGTGATCTTTGCCTGGAGATTGATAGGGGAAATTGTTCCCTTTTGATCTTACTTGACCTTTCTGCAGCTGTTGATACAGTTGACCATGAGGTGCTAGTACCATCTTTATGTGACCTTGTAGGTATTTGCAAGACAGCTTGTTCCTAGCAAGAGGTCCCAGAGGGTGGTGGTGGGCTAGTACTCATCATCCACTTAAGACCTTTCTTGTGGTGTCCCTCAGGGCTTTATCTTGTCTCCCCTCCTGTTCAAGGTGTATCTGAGGCCACTGGGTGAGATTGTGTGGAGATCTGGAGTGAAGTGCCATTAGTATGCTGATAACACCCTGCTCTACCTCTCCTCTTCTGACTCTGGCCCTGTAGTTTCAGTCCTTTGGCAGTGTGTGCCTGCAGTTAGGGTTTGGATGAGGGTGAACCAATTGAAACAGAATCCAGACAGGACAGAGGTGATGGTGGTGGGAAGACCATGTGAACTTGGAGGACTGGAACACCTGCCATTGATAGGATTCAGCCTCCCTTTTTCACTCATGTTTGCAGCCTTGGGGTGCTCCTGGATCTTCTGCTGCATCTGGATCTTCAGGTGGCGGCTGTGGCTAGTAGCAACTTGCACCAACTGCATCTGATGATAAGGCTGTGACCCTATCTTTAACACTTGGATCTGGCCACTACCATCCATGGTTTTGTAGCTGGAAGGCTAAACTAGTGTTATGCACTCTATGTGGGACTGCCCTTGAAAACCATATGGAGCCTGACTTCTGATGGGGGTGAGTTTTGAGGAGCACCCCAGTCCTCAAGCATCTGCCCTGTCTCTCTGTAGCTTTCTAGGCACAATTCAAAGTGCTAGTTTGGACCTATAAAGCACTAAACAGGTTGGGATCTACATACCTAAGGGACTGGCTTCTTCTGTATGCCCCACTGTGATCCCTAATGTCAGCCAAGAGCAACCTCCAGGAAGTACCATCACTACACCTAGTTTGCCTGGTGAAAATGTGTTGAAAGTTGTTCTTGGCAGTTACTCCACATCTCTGGATCTCTCTCCCTCTTGGGGCCCACTAGAGCTGAAGCCTGGACCTCTTTTGGAAGTGCTACATGACTTCTCTGTTTGGGCAGGGGTTTAGCAATCAGAAGTCTGAGATGTTGTTTAGTGGGTTTCTGCTTTATTTTGTTTTATTTTCTTGATTTGTTGTATTTATCCTAGTTGCTCTTTTGTGTTTCTGTTTCTCTTGTTGTAAGCCACCCTGAGCTTTTGTTGGGACGGCAGCACATATATTGCATAAATAAATGAAATAAATATGGAACTTGGATGTAAAGGGAAGGAGAACAATAGACTTATTAGTAGAGGCAGGGGGCTCAGAGGTGGCAAAATGGTTAAGGTGTCTTTTTTTTTGCCTCCAAAGGCATGAGTTTAAGCCCTGCTATGAAGTCTTGCCAAAGATTGGCCTCCCAACTGTAAACAGGTGATTACTTATTGGGTCTGGGGTGTCAAGAGAGGCTGAAGATGATGCCACGTATATCATTCTCTTTTGTGTCATTGTCTGAAAAAACTGACTTGCCTTAGCCATGTTGACCCAAGAAACCTCATAGGCTTGGGTGGGTCATTGATCTTTTGTGTAGGAAGAAGAAAAGAAGATTGGAATGAAAACAGCTTGATCAGGGGAGAGTTAGGCATGATAAAAGAGAGAGAAGACCAAATTCCTTCTTCTGTAGATTACCCGTGTAGACTGAACTGAAGAATTTATTCCTCTTACCTCCTGAACTAAACTGTTGTTGCTAATATGGTTATGCATTCCTGTTCCCTGTGTCACTCACCATCTTAGTGGAGAGTGATCTCTTTGTATGCACTGCAGTTGCTGAGGTGTTCTGAGAGATTTTAGAAGAATGGTGCTATATGCAATGACTTCAAATAGGATTATTCTTGCACCACGAAGCATGGTACCATTTGCTTGTGACTTTTCTTTGCAGGTTGTTGGAACCAGTGGAGGCAAACACTTGGAACAACTACCCAGGGAAATGAGACTGGGTTTAATATCCTTTAACATTAAATTAAACTAGTAGGTGACCTGTTCAAGGTGTTTTACTTTTTAGTATATTTCTATCTCTGACAGTATCTATATGTATCTAACGTATGTTTGTAGCTTTACTAATGGTACTAGAGCACAAATTGAGGCAGAAATTTGATTGTGATACTGAGAAGAGACTCTGGGATGACTTGTTTGTAGTAAAACAATTTCAAAGGGTGGGGAATGGAAAACTGGTGGATTGGAGCTTCCCTCTGGAATTGTATTTTTTATTAAAGACATTATGGGGAAACTCAACCAGTATTTCTTAATATAAAAACACCCAACTCTATGTGTATATATAGAGCATGTGCACGCACACGCACACGCACACGCACATGCACACATATGCGTACATATATGTAAGCATATGTATACGTGTGTATGCACATCAACATATGCACTCATGCATGCTCTCTGGGGGTGGTCCATAGAATTTACTTCCTGTTAAAGAAGACCGAGTTGTGGATCATATATATGTTGACAGTGCCCTATTATATACATTGCAACTGGAAAAAGAGCTGAACCAGAATTACAGGTCTTAAATGCCCTGAACACTGAAAAGGTTTGTAATCCAAGCCCAGCTCCTGAGATTCATCTTTGGTTTGCTCTCTTGAGTAGAGGCTGATCCCTACCCTCAAGAGGAAGCTGAATCAGAACCCACAGAGCTCCAATGCTGCTAAGCTTTTGGATTTGGAACCAAATTTTGTTGCTAAATGTAGAGAATACAGAGGAAGGATTTCTGAACCCAAATAACTATTACTTCATTTTAGATAACGCAATGCAGCAAAATGCTGTGTGATTGAAAAGACAGAAGATAAGATCTAAAGCAAGGGAAGGATGAGAACATGCCCTTTCTTCTAGCTATGACTATTTTGTTGTGCCTGTTATCTACCCCTGTAATTAGAATGGCATTCAGAAAATGTGAACAAAGTTGGTATTCTTTTCATAACCCCCAAATCTTTGCATTGCTGCATGAAACTTTTGGCTTCAGCTTTTCCCTGTTCATTAACCATGCCAAAATTTTTAATCTAACACCACTGTTAAAGAGTGGCAGGCTTCCAGGGAAATATATCAGCCAGGCTTATTAATTTCATGCCAAGTGCTGGAGGCGTGAATGTAGAGAACGCTGTTTGACTTTGGATAATAGGAATCAGGCAGCTTAAAGGCAAGGGATAAAGATCAGGAGCCCTCTGTCTCAGGAGGAGGAGCAGGTGCAGGCTTCAAGCAAGGCCTTCAGGCCCAAAGGGGCAGCCAATGCTTAAAACAATCTGCAGTGCCTTTTTTTTTAATTTGGCATGTGCCTCTCACAGCGTAACAGGCCGCTGCTCCACAAAGAGTGGTAAACAGAGAAAGGGAAATTAAAAAGGGAAGTCCCATGATAGACAAAAACAAATTAGGGCAAACAAATTACACAGAGTCAACAAATAAACAAGGGAACATCTGTGAATATATTTCTTGGATTTTCTGATTCTAAAAGCAACCTGAGAAATAGTGGAGGGATGTATAAAATTTAATCTAGAAACCAAGTTTCTCCCCCGCACCCCCCCCAACAATTTTTTGCCCTAGGAAGTTGAAATCGCACAAATAGGAGACTTAGAGGTGTCACACTTATCTGTTTAGAAAGGTTAAGGACCCTAATCCGAGTGAAGATCCTTCCCTTAGAAAGTAATATTTTGGGTGCTTTGCTCCTATTCCTTTAACTGACACAAGGCTTGTCTCACTTGTAGAGCGAGAAAAGCTTTGGCATATTTCATTTTTGGTAGGAATGTGGAAAGAGTTACAGATGGCACTATTGCCACATGGACAAAAAAATATTTTTCTTTCTCAGTTTCCCCTGGACACAGGTGCTGGATGCGTACTGCACTAAATATTCAATGTTTTGTTTTCTCCTCATCATTCAGTGTGGCACCATGTCTCGTTTGCTACACTCATATGGTATTGATCTGGTGTTGGTCAACATTTGAGCTTTTACTTTTAGAAGTTGAGTTGGGATGCGGCAAAGGCTGACACAATATCATTATTAACTTGAGGGTTGGAAAGAACTTCTGAGGAAAGCTCTTTTAAGAATGGATCCTGTGAGCCAAAACCAAAGGAGAGATATTTTCTTTGAATGCGTTACAGCTTGGTGCAATCAGAAATGTTTTTACAGTGGGCTATGGAGATTTAAATGTTGTATGCAACATAGCTGTTTGAAGACTACTCAAACCTAGGGTAAACTTGAATTTCAGGAGGTGCATTTTGTAGCTGATTGAAGTTCCTGAATTTTATTCATAGATAAATCACAGATAACAATTTTTTGTATCTTCCAACATTCCCATATCACTCTGTACAGTCTTGTTTCAATAATGCTAAATATTGCTAAAATGTACTTAAGTTGAATGCATGTCATTAATGTGGGGAGGTAAACACTCAGAAGTTAAGAGTTGGGAGACTTAATGTTGCTTGTTAATTTGCCTCTTATCTGTTCCCCACTATGCACCTGCATTATGATAGTCTTTAATCATATGATCACACAATATCTTTTTTCTACAGGAACCTGCTCTATTCATTGCACAGGTTGTGCCCACCTTAGTCAAAGAGCAGCTATTCAATACTTTGTTTGCACCAGTGTGCAGCTCCGTGATTTAATGTTTTGCATACTCTTCAAGACTTGTTTGGAGGACGGAATTATTATGCAAGTTTCTCGGTGGTGCTCTTCACTATACTGTATGACTGTTTCTGTGTTTCACAAAAATAAATGTATCTTCACAACACCCCTGTAAGATGCAGGGGGGTATTATCCCAATTATTATGCAGGTAATGAGAGATTAAAATAAAATGTATCTACTAATTTTGGGTGGCTAATTTGAAATATCTAAGATCTGATACTTTAGAATGATTTGTCATATATAGCACTGCATGTGCTCCATTCACAAATCTGGTTTACTTAAGTTGCATCTGTCAGTGCTCAGAACTTTTGCAAATTCAATCCCAGGGTCTCAAGTTGGGTACCAAAAAATGAGGACTGTACAATTAGTGATGACTTCTGACAGGTTTGGATCAGGGGCTTGCAGGAACTGTGTTATTGTTCATTACGCAGAAACTCTGTGGCAGAGGCATCCATTTCTCAAGGGCAGCATTCAGCCTTTTCACAAGACTCTCCTTTCCTTTCCTTCAACTCCTTGTTTCACTTGCTACACACTGAACTTACACAACAAATGAACCAGGAAGTCCTACTGACAACAGCTTCCTTCACTACAAAACACCAATGCATCACCAGAGCAGGTCCCTTCTGTGCAGTGAATGATGCAGCAGTCAGGTAGAAAAACAGTGTGATCATGTAATTAAGGACTATATTATAGTGCATGGACATGAGGGGGGCAGATTAATTCTGGTTTGTGCTATCTTTTGACTGCTTGATTTCACAGTTTCAAAAACCAGTCTCCAAAACACTCATGTCACCAGAAACTGAAACCCCTTCTCTGCAATGACCTTTTTGCAGTTACATTTAGGACCAGCTGCCTGTTTCCACTTTGCAGAATGATCCCTTCCTTGATGGCCCAGGGTATCACAAACTGGTCCATATTTTACTGCAAAGTGAAGCATTCAAATTCAAATGTAATGTGTGTCTGGACTCAGCAGCAGAAGAGTTGGAGGGTCTTGTCAGAGCTGGTTTTGGTGGCTATTCAGGATCTCCTTTTGGCCTGGCCCAGCACAAAACTGGCCAGGCAGATCATACTCCCTTTGGCTGCTCGGTACAGGATAGAGAAAAAATGTACATAGTTTTAGAGACGTTCAAGTCCAGCATGTGAAAGAGGGTACCAAGGACAGCAAAGAGTGGCTGCAGCCAGAGACAGTCCTGGAAGGCATGGAAGAGAGTCTTCTCCACCTCCACCTTCTCTTCAGAGAAAGGGCAGGCTGCTGATACCACCAGGTCTAGGTGGTAGATAGACATGTCCATGGCCAAGGCCACATGCAGAAGTTGCTACTGGAGGTCACCAGTTCTCTTAGTGATGGGTAGCTTGTACAGGGTTGACTTGTTCTGGTGTTGCTGCCATGTGGGCTTGTTCTGGTGTTGCTGCCTGTAGGTGCTGCCTCAAGTTGTGTCAGGATGATTGGTGAGGACTTGAGCATGACACACTTTAACTATCCACATTTACAGTGCCTTCCCAAACAGGATCTCAGCAGATCCCACCACTATTTTTGTTGTGCATAGGGAGGGGCAGCAAGGTAGCAGGCTTACCACTCTCATCGCTGTTCACAGCCAATGAAATAGGCAGTGATGGGGGGGAGGGGTCAAGGAGGTAGATGAACTTGGTGGTGTGTAACTGGATTAGGCTTCTGGGGGCAAGGCTTGGTACTCCCTGCTGCAAGGCCAGGATATGGACCAAGGGCTCCTGCAGCAGAGAGAGGAACAGTGCTCCATTTTTTAAAGAAAATCAACCTGAAAAACCATGTGGACCAGCCTTTGGCAGGGGGTAGGGCAGTCTGCCAGTAGATTTTGTTCACACCAATGGAATAGTCTCCCTCCCACTCTTAATCTTACAGTCCTTGCCCAGTCATAGTTTCATAGTTTCTAGGGTCGGAAGGGACTTGAGTAGATCATCTAGTCCAACCCCCTGCCATGGCAGGAAAGAGTACTGGGGTCAAATGAACACCCCAGCAAGGTGTTCATCTAGCCTCCTCTTAAAAACCCCCAGGGTAGGAGCCTGCACCACTTCTCTTGGAAGTTGGTTCCAGACCCTAGCCGCCCTGACTGTGAAGTAGCGCTTCCTGATATCTAGCCTAAATCTACCCTCTGCCAGCTTGTGACCATTATTCCTGGTCACTCCTGGCAGTGCTCGGGGGAACAGGGACTCCCCCAATGCCTGCTGATCCCCCCTGACTAGTTTGAAAACAGCCACTAAATCCCCCCTCAGCCTTCTCCTGTGGAGGCTGAACAGGTTCAGGTCCCGTAGCCTCTCCTCATAGGGCCTGCCCTGTTGTCCCCTGATCATATGAGAGACCCTCCTCTGGACCCTCTCCATGCTGTCCACATCCCTCTTGAAGTGCGGCACCCAGAACTGGACGCAGTACTCCAACCGTGGCCTGACCAGTGCCACATAGAGGGGGAGGATCACCTGTTTGGACCTACTCGAGATGCATCTGTGGATGCTGTGGCGAAATGCCGGGCTAGCGGCTCCGGCACCGCTTAGGGGAGCCGCGGGCTTTGCGAAGCTGTGCGAGCGCGCGGCTTGTGGGGCGGAATTGAGGTAGCTCCTAGCCGCCCTCGAGGTTCGCCGAGTTGGCACAAGTAGACGACTTAGAGTAAGTAGTTAGTGTCGCTTAATCTATAGGGTGTCCGTTGGTTCACGAGGTTCCAGAGCCAGCCCTTGCTCTCCAACAGTGGAGCTAGTCCAAAGCTAGGTGCGGCTGCCGACTCCTTAAGTCCCAGAACTGGTCAACGGCTCATTGATATGGAATGTTAGTAATAAAAGTTATTACGGAGTAGATACAGAGTAAAATAAAAAGATTTTATTCACTCACCTGGCCTCACCCTCTTACAAGTAAGAGGGGAGGCCGGTTGGAATGAAGTTGCAGTAAATACAAGTATAGCGAGCGTAGGTATGCTGTCTAAGCTACGATGAGAGGCAGTCGAGAAGTGGAGTCTCCGATGTTTCTTCAGTTACAGTATGCTGGATACTAAAGGGGTCTGTTGGTTCACGGGGTTCCAGAGCCAGCCCTTGCTCTCCAACAGTGGAGCTAGTCCAAAGCTAGGTGCGGCTGCCAGCTCCTTAAGTCCCAGAACTGGTCAACGGCTCATGAATGGGAAATACAAAGCAATACTGTAACACGGTGAATCGTTGTCAGTTGTCGGATTTCTGAGGCCTTTGTTTTCGCTGGGATACGCCCAGGCGGGGAGACTGAGAACCGGTCTGCAGGGTGATCAGGCCCACAGAGTTTTCCAGTTGTCGTCTCTGCTGCTTCCTGCTTTTTTGCCTCTTTTATAGATGTTCATTGGACTGCCTCTATGACACTAACTATAATACACAGATAGGATAATTTTTTTTTACATAATAGTTACTAGGCAGATTTTCTACACAAGTTTTGTTTCTGTAATACTGACACTTTTTAGATAAGAGGTAAAATTTATAGAGTATAGGTGTGGGGCCTACTGTCAGCAGAGCATAGTACCAGGCACTTGTTTAGACTAACAGTAAAACTGCAAGGCAATAAAAAGCGGTACCAGGCACTTGCTTTAGATAACAGCACAGGCCTCAAGGTTACATAAATGTGAAAGTGCCGCGCGGCAGTTATACAGAAAAGGGAAAATAATATAAAGTCTTTGCTAAAAACTATAAGATAGTTACAGATACATGCCAAGGTACGGTTGGCCTTCCTGACTGCCTCCCCACATTGCCGGCCCATGTTCATCTTGGAGTCAATAATGACTCCAAGATCCTTTTCCGCCTCTGTGCTGACAAGAGGGGAGTTCCCCAACCTGTAGGTATGGTGCCGGTTGTTCCTCCCGAGGTGCATCACCTTGCACTTGTCTGTGATGAATCCCATCCTATCTCATCCGCCCATCCCTGTAACCTGTCTAGGTCTGATTGTAGCCTGTTGCTTCCTTCTAGTGTGCCCATGTCCCCCCACATCTTAGTGTCATCAGCAAATTTGAATAGGGTGCTTTTTACCCCCTCGTCCGAGTCACTGATGAAGATGTTGAACAGTGCGGGCCCGAGGACCGAGCCCTGCGGAGCCCCACTGCCCACGTCCCTCCAGGTTGAGAAGGACCCGTCTACTACCACCCTCTGGGTGCGGCCCTCCAGCCAGTTGGCGACCCATTTGACTGTGTGTGTGTCTATACCACAGCCCCCCAGTTTCTTAATGAGAACGGGGTGAGAGACAGTGTCAAAAGCTTTCCAGAAGTCCAGGAAGACTATGTCTACTGCTACCCCTGCATCTAATGATTTGGTGATCTGATCGTAAAAGGCCACCAGGTTGGTCTGACAGGACCTGCCACTGATGAACCCATGTTGGTTGCCCCTAAGCATGCAGTCCCCTGCAGGCCCCTTGTGGATGTGTGCCAGAATAATTTTCCCAATCAGCTTGCCTAGGATCGAGGTAAGACTAACTGGCCTATAGTTTCCCGGGTCCTCCTTCTTCCCCTTTTTGAAAATGGGAACCATGTTGGCCCTCTTCCAGTCCTCTGGCACCACACCAGAGCACCATGAGTGCTCGTAAAGCCGTGCCAGGGGTCCTGCAATGACCTCGGCCAATTCCTTTAGAACTCTAGGGTGGAGATCGTCCGGACTGGCTGACTTGAATACGTCCAGCCCCTCCAGAAGTTCCCTAACTAGTTCCTCACTAACCCTTGGCCCAGGTATACCTCCCCTGGGGCCTGAGGGGATCCCAGCAGGGAGGTGACTGTTCCAGTCCCTACTAAGGAAGATGGAGGCAAAGAAATCGTTAAACATGTTAGCTTTGTTGTCTGGTGTGACAACCAAATTCCCCAAAGCGTCCTGTAGGGGCCCCACATTACCCGGAACCTTCTTTTTGCCCCCTATGTATTTGAAGAAGGACTTCTTATCCTTAATCCGGGAAGCTAGTCCTAATTCCACCTCTGCCTTGGCCTTCCTGACTGCCCCCCTACATCCCTGAGCGACTGCAGTATAGTCATCCCTGGTGATGTCTTCCTTTTTCCATTGGGTGTACGCCTCCTTTTTAGCAAGGAGACATTCCTGGATGCTTTTGGTGAGCCACAGAGGCTTGTGTGCTCCTGCTCCCTTTGATCCTCGTTGAGATTACCTGCCTTTGGGCTTGGAGGATTGTCTCCTTAAGGAGTGACCACTCTCCTTGGACACCTGGCTCCCCTCCCCTCTGGGACCTCAGGGCTTCCCCAACTATCCTCCTTAGCTCGTTGAAGTTTGCCCTCCTGAAATCTAGGGCTGCTGCCTTACTGCAGGCCTTTGACACCTTGCGCTAGATGGTGAATTCCAGCAGGCGATGATCACTGTCGCCCAGGTGGTCGAGCACCCGCATCCCCCTCACCAGGTCATCACCCGTGGCCAGCACTAGGTCCAGCGAGACGTCTCCCCTGGTGGGGCTGTGCACCTCCTGGGTTAGATGAAGGTCCTGCACTCTATCTAAGAACCTACATGAGTGGTCAGACCTGGCTGACTGCTCCTCCCAGCAGATGTCCGGGAAGTTCAGGTCCCCCATGACTACCACATCCTTAGCCTTCACTACCTCTGTGAGCTGACCTAAGAATTCCTGGTCAAGCTCTTCCCCCTGGTTGGGAGGTCTGTAGTAGACCCCCACCATTAAGTCTCTTTCCCCTCGACTGCCTTGTACTCTAACCCAAAGCACTTCAGAATGCCCTCCCTCTGACTCCTTACTAATTAACGAGGATGCGTATTCCTCCTTAATATAGAGTGCCATGCCCCCACCTCTCCTTCCTATCCTGTCCCTCCTGTACAGCCTATAGCCCTTGACATTCACCGCCCAGTCATGTGTTGAGTCCCACCACGTTTCAGTGATCCCCACTATGTCCGGGCTGGCGTCAACTAGCAGGAGGCCGAGTTCCTCCTGTTTGTTTCCCATGCTATGAGCATTTGTGTAGAGGCATTTGAGGCCTCCTGTGGATGTGTGTACTGACCCCCTAGTCCCTAGTCCCAGCGTTGCCCTGGCCCCTGTCGCTTACCTGTTTATTCGTTTTGCTTGCTGGTCTAGACTGGGCTGTAGTTGTGGGTGTTGCTTGGTCAGGCAGTCCGATGTTTCCTCCGCCCTCAACTTCCCCTTCCCCCGACGAACCTAGTTTAAAGCCCGCCAGAGGAGGTCCGCCAACCTAGAAGAGAACACACGCTTACCTTTAGGGGAAAGGTGGAGCCCATCCCATCCAAGCATGTCTCTCGTCGTGATGTGCCGGTCATGGCTGAGGAAGCCAAAGCCTGCCTCGAAGCACCATTCCCGTAGCCGCCAGTTGGTCTCCGCGATGCACGTTTCATGCCATCTGCCATGTCCGCTTACTGGCAGGATAGAAGATAAACCACCTGTGCGCCCATCTCCTTCAGCATGCACCCCAGAGCGTGGTAGTCCTCCATCAGGCAATCAGGGCATCTCCTGGCCGCATCATTAGTGCCCACTTGGACTAGGACCATGGGATAATAATCGGTGGGCTGGATAACGGTTTGGAGCATCCCTTTCATGTCCTGAATCCTCGCTCCAGGTAGGCAGTAGACCTCACATGCCGATGGGTCCTGGCGACAGATGGGGCACTCCGTACCTCTCAGGATGGAGTCGCCAATGACAATCATGCGACGCTTTCTCCTCCTGGCCTGCTTGTCTTTTTCAGCCTGCACGGGACATGGGGAGCGTGGAGTTGCCTCCTCCCTGGTTACATCCTCTCCTTCCTCCTCTTCCAGGGCTGCCAAGGCCTCGTACCTGTTCTCCAGCCAGACTGAAGGAACTGGTGCTGCCATGTTACGAGCAGCCCTGGCACGGGAGGTGACCGTCTGCCACATAGCAGTGGAGGGCACTTCACGAGGTGCATCCTCCTTGGTTATACAACCCTGCAGGGAAAGAAAGTATCTGTCAATTTCTTCCTCTGCCTCTCGGATTCCCCTCAGCCTGCTAACCTCCTCCTGGAGCTCCCTCACGTGCGCCTCCAGGGCCCTAAGGCAGACAGGTGTGGGGGTCCCTGCCCCCCCAGGCCTTGCTGGGCAGCTCCCGCTGGCCATGGGGTTGGGGGACACCAGCACCCCCATGGGCTCCGTCTGGGTGGAGCCCTCAGACAAGCCCCAGGAAGGCTTCGCCCCCTGGGCAGGGGTCCTGGCAGCACTCCGTGTTGATACCATCATAGGAGTTACTGCCTGTTTCTAGCTGAATGTGGTGCCTCTGCCCCATGCTAGCAGGAGTCTGCTTCTGGGCCCTTACAGGACGCGCCTGTTTGCGTGGCTCCCTACCGGCTCAGCTAAGAGGGATCCGTGGGGCTTCCCCTCCGGGTCCGGCTCAGCTGTGTCAGTCCCTCTGCCCCACTTACCTTAGGGGGATCAGCTGCTGCTGCCCCCGCTGCTGCTACGGTTGCCTCTGCTGCCGCTGCTGCTCTCACCTCTGCTCTGGGTCCGGTAAGGGGGCACACGTGTGTGTAAGACACACATGTGCCTGCGTCCCTCCTCTCCCCGCTGCTCCTGGTCCCTCCCCCTCTGGGACCTCAGGGCTTCCCCAACTATCCTCCTTAGCTTGTTGAAGTTTGCCCTCCTGAAATCTAGGGCTGCTGCCTTACTGCAGGCCTTTGCCACCTTGCTCTGGATGGTGAATTCCCAAATCATGATCTGGCTTCTTGTCTAATCTCTCTCCTTCCTCAGCCCTGGTATCCAGTTATCTGCTCTCTTTTTTCTCCATTTTAACTACCTCCCAGTACTACTTTTCCTTTGTGACCTTCTTTGACAATTTGTGTGCCTCTCTCCAACCATGTTGGCCCAATCTCTTTGCTCAGACAATATCTTACCTTACTTATTCCCTCACCCCTTGTCATATGTCACTACAGGCCACCTAACCAGGGAGAAGAGCTGGACCGGGAATTCTGAGGTCAGCTTGTGGAGGTAGCTAAGACAAGGGATGTGGTCATCATGGGTGACCTAAACTACCCGGACATCTGCTGGGAAGAGCAGTCAGCCAAGTCTGACCTCTTACGTAGGTTCCTAGCCAAGTTACAGGACCTCCACCTAACCCAGGAGGTGCACAGTCCCACCAGGGGAAAAGCCTTGTTGGACCTGGTCCTGGCCGTAGGTGATGACCTGGTGAGGGGACTGCGGGTGCTCGACCATCTGGGCAATAGCGACCATTGCCTACTGGAATTCACCATCCAGCACAGGGTGTCAAAGGCCTGCAGCAAGGCAGCAGCCCTGGACTTCAGGAGGGTGGATTTCAATGAGGTAAGGAGACTAGTCAGGGAGGCACTGAGGTCCCGGAGGGGTGGGGAGTTGGGAGTCCAAGAAGAGTGGTTATTCCTTAAGGAGATGATCTTCTAAGCCCAAAGCGTGACAATCCCCATGTGGCTCAAAGGGGGCAAGAGTGCTCAAAAGCTCCCATGGCTTACCAAAAGCATCCATGAATGCCTCAAAGCCAAAAAGGAGGCGTATACCCAACGGAAGGGAGGGGTCATCACCAGGGAGGATTATACCTCCATTGCTCGAGATTGTAGCGGGGGTATTAGGAAGGATAAGGCAGAGATGGAACTGGGACTAGCAACCCGGATCAAAGATAACAAGAAGTCATTTTTTAAATACATACGGGGTAAAAAGAAGGTACCAAATAATGTGGGGCCTCTGCAGGACATGCTTGGTAATTTGGTGGTAGCACCAGATGACAAAGCTAACTTCTTCAACAGATTCTTTACTTCCATTTTTCTGAGCAGGGACTAGGGCATCCCCCACACAGGGATTCCTGTAGGCCCCAGGGGAGGCGCAGCCAGGCCCAGGGTCAGTGAGGACCTAGTCAGGAAACTTCTGGACAGACTAGACATATTCAAATCAGCAGGTCCTGATGATCTCTACCCCAGAGTGCTTAGGGAACTGGCAGAGGTCATTGCAGGACCCCATCACAGATTTACGAGCACTCATGGTGCTCTGGTGAGGTGCCTGACAACTGGAAAAGGGCCAATGTGGTCCCCATTTTCAAAAAAGGGAGGAAAGAGGACCCAGGAAACTATAGGCCTGTTAGTCTTACCTTGGTCCTGGGGAAGCTCTTTGAGAAAATAATCCAGGAGCACATCTGCGAGGGGCCAGCAGGGGAATTTATGCTTAGGGGAAATCAACACGGGTTCATTAGAGGCAGGTCCCGTCAGACCAACCTGGTGGCCTTCTATGACCAGGTCACAAAAGCCTTGGATGCAGGTGTCATGATGGACATAGTTTTCCTGGACTTTAGGAAGGCCTCTGACACTGTCTGTCACCCCATCCTCATTAAAAAATTAGACGACTGTGATGTCGATGACTATACAGTCAGATAGGTCGCAAATTGGCTGAAGGGCTGCACCCAGAGTGGTGGTGGATGGGTCATTTTCGACCAGGAGGGATGTGGGCAGTGGGGTTCCCCAGGGCTTCATCTTGGGGCCCGCACTGTTCAATATCTTCATCAGTGATTTGGACGAGGGGGTGAAAAGCACCTTGTTCAAATTCACAGATGATACTAAGATGTTGGGGGAAGTGAGCATGCTAGAAGGGAGGGACAGGCTACAACTAGATCTCAACAGGTTACAGAGGTCAGCGGGTGAGAATAGGGTGGGTTTCAATAGGGACAAGTGCAAAGTGTTGCACCTGGGGACGAAGAACCAGCAGCATACCTACAGGCTGGGGAACTCCCTTCTCGTCAGCACAGAGGCAGAAAAGGATCTTGGAATCACTATTGATGCCAAAATGAACATGGGCCACCAAAGTGGGGACACGGTCAGGAAGGCTAACCGCACCTTGTCATGCGTCCATAGATGCATCATGAGAAGGTCCAAGGAGGTGATCTTCCCCCTCTATATGACACCAGTCAGGCCGCAGTTGGAGTACTGCATCCAGTTCTGGGTGCCGCACTTCAGGAGGGATGTGGACAACATGGAGAGGGTCCAGGGGAGTGCCACTCGCATGATTAGGGGGCAGCAGGGCAGGCCCTATGAGGAGAGGCTACAGGACCTGAACCTGTTCAGCTTCCACAAAAGAAGGCTGAGAGGGGATCTGGTGGCCACCTATAAACTTGCCAAGGGGCACCAGCAGGCAATGGGAGAGTCCCTGTTCCCCTGAGCACTACTGGGGGTAACAGGGAACAATGACCGTAAGTTGACGGAGAGTAGATTCAGGCTAGCTATCAGGAGGTGCTACTTCACAGTCAGGGTGACTAGGAGCTGGACCCGATTTCCAAGGGAAGTGGTGCTCGTTCCTACCCTGGGGGTCTTCAAAAGGAGGCTAGACAGCCACCTAGCCAGGGTTGTTTGACCCCAGCATCTTTTCCTGCCCATCGCAGGGGGTCGGACTAGATGATCTGCTCAGGTCCCTTCCGACCCTTCCAACTATGAAACTGTGAAACTATAAGCTACAGCATGGATGGATTTTTCATAAAATCTATCAGTAAGTAATTTCTACTGCATGAGTTGGTACTACCATTTTTAAAGGCATTTAAACTACCATTTTAACCTGACAAAATTTGGGCACATTTTCATGGAGATGGCAAAAGGCATTAGAGTTCAAATTCCTGCTCTGAAATATGGGGATGAGTAGGGGGTTTTTCAAAGAAAATGTTGACATAATTTTTTAACATTAACAAAACAATGATTTCCACCCCCTCAGCCTCATTTTCAGAAGTAGTTGAATCACTTATTAATTTGATTGTATAGGATGGTTTGGATAGGGATGATCCTGCCTAGCACAGGGGGTTGGGCTGCATGGTCTGTGGAGATCCCTTCAAGCCCTATGGCTCTGATTTCTGTGACTGAAATTACTTTTCCTCCCTATCTGCTCCCCTCCTCTTCCTCTCCCAAATAAAACCAATGCCAACATCTAGTGTGGAAAATGTCTTCTCTAAGAGCTTGTATAAGGTTGCCACAGTAATTTTTAGTAAATTTCCCAGTAGAATGTGAAAGAAAAAAGGTGATTTGGATAGAAATGGCTAAGCAAGAAGGAAGGGTTCAGGTTTCTAGGTGTCTTGTCCCTTTCTGTTGAGCACTGTTTCGTAGGAGTTGTGGTTTAGAAGGATGATACCCCCGTTCTTTCCTATAGGCTAAACGTATCTCATGACACTTGTGCATTCCCTCCTATGGTTGTGTGGCAGAGTGTCTCAGGAGAGTCCCAGAATTTCTTCAAATTTATCATTTCTATGAGTGTTATGACTTCTGTGACAAAATCAAAATTTTAATGGTAGGAATCAGTCTTCAGTTGCTTATGGGGAGAGGAGTCGGCAAATCCACAGTGACACCAGGCCAATAATTATATGTGAACTAAATTACTGGAAATGTAAATGAGATTTGGATTCATTGTACTTTATTAAAAGACAGCTAATATTCAGTTAAAAAGTAATGCCCTGTAAGAAGCTTTGACTTGTTTTGGGAAAGTCGCCAGCCTTTAGGTTGACCAGTTCATTTTCTCAGCACTGTGATTGCACAGGTTCTGGAAGCCATGCTGTTTATTGTAAGGAATAATCAACATATAAACTGACTTTCTTTAAAAGAGGAACAGTTTTCCATTCCAGACCTTGGTGAAGAGGAATATAGGGTCAGTTCCATAGATCACCTCTCATTACCATGTGGTTTTTCCATGTATGTAGATAGGAAATATCTAAACTGCATAACTTTCAAATATTATCCATTTTATTAATCAAATGAAATAATCAAGCAAAACTATAAAATACATATCATCAAAGTTAATATAAATCAGAGGATTAATATAAAATCAAACTAATTTAATTGTGACAGCACTGAAAGCACCAATAGTCTTATAAATGCTGTGTAATCACCTGGGTAGGCAGCGCTCTTGTTTATCTCCCAGCACCAAAAGCAGACTGAATGCAATGCCATAATTACGTTACAGACCAATAGCCAACAGGGGGAGAGACAAATCATTCCAGGTGGACGCTAATGTTGAGAGCACAGTACTGATGCCAATTAGGGTAGTCTCTCTGAATATCTGGTGGTGGTGGCTGGTCTCTTCTCTCAGGATTTCAGGGTTACACTGAAACATTCCAGTACAATTCCAGACTGTAATGCTTGTTCCATTTCCAAATCCTTTGACGCATTTAGCTGAAAATAACCTGATTTCTCAGAATTAAGCGTAACCTACATGTCTGCATGTGGTAGCTTAGACAGTAAGGTTGTTTTGAATTCAGGTTACTGTTTTCAAGTGAGTTTTCTGGGTTCTAGCCCCACATTGGCCTGTACACACACTCACATGCACATGGTGCCTACCAGCTAGCTGCTGGATTTTAAAACAAATACAAGAAAGTTGAGGTATTAGCTAATGATCTTACTGGCTGTAAAGTTTGCTGTTGAGGGATTTGCTGGGTGGGTAGGGGTTACTTGGTTTTTCATGGTGAATATTAGACATTACATATTGGACTTTTACTCCTTGATAGCTAGCCAAGAGGATTAGGGAACCACATTCCTTTATTGTATAGCAGAGTGGAGATCAACAGTCATTCAGATGAGTACTTTCAGGGTCCAGCAGTGAGCTTTTTCCCTTTCATTCAGTTATTGAAGTTGGTGGCCTGGCTGCTTCTCCTTCCTTACTCCTCTCTGGAGCTCCTTGACAAATCAGAATGATGTTGTCTGACTCTGAAGTCACTGGTATCAACAATAAGGTTCTGATTAGTCACCAGTAGTCACGTATAACATCAGGCTTGGTAAGACCATGGAACCAAAACATTGCTCAGGTCTGGAGGTACTTTGATATTCTAACGGTCCTGGGTCAGTCCACAGCAGAGGTCTAACAAGGAGTTTTGGCACTCTGGGTGGAAGTGGGAGATGCTGAGTGTCCGAGCTGGTGGAAAGATGCCAAGTGCTTACCTCCTTGCACAGGGGCCACTGCTGCTGCCTCATTGTGAGCTCTAGGGCATGAGTGGCAGTGTGGGTTTCCTGGGGGCTGCTGTTCTGGCTCTCTCTCTCAATCTGGTGCTCTATCCACTCACCCCTGGTTACACTACTAGTCTACAGACATTATTTCAATGATCTTAGAAAGTCCTGACTTAAAAATAATAAAAAAATAAGGCTAGCAAAAGTTTGGAACTGAAATAAAGGGAAAAAAATCATTTATACATTCACTCACATGTGCACAGAGAGGAGCAGTTCCTGCTTTCCAGATAAATGCTTCTGTCTTCCCCTTTGCATTTTGATACCTGGCTACACAACCTTGAACAGCTTTTTAATGCCCACAACCTGGAGAAAAGTTAGAATGCAGCTTGGTCAAGATAAGAAGTCTTTTCCTCATAAAAATTTCAATTTTGGAAATCAGTTTTCCCTAATATGCCTATCTGCCTCACATTCATACAAGTTTCTTTTGCTCTTCATTTCAGATTGTAGAGTAGATATTGTCTGAGTACTACCAAAACAACCTTACAAGGACAGGGGAATGTGTGTTATAATCCATAACGGACTGATGGATTCTAGACATTATCTGGACTGGAAAACCATCAAGAAGCAGAAAGGAGCTTCTACACTACTAGGTAGTGCTGTGCTGAGATATACCGTGCTGATCAGCGTGTCCTGTGTACAACTGGAAAGCAGTATAAACTGCCGTAGCGTGAATCTGTAAGCAAGCAATTTGGCATAGCTCAGAGGCAGCGTGTAACTAGTTTGGGTGCAGGATTGCATGAACACAACTCTACTGCTTCTGGTTAAGGTGCAAACCTATCTTGGATAACTGTGTAGACTGGCCATGCACCAGTGCTATACTACTACTGGTTCTGGTGACATTGCTTACTCTTTGGAAGATAGCACACTGCGCATACTCACTAGCAACCTATTCTAACCCCCAACCCACATGTCTGAATCTGCTCATAGTGGCATATTTCAGGTACTTATGGTCATCTTAGTTGAGGAAATTAAGATGTGGGTCTTCACCACGTTTGGAGTTCTCCAGAAAGTCTAAATTAGGCTTTGGAGGCACATGTTTTATTTGTAATAATTACTGCAGTTATTCAGAAGCTCGTTCTGAGGGACCTCTGGTATCACCTGGAGTCCTCTGATTTTTTTTGACATCTTTTAACCTGCCCATAGACTTGGGCACAGTCTGAAGGCTTAATGAGTTTTATCGATTGACATTTCTCTTATGCACCTATCAGTAAATGAAGGCCAAGTATGCATACTAATTGCTTTTAGATCTGTTAGAAATTTTGGGTAGTTGCCCATCTGGCCTGAGCAGCGTGTATCCGGTAGTGCATTTCTACAGAGTTGTGTTCAGTCCTCTTTCTAGAGAGATATTGAGCCATTTTTGGCAGGAGCAGCCAGTATGAGGGTGTTTTAAAGTTCTGTGTTCCTTTTGCACCAAACCCAGTTGAGAGAGGTTTCTCTTCATGTTCCTAATGCTTGGTGGATATCAGAGCTTGGACTAAGGTAAGTTGGTGGAGGTTCCACTCAGGTAGGTTGAGGGAAGCTTATGAAGTAGGCAACTAGCGTGGAGATTTCTTTAGATGTTAAAAGAGTATGCCCAGCCTTTGCCAAGTAAGTGCTAAACCTGAAAGTATTTCTAAATCTTCCTTTGCTCCTGGAATTCCTGATGCCTTTAGCAGTCAGAAGCACCTTTATCCGGCTTAGTTTTCTTACCCAATTCAGACCATTTTTTCTTTACAACCAAACCTCCCAGGTATTGTGCCATTTTCATTAGTTCATTGGAACCTGAGAGTGGTGGGGCCATGTATTGTCTTAACATCTTTACTCCAGAGGCCATACTGGCTTTCTTTTCACTTTTGGAACCAGTTCAAAATATTTGACATTTAAAGTCCACCCATGAATCTTGGTTGTCTCCTTTGGTGACAGTTGAATTCAGCCAAGGGATCTTCCTAACGGAAATAACCTTGATTTCAATGTCTGAGCAGTGTGTACTATGCACTGGTACTCATGTTCCTCCACTGGCACATCAGTCTGCTTGACCTCTGTAAAAGATCATAGTCATCATTTCAGACTTAGATGCTTTAAGTAGCTAAGTGCATGCCTGCATCTAAATTATTAGTTGATTCCTAAGGATTCTGAAGTTTACTATCTTTCAAAATCAAGCTAATTGATGTGATTTCCCTTTTTGACTTCACTCTTTGCCAATTTAGGGATTTGAGAAGCTGCAGAATGCCTGCCACAGTAAGTTCAATATTCCTCATGCAAGTTACTACACTTGAGCCAGTTTATGACTCAAAAAGCCTTAGAGCATTGTGGTGATAGGGGCAGCTATAGAACTATTAGTAATTGTAGCAGTGGGAAAGCTTTGTATAATAATAAGTCTTAAGGCCTCCATTTCTCTTGGGTGAATGTCATGAGTGGGTCTTCCATTTGACATATGTACTTTGAAGCTTACCAACATTCTTAGGATCATAGGAAAGAAGAAAGGCCATTTAGTCCAACTCTCTTGTTCAATGCAGGATCATCCCCGAGTAGACATCCTAGCCAAGCATCTGTCTCACCTGCTCTTAAAAACTTTCAGGGATGGATATCCCACAATTTCCCTACCTAGGCTGTTCCAATGTTTGACCACCCTTATAGTCAGAAAGTTTCTCCTAATTTCCAGCCTAACTTTCCTCTGCTGCAGCTTGAGTCCCTTGTCCCTAGTTCTGTCTCTTAGAGCCACAGAGAAAAGTCATCTCTTTATAATTGTCCCTCAGGTGTCTGAATACTGCCATCAAATCCCACTCAGTCTTCTCTTCTCCAGAATGGATAACTTCAGTTCTTTCAGACTTTCCATATAAGTCTTGCTTCCTAGACCCCTAATCATTTTTGTCATTCTCTGCTGGATTCTTTCTAATCTGTCCACATCTTTTTTGAAGTATGGGACCCAAAACTGAACATAGCACTCTAGGTGAGGCCTCACCAGTGCTGAATAAAGCAGCAGAATCTCTTCTGTTTGTCTCCCTGCAAATCTGGGCACACTAACCCACAATCTGTGTACCATACAACTTGAACACCTGAGGCTAGATCCTATTTCACTTTACTCACCCAAATGACACTTACACATAGATCACAGACTTTATTTTAGGCACAATGTGGATGTGCAAGTGTTCACATTGTTGCTAAGCACACATTCAGCAGCGATGTGCTCTGGCCGGGTAGATAATCTACATTGTACACTTTCAGAGAGACAAACCTAAGTCCTGAAATCGTAGCCAGGCAAAAACCCATAAATAGCAGGTGTTACACATAAGGGAAGGGAAAGGGTCTCCCAAGTTTTAGTAGGGCCGTTTCCCACCCAGAAAGTGGGAGATCCAGGTTCTTAAACCTCCTTCCTCTCCAAAGAGGTTTGAACTTACATCTCCCCTAACAAAGTACCCTAAACACCAAGTCACAAGTTAGGCCTTGTCCACTGGTCTGTGCATAAACTTCTTCCTCCCAAAATTGATTTTAGGTGAAAATATTCATTGAGAAATTTCCCAGTAGGGGGAAACCAAATACTCTAAATCAAAATTTTCATCCATGTGAGTTCAATTCAATTTTACATTAATGGTTATGAAATAGGGACTACTTGAATCTTTGGTATCCTAGATTTAGGCCTGTGGAGATGTTTCATGATCCTCCCCTGACGGTCAAGCTATAAGACAGAAAAGTAATTGTCATGAATCTTCAGCTTCTTGTTTAGCGGCAAATAAAACCATTTATTAATATTTATTCTGCCTTTCTTTCCTTTGAACATATGGTGCTGTAAGAGGGGAAGGTGTATTTCCTCTATATTTTTCTGAAAGTGCAGCCAGATGCCATGGAGATGGTTGACCAACTTTATTAATCATTTTAACAGAATAACCCTATTAGGATCAGAGCATCATGTGCTGTAAAAAAAAAATAAATACAGGTTTTATTATAATAAAACCAGTATTATATTATATTATATAAAACCAGTAGTTTACAGGCTGACTTCTCAAATGCAGAACTTCCTTTTCCTGTAGCTCTGTTTATTCATTCCAGGGCTGCAGCTCAGTATTAGCCAGTTCTTTTTTTCAAACACCATTTACTGTTCTTTCCTGTAGAAGCCATTGTTTTACTGTGGTAACAGCCACACAGAACAAGCTATTTTGTATCAGATCTAGTTTGTGAGAATAAGTTAACCTAACCAATGTATAGGAAGAATGTGTGTGTTTGTGTATGCATATGGGGTTTATATAATATAAAGTTTGGGTGTTTTTTCCCTTGTTCAAATATACAACATAATTGGTTGCACCTTTGTTATCTATAAGAAGATGGCAATAAGAAGTATCAGGGGCCAGATTTGTCTCCCGCTTACTTAAAAGTCATATAACTGAGGGACTATTAAGGGAGTAAGGAACGACTCAAGTATTTTCTCAAATATAAGACAACCCTGAATATAAGATGACCCCCCAAAAATTAGATTCTATATATGAAAGATTTATAAATATTATGATTTTCAAGGTGTAGAATTGAATTATTGGAGGGTTGTCTTGGATTCATCTCCCTTGCACTGCTACAACAAGGAAAATAGTGGTTGGGGGATCAGGTGGCTGGAGGGGTGGGGGTTCAGGTGGCCCTCCTGCCCTCCCTATTTCTTTCCCCTGCAGTCTACTGCCCCGTCCTCCTGCCACCCTCTGCTCAGGCTCTGTTCCCTTAGTGAGCCCAATGTGGAAGTGAGCTGCACGTGACAATAGGAGGAGGAGAGGAACAGAGGAGAGGACAAAAGCTGCAGTGTTACAGAAGACTACTGTGCCTCTGACTCTAGCTCTGACCCAGACTCAGGGCCAGAGTTGGAACTGCAGGAGTTGCCTGTCCCCCTTCCTTTCCCAATTTGAAATGCAATGGACCAAAGAACACTGACTTTGAAGTAAACATACCAATAATAACTTGCATATATGCAAATTACTATGGATAAGCTCATCCAGCATTGATGTATTTTAACTTGTTGCAAGCTCCTGCAAGTTTCCATCAACACACTTTTGAGCAGTACTTTTGTACCTACTAGCTGTGTTTACATGAGATGCTTACTGCACAGTAGCTCATTACTACCGAACAGTTGCGTTGTGTGGCATGAACCCGGATGCAATGCTACTGGCAAGTAGTAATGAGCTACTGCACAGTAATAACAAATTACTGTGTAGTCAGTATCACCAGGAAGCCGTGCAGGGATGCTCCTGCACAGTAGCTGTGATTACTGCACAGTCATTTAGTACTTGGGTATGAAACTACTAAATGACTGTGCAGTAACAACTGTGCAATCAGTGTCTTATGTAGATCTGGCCACTAGTCGCATCTACATGAGGCGTTGACTGAGCAGTCGTTACTGTGCAGTCATTTAGTATTTGTATAAATAAGTAATAACTGACTCGTGGTGCTCTGGTGTGGTGCCAGAGGACTGGAAGAGGGCCAACATGGTTCCCATCTTCAAAAAAGGAAGGAAGGAGGACCCGGGAAACTATAGACCAGTTAGTCTTACCTCGAACCTGGGTAAGCTTTTTGAGAGAATTATTCTGGCACATGTCCATGAGGGGCCAGCAGGGGAGAGTATGCTTAGGGGCAACCAACACGGGTTCATTAGAGGCAGGTCCCTATCAGAGCAACCTGGTGGCCTTCTATGACTAGGTCATCAAATACCTTAGATGCAGGGGTTGCAGTGGACATAGTCTTTCTGGACTTTCAGAAGGCCTTTGACACCGTCTCTTACCCTGTTCTCATTAAAAAACTGGGGGACTGTGGTGTTGACACCTACACAGTCAGATGGGTCGCCAACTGGCTGGAGGGCCGCACCCAGAGAGTGGTGATGGATGGGTCATTTTTGACCTGGAGGGATGTGGGTTGTGGGGTTCCCCAGGGCTCAGTCCTTGGGCCCACACTGTTCAACATCTTCATCAGTGACTTGGACAAGGGGATAAAAATCACCCTGTTCAAATTTGTTGATGACACTAAGATGTGGGGAGATGTGGGCCTGCTAGAAGGGAGGAATAGGCTACAATCAGACCTAGACAGGTTACAGGGGTGGGCAGATGAGAATAGGATGGTATTCAACACTGACAAGTGCAAGGTGATGCACCGCACCTGGGGAGGAACAACCAGCACCATACCTACAGGCTGGGGAACTCCCTTCGTGTCAGTGCAGAGGCAAAAAAGGATCTTGGAGTCATCATTGATGCCAAGATGAACATGGGCCAGCAGTGTGGGGATGCAGTCAGGAAGGCCAACCATACCTCGTCATGCATCCACAGATGCATCTCAAGCAGGTCCAAGGAGGTGATCCTTCCCCTCTATGCGGCACTGGTCAGGCCGCAGCTGGAGTACTGCATCCAGTTCTGGGCGCCGCACTTCAAGAAGGATGTGGACAACATGGAGAGGATCCAGAGGAGGGCCACTCACATGATCAGGGGACAGCAGGGCAGGCCCTATGAGGAGAGGCTACAGGACCTGAACCTGTTCAGCCTCCACAAGAGAAGGCTGAGGGGGGATCTAGTTGCCTGTTACAAACTAGTCAGAGGGGACCAGCAGGCATTGGGGGAGACCCTGTTACCCCGAGCACTACCAGGAGTGACTAGAAATAACGGCCACAAGCTGGCAGAGGGTTGGTTCAGACTAGACATCAGGAGGCACTACTTCACTGTCAGGGCAGCTAGGATCTGGAACCAACTTCCAAACGAAGTGGTGCTGGCTCCTACCTTGGGGTCTTTAAGACAAGGCTAGACAATCACCTTGCTGGTGTCATTTGACCCCAGTACTCTTTCCTGCCATGGCAGGGGGTTGGACTTGATGAACTGCTCAGGTCCCTTCTGGCCCTACTAACTATGAAACTATGACTGCATAGTAACTCTGGTAGAGAAGACTGAAGGGAGATTTAATAGCAGCCTTCACCTACCTGAAGAGTAGTTCCAAAGAGGCTGGAGCTAGACTGTTCTCAGTGGTGACAGATGACAGAACAAGGAGCAATGGTCTCAAGTTGCAGCAAGGGAATTTTAGGTTAGATATTAGGAACAATTTTCTCACTTACAGTAAGGCACTGGAACAGGTTATCCAGACAGGAGGTGGAATCTCCATCCTTGGAGGTTTTTAAGACCCAGGAAGGCAAAACATTGGCTGGGATGATCTAGTTGGGGATGGTCCTGCTTTGAGCAGGGGGTTGGACTAGATTACCTCCTGAGGTCCCCTCCAACCCTAATTTTCTATGTTTCTATGATTCTAATGACACCTTCTGTTCACACTGCTCTCTTCCCATTTTCCTCCTCCCCAAAAAGCTGCTGTTGTCCCCAGGTGTCCCAGGGCCACAGCTACTCTTATCCTGCTTCAGATAGGCTGTGCAGGGAACCAGGCTTGGTTAGGGACACCAGTAGTGGTGGTGGGTGGGTTCAACTTCCCTGAGCCTGCTCCTGCTGGTAGGCGACACCCAAGAGTATTGTCTAGGGAGGAGAAACCTGTTGGCTGTCAGCACTACTGCTATCCTGGGCTGAGTCCAATTCTCTATGCACCCTAGCAGCAGCAGTTCTGAAGCTCCCCTCACCCCTGGGACAGCTGGAGAGAGCAGGAGCAGTGGCAGAATCAGGTTGGGGATGGAGGAAGTGGGAGGGGAAGGGATGTGCTGCTGAGCATTGGAGGGGAAGGAAGGGACGAATTCTTAGTTAATTCTGACACTTTAAAAAAATGGTCTGGCAGATGCTGCTGCAGTGTGGTTTGAAAGTGGGGTGCAACTGCACCACTTTGCCAACACTGGATCCACCCCTGGACTGGAACATTATAATGAGTATAGATCCACTATCAGTTTTTTCATTTGTGTAATTATGTCCCCTTATCCCTATAACGTTGTCTTTCCTGTGAGTCCCGTTTCCGCCACAGGCTCACAGTGGGCGTGCCTACATAAGATGTTTACTATGGAGTTGCCTAATTAGCTCCACAGTAAAATATTAGTGTCTACATGTGCGGTCCTATTAGGCCTTAGTAAGCTAATAAATGCCATTATAGGATAGTACTGCCCAATACAAGTACTATCCTACAGCAACATTATTTAGTCTACCGCAACACACATGTAGATGCTGACAGGGCTGGCAGGGGCATGAGGGTGCTACAGTGTGGGGGCTGCCCCACACTGAAGCACCCGCATGCCCCAGCCCCTCCACAGCATGTTGAACTGAGCAAGAGCAGCCATGGGCTGGCAGACTTACCAGAAGCTCCATGTGCTGTGTTCCTGGGTGCACGTGTAAATAGTACACCCAAGAGCAATACGCTCCGGTGCAAAATGTGCCGGAGTTTATTCAGTTGAATTAATTTCATGTGTAGACCTGCCCAGTGAGTACAGGTGACCCTTGCCATTAATGGGGGATACGTTTTTGAGATCCCCACGAAAGGCAAAATCCACGAATACGGCACTGTGTTCACGAATGTCATGACGGCAGTGTCCGCAGTGGCTGGGGGAGTGGGGCATGGCTGTGCTGGCGGCAGCAGAAGCCCGGCAGCAGGAGCCCGGCAGCGGCAAGTGTGAAGCTCCTGAGGAGCTCCTTTAAGTGTATTTAAGATGCGGGTTCGGCATTCATGAATATTTGAAACTACGAATGCCAAACCTGCGAATAGTGAGGGTTTCCTGTACTGCTAAAGGGATAGTGTGCTGAGGCAAGTACTACCTGGTACTACTCGATACAAATAAAGGGTGCCTGTAGATGTGTGAGGATGCTACTCCAACATGCTGTAAAGTGCCCTTGCTGCCATTTTGAAGCATTAGATACGGAATACATGAGACACTCCAGAACCCGCTAATTACAATGCCCTGCTCCCACTCCTCCCCAGAACACCGATAAAGATACCCACAGGTTGAATATTTAAGCACTCTGTAAGTACTCTTTACAAATAGAGATCACTCTCTCTGTTACTAGTGGTACTTGTGCCTGTTTACATATTTCACTTAAGATCTGAAATACAGGAAATGGGGAGATGAAGTTTCTCAAAATTCTTTTCTGTTTATGGTATAATTTTACTGAGAAGGAGCAATTGGTATTTCTATTCACTGGTGGAAATAGGTATAAGATAGCTATTGCTGGCATTCAGAAAGCTACTTAGTGACAAGTTTGGAGCATTTTTGGATCTTTAAAAAGGAATGCCTCATGTCAGAAAGCCTATTGCCAGAATATCCATATTAACACTTATATTTGCCATATCAGCAGATAATCTATGACTTGGATTCTCCATATAACAAATTGGACATTAATTTAAACAGGAGGCTAACTTCTTCTGTGAGACTGATAAAAGAACAGCATCTAGCTCCTTTGTGGGGAAAAGTGGGCTATATCCAAGTTGTTTTCAGAAAGTCTAGCAAGCACCTGTACAACTTGCAAATGAAAATAATTTCAGGAAAGTAACATCTAACAGCAGTCCATCTCAATCCTAATTGTTCAAAGAACAACAGTGACAAAAATATTACTCTTAAATTAAGTGAATGGAAGGAGATACAAAGGGGATGATTGTTGACTTTGTTTAAAGGGATGATAGCTGGGACTAATGAAGCTGGGATAATTCTACTTTGATTCATTAGACCTGTGAACTTAGTGACACTATGCTTCCTCAATTTCTTAGTTATGCACCTGTATGAAGTATAATTCTTTGCTCCAGTTTGGAAAAATATTTTACCTGCAAAGTTGCTTAGAACCATCGGTTTGCTAGTGAGTGTCTCAGATCCTGATACGAATACTGGACTTTAGACGCTGACGTTTCTTTTGATTCTTAGTGTGATTAGGTTAAGATACTGGTGCAGGGGAAAAATGGATGTAATTAGTGAAAGCAAATGTGATGATGGAGTGTGGCTGAGATACAGTGTTTATCTTAATGTTGTATTAGGCATTATCCAAGATAACACTACCCAAGATAACAAGAAAGAAATATTTTTTCTCTTAGACAGAGATGCATTTGTTACTAATAATTAAGAGGATGTGGATTCCTGATTTACAGAAACCAACCTTGGCAGCAGTACATTTAGCATGATTTTACTGAGAGAGAGATAAAGGGAGCCTTTGATTAATTTGAAAGTTGTTTTTTTCTTCCTAGATAAACACTGATACATTTCAAAGGTGTTTGATCAGCAACAATTCTAGACCACAAAGACAGCTATTTGCATTGCTGATGCTGTCAGGTGAAATGTCACTGCCTGAAGGTCTTGAATCTTGAGGGCGTTTCCCTGGATTCATGTATCACATTGGTTTCCTAATCTATCTTGTGGCTGCATAGATTTTTAAGGACAGAAGGGATTGTTATGATCATTTAATCTGTTCTTCTTTATAACACAAGCTGTATAACCTTGCGCAGTAATTTTGCTTCAGGCCCATAACTTTTGAGGAAAAGACTGTAGTAAAGTATTCTTTATAGTAAGGTATATGGACTTCCAATGATGGAGAATCCATAACACCCTTACCCATTACCGTTACCCATCCATAATAACACCCTTATACTATCAGAATCTCGGGGCAGAGGTCATTATCATCCTTCCTCCCTTTCTTAATAGCTACTTTGGATCGAGCTTCAAAAGATTTTATGGCTTACGTAATGGAAGAGGTTGAGAACAATTTGCACTGGATTTTCTTCTGAGGACAGGTAGTAATTTACCTTTTAAAAGAAAAGGACAATCATAAGGGTATATTACATGTCTTATTTACTGCAGTTAACTTACAGCTACTGAGGTGGAAATGAACAACCTGGCCATACCTGCTTCAAAGTCACCACATCATCAAAAGCTAAAAGTTGACGAAATGAAAAGTGAAACAATTTTAAGAAGTATTCAGGTATCTCATCAAGTTTCTTTAGGCGCATCACAACCCCAAAGATGAATACTTAGAGCAAAATCCTCTCCCATTTTGGGGATGTTTTATTTTGTATTTTATTACCTGTTGCTGCAAGGGTTATGCAACATGAGTTCCATTAAAACATCAAAGCAGGATTCTTCTTCCTTCTTAGAATTTTCCACTTCTGTTTCTTCTATTCCCCTAGTTGCTTCAGGGAGGTTTATGGTTCAAAAATTAAAGTCTGGATCTATTTTCATTATGGAAGGATTTGTAAATTCTAGCTAGGCACTTCTCAATTCACATTTGCATTTGTCATCCTTTAAGCTAATTTTCAGCACGGCAAAGCTATTTTAAATATTGTTTGAAGCCCTCCATTGAACTTCTATTAATACCACTGATATGTTCTTCCAGTGGCCTTCTCTTCAGTCATGCTAGTGACCAATGTTAGCTATCAGATTATGCAAGGCTATAACAACTAGGGGCACTTGTACCCTCTTTTTTATACACAAACACATTTTAACTGCTAATATTGTAACTTACCCATTTTTGTTTTTCATCAAAAAAGGTAAGTACATCTTTATGAGTGAATAAAAAGTGTATAAGGTGAGATGAAAGAGGGGACATTCACAAATTTCCCCAATCTTCTACACCTATGCAAGCGATTAAGCAGAAAACCCATTAGCAACTGAGTTACATTTTGACTTTAAAAAAATCTTCTGCAAAATATAACCTTGCAGCTGTAAACATATGTCTGAATAATTATTCTGGCTTTATATCAAAAAACCCACCTCTGCTAGTGCAGACAGATTTTAATTTAGCATTCCCCCCAGAGCTACGGAGGGCAAGGTGGATGATTGCAAGGGCAAGGTGACTTGGCTTCAAGGGCTATCTTTATTTGCATGAATGAGTAACCATAAAGCACAAGAAATATCTTTAAGTAAATTCTGTCTGCTACTGACAGTGATCTAAATGGAATTATAGTTGCATGAAACTGTTTTTTTGCTAATATGTGTGTGTGTGTGTGTGTGTGTGTAGATAGATAGATAGACAGACATGTTTTTCCAAGGAAATATGTTTTCGCATTTAAAATAATGTCCCAAAAGCTGTGGGAACAAAAGTGGTATTCTCATACAGCAACCAAGAAGCATAAGTTTAAAAGCTTTTAAAAAAATCTTAATTTTCTTGTTTTTGAAAGGTTTTGGATTGAAAGCACCATTGGAGGCAGAAACCTTCTATTGCAAGATTGGTGTGGAGCTTGCACAGAACAATAGACAATGGCAGTGGAGATTTCTACATCCTTGTCTGGTGATATGACTTAAAGATGCTAGAGAGAACCACCTTCTAAGGGTGCTAGGGTAGTTTAGCCTCTTTATCCACTTAAGGCTGGATTTGAGCCTTTATTGATGCTGGTGTTCTATCACTCAGGCTATTACTCCTTGATTTCAATAGACGTTGTGGGTTCTGAGCCTTTCTGATAATTATATGCTAGGATTATCAAGCTAGTGCCTTTGAAGGAATGGCTGTAAGCAACTTACTGTAGTATCCTCAGATCTATGGCACAGATAACAATAAAACCCAAATCTGCTGTCTTCTATGCTTTCATGCCTAGATTATCCCCTAGGAAAATGTCTTAGGCCATTTGCCATTTGGTTGGCTTGGAAAAGGCTGAGTTTCTAAGTAGAGATCATTGAACTAAATTCTGAAACACTAAGATGAGGAACTGTGCTGCCTGTCATAACCCTGAGGATTTTTTCCATAGTTTCTCTACTGAGTTATCTATCATCCTGCAAAATTCATGCACAACCTAGTAACTACAATGGACTCATCATGTAGGATTATTATTATTTATCCATGACTTTTAATAACTGGTGATTTTTAGTTTATTCCCTGGGGTGGTGGCAATAGGCTCCAGATGTCTTAATTATATTTTAATGTCACTCTTTCAGAGTATTGCATTCCAGAATGTCCCTCAATCCTCTGAATGCTAGCTTCACATTAAGCCTGAGATACAAAAGCATAAGATTTGTAATGCAATAGCAGACATCAAAAAGGCTTGGCAGCGTTTTTGAAATCTTAATCACTTTATTTGATAAGCCATAATCAAATCAAAAGTTTCAGATATTTTTATGACTTTTGTTACATTGAGGACATACTCTACATGTGATCATATGAAAGATCACATTTTGTGAAGGAGCATTGTTATTTGTGGCATATCTTTTTTGGTGTGATCTGTCATACTGAGCAGCTTTTCCAATAAAATGTAAAGGTATATCCACAAGATATAAAACATTTCATATTGTTCTCTTCATAACAATAGTCTATCTTCATCTCTTGCAATACTAATGTGTAAAGCTGACTCTTTTTGGAGAAAGTATCATTTTGAAACCTTACAGGCGCACTTCTAAAAAGAGCTAGAAAACTTTATCATTTTGTTTTTGGCCACACTGTGGAGCTTGGACAAAGGAGGGCTATTGGGAGGTTAGTTGTAACTCTGAATATTTGCTACTGAATTCCTGGTCTTTAATATTAGCTACTAGAACAAAGATGAGGCAGAGTGGCTGGAAGTTACTACAAGTCCCAAGGACAAAGACTCCAAGGACATTATTACTTTCTGGGTCACTGGACTGACAGTGCATAATACAGCTGATCTGCTGTAACTGATATTGGATTGAAGGTAAAAAGTTCCTAGAGCCCTTCCAGACTGGTGGATGCATGTTACAGAATCTGACAGTCATAATACAGTGTTTTCTTACCTGCAAATGCAGCAGTTAGCTAGAAGGTTGATGGGTAAAAATCAAGAAGCCACCAGGAACAGAAAAGCTGGTTACAGAGCTCCCTGTTATTAATCTACTAATGAATTGCCCATCAAGAATGAGGGTGCCATCCTGGGAGGAGTTCAGTAGAAACAGCCCTTGCTCCTGACTTTTTTCCTGATTCTGGAAGCTGGGATCATCCTGACATGGTCACTAAACAAATACTAAGGTGTAGCAAAGACATTTCTCTGAAGACACAAATTTTCTCTCTCTTACAGTTTTCAAGTTATTCACATTTAAAGAGCGTTATGGACAGACAGACACACAGACAGATGGACTAAGCCTTTATATATATAGATTTAGCTAACCTATATATAAAAAAATAGCTTTTGTCATGCCAGTCATTAGCAGAAACAAGGATTGCCTTTACAAATTCTGATAATACCATAGTAGTTTGCAGTGGGAGTGTAATATAATCTCATTTTGACTAGAGGACAGTTCTTGGCTTCCATTTGCTTTTTCCACTTTGTTTAATAGCTGCATAATTCCATGGGGCTAATAATAAGATGCATTTATTATCTTAAGTCTTGAATGTTCAGAGCCATTACATTATCACAAATATGCCAATTTCTGTTTTTATTTAGGGTCCTGCCACTGTTGTTCTTGGCTCTGTTAAATATCTCTAATGAGAAGCTTTAGAGCAAGAGATGGCAATTATTTGGGCCGGAGGGCCACTTGGAGTTTTTGTGAGCTGTTGTGGGCCAGGTCAGCACTCATCTCCCTGCAATAGCTCACCAAAAGTCCATGAGTTCCTCTGCCCTGCACATGGGCAGGAAGATGGGATGGGGCTGCAAGCAGGCAGAGAGCAGTGTCCAGGAGCAGGACAGGCAGATGGACCCAGGGCTGGGATCAGAGGGTAGTGACAGCACAGGTCTGGTGGCTTGGGGAAAAGCCACAATCCACTCCTGGCACACCCCTGCCCATGGAACCAGTGCCCATCACTGGTGAGCATGTGAGGGACATGTGAGCAGCAGATCGTGGCTCAGCACTGGGTCCCAGCTGGGGCTGTCACTGCCTCACAATCCTGAACCCGGCCTCGGCCCCATTCCCAGATCTTACTCCCCACTTGCCTGCAGTGCCATCCAATCTTCCCAGCTGTGTGCCCTGCCAGTGTGGGTCCCTGGCTGGTCTCAGTGGAGACCCTACTTGGCTGCTCTGTCTGGCAAGTGCCTGGTAGTGGGTGTGGGGTGGATGGGCTGTGTTATCCAGGCAGTGGGGCTGGGTCCAGAAGCTGTAGTGGCAGAGACTGGCAGCGGCAGCTGGAAGGAGCTGCCACTGCAGGGGCTGCTAAGAAGCAAGTCTGGCCATTGTGCCACCTTAGCCCCACTGCATGACTGGACGTGGTGAGACCAGCTGCATGTGTCATAGCCCAGGCTGCCTCCTGCATCTGGGCCAGGTGGGACTGAGACACCTGCTGTGGGATGGACAAAATCCCTTGGCAGGCTGGATCTGACCTGTGGGTCATATTTTGCCCACCCCCAATTAGAGGAAACTTCTTATGGCTTGTTGATGATAGGGAAATTTTAACTGGCATACTGTCATTACTGATCCAAAGTATTTAAATGACATGGTAGCTTTGATTAAGTTACAGAAAATAATTTGATTTCTCTTTTGTCGACGCCTACTAAATAAGCACAGTATTTTACAAGCTGTTTATTGAATAAAGTACAGTTTTTACCAGTTAATGGTACATGAGATCACTGTATACTCAAAATGATAGATAAGGTACACGAATTGTACTTTGTTGAAATGAACAAGGTATTGACTATATTACAGGTATAGGCTAGAAAAGGTCCTCATAACTTGTTCCAGTATGGTTACTTAATGGGATAAAACTCAGGTTTTAGAGTAGGTGGAAAATCAGCCACGGCTCATTGCTCAGATCCAGATGTGCAGGCACATGTGGTTTGTGGCACTGCAAACCTCTTTGCAGTACAAACCACACATGTTACACGTTATCCTGTGCATGGTGCTGCTAACTGGCAGTGCTGGGGCAAAATTTGCTACCATGATTTCCTGATAGCAAACCCCCCCCCCCCCCCCCCCCCCCGAAAAAAAGCAATGCAAAGCATGTGGGCCTCCCCCCACCCTTCCCCGCTTTGAGGCCTGCTGTGCCTCAGCCAGCTGGGGAGCAGCTGTCTGGGATGCAGTCTGCCCGAGATGAGGGTTCCCCATGCCTCAGTTGGGGGCTCTGCAGCAGAGCCCTCGCGTTGAGACACATAGTCAGAGACAGGGGAGCAGCCAGCCCAGGGCTGCTTGCTCCCCCATCTTGAGGCACACTGCACCCAGGCAGCTGGGGAGCAGCTGGCTGGGGCACAGAGTGCTTTGAGATGCGGGAGCAGGCAGCCGGCTCCCCCGTCTTCATGTGCTGCTCGCTGGCTGCCTGGGGCACAGGCTTCCTTAGCATGGCGGCTAAGCATGGCTCTCCACACTGAGGCACCTTGTGCCCCAGCCAGCCCTGCCCCTGCAGCACATGGAGCAGGAGGACAATGTGTCCTGCTACAAACTGCATGGGCAAAGGCGTGCATTGCAGCACAAAGTGGCACAATTGTGCTGCTACTATTTGTGCTGTTGCTGCAAACACACAACCCTACTCATGTGGACACAGCCATTAGTGGCTGGGGACGTGTTTAAATAATTTCTGGTTTGTAAAACTATACTTGTAAATACCTTCAGGCTGGGTCCTGAGTGGGAACCTGGCCGGACCTTCTGACACTTGTTTAATTTCCAGTGAAATCCTGACATTTAAAAAAAGTTTCATTTCAATTTGGAACAAAACCAATATATTTTAAATTTCCCAATAAACAAGTTCCCCAAGGTGTCTTTTTGGTTTTGGGATTTAGTCTCATAATTTTGAAACATATATATACGATATTCTGATAACTCTACATTTTGTAATTCTACAAAATTTGACATAATAGTTGAAATATTGTATTTAAAAATCACTAAAATTTAAATCATTCAGCTCAAAACATCGTGTGTTGTAGTTTAAAAAGAATTGACACTTTGTCCTGACCTAGGTGTAACATAGGCCCCTGCCATATATTACATACATTATGCAATTAACTGGTTAATCATGCAGTGAATTTAGACTTGCCACATGTTAAAAGTAATTATCATGCCATAGAAATCTCCAGCTAGCTGTAAAAAGAACCAATCAGCTACAAAGTTAGCAGATGAAAATGTGTAACACCTTTATAACTGGTTTCTATCCAGCTTTAATTTGAACGTGTGGCAGGGACCCTACATAAATAACTCCCGGGTTAAAAATGATATTGGAAATATGTATACATGTAATGCTTATTTTATTGAATCATAGTGTCTTTCCAGAAGAGGTTCTGTGTCTTGGGTGGTGGCAGTAGTAGCACCAGTACCTTGGCTGCAGTACTGTTTTTGTAGCCCTGTGGTGCCCTTGTCACCCACATATAGTTACGCTACTGGTTAGGAGCGATCTTAAACAAGATTTCAGGCACACAGTACCTATCTTTCCTCAGTTCTGGGAAAGAAACAAGTTGCAGATAGAACAATAGCCTGCGTATAATTCCATATATGGATAAAATGGTCTGCTTAAAGGAATGGAGGAGGACATTCAAACAGGCACAAAGAGAGGAAGGTTAACCTGGAAGAGTCCAGTCAAGAGGAAAAAGCATCATTATCACCTGTGGGGTGCAGAGAGCTTAGTAGAGATCAAGATAGACTGTAATGAGACATAAAGTCAATGTCTGTGTTTAGTTCCTGGTTTTTAATGTCCAATAATGTTATGAATTTTTGCTCCTAGGCCTAACTTCTGCAGGTCTTTTCTAAATTTTCCTTGAGCACGGGGACTGTGAGCTCAAAATGAGTTGTTCCATGAAAAGTGTTCTTCTACCAGACTTTGTGTGTGTGTGTCTCTCTCTCTTATCTTTTTCCTGTGATCACACATTCTGGAGTGTAGATTTTTGTCTAGTTTCACCCACTTTGTTTCCATCTGGGCATGTGGTGCACAACGTGATATATACTGTGATCTGGGGTAATATCTGTAGGATCCATGGATTCTGATGATTCATTGTGAGGAGTGTCGATTGTGGTTGCAACAGAGATGTGTTGACAAGATTTGCATTTACAGGCAGTCCTCGACTTACAAGGTTTTGAGTTACAACATTTCACACTTACAACAGGACTGCCTGTATTGTAAAGGAAGGGTTGTGTCCCAGTTTGTGTTTGTTGTTCACTGTACAATTTGCTTCTGATGATGAGCTGGGTGAGGTCAGGGGCCTTTGTCTGAAATCCGGCAGTGCGGGCCAAGAGTTTGAAATGTTTTTCTCAAGGTCTGATCATTTTCAAATATAGGCTGTAATTTGTTTGATGGTCCTTCTAATTGACTTGAGTGTCAGACGGTTGCTGACAATGAGAGGTGTGTATTCAGTGGGGGCTTTATATTGTAGTAGGCTACTGTGTGTGGTGCTTTCAAGTTACTGTTTGTCTCTTGAAGCGTCCTTGCTGGGTACAGGCAGGTTTTATGTTGGTGAGGTGGGTGATACAAACACTCATTTAGGACAAAATCTTGAACTGTTTCATTACAATCCAAATTCAGCTATTGCTGCCCAAGGTGAAGACTTTTGTAGTTATACTTCTGTTTTCAGCTATGCAATTCATCCAGTAAAAGATATAACCCAAAAGAATCCTTACATATTTCCTGGACCATCATGGCTACATTACAGAATTAAAAATAATAGGCAAATATTATATCATTAAAAATAATATTTGAATTTACTGTGTTATATTGCACTTCATAGAAATAATGGAAAAATCATCTAAAATGAAGACTCCAATGTCTGAAATAAATTTGAAACGTAAATACATTATTAAGTGGGGTTTTTTTTGTAATTTTAGCACCTGTTTTAGTTTGGAATTTTTTTGCAGGAAATTTCATGGAAATTGATAAGATTCCTTAGGGACTCATCTTGCAGTCATTCAGTTGTTGGCTCCTAAGAGCAACATAATATAGAGGATGCTCTGCACTAAATTTTCAGAAATACAAAAAAATACTGTGAGCAGGCTTGTTCGGGTACAGGAAGACACTAAAGAAGTGACTGAACAGTTGGATTAGACAATGACAGTTGATGGAGGCTAAACTAATGATGTTTACTGACATGGGGTATTTGTAAAGAATAGTTCATAGCACAAGTCTGCACTACCTTTACTTCTCCCCTCTTGTAAAGGCAAGATTTTAAAGGTATTTTATGGGAAATCAGTGGGAGTCAGGCACCTAAAAACCTGAAAAATTTTGTACCTCAGATGCTATGAATGTAACAAAAATCTAAATAAAATTGATAATTATTACTAGTCATTTTTAATGCTAAGAAGCAGCTATTTACTTAAGTAGTCAAAAACTTTTTTATGAATATGTATGCAACGTGCATGTTTATATGTATAGTGGTTCTACCTAATAGCCCTTGTAAGTAATTACTGTAACAAGGTATATTTGTTATTTGTTATTCTTGTTCTTTAAAAAAGAATGCCATTTATAAAGTAATACAGTTAATTATTTACAAATGTATTTCTAAAGTGTTTAAAAAGTGAACATCGTATAAGAATTTTCCTGGAAAGTCTTTACCTTTTCCTAGAGGACGCAATACTTAAAGAGACTCCTTAATTAATCCAAAGGGTGGGTTTTCTTTTGCATCCTCTGCATAGAATCAAGTGTAATGTTTCAGTCTTATTATCAAGCATGCAAATGTGGTGCGCATGAAATTTGCTGGTTTTATTGGACTCTGGAATGATAGGCAAAGCTCACCAAAGACTAAAGGTCTGGCATCTCTGATGAACGAAGGGGCCCAGAACTCAAGGCATCACTGGGGAATAAAGAATTTTAAAAAATGGATTGGGACAGGTCACAATAAACAGACAAGTATAAAGAATGACACCCTGCATATATCAAGTGAAAAACAGGCAGCAGCAGTTCAAGTTTCTCCTCATTGGCACATTAAGTGTTCCTCAACTGCCGATGCAAGAGAACCAACTCTTCCGAGTTAAGAGTATTCAGTCCTCATGTTCAGAAAATCTTTGATTACCATGTTGGAATTGTTTTGTGACAAACCGGTGAAGGATTTTAGATGTAGATGCTTTGCTGCTGAGCCCTTCAAATTCAGTGCACATAAGACACTAAATATCCATTGGGTGGCAGTAAGTTTCCATTCTCATATGTATTGGATTTAGCCAGTGATTTAGAAGCTGAAGGCTCTTTTATCCTATTGTTAGACCGTTGTGCTACCTAGTCTTCTTAACTTTCTTTTTCTTGAAATAAAGGCCTCCAGTAGTAACATTTGAATTCATAGGAAGCGATAGAGCTCAGTCCCACGGGTAAAGCAATAGGCCCCATTAACTTGCACCATGGCTCTGTGTTTGACATGTGAAGAACAAGCCATCCTCATTTCCAGGGTTGGCCTACATGGAGTGGGAAAACGAGTGAGTAGGTGAGTCTTGTTGCTTGGGGGGGTGATATATAGCATATACATCCTTGTGGCAGCCACTTCAAGGATCAAAACAGGCAGCAGGGCAGCTGGCAGGTGTGGGCCAGCCCTGATGAGGCAGTCACATGACCATGGGAGGACCCTGGGATTAGAGGAGAGGGCTGAGCAGCTTCCATATTAACCCAGGCCCTCAGGGCTGAGCCAGCAGTATGCTGCAAGCAACTGGAAGAACACCACCAGGCTGGAGCTGCTGCATGTGATGACTTAGGCAGGAGCTATAGGGGAGGCAAGAGGTTCCTGGTCCTGGGGCATGACGTAAAACTGCACCCTGCTGGGGGAAGGATCCTATGGTGGGTCCATCCATGGCAGGGTGGTCCCCAGGAAATGCAATGCCAGTTACCTCCCCACTGAAAGGCAAGTATGGGGTGCCTTATAACTCCAGCCCCCATAACTGGATGGGTAACCACTAGTATGGACAGGAACGAGGCCAGGCATGCCTGAGAGGCACCTCAGCCCAGGGGGTGTGAAACCCCAGGGCTCCAGAGAGGGGGTGGGAGAGGAACCCCAGAGAGATGGTGGCAGAGGAGCCCAAAGAGGGGTGATAGAGAAGCCCAGTGTGGGGAAAAAGGGCTCCAGTGAGGGTACAGCATAGTAGCCCCAGTGAGGGGGCATGTGGGGTATAAGAGGCTGGACCGCATTAACGATGCATGGGAGTGCATGCAGGTTCACGTGTACTCCCTGAGATTGCTAGTGCACCCCTACAATTGGTCACTGACGACAGTGAATGTGGGCGGTCGCCACTCACCATCCCCCACCTTGCTGCCAACACCGCTGGTAGCATCTGCGGGTGGTTGCCGATTGCTGCTGACTGCCACCGACGCTGCCGGTGCTGTCTGTGGGTGGTTGCTGACCACCAGTTGGTGCTTGCCACCCCCCCAATGCTGACATCACCACGGCTGCTTGCAGGAGCTCTCCACTCCCCGTCGCCATGCCCCCACTGCCGCCGCCACTTCCTGTGAGTGGTTGCCATGCCCCCCCCAGCCTCTGGGGGCACAGTTCATTCATGCTGGGCAGTGCTGAGAAGGGTCAGAGTAGGTGGATCTCAAGGGTGGCACTGATGAGGAGTTGTAAGCCCCAGTAAGGGGGCATAAGATGGAGACCCCAGAAACAGGGCATGAAACCCAGGCATGCATGAGCACTCCTGTGGTGGAATACTTATCTTGACTCTCATCTGTGAGGCATGGGACATGGTATAGTATAGATCAGAGCCATGTGTGATGCCCTAGGCATTGGGTCATTAAATGGGCAGTCTCCTATGTTCTTATAACAGTTTAAAATGCCAAGTCATGGCAGAAGAGACAGGACAGACTGCCCTGGACAGGAGGGCAGGCTGACATCGGGACTGGCCTACAGTAGCCCCTACCACAGTTCTCAAAGATTGATAGACTTGGCAGCCAGAACTGTGGTTATCTTATCTGACCTTCTGTTATAAACAGGCTGTAGAATTTTTTCAGAAACTAGATTATGATGTGTCCTTAGAAAGAGACCTAATCCATCACCTCCTCTGGCAAACTGTTCCAGTTACACCCTCTGCCAGGTAATGATGTCTTTCAAGGTTGAATTTGTTTAAGTTAAATTTCTAGCCATTGGATATTCTTATGCCTCCATCAGGAAGTTTGAAAATCCTCCTATTATTACACCTCCCCATGTGTATTCACATATGCTAAACTTCTAAAGAATAGGCTGCCTCCTCAAAGCCTCATAATGTAAAGCTTGCTTTCCAGTCCCTGGACCATATTTATGGTTCTCCTTTGAGACTCTCTCCAGTATTTCCACATCTTGCTTGGTGTGTGGACATCAGAAATGGACACAATTTTGTTAACACTACGTTTTTTCTGTGCGGTGCACAGAGGCAAAATTGCTTCCCTACTTCTTAGTTTTCCCCTTTTTACACATCCAAGAATCACATTAGTATCTTTTCCACAGCATTGTACTGAGAGCTCAGGTTAAAGCCGTTGACTACGGTGACCCTGGGTCCTTTTCTGAGTCGCTGTTTTCCATGACAGTCTCACATGATACGGGTGGCTTGCATTCTTCATTTCCAGGTGTACTTCACACTTAGCTCTTTTAAAGCGCAATTTGCTGTATTGCAACCATTGATACCGTTACAGAATGATGCAGATAACTTGGAAGCTGTCATCTTTATTATTTACCATACTACCGACCTCTGTCATCTACAAATATTACAAGATTTTATATTATCATCTAGTTTGTTGATAAAACTCGTGACTAGTATTCAGTGCCAAAATGTTCCCTGGAGGGTATGTCTTTGCCCACTAATGATGTCCTCGTATTAACATTTGCATTTGAGATTTGTCAGTAAGTCTTCACTACTATTTTGTTTATGAGCAGTGACTTTAAAGACTTAAAAATTCATTTTAAGTTTAGGAGGAAAAAAGGCTGTTTGGAATCCAATTCACAAATAGGAAACATCCATGAGTAACAGAAATGAATATTCCAAAACAGAACTGAAAATCTATTTCTCTTGTATTCACATGAGTTCAGGATTTTGTTTTTCTCCTTTTGTCTCTTGATATACTTCAGTAATACCTACAGCGGTGCCATGGATGCCTTTTAATAATAACATTAAGCGTTTGATATCTAATGTTTTGTGAGGCACTGTCTGTGACCTGAACACATGTCTTGGCAGGTGAAAAAGCTTTTGAGTTCAATTTTATAAATTACTTTGGGAAGTAGTGATGTGCACTGTAGCTTTAAGGCTTTGGAAATATTGCATAAGGCTTCAAGAGACTTGCTGTTTACCAGAAAACCTTCATCACTGGCTATATTGTTACTTTTAGTCTTCCTGCAATAGTGAGTGCTGGGGAATACCTACAGTCTTCCCCTCCCCCCCACCCTCGTAGGCAAATGCTTACTCAATTTGGTGTATGTAGTGCAACTATGCCCTGCTGAGACTGGCTAGATTTCATCACCTGCATGTATTCCCTGTGGACAGGCAGAGTATATTTCCCAGGCTCTCTTTACTGATGCGACAGGAGTAATCTGAATTTCAATTGGGTATTAGCTATTGGATGAGTTAGGAACCTCTCTGTGGAGAAACAGTCCAAGATTTGATTAAAATAAAACTGTAGATGTTATAGACTATGTCCCCCTGGACTATAGGTAGCATTCCTCTATTTATAGTTAACACTGTATTAGCTTTGCTTCTCTCTTTTGTAACAGCCCCTCTTAGTCATGTTAGTTTGTCTTCATTTAGGAGTTATGCTGATCAGTTAACTTGAGTCAAAGGGAAAGCAAAGTGTGTTTTGCTACTGCAGTCTAAGAAGATGGCCCACTAAGGATGCTTTTCAAAAATTTCTGTTGAATAGGGTCAGGAATTTATCAATCTTAGTTATTTTATGGCCTCTGCTATTGTACTATTGTGCTATTGAGTTCCTCCCAGTTTTAATGTATTTGTCCTTGCAATTCTCCAGTGAGTTAGGAAAATGCTGTTATCCCTATTTACATATGGGGAACAGAAGAAAAGAGAGACACTGAGTGGTTTGCCCAAAATCTCACAGGTAGGATGCAGTAAACATCAGTCTTTCAAGTCCCAGATTGGTGGCTAGGTTACTGGATTGTTTTGTTCAGAGGCCCATGCAGTGTGGGCTCTGACCTGGGTTAACATTATAACTTAAACGCAGAACTGGCCTTGAACTCTTTTAAAGAGTAAAATTGTTTCTTTTTCTCCATCAATTTTTGGGGTCAGTTTTCATGCCATGTTGTACAGCAAAGATGTCAGACTCAACTGGCCCTCTGTTCTGGGTTAGATTTAGATTAGGGGTTCTATGTGAGCCAGATCTGGACCTGGTGGCAGTGGCAGGATACATGGCAGCAGGGAGCCGTGGGGTTAATTTAGCTGCATTTGCCTTCCCTTCCTCTGCATCCCCTCCGCTTCACTCCCCCCATCCTCTCTGCCCCTATCTGATGTGCATCTGTAATGGGGCTCCATACCACAGATTTCTGTTTCAAGCCCATCACTACTTGTCTCACCCCCAAATCCCTGGTACACTGGGATACCATGAGATCCTTTGAAGGGTGCCATGGGGTGCCACAAAATATGACCATTGTCAGGTGTGCAAACATAAGATAAAACCAAAGATTTCAAATTGAAATCATAGTGCTATAAACATTCTGACCTGTGGTCTCTGGGTTCTTCACAACAGAAAAAGTGTTGAATTTTTTTCTATAGTAAAAAATGAGTGAAAACTAAGAGCTGGTATTTTCCAGCATGTGCCTCAAGTCAAACCAAGGGCACCTTGAGCCTAAAAAGGTTGAGAACCTCTTCTCTAGATGTACAACAGGCCAAATCTGGCCCTTGGGATGTATGTTTGACCCCCTTGCTCTACAAAATGTAGAGGAAGGAAGTGATCATTTTGGTCAAACACGATGAAAGGCAGGATTACTACAAACTAGGTGGTCCCAGAAGAAAGTGGTATCCTTAGTCTTAAAAAAGATTTTGTTGAAAACTTTGTCTTGTAAAAATTGTATGGAAGAACTGAATTCAAGGGAATGATTCAAGTGAGGAGCAGTCTGGTAATCCAGCAGTTTTGAGTGTATCCAGTTTGATCTTTTACATCTCACTGGGCATGTCTACATGTTCATTAATGTGCCATAAATACAGTGCATTAAGTTTAGTACCTATAATGACAGGTACGAAATGAGCTGCACTACTGTGCAGATGAACAGTTTTTTGTGACGTTAATGTGCATTAAACTAAATCTACTGCACATTAGCATGAGTTTTGCTCGTCATGCTAATGCTCAGTAGAATTAGTCCTCTGCGCATTAAGCATCTCATGTAGATGTGCCCACTGTGAACTGATTAAGCCTCCTAATTTGTCAGTTTTGTCAGTTTTGCCTGCCTGCTTCCAGTTGTCACCTAAGCACTTACGAACTGAATGCGGCAAGCTTGCTTCTGTGCATGTCACGTGCTGCTGTGTTTAGCGATTAGCTGAAAATTAGTAATTCATTTCTGGCTGTGGTGCAGAACAGGAATTGTTTCAATGCTTATTCCACCAAGAAAGAAAACCATTGATCACGTAGTTTACTGACAATAGGGAGGTATGACACTTGGTGGTGATGCTGTAAGCAACAGCATTAGCTTATTTAGTTCCCTGCTTGTACTGCAAAAGACTGCATGCAGGAGGGAGTGCAGTAGTCATGCAAACCAATAACCTGTGCTCTGTCCATACAAAACTAACTCAGTTTATGGTGTTTCAGGAACGTGTTGCCTTTGGTTTAATATTCAAATGCTGAAGACTGGAGGAAAAATATGGTTTTAGCTTGCACTTTTGCTTATCTCTAACCAGTTTAAAAAAATCCCCAAGTTTCTATTGGACTTTGGTTGAAGCAGAGGCAGCATATTTTCCCTGTCTCTCATGAAGCATCACACCCCACTTTGGGAACTTCATTTATATGCACATCATATGCAATCTGACTGACTCCTACTGTACCTTTGAACAGATCCAATCAGATACCCATATGCATGTAAATGAAGCTCCCAGAGCCATGTTCTCAGCATTGAGGAAGAAGAGTTAAAGAGCAGCCTCTTCTTGAAACTTGTTACAGTGACAATCTCTTCCTGAGACACAATAACACTTCCTCCCCCTCTCTGTCCCCCCACCCTCCCCAACCCTTCGTTTTTCTTGCTGCTATGCCTGCCAAGAGACTGCCCTGTAACTCACTTTTTCCAGGCTGAGGTAATTTATTTAAACATGGATTATTTGAAAAATGGGAAGGGATACAGGGCTTGATTTTAATCCTTGCTAACACAGAGAAAAGAATGCTTGTGTCACAACTCAGTGAGTGTAAAAATTAAAAAAGGCTGAGACTATTGTTTCAAAACAGGCAAAATAATTAAAATTATTATGGAATAATCACATATCACACAACAACCTCCCACTCTTATGAGCAACAATCCAAAACAGCTCCTCCAAAGCAGGCCCAGGGGCAGAGGTTCTGTATATCATTCAAAGACCATCTGTCATTCAATTCCTGTAGCCCCTTTCCACTATTCTAGGGGCAGGCTGAAATTTAGTCCTGGCATTTCTTTTTCCATTTGCTAACAAACAGCAGTGATGGCAGATAAATATGGCAAACAATAGGCGTTTGTAATGAACTGGAAAGGGATATGGATTTTTGGAACCAGCACCAAGAAGTTCCTGGTCCTGTGCTAGACTCCAGGGATTCCCAAAGCCGGGTTCTGCCATGTGGCTGCACAGACAGACATCTGCAAGCTGTGCTAGGCTTTCAAGAATTCAGCCAACCTGCTAAGGGGCTGATTTAAATAAGATCAAATTTTAAAAAAAAGACTGAAAGCTAATTTCATTCCAGGAAAGGATAAAGAGACACACAAAAGGTTCACAGATATACAGTATGAACCTTGCAACGAGTCTGAACAGTAATCTCCATTTTTATTCTGTGCTTTTCTCACTCTCTTTTTTACATTTTATGTTGATACCTATATTGACAAACAGCAATGGATCCTGCTTTTTACATTGCGCTTTGGCAACTCAGTCCTAATAATTGCCATTTAAGCTGGTGCTCATTTTATCTATCATTTATTGTTCTGAAGACTAAAATTGAAATGCAGTTGTGTGGATCAGAAGCTGAATGACAGAATTATTGTTGCATGGAACTTGAATCAATATAGTTTATTTTTACAAATTAACTCTCTGTGCGCTGCTGCAGACGGGCTGTTCTAAATTCTTGGCGTGTCCTGGAACAGAGTAATGAGAATTCTTTGGGGCTGGGGGAGACTCAGTGGGCTTGTGGATGTACAGTCATGCTTACCTTGCTGTCATTTGCTGCTGCTGATCATCAAGTACTCTTGTTCTTCCTCTGAGAATTTGCATTGGTGTACAGAAATATGCTGAAATGACCTGCATTCTTCCTCTTGCCATTAAATAAAGAGAATCAGCATGATAAGTATTTTGCCATCTAACCTCATTGATTGAAAGTCTGGTTCTGTGCCTCATTTTGTTTTATTCAGCATCTCTCTAAAGCTGCTGGATGAGCTGGTAAAAACATCACATACTTGCCTACATCTCTACATCTCCTTTAAGGAAAGGGTAAATAACATTGTCTCTCAGCTCTCTTACTGCCTACTTAAATTCAGCGCATGGATAAACACAAGTAAGACTAAAGCGATTCTCATTGGGAGAGGAAGGCTCTTCAAAGAAATTTCCTTCATTGTATTAGGATGCCCAAATAATCTTACAGACATATGGGCTAAGTACAGACAGTCAAAAAGCCTGAGGCTGAATTGATTCAATCTTCGCAAGTTAGTCTAAGCTGTATAGACTGAACCAATAAGCAAGTGAACAGACATTCACTTTTGATTCCAGAAATGCAGCCACATGTCTGCAGTGGTCTAGGCCAGAAGCTGTGGGGGAGCTAGAGCATGCCTCCCTGCTTGGCTGCAGCAGAGAGCTTGGGCCAAGGCTAGCTTGCCCATCCTGTGAGGGGGAGTTTGCAGGGAAGGTGCAAAACATCCTGGGGTGCTGGGGGACTGTGAGTTAACTTGAATCTGGAGGGGATCTGGGACAGATGTTCAATAAACAGATTTAACGTAAATTAGTAAAGTCTGATGCTACATCCAGCTAGGTTTTTCTAAAATTAGTTTTGGCCATTTTGAAAGTGGTTTATGTGCACTGAGCTTCTGTTGTGTTACAGATTTGAAGCAGTTTCTGATCACTTATACTGGTTTATGTGTAATTTCTGTCCCTATAAGGTCTGGTTCCCACTGTGCATTGCTGAAAAAATTGTGTCCCTTCTTACTGGACGCAGACCAGGCTGTACTGATCCATGTATTTCACAAATCCAAGGCTTGACTACTGTGACTAATTATACCTGGGGATGAAACCATTGCACCCTGTAAAAGCTCCAGCTCATACGAAACACAACAGCCATCTGTTCAACAGTATGGGTCACAGTGGAACTATCACCTGGTGCTCTGTTCTCTGTACATTGAATCCTGAATACAAGTCAAGGTCTCTGTTTATGGGGTTGACCTTGGCTACCTGAACCAATAGGGAAGGACATGGGAGTGAAGGAGATGGACCTTACACAGTCAGTGGACCTGCACTGTGGAACACACTCTTGCAAGAGATAAGAAATAACTCTTGATAGCCTCACTTTGTACTAAGTATAATCTTTTTCTCTTTAGATTCTTCACAGATGAAGAGTGCATGACACTTTCTTTAGGGTGCATGCACAGCCACTTATAAACTAAACAAGTACGTATTATTATTACTACTTCTTTGGAATAATCAGGAAGCATTTTAATACTCTACTATCCTGGTGCAGGAGTAGCTAGATGGTTATGTGGGGGAGGGCCAAGAGACTTGGGTTTATAGCTTTGACATAAACACTAAGCAAGTATGGTAACTTACCCACTCTGTTAGCTTTCCCATATGTTAAGTACCGACAGTAACTGCCAACAGGTGCTGCTATTAAGATCAATTAATTAACATGATGTAATTACAAAAATGTTGGAGGCAAGATAGCAGAAATAAAGCTAACACTGTGGCAAAATAGTCACTTTCTCTGAATTGGTTTTGCCAGGAGAAATCTCTCCAAAAATCGGAATCTTTTAGTTTTAGGAAATAAGTATGGGACAACATACATAAATGCCTGTGAAATACTGAATTTAGCTTAGAACGGTTGATGGCTTTGCCGTAGACAATTGACAGGTGACCCACAAGAAAGGAGGACCATTTAACCCATGTGTCTATTGAGGTCAGCCAGAAATAAAGGCTGGTTCTGGGTTTCTAGCTGAATGCTGCTCTGGGCCCAGAGGATTTATTAAGGAGGAAGAGAACCCTTTCAGGAGTTATCAATCTCTCTTACATACCTAGCCAAGAGCTCTTTCCTTTCCAGATGATGCTTGCAGAGGCTGAGATGAGGGCATGATTTCCAAGGGCATGCTCAGATCAGATAGGCAGGAAGCAGAAGGCAGAGCAGGAGATCAGACAGTGAGTGCAGAGCAGGAAACCGCAGGCAGGGTAGCAGACAGGGCACAGGAACAGGGTTAGAGTGGCACTTTGGGAGGTGCGGTGTTAATTTGCAGCACACTTACCAAAAAGTTTGGCCCACACTAATTTAGACAGTTGTTTTTGCCCTATGTTTGAAACATCTGGTACTGACCACAGCTGGACATAGGCTCTTAGATTAGATCAGGGGTGTCAAATATATGGTTGTAGGTCAGATCTGGGGCCATGTCATCTTTTCTGCAGGGCTCTTAGAGAGGCCAGGAATTCAGAGGCAGCGTCAGTGAAGATGCAGGAGTGAGGTGAGTGGACAAGGCCCCACTGGTGGTGGGTATGAAAAATGGCTGCTTTAACCTCCACACTGCTGCCACCACCAACCATCCTGCTGCCAGAGATGGATCTGGTTTTGGCCTCTGAGGAGCCTCATGGTCTGGATCTGGCCTAAGGGACCAGGTAAATTTGCCACCCCTGGACTAGACAGACCTTGTCTGGTCTGTTATGACAGTTCTTATGTTTCTTTTCCTTCTTGGTTTTTTAAATTAAAAAAAAAAACCTGCTCAAAACTTGTGAATTCTAATCTCATGCACAACTCGGCGATTATAACCACAAATGGTTAGTTCTGAATTATTTTTAATGAATTAAACCCGGGGTTGTCAAACTTTGCGATACCATGATCCTGAGTGCTGGATGGTGGCAGCGGGGGATGGGGAGCTCGCACGCGACAGCCACTGGCATCCACCACTCTGCACCGCTACTGCATGCTGCTTCCCTGTGCTGCTGCATATACCCCCTGGGAAGTTTGCGGCCCCCTTTTAAGTTGCTCATGACCCCCCCAGGGGGTCACAACCCACAGTCTGAGAACCCTTGAATTAATAAATATTATGTTAAGGGAATAATCAGGAGGGTTCAAACTTTCCATCTTAGTTTCTTTGCAGAAGCATCACTTTTATCAGCTAAGTTCACAACGAAACAATTTTTTGTTTCCAGTTTTCCTTAAGGTTATAGCTACAGAAATTGCATGGCACAGGCAGTGGCCAAGCATGCTCCACCATATCACATCTCAAGCCCTGTTTGTAGAAATGAGGGCTATTTGCCTCCATGCCCACTCAATTTTTGGTGTAAGTGCTGAGATGGGAGACCTGTGCAGTATAAGATAGGTTGAAGACCCACACAATCAGATAATACAGAATGGGCCACAGTATATGAGAACTGATAGACCAGCTTAATTTGTGTGAACTGCTAGATGGCTCTAAGAATAATGGTCCTTACCTAGGCCGAATATGAACTGTGGGGAGCTAGAAATGAGTTTTTTTTAGGTTTTCTTACCAATCCTTTGGGTCACCTAGATACCCTAGGATTATTTTTTGAGGATATATTGTAAACAAATGAATGTATTTCAGTCTTGTGACATACGGAGCCTTTCCTAAAAACTCACTACTACTTTTGCAGCGCCCACCTAAAGTGAATCCAATCAAATGCTACAAAAACAAACTGCTCTGTTTGTGGTTTGTAACAGCACCATCCCACTTGTCAGCAGTTAACAAATAATAAATAATAGCAGGATAGATTGGAGGGTGTCCTTTTAACTGGCTACATTCAATTATTTTTGGAAGCTGCATAATAAACTAAAGTTGTAAATTTTCAGCGTTCCCAGACCAGATTAGAGAGGATTAAGCATCAAGGGGTGGCAGCTGGTCAGTTTACCACACATTTTTTAATGTGGAAATGTTCCTAAAAGAAAAAACAGAGGAACATGGCAGCAGACTCCAAGTCTTGCATCCTCTGTTCAGAAAGCTGGCACATCAGGGTAGAAGCAGGGTGGGGGCATGAGGAAGGAGGGACAGCTAATAAAAAGTGTTATTTGCAATCTGACGCATGCTCCATCTGTGCTAGTGACTGAATTGTCCACATCATTGTCATTGTAAACAAAGGTGCTGTTAGACGTCAGTGGAGATCAAATCTTTTGTTTGTATATGGTAACACTACAGTAATGACAGTGGCAGTGCAGACGCTCTTCTGAATGTACTTCTGACATGATCTGCTGGGAACACTTCTAAGAGTTAGCTTGGTCTCTAAACTCATTTGCTCTTTGACCTGTCTATGGAGAATGGCCGCAAGAGTGTCAATTAGTGCTAATTGCTAGAGGTTTAGTTTGTCATGTGGCCACCTGTCCACAAAGAACTGGACTGAGACCACCAGCAGATCCTAATGAACAGCTGTCAGACAGTAACTACTTCCAGTCACTGATGCCCACGGCTAGATTTGATCAGTGCCTTAAGGTGAAATGCAGACTGAATGCTTTTTTTTTTTTTTTTTTAACCCTTGTGGCATTTTAGGAGGATCTCACTGTCCTGAAGATAACATATATTTTTAAGGAAATATAAGCCCATTTTTAAAAATTGCTCTCTCAGTAATTCTAACACTTGTATTAAGGAGTGTATTTAAACAAAAGCTCATGTCACTAATTAGAAGAAGTCTAAGAGGTAGATGCATGTAACTTCCATACACGTGACTAGGAATGCAGTGTATCAAGATATGGGAGAATAAGCTGTATCCCTTAGATCTGATTTTCAAAAAAATATTGAAGGCCAAACTGATTGCCAAATTTTTGCTTTAAATTTGTTTGGTAACTAAATGCTGAAATCTTTTTGGTACAAAAATAGCCAGAGAGTCTTGAGGCTTAGAGTTGTCCCGAGGATCTTGACACAATAGTGTAAGGTAAGTCTAGAAGGGTTGAAGATACACACTTCAGGTTGCACTTTGACTTAAAGTCCAGAAATTCTCAGCTCTTCCTAGCACCTGCCCTTGGTTAGATGGAAGAGTGCTTATAAAAGCTAGCACCTTGTTGCTGAACTGTCTTGCTCCCTGCTTATATTCAGAACAGTATCTATTGACTCCAGTGACAATAGTAAGTTTTGGCTGCTTTTGATATTATTGGCCGTGCAGAAGCAGCACTGCTAAGGGACTCTATTCTTTCAGGTACTATGTTGTGGTGTGCTGAACTCGAGTCAGTTACTCTAGGTGGCAGGTGGAGTTGCATAGGTATAGTAGGTAGTCTGCTTTGCCTGCAGCCTCGGGACATGAAATGGAAAGATTCCAGGCTGAGTTTGCAGGGTTGACAGAAAAAGCAATTGATATTTGTAAACTGTAAGTCTGAAATGCAGAATTAAAGAAGTGATGAACAAAAAACCCAACATGTCACTTTTAATATCAGAGATGCATTTAACTTCTTTAGGAGTGCATGGATCTTGTGGTGCTAATTAGCATCCTTGATCAAAAATGAAAAGTTACCATAATAGAAGTTACCAGTGCATTTCCCTTCTAGTCTCTGATTCTGAGTCACTTATAATGTAGACAAGCAGGCCTGATGTATCCAGACCTGATCTCTGCGCAAAAGGTTTGTGACAATTAAGCATAGATGGTTCAGCTGCTTCTGAGTGTGAACAAAGAGAGAAAAATGCTTCTCCCATTCTCTAAAAATGACATTTACTTGTATACCACATATACCTTTTCCCAAAAATCAGCTTTCCAAAATTGGGGTGCGTATTCTAAATGAGGAAGCTAATATTCTGCCCAGAATAGAAACAGAAATACTGAAAGATGGTGGCTGCTGCTTTTCCTTCTCTTCCCTCCAACAACCACATGGAGGAAGGACAGAGTCCCAGCAGGGGCAGATCCAGCATGTGGACACCCTCCCTGCCCCTCTTCGATTCCTGCTCTACCCAAAATTTAAAACCAACTACCTGAAAGCAGCAGTGGCATTTCTATTCAGAACCAATTGACTTTGTGACTTCTTATAATCTACTGGATTCCTGCCAAATTCTCTTCACTCAGCACTTGTTAACAACCCTCTCTCTTTTGCTATTAGGCATAGAGCTGCACCTGCTGTGGCAGACTTCCTGGGGTTGCCATTCGGCCAGTCTCATTTACCCCCACACACTGGATATGCTGCTGCATGCTCTCTGGGGGTGTAGGAGCAATTCTTGTACCCTCTCACCATGTCGGTACTCATGGCTGATGCTCTGCTTACCCCGCCTCCAGCTATGCTACTGGTCCATTCATTTTCAGCACCTCCCTTCCTTCTCGCAAACTCTCCTTCCCAGGGGTTCTGGGGATCTCCCAACAGCCCTTGTTCCTACAGAAAATAGTGTCTGTGACTCCCCGTTTGGGTGCTTGTGCCCTGCTCTTTAATTCACACAGACAAACTAATCTTCCTATTATATTTAGGAAGCTCAACAGCCATGGAGAAGATGGGATTCGGCCTATTATTTACTGGGAAAACCTGGAGTATGTCCAGAAAAGGAATCCTGTTATAGTTTGGAAAATCAAATAAGCTATAAAGTATCTGGACATGGGTATAGTTCAGCCAATTACAGATGTTAGGAATTAATAATTTTGGCAGAAGCAGCAGCTGGTATATTGTAAACCACCAGCTTGCAGTCATATGATATGAGTTGTGCTTTCTTTGTAGCATGCAGCCTTTTCATTGTGATCATGGATTTTACTACATTCACAGCAAAGAAGGCATCTCCTTGCTGCCTGCTTTCCTCCAATAGCAACCCAAGAATAGCTCAGTAGGGATTGAAACAAGGAAAACCGATTCTACCTTTTGATTGATGGTGCTCTTGCCTCACAAATTCTGGATGATTTCACAGAAAAGCCTGACTTTACATAGAGATGGGACCAAAGCAAAACTTCATATTCAAATATTCCAGGCTTTAGGGACATTTGAATTTGGATCTACATTTTTCACCTATAGCTTCTCCTGTATCTATTTCTGTTTTAAGCATGAATCCACTTCCTGCTTACATCTTCTGCTCCCTGTGGCCCCCCTCTTTGGAAACTGTCTCCTGAGTGATTTAGGATGCAGAAGCTGTTGATCACTGTATAAATCTTACAAGATTGAGGATGTTATAGTATTATGCAGCACATGCTGCTGTGACTGCAGCTGTGCTTTCCTGTTGTCACAGAATTTCCCTAAACAAAGAAGGGGGATTTATCCATGGATGGTGTCTAATTGTGAGGGTGGAATAGTGAATGCTAGTAAGTATTGAAAGGGGTTGAGGTTGCAATTATTTGCTATCCACATATTTATAACAGTTTCTGGGTTGTGTCTTTTTTGTATAGTAAAGTGCTGGTAAAATGACAAGTTCTAAGATGTGTTCAAACAGTAAATATGAGCACTGTGATTTTGAAATGGGGTAGGATGGCCCCTTACATATTAAATATATATGTTATAAAAGCTGCTATGTCACTGGAGAATAACATTGTTATTGGAAGCAGAATTAATTCTTTTTACCCCTTAAAATTATTGCTTGTATTATTATTACAGTTATTATTATTACTGCAATGGAATTCCTGCAATGCTTTTTATCCAATGTCCGTTTGAGATGAGACCAAGAATAGAAAATGTTGCTGGAAAGTCAACTTAAAAAAAAAGTTATAAATGGATCAAAGCATAGGGATGAAATGGAAAGTGTTTTACAACCTGAACTATCATGATTGCTACTGGCATTCAGCATAATAAAAGCAACCTCCAGCATGAGTAATATTACTTTGTATTTTGGTACTGCTTCTCATAAACTAATCCCAGAAATTTAAAAATATTCTCCTCACCCCAGTACTGTGAGGTCAGTGAAGTATCTGGTGTGTTGACTGTCTACATACTTATACTGCTTTCATCGGTATGGTATCTGAGCTTCCACAGTCAATTATTTTGAATAATAAGATTCTACACGAGGAAGACGCTTGCATATGAAGATATCTTTTTTATTTCTCACACCACCTGTGCACTTGTTGGTTCTTACTAGAGCCCAGTATTCCAGAATATGGGGAGAAAGGCTGCTCTTTCTAGTGTTTTTAACCAGCTGAAGGCAGACAGTATTGGGATTTCACAAGAGAACCTGAGATGTGCAGCTGCCATTTATAGACTCCAGTGATCTAGGTTTTTTCCCCCAAAGTTCCTTAGCATCCGCAATGCTAGCTGGAGTCAGCAAGAACTGTGCACTCTCAGAACTAATCAAAGTTAGGTTTAAGAGGTCAGGACAAACATCTCAAAGTAAAAGTAATAGGAGGCTGAGATTTATCAGTTACCAATACAGAGGAGTCAGTATATTTCCAAATTTAAAAATCTTAAATTGCAGACTCTTGGGCTATCATCTGGGGTTGAAGTATCCAGGGAAGATGTATTAAACCAGATGGGAGATGACCGGTGGCAGAGCTAAAGATGTGACTTTTGTGGGTGGAGAGAAAAGGGTGAATTTTGTAGAATTCACAAGATTTGGTAGCAGCATGAGGAAGAAAAGGGCCTTACAATATAAATTTCAATTTTGGCTTCTGTGGGTCAATGTTTTCCTCTTCACTTCACTGTGTGTATGTGCTGCACTTATAGCAACGTGACCCTGGTCCTTTACAGTAATTATTTGTATTACTGTAGCAACCAGAAGCCCAGATCATGGGCATGTTTGGTTTGAACCCTGTATAAATATACAGAACTAAAAATGGGTCTCAGCCGCCATAGTCCTTACTGTCTACTTATAAGATGAGAGACCACTGACAGATGACGAAACAATGAAGCAATACTGGTCACCCTGAAGGACAGTGGTCTTCATGGCTGACTTGCAGGAACTACTGTGATACAAAGAAGACAAGAAGACAACTGTTTCACTGGCTTAGGTAACAGAGAGGCCTGTATAGGAAAAGCAAGAAAGATGGAGATTCTGTTTTTGTCATACCAAAGCTGAGTTGGAGATGCAAAGGCAAAAGTGAAGGCCTCTGTGGCAGATCACATGTCTGTTTGCCATATTGCTTCAGTTCTGCCATTGAAATGGCAGCCACCATACAGCCAAGCGGCTGAGGGCATGTCTACGCTGCATCCCTGGCTCTCTTCAGGAGTGATGCTCCTGAGCATCTCCTGCCCACCCACTCCTATTTCTCCATGCCATAGAAATGAAGCTACTTCAGAGTCCCCCAAAGATGGTGTCAAGCTGGCTGGAGACTGAGGTCTCACAGGAGTGAGAGTAGGTGATCCCTTTTGCTCGAGACAGGGCTGATCTTGCCTTGAGCAGTGGGTTTGACTAGATCACCTCCTGAAGTCCCTTCCAGCCTTATTTTTCTGTGATTGCATTCTGTGAAAGCCTCCCTCTCTAAAAGGGCCAAGGATGCAATGTCCCTACCCTAAGACAGTGACATAAAACAAAGGCATAATTATGACATAGAAAGGATGAGATTAGAAAAATCAGGTTATGAGTAATCTAACTAGTGATGTAAGTAGACCTTAGAAAGAGGGAGTTGCTAAGTACAAAGGCATTTGTAGGGGCTATGAAGGAGGAGGAGGAGGAAGGGGGAATATGAGCCACCAAACATACAGTCTGATGACTGGAGATAGGAGAGCATAGTCTCTGAAGCCTTGGGAGGAGAGAAGCCAGGATTGATCACTTGCATCAAAGGAGGTAAAAAGATCAAAGAGGATGAGAATAAAGTAGGCCCCAGAAGTATCTACAGTATTTGCAAAAATACTTTAGATAAAGAAAGGTAGGAGAAAATTAAGATTTCACTAAATCCTTTATTACCATGGGGACCATCTTTTTCAGTCCTCACAGGACAGGCAAATCATGGTTTTGGAAACTTAGCTCAGCACAAAGGAGCAACATTTCACACAAGCTAGGTAAAGACTGAAGTCCAAATTCTAGACTAACCCAGGCTGCAGACACATGACACATTTGCTACAGAGAAAACTTCCTTTAATAGTAAAACTATATGGGACTCATGATGCAGCCTTATGCTAGTATAAATTATTCCAATTCATGGTAAAACACCCCTCAGAAAGTGACTTAGCCAACCGTGAGCAACTGCTTGGGACAACCGTCCTCTTCTTTCCATGTGGTAAATTTGGGAGTAAATTACTCCTTTGTTGTGGATCTGCACCCACTCGCACACATGGAGCCAGCTGATGTCAGTGAGACCTGAATGCGGGTATTCAAAGGCAGAATCTGGCTTCCCGGTAAGAAACTGGATGTCCTATCCAGGCATCTGTGCTTGAAAGAAGAATCCAGGGTGTCAGTTTTGTTCTTCATCCCTCCATTTTCACTTCCATATGCATTTGGTAGTCTTTTAAAAAAAACAGCCCCCTCCCAGATGTAACAGATTTTTAAACATCAGATGGAGCTAGAAAGAAACAAAACCTGAGCCATAAAGGAATCGGTGAGAAAAAGCGTCTTCTTTCCTGACTGAAAGTAAAATGCATGAGTAGCATTGGCACAGTGCTCTGCTATCTAGCACAGCATGGCTCAGCTATGTTAGCTACTTCAGAGCTGACAAGTGTAGTGTCTCCAGTGGAGGATGAGGTTTCTGCTAATTCCATGAAACTATGCTGATTATCTGAGGTGTCACCTGTGTACATGTCGAGGAACATTTGACTGTTCGTTTCTTGTCACACCACCATTTAAACCAAGGTGCCTAGGGCCCTTCTGATGGACAGAAAACAGAATGTAAACCCTTTCCCTTCACAGATGATCGTTAACTCTAAGGAGAATTACATCAGTACACTTTTAGAAGTCCTTTGAAGTATAATCAGGTGACTTATGTCAGGAAAGGACACATTTCAGGATGAGTTGTACTTAAAGTTCATAAACTCTGGCTTTGAGAACAAAGCTGGTTTAATTCAAGATTCCCTGCTCACAGCCCCTTACCAATCTTTAATGGAGACTCGGTAAGTTAAAATAGGAATTGCCTGCTTTAATTTACACTGCTTTGCCCGTTTCTGCTAAATGCTTTTTTTTTGGCTACACTCCTTCTTTCTGGCTCTTTGATGTGTGAAATACTTAGGCATTGCCCTATCTACCTTTCGAATACCAGCATTGGTGATGGTGGAGAAGGAAGTGAGTTAGATGTCTTTCTTTTCCTGTCTTCCTAGGCATTTAGCTAGCTTTATGTGTCTCTTAGAAACACTCTGAATCAGAATGGATGTAGGCAGGAGTTAGCCTTAGTCTAAGTATCCCATCTGAATCATTTTTATGAATGTGCAGAAGCCCTAGTGCAGACATCAGGAGGACTGTAAAATATCATGTGGAAACACCCGATGAATTTGGATGGCTGAATTTTGTAGCTGCTGGCATAAGACCATTTTGGGTTGCTCTCTGGAGCCCAGGCACCCAAACTCTACCTTAGTCCCATTTTGGTGCCTAAGGGCATTTATACAAGACACAGGGGCTTAATTCTCCCAAAACTGAAGCAGTGGTTTTTTGTAAAAAATAGCTTCAATTTAGGGTGAAGTAAACTCCCGTGTCATGTACACCTGTATTGGAGCATGATCCTTACCTGCCTCTCTGGTGGCAGGAAGGGGAGAGTGAGCTGCAGGCAGGCAGAGCGGTCCCTGAGCTGCGGGGGTTGGGGTTGGTACTCCCCTCCGGCAGTGGTGGCTCCCCCCCGGTGGCACCCGCTGACCGGCACCTGGCTCGGACTGTCCCAGGGGGCACCATAGCTGCGGAGGGAAGCACTGGCCCCCTGTGCAGCTCAGGCAGGCAGGCTCCAGGGGGGGAAGACAGGCTTGGCACTTTTTTTTCCCCCCATTCCGTGGAGCCTGCCTTCCTGGGCTGCTGCCGGGCTGCCTGTAGGGGCTGCCTACACAGCCCCCTGAGCCACACAGAGCCTGGTGCTTCCCTCTGTGGCTGTAGGGTAGCCCTAATGTCTATGAAATCTATGAAATCTATGAAACTAAAACTCCTCAGAGGTGTTTTACTTTGCAGTGTCCCAAAGTCATTTGTTGCATCCCAAAGTCATTTAAGGCACATTACACCACCGAATGTGCTACAGCATCTGGAATTAATGCACAATATGCCGCCAAATGTGCAAACAGCAATGCCATTAAAGCAATGCAAAAGGCATTTAACCCACTTTAAAGTGTCATCTACAAACGCCCATAAGAAACTATTTTGCATTTGCAAATCTCAAGAAGCCTGTCTTCTCCCCTGTTGTACTCTGAGCACTTATCCTTGTGCAAAAAGGATGGGAATTACCCCATTGTGATTTAATAAATATTTTGTAATCACTTCGCATAGCTAAATTACTACCCAGGTGTAAGCAGAATCAAGTCTTGGGGAGGCTAAGTTGGTGTAACTTACATGTTGCAGGGAGGGGGTAAAAGAAAGTGTAATTAATGTTAATTGATACTCTGTCTAGAAACAGAAACTTACTCTTATTTAGATTAACCTCTGAATTTGTTCAGGTGAGTCTTGGAAAAACTTTCTTAGGATAAATGACATTTCGGACTGTTCTCTATTCTCATGGTAATGGTTTATTTATATTTGTAAGGATTACCTAGGTATAGGTACCTTGGCAGTATGGAAGATGTTTTGTTTTACCTGGTTGTTCATGAACTAAACAGTAATAATATCTGTAACTGTAAAAAATGTTTTATGCCTAGTAAAGGGCAGTAAATGAACTGCCAGAGGGAAGACAGGTATTGACAGACACAGCTGGCTTAATGGGTACAAAAGATTTTTAGTGATAGTGGTGGGCTGCCCTGGAAAGCAAATAACATGTACTGGCCATAACATGTATGTGAAGATGGATTTTATTTGCATGAATGGTCAGGGAACTGCTGTTCTTTGTAAGATTACTCATGTACACATGTAACCATTGATAGTGACATGGACACAATGACATGCACTACACATTATCCATCACCTGCCATTTATTATTCTTTTGCTTGTAAAGTATTATTCATCCAGTAAGTAAAAATAACACCATGTGACCTCCATGACCCAGGCTCTTTGGGCTCATGCATGTATCCAAGAGTGCCTGGCACAGCCCTTGAAAATTGAGAGTTGTGGTTGCAGGTCACCTACTTAGTCAGTATGAGGATCTGTTGCTGCCTGGCGTGTCAAGTCCAGCAGGGAATTGTTGGGGTCAGAGGCCTGAATTCTCTTTAGTTTTTAATGCACACCTATTAGCATGGTATTTGAATACCTTCCAGACATGCAGTTAGCAAGGTGACTGGCATCCTTCACAAAGTGGCCTACTTTCAGCACAGGCACCCTCCATTGGAAATACTTTGCACAAAATGGTTACCTGAACCGGGGACTGGGCCTCTGCTCCAAGAATAGGGTTCTAATCAGAAATGGGCCTGAGCCATGAAGTTCATATTGGGACTGAACTTCTCCAGTTTCGGTGGGTATTTGGAGCTGGGTTTTTGGTTTCAGGCCTCTCTAGTTCCTATGTATGTGAGGGGGGGCATATTGCAGATCGTAGTTGTGCAGAGCAGAATTTGACACTAGGACACTCTATTCTTTCAAAACTATCTCCTTGTTGGTTTTCGCTTCCTAGTGCATGGTTAGGAAGGAATGGATATAATGTATAACTTCAGCTGTGCCCTTCATTTTTTCTGTTCTGCATAGATTTGATGGTTGTTTTATGTTGTAGTTGCTTTTCATCATGAGGATGCCTTAGTAGAAGGGGCCAACGGCTTTTCTTTTAAATGTTTTGGGGAACTGAAGATTGTCCCCTATTTTAAATGTTTCACTTGTTCGGGGATCTCCACTTTCTACCTGCATTTTTGCTTCCTCAAGGTTTCCTGTTTGCAGACTGTCTGTCACTGGAATGGTTCAAGATGCTGAAGCACTTGATCACTGTATAAATCTTCACAGACTTCACAGCAGAAACGTATCTGGCTGTAGAGTTGTGCTGTCCTGGTTAAAGAAAGCAGGATTCAGAAAGCAGGGAAACTTTGGTTTTGGAAGTCAGATCATGGTATAATTAAAAAGGACAGTTTAAACTATACAACATTAATTTGTTGTGTACAAGAAGTTCTGTGGCTCACCTGAAAATGGATGTTTTCTGTTTATCTGTAGATTGGGCATGCAGTGGCAGCGCAAGCTTCTTTAGGCACGACAGGCAATCACTGGAAGTGCTAAGAACTTCTGCTAACAGAGACCTGGCCACTTAATCTCTGGTCACCAACCACGTTGGTGTAGGCAAGTCCACAGTGAGAGGGAGGCAGTGTGGGATGTATCCTTGGCTATGCTGGTGGGGCTGCTATTATGTTTCACCCGCTTCATCAACCTTTGGGAGGTCGGCGCTTCATCAGCCTTGGGGAGGGGAAAGCTGGTTCTGCTTCAGTAGCAAGAGCTGTAGAGTGTCCCATTCACCCCAGCCATGGCCTTTATGAATAACAACAGCCAATCACCGCACTGTGGACCTGCCCTGCAGAGCTCTGATCCACCCTATTACACAAAGATGCATCTTCCCTTCATCTCAGCTACGGGCTTTCTGAATTACAGTAGCTGGTTACTATGCGAAACACGCACAGACCTCCTGCCCACGGTGCCCACAGCTCTGTCCTGCAGGGCTCTGACACTGGGTCTATGTCAGGAGAGGCATTAAAGAGTGTCCCCTTTGCCCTAGCCATGGCATTTACCAATTGTAAAAGCTGGAAGCTGACTACTGGAAATAACTGGGCATGAACTCAGGCACCCACAAATTCCTGCTCAGACAGGAGGGTTTGGGTGGTGGATTCCTACCATGTTTTTTGCGCAGGAAGGATTTTATTCAGTTCATAAGCACTACAAGTCTGAGAAGTGAGACTGGTGTGTCTGGCTCTGGCTCCTGGGGCAATAAGAGGTCACTCCCTGGATCTATGGCAAGGGAGTGAGGCACACAGCCTCCTGGGATGCTGGTGGACCAAGGCAAGTGCTGTGGTGCTACATGTAATTGTGTGGGGCTTATAAAGGGGCACTAGAAATCATCACATTACCAAGAAGTTGCCGTGGAACCACTATGTTTTTTCTCTAACAAACCCTTGAACAACTGTATGCTTACATTTTGCAGTGCTTAAAAGGGCATATTTCTCACTACCTAATTATGCCTGTCCAGGGCCCTACCCTAATGCAACCAGCAGAATATTTCATGGCTGTAAATCCAGGCTAAGATTTAAGGACGGGCCAATCTTGGAGCATAAAAGCCAGAAAGAAGTACAGGATCTGGCTATGTCCAGCAGCTTCAGTTTATTACAGCATAAAGCTTTCTATTCTCTACCACAACAATAGATCTACTAGGAATTCCTCCACTGTGTACTAGGTCTACTTCTAAGCATAAAAGGGTAGTTTGAACATCATACAGTCTCAGTCACTGTTTATTCGTTCTTTGGTGCACCTGATAAGATTCCAGGCTAGAGTGCCACAAATTAGTATTAAATATTGGGTGAATGTCTGTCCATTGGGTGCTGGACTCAGATAGCGAAGTGATTTCACAGTAGTGACCACTGAAATGCTATTCAAATTGTATCTGAATTGATAACACAGGGAGGAACTTTTCTGTAACTTTTTACCAATCCCCTGAATCATCCTTTCCTTTCAGAATAGGCTTAACTGGGCTTTCACAAAAAATAACATGCTCATAAAAAAGTATATCCTCCAGCCAAATAAGATTCCCCCCCTCCCTATAGCTGGCGGTGCAGATAAATTTTGAGAAGATGCCAGCTGGACACACCCTAATTAGCACTGATTACTTGCACTTACCGCTGCTCCAAAAAAGGCTTTCAGGAAACCAGATGTAATGGAAACTGTGCTGCACATACAGGTTTATTTCTGTCTGCTGATTAATACAGATCCAGGTCTTCCCCATTCCTCCTGTGCTGTTTTTCCCAAAAATGCTCTGTCAGTTTCCCTCCCCTCAAAACTGGCTATTCCCCTTGTCTGAAGTAGCCAAGTTGGCACTTTGTACACCTACTTTGCAGATGAAAGCAGTGTTTTCTCCCTACTCAGGCCTGTGCCTGTATGCATTTGAATACATATATTCCATGAGGACAAAATAAATAGACATATAATAATATATTTAATGATTTTTAATTAATACACAACATGGTCCCAAAGTTCTGAATGGGAAAAATAATGGAAATAAACAAAACAAAAGATGGAACCAGGGGTCTCTGCTAATTTATGGAAGTCATAAAGAGAAAAAGAGGGAGCAATGGCTGGCAAGAGCAGTACAGATAACTTACCCTTATTGTTCATGCTCTTATCATTAGTTAGGTGAGGGGAAGCAATTTGCACTAGTACATTTGGTGGCAGGAAAGAGAGGAAAAACATTTAAGAATGTTGACAATTTGTAAGGACCAGTTGAAGGCTCAGAATAGTTTAGTTTGGTACTGAAAAATATTACCTGCCCATTTTCAAGCAGCATTTTCTTGTTTAATAAAGGGATTATACCTATTACTTTAGACTTCTCAAGTGAATTAGATGCTCTACATGCAAAATTAAATCAGTATTGACAAATCATAGTAAAAATAATTTATTATGAGCCTGACAATGGTTTCTGGGTTTTTTTGTAGACCCCCAAATCCTATCCTGCTATGTATTTCAGTTTTCCTTTAAAATATTAAGATTTTAGCCATTATCTTGAATATCGGAAAAGAAGAACCTCAGACACTAAACTAAAAGTATCCGTTTTTAAAGTTGTTGTTGTTATTATTATTGTGGTTGTTTAATTTTTTTTGAGACCTGATACATGAATTTTGAGTGCCTGTCAATTCTGATAAAATAGTCATGAGAAAAAGTTGAAGAATTCCTAGGTAACTAGATATTTACATTCCAGCAACTTGTATCATATTGTGAAGTTCCTTAACTCTCCACCAGCTTTCACTACGGTCCTGAGCATTGCCTTAATCCTAAAGTGGCAGCAGTAATATTTTGGATGTCACCCATGTGTTCCATAGAATTTAGTATTTGTTTCCAGAGGATTAGGAAGATACTTCTAGGTTTGGGGCGCAACAGTACAAGACAAAGCACAATAGCCATGTCCTCTAGAGCAAAACACAGGAGATTAAATTCTAATCAAGCCAATAATAAAACTTCCAGTGATTTCAGGAAGGCCAAGATTTTGTCCAATGCTTGTGCACATCCTTTTAGTAACAGCAACAAGCTCAAGTCACAGCAGCACTTCACTGCAACAATTTTCTTCTCTTTTATGCAGCAACGCACTATTTAGTAATCCGCATTTGTTGCTCCTGAAGATGTCACAATACACTTATCATTAAAATAATAAGATCATCGGGGCAAGTGTAATGTGTTTGGCTTGTTCAGAACTACATGACATAGAATGATGCCCACTAAATAACTTGCTAAAAATAAGTGCCTAATTTATTTTGTTTTATATATCAACGCATTGTGTATTGTCTTTACACTAGGTGTATATTATCAGTGAATTAAATGGCAGTGAAACATGGAATTCTAAACTAGTTGCAGCTCATTAGAAAGCATTTGCTGCCTGCATATTCAAGGCATAAACACTGACTAACCTGTTTCTCCTTGCGTCCCTGCCCATCGGCCATCTTCCCTTTGACTGATCCTTGCTGTTCAATGTTTGTCTCTGCTTATTTATTTGTCAGGCACAATAGATATATTGTGGAGCAACAAGTGAATCAAAAATCAAATTAACAACAATGAAATGACATGGGAACTAAACACCAAATTTCCTACTAAACCATAACTCAACCAAGAAGACATGCCTGACTGTAAAAACAAAATAAATTTGTTGGAGAAATTTAAAACTCTTCCTGAACACATCATGTAGCCCTGATTTAGAAGATTACAGGTTTTTTAATCAGTCTGTGGAATTTGGATAAAATTAAGCAATAGGAATATATAGCTATATAAGCTTGTGGCTAGCTTTGTGCATGTTTATATATATTTCTAATCTGCATTAGAAGCGACCTCACTTTCTTCCTTCAAATTCAATTTGAAAATTTCTGTCTTTATTACAGCAATGCAAGTCGTATCCTTCAGCCCCACAGTTCCTTAATCCATACTTCTTCCTGAAATTTTCTGAAACTGTCTGTGGTTGTGTTTCAACAGGGAAAAATGTTTTAAAACATGGGTATAACCTCCCATGCAAATTATCAGTGGTGAACAAAAGCTATTAGTACTCATATGGTTATCTGTGTTTCAGGCAACCTCACTCTTCAAATTCCTCTTGAAAACTTCCTCCTCTGAGCCAGCTTTCCCCTGTTGACTTCAATTTTATCTACTCCTGTGTATGTTTGTGTCCAACTATATAAACACTTAATCTAACAAGATGCATGTCTATGGGGTCATCTGATCTTTTATTTCTGAAATCCTTCTCCTTCCTCCTTCTCTATATGCCATCATTACTTGATGTGTTATGTCTAATTTAAATCATAAGTCCCTTGAGACAGATGATCTTGTCCTTGTCATATCTTGTCAAGTGCCATCCAGGCCTATCACCCTTCCTATATAATTTATTTTTGACTGGAATAACTTACTTTCCATTTTTGTTTTTGCCAAGAATCTCTATAAAATAGGTACATGTCAAATATGTATAATTAAAGCAATCTCAGAGAAAATAAACATATAATGCTACAGGTTGGAGCTCACATGCTGAAGTCTGACAATTCTCACATGAGAACAAGATAAACGAGAAGATACTGTCTGCTTTGCCTCTGGGGTAATTTCCCCCCCTCCATGGTGGAGTCTACCACCAGTAAATCAGAACAATCTCTTCCTGTTTTAGCAGTTGAAAACCTAAACTTATTTAGAGCTGTACATCTCCTCAGTGCTAACATGGACTCATTATAGATACCCAAGGGATTTATTTGTATTATGGAGCCATATTTTCATTTTGTAAAATCATATTCTTTTCTTGATGTGTACAATGAAAACAGCATGAATAATGGAACCTTTAATCGTCCCTTTTCAAAATTAGATTTTTATTTTAGCTCTTTTCTCTTAGTTTCTAAATCCCTCCCCCCAAGTGCCAAGTAAAGTAAGTGCTGCCGTAGACCTTTCCTCTAACTACATTCAATGGCATTTTTAGGCTTAGCTGGACAGAAGGGCTAACCTAGGCTGATCCATATCCTAGGAGACAGTCTGGATCACCTTCAGTCACCTTTCTTCTGTCTCTTGAAGAATTGCTTTAATCCTAACAGATAAAATAGATGCCACATAACGTAAAATTAAATTAAAACCTATATGAACAACAACGATAACATTAAGACATATCCATCATGTTCTTCTATCTGCTCACTCACAGATAAACAGAGAGATTTATAAGGCTGGAATTATTTCAGTACTAAAACAGAAGCTAGCAATATTGAATTAAACTTCATATATTTGTCAAGAGCTTTTTAGAAAGTAGTAGAGTCCACACTGTGCAGACCTTACAATGTCTTCCCACACTTGGTTCTTGAAATATAGTATGTTACTTAGTACTGTTGACACAACCTTATGATACAGAACAAAATTATTGTGTGCTCTAGGAACTCAATTGACTTATGGTGACTGCTTAGGTTTTAGTTGGCATATATGCACAATAGCCCTACCATACAATATTCCTGAGGATTGCTTAGTAAATTACATTTAATTGTTTTAAAGTCATTATTATGCAAACTGCAGTCTGGCTTAGAAGAATGAAATATTCTTGTATAATAATAGAAGCATAGTTAAAGTTGCAATTAGGTTCCATTATTCAGTCCCCATGTAATGATGGGCTATGAAACGTCATTTGGTCTGAACATCTCCATATTAACTTCTGGAGGCAAAAAGAGAATTTTACTGAAAATCTTCAAGAAACTGATCAAAATGTTTTTAATTAGAAAATTAAAAATCAACCAATGAGCCTGAAATGAAATGTTCCTCAAAGGTAATTAACAGGGAAAGTAACTTGTTATTTTTAAGTTTGCAAGTTAATATTAAAATTGGAACAAACATACTTATTGTGAAACAGCAATGTGTGCCAAATCTTTAAGCCCTGTTATTTCCTGTTATTCCTTAATCCATATATATGTTTGTATCCAGGTTAGTAAAAATGCAATAATGATGATGATGATGAAGCAGTAGATTGTAGGGAAACCAGTCACAGAGCAGGACCCTGCAATCCCAGGCACTGTACAAACACAGAACAAAAAGATGGTCCCTGCCTTGAGGAACTTATAGTTAAAAATACGTAAGTATTTATAAGGCTGGAATTAATAGTTACAGGACAGTAGATAAATATTTAAATACCTTCACATTTCATACAGTTAAATGTATGTACATGTGTAAAATATCACATTGCATCAGCTAAAAGCAGTCTCATGTCTGCTGCTCTGGGGTGCTCTGTGAGTCTGTCCCTAGAACACCTAACCAAAAATTTGAACTGAAGTTTCCTCTCTGGCTAGATCAGAGTCCTGTCTTGTATATCTTAGATGCACACTATGTTTCTAAGTTTCAGAATGATGTTCTCAATTTCTAGCTTAAGCCACACCATGTAAATTTTGTCCTAGCTGAGACATATTGTAGTTTGAAATCAAAATAGCTCTAACTCAGCATCCAGCTCTGCTGTTTTTGTGGATGTGACCACTTTTCTGTGTCTCTGATATGCACAAAATATTAGCCTTTTCAGGTCCCTTACCCAATAAAATATTAGGTATATCACATGCAAGCACTCTAAATGTCAGGAACTTCAGCCTTTTAAGCACCCTGACTTTAGAAGGTTTGATTTTGTGTTGCATTTGCTATATCTGTTTTTGAACTTAATAAATCAGATTGCACTACCAAATCTAATTTTTGGCCCTATAGACTTGCATATGGAAAATTATAAGAGAAAAACCCAAACTGCAGAACTGCCAAGAGAAATGGTGACATCAGGTTTTGGCATCTTAGCGAAGGCAGGCATTGAACTGAATGCCATTGTATATGGATTTCTAAAAACCGATGAAGGTTCTAAACTGTGGCAAATACTAACAAAGATGCCTCAGGTTATCCTGTAAATCATAAATGAATACTAGAGTACTGAAGAATATGGGGGAAAGAATCAGAAAAACCAGATGTGTATTTCTATCTTTTGTGGCCAGCAGGGGGTAGTCTGACACTGGAGTTCTTTGTCAGAAACAGATTCTTAATCTCCAGCCACTTAGCTGTCTTCCACATGAAGAAGAGCCACCTGAACCAGGATAGATCTTGCTACCTTGATGAATCAGACCTGCCACTCAAACCACTGTGTTAAATGATATTAGCACAAAGGCAACCACTCTGCTATTTTAAACTGTGTCTTTTTAACTGTAGATAAAAGAAATGAAAGATAGCATTTTATCTTCGGCATGTGAGTTTTAGGCTTTAACACTTTCACATTTATTCCTGCTTTAAGTCCTCCTATTCAGTTTTGTTTTATTTTCTTCATTTTGGTTTCCACCTCATGCTGCCTGTTTCCCTGCCACTGCCAAATCTTCAGCAGCACAGTTTTGACACTCCTGGCCAGGAGCCCAGCCGCTTACTAGATTCTTTACTCTCTCTCTCTCTCTCTCTAACTACTTCTCTACTTGCTCAGTTTTCATTTTGTTCTCCCTGACCCCACATTCCATTATTTCTTCTCCCTTTCAAGTAATGATCGAGGTCGCATTCTATTCTGAAACAAGTAAACTGGCAAAAAAGAGGCCCTGATGGTCAATGAATGCAGATATTACCTAGGCTGCGAGCAGAGCTAAATTGGGAGGTTACTGTAAAGGAACGATGTCTGCATGCAACTAGGATAGTGTCTCAGTACCTTCACCTTTTTGCATGGATACAGATTTAAAAGGTCATTTTCTCAGTGAATGTTGGAGGTGATAGTTTTTCATTCAGGACCAGCCATACATCCCTTCTGTGGGATTTGTAAATTGAGTTTTTAATTACCTAATAAAAGAAAAGGCAGAAACAAAACTAGTTTTAGAGTGCCTTGTGAAAGCAGATGAAATCTTTAATTCACTGTTTCAGATAGTTTAAAAAAAGAAAGAAGATCAAATGGTTTAAATGGCTGATATGCTAGGGGAATGTATCCAGCAATGGCAGGGGGAGAGCTTACAATCCTGACAGGTTTTTTTCCCCATTTTTAATAACTATGACCCTGGTAGATTTCTAGAATTTTCAGTGTCTATTTTTTTAACCCACTGAAAATTTGAAGATGTTTTTATCAATATCTTTCAATACATAAATCATAAAAAGTTACTTTTTAAGTCCTCTGTGTATGTGACAGACTCTTGGAGTCCTGCCAGGGATTTAGTCTTGCATCTTCCCCCAAAATTAATGGAAGCGTGGAAAAATCTTTTGATCTACTTTGAAAATCCCGACTGTTGCATTTCCACAGTTCCATTAGTTTTGGATTAGGGGGTTGGCTTGTGTCCTTGGGTTTTAACCCATATCTCCCTCCATCCTCTTCCCCTTATCTTTTCTCCCACTTGTTGTTCTTCTCCTCCTCTTTCCTTTCCCCTCTGCATCCCACATCTTGAAAAGTTTTCTAATCATGTACTACTCACTATTATTCATGCAGGCTCTTTTAAACATGCTGTGAAGAACGGAGTTCACTCTTGGGCAAAAGGTTTCTGAGGAAGGTGACTTTATTACTCAGAGGCACTCTGCAGAATACAGATAAACCTTAGCACTCCTGCCTAACTCTCGACTCCATCTTCTAGCATTACCAGTACAGAGAGTCATCTTCATTAACAAGTTCAAATTACTACATAGTTAAAGCCTCTTACTTTAGTTGGCCAAAAGTGTTCACTCTTCCTAATGGAACAGCTTAATTATCACTTCCTTATAACAGTTCAGTGGGAAAGTTTATTAAAGGAAGTTACGCTCAAAGGTGTGCATGTATTATTAGCGTATGCCTAATGTAGGTGCACAGAGATCCAATGTTCATGCAATTTTGCTATTTGTCCATGCATATATTCAGTTAGGTGTCTAAAAGGTCATGCACACATGTGCAAACACCAGTTAAGCACATGCCCATCAGATACTTGGATGCATAATGTAGGTCTTTGTGGAGGTATGCATGAAATTGCACAGACCTATCTTTGAAAATTTGCCTCCAGGCATCAGTGTTATATTTTCTCTTCTCCATTACTTCATAACAGTGAATTAAAAATGATTTGACTGTTTGCTGCTGCTGCTAGGCTTAGTCCATGCCCCGTACTCTCTTAAGTCATTCATTTGACAATCAATGTTTCCTGTTAATGTCCTGCAACAGGTGCTGTTATCGGAAAGAGTGGACTAGCTACTGTATTAGCAACATGGAGTTCGGTAAGGGAAAAAACCTTGCTGTGTTCTATACTGATGGGTACTAGGCAATAAGACTCTGATAATGAAATGGGAAATACAGAACATTTATAGTAGGCAGCCTGAGCACAGGAGTGAAAGCAGGAACTATTGAACTCTACTTTCAGTTCTGACACCAATTCTTTCTGGTACTTTGACAATCATTAAGGGAGCTTCTTGAAAGTATCTAAGTGATTTAACAATACTAATCCCGTTGGCTAGAGGATTTATGGTCCTAAATCCCTTTGATGGCTTAGGAAGTCTTCCTCTACAAGTCACAACCTCAGTTTCCCCAGCTGTAAAATGACGATAATAAATCTGTCCAGGTGGTACAAGCCCCATTCCTAAGCTCTGGTGGACATTTACCTGTTTAGAGATGAGTTTAGATTTCTGGGTGAAATGTTTACAAACACACCACATTGCAGAGCTGTTTCAAGGATTGACGAACACTTGCAAAGTGCTTTGAATGTGTAAAGAGGCTAATATAAAGACCATCTCTAGCATTAAGACCAATTGATGGATCCCAAAATGTTTTTATAGATTGTTAGTGAGGGAGACTGTTCCCCTATCACTAGCAGGTGGCAGTTAATCCATAGGGCAGTACATCTCACAGGACTGTGAGCATTTAAAATGGCATCAATGATTCTTTAGAGTGTGAACTAGTGGGGGTGGGAGGCAGGGGATGGGTTTGGGTTCTGTGTTTGCACAGCATCCAGCTGCAGGGTCCTGGCACAGGACTGGGGATGCTAAACACTGCTGCTACAAACAGATGATGATCAGTAATAAATGAATGATCTCCTCTGCTACTGCAGTGCCGATGGACTTCAGCTTATGAGTTTAAACCAAACCCATATTATCAATGCCTTTCTTGTTTTTTTTAAAAGAACAATAAAGAACAGATTCATTTCTCCTCCCATGGAGCTAAGAGTCAGAAAACTTTGAAATAAAGTCAGCTGCTGGAAACCCTGTCTGGAGTGCACACACCTTCATTTGCATTTTGATTTCTGTGATTTAACTGAAGGCACAAGTTGTCCCTGCCAAATATCCCTAGCCTACCGGGGATATACAAGGTAGAACTGCCCAGAGCAGCCTGACTTATGAGGACTGCCACAGCAACACAACCAATGCATCCCTAAACATTTAGTAATAAAAAATCTGTTGTTCTTTGGTCGCCAGGATTTAACAAGCCTAATCCCTAGGAGAGGTGATAAAAATTCATTAATCTAATTAAATACTTCTTATTGCCAAAGTGACTTTGTAGAGTAGCTTTGCTGAAGGATAAGTGCAAAGTAAAATGGAGTCCCAGCAGAGAAACAAATGTTAGACTTGAGCAAGCTGGTACACGCTTCATTAAACTCATAATTATCCTTTGGTTCTAAGTAGCTGATAATATTTAATGAGTATCCAAGATAATTTAAAGAAAATGTTTACTAATGAGGAACAAACAGTGCCATGGAAAACTGATATCTGGGATTCTATAACCATGTATCTTGCCTGTATCTTGTATACTAGGGTTTGTACAAGTGATTTAAATGCTTTTTAAAAACATATTTTACTATAGTCTGCTGTACAAAGACTTCAACAGACGTATAGTGTGAAGTGCTAAGAGTCATTGAGAGTACACTGCTTTTGGAAAGACAGAGGGGCTGGGGTTCAGGAGGTACCAGTAAACATTTTGGTTCATAAGAGGCAGCCTTTTCTGAGTTTCCAACATGGGGTATTAGAGGAGTAACGTGTTTTAGTCCCGTCTCTGCAATTGACAGTGCCTGGACTTGGATAAGTCATCTGGGTCAATGTTTCCCTAAGTGGTTACAAACTCTTAGTTTCTGAATGTTGTGGAACCTAATCTGAGGCACAGATGGGCATATTTATTCTGCAATATTGGCATGGGCTCTTTCAGAGCAGCTCTGACACAAGCACTGGCCCCAGCGAATAAGGATGTGATGGCAGCGCCATAGTGTGCTCTGGATTTGCACTCCCGGATCTCCAGTCCATGCCACCAAGCTCCCAGAATGTCCCTTGCACAAGGAGGTGAGGTGGTAATGGGTGGGGGAGGAAGAGGGTGCAGAGGAACAAAATGCAGAGGACCTTGCTGCACTGGGAAATTTCACTGTCAGGGTCCTGTGACCATATTGCAGCATGTCGCTGGTATAGGGTGGCTGCAGTGCACAGGTGAATTACTTACTTCTACTTGCCCTTCAGCCTGATATTTCAGAGGTGCAAGCCAACCACACTTCCCATTTACTTTGTTTGGATTTGTAGGTGATCAGCATCATAGGCTAAAGAGGATGGGAGGAGAAATACAGCTTCCCTTTGTTTCCACTCACTCCCTGTGAAAGCCTCCCCCAAAAGCAGAAGAAATGTCTTCTCTCCAAACTTGGATAAGCAGGACTCCCCCACGCCTCCTGGTGCTCTTTGGTGTGGTGGGAGCTTCCTTTCCAGCTGTGATCCCCTATGAAGCAGGTTCTAGGTTAGGTAGGGAGCCCACCTTAAAAGATTAATTAGTTTATTGGAAAATATTGATCTTACCACTCTGCTCCCGCCTCAGTTTTTCCATCTGTAAATTGGGTGTTATAACAGTTTCTCCTCTAATACTACACTTGTCTTTTAAGTTTGTTCTTTTTGTTTAGGTAAACCTTCTCATCAGGGAGTCTCTTCATTTGGTGCCTTGTTATAGTGATAGCATTTTTTAAAAATTAAAATGCCACTGAACCCAATCCTGTGTCCTTTCCAGTCTGTGGAAATGTTATCGTTGGCTTTCATGGGAAAATGATTTGTATAATTACAAGGATGGGCTCCAAATTGCCAGCTTGAGTTCCAGAGAGATCACTTTCCTCCCTATATTCCTTTTCATGGTTTAAGTTGGTCTCTAGGGATGGAACTCCCAGATATGCAGAACACTCTCTCTCTCTTTCTATCTTACAACAGTAGGTACTCATGCCTTTTGGCACTGCTCACTGCCATGCTAACTAAGGGCCACTGGGCTGAAGGCATACTCTATGCCTGCTCTAAGCAGAGCACAGACACAAAAGATGGAATGTCACTGTTGTATGGTACATGCCCAGGACTGCTCTTGCGGTGTTCTTATTACCACACACACCCACTACCTCTCTAACTTCAGTTACATTGCATATTTTGGGACGTGGAGTTCATGGAGCAAGAGTAAGCTGGGGCTGGTGCTGGGGCTGGGGCTGCAGCTGGGGCTGGAGGGAGGGCATACATCACAGCGGTGCTTAGTGGTGCCTACTGGCTAATGGCTCTATTCTCAACCACTGCAAACATAATGAATTTCCTCAAACTCTTGCTTTTGTCTTGCTTTTTTTGTCTAGCAGAAACCTCCAGTCCTCTGACCCTAGAATTTAAAAAAAAGTCTAAAGCTGGGAAGTTAAAATATCTTTACAATAATGTTGGGATTTCTTTTAAAGTGCCCCCAAAACTACTGCATTCTGGGTGCTGGTCTTGTGGCCCTGTCTTTAAATCATTTGCTCTCTGGGCTGTCAGTATATATCATGACTGAATTGAACACATACGCTTACATCTATGGCAGTAGGACTGTATTTCTTTTGTTTACTACATACTTTGTCTTACAAATACTTAAGATTTTTTTCAAATATGGAATTAAAAACAGTAATCACTTTAAGCCTAGGCTGTACTTAATTTATTGCAGTATAATAATTTTGGTAAGGGGTGGAGGGTTTTGTGTGTGTGCTTGTTCTAACTGAAATGCTTATACAGATATAATCCCTTGCCTGGGTATAGTTACACTTACATAAATGTCACTTATACTGCTGTAGTCTTCCTCCCACCCCTTCAAAATGTCAATAGCAATATAGGCATAAATTGCCTGTATATCTATATAACTAAATCTACACTATACACTCACATTACAGCAGTACCATATTCTAGTTCAGGCAAGCCCATGCCAACAGATTCTTGGACAATGTGACTGCAGGTTCAAGAAAGCTCCTGTGGATTATGAAGCAAAGAGATGAGATAGATTTGGGGAGAGAAGAATGGGTGATCCTAATAGCAGTCTTTCAGGTGACAGGCCCCTTTGTGCCTTCTGACCCCTTATGGTGAAATTCTGCAGTTCTCCAAGGTGCAGGCAGGGGTCTCCATAATATAGTATTCTTGTTAACCAGCCAGGTTTCCTCAGTAGGTCCAATTGCAAGAGACTTCCCCGCTGGAACGGATAGGTAAATAAATGCAGTGAAACTGTCACTTCCCAGTAGTATTTATTAATCCATAGGAACATAGCAAGGCAAGAGCAAAGGCCAAACAGTGGAATGCAATGGAAGGCCAAACATGCACACGTCTTAAGTAAAGCCTGTTGCTTACCTTGAGAGAGGGAAGTGTCCCAAGTGTCCCTACTTCTTGGGATTCAGGTTACATTGCTTGCATTAATAGTCAAGGCTGTGCTTTGTAACAGTTTCAGAGTTCTTTGAGGCTTCCAGACTAGTACAACCCTTCTCTGTCCTATATTTGCTGCGAAGTGGGGGAGGAGAGTGGAGAGGCTTATGAGTACTTTAGGGAAAAATTTCTGCAGTCTCAACAGCTGCATGGTCAGGTCCATACAGGGTGATATGGATTCTCATACCATTATATCCTTTCCAGAGATATGCAGTGAGCTCTGGTAAGATTTGACACTGGCTGGTTCCACATGGGTGCACATGTGCATTTTGCGGCCTCTAAGGGTTTTGAGGTGCCACAAAGTGCACATGGTGCACATGAGTTGGTTCTCCATGTTGCGAATTTAGATACTAGAAAATCCCACTATCAAAAAAAAAAGCATGCAGGAAAAAAAGTGGGGCAGCACACATGGCAGCAGTGTGTGCCACCAAAAACCAGAGCCTGGTTGGCCAGAACCATGATCTAGCTACTGGCTAAGCTCCATGTGCCCAGATTGCTGGTGCTGGAGCCCCAGGAGGACCGCAGATAAGGCTGCTGGGGCCAGCCCATGTGCTGGTCCTGGCCTCCCCTACCCAACCCAGGGCATTTGCCCTGTGCTAAACCCATGTGCAGGAGCATGTACCAGGGCAAAAATCTGTGGCATGAATTTGTGCTGCTGTTTTTTTCTCCATTGTAATCTCATGCTTCTGCTCGTGGGGATGTGGCCTCTGACTAGTGAGCAAAGAGCATAAGAACAAAATGTATAGCAGTTTGTGCAATCATAGCTAACTCTCACATTTTTCACAACATTAAAAAATCCAATCCCTCTTCTCTAAAATGCCTCCATCTCGTCAGCTGTTCTGGTGACAGATATATTTAAAGATCTTCTGTTGGTACATGGAAGTGAAAAAAGAATGTATGGATTAGTAGACCACATATAGGTCTCCATTTTGTTGCTGTGATTGTCCTTGTATGGTGCTTAAATTCTGCAAGTGTGGTAAACTGTAGACATATAGACAGATTACATTAGATCTGTCATCCTCAGCATGAGAGTCGACTGGCTTACTTGGATGCTGAGCTTTTCTTTTTGAATACAGTGTTGCTGGCTGTTTTCCTGCCCTGTATCAAAGGGTGCTTTTGCTCATAGGGTTGAGTGCAGTGGCTTGGGTATGAAGTGGATTGATATATCCTGTAGCAGCCCTGCAAGCCCAGTTTATGAATTCCCTGATCGTGCCAGCTATCGCTATGAACAATATACAATACATGTATGTGTCCAGTAGTAAATGACCATGGGCCCGATTCTGCCTTCATGCTAAAGTCAAGGGCAAAGCTCAGTGTGGGTAGGATTGGGCTCCAAATCTGTATGTAACTATATTTCAGTTCCTAAAAGAAACCTATTCTCAGAGCGGAAGAGAATCAGTTGGTGTTCAGGCTATAATGGCTGTTCTACCATTATATCACTGTGCTTCATACAAGGTGAAACTTGCTAACATAACTTGGCGGTGTGCCTGGAAGTTGTTTTTTGTTGGGTTTGTTTTATGGTTCAGAAGCAGGAATCAGGTAAGATATTTGCAAGCCTTGCAACCAGTTGATGGCTTGAAAGCAGGAAAAGTGTAACTCTAACAGCTGCCTTTCCTGTATCTGAGAACGGCATTGCAAATGTGTTACCTATTATGCTGCACAAAAGGTGCCAGCCTAGTAAGCAGTCATCAGTATATAGAAAGGAAACCGTCTGTTCACATTCTGAAAATACAGGCACATGAATGAGAATGGTTTATATACTTCAACTTGTAGACAGGGAAAGATTTATAAATCTGTCTTAGCTCTTTAAAAGTTGATTCCTTTCAAAATCCAAAGCACTCTTTCCAGCTAGCATTTTACAACTGAACAGATATGTTGATATGTTTACAACTACTCTGAAGGGTAAAGTTAAGTATAACAAGGATACGATCTTGTGAGTTGTGTGTAATGTTGTCTCGCTAATGTAAAACTGTAATTATTCTAGTTCTCTTTTTTTTAATACTCAATGTTTTTCGCTGTCAGAATTAAATCACACGGCAAAGTTATTCATGAAGAATCAAAGCCTTCAGTTCCCTCCCACCCCACATTCCCTTTGATTTTAAAGGTGAAGCTGTAGGTAACAAAGCCTTTCCTTACCTGTGTGTGAATAAGGGTTCATAGACAGGAAATATTAAAATAAATACAAAATAAAAATTGTAACTGAAGCCAGGTCTAGACTGCCAACTTACCATGCCCAGCTGTACTACCTTCAGCACACCTCAAAGATCCATGCATGCTAGCTGTTGTACTAGAGGCAGTATAACCATATCTGTGTGGTGCCATATGGTAGGCTAGTTAGTTCTGATTCTCAGTATGCTAGGTTTCTCTTAAATGTGTTTCCTTTCAAATATATTTGTATCAGTAAAGACAGGGATCTATCCTCTGACATGTCTACACTGAGAATAGTTGATGCTAGAAAGGGTATGACACGGGTATGATCACTCTAGACATTCCCCGTTCATATACTCTTTCTCTATAGCATCAGCTGTTTCCCAGTGTCAGCGACAGAATACTGGGTATGAGTGGGCTATTGGTCTGAGCCAGAATGGTGCTCCATATGCTCTTAGCATGGCCTCGGTGCAGCTTTATTGTTTCCAGTTTGGGAAACACAGTGCTCAGGGTTGTGGGTTGTGCTGCTGGGCATGCTAAGATGGCTTTCAAAACAGGGCTCACTACTGCCATCTTCCCTTTTTGGAGGCCGATCGGCAGGCGAGGTGAGAGAGAAGCTGTTGGATGTATTCTTTTCAGATTCTGAATGCTAAGGTTACCAGCTGTTTTAAGACTATTGTAAATACAGGTTGTGGCTTGCAAACGTAGGGCCTGATCCTGAAAACAATTATTACTTAGTTTAGCTCTTACAATCTTGAGCAGGTGCAGTGGCTTCGATGGGATTACTCATAGTGCTAAGCAGTAGCATACTTGGCAGTAATCAGTGAGAACACTGGGCACAAATGACCGAATTGCCATATCGTTCCATTGGGTGCTAACTGCTCAAGACAGTGGCTACCAGAGCTCCCTACCATATTGATGAACTCAGCCCAGTGTATTCCTCCCCTAGAGGAGAATAGGCTATATGTTCATCTTGACCCTTGGGGCTTCTCTAATGTGCTATTCCTGTGTTTAGAAGAGAACATATACTGCCACTTTGCCTAGTCCTTCCACAGTAGATACAAGGGTATGTGGAAGCCTTTTTTTGCTCTCCCTGTAAATTAGACAAAAAGGGACAATAACAAGATGCAGGAGGACATTTGAGGTAAGGAAGGTTATAAGATATATTGATTAAAAGAATAGAAGGGGTATATGAGATTGGCATATGAGATACATAAAGCTTTTATTCCCTTCTAGGTTAAATGTTGGGATGAAAGGTGTCAATGAGCTGGAGTTTGGCTTACAGTAATAGAAACATATGAAGAAGTAATAGAATATTGAAAGATGATAGAAAGTTCAGTTGGGTCATGGAGCCTTATTATTAACTTGTAAATTAATTCTTGTACATTGCTCAGAGTCTGGTTTCTAACACTTGACTTCCACAATTGAGATTTAATTAGAAAACTGTACCAAAGTTTCAAAAGGTAACCTCTAAAAGCAGCCGGCATCTCAGTAGGACAGGCTAGAGGGAAAGACTTTCTCCTCAATATTTTATGAACAGCACATATTAAGTATCCAATGTATTCCAGGTAATTGTACTAAGATACTAGATTTTCACACCCAGGTAAACCATTAACCATAATGGAAAACTAACCAATTAGTGGCTTGCTAAACTAGTGTGAGCTTTGTATGTAGGTTCCAGAAAAAAGATTTCCTGTAGATAGAGGTTGTTTTTTATAATACTTAATAAAAAATGCATTTTGGTTGAGATAATAACTAGAAATTCATAAGAGGAAGATCTACAAGTAAAGAGCAGTGAGTGTGTGTGTGCGAGAAAGAGAGAGAGAGAAATGACGATGCTCATTGTTGAGAACATATATAAGCCTGTGCAACCATTCTGTTGGTGAAAGGGACACAATACAGAATATGGGCAGTAGTTGGGTAGTAATTATTATCTTGGTGCCTGCCTATTTCTTCTGTGAGCACAAATACTTATTAGCATGCATAAAACAGGTACTAATGCAAAAGACAGTATGTTTTTTCTATCTGCACATTAGTGCCTGTCACACATGGAGATGCTATAATAAATGGATTTGGAGTTGGAAAAGACATTTGAATAAGATGTTTCCCCCTGCTCATATTTTTAACCAAGAACAGTTTATGTCCATCAAATCTTCCACTACCTTAATGAATGGGAAATTTCAGGAGACAGGGTGGTAGTGCATAAGGCACTGGACTGGGATTCAGAAGACCTATCTTATGTTGCCAAATACATTATGCACCTGCTGAGTAATCTGGGTAAATTCCCATCTGTAAAATGGGATTAGTGAATTTTATTCCTTTGTAAATCAACTGGAGATCTACTGCTGAAAACCACTATTTAAGTAGTAGATAATTCTATAAATGATTATTAACGAGGCCTACTGAGAACAGGAAGGTTATCACTAATTTTTTCCAGTGAAACAAGTTGACAAACTTGGGTCATCTCATAGTTTTGTTTCAAATCTGCCTTAAAAACTAACAAACAAAATCAGACTGTTGCAGACTGTTTTAACAGGGAAATGAAGGACTGAATGGGAATGGAAATGGGACTGTTCTGCCTCCCATACAGTTGTCTCTTAAAAACAGAACAGAGCAACATGTGTGGTGCTAACACTTGTATCACTTATCAACATATGCTTGCCGCACACTGGAAGAGAAGTACGCAGGCAGAGAAACAAACATATTGCAGTCAGATAAGAGCCATCTAAGGTTTTATATATGAATGTATTCATATTTTCTAAAAAAACAAGTCAAACTAACATAAAGCAGAGATGGATCCAGTGTTGCACTCAAGATTTCACAATGCATTGTAGTACTTTCCCAAATTGTTTGTAATGCAATATTTAAAATGATATAGTTAGGCATTAATTAAGACCTCAATTCTAAGGCTCAGGTTCCAGGTTAGAGGTCCCATGAGTTTTATTTACTCTAGTTCACGTCAACTCATTTTCAGCAAGCACAGACTTGAAGGTGAGCCTGGATCTGTCATTATTCTAGGTACACAGAGATGGATTAAGGATCTTTTCAACTCTGCGATTTTGGGGGGTAGAAATTGATATTGTTTCACATTCTATTATTCAAATTTGGAAAATAAGTTTTAAATGAGTTGGCAAGGCCATGGAGATCACTAATAATATTCCTTGTATCAGGAGTAATTTGGTTTATAACTCTCTATGATCAAATCAAATAATCCTTTTATATCTGACCGAAATTACTTCACAGAGTTCATGTACTGGTGCTGATAATTAACATCACAGTGTGTCTTTGAACCATTGGTCGTTATATTACAGGTTTTTATGATAAGGGTATTAGAAGTGGAAATCTGATGTCTATTTCAGACAGAATCCCACAAAAGCAAATACATTTCAACTAGTTCATGAATAAGACAGACGTTAGTTTCCATCTTGTCTAAAATCTCTCTTGAATTCTAAATGAAACTACATGATCAGAACTGAGGCACAGTAAGTCAGGAATCCTGACTTTCTCTTTTTGCCGATGACACTTGCCAGTTTGGTTTGTAACCACCAATACTTTGCTTTTGTTAATAATAATTAACATTTTTAAGAGATTGGTTTTGTAATTGACAGCTGTTGTGATCAGGGGCAGTCCTTTATTTTCATGTCCAATTTTCCTTGTCCCTTTAAAGTAAGATTGGAAAACCTTTACTTTATTGCTGGGAAAATATTAACTTCAGAAATTTCACCTTCTTGCAGTGGTACTATGGGCAGCTTTCTTTATCTTTACAAAGTTATGTTTCCATCCTGTGGGACTTCCTGCTGTACTAAATCTTACAGCTGTGTTTCTTATTTTGGACATCACTCCACAAAGGTTGAGAAATGCAATTCTGGTTCCTTCTAGAAAGCTTTACTTGATTTAGATTTCAACATAAAGCATTGTAAGTGTTGGTGTGCTAGTCAGAATTCCATGAGTTATCATCCCTCGGTTAATGAATATCAAGGAAAGGACACTCCATTTGCTTCTCTAGTTAAGAGTTGATCTAGGTGTGAAAACATATGCTGTTTTGCAGTTTTATCAATGTTAATTTTTAAGCAAAATTGTAATTTTTATGTGTAATTGTAAGGGAGGCAGTCAGGTGTGTAAATTTGAAGCCAGGCAGAAGGACGGGTGGGGGCACCTTAATGGGGAAGGTGCATTGGAATAATAGTTGTATCAACTCCTTAGACACATCAGAGAAAGAGAATAACAACTGTAGTATAGAAATGATGGAAGTCTATATCTCAGATGCCTGTAATATTTTTTTGTGTTTAAGCACTATATATATATATATATATATATATATATATATATATATATATATATATACACGTATATATATATATCAGAAGAGCTGGAAGAAAAGAAATACCCAGCTTTTTATTGTAGGTGTGACCACTGCCAAAGGTTTAAACTTATTTAAGACTTATTTTTAGCAGGGAATTCTGAAGTTTGTAGGCCTCTGAGAAAAACTGTTCCTGGGTCCTGCTAGCTCCACCCTGAAGTCAGGCAGACAAAGTGTCCCAGTTAATGCAGATGTAGAGATGAAGCAGGCAGAGAGAGATAGTTTCTGAGATAATCAGGACTCAGGCAATTTAGGTCTTTGTAGATAGTAAGTGATACCTCACCTGGAAGTAAATGGGTAGCTGGTGCAAAGTAATGAAAGGCTGTATTACCATACGCCATACGGTACATTAGAAAACCATCCCATTGTACTTTGACACAGAATTAAAAATTGCTCATCCAACAGGCAAAAAAAAACGTGCTTTGCAGCGAGCTCTAAGATACTAGAAAGAGAAAGAAAAAGGTTAGCACATCAACGACAGTGTATCTGCCCCTCTTCTTAGGATTTCCTCCGCTGCACAGAGTTTAGGACTCTGAGGTATCCCATTGTGATGGCGCTACTCTGTTCTCTGACTCTATATTAATGCCAAAGAGCAGTTTTTGTGCTGAGTTATATCACTGCTGCTTTTTCTCCTTTGTGGTGGAACAGTTGTAGAGAAGGAATGTGGGGAATAATATCTTTTGTAAAGGATTCAGTCCTGCTTTGTGACCGAGCATCAGCAGCAATACTTGGTGCTTGTTTTCCTTCACTTTTGGTAGAAAAGTATGTCAAAGGATGTCAGGGTAAATTCTTCTCTTTCTCACTTTCTTCCCTCTCCCCTTCCTCGCTTCAAGTCTGTCTTTGTGTCATCTCTTCAAAGTACACTACCTGTAAAATATTGATTCACAGCAGGCTGAGCCTGCCAGGTTTAGATTTCTTTTTCACTGGCAGCAATAATAAACTACTATAGACAGTGCAGACTCGGCACCAGTTTCATCATTGCACCGCAAGCACATCAGTCTGTCTTACGCGTGACTCAACATAATGAAACAAGGGCCAGAAATCTCTCAAAAGAAAAGGGGAACTGAGAAACAACCATGAGGAACATCAAAAGTGCCTAAGCAGGCTGTAAGCTGAGGATGTAGCAAATGCCACCCTCAACAGCAGTAACAGCAGCTCTGTTTATTCAAAATAACTTGTCAGAAAAACAATACAGTAAAACAAACGGTGCCACCTGAGACTAGGGATCTAGTATAAATAAATTCTCTCCTTCCTCTGTTCAAGTTGAAAACAAGAAAACCATCCACTCCCAGTTATCTCAATACCCTTTATGTTGTTGAAGGAAAGTGTCAGCGATGATTACAGGAAGGCAAAAAGATCCTCAATAGCTTATGGCAGTGCTATGAAAATTGTGTCTAGTGGGAACAGTGGATACATGCATGTGTTATATGAAATGTATTCCATTTTGATCAGAAGCAGCACTCTCTTGGTTTATGAGCTATAAAAGAATAAGGCAGAGGTCCTAGAATAAGTCAGGGTCCCCTGTTGGCACTTCTCCCAGTCTTTTTTTTCTCTTGGTTGCATGCTTACTGAAGCTCCCTCGGACTAAGATTAATAAAGCTCAGCAGAAGTCAGGAGTGAAATATCCTTGGTAAACAACTTGGGTTTGGGGACATGTTTGGGAATGCCAGAACTGTATATTCTTTTATTTAGGTGTTCATGTCCACAGTATCATTATTTAGCTAAATATATATTTCCCCCTGAACCGGAGACTGCATTTATTCTAAGTAGTTCTTGAGCAGAAGCAAATGTGAAAATGTTATATGAGATTGGCTGTCTTTTTGCTGCCACTTGCTTCACATTTGAGGAGTTTGGGGGAAGAGAGAGCAAACAACCAGTGTCAATAAATCAACAGGCAGAGGTGATGGTTTTAGCTTCGCCTCCTTATTTTACTGAAGCTTTCAGAAATTGATGGAGGTGGTTATAACATCTGGCTATGAATCTATGAGTGACTATGACACCAAACAGATTTTGCAGTACAAGGGATGCTACAACTCATGACACTCTGGGGTGCATTTTCTCTGCCTTAGAAGGAAACTTGGACACACCATGCCATGTACATACCCCACATGACAAGCAATTAATTTGTCTTAGAAGCCTACTTTCATGTCAGCAATGGGGATAAGTTTGCCATGTAACAAACTGGCATCAGTATATATTTGATTTAATTTAAAAAAATCTTCCTTGTCAGTGGTTTTGTATACTTAAGTTGTGTCTGTTGGTGTGTGGGGGACATCTTGGAGGCTGTCTGTATACACACTCCATTCTTTCTCTGGATTCATTCTCAATGCCCCTTTATAGTGGTCATTAATCAATGACTATGAGAGCAGTCCATCATTGACATTCTTATGGTTGGACAGCTCTACAAAGTACCATCCACTCCCTGCAACCAACAGGATCTGAGGCCAGCGAAGAATTTCAGAACCAAGGACCTACCTTTGTAGAACTGCTAGTGGGGCAGATGTTCAAAGGTTCTCAGGCACAGGAAGATACACAGACGGCACATCCACATGTGCAATTAATGTACATGAATAAACTGGAGCTTATTGTTCCAGAGTTGTTTGCTCCACAGCAAGACATTTGAATATGTGCCCAGGAACAATTAACTCCAGAGCAATTAGCTCTGGAGTTTATTCATGAGCAGCATGTGGAGTGTGGTCAGAGCAGCCCCAGCTGGCAGAGGCTCCTGGGCGTCAACCTACTGGCTCAAGGTGTTGTAGAGAGGCTGGCTGGTGCATAAGGATGTTTCAGCCTGGAGCTAGCTGGCAGGCAGCCCCTGCACTGAAGCACCCTCATGCCCCACCCAGTTGGGTCAGCATCTACAGATTTGCTGTTGCACACAAAAAAACGTCTGCCGTAGGGCAGTACTTGTATTTACAAGTACTGCCCTGCTACAGAATTTATTAGTTTCCTGCCCCCTAATAGGGGCTCACATGTAGATGCTGAGATGTTTACTGTAGAGCTAATTAGGCAGCTCCACAGTAAACGTACCGTGCACCTAGAGGCACCTAATAGGAGTTTTCAAAGCTATCTTACTTTTAGGGTGGTGAGATGCTTTTGAAAATCTCAGTAGGTGCCTTTGTGCTTTATAAGGCACTTAAATGCCTGGAAAAAACATCAAACCTTTATATGAGTACTGAGCCCAAATTCATTGGTTTAGAAATCTCGAGATATTGAAAAATAATAGTAAATTTGGGACTTTTATTTGCTTTCTGGCTTATGAGATTGGATGAAGGTCTGGATATCAATCCATGGTTAACACTTTTCTTTCGAATTATAAACACCTGGGCTAGGCACAGAAATTAAACATAAACTAATATAGGTGACTGGTAATCAATTCAAATCTGTAATGCAGCAGAAGTTTAGTGCATGCAAAACACTTTCCAAATGGCCAAAACTGTTTTAAGATAAACCTAGATAGATGTAGTATCAGACTTAGCTGATTTAGGTTAAATCACTTTATTGAACTTCGGTCCCAGATCCCCTGCAGATTCAAGTTAACTTGCAGTCCCTTGACATCCCAGGATCCTTTGCACCTCCCTTGCAAACTCCCCTCACAGCATGGGTGGGCTATCTTTGGCCCAAGCTGTCTGCCTTGACCATGTAGATGTGCTCTAGCACCCCCTTCCAGCTTCTGGCCTGAACCACTTCAGGCATGTGGGTGCACTTCTGGAATCAAAAGTGAATGTCTGTTCACTTGCTTATCAGTTCAATCTAGGCAGTTTAAGCTAACCTGCAAAGACTGAATCAATTCAGCCTCAGGCTTTTTGACTGCCCTTACTTAGCATTAGAAACTTTCCTTAAAAGGAACAGGGGCTGAAGTACTCAGGCCATCAGTGGTCTAGGTTTTTAGATGAATTGCCCCAAATGACAAAAGCTGGCTACTCTGTGTTTATAGTTTCTGCATTATACTGTCACTTGTTCATTAAGGTAAGCCCACTTTAAGACAAGGTTTGAAAGTATTTAGTTGTCATCCTTATTCATGCTGAGTAACATTAGTTACCATGATGGGTGGGTGAGCGGGTGTTTCTTTACCATGTCCACATATCCCATTAGGCAGACCCTAACAGGTATGATTCCTCCCAGATGTGAAGTGCCTATGTGTAAGGGTACATCTGTGAAAGAAAGTTGTAGAGGGTGTTTACTGTCTTGGGGACAAAGTGGAACTCTTTGAACCAACAATGCCATCCACAGGAGGTGGTATGCTTGTATATTGCCTTCCAATAGTAAAAAGCCATGCTTCTGTGGCTAAACTGGGTTTGTGCCAGTGGCATTAGGGCTGACATTCTTTCTGGCTGTGACGACTTACTGTGATTTGCACTACTTATGGAGTAAGATACTGCCCTGTGGAACATATAGCCTCAGAATGGAGGAACCTGCATCCTCTGAGCATGTTGGTGTGTGGTTGAGTGAAAAGGACCTCTTTAGAAAAAATATGCTCATAAATCCACAATGAGTAGACCAACTACAGATCAAGTTTTTGTAGCTGTCTTAATGCAGTGGCCCTTTCGGTTGAAATTTACCCCTGTGCAGAGCACCAGTTTGTATCTCCTACATAGGCATTCAATATGGGGCATAGTGGTGCAAAAGGCATGTGCTCAAACCTGGTGTCACTTGAATTTCACCCACAGAGTTGTTCTGAGCACTAAAGAAGCAAACTGAAAAAAAGGAAAGTTATTTTATCTTAACTCTTTCGGTTACAGGAACCATATATATTATGGAGAAGTTTAATGGTGGGTGAAACAACTATAGATCAGCATATGATTTCTAACATGCCAGAGTCACTTTAAGCACGTGAAAAGAAAAATGAACCCTACCTTTCAGATTATCTCGCCTCTGTCTTTCAAGCATGTCTTGTTTTTCTCTCCTAAATAGTAAAGTTCTCGGGGCAGAAACTTCCTTTTGTGCCTTGTGCAGGTCTGAACGTATTGTTGTTACTTAGTAAATGATGATAAGTAACTGGTGGCTTCTTAAGGTGAAATGGATGGCTCAAGGCAATAATTTTTATCTACTTTAATCTTAGACACAATGCAGTGCTTTTCTGATGGTGGGATTTTTTTGCAGAGACATTCATGCATGTGACGTCAGTCACGTAACTGCTTCTGGCTTACCGTCCTCAATAGAAAGGTGAGAAAGGGCAAAGAAAATGCTTCTGACTCCCTTCCTCAATCAGATGAGGCAAGGGTCAGAAAAGCAACATTTAACTCCTTTCCTATATGGTGCGGGTGGAAGACGAAATAAAAGTGTCACTGACTCCTTCTCTCACAGGCAGGTGGGAGTAGACTACTACAGGAATTGTTTGCTCCCTACCTCTTTAAACTGACCTTAAAACAAGTATTTTGTTCCAGAAGTATCTAACCCATTGTCAAGAACCTTGAGATTTAAGAAAACTTGGTAAACAACTGAAGATCTGATAGCTCATTTTTAACCCTATAGTTCATTCATTTTAAGTGCATCTGAGCTCTGTCTCATGACAAACATGATCTGGCTTGTGAGGGAGAGGGCAGTGATATATCATGTTCCAACATGGAAAATGATAATTGTGACTCTCAAGGGCAGGAGAAATTGAAGATTTATTATTTTTTTCCTTTTACTTTTATTGCTTGATTTCAAGTTGCTCTAAAGGAATGAAAATAAGTGCTCGAGAAGCCTAACAAGATAAAACAATCTGACTGAAGCAATGAATTTAAAATGAAAATGTTCTCTCTTTAATTGCAGGAGAATGTTAAAGGCTCCCTTTTTACTCCTGGCTCAGTGTTGCTGCTGCTTGTCTGCTTCCTAAGTAAGATTGGGAGGGGAGGGAAGGGGAAGGATCTCCCCATTTCCACCTTAGGGCACCTCACAACCATCAAACTCACACCTCCCCAGATCTCAATGAAGCTCAAACTTCTAAGGTTTGTAATGTTTTTCTAAAGGAAATCTTCCATCTTTCTTCCCTTCCAGAGGAACAGTAAGATGCATGTCAATTCCCCTGATGCTCAGCCATCATTTCCTATACTGTTACCCAGGCAGGGGTGGGCAAAATAAGCCTGTGGGCCGGATCCAGCCCAGGGAGAGGATTTGTCCAGCCCATGGTGGGTCCCTTGGTCCCACCTGGCCAAGGCACTGCCCAGCTGTGGTGCGTCATGCCACCCCCTGGGTTCTGCAGGCCTGACCCCACATGCCCTGTGCTGGCTCCAGGGTTGCCTACCCAGACTCAGCAGCACCAGCATGGGACAGAAACTGTTCCTCAGGGCAAAAGTGGCTCCTCCCCCTTGCTGCCATAAGGACTTCCAGGTGTAGCCACCCAGTGTCCACATGGGGCTGCCCTGCATCTGTGCCACATCTCCACCTCCTCTGGGCTGCCCCATGGGGCAGCAGTGGTAGCACAGAACAGATGCAGGACAGCCCTATGTGGGGTCCAGGAAGCTGCACCAAAAAGCATCGGTGGCAGGAGGGAAAGGGACTGCTTTTACCCCACACTGAGTGGCAGTTTCTTTCCTGCACCACCGCTGCTGAACCTGGGCCCCAGCACCTGCTCTGGGCTCACCCAGCTGGGATGAGCAGCTGCAGCAGCGGCAGCACCAGGAACTAACTGTTGTCGGTGCAGGGGAAAGTTGCCCCTCCCCCTTACCGCCACTGGACAATTTTTGGTGCAGCCAGTGCCAGACCAGGATGTCCTGTAGCTCTGTCAAGGCCACCTGTGGGCTGCCCTGCGCACCAATGGTGACAGTGCAGAGCAGCTGTACAGCAGCTCAGAGGTGGCAGTGACGAAGCTCAGCCCAGCACGGCACGGGCTCCAGGCCACTGCACCAAAAACTACCTGGCAGTGGTGAGGGCGAGGGGCCATTTTTCCCCTGTGCTGAGCAACAGTTTCTGCCCAGCTGCTGCTGCCCCTGCTCAGCCTGGAGGGGCGAGCCCAGAGCCAGATGCTTGATTTTAGTATATAATTTGGGGGGCGGTTTCTGGTTCCAAGATGGCAAACCCCCTTCCCAAACGAAGTACTTCTGGGGGCGAGGGGAGGGATTTTCGGTGGCAAAGGTCACAGTGTAGGGGCGGGACCCTTGTGGCCCTCACCAGCTCACCAAAACTCATTAAGTGGCCCTCTAGCTGAAATAATTGCCCACTTCTGCTGTTACCTGTTGTGAGAGAACTTCTTAATGGGCAGTCAGAGGAGGTGGTGTGATATGAAGGGATCTGTTTGTGCTTACTTATGAGCAGGCCTTATGAGCTGCAGTTATCCTCAGTAATCTGGTCTGTATAGATAGCATATGAAAAAACCTGAACCAAAGGTTACAAAGAGTAGTAGACTTCTGAATCAGACTAGTGGAAGGGGAAGGGAAGGGGATAAAAAAACTCCACTACATGTACTGGGAAAATGATTATCAAGGTGAGACAGGAGAAAATGCTTGTGATGTTGGCCAGAGAACTCCAAAATTTCTGTATGTGGAAGGATAAGTGACTCCTTATCTAAACTGAAGCTAGAATCCAAATTTCCACTCACTTTCAGATCACTCTCTTTAATATTATGGAGAGAGTCTCAAAAAGGCTAGTTGTAAACAAACATGCATAAAGAAAAGGCAAATATAGATATTTAAAAAATAGAGGAGTGCTTGACAAATAAAAAAAATCCTGAAAGGAAACAATTCATTTAGAAAAAGATATTTTAAAAGATCTCCCTCCCACATGCTATTGCAGAAGCAGAAAATGCTGAAAAGAGGATTTAGGGGAACACATGAAAAATATATATTCCCATACTATAAAGGGCAAATTTCTTTTCTCTTTCCATCCATGCAGGTTAATGGAGATCATTGTGGTTGAATTACTATAATTCAGGAGTTGTCAACTGTGGGTACACGTACCCCCTGGGGTATTTGGGAAGCATGTAGGGGGTACATGCAGGCAGGTGGGGAGAGAATGCTGTCAGCCACCACCCCATGCCACTGCCTCCCTGGGAGCAGGGCCGGGGGGTCAGGCAGTGCAAGGGCAGCAGCTCCCCACTGCAGGCCACACAGGCTCTGTCCAGTTGGCCGGAAGTGGCGGGGGGAGCTTGCACATAACAGCCACCACCACCGTCCACCACCCCGTGCCACTGCCACTGTGTACAAGCGCCCTCCACTCTGCATTCGGCTGTGCACCACCTCCTCCTTCCCCCCCACTCTGTCCCGCTGCTGGGGGTACACTTATTAAGAAAAGTTGAAAACCCCTGCTGTAACTGAAAGCAGATTTTGGTTTAAGGGTCAAATTGACTTCAAATATGAGACTCCATGAGAACAGAATTTGGTCCTATACATATTACAGTACAGGAAACCCTTGCTATTCATGGGTTTGGCATTCGCCATTTCAAATATTTGTGAATGCCGAACCTGCATTTTAAATCCACTTTATACATTTACAGGAACTCCTTGGGAGCTCTGTGCTTGCTGCCACCAGGCTTCTGCTGCTACCACTGGGCTTCTGCTGCTGCACTTCTGCTGTTGGTGCTGGAGCTGTCAGCCACTGGGAGCACTGCATTCATGAATGCAGACTGTGTTCATGAACGCAGTGCCTTATTTGTGGATTTTGCCATTCATGGGGGATTCAAGAACGTATGTCCTTCAAATGGCAAGGGTCGCCTGTATTAATTTACAGTTTTGACCTGTAGGAGGACATAGCCACAGTGGCTGCAATATGTATTGGGTCAGCTCAGGGGTGGGCAAAGTAGGGCCCATGAGCCACATCTGACTTGCCAAGAGGTTTTATCTGGCCTATAGAAGGTCCCTTGGCCCCACCTGGCCCAGGCACTGGGGGCAGCCCAGGCTGTGGCATGTGAGGCCAGTTTTGACATCCCTGGGCACACAGCAGGGTTTGGGCGCATGATGGCTGGACTCTGCTCCAGGCAGCTCTGGCAGCAATGGTTTTTTCCAGCTGCTGCTGCCAGTTGTCACTGCTGCAGCCAGACCCGGGCCTGCTGCCTGGGCATCCCAGACCATGCACCCTGTGGCCACTGCAGCACCAGATGGAGTGGGTGGATGGGTGGGGTCTCCATGGAGCCCAGCCTTCGACCCCCATGGGCAGAGTGCACTTGGTCAGGCAGGTCGAATGGGGCCATAGGTGAGCATGGAGCAGTGTCCAGGAGCCTGATGGGTGGCTGGAGCTGGGGCCACGATCTCAGGGTGGTGACAGCATGGGGCTGTGTGGGGATCCCGGCCTCATGCTGTCACTGCCCCATAATCCCATCCCTGGCCCCAGTCCCAGCCCTGCTTGCCTGCCCTACTCCTGGACGCTACTCCTCTCCCACCTGCTCCCAGCCAACACTGGCATGGATCCTGGGCCAGTCTCCAGGGTAACCCCACCCACCTGCTCCATCCAGTACCCCCTGAACCGGTCTAATAATCTACCACTTTGGGAGTTCAGGTGAGTTTTTGCAGGCAGTGGGGGAGGAAGGCGCTGACCCAGCCCCCAACAGATCACCAAAACTCCCTAAGTGGCACTCCAGCCCAAAATTGCCTATCCCTGAGTAGCTGTTACCTGAGAAATTTCCATTCTATTTAATTTTCAGGCAGAAGCCAACAGGTAGGACAGACATTGCCCTGCTTCACAGTGAATTATCCTCACACAGATACTTAAGCTGATGCAGGACAAAGTTATAGCAGTTGCATAGGTGAACTTAACTTGATATTACCATATTTACTCAAATACAAGATGACCCTGACTATAAGACACCCCCCCCAATACTTAGATTCTATATATGTAAAATGATAAATTTGTTATAATTTCCCTATATATGTAAAATGATAAATTTGTTATAATTTCCCAATATGGAATCTAATTATTGGAGATTTGCCTTGAATTTGTTCCCTTCCTACAGCAACATCAAGAAAAATAAATCTGGGAGGATTAGGTGGATCCTTTGTCCTCTCCCCCACCCCCAAATTCTTCCCCCTGCAGCCCTTCCCGTCTACCTTACTGTCGAACTGTTCTCTCCCCAAACACATGGAAATTTGAAAACACTGACCTTGACATAAACATACCTATAATTTGCCTAAAATTATTACAGGTACCCATAGACTTAGCTCATCCAGAATTGATGCATTTTGCTTTTCTTGATACTGCTGAAAGTTCTAGCACATACACAGTTTTAGGTAACAATTTTGTGCTATATGTGGTACAAACTTTTTTTTCCCCAAAATTTCTCTCTCTCTCTCTCTCTCTCTCTATATATGCCTCTACAATCTTGTCTCGTAACCACTGTAGTTCACCTACAGTCCAAAAAACACCTTTACAGTTACACCATCCTTATTCCCATTATAATGACCATATTGTACACCACAGTCCCACGTGTCTGAGTGTCCATCACGTTTACCTTTAGCCTCCACAGCCACACAAAGGACAAGCTCTGCATCTCCTTCCCACCCCTGACTTTTCCTTTCCTCTTTCAACTCCCCCTTCTGATTCTCCAGTACTTTTGCTAGTTGCTATAGTTGTCATTGACATTGTGGTCATTTCAGTTTCACTGGCTGTCTCAACTCAGAACAATCTGTACCAATCTTTTCTTTTCTACACGATCATTGCCAAATCCTCCCCAATTTGTTCTTTCAACTTCCTGTACAATCTCTGCATCTCACTCAGTCCCATTTTGACACAGATCTTAACTGACAGAGACTTGCATACCTGTACATGAGTCAGTTCCTGGTAATCCACAGGGCCTTTTTTGAAATACAAACTTTTTTTTTTTTCTGTTTTTTTGCACCCATCCTGGAAGCACTGTAATACCAGGTCAATGCATGGAGTGGATGGAGCAAGCTCCGGTTCCACCACCCAACACCAAAAAGAATCTGCTCAATATAGACTTCCGATGGAAGACATATCGGAGACAATCACCTGCCCTGGGGAGCCCGCCTACATGGTCATGCTGCTTCCGCCCGTGCCCGCCTATGTGGTCACGGTGCTTCCCCTGCCAGGTAAGTATGATCAAGCACTGTGTCAGCAAGGCCCATTTGAACAAACTACACATGATAATGCTTCAAAGCAAGAAGGCTCAAGATTTACTATATAGCTCACTGGGTTGGGCCCCAGCAGAATCAAAAGTGTTTAAAGCCATGGTGACCCCATAGCTCAGCAATGCTCAGTATGTGTGTATACTCCACATACCCCCCCCCCATAAAGTATCCATGTGCTAATTAGCAACCACTCATGACTGGAACCAGCTGTTCTTCTCATGAGCCCTGGGATCCTCCAAAAATTTATATGCAGATGAGGTGCAGGGCAATCTGGTCCATCCACCTTAGGGGAGGGGGGACAGGACACACAAAGCACATGCACCAGGCTGAGAGAAGGGGCGATAGAAGGGTTCTGGATGGACCAGTTGGTGATATTTGCTAGATATTTAAGGCTGGTGAAACAACAGGAATCATTGGAAATAGGAAGAAAGGTGCACCTCAGCTGTGGGAGTGACAAGGAGTTGAAATGTATTCTATGTAGTAGCTCACCATGACTTTAAAAAGAGTCAGTGGTGAGGGGTACTGTGTGCAGTGTAGCAATGGAGGGCTACTTACATGCTTTTTCTCAGAGACTTTTGGCTGAGAGCAAGCAAGATTAAGGGGTATCTGAGCTCCAAGATATTTTTGGTCTGGGGCTTGCATGTAGGAATCCACCCCAAAGCACAAAGGTTCTTATCAGTATGTTTGTCTTGTATACTTTATGTTTTATAGCCATGCTCAGTGTTGGCTGCATTAATGAGCTTCATAGGTGATTTCCATGTCTGAGCATATGCTGCTTTTAGCTGTAGTTTAATGACAGACAATATACTTAATATAGTTTCCTTGTATGCTAATATTAGGTAAGAAGCTTTTCCCCACATGCTGACTGGGTGGGGAACCTTGTCTTGTATTTGAGCAAATATGGTACTATTACCCATTATTACTGTTATCATACTAATAACATGCATACTTTTATATAAGGTTGATTTTAAATTTAATTTTTTGGCCTAGCCTTTTCTTGTTTATGAGCCTAGCTAGTACACAATATTAGTAAATGAACACTGTTTACTTTGGCCTGAAGTTTGAAGATGTCATACAAATTTGAAATGTGTAATCCATTAAATAATGCACAGGAACCAAGCAGTTGGAGGCACTACTTTAAAACGAGAGAAAAATGTGAAAAGGCTCCTTTAAAAGGACTGAATAACTGAAGTCATGATGGTGATAAAGCTATAATGCACAGGATTACAAGATTGGTAAGGGATCAATCTTGATTTTTATTACTCCAGGCAACATGATATGGGTTTGGAACAAAGCATAAATAACTCTGATAAGTCATGTGGGTCAGTTGACTTCAGAGCTTTTTGTTATGATTTTTTCCAAATTTTTTGATCAAAATTACTTGATGCATTTCTCCCAAATTTTCATTTGTTCTGTGGTTTTACTCACTTATTCTGTGGTTTGTACACAGCTTGTTTCTTTGTGGCTGATCACATATGGTACAGCTTCTGTTCTTTTATTGGATGTCTTTTACCAGGCTACAGATGTGTACAGAAAGAGTGTGTAAAATTTGACGGTGTTTGTCTACTTAATAGTATTTCTGTAAGCAAGATCAGAATTTACTTTCTATGAGCATTTAGTTAGTACATTTCAGTCACACTAATGTCTACAGAAAACAAATGAAACAGAAGTGCAAAACTGGCTGTAACAAATTCATTTGAGAAGCTGAATGAATATTAATTTGAATTGTATTCTGAACGTGTGCCCAATTGTTCATGTAGTGAAGAAAATATAAAATTGGGATCCAAAAGAAGAAGAGAGGCCTCTACTTCCCATACAGAGCCTGATTGTACATTGCCTTGAATTCACTTTGCAAGACTTTAAGAGACCACACATAAGAATGAACTCCGTATTTCCTGAGTGCTCACAGTCTGACCTGTGGCACATCATCCAGTGGGATGTTCCTTACTGGGGAGAAGTATATGTGATATACAACATGGTGTGTCAATCATTCCTCAAAAGATGGAATTTCCTCATGAGGAGAGAAAAAGGGGTTGAAGCAAAAGGACTGAGTTAGACCACAGACAACAGCCATGAAGTACCCTGTAAAAAATCCTAAAGTGTGCCACAGGAGAAGAGCAGGAGGGACAAGTGCACCACCAATGTCTTGCCACTGCAAGTAGTGAGTAGATGTAACAGGGAGCCAAAGGCTCCTCTTACTTTAAAGGGAGAGCACGGTAGGCCAAGCTTATTGAGTGGGGCTGGCAGCTGGGCAAAGGCTACCTGCTAGAAAGAAAGCAGGCTGGAGACAGCAAGGGTAGGAGCTACCACCCTGGGCGAGTAACTGTCCTGGAGCTAGCTGCACTGCAGTAAGCAGCCAAGGGGCAGGCAGTGCAGAAGTGAAGGCTGCAAGCAGCAGAGTTAAACTGCAGCAGAGAAGGGCAGGTAGGGTTGCCAACTCTTACTGAAGCTCTTCTGGGAGATTTTTTTCCTCAACATGATGTAATGTCATTAATGGTACCGTTTGACCCATTCACAATATCAATCTCCCAGATTGCTTTCAATAGTCATTGGGAAATTGATGCTGATTTCAGTAGACTCCTGGCCAATCTGGGAGGGTTGGCAACCCTAAATGTAGGCTACCCATTAAGCCCAAGTGGAATCCCCAAGTGTGGGTGGCTAGAGCACTACGTGATATGAAGCGGTGGGGCTTGGGAGCAAATAATCCCAGTGCCTGAGACCAAGCAGGCAGTTTGGCCCTGCATGCTGTAGGGAGAGGAGCTCCTGAAGGAGATGGCTGTAGGAGGCAGACTGGCAGGCATCTGAGCTGTCCCACAAAGTGGGAAGGAGGGAGCTAAAGGGGTTTTATGACTGGTGGGGAGGCAGAGACCCAGAGCGGGGTGAATTTCATTTGGATGGAAGTTTGCTAATATATAGGTTATGATTAAGGCCAGAACCAAAGGGCCAGGTTGTGGCTGTAGGGGAGGCAGAGGCCAAAGAGAGGTACCTGGTGAGGCACTCTGGAACAGACAGCCTAACCTGGGATCAGGGGGATGAGAGCTGGCATGATAAGTTAGGCCAAGGCAGGGAGAGCTGAGGCCATAGAAAGTAGTCTTGTGGGACGAGCGAGGGCTAAAAACTGTTTGCTTTAATGCTTTATGCTTTCACAAGAATGTACCCAGGACCTGAAATTTGTCTTTCTGCTCTGTTGTGTGAGAATGCAAACCACAAAGCTTGTGGCTGAAAAGTCCCAAGTTTTGCAACTAATCTTGCAACTATGTCAGCCTGAAGTGCGCCTGCGCTAATGAAAGATTCCAGTACTTTGTAACCGGGTATATAAGCAATGGAAAATAGGCACTCGGGGTTGGCTTTGATCTGAGTCTCATGACTCCAGGCCGACCTGCTTGCAAGCAATAAAAGCTTTGTCTCCGTGGCTTGTGGTGTGACTCACTTCTGGGGACCAAATTGGAACTTAGCCTCCAGGAGCTCGAACGGCCCCTTGTGCAACAATTCTGGCGAGCCAGGCAGGAGAGCTCTTGGACCACCCCAGGGTCGGATGAGAAGACCGCCGTACGTACTCATGGAGTGCGCACCAAGCCATAATTTGGGCTTGCCACGAGGCCGAAAGCGTGAGTCGGGGCACCCGGGCGGTTAAAGGCACTCCGTTTCCATTTGAGTCACCCTAGCCGCGGACTCCGAGGACGAGGTACCTGGGCATGTTTGGAATGAGTATACTAATTCCCTGTCTCATTTTGTTAGTATTGTTATTTGTTGGTCCGTCAGGACATTGGTCTGGGAGTTCTTTGGCCCAGAATTTGGAAAGAGACATAATGGGTACGGGTCGCTCCCGAGTTGAAAACTCCAGCACCCTGTTGGGTTGTATTTTGCGCAATTTCAATAATTTAATCAAATATGGAGATTATGGAATAAAAATGACTAAGGATGAGCTCACGAAGTTCAGCCAATTAGAGTGGCCGACCTTCAGAGTAGACTGGCCAGGAATGGGATCTTTTGATGTTGACCGGGTCACAAGGGTATATGATATAGTAGTTCATGTGTACTGCCTTGCTTAAACAAATGTGCTAATTTATTTGATTGATGTGCTATTTATTTATTTAATTGAAAAGAAGCAAAGACCCTCAAGGCTCTTTATGTAACTTAAAGGAAAATGCTGAGGCAGCAGAGAGACTTGAGAGTCTGATAACTTCATACACTGTGGAATCAGTGACGTGTGATACTTTCAGCTTGTAATTTTAGGGAGTTCATTAAAGCACCTTTGGCACATGTTTGAACAATTAGCTGCCCAAGCACAAAATCTGCTTTCCAGCTTTGGCAAAATGTAATAGTGGAAAAACATAGCTGCTTTACTTCCCATACTCCAGCCAGTCATCTGGTGAGCTGGCCATTGGAATTGTTTGAGGTTACTTGAATTATTTTACAGTTGTACCGTTTTTAAACGCATATGGGTGGCCAGCTTCTCCCCTTTTACTCATTTAGGAAATGATAAAAATAAGCCATCACTCTGAGTAGTGCAAAACTATGCTTCTGTGTTAATGCTTTCTGGGTCCTGGCTCTTCTGGTGAACTTCAAGGGTAGACTCTGCCCCCTTTCTCCCAGCTCTCTTTTTTTTTCACCAGTGAGCAAGGTAACATCAGCTTGGGCAGTCATACTGGTATTGTGCAGCCTGCTTTTGTATATACTATACTTTTGTCCTTTGTAGACTAAGATGACTGCATGCAGAAGGGGGTGGAGGTTAGGCCACATGAGTACATAGGTGACATAAGTCTGATCTTTGCTTTGAACAGTTTGCAGCAGAGGCAGGACAGCGATGAAGACTGAATACTAGAGGTTTTTGTTTTCCTGGCCACGTGTTTCTTCATTGCTTCTGCTGTGCATTGCTGTTCAAAGGCCAGTGCTTTGTTCTGGATTTGGGACCTCCAGGATGGATGGTTGTGAGCATTTTGCTCCCATGACCCTGAGTTGATGCTGAAACTCTTTAGGGATACCTTTTGGACTTTTTAGGGATGCCTGCTTTTAATATGTTAATATCTTTGAACAGACCCATGTTGGCTTTGAAAAATATGGGCAGTATTTTTACCTGAAGACAGGCTATTTGGAAGCAGTAGTTCATGACGGACATTGGGACCAGTTCCCTTACATTGACTGTTGGTTGGGCATAGCCCAGGACCGACCATCTTAGATTAGAAAATATGTACCGGTACGCAGGATTATGGTGGCGAAAGACAAGGCTCGGGGGGGTCAACAAGCACCCCCGGTGTTATATGATTCTAATAGGGAGATAGATTTGACGGATTCTGGAGGGAGGCGGGTTAGGCCGCCCAGTCCCATTAACAATTCAGACCAGGAAGATACACCCGATTCTGATGCTAATGTCTCCTCTCTGGAACGCGAGCATCCCCCACCGTATCAACCAAAGTCAGCGGACAGCAGTCAGGAAAATCCCACAGCACCCCCCCCCCGAATCAGCGGGAAGCCGATATAATCTTCGAGACCCGCCCAAGCAGAAGTCTCAGCTGAATTGTCCCATGAGAGAGGTAATCGGGGAAGGAGGTGATACCACCTTTGTGTATGTTCCCTTTAGTAGTTCAGATTTGTTCAATTGGAAAAATCAGAACCCATCCTTTCGGGAGGATCCCGAGAAAATGAGGGACCTTTTCAGATCAGTGGGGAAAACCCATAGACCCACCTGGGCAGATGCCCAAATGATGCTTCAGACATTACTGACTCCTGAGGAAAGGCGATTAGTACTCGGCACAGCCGATCAATTGGCAGGGGCTTGCATAGAAGCAGGGGGAGAAGGGGATCGGACCCTCCGAGAAATATGTCCAGCTGAAGAACCAGGATGGAATAGTCGCACTGCCACAGGAAGGGACAGAGACAGATGGCAATGTTAGCAGCAGCAATTGCGAGAAAACGTGAGGTGACAGAAGAAAAAGGAAGGGAGCAGGACGTGTCGAGGCAGATACATGTGCCTATTGTAAAGAAAAGGAACACTGGAAGCGAGAGTGCCCCTGGCTGAGGGAGAAGAGGGGGGAATACTCTAGGTCCCACCAAATGAGAGCTGAACTCTCCAGAGAGGAACCCAATTGATGAGGACCGGGATCCAAGGCCACTGCTCTGCGGGCAGAGTCCCGCAAGGATCCCATGGTAAAAATAAGGGTTGGTGGCAAAAATTATGAAGCATTAGTACATACTGGGGCCACATTTTCAATGCTCCCCAAAAAACCCCCGCTTGGAGGGGAAAGTGGAAAGTATGTAACCGTAGAAGGGATTGAGGGTAAGCAGAGTAAACTACCCATATTGCGGACTCCTCCTCACCAAAGTTGGCGATAACCTGCTTGAGCATGCCTTTGTTTATTCCCCCGCTTGCCCGGTTGCCCTGTTGGGGCGAGATCTCCTTACTAAACTCCAAGCTGAGATTTTTTTCCGAGGAGACCAGATGGTAGTCCAACTACCAGTGAAACAAGGATCCAACTATCAAATGGCACTCCTGGAGGGCGAAAGCTCGGCAGTGGGAATTGAAAGTTTAGAAAAAGTACATTCACAGGTATGGGCCGACGGAACCCCCGCAAGGGCCAAGTTCGTGACGCCAGTAAGAGTGCGCCTCAAAGAAGGGGAGGGGCCCATTCGCGTAAAACAATATGCCCTCAATAAACAGACTAGGATGGGACTGAAGCCCTTGATAGAGAAGTTTAAAGGATATGGTTGGCTGGTGGAGGGTTCATCTCCGTTTAATACCCCCATACTCGGGGTACCCAAAGCTGATGGGATCTCATATCGGCTGGTACAAGATCTATGGGCTGTAAACAAAAAGGTCCTAGCAGATCACCCAGTAGTCCCAAATCCTCACACCATCTTAACCCAAATCCCTCCAGATGCAAAGATCTTCTCAGTCCTTGATTTGAAAGATGCCTTCTTTTCCATTCCTCTCCACGAGGATAGCCAAAGGCTCTTTGCTTTTGAATGGGAAGATCCGGACACTCACCATAAGTCTTAACTTATGTGAACTGTTTTGCCTCAAGGATTTGTATCTGCCCCACACATTTTTGGCATCTCTCTCCAAAAGGACTTAGAGGAGTGGAAGCAACTACACTCGGATGTTACTTTTATTCAATATGTTGACGACTTGTTGATAGCCAGCCCTAACCTATTCCAGGGAAGGGAAGCAACTGAGTCATTATTGAACACACTGGGAAAGAGGGGATACAAGATGTCTCAAGAGAAGGCCTAGATATGCCAATCTAGAGTAACTTTTCTGGGTTATGAAATATCAAAGGAGACTCGAGCACTCAGCCGGGACCGGATCTTAGCTATCCAAAGCATGCCAGCCCCCGCATCTGCTAAAGAACTTCGAGCCTTCCTGGGGCTCACCGGGTTCTGCCGATTATGGATACCTGATTACGGGGGGAAAGCTAAAGCCCTATACGACTCCTTAACCAAGGAGGGCCTAGCAAATTGGAAACGGATGAGGGAGGAAAACAATGGGCTCACTATCCGGGACAAGCTTGGCAGATTGATTTTGCTGAATTCCCTAAGTCCAGGCGGCACTGATATCTTCTAGTAATGGTGGACCAGTTGACGGAATGGATAGAAGCCTTCCCAACTCGGACAGCAGCGGCATCAGTGGTGGCCCGCACCCTGTTGAACGAAATCGTGCCCCGATACTCCCTTCCAGAATCCATAGTCTGATCGGGGGGACACTTTGTTGGGAAAGTAACACAGGAGGTAGCTAAAGCTCTAGGAATTTGATGGAAGCTCCATACCCCCTGGAGACCTCAGAGTTCAGGCCAGGTGGAGCGCATGAACAGAACCCTAAAAGCAATGCTGACAAAAATTTGTATAGAAACACACTTAAAATGGCCTCAGGCACTTCCACTAGCCTTAACTCGCATTCAAAATACGCCACGAAGGGGCATTAAATTATCCCCTTACAAGATAATGTTTGGAATGCCACCCCGAGTCTTGTCACCAGGAACTCGAGAAGCAGTCACCTTCGAATTAGGTATTACCGAACTTAGAGCGTATGTTATTGCCTTGCAGTCTGTCTTAACCTCTCTCCACAGGTACACTGCCTCCTTCCAGTGACTTCCCCTAGACACGCAAGTCCATAACTTCCAACCAGGAGACCGGGTATTGGTGCAGCAGTGGAGGTGTGAGCCACTCTCAGGAAAGTGGGAAGGCCCATACCAGGTGTTGTTAACCACCCACTCTGCAGTGAAGCTCGAAAATCACGATCGGTGGATTCATCATACAAGAGTTAAGTGATACTCGGGTAAGGAGGCGAACAGCAGCTCCCTGGGTGAGCCCGCACCAGAAGCTGGGCCACCCTTGGAACAAGAGACCAACACCTGGACCAGCGAGCAAGTAGGGGACCTCATGCTCCGACTTAAACGATCAACTAAAACCCATTAGTATGGCAAGGCAGTTGCTTTGTTTACTTTTTCTCTCATTTCCCCCAACCACCCCATCTCCCTTTCCCAAAGGAGTGTTAACCTCCTCCTATCACCTTGCTAACTGCACCACTCATAGTCTAAATCTTTCTGCCTGCTGGTTTTGTGTGTCCCAGCGAAGCTGGGGAACAGCTATCCCAGCCCCACCATCCCTGTGGGGTACTCTACAGGCTAATAATTCTCAATGGACAAGGATGCACCCTAAGTCAGACAGGGGTCAGTACAAAGATCCTTCCCTAGATCCTTTGCTCTCAGCTACTATGGCTGCTCAAATGTTGCAGGCCTTTGTCGTAAAGGAAACTAGGAATGGAAGGGAGGTCAACCTCAACCCTCAGCACTTATAGGCATCCGTCATCTTTAGCAGTGTCCTGTCCCCCACATCGAGAGTCTACTGGATATGTGGCAATCGGGCCTACTAGGTCTTACCCCCCGGTTGGCAAGGGACTTGCTCCCTAGGGTTTGTATAGCCGCAGATTGAAGTAGCCCCCTCTGGAACACCACTCCCCTTCCAACTACAAGCAGTAAATCGGTTTATCGCCGTTAGAATAAAGGCAGCCACGCACCTGCAACTTGTAATGCTTCACAAAAGTCAAACAAGGAAGTAAAAAAAGGCACCTTAAGGGGGGATAATTGTGGGACAAGCGAGGGCTAAACACTGTTCGCTTTAATGCTTTATGCTTTCACAAGAGTGTACCCAGGACCTGAAATTTGTCTTTCCGCCCTGTTGTGTGAGAATGCAAACCACAAAGCTTGTGGCTGAAAAGTCCCAAGTTTTGCAACTAATCTTGCAACTATGTCAGCCTGAAGTGCGCCTGCGCTAATGAAAGATTCCAGTACTTTGTAACTGGGTATATAAGCAATGGAAAATAGGCACTCGGGGTCGGCTTTGATCTGAGTCTCATGACTCCAGGCCGACCTGCTTGCAAGCAATAAAAGCTTTGTCTCCATGGCTTATGGTGTGACTCACTTCTGGGGACCAAATTGGAACTTAGCCTCCAGGAGCTCGAACGGCCCCTTGTGCAACAGTCTGACCTGGGGCTAGGGCCCCAGATGACTGGAGGAGTTAAGTCAAGGCTGGGAGGGCTGAGGCCATCGTAGCAAGGCTAGTGCCAGGAAGAAGTTGAAGCCAGAAGAGTTTTAGGCTCAGAGTGAAAGGAGCTTAAAGCAAAGAGGGGCAGAAACTAATCTAGGGCCAGTGAGAGGCTTGCCATAGCTAGGGGCCCAGCAGGATGAATGGGTCTCTTGATGGATGGGACCAGAGGGCCTAGTGAATAAACTTAGGGTTGTTAGCAGCAGTAATGGCAGCAGTCTGTCACGGTCAAGGATGGTCATTCCCACAGGTCAAGTAAAGGGTTGTAAATTAGTCCACTGATGACTAAGAAGGCTGATCCTAGAGCTGCAGACTCTCTGGCAAATGCCACAGGTGGTAAACTTAATGTAATGCCTGCCAGGGTATGTCTACTGGAGAGGATGAAGGCCACAAATATAGCCCATAAGGCAACTGGTGCCCTGGGGCACTGATAGGGCCAGGAGGTCCACAACTTATTGCCTGATGGGCGCCAGCTGTGTACAGGAAATACCAGTTAGCTAAAGTGAACTGAGGCTCACTCTGGGACCCTTGCACAGCTTTACTAATGTAACCTGGGTGGTATGCAGAAGGTACCCCCTCTCCAAATGGAAGGGATGTCAGCGGGTGCGTGTATACTGTGGGGAGCGTGACTGCCTAGCTGTAGGCCAGCTCACTTCCTTTCCCTATGGAGCGGAGCAGAGCAGAGACTCAGGACACCCGGTGATATTTAACTATGTACAGGTTTAATGTTACAAAACAATATAAAACTTACAACCATAAACTTATATGTCTATATGTATGTGTTTATAGTTTTATATTGCATAAAATGTATAACCTCCTCATACACACACACACACACACACACACACACATACATATGCTATTTACAAATAAAAGTTCATACAGGCAATAGTCCTTTTCAACCCTGCACTCAGGCAGAGGTCTACCCTCTGGCCTTCCAATTACTCTGCAACCTCTGCCCCTTGACAGGGCCCTCTAGGCAGCAGGCAAAGGAGCACTTAATAATAAAACATCAGGTTAATCAACAAACCAATGACAGGAATATCTGGCAGTGATGGGACAATCGTCGAACATACACAAAAAGGGTACATCAAATAAGGTACACACATGCATATATATATATAGATAACCCATACAATGAGTTTAGTTATAAATAGCTTATAATCCTCTCCTAATGCAGTAATACTGATGCAGGGTTACAACAAGAACCCCAGCAGCATGAAAAACCAAAACACAACAATGGCACAGCAGCTGTGCCCGAAGAAGAAATGACAACCTGGGGAGGGATCCCATTATTATCCTGTCTTAGGTTACTCAGCTAGGTGGAGTCTTTAACCAGGAAACCACTCTTAACAAACAGGAGCCCTAGACCCCTCTCTATATCCAAGGGTGAATTGTCCCCTCCCGTCAGGGGGCTTCCCCTTAGCTGCCCGCTGTGAGGAGGGCCCCTCCTTCCCTCTGGGAATCCCCTTCCCGGGTAACTCATGACTCCCACAGCTTTTGGAGGGATGGACTCATCTCCAATGGTGGGTTGGGGTGAGGCGTTCTCCCTTGCTGGGGTGGTTGACCCATGCCGCTCACTATGGAAAGGCCTGAGCTGCCTCATGAAGCCTTCTGGCCCGTCAGCCTGCTCTCTGCCCCACGCACCATCCTGTGCACCAAAAGGGGGCACCTGCCTCATGCAAGAATAGGGACCCGTGCCTCCTCATGCAGCCATGACATCCTGTCTATGGCCCTGTGCACTGCACCACGCACTGAAGGCCCAATGCCTGCCCATGCCACCTTGTGCAGCCACCAAGGTCCTGTCTGCTCCCGGACCCTCACCAGCCCTGTACACCCATCTGTGCACTGAGGGCTTCTGCTCCTGACTTGTGCAGGATTGGAGGCCCACCTGCCTTGAGCAGCTCTGGAGGTCCCCTTTTAGCTCTCTAGCTGTGTGCCAATGGCCACCTGCCTACCTAGAACAGGAATAGGGACCCATGCTGCCTCATGCAGCCATGGTGTCCTGTCAGGTCTGCGGCCCTGTGCACCACTCCATGCACCAAGGGCCCAGCTCCTGCCTCATGCAGAATTGGGGAATTGCACTGTTTCATGCAGCCACTGAGGTCCCTTTCAACTCTACCAGCCCTGTGCACCTCTCTGTGCACTGAAGGGACTTGACTCCTGCCTCATGCATGGTTGGGGACCTGTGCTGTCTTGTGCAGCTGCTGCAGCCTCTTCTGCCCTCTGGACCCTCTGTGCACCAACCTATGCACTGTCACTGTGCTCCTCCTGCAGCAGATGGGGTGCAGCCACCTGCTGCTTCTCCCCTGCCAGAGGCGTCTTCAGGGCACTTCTGGGGCAACTGCTGTGCCCCACTGGCTAGCTCAGCCAGGTCAGCTCAACCACCTCTTCTGCAACCCTCGTCTTCATTGTCTCTGGTTTAAAACCTCCTGGGTGCTCAGCACACGGGCTTTTATTCCCTCTGGAGGCTCCACCCTAGATCAGGAATGGACCAATGAGGAAGTCTCAGGGGTTAGTTCCCTCTCAGGTCTTCCCTTTCACCTCGCCCCTGGGTTAGGGCAGGGCTGCCTTCCTTCTGCCTTCCCCTGATTGGTGGGGAAGGAAAAACTGTTTCCTCCAATGGAGCCCAAGCTAACAGTCTGAGCTGCTAGTGAACCCCCTGGCCAGCCTGCCACACTAAACACCTTAAAATTTCCATCGAGGCATGGCAGATGAGGTAAGAAGGAAGGAGGAGCCAGAGTGGGGGGCAGGAGGAGTTGGCGATGCCCTGAGGAGCTGGAGTGGGGGGCAGGAGTCACATGAGCGCCATGGGCCACCATGGCCAACCCTGGAGCTGGGTTCTGCTACAGTACATCGGACTTGACTATTTTCACTAATCACACTAAAATAAATACAGGCAACCCCTGCTTAATGCGGTTTTACGTAGCACTATTTCACTATAATACTCATTTTACATTGATTCCTGATTCCACTTAGCGCTCAGCAAGTTTCGTTATAACGCTCACAGGCATAGTACAGCTGGCAGCAGGAAGCATACACTAGCACCATAGCGGATTGGCAGTGCACAGCCTTGTTGTCCAATTTAGCACCAGCTTGTTTGTGTTGTCATCTCAGTTCATCAAAAAAAATTGGTTTCACTTAACGCTATTCTGCTTAATGCTCGATTTTTCAGGAACAAGTTAAGAGTGCTAAGCAGAGGGTTGCCTGTATTTGTAAGTTCCTGAGGAAACTTTTCTCTCTGTAGCTTGTTTTCAGTCTATTTATTCTCCTAAACATACACTGCATCTTGTCAGCCACTAGGTTTTCTTCCCATTTCTCCCTGTATTCTTTTCATTTTATTTTTCTTCTCTTTGCCCACCAGTTTGGGGTTAGTGCAACCAACATTACAGCAATGTGAGTGACAAGACTTAGAATACAGTTTCTAATGTCTTAGGTTAGTGTCATTGCTTATGGAAAGCACTATTGTAGATCTTTTCCAGTCCTCCTAGTTGCCTTGTTTTGAAGACAACATGCATTATAATTTACTGAAGATATCTGTGATGGCCAGTCTTCTTGGCAGGCACACCAAAGTTAAGCCCCACTCCCTATTTTAATGTCATTCTGATCTCCCAACCCCAGAGGAATTCCTGATAGTTTTCCATCTGGGGTGTCAGAATGGGAGCAGGGAGAGCTTGCCTTCATTCTGGTTCCTCCTACTGAGTACCCAGGGCTCACCTGACATATGCAGCAACTCTCTGTGCCACTTGCAGCATGCGTGCTGTGGGTTGGCTCAGGCTAGACCTCAGCAGGTTTATAAGTGTTCACAGAACTACCAGAGAAAACCTGGTGGTAGAAAGACTTTATAAAGGATTATCCTAGAGACTTTTGTCAGGTATTGATTAATTGAAGTCTTTTTGTATTGCAGTGTAAGATGGGTGCATAAAAAAATCACTACTTTATTTATGAGAATGATAAATAAAACAAACCATCACATACAGTGTAAGGTCGTCCTTACCTATCTAGACATACACTGATTTCTCTTCTACAGTTAGGACAGCAACAGGCAACCATGAGTCAATCCCATCGGTGTGATGAAAAAGAATTTTCCATCATTCTCCGTCAGCAAGGGCCAGTCCATTAAAACAAACCCATGGAACCAAACTAACTCCTTACATCAAGTCCTTCTCCAGACATGCTTCTCTTTGGGACAAGGGATTCTGCTATCTCAATACAAACTTCCAGTGGCAGGTTTACTTTCGACAGATGTGAAGAACAAGGAAAAGAGGAATTGAGTGGACTTAGAAACAAATGTCAAGGGAGCAAGTTGAGTGGACGGTATATATTTGAATGGGATTGTATGGGGTGGAGTGAAGAGCAATAGACTGGTAGGACTGGAAGGGACCAACTGGATCACTGAATCAATCCTTTACTTTGACATGTGGTCATATCATATAATCATTTTCTTAAATGTATCAGTTTCCATCGTAAAACTTATTCATTTTTTCTCCCAGGACTTCTATTAGAAGGCTGCTCTAGAACCTAGGTCCTCTGATGTTAAGAAAATTTCTTCAAATTCCCAGCCTAAGTATAGTCATGGCCAATTTAAACACATGTTCTTGTGCCAACATTGCCTTTTAGTTTAAAGAGATTTTAAATAGCTCTTCTCCTTCCTTTGTGCTTACCTCTCAACTCTATAGACAGCCTTCTCTTGCTAATTTAAACAAGCCAAGCTCTTTTCGTTTCTTCGGGTGCTTGTACACATGATGATGTTACCATATACATGTGACAAAAATTTCCCTTTGTTTGGCTTTCTGGCATCACACTTTACACATATGCAAGTTTTGGAGGTTTTAAATGAGTTTGCGTTATCACAAACTAAACCACATCCTGATGTATTTTAGTTTGCAGCATTGCAATTTGGACCGTGTTAGCCATTAATCTGTCAGCTCACACCCCAGGTGCAGGAGAGGCAGGCAGGCCCTGAAAAACAGGATCAGGCCCCTCGACCCTTCTGCCTTCAGCAGGTGCCTGGGGCTGCCCAGGAACAGGCTGGCTTGCCCCTGAAGCAGTGTGGGGAGGTGACAGGGAGGCAGCTGGGTGTGCTGGCAGCTGGAGAAGGTGGCAGGGACAGTGGAGGGGGTGCTGAAAGCCCAGGCAGGCTTGGGGAAGGGTTGGATTGGGCACCTCTGAGCTGGGGCAGCACCCAGCCTGTTAGCACCCCACCCTGGTGGCTCTAGGGGGAACTGCCACCACAAAGGGAAGGACTGGAGCCCCCTGCAGCTCAGGGGATGCTCAGCCTGCCAGCAGCTCACTCCCTGGGTGTGGGAGAGGTGGGCATGCTCTGCCAAAAAAAGTAAAAAGGGATCATGCCCCATGCCACTTCTGCCTTCAGCAGGCATCTGTGGCTGCCAGAACAATGATGTGTATACAGTGACAGAAAATAAAACCCACAATTTTAATTAAAAACTCGCTATTTCAATTTAGGGGGCATAAAATGCAACCCTGAAGGACTAAACTCCCATCGTATGTATCATATGTACAAGCACACTTCTTACAAGAGAGCTGATCTTTCTCCTGATCATTCTAGTAATTCTTCTAGGCACTTGTTCCTGCATGAGTTTTTAGTTCAGCTTATGGAGCTGGTTGTAGCTCTCACAACCTCAGAATGCAGCCAGTACAGGCACTGGAGAAAGAATGGTGTATTATGGAGGAAAGCCCATGATGGTACTGGAGCTCAAGTCTGCAACATGCTTGTGTTATTCCTGCCTCCTCATCCTTCTTTCATGTTAAAGGTGTGAGCGGTTCTGTCCTTTCCCTCTCTGCCTTCTCCCATTTTTCTCCCTATAATAAATTGAAGGATCGTGAGAGTAGAAGATTAAGGCAATCAAATGGGTGGCTGTGTTACATGTGATGGCTTTAAAATATTTCAACCTGAGAAAGTCTTGCAGGATATTAATCTTATGGAAGAATGAGCAACATTTCCAGGCTTCTGGTAGATAGATGGTTTTCTCTGTGAAATTTCATCACTTCCTGATTAAACAGCATATCAGTGAATGGAAAGGACCATTAAGCTTTAGGATAGCTAGGTGCGGAAGTTTGCTTTGCCTTGAAATATCAGTGGCCATCTTGAATTTCTCCTGTCTGAGCATCACTTGTCAGGAGTGGCTTAATATTCAGGTGAACACTGACAGGATGCTCAAGTAGGATGCGGGAGCATGCTAACAAGAGAACACTCTCTTCCTCCCCAGAATGGCATGCTATGAATGGAGAGCACCAAAAGGCCATGTGCTGTTACTTTTTTATCACTTCTTACAGCTCCTGGGACCATACTGCAATTAGAGTATTGGTATAACTAACAACAACAATCCCTCACAGTCAAGGATGATTGTCTTCCACAGTTGTCTTATCTGTGGGTCCAAAGATGGCTGATGAGGCCTATCCTGAATCAGTAGACCCTGTTGCAGTTTGGGCACGTATTTCCATGTCGGGTGGGTGACTCTAGGTTCTTGGTTCAGTCCACAACCAGCTGTTTCTACCACTCCTGTTTTTCCATCTCCTGTTGTCATAAGGTTTCAAAGTACTGAGGTCTCCAGTAGACTCTTCCTAAACTGTTTAATCTCATCTGACTCTGAGCCAAAATCAAGACCACCCTGACCTCAATCATTGAGCTCCAGTACACTGATGATGCTGTGGTGCATGCTTACTCAGAAGCAGACCTTCAGGCAATTGTCAACGTCTTTACCGAGGCATACAAGAACATTAGATTGATGCTCCACATTCAGAAGACTAAGGTCCTCCCCCCAACAAGCTCTTAATGAACAGACCCCAGCTCCAGTAATTCAGATTTACAATGATACTGGAGAACGTTGAGTATTTTGTGTACCTCAGAAGCCATCTCTTGCAGAAGGCTGACAGAGTAAGAAATTTGACATCACCTCAAACAGGCAACTGCAGCCTTCAGATGCTTGAGGAAACTGGTGTTTGAAGATTGCAACATCAGATCTGAAAGCAAACTCACAGTATTATCAAGTAGTCGTGATCCTGACCTCACTGTATGGAGCTGAGATGTGGGCAATATACAGGTGACACCTCAAGTTGCCAGAGAAATACTTTCAACGCTACCTATGGAAGATCCTTTGAACCCAGTGGATACAACTATATGATGGTGTGACAGAGGTATAAAGGGAGTAGTATAGGTTGAAGTATGAAATCAAGCTTGCCAGGACTGTAATCACAGTCAAACCTTGATTTTTATTTTTCTTTCCAGAAATTAGTACAAGAATAGCTAGAATATAACAATAGTTGGATGTTTTATTTTTTCATTCCTCTTGGAATCCATCTTATATTTGTGTAGCAGGGGCTGAAAGAAGGGGGAACCAGGGAAATGACATGGCTTATTTCATCAACTGCAGCTGAAGCAGTTTTACTGTATGTCATATCCTCCATAATTATTTCATTAACAAAACTTGGAAATCCTTCTCTCTCACCTATGAATCTCCAAACAGGTCCTTAACTACAACTCCAGAATGTGACCCAGACCACATTGGTTTGCTCCTGGGTCTTCTCCAGGTCCAGGGTCTTTTCCTACTTTCCTGGAACCAGAATCCCCTCTGGTGCCATTCCTGCCCCATTACTTCCGGCCTAAAAATTGGGTCATCCTTGCCCAAGCCTGTTATGCATAATGGTGGGTTCTGTACCTTGGGTGGGAACAAACACTCTTGTAGCAGAAGATAGGCAGATTGTTGCTGGACTAACAGTTGGCATTTTTTGCCTTCTGTTAGAGATCTTTTAGATGTTTTATTCACTCCTAGCACTGGACAGCCATCTGTTTGATCTCCTTTGTCAGGTTCTTGGAGATGCTCTCATGCATATGGTGATTTTTGGATACGTATTTGAGAAGCATATTTTTGCTGTATCCTATGCCAGACTGCAACTGAAGCTCTGGTGAAATTCCCTGGCCAGCCAGCAACATTCTCATGGCATCATTTTCAGTTGTTTTAGTGAGTTGAGCCGTACAGAAATGGATCAAACTATGGGCTAAGTGGTTTAAAAACACTGACCAGGTATGAATAATCCAGCAGGTGATTCCCAGCACTAGGACTATGTAGATGGAAAACTAATATATAACTCTGACATCACTGAAAAGACTATCAGAACCTGTGTTCCACAACCCAAGCTTCAGCTGGGTCCACACTGGGAAATAGATGAGTTAGTGCCCACTTTGCACTGGAACTATACTCCAAGACAGTGGTTTTCACACTGGGGTATGTGTACCGCTGGGTGTACATGGTGCCAGTGAGTATGTGCCTATATATTTAATAATGGTGGTAGAGTTTCTGGCTGGTTAAAATTCAGTGAGTAATGGCATTGCTGCATGCTGAGATCTGTGTTGACATGGTTCCTAAGAAATGAATATGCAGAGATGGGTGGGGTGTAGGAGGTACAAGCAACAACATTTTGCAGATAAAGGCTTACATGGCCAATAAGGTTTGAAAACCACTGCTGGAAGACATAGCCTCTGACAAACAAGTCTAGATTCAAAGCCAAAGTAAGCGTGGACTTTGGGGTTTTGTATGGGAATGGTAGTATGCAGAAGACAAGCTAAAGACTACATAAAAGCTCAGGTGAACCTTCAGTGAAGACCAATCTGCAACAGAAAAACTAGGGTGGGGTGAGTGGGGCACCAGCCCCAGATGCTGACTATAAGAGAGCACTAGAAACACTCCACTGTGCCTAGTTTTTACTATGGAGGGGCAGCCCTGAACTACTCCTGCCTGGCCATGGAGCAGCCTCACACCCAGCGGTACATCTGGGTGCCAGGGAGCGTTTTTCTCACAGCTCTGCACCCAGTAGCCTATCTGGGGAGGGGGAGTGAACAGGGCTGCAGACATAGCTCCCAGACAGCTGGTGCCCTGGGGCTGCTGTACCAAGCTCTGTCTTTGCCACTGCTGCCCAGGCTTTCTACACAGGGAAGGCAGTGTCAGCAACAGCAGCAGTACCAGTAGCAGCTACATTCCCTATGCAGAAAACCTGGACTAGTAAGACTTCCCTCTCCCCCCTCCATCTGTGCTTCTCTACAGTTGTTGACATATGCCTCCACTGACTGAGTTTACATAGAAAACAAGTAAATTCAGTGGGACTCTTCTGTTTGGTAAGCATTATTCATTCCCATGAGTATTGTTTATCAGGATTGGGCCCAACTTGCAGTAGGTAGGAATTTTATGGTGTAATATAATTGACCAAGTGTGGGGCTTTTAATGGCCCTAATGGCTAGCTTCAGGGTGAATGACAGCATAGTAGCAACCTGTGTACTAAGTATTGGATGGATTATATGCCTTTTTGTGAACTAAACATGGGTATAGTAAAGAGGACCTGTATAAATCACTGAGAAAACAAAGTGTCTGAACACACAGCTTTACATGTCTGAGTAAAACAAGGAGCAGACAGGTGATGAAACCCCCTAACCAAGGTTACTTCACCCAGTCTATCGTAGACTTATCCCTGAAAGAATGAAAGGTAAAACTCCAATGGTGTAAGTAACGTTAGTGTGCCTGGTGTGCATCTGTAGCTTATTCCAGGATAGCCATATGCTCTAGGTACATAAATGATTATCTGCTTTCCCTGCCACATGGGGGTGATATGCTACTAAAGCAACCTACTGTGCTCAGCTACCTCAAGGTAGCTGCATGCCTGAAGATCTCTGTGTACAAAGCTGATTAGCATTACACTGATGTCAATGTATCATCACTCCAGGCCTTTTCATGAACTAGTTGCAGTGAAAATGCCAATTTTTGCTGCTTTATTGATCAGTTCAAATAAGAGGCACCTAAGCCCTCCAAAATAGTATAAAATGAATAAATTTCAGAGCAGATTTTGAGAATTCTCAATGGTTGGGCAATTAAACTTTCTTGTCTCTACTACCAATTCAGAAAGGGCTCACAAACAGCAGTTTAGGTAGAGCAAAATCTTGATGCTTCTAAACTTTGCCTTTTGCCAGTGTTTTACAAGTTGATGTAGCAAGAAAAAATTCAATCCATTATAATGTTCATATGAATCTGACATCTTCATATTAGGGCTGTGCGAAGCTTCGGTAGCTGATTCGATTTGGAGGAGATTCAGCCCAATTCAGGGACCAAATCTCCAAATCTGAATCCAATTGGGAGACCAAGTAAAAGCTCCAAATCAATTTGAAGCATCTGAATCGATTTGGAAAAGCTTCAGAAAAATATTTGGCTGATTTGGAGATTTGGCCATAGACTAAACAGGCAGCTGACAACTGCCTCCAACTGGTAAATCTGTTGGGATAAATGGGAGGGGAGAGGAAGGGGATGGGGAGGGAAGGAGCATGGGGGAGGGAGGGATAGGGGCTGGAGCTGGGACAAGCTGCCCAGCTGGGGTGGGGGGGTGTTACTTGGGGAGGGGTGGGGTGCGCAGGATGTGGGTGTGGCAGTGCTGGGAGCAGGGGCGCTGTCCTGCTGCCACTTGCCCAGTTGGGGCAGGGGGACAGGATGCGGGCACAGCTTGCTCCAGATGGAAGGGAGCAAATGGCAGCAGGGCATAGCCCCTCCTCCCAGTGCTGCTGCACCCGCATCCTGCGCCCCTACCACGCCAGTTGGCAATTGGCGGCAGGGCAGAGCCCCTGCTCCCAGTTTTGATGCAGGCATGGCAACATGGGGAGAGGGGGCTATGCCCTGCTGCCACCCAGAGCAAGGCATGCCTGCATTATGCCCCCCTCTGCCACACCAGCTGGGCAAGCAGCAGCAGGGCATAGCCCCTGTGGCTTCTCATGCTGGCGCAGAGGCAGGCACAGCTGGGGAAGCTGCAAGAGAAGCCCCCATGGCTGCACTGCCTGGCCCCATCCCCATCCCCTGCCTAGCCCAGCCTCCCAGCACTTAAAAAAAAAGAAAAAGCCCTGCACTCACTGGGTGCAGGAGCAGTGATTGGGGCCTCTGGGCACTTGTGGCAGAGCCCTCCCATGGAGTGGAGGGCACTGGGGATCACCCCCCCACCTGGCACCCATGCAGCATCTGCCCCATGGCGTGGGTGTAGTGTGGCCTGGCAGGTCACTGCATGCTGTCCTGGAGCTGGGACAGCTCCACCTGTCAGCCAGAGCTCCCAGTTTGATTCCCCAGCTCTCTGATCATTCTCCCAGCTCTTCCTGGGGCGTGCAGCCCCCGGGTCTGGACACATGGTTTCAGCAGGCTGCTGCTGCCAGCTGGGGAAATAGCTCAGAGCTGCAGTCATCATCAGTTGGCAGTGGCAGACAGCTGTCATCCTCCATTGGCCCACACCCCCCAGGAAGACCTGGGGGAAAGATCAGGGAGCTGGGGGATCAAACCAAGAACTGGGGGAATTTTCAGGGACCTGAACATTACCCCAGCTCTCTGTTCAATTCCCCAGCCTCTGGTGCAATTCCCCAGCTCCCTGTTCAATTGCCTGGGAGCTGGGATGGCTCCACATGTCAGCCAGAGCCCAGCAGCACTTGGCCCTGGTGGCCCCAGCTCCCAGGCAGTATGCAGCGCCCTGCCGTGCTGTGCTACATCAATGCCATGAGGCAGTTGCTGCATGGGTGCCAGGTGGGGAGGGTGATCCCTCCTGCCCCCCACTGCCCTGCGCTGCATGTGGGGGCTCTGCCATGAGTGCCCAGAGGCCCCAGTTATGGTGCATGTGGGGCTTTTTTTTTTCTTCTTTTTTTCAAAGTGCTGGGACTAGGCTGGGGCTCGGTGGGTGATGGGACTGGGCAGGGCAGCCATGGGGGCTTCTCCCATGGCTCCCCGCACCTGGGGAGAGGCAGGCCAGGAGTACAGCTGGAGGAGCCGCGGGAGAACCTGCAGCTGCCCAGCTGTACCTACCTCTCTCTGGCTGATCCATATCACCAAATCTCTCCGAATCAGCGCTGAATCTTCTGAAGCTGATTCAGCCAAATTGATTCAGGACAGTGAGCCGAATCTCTGAATCGAATCACTGGCCTCCGAATCAGCTGAATCTGAATCTAATACTTCTCTATTCCCACAGGCCTACTTCATGGCCAAAGAACACAAGCGATGAATACCAGTAGTACAAATTAAAGTTACCCATAAATGTGAGGTGGAAACTATCTTTAGGCATAGGGAAAAGGACATGAAATCAGAGATGTAGCCAGGCACCTTCGCACCTGGGTCACCCACACAACACCCAGGGCAGTGCTGGCTCCCATGATGTCAGACACAGTGGCATGATTAGCTACCTCTGTGGTTGCAGCCATTTTTGCCCCCCACCCCCACCAGGCAGAGTTCAGGGCTGCTGTCTCAGTGGTCTCCCCTCTCCCCCCACTCCAGTTTCACTACAGAATGAAATAATAAAAACTGCAGTCCCATCAGTTTGTAAAAAGGCATGAAACATATGCAGAGAGTCTGGGTTCTTGGCCTGAAGCAAAACCAAAATATAGTCAGTCTTTTGCCAGACATTTCAATGGTTTGTGTCCTTCTTGCTGACAGAGGGAAGCATGCCTTTGGGATAGAAACTGACCAAATCCTTCCATGCGCTGCCAGCTTTGTCCAACAGAAAAATAAATACATTCTTAATTGGAATATATTTGCATAGAGCATATTGACAAGCTTGTTCCTGGTTCACAGCTTCCCAGGTTCTCTGCTCTGGTATGGACAGGGGTTTCACGGGTATTGGAAAGATGTCAATGCATCTATCCCCAGGCTTCGGGTAGAGGTTGGTGTGACAGATCCTGATGGCACAATCACTAGTTCATGGGTGGTGAGGAGGACGAATATTGCAGGGTGCACTACTCTGTCTGCCCCAGTGAGAGGTGAATTTACTATACAAAGCTGATACAGGCACTTGCTTTCTCTATTCTGTTGTCACTATCTAAGTAAAGCCACCTTTATATTATAAAACCTGATATGGAGATGGGGAGAGGGCATCTAGTTAAGAAAGAATAAGATTGAATTTCAGTTGCATGACATTGAATAAGGGAAGGTGGAAGAGTTTTCCTTCCTCTCTTCCTCCCAGTCTAAATCTTTCTATTCTTCCACAAGTGATAGACTACACCCACTAGTTTCTTGATGATTTTGCAGAGTTCTGTCCTAGGTCCTCTGCCTTACTGTGTAATGAGCAATTGTTCTGAGGGCAATAAGACAGGAATGCTCATCTTGAGCCTTTCTAGCAGTCAGCTGGATAATGGAGGGTCCTCACCTTCCAAATTGGATGGAGAGTTAAGTAAACAAGAGGAGTTTCAGAGATGTAAAAGGAGTCCTTCCTCCTCTGGGTCAGCACTTTAAGGCAGCAGTTAGAAAAGTTTTCCGGCAGTGGGTTGGAATGACCCAAGTGAAGCCAAAAATGGCCTGGCATTAGGACCTGGCTGCCACCACTACTTCTGCTCCTCCCTGTTGCCTTGCTGTAGCTTCCTACAGGTGAACCACCCCACCACCAGTGAAGCCCCCTGCAGCCAGAATGCCACTGGAAGCCCCAGTGCCATGGGCCAGATCCAAAGGCTCTGTGGGTGGTAAGTTGCTGACCCCTGCTCTAAGGGCTGAACCTGCATGTGCTCTCTAGACCTGTGCTTTCATCATTGGGGAGAAGGGGCAGAGGAGGAAAAGGACTAAGTGCTTTCTGTCTTAGCACATTAGAGAGGCTTGATGGGTTTTAGAGGTGGGAGAATGAACAAGAACAACCAAACAAGAAGTAATTTCCCTATCAATTATATTTTCCCCCCTAAAGATCCATAAGAAACTTAAGAAACAGCAAATCTTGCATTAATTTGGAAATATTTTTGCTTAATGGAATAGTTACACTAGAGGAGGTATTTGGTAGTTGTGATTTTTTGTGATATTGGAGAATTACTGGGTGACGTGTGAGAGCAAAAGTAAACTTGAATATTTTTATAATAAAATTACAAAGGTCTCCTGGATTTTTTTGCTCTTAAAATTTACAGGTTGCTCTATCATGAGAACAGGGACACAGATAGTGGAGGTTTTTTTCCCCTTAAATCTGTTGACCGCCAATATTCCACTGCAAAACCTACCATAATGACACTCCAGATATGTAACACAGATAAAACTGTTGTTCATGGTAGATTGCTGGTGCCCCTCACTCCCCACCCACAGCCCCCTGGCCCTGATGGTGCCCCTCCCTAGTGCCAACCCACAGTCCCCCAACCCCTGCTGGTGGTCCTCACTCCCCACCCACAGTGGGCAGCCTGCATCTGTGCACAGATCTGGGGGTCACGTGCCTCCCGTATCCCCCTTGGAGTTGCAAGGAGCCAGCCCACCCCCTGGATGAGCCATCTGTGGCTCCATCCCGCTCCTTGCCAGGGTCCTACAGTTGCACATGGCCCCAAGCCCCATACACTGCCCCAGCTGGACAGCAGCCCCAGCCCTGCTCAACTCAATTCCTCCATCCCTATGGGGGGCTCAATTCCACCCCCGCCAACTTGCCTGCAGGAGCTGCTCACTAGGTTGCCTGATGGCCATGTGCATGTGCCATGCACACGGCACCCCCTGCCTGACCGCCCTTCTCCCGCTCCCCTCAGCCCTGCACAGGCTGGAACTCTGCAAGCCTTAGAAAGCTCTTTGCAAAAATGGAAAATCTGCATGTTTCTTCATTAAAATGAAAACTCTGTGTTTTTCTCATTTAAAAGGGAAAATCTGAGCTTTTTAATGTTTTTTTTGCAGGGAAATGGAAAACCAGGATCCCTAATGATCACTCTTCAGAGACTGCTTTGACCAACAGCATGACCAAGACAGAGGGGGCTGTGTTGAGCTGTCATGATAAAGTGCTACCACTGCTTTATAATAAGGATAGCATTTGCCTATTATGCTTCTCCTTGACAGGTTTTCATGTGGCTTCTAACTACTCAGAGAAGTTTTGACAATGTGAAATGATCTACTTGCACTCATCAAGTGATGGCATCCAATTCATTCTTAATGAGTTCCAGGTTCATCCTGGGACTGCTTATGAATTTTACATTAGCGAGTCACTGGTTAAAACACAGAGATACCATAGCAGCAGGGACTGGGTGACAGGATTCCCTCTTTCCAGAAAAATGCTGTCCTTGGTGCCTTCCCCATACAGAGTCAGGCTCCCTCTTGCATGTTCTCCTTGTGATCCAATGAATCTTTAACTCTCATTTGGCTACAGGAGGACTGGAGAGTGCCCTCAACCAACCTATTCCGCAGCTTACTGGATAAGACATTTTCCTGGGGGATGAGTCCCGCCTGACTCAAGGGGACCCAGAAGCCAGGTCTTGCACTTTTTGTTCAAGTGTTTTAACTATTAAGCTATTGTACAGACAATGAGTACCATCGACACCACCAGGCACTTCCTCTCTGGGTGCTCTGGATTCTCAGATGATGCAGGTGCCTAATGTGCAACCCTGAGTCACACATCTAAGCTGTTGACTTGCCTTCCCACCCTCTGCTCAAGTGATCTGATTGCCCTTTGCAGGTGACTCAGTATCTCATTCATTGTATTGAGATCATAAGCACTTAACCTTGCAGATTTGGATTACTTTTTTGGGGCATCTGATTTTTAGGCTTTACAGTGCCAAAAGATAGGAATCTCTGAGAGTGGTATGGATTGGCATTTAGGTTCTAAATGCTGGAGTACATATTCTGTCGTGTACTTTCTGTACAGCATTGAGCAAATGGGTGATATTTGGTGAGTAAAGGCATCTTTGTATGTTGTCTGATGATGTTGAGGTCATACTTTTATATTTGATGCCAGCTTTGTGTTCACTTGAGAATCTTCTCAGCTTTCAGCTCTGTTGTGTAAATTTTGATCTGCCTGGCACAGATGACTTGTAACACTGTAGTCAGCCAGACATGAGAGCCAAAAAATGCTCACCATCTATTGCAGGGAGCAGAAACCAAGTGCTATATCTGCAGACCATACTTGCAGATCTACATTTGATGCCATTTTACTTATGTTGGCCAGAATAGTTTCAAATCTTTTCACATTATTTTTGATCAAGGAGCTCTGCCTCCTTACCCTTTTTATTTAGCATTATGTTTTCGCATGGAAATGTTTACCTCAGACCTGCAGAGGTTGTTCTCTGTGCTCCGGTTTTCCATCCTACTTGCTATGAATGTGAGTAAGAGATTGTTGTGGCTGAATGTTGGTGGATGTATTTAAAAAAACCCCAACTTTGCATTGTTGACTTTGTTTTCAATTATTTTGCTTTATTTTGTGGGCTTATAAACTATGGGCCAGATCCAAAGATGGTATCAGTTAGCATCCCTCTCCTGACCTTAATGGATCTACATCTGTTTACGTCTGCTGAAGATCTGGCCCTGTAAGTTTGTGTTGCTGAAGTGACTTGTAGATACCAGGCAATGTCCGATAGCTAAATGAGGCATTTATGCAACAAAGCAGCATCTGTCTCCACAGAACAGGGTGGCCGAATATGGCTATTTCCAATAGAGAGGTCACGGCTCCATTAATGAATATTCTAGTAATTGTATTAAAACTGTACCCACAGGAGAGTGCTTGGCAAGGCTTTTTCCGTATTATGAACCACTAGTGTCCTAAAGCAGCAATTTTTATAAGGTAGTTTAGTAGTAAAGTATTACATTTCTAAACCCCTAAGCAATTACCTTCACACAGCAAAAGGATTTGCCACAAGCTGCCAAATATATAATCCTTTCATATGAATTATAATTAGCTATTGTTTGCATGGCGCTTTGGACATGTAAAGTGCTAAACATTATTATAAAGCATTCATTTCTGAGTTGTGTTTTGGGAGTTCTGCTCTTTGGCAGCAGAGACTTTGCCCGCAGTATGTACTCCTTGATCTGCTGCTGTCCTGCCCAGCTAATTCAAGGCATAGAAGGTAACAGAGAAGTAAAGCAAAGTGTCCTACCATCTTAACCAGAGGAAGTGCTTCCCAACTTCAGTTTTCTCCCTTTTTTGGTAGGGTCAGGATATGCATCCTTGTGCACAGAGTTTCAAAAACATTTACAGTATGTCTTTAATAACTTAAAAATAAGTATCTCATAAAAATACAAATTCAGCTGCAGAATGCATTGCTTTAACATATTGAAGTACAGAATCTGCAAGAGAATCTGAAAGTTGCCTGAAATTTCTCAATGTCCATTTTATGAACTAAAAAAAGCCATTGAGGGAGCCATAGGAAAAAAGTTTGCAAGTTAATGGTATTTAAAGAAATTGTTATGCTCATGGAATAAACAACTACTATGAGAGCCATAGCAGAACGTACAATTGTCACACCCCACCTTATGGAGAACAGCCTAATGCTTTATCATAAAAGAGATGAAGGACTAGTTCAAAAGGCACAAGGGGGCATTAGGATTTTGTGCCTTTTACACTCCCCAAGGCAGCAACAATCCCAGGTTACCCATTGCTGTAAAAATGAAGTGGAAGTTCATTTCTAATCATCAGGGAATACTTTGTGTGAAAATTATTACATGGACCCTGTGGCATATCTGATGACTGAGTTGAGTGTTGTCATCCAGGGCTTTAAAGTCTGTCTTAAAAAGTATGCCTGATACAAAACAACTCAGTATACTATATGATGAATCATGACTCCATCAATTAACATCTTGACTTTCTTTTAAAACTTGAGGTTTCCCAAAATACAGTTTAATTCATAAAGCAGTAATCAATAAATCTAATAACTATAGGCATGATAATGGTATCTCATTTTGAACTTAAAAAATGGGCACTTGTTTTAGACTGTGGATACTATAATCATAAGCAGCAATGATTATGTTCTGCTATAATCATGGACAAGTTGAAAAGTACCATAGTCCTTCAGAGCCCCACTACACAGAAACCTTAAATGTGTCATATTAAGACTTTTGTATTTGTCAGCAACGTATATTTTTTAAAGCTTCAAGGCAGCGATCTGGGAGAACCTTTATATATCTCTTCTGAACATTAAAAACCTTTTATTATGTGCTGCTGGCTGGAGCAGGCAGAGCTGGTCCCGCCTTAGTATCTTGGGAATTGATGGTAGTTGTCTTCTAATGAGAAAGGCACTGAAACTCAGCACCAATGTCAAGGTGGAGTCCCTGCTGAGAAAATGACACCAACGAAGAAAAAAGCCCCTCTTGTGGTAAGGTGCATGAATATAAAGAGACTTATAATTGGATTTTCTTAAAGAGTTGGAGAACTAACACTCTTACAGCTCCTCACATTGAAAGAAAGTTCTTTTAAATTCTGTTAGTTCTCCAGCCTACATTTTTTAGAAAAGTGAGATGTGCAGCTTCTGAAGAAAACCAGGAACAATGAAGTGAGCAGTATTTGCATTCTCAAGTTATTCTGCAGTGGCACATATTTTAACAAAAGATGACAATCAAACTTTCCGAAAGAAATTTTTTGAAGCTAAAGAATTACATTTCATCTTGTTTTCTAAAAAGTTATCCTGAACACACGTTTTGAAATAACAAAGTGAGATCTGGCTGCCCCTCAGCCTTGGTCTGTCACTCATAGTGCCTCTGTTCGAATTGAGGTTACTGTGCTTTTCTCATCTTCAGATCATAATATTCAGTAGTCCATTTTCACGCCACTGATGCCCCGATATTTGGCTTGAGATCATATGAAAAGATCTGTTTGGGAGATAATCAGGAGTGAGCTAAGGCCTGTCTTCATGTGCAGGTAAAGAGCCACACAATTGTGCCTCTTGCCATGTCACACACACATGGCAGGAGGCATGATTTTTGGGATTGGGCATTAGATCCCATTGCGCCTTATCACCAATGCAGGAGGAGCCCTGGGTCACAATCCTGGGCTTCTCCTGCATCAGTCCCACAGCTGATGAGGCTCACAGTGGGGGCAGTGATGGGAACACTGTCCCTACTGTGAGCCATGTCAGTTGGACGGCTGGCGGTGGGTGGTGCACCCCTGTGGCCGGGAGCCTCTTGGGCGATGGGGTTCTCAGCTACAGGGGAGCAGTTAGCCACACATTCAATTAATGCCATGATTAGAACAAGCTATAGAATCAAGTTATAGAAAATTAGGGTTGAAAGGGACCTCAGAAGTTCATCTAGTCCAACCCCCTGCTCAAAGCAGGGCCATCATCCCCTACTAAATCATCCCAGTCAAGGTGTTATTAGAGGGACGTGGACAGCTGAAGACAATTACAACTTGGGGGGAGAAGGTGGGCCCCGCTCGTGGAGAACCAATGAGGCCTGGTCCTGAAGGATAAGAGGGAGAGAAGGCAAAGGAGAAATTGTCTTCGGATACGGCAATCCATGGAGATGCCACGGAGGACGCGGCTACAGAGGATCCCAAGGGTGGATCCTCGACGCGAGAGTCCGTACGAGGACAGTGAAGGAATTCCAGGACCAGCTGCTCTCCCCCCTACGTACCTGGAGTCCATGCTGGTGATGGTGAGTCAGAGAGAAGCAGAGTTGCAATGCAGGAAAAGCCACAGCTCCAGACCAGGATGCGGTGAAGGTAGTCGGGAGTAAAAGGGAGCAGGAAACGCCCGACCGGACCCTGAGGAGGCAGGGATCCGGCACCCCACACCCGAAGACAAGGGGGTCAGGGACAGGAGACCCCTAGCATGTGGTGGGCCCCAATCCAGCAAAAGACACAGTAAGGGAACACTAAAAGTGCTGCTAACGAGCCACTAATGAGATAATTAGCAGTGGATGCCGGGACTTTGCACAGTACTTACCTATTGTATTAGTGGACAGGGATCGGCCAGGAGGCCTGGGGGATCCCTGAGATCGGTCTGTTGGACTGCTTCCTCCTCCAAAGGGGGTTCCTGTAAATAATAGAAAGAAAAGAGCTGAATAAAAGCACCTGCATTATACCTGATCCATCGTGGTACTTCCTGCAGGTACTCCCTTGAATAACACCCCCTTCCCCCCGATTTCTATTAAGATCCAAGTTGTGGCAGGCAAGAATCAAGAGGCTGGGGGGGTGGATACTCTGTGCGGACACGCTGACAAAGTGGTGCATTGGCCAGGAACCCAGAGGGCTGGGCAGATGCTATGGATATGCAGGTACCCACAGACTGGCAGCAGGCGCACAGCCTCACGCTGAGACTTTTTGAGGGTCAGCAGGCTGAATTGGAGGAGATGGTGAGAATGCAGAACCAGATGACCCAGCTGTGGGCCCGTCAGCAGGACCTTTGTGAACAGATTGCAGCCCAACAGACCTCCTTGGTAAGAGAAGGGGGCGGGCAAGGACTGCCCTGTATGACGGGGGAAGATGACGTCGAAGCCTACTTAAAGGCATTCGAATGGGTGGCAAGGGCTGCAAAATGGGACCCAGGGAGTTGGTCTGTCAGGTTGGGGCCAACCCTCAGTAGGACCGAGGCACGGGACTATACGAAGGTGAAAACTGCAATTCTGTATCGACTAGAAATTTCACCAGAGACATACCAGCACAAATTCTGGGCCAAGAAGGGACCCGAAGGGGGCTGACCTTGACTGTTAGCCCAGACCCTCCAAGACCTAGCGGATCGATGGTTAAGGCCAGAAGAGCATACTTCTCTGGAGGTAGTAGACAGGATAGTGCTGGAACAATTTTTAACAGATCTTACGGGTAGTGCCCAGAGGTGGGTCCAGTGCCATCAACCTAAAACAGGGGAGGAGGCACTCCACCTAGCAGAAGACTATGCTGCAGCAGAGGGGGAAAGAGAAACACCCAAGAGAGACAGAAGCAGCGGGCCAACTGCTGCCCCCCCGACTGAACACCACTGCACCTCCTAGGCAAGGAGAGGCCATATGCAGGGAGGGACGCTGTCACAGAGCACTCAGGTGCCCTGCACCTGAAAGCAGAAATGGCTTAGGAGAGACTCCTAGCGGTGAGAAGGGGGAAGCTCAGTTGCCAGTCACCAGGGCAGCACAGGTGCTGGTTGCTAGGGCAACCAATGGAACCAACTGACAGGAAGGGGCAGGGCTTGGCCCTTCTTAAGCCCAAGCATGAGGCCAGGAGGGCAGTTCCCCTCTGGCAGCCAAAGAAGGGGGAGCTTGGCCAGTGCAGAGAGAGGGAAGAAGCCTGACTGCATGAGCATCCCCTGGTTGTTGCCATGGGTTGGAGTATTCCTCGGTAGGATTGAATGTTGTTCTGCCTGGACGGTTTAGCTTTTTATGCTATAGCCTGGGGGCTGGTGTTACTGTTTGTTGTTGTTGTTGTTGTTGTTGTTGTTAGACTGGGTGAGGCTATTAGGGGTTGGAGGAGGCCTCATAGGGGCTTCATGGTAGTGTGGGGACCCCGGTGCCAGAGACAGCACAACATTCAGGGGGCACTGACCCCAGCCCTGAGAAGGAGAGCAGAGAATTGGAAGGGGGCCAGGTAAGGCCGAGGCTGTATGAGCCCCAAGGCGAGAGGCCCCGGTGTGGGTAGTTGCGAGAGGCCCCAGTGAGGGCACAGGCTGCGAGAGGCCCCAGTGAGAGCACAGGCTGCAAGACAAGCCAGAGGGCACCAGTGGCGGCGCGGAAAGGGAAATAGACCAAACAACGTCCGGTACATCTGCAAAGCTTGGGGCATGGTATGGGATGGTTGGAGCCATGCATAGCCCATAAGGCTGGGGTGCACCGAGTCACCCAAGATAGAACTAAGATTGGGATACATCAGAGCACCATGTCAGGGAGGACTAAGGACATTGTTAACATCAAAGATGTGGCGGGTGAGATTGTGAGGATGCTTTGACACCAACTTAGCATGGTAGGGGGTGCTAGGGGAGGTCACGGCCACCCCTAGGACCCCGCGCTACTACAGATGCACAGGGGGCTACCCAGAAGTGAGATGTTACCAGTGTGGGGAGAAAGACCACATTTTCCGGTTTTGTCCTAGGGCAGTCCGTGATCTCAGTCCCAGAAAGGAAAGGCACGACCAGAAAATGGATTGCAGTTTTGGCTGGCATCAGAAGAGCGGGCGAGTAGTGGAGGTCTGTGTAGGTAACACAATTATACCGGCTGTAGTAGATACAGGATGCTCCCAATCTATGGTATGTAGTGATTTGTTGCCTCCACATCTAGGGAGCGCCAGTATCCATGATATGTATGCATGGTGAGGTTTACACCTACCTGCGAAGAAGGCTGGAGCTCTCGGTACTAGGACGGACGGAAGAGATCTGGGTTGGGATAGCCAAAACTGTGCCCTGTCTGATGCTGCTGAGGTTGGATTGGCTGCACCTGGGGAGGTAGTTCGCCAGCGGATGCCGGATGTGCCCAGGAAGGGTGAAGGGAGGCCCAAGACCCTCTGCTTTGGGGATGCGGAAGAAAGTCTGAACATTGATTGGATGGTGGAAGAAGGAAGCTTTCACCAAGAACAATGACAAGAGCCCTTGTTCCAGAACTTATGGAAATCCCAGCATGAAGAACTGGAGGAAGTGACTGGGACTGCCCTGAGATCCCCTCAAACCCCACGTTACAAGGTAAGAAAGGGTCTACTTTAGCAGGTAGAACACCTGAAAGAGGGAGGAGAAAAAGCCCAGACCCTGGTGCCCTGGAGATACTGGAAGGGCTTGTTACGGGTCGCCCATACTCTGCCTATGGGAGGACACCTGGGGCATGATAAGACAGAGGCCAGACTCAAATGCAAAGTCTTTTGGCCTGGCATATATTAAATGACAGAAAAATTCTGCGCAGAATGTCCAGAATGCCAGAAGACAGGTGGGGTAAAACCAGCGAGAGTCCCTTTAATACCCATGCCCTGATCGAACGTCCGTTTGACCATATCGCCTTGGAAATAGCTGGGCCCTTCCCACGTAGCAGGGCAGGATACCAATTTATCCTGGTGATCATAGATTACGCCACTTGATTCCCCGAAGCCATGCCATTGAGATCAGTGATGGCTCCAGCGATAGTTACCGCATTACTATGATGGATTGCCTGAGTGGGGATACCCCAGGAGATTTTAACTGATCAGGGAAAAAATTTTATGTCCAAAATTCTAAAAGGAGTGTAACCCAGGGGATACTCCAAGAGGTACCCCCTCTCCAATTGAAGGGATCAAAGCAGGTGCACAAGCACTGTGGGAGGTTTAGGGACTCCCCTCCCCCTATACAGCAGAGCCAGACCACCAATGGGGACTTAACCATATACCTTTTAATACTGGGAACGTACCAGGCATAAATCAGAGAGTATAGTGGACACTACAAGGCCTGAAGGGGCCAGGATTCAACAAAAGTTAGACACTTACAATCATTGACAAAAAACAGGGTTAACAAAATATAAAACATAAACAGAACAAACAATACAGGTTGGTGAAATATAAAAAGCCACAAAATGCAAAATGTCAAATGACAAGGAAATATAGGGCCTTGGTACCTGGAAGGGGAGAAAGGCGGGGGGGGACACAATGGCCCCTTTTGACTGCAAGAAGATTTGCTTCTTGTTATCTCTCTCACCCCAAGTCACCTCAGCTGGGACATATACCCAGACCTCTCAGTGTGGTAGGCAGGCACACTGCCACACAGCCACCATTGGTGGCACTGCTCCAGTCTGCTAGGGGTCTTGACCTTCCCAGAGCCCCGACCTCATGTCAAACTCCCTGGCCTCTGGTTGGAGGAGCTGGAAGCAGAGCTGAGAACCTCTCAGGTCACTGCTCAGATCCTTTCTGGAGCAGGGGGAGCCTCTTCTGCTGGCTGCAGCCTCTCCTTGGGGATCCTGGAGCCCAGTGGGGAGCCTTTCCTGCAGGCTGCATGCCATGCTGCTGAGGGTCCCACTACTGCCTGCAGGTCCTGCTCTTCCAGCTCTTCCAGGGCACTGATCCTACCCCGCTGGCTCAGCCCTTGCCAGCTCTATGAAGCTCCTTCCTTGTTGTCCCTCGCTGGTCTCTCCCCTGAGTCAGTACATGCTGCCCCTTTTATCCCCCTCCAGGTGACCCAAGGGGCCAATCAGGACATGGTGGGGGAGGGGGTGTGAGTCTCTGGGGCCTGATTGGTGTGGAAAGGGGATCCCAAGTCCTTCAATCATCTTTTACCCCTTTCAAAATCCCTGGGCTAGGTCACTGCCAGCTAGCCCATCACAGGAGTTTGCCAGGTGCTGAAGATAAAGCAGTTATGCACCTCACTATATCATCCCCAGACGGATGGGCTGGTAGAGCGGTTTAACCATACCCTTAAGGGGATGCTCAGGGCATGTATATAAGGTGATCCCTGGGAGTGGGACGACCTGTTGCCCCTGTTGCTCTTCGCTATAAGAGAAGCCCCACAGGCCTCAACAGGATTTGCCCTATTTGAACTCATTTACAATCACAGCCCACAAGGGTTGCTAGACCTCATATGTGATGAATGGACACAAGATCAGATGAATCCATCCCAGCCCCGAGTTGTGGGGGAGTTCCAAGAATAATTACAGAAGGCTCAGGAGCTAGCACAGAGACATCTCAGCCAGAGCCAAGAGGGGCAGAGACAACAGTGTGACTCTCGAGCCGCCAAGAGGGAGCTGCAGGTAGGGGACTGTGTGGTGGTGTTACTCCCAGATAATACCCACAAGCTGATGGCCCAGTGGCAAGGGCCCTTTCATGTGACAGGACGTACAGGACCAGTGAATTGTGAAGTCTTGCGAATGACACTGACACGATGAAGACAAATTTATCATATCAACCTCCTGAGGAAATGGCGCCAGGGAGATGGGTGGCTGGAAGAGCCGAGGACGAGATGGAAGAAGGGAACAAAACAGTGGTGCGAGACTTAACCAGAGCCCAAGAAATGCCCCAGGTGGACGGCCAATTAGAGCCTAGCTGGCAAGCTGAAATAAAAACCCTGATAGCTGAGTTCCAAGACGTGTTCAAAGAAATACCGGGGGAAGCTAGGGGAGTCTACCATCATATTGTAACTCCACCCGGACAAGTAGTTAGGGATCACTGGAGGAGGTTACCACGCCATTTATGGCCTGTCGTCCAGCAAGAAATCGATCAGGTGAAGAAGCGAGAGATTATTGAAGAGTCCAGAAGTCCCTGGAGGAGCCCCATAGTGGTGGTACCGAAACCGGACAGATCTATCCGGTTGTGTGTCAATTACCAGAAGCTCAATGAGATCGCAAGATTTGATGCCTTCCCGATGCCTCAGATTGATGATATGCTGGACAGGATAGGCTAGGCCCAATTTATATCTATTCTAGACCTCACAAAGGGGTACAGGCAAATCCCAATGGCAAAAGAGGACAATGAAAAGACAGCTTTTGGGACTCCATGGGGGCTTTTCCAGTTCAAGAGAATGCCATTTGGACTACATGGGGCGGTGGCCTCCTTCCAACGATTAATGGAACAACTACTTGCCCCACATCAAGACTACGTGGCGGCCTACATAGACGACATTATCATTTTTTCCCCCAGCTGGGATACCCATTGCAAACATCTGCAACAGGTACTGGGGAGCCTCTGACAAGCAGGGCTCACAGCACACCCCAAAAAATGCGCCCTGGGGAAGAAGGAAATGCAATACTTAGGCTTTGTGGTAGGGCAAGGGATCATCAAACCCATATCGGATAAGGTGGTGGCCATAAGGCAACATCCCCTACCAAAAACCTTGAAACAACTCCAATCATTTCTGGGGTTTGCCAATTATTACCGGCGGTTCATCTCTAACTTTTCAGAAAAGGCAGCCCTGCTGACAGAATTGACAAAGGGACGCCACAACCCAATCTCCTGGAACTCAGAAGCCCTACAGGCCTTTGATCAGGATGGCCTGAAGGATGCATTATGTCAACACCCAGTCCTGTATACGCCAGACTTTCAGAAACCCTTTTTCCTACAAACCAATGCGTTGGGAGTTGCACTAGGCACCATATTATTTCAAAAGGAATAGGGGGCCAAAAGACCAGTGGCGTTCTCTAGTAGAAAGCTTAAACCCACCAAGGCCCATTACTGTACCATAGAAAAAGAATGTCTAGCGATACGATGGGGCATAGAACTCTTTCAATACTACCTGTTAGGCAAGAAGTTTGTGTTTATCACAGACCACACACCCCTGCGGTGGCAAGGACGGCAAAATTAAACAATGCTAGGATTATGAGAGAGTTCCTAGCATTACAACCTTTCTGTTTTGCAGTGGAACATCGAGCGGGACGGAGAAGTGGAAATGTAGATTTCTTATCCCACCTGGGAGACATCCGCATCCAAGGCACAATATCCAGAAAAAGGGATACACCGGAAGGTTAAGGATCAAGTTAAGGATCTCCTCATGTGAGCAAGAACGGTCAAGGAGAAATTCTGGCCCTGACTTTTTTTTTTTCTCCCTTTTCTTGTCCTGGGTCAGGATGGTTGCCCTTCCTTTTTTTTTTCTTCTTTCTCACTTTCTTTTTTCCCTCCGGGGGGATAGGACTAAATACCTGGAGGGGGAGGTGTGTAACAGGGCCCTGACTGAGACCCTGTTACTAGAGGGACATGGACAGCTGAAGACAATTACAACTCAGGGGGAGAAGGTGGGTTCCGCCTATGGAGAACCAATGAGGATGAAGGATAAGAGGGAGAAAAGGCAAAGGAGAAATTGCCTTCGGGCACGACAATCCACAGAGACGCCAGGGAGGATGTGGCTACAAAGGATCCCAATGTGAGAGTCCACACAAGGATAGCAAAGGAATGCCAGGACCCACCGCTCCTCACCCTATGTACCTGGAGCCCATGCTGGTGACGGTGAGTCGGACAGAAGTGGAGCTGCAATGCAGGAAAAGCCGTGGCTCTGGGCCAGGACGCGGCAAAGGTATTTGGGAGTAAAAGGGAGCGGGGAACGCCCAACCGGACCCTGAGGAGGCAGGGATCCAGCACCCCACACCCAAAGAGAAGGGGATCAGGGACAGGAGACCCCTAGCACGTGGCGGGCCCCAATCCAGCAAAAGACACAGCAAGGGAACGCTAAAGGTGTCGCTAACGAGCCACTAATGAGATAATTAGCAGCAGATACTGGGACTTTGCGCAGTACTTACTTATTGTATTAGTGGACAGGGATCGGCCAGGAGGCCTGGGGGATCCCCGAGTTTGGTCTCTTGGACTGCTTCCTCCTCCAAAGGGGGTTCCTGTAAATAATAGAAAGAAAGGAGCTGAATAAAAGCACCTGCATTATACCCGATCCATCGTGGTACTTCCCGCGGGTACTCCCTCAAATAACACCCCCTTCTTCGCTATTTCTATTGAGATCCAAGTCATGGCAGGAGAGAATCACGAGGCTTGGGGGGCTACTCTGCGTGAACACGCTGACAATATGAAACTGGGAAGGACTGTGGACATGTTGGAGGATGCAAGTTCAATTCAGAAGGATCTCGACAAATTGGAAAGTTGGGCTAGAGCTAACAGGTTAAAGTTCAATGTGGACAAATGCAAGGTGGTACACCTCAGAAGGAATAATAAAAAAACATGAGTATGAAATGGTTGAATAGCAACACTGTGGAAAAGGACTTGGGAGACCACAGACTCAATATGAGTCGATAGTGTGATGCAACCAAACAAAAGGTGAATGTGGTTTTGGGATACTTCATTAGGTGCAAGAAACAGAAGGTGATAGTGCTTCTTTACTCAGCACTGGTTAGGCTTCATCTTGCATATTGTGTGCTGTTGTGAGCTCCACATCTTTAAGAAGGATGCAGAGAAGTTAGAGAGGGTCCAGAGGCCGGCAAGATGATAGAAAGATGATAAAGGGCTCGGAAAGCAAGTCACATGAGGCTAGGTTGACGGAGCTAGGCATGTTTAGCTTGTGGAAAAGTTACTTAAGAGGGGACATGAAAAAAATCTTCAAATACCTGATGGGCTGCCATAAAGAAGAGGGAAAGCAACTTTTTTTCTTGCTGAAAAGAGGAAGATGTGGCCCAGTGACTTGAAGTTTCAGCAAAGTAAATTTAGATTGGATATCCAGACAAACTGTGGCAATTTAGCTGCTGGGGAAAGTGGGGGCTGGTCCTGTGCACATACCAGCAAGACATTTCCAAATCATCTACTCTGCCACACTTGGAACCAAATAGAGCAAAAGCAAGGAGCTGGGCCTTATATCTCAGGGGTGGTTCTGTATATGGCAGGGAGGCAGTATAGACATGGCCTTATTTATTTTTGAAAGCATTTGCTTCCAAGGGAAAGGATATTAACTTGATTGTGCAGAGATATGAGGGAGAGAAAGTCTGTTTACCTGGGTGGTGAATATGACAGAACTACTTGTAATAATTGGATGTTTAATTTCTTTATGTCTCCCCCCCTATGTATTTTCTGTGATAGTTTCTCTAGAAAATGGATTCCTTCCACAGTGTTTTATAATGATTATATCACAACGCAGGGTGCTGTTGCCTTTCTGTTTTCCCAGTAAAATCACACTGTTTGCTCATATTCTGCCTACGGTTGACTGTAACCCCCAGATCCTTCCCTGCAGTAATGCAGCCTAGCCAGTCATACCCCAGCCTGTATTTCTACATTAAATTTATTCTGTCCTGCTTTGCATTTGTTCTGTTGAATTTAATCTGGTTGAGTACATACTGTTTCTCCAGTCTATCCAGGCTAGGGACAGACATTCAAAAAGCCTGAGCCCGAATTGATTCAATCTTTGCAGATTAGCCTAACCTGGCTAGGCTGAACTGGTTTGTAATTGGCGAGACATTCTCTCTGGACTGAGGAAATTCAGGAACATGTCTGCAGTGGCTCAGGCTAGAACTTGAGGGGTGCTAGAGCAGCCTTCCCTTGCATAGTCCTGAGCTGAGGGGGGCACGGCCGGGCCCTGACAGAGCCTCTGATTAGGGAGGTCTGCCTGCACCATCCCAGGCTTTTTCCTGCTGGCTGCTCAAGGGGCAGGAGTGTTGCCAGACCCCAGGTCCCTGCTAACACTCTGAGGCAAGGGCGGGTGGGGTGTGTGCAGTGCATGCATCTGTTGACGATATGGAGCTTTTTAATCTCCCTCCCTGCTCCTTTATACTGTCTGCAGCAAACTGACAGGCGAGCAAACCAGGGCGGGGGGTGGGGGGAGGGTGGTGATAATAGCGTTTATCACTTCATCAGCAAAGCAATAGTTTTTTTGCATTAGGTCAAACATAAACAGCTTACCACCTGGCTTATTGATTAGCTCCACAAGCCCTAAGCAGTCACTTTTCTTTCTGCCTTTTTCAATGAAATTGGAGACACTCATACAGCCACCTGTCTCATTAGCTACATATCACATGCCTTGGGTCCATGGGGCTGGGATCTGTGCTGTGCAAGATGGAAGGGTGGGAGGAAGGGAAGGTGGGGAGGAATCCCTGCTTCAGCAGTGAGCAGTGAGGGGTGGGGGGCAGGGCAGGGGGTAGCCGGGCAGACCCTGCTGTGTCTTCAGTCTCTGCCGGAGCTGCAGCCAGGGAGCAGAGGGGAGGGGACTGTTCTGCTGTGGAGCAGAGAGCCCCACCCAAACCAGATGGCATGCTGTGGTTTATCTTAAACCAGAAAGGGGTCTGGGACAGACATTGCATAAACTGGTTTGTGCCAAATCAGTTAAATCTGATACTACATTCAACCAGGTTTCTGATACTACATCTCAAATTGGTTTCAGCAATTTTCAAACTGGTTTATGTGCACTGAACATCTGTTCTGTTACAGGTTTAAGCCAGTTTCTGATCACTTAAACTGGTTCATGTGTAATGTCTGTCCCTAGCCTAAGTGGTAGGAAAGTCTGTTTGCCTTGAGTAAATGGCTGCCCCAAAGTAAAATTAACAATGGTAGCAGACATGACACATACAGTGGAATAATTTTCTCTGTAGAAAATGTAATTCTCACTTCCTCAGAAGTAACTTTACATAATGTTTCCTCTGGAGTAAATGCTAGGTGCCATGTGGCCACTCCACTTCTCTTCTTGAGTAAATGAGTTGTGTCAAGACCTGTAGCTATATTCTGAATTTGCTTGCCATACACTGGTAGGAGAGAGCACCACATAAAATACACCTGTCACAGCAACTTTAATTTAAAAATATGCCCAGGGAAGAAGGAATCCTCCTGCCTACATACCTTTATCCAACAGCTCAGTAGACAGAGCACTTTTCCAGGAGGTTAGCCTAACCCTTATAGGTTGTTCTGGAATAGTAAGGATGCTCTCCACCCTTGCATTGGAGCTCTGCCACTCCAAGAGAGAAGGGAATTAGGGGACTATGACTTTTGCCTAATGATAAGGGCACACACCTGGAAGAGGGGAGATCTGGGTTCCAGCCCTGTTTCCAAGGGCTGTTTTTGTATTTTATCCACTGACTGTTGGATGTAAAATACTCTCTTCCATCCTAGCCACATGCTGTTATCCCTGACATGCTGGATAAAAGAGAGGTACCACCAGCACTGACATTTCTTCTGCCTCTTCTAGCCATGTCTTAAAGCAGAGCCATCCAATTTGTGGCCTGTGAAGGTTTAATTTGCAGTCCCTAGGATCCTACACCACAGCCAGTCCTCCCATTGCTCCCCTTCCTTTCTTTGGCTTCTGCTTTCTGCCCTGACCCCAGAGAATGGGTTAAGGCAGGATGGGACATGGTGGAGGACAGTCTGCAGGGTTGAGGGAGCCCACAGTGCAGTGTGGCAGGGAAGCCTACAGCTGGGGAGCTGGGACTGGAGGCCAGAAGAAAGAGTAAAGGAAAGAGATAGAGTCACACTTGGTTTTTAAATGACTCAGATTCAGGTGTGGAATTTAAACTACAGAGCCTAATCTGACACTGGTGTTTCTCTGTAGTTCTGGATTAGGTGCCTAAATCCTTGAGAGGGGTAGTTTTAATTATACAGGCTGTTATGTTAACTTCACCTATGTGTTCCTGCTCAGCCTGCTGTCTGTTGTGAATCCAATTCTGAGGTTACTGAGTCTGTTCCATGCCTGAGATAGGAAGCAGAGGTCCCTAATTAGGGCTGTAAATTCCATGCTTGGAGCCAACTGCCTGATTGTTGCAACACCCTTTGCATATAGCCTGCAGTTCCCATTCGTTACAGGTGGCATGAGAAATGTCCCTTAAATCTCTCTGTTAAATTTCCAACTGTAAATTGGAATAAATTGTGTTACCCTGCCTCATAAACGTAGACAGAAGGCAGCATAGAGTTGCACCTCTCCCTCTGCTCATAGGAACTTCATAGTAACTTGATACATAAATACAGTACTTGGGACATATGGAAGTACTATGGTGATGGGGGCCTTAATAATACCAAGCTAGATTTGCTAAGGAAACATTTGGCACAGATACTGAGGAGGATTTTTTTCTTCTTTTTTTTTTTTCTCTCAGATCAATTAAGTGAAATGATGTGCTTTTGACTTACTAGGAGAAAGGGAGAAAAATTGAATTTTATTGGATTGTGTTCTACTGCAAATTTGTAATTCACTACTGTGACTTTCTGATTTTTATAGTTGGTTTCAGTAGCCTGTGGTTTAAAGATGATATGAATTAGAAAGGCCTTGTCCAAACTGGCTCAAAGAAATCTACTGCATTATTTGACACCAATAGAAAAGGTAGTTGGAATAGCTTAATGCCTGGAAAAATGAAGCAGTTGACGCTAGTCATGGGGAAGTTGATGCTGAAATATCTGAAAAAGTATTTACTTGTAAGTTTAAAATGAATGTATATAATCCATTGCTGTCATCATGTTGAAGAATCATCTGTGGAAACAGATGGATGAAAGAAATTGGCTCAAAATCTTATTTCAGTGGTCTGGATGAATGTTAGAATTCAAGTTAATTTTAAAATCAGTGGAAGAAAATGTATAAATATTATGACTTGTGATCACAGCCTGTGTTACTCCACTTCCACTCTCTAAGAGACTTTATATATGATACTGCCACTTTGAGTCAAATTAATGAAAGAGCCTGCTGTGCTGAGAAATTTTACAGTCTCCCATTACTTGTTCTTCCCACATGGTCTGAGGAGTGGGACAGCTTGTGTATCTTGAACCCCAGTTCAATCATTGCGCTTATTTTCTCTTGGGTACTGATGACTCCGATGAGCAGAGAATGCTTTGGGATTATTATTTGTGCCAGATCACAAAACAAATTCCCTCAGTTGTATCTGGTGTTATGGATCACAGATGAAATCAGCTGCTGAAGGTCTCTATGGAATCCATTCATTTGGGTTTGAAAAACTGCATTCCTTCAGAACTTAATTTTTTACCTTTATTTTCCCACACATTTTCACTCATGTCTGTTAACTTGCACTTATCAGAACTGAATGTTTTTGCTTCTTTAAAATACTCTTTGTTGTTTCATTAATAGGCTGTTATTATTGACCTAAGTTCTACCTTGGCTCATTTTTTTCACTTTCGGGGCATTATTGTTTGTGATTATAAGTCTTAGAAGCCTTTTTTGTGCTCTTTGAGGTGTGTTTCCATAGTGCAACAGCCAGTGGACACTTCTACACGAGACGTTACCACACAATGGTTACTAGGCATTTATTTAGCACTTGATTATGCTTGTATAATCAAATGCTAAATAAATGTACAACAACTGGAGTTACTGCACAGCAGGACTGGTGAGTGTGCTGTGCAGCAGCACTGGTGAACACATTGGCGAATGCTGACCCTAGAAACTATGAAACTAAGAACTTTTTAGTGATGCTACTGTGCAGTAGCCTAATAATACTGCACAGTAGCATATTAGTACTGTTGGTGCTGTGATGCACTATTGCATAGTTTGTGTCCAGTGTTTTCTTTTTCCTTACCTTCCCTATTTTTAATTTATCTGTTAATATTATTTTGTTTTTTTTATTGCTTTCCATTCTCATATTGTCCAATATTTAGTCTGTTTGGATCTCATTTCTAACAAATCCACATTTGTATAAAGTATCCACAACAGGTTATCTTCCACCTGCAAAGCCTCTTGCATACATAGAACTGTATAAAAAATAATAGTAACAGTAATAATAATAATAAATAAAAAAGAATATGGAAAGACATGATTAGAATATTTTGATTATCCTGGTTGCCCTTAGGATTCTTTCCAAGACCCTGAAGGAACACCTCAGACTTGGACATCTTCTTTGGCATCTTTGAATTCAAAGAATCTGGCTGACTGATCCTTAGTTGAAGCTCATAGACTGAAAACTCATTGAAAGTAACACCATTTCACAATACTGTGATAGGAATGATTGCTATTACCATATTTACTCAAATAAGATGATCCCCCAATAATGAGATTCTATATATGGAAAAATTATAAACTTATTATAATTGTCCAGGTATAGAATCTAATTATTGGAGATTTTTCCTTGAATTTGTCCCCCTCCCACTGGTACAGAAAGGAAAATAAATCTGGAGGGATTAGGTGGCCACTTTGTCCTGTGTCCCCACAACTTCTTCCTCCTGCAGCCCCTTCTGTGTCTCTTTACTGTCAGACCCTACTCTCCCTCAACACATAATAGTAAAGGGCAAATTTAACTTGAAAACACTGACCTCAAAATAAACACAGCTGTAGTAACTGCCTGCAATAGTTGGTCTTGCATCTATAGACCAGGGGAGAGCAATTATTTCGGGCAGAGGGCCGCTTACCGAGTTTTGGGGAGAAGAGGGAGGAGTTGCACTTTATGTAAAAGAGATGTATGATTGCTCAGAGCTCCAGTATGAAACTGGAGATAGGCCTGTTGAAAATCTCTAGTTTAAGATTAGAGGGGAGAGCAACAAGGGTGATGTTGTAGTGGGTGACTGCTTTAGACCACCAGACCAAGAGGAAATGGTGAATGAGGCTTTCTTCAAACAATTAGCAGAAGTTTCCCGATCACAGTCCCTGGTTCTCATGGGGGACTTCAATCACCCTGACATCTGCTGGAAAGACAATACAGCAGGGTGCAAGCAATCCAGGGCTTTTTTGGAGAGTGCTGGGGATAACTTCTTGGTACAAGTGCTGGAATGGCCAACTAGGGACCATGCTCTTCTTGACCTGCTGCTGTCAAACAGGAATGAATTGGTGGGGAATGTAGTAGTGGAAACTTGGGGAGCAGTGACCATGAGATGATTGAGTTCAGGATTCTGAGGAAAGGTAGGATGGAGAGCAGCACAGTAAGGACCTTGGACTTTAGAAAAGTAGACTTTTGACTTGCTCATGTAACTCATGGGCAGGTTCCCTGGGAAGCCAGTCTGAGAGGGATGAGGAGTCCAGGAGAGCTGGTTGTACTTTAAAGAAGCTTTACTGAGAGTACAGGATCAAACCATCCTAATGCACAGAAAGACATATGGCAGAAGACCAGCTTGGCTTAGCAGGGAACTTTTCAGTACACTAAATTACAAAAAGGAAGGTTATAGGAAGCAGAAACTTGGACAAACAACTAGGGAGTGGCATAAGAGCATTGCCTGGGCATACAGGGATGAAGTCAGGAAGGCCAAAGTGCAATTGCAGTTGCAGCTAGCAAGGGATGTGTAGGGTAAGAAGAAGGGTTTCTACAAGTATGTTGGTAGCAAGAGGAGGATCAAGGGAAGTGTGAGTCCCTTACTGAATGCGGGAGGCAACCTTGTGACAGAGGATGCAGAAAAGGCTTAAGTGCTCAATGCCTTCTTCACCTCAGTCTTCACAGGCAAGGTCAGCTCCTAGACTACTGCACCAGACAGCACAGTTTGAGGAGGAGGTGAGCAGCCAACATTGGCAAAAGAACATATTAGGGACTATTTAGAAAAGCTGGACATATACAAATCCTGGGGATGGATGGAATGCACCCAAGAGTGCTGAGGGAGTGGGTTGATGAGATTGCAGAGCCACTGGCCATCATCTTTGAAAATTCATGGCAGAAAACTGAAAATTCATTCCTCTCCATGGGGAGAGGTCCCAGACGATTGTAAAAGGGCAAACATTGTACCCATATTTAAGAAAGGGAAAAAGGAGGATCCAGGGAACTATGGACCAGGCAGCCTCATCTCAGTCCCTGGAAAAATCATGGAGAAGATCCTCAAGGAATCTGTTTCTAAGCACTTGGAGGAGAAGAAAGTGATTAGGAACAGTCAGCATGGATTCACCAAGGGCAAGACATGCATGACCAGCATGATTGCCTTCTATGATGTGATGACTGGATCTGTGGATGCGGGGAAACCAGTGGAAGTGGTATACCTTGATTTTAGCAAGGCTTTTAATACAGTCTCCCACAACATTCTCACAGGCAAGCTAAGGAAGTACAGGCTGGATGAATGGACTGTAAGGCAGATAGAAAAATGGCTGGAGCATTAGGTTCAGAGTGTAGTAATCAGTGGCTTAATGTCTGCTTGGCTGCTGGTATCAAGTGGAGTGCCCCAGGGTCTTGGGGCAAGTTTTGTTCAATGCCTTCATCAATGACCTATAAGATGGCACAGAGTGCGTCTTCAGGAAGTTTACAGATGACACCAAGCTGTGGGGAGTACTACTACTACACTAGAGGGTAGGGCTAGGATTCAGAGTGACTTAGACAGATTGGAGGACTGGGCCAAAAGAAATCTCATGAGGTTCAACAAGGACAAGTGCAAAGTCCTGCACTTATGACAGATCAATCCCATGCACCAGTACAGGCTGGGGGCTGACTGGCTGGACAGTAGCTCTTCAGAAACGGACCTGGGGGTTAGTGGATAGTATGCTGAATATGAGCCAACAGCGTGCCCTTGTTGCCAAGAAGGCTAACAGCATACTGGGCTGCATTGGTAGATGCGTTGCTAATAAGTCAAGGGAAGTGATTATTCCCCTCTATTTAGCATAGGTGAAGCCACAACTGGAGTCGTGTTCAGTTTTGGGCCCCCACTATAGAAAGGATGTGGAAAAATTGGAGAGAGTCCAGTGGATGGCAACAAAAATGGTTGAAGGCTGCTATTAAGTCCCCTCTCAGTCATCTCTTCTCTCAACTAAATAAGCCCAGTTCCCTCAGCCTCTCCCCAGATGTCATGTCCTCCAGCCCCCTCACCATTTTTGTTGTCCTCTGCTGGACTCTCTCCAATGGAGAGTGGTTAACATGAAGAAACAGAAATGAAAGATAACAAAGATGAGAGCAATAGCAGAAGTAGCAATGACAACAGGGGCAGTAGCAGAGAAAGTGATGGGGAGAAGAACAAGGCCAGAGGGCAGACAGGAGCAGACAAGAAGGGGAGGTAGAGTGGGAGCAGCGCAGGGAGAAGGTACATTGGACAAGAGGCAAAAAGCAGCTGAAGCACAATGGAATGCCAACCCACTGGGAGCAGCACAGGGGGAAGACATGGAAGATACACTGAGATGTCAGGGAGGGTCAGAGACTGCAGATAAAAGCAGTATCAACTAGTGATGGGATGCAGATGGGATAAACAATGAACAGATATGGGTTCATAGAAAATATACTGTTTGAGATATTGGAAGTACAGGCAGAACATCTCACCAGACTGATTGCTTTTCAAAACAGAAAGACTTGGCAGTTTACCTACTGGAACAGTGGGAACATTTTTGGAAGTATGAACATTTTTGGAAGAAACATGCAGAGGAATTAAGAGGGGTAAAATTTATAGGAGGGAAAAAGTCAAGGGAATGAGTGATTATAGTAAGAATGTATACGATTTATTAGAGGCAGAAGACATAGGAAGGTAGATGGAACTGCATGTGCAAAGAGTAATGTGTGTAGAAAAGGTGTGGGACAAATATGTTATTTGGACAGGGTCATGGAGGGGGCAGGTTGTGTTGAGAGCAAATTAATGGAGCCCAGGTGGAGTACAGTACCTTTCATTTGTGATCCAGCTGGGGACCCACTGGGGTTTTATAACATACTTTGGGTACCCAGGTATATTGAAAAAGGGTACCTGTCCACACGTTCTTCCCTCATGATGTGTTACTGATGTGAAGGGAAGGGGCATAGAGCTGCAGAGTGTCAGGGGCTCCTAAAATACATTTGCTGTGGGGGGGAGGGACACCCAGAGCCATTCGTAGGATGGTGTGGATTGGGGTGACCACCATGGGCCCCACGCTTTGGGGAGCCCTATGGACAGTGCCATACAGGCTCTGCCGTGGCTGCTATGTGCCGCCGCTGCTGAGCACTGCTGGCTCTGCCAATCCTGCCACACACCACCAGCTCTGGCTACTCGCCACCCATCCACCCCCCTAGGCCCTGCACAGGCCAATATGTCCCCGGCCCCACACAGCCCTAGGGATGGCTCTGGGGATACCTGTTCTGCAGGTCTCGCAAAGCCTGTGAGCTCAGCCCCCTGAGAAACAGTGTGACGGGGGGAGAAGAGGAAGGTGAGAGTAAAGTAGAAACGGCAGATGAGAATGCAGGAGGACAAAGATGGGTGTAATATCTGTAACTGAAGTGTCTCAAGAAGAAACAGGAAAAGAAGAAGGGGATGGGGGGGGGCAGGAGAGAGCCTAAACATGGAGGCAGGGGAGGGGAGAAAGAAGAAATCAAACAAGCAGAAGAAATGCAGGTGGAACATCTACAAGAGCCTGGGATTCAGGGAAGGAAAAAGAAGAAAACACCGGAGAAGAAAATCAGGGAATGAGTAAGAGCCAGAGAGCAGCTTCCTGCCATTAACTCCCCTAAGCCCCAGCCTGGAGTGGCGAGCTGGAGGCAGGAAGCAGTGGGGAGGCAGAAAAACGTAAGCCTTCCTGAATGCAGGGGCAGTCAGGCAGCTTGCAAAAGCAACAGGCATAAAAGTGGGGAGGCGGAGGAGTCAACCATGGTGAGCAGCAGCACCAGCAAACATTAAAGGGAGGGACACACTTTTAAAAAACAAGCATAATGGCACTGATTATAGCATCTATTAATATCTAACAAGGAAAAGATGGGAACAGATCAAGCCAATGTTGAAACAAGAAAAGGCAGACATAATCTGTCTACAAGAATATGGGATATGGGGGGGAATGGAATTATAAAGACTTTGAGAAAAGGTGGAGATGGAGACTGTCCTGGTGGTCAGGGACATGTGAAAACAAAGTAGCTGGAATGGCAATACTATTCAAGAATCCAGAGGTGAAAGCAAAGCACATGGAAGACATCATCTGTGGGAGACTACTATTACTCAGGGGAGCAGAATTAGGAGTTTTCAATATATATGCACCACCACAGCAGGAGGGGAAGAAGGCTCTGCTTAGAAAGCTAACAGTTCACGTGGTCTGAGAAAGACTGCAGATAACAGAGGAGGACTTCAACTGCATAATACAATTGGGTGACCCAGTAGGGGGAGGAGGAGATGGAACTTTAGACAGTTCATCCACATTGTTATCAAATATAATAAAAGAGTCACTAAGAGATGTGTGGGCAGGGGAGAATTTTTTTCTCTAGAACTGACCCCAATAAAAAGAAAGAATCAAGAATTGACTTTGTGCTGGTATCAAAAGAAATAGGGACAAGGAAGAAAGAAACCATAACTGTGGCATTTAGGAATCACAGGAGACTGAAGATGGAACTGAGTCTCGGTAAGAGCCTCGTAAGAGGAAGGGGAATGTGGAAATTAAGTGTGTGACTGCTACAAGATGAGGAGATAGTTCAAGTGTACATAAGACAGGATGAGGCATGGAGAACACTGAAGAAATATTTGAAGAGTACCAGAGAATGGTGGGCGACGATGAAGACGGCAATGGGAGAATTCTTCAGGAAGGAAGGCCAAAGAACTGTAGGGAAAAGATGAAAGAGCTAAGAAAGATGCAGGAGCTGTTAAAGAAAGGTGCACAAGGAAGACAGGTATGAGAAGAACTACAAGAGACAAAGCAAGAGATAGAAAGCTGGTTTAAAAGAAAGACGAGAGAAAATGATTATAGCACAAGCACCATGAGTGAGAGAAAAGGAGGAGTCCTCAAACTTTTTGGCTAGAGTGAAGATGGCAAAAGGAGAGCTAAAAGCAGTGTGGGAAAAAGGTGGTTTCCGGATTGTAAAGCTGGGGTGTTGGAGGGAATGAGAAGAGTATATGAACAGCTATATCAGAAGAAGGAATACAGGAAGATGGTGAAGGATTTATTGGAAGAGACTGAAGGGAAAGTAGAGGAGAAGGAAGCAAAAAAGATGGAAGAAAATGTAAATTTAAAGGAAGGTGGAGGTGTCTTTAAAAACCTTTAAAAGAAGGAAATCACCAAGAGCAGAATGGAATTTTACAAGAAGTTTTGAGCACGGGTAGGGAGGGATATAGTGGAAGTTTTTAAAGAAATAGCGAAAGCAGGGGAGTCTGGGAATGGTTTTACAAGAGGCATTGTGATCTTACTCCTAGAACTTCTGAAAAGCTGGAGACCAATTATACTCTTTAGTATGGACTATAAGTTAATGGCCAAGATGCTGGCATGGAGGATGAGGAAAAACTTCCAGAAGATAATACATGAAGACCAAGTATGTGCAGTACCAGGTAGAAGGATCTCCAAAGAGAGCACATTGATCAGAGATACGCTGTCCCACATCCAAGAGAGGAAAAAAACCACAGTTACAGCAAACATAGATTTAGAAAAAGCACATAACAGAGTGGATCATGATTACCTATTCAAAGTACTAGAAAAAATGGGGCAGAGAAATGTATATGTTGGATAAGGCAGACAAGGTTCTTTGGGTAAATGTGATATCTTTTATTAGACCACCAAAAATAGTTTGAAAAATTGTTCACCAACTATTTAATTGGTCTCATAAAAGATAGCATATTTACCCAAAAAACCTTGTCTGCCTATGCCCTTAGACCAGCACAACTACAACCAATACCCCCAAAATATGTTGGGTAAGTTATTCTATAGAGAAGTAGAGAGTCAAGTCCAAATTAATAGGCATCTAAGTGGGTCTTCTAAAATCCATACAGGGGTGAGACAAAGGTACATCCTGTCACCACTACTATGTGTGTGTGGCATGGAAGTGTTAGCACAAATAATAAGAAAGGAGAAGGTCATAAGTGGAGTAAAAATAAGTGGAGGGGGAGAGGTAAAATGCACATTATACATGGATTATATCAATGTAGTAGTTAGAAATAGATTTTTCAATGGAAAGAATACTAAAGTATCCATCAGAGAAGGGAGGAGCAACAGGGGCTAAACTAAAAAGATTGAAGAGCACCATAATGGAATTGGGGAACTGAAGGGACTTGGAAAAGTTGGGCCTTCAAATAAGAGAGGGAGAAATCAGTGCTAGGGATCCTGATAGACACTGAGGGGGAAGGTAAGACAGCATGGGAAAAAGTGATGGCAAGGCCACGCCACAGCAAATACTCTGGTTATGGTCCAGAAGGACACTGTCCTTTGCCAGAAAATGGTGGTAGTTAAGGCTGTGCTAATGCACATGGGAATTGTATTCCCACCAACATTATAGCAGATAGCAACAGTACAGAAGGAAATATGCGCGTTCTTCTGGAATGCCAAAAGAGAGAAAGGTTGGCTAGATCAGAAGGGTACACAGCAAGAGAGATGTTGAGATTGTTTGTCTATGTGAAATATGCAAGGCAGTAATGGAGGGAGAGGGGAAAGCAGCACATATCACCCTATTTCATGGAGCTGCAATTATGAGGAACTGGGGAGTATATCAGACCTTTCTGAAGAGTCCATGGGTGTGGCAACTGCCGACACGTTACATCAAGATGGAAGGTTTCATGCAGAGGTATAAAATAGGGAAGGTAGGGCTGGAGATCCTGAAGAAACTGATGAAAGCAGGAAGGGAGAGAGACAGGTTGGTGTTGGTGGGAAACTTCACAGAAGGTCAAGTGAAGAAGGTGTGGGGAGCAATGGTTAGTAAACAACCACAAGGGGAACTTGCTGACCTAGCATTCATGGTTGTGAGAACTATCTTGCTGGTGAGAGAGCTGCCCCACATGTGGGGCTTGATAAGTTCTAGGTGCCCAAGGGAGAGGTGCAGAGAAAAAGAAACAATGGGACATATTTTGGGAGTATACCTATGCAAAGGGGGCATGGGAAAGACTCTAGCACTTTCTGAGTGTCACCAAAATAAACCTGTTTATGAATATGGACTCATACTAAAGGGACTGGAGGAAACTTTATTAAGGACTTTATTAGCATGTTTAAAACTAGTTTAGGGAAAGTAAGAAGCCTCTAGGTTTTTAAGGCTTTGGTGTTCACTGAAAGAGAATGTCTGAAGCTGGAGCTGCATGAACTGAAATACACTTGGGTCTCTTTTTATGCAAATTCATTTTGTGCGAATTCACGTATATGCAGCAATCTTATGTATACCAGAAACTCACTTTGTGCGAGAAAAATTTGATCTTATGCCAAGAAGTATGCAACATGGCTATGCACTGATGCAAGTGAAGCATTGTTGGTGGATGGGTGAGGCGGGTATGCGACAGCATCATGCACTTGCCTCAGTCTTGAATAATCTATTGCTCTGTGCAGTGCTATGCTACTTCCACTCGTATTGTGGTGCATCTATTTGCCTTTATTATTGAATTTAGTGAAATGTCATCTAAGTGACCTTCTAATGCATCTCCTAACCCCTCTTGAGTCAGCCATGAAGCAAAAAAAGAAGCTGGTACGTATCCTTATTAATTACATGTAATAATGGATTTGCTTTATGCAAATTCACTTTGTGCAAGGTTTTTTTGGTACACAACCCTTACATAAAGAGAGACCCAAGTGTACTACATCAGCTAGGAAAAGGAAGAGATCAGAAAGGAAGAGATGGAGAAGTGGAGGAAGAAGGACTGGACATATTTATTTCACTGAACCAACAAAGAGTACTGATTGGAGGGCTGGAGAGTTTCAGGTAGTTACTGAGGTGATTAGTTTTTAATGGCATTCTGTATGATGGGATAGAGTTCTGCTTGAAGTTGTGGGAGGTTCATGTGTATTGTTTAAGGGTTTAATATATGTAATTGTATATTTTTGGATATGTAGTTTTTGTGATATGAGGTTTTGGTAAAAAAAAAAAAAGGATGCTTAATATGTGCAGTTTTGTAAGTGTAGGGTAATATGTGTGTTTTTAATAAAAGTTGTAAAACAAAAAAACGGTTCTCATCAATGTGTTTGCCCAATATTGGCCATGAGTTTTATAGTCATGCTCAGTATTGGCTGCATTTAATCAGCTTCGTAGTTGGTTGCCATTACTGTGCACATGCTGCTTTTGGCAGCAGTTTAATGATAGACAATGTATTTAATGAGGTTTCCTTCTATGTAAATATAAGACAAGGGGCTTTTCCCCCCATGCTGCCTAGAGGAAAAAAACTTTTCTCATATATGGTAATAATGATATTATTATATTAAAATGCATTTTAGTGACTCAATGCTGAGAAGCCCTGTATGTGAAGACCTTATACTAGTTGTGCCAGTCAGAGATTCTTGTAGGAAAAAACTAGTATAGCCCTACTAAAGTCAGTGGTAAGACCTTCCCCACAGCACCATTATTAATGCAAGTTTTTCTAACTATGCCATACTTATTTACATACTCCCTCCACCTGAAAAAAAGACATACACTGTGTTTTGCAAAGGCAGAATGAGGGCATTTCCCCCGCTTTTATCCAACCTATTTAGATTTATTTTCCTCATTTAAAGTGTATATCCACCCCAATGTTTAATGCTAATTTTCAGAGGAACATGGTGAGTGTGGTCTGTGAATGAGAAGGGTATCTTAAAAAATCTGTACATCACTTACTATACAAGGTTTGGAGAATATTTATTAGTGGTGTATGGTTTGTGCAAGTGAAAAATGTTGGGAGAATTATAAACTTTATAATCATGGAGCAGGTTCTCAAGGAATCTAATGTGAAGGACATAGAGGAGCTGAAGGTGATCAGGAACAGAGAACTTGGGTTCACCAAATCATGCCTGACCAAGAGCAAATCATGCCTGACCAACCTGATTTCTTTCTACGATAAAGTGACAAGATCTATAGATGGGGACAGTAGTGGATGTCGTATACCTTGACTTCAGGAAGACTATAAAACACCTGCTGCAATGCCCACTGCTTGAAGGCACAGGTGTAATGAAAGATCTTGCAAATACAATAAACAAGCACAAATATGTGTAACAAAATGGTCAAATGTGGTATAGAGACACAAGATGAAGAAGAAGATGAAATACTTTTGATACTGTTTCCTACAACATGCTCATTAACAAGCTAAGGAAATGCAAACTAGATGGAAGTACTGTAAGGTGCATACATAATTAGTTGATCAGCATACTCAACAAGTAGGTCTCAGCGGTTCAATGTCTGTTTGGAAGGAGGTATCAAGTAGTGCTCTGCAGGACTCCGTCCTGGGGCTGGTACTCTTTAACACCTTCATTAATAATTTGAGCAGTAGAATTGAGTGCATATTAGGAAAGTTGTGGATGACACAAAGTTGGGTGGAGTTGCAGACAATCCGTAGGGTAGGCCTGGGATCCATATTGACCTGGACACACTGAAGAAATGGTCTGCAACCAGATGGAATTCAAGCCCTGCACTTGGGATGTAATGTAGAAATACAGGCTGGGGAGTAACTGGCTAGGCTGCAGTACTGTAAGGAAGGAACTGGGGGCTATATTAGCCTATAAGCAGAATATGAGCCAACAGTGTGCTCCTGTTGCAAAAATAAAGAAAAAGCCAACAGTATTTTGGGCTGTTAATAAGAGAAGTGTAACAAATAAGGGAAATGATTTTTCCACTCTATACAGCACTGATAAGACTTCACCTGGAGTACTGTGTCCAGTTTTGGGCCTCACACTTCAAGAAGTATGTAGACAGATTGGAAAGAGTGTAGTGCAGAGCAAGAAAAATAATTTGGGGCCTAGGCAGCAAGATTTATGAGTAAAGGCTGTGAAAGAGCTAAGGTTATGTAGTCTAAAAAAGAGAAGACTGAGGAGAGATTTGATGACCATCTTTCAATACCTGAAGGGTAATTATAGAGGGAATGAGATGGACTTTTCTCTGTGGCCATAGGGGACAGGAGTAGGAGCAATGGTTTCAAGCTGCAGCAGAAGAAAATTAGGTTGGGGATTAGAAGGAATTTTCTGACTGTGATGGTGGTCAAGTACTGGAGCAAGCTACCTAGGGAAGCTGGGGACTCTCTATCCTTGGAAATTTTCAAGAGCAGGTTGGAGAGACACTTGGCTGGGATGGATGATCCTGCCTTGAGCTGGGAGCTGAACTAGATGATCTTGTGAGGTCCCTTTGAGCCCTACTTTCCTATGCTCCTGTCAGAGAGGGTCATTCACTTTAATTTTACAATATATACACACTTGTTTGGCTGCATAATATATGAATTTAGAGAAGTAATATTGTGGTGTTACTGTGTAGAAGAAGGATTACAGTTTGCAGTTTCAGCTACTTGCATGTTAAAAAATTTCTGTTTGGGAGGAAAATATAAGAACCATTTATCTATTCACTTTTTCACATTTCATTTTTCACTTGCATAGGTTATACATCCCCTTGCAGTAGTAGTTAGGCTCATTAGTAATTCCCCATTTAGCCAAAAACATAATAAATATGATGTCTTAGTCTTGTGATGACGTAGTCTTCCGCTTAAGATATGCTACACCATGTACAAGAAGTGGTAAAGTAGGACACAGAAGTAAACAGTAAAGCTTGACATTTTATACTAATGCTAATACTAAGAGACTAGTTTTTGCAGACCCTAAAGTTAGGGAGGATCATATCTTCAGAAGACTTCCTGTTCTGCTGGCTGTATTTTTCCAAAAGATGTATTTTGCTTTGCATAAAGTATAATTCTCTAGGAAAGTGACTAAGGTTGTGTCTACACTTGATGAATTTGGGACCACTGCCAAGGATTTAAGCCTTGCTAACTGTCCTGTTCTACGTGCACCCAAGACCAACAATGAGGCAATATGTGGTTTTGAGCAGTCCTGAGTTCATGCCCCAGTGCTGCTCTCAGGCACTCCGGAGACAGAGGGCCTCAGTCATACTGGAACATGGAAACAGGTCTGCTGAGGACTCCTTTAAGCTCTTTTAACCTTTAGCTGTGTACTTATTTCTGGGTTTGGGCATATGTGGAGCAGGAGTAAGCAGGCAAGGCTTAATTCTTTGCTAATAGTCCTGGGCTTGGCTGAGAGAACGTATAGACATGACCTAAGAAGCTAAGGTCCCAAGAACCCCAAGTTCAATTAAGATCAATCAGTTTATTTCAAGCTTCAACACACTGTTTTTTCCTTTATGAGAAGTGAATTTTTTTTCTGGGGTTCTCAAGGAGATTGCTCCTAATCACTTAGAGAGGTCCAGGAAATGGGATCAACTGTCAGTTTGGACAATTTCCAGTAGTTTTAAGAATGAACGCTATAAAGACTGGGGAGTGGGCTGTTAGAAGGAACTATGCCCTTTGGGTCTAGAAGTAGAAATGTGAGGTTGCATACAATGCTGACAACTGGAGAGCAGATGTCCTCAGGAGTCAGTGAGGTCAGTGTTTACAATGGCAATAATTTTTCCTAAATAGGCTCTTGCTTTGACAAGGTGCCTGCTATAAGAAATCCATTGTAGTGAAATTCTGTAACTGCAATACTGTCTCACAGTGACTAGTACAACAGCATAGTTGTATTAAGCCATTCTTTTTAAAGCCTTCTGGGGAATAATCTGGACGTGTCCTATTTCCTCAAATTCTCTGATGAAGCAGCACAAAAATATTGTTGTTTCCAAGTTCCTATGTGTTTACCTTATGCTTGCAGTCAGAACGCTTATGCCATGCTGATAACTGTATTTGATAATCCAGGCTTGCGTCTCTGGGACAATCACGTCCTGTCATCATTTTGTATGAGTAAGTGCCATAGAAGCCAATAGGATTTTGGGATAAAATTAATGGCAGGAAATGAGCCTTAGAAGCAGTCTTTGGCTTTGTGTTCTGCCTTGCATATTTCTTAATGTAACCCGGGTACACCCAAGGGTGTGCCCTATTCTCAATTGAATGAAATGGGTAGGCAGGAGGGGGTGCTGTGAGAGGGATGCCAGAATTTCAAGCAGATCCCTCTTTCCTCTATAGAGTTAGCCCAAGCCCAATATATAAGGTGCAAACATGAATAATCTTAATACCATCGATTCCTTAATATAGCCCCTGACCCATGGCAAGAGATAGTCTTCCTTCCAATGGGGTCCCTTGTGGGGTGTCCAGGGCCTTGACTAGGCAGGGGGGAACAATGCTGCTCACCCAGCCCCTTCTCTGGGTTTGCCGGCCCCAAATGTCTTTCCCCAGTGGGACCCAAGGGCCCAGTGACTCACGCTCCTTCAGGTGGCGATGGTCAGGGCACAGCTCAATAGGGTCTCCTCTGCTGGAGCGCCTCTCCAGGCTTTTCCCATGCTGCTGGGTTCCTCCCCACCCTGTGCCCCGCTCTGGGCACCGAGGGCTCAGCTCCTCTCAGCTGCTGCACAACTGCTGCCGGCTCCTGGGTGCTGGGCCTCATGCTGCAGCACTACCATTTCCCTGTGCCCTGGCGTGGCACTGAGGGCTCTCTTAGCACAGGCTGGGCCCTTCAGGCTTCGTCTGTCCATCCTCATACTGGGTGGCTAACCCAAGCAGCCTCTGCTGCTCCCTAGCTCCCAAGGCTCGGGCCAGCGTGCTGCCCTGCTCATCGTGAGACCTGGTTGCTTGCTGGGAGATGGGGCCTTTGCCCCGTGTGCTGTCCCACACACTGTGTGGCCCGCTGGCCCTGCTCGGGTTGCAGGCTTTAGTTGCCACTTGTGGGTCCCAAAGCCTGGGCTCCATGCACCAAACCGCACACCGTGATGGGCCGGAACGGTTTCACACCGCTCCCAGGGCTGGGTCTCCACGCACTGTCCCTGTGCACCGTCAACAGCCCGAGTGTTCTTGCACTGCTCCCAAGGGTGCTCCTCCAGTGGCAGCTTCAGGAGCCTTGGGCCTATTGCCAGCTGAGGGAGAGCTCCCCAGCTTTTCTTGGCTCCACTCTGCTTGAGTCCTTTGCAGCATCTGCTCTCGTGCTGGGCACGCAGCTTCTTTTATACGCTCCAGAGCTCCACCCCTGAAGTGGACCTGACGTTTACACTCTTCATTCAGGTCCGGGGGAGCTCTTCTCCCCCTCCCCTCAGGAAAGGGGTGTAACTTTATATCTCCTGCTGCCTCCTGGTTGGTGGATAGGTTCCACCAATCAAAACAGCAGGATCTCAAGCCTGGGACTCAACCCAAGCTCTGAAAAGTGAGCCTGCTACATTCACATCGTTTTTTTTGTCCACAATTCTTGTTTTCCATCTCATCCTAGTTTGTGGTCATGTGTCTCAGGAAGGCTTTTCATTGGACATAATTTTTAGCAGGTTTCTTTCCCCAGTGATTTTATTGTTTTTCCCCCATAAACGCATTACAGAGGTTCTTCAATTCTGTGTTGGAATATGGGATGGAACACAAATAATATTTGTGTTGTTGTTATTGCTGATGATGCTATTATTGTTGCTGCTATTATTTAAGCTGTACAAAATCTATGTACCAATGAGAAAAGATGCATAACTGTTTAGATATTATTTGTTATGGTTCCTCTGAAATGTCCATTTCTGACTAGCTTGAAGAGCTGTATAAAGCCAAATCTTTTTCACAACGCATTTTACATTCCCTTGGTAATCCTGAAGGAATGATCTTGGATTCTGAGATAGGGTTTGCATAATATAGGTAATACAGCAATAAGGAGCACTATAGCCTCTGCTAGTTCTATTTTGTAGCTTCTGCCTCAAGGCATTTCTTCCTCCCATTGTTTTAGATTTACTGGCTGATCATGAAACTTTTCTGAAATCTAGTTTTCAAAACAAAGCCCGTTGAATTAAATTCTAGCTTCAGTTATGCTCCTACGACCCTCCTTGCATATATCTTAAATATCTAAAGACAACATTTTGCTTTTACTGCGCATAACAGAGACAGCTTTTTTAAAGGAAGCCATAAGCAAGGTGTGGACATAGTAGATACACAATTTGGGCATTAACACAGGATTTGCTATTGCTATTATGAGCTGCATAACGATAATATTAAGACAATTTTATCACACACACAATGTACTTGAGAGCAGGATGCAAAATAAAGGCCAGTTAACCATTACATATAATTGCTTCAGTCAGTTTAAATGTTTCGAAGTATCTGAGTGTTTTTATGTAAACTTGTGGCATTGTGTGTTGTATAAATAGATTAATTTAGAACGTGGGTGTCAAACATGGCCCGCAGGTCTTCTCATGACCTGTATGACCCATCTCTGTCCACCAGACCAAAGTCTGCAGTCTCTTGCCTGAACCGCTTTTATAGTATGTCTCCAAAATCCAAGGGCTTAATTTCACCACTGCCTGCTAGGGGTGTGCGAAATGGGTCCTATTCGATTTGAATTCAGCCCAAATCAGGGACAGTGATTTGATTAGCTGATTCTGGCCCACTTCTGGGTCTGCTGCCAAGCGCGCTGGGGACCCCCTCACACTTCTGTGGGACACTCCATGCGCCCCAGCATCGCAGCACTCACTAGCCACCTGCTACCTAGATGTATGTAGAAAAAACATTTAAAGTTGTGTTTGTATCCGAATTGCTGAGTTTTTCAGAATCTCACTGAATCAGTTTGCAGGGTTCCAATTTGATTCAGAAAGATTAAAGGGTCCTCTGATTTGATTCAGATTTGGAGATTCAGCCACTGAATTGGGCTGAATTTCTGCCAAATCAAATCAGGGGCCGAAGCTTTGCACAGCCCTACTGCTTGCCTCTCTTCCCCTGCTTACCTACCGTTGAATTTGAGGCTTTTGGTTGTTGTTGGCAACTAAAATTGTTGTCAGTCAGCAACTGGAAGAGCGTGTGGGGAAGGGGAGAGGGGGGTACAGAAGCTTTAACTTCCTGGGTTCCATAGCTGTGCTGACATAGTGTCTCGGGCAGCTGCAAGGATTAACACTGCTGCTACTTACTTCACTTCCGGAGGTGGCTTGTCTGGCCTGTGAGAAGCCCTGTGATCCAAATCCATCCCATGAAGCCAAAAAAATTGGACAACCCTGATATACAGCACAGTAGTATAACCAGGACTGAAAATGTATGAAAGGTTAGCAGGGAAAAAAACCTTCTCAACTCCCCCCATTCCCATTTCTCTTTTGTATTTTGCAGTCAGACTCCTCCTCCTCTCCCCAACCCCCAAAGCTGAAGGTACTACATTTTCTACACTTTGATTCATTTTCTTCAGTTTTAAGAAGCAAAAAACAAATCCATGTTCCTGTTGGAGAGGTACAGTATGGATATTATCTAAACTTCCTGTGAATCACAGATGACAGTGTTGCTATTTCTGGGCCCGAGAATCACTCTTTGAACAAAATGCAATCTCTGTGTCTTTTCAACCTGCGCTTCAGCAGAGTGAAACAGCAGGATTCCCGTACTGTATAATAACTGTCAGAAACAATTTCTGCTCTGTAAGTGAGGTGAAGCAAAATGTCAAAATATTTGAATACATTTCATTGAGGATATCTTCTTTTAAATTAGTGAAGGCTAGAGGAAAAGAACCCTATTCTCTCACATAATAAATATGCATGGAACAGTGGGGCCAAGTGAATTCTAATAAAGCTGAGTCCTCGCTTGTTAATGTGTTAGAGAACCACAACAATAAAACACAGTAATTATTAGTTAAAGAAATGCCAACCTTGGCCTTTTACTGACACTCCTGAACATATAAATTGTAATAAACTTAGGATGTCTAAAGTGAGCATGTTAGTTATCATATTTTATGAAATGCCTTCGATAGAAGTGAACAATCACAGCAGCTGGCAAGGATTCTACTCTCTCCAACCTGTGTGTGTACATCTCATTATTAGTACAACTGCACTTTTTGGAACTCATTAGCTTAGTGATGTTAACCTCACGCATATCAATGTGTCTGTGAAACACCAGGAACATAATAGTAAGGAAAGTTCACTAATAGGGTTTTCTATAGGGCTTTTCACTCTAGGGGGTCCAAAAGCACATTATAAACTATATGGATGAACCTCCTGAATTTCAAGTTTTGCAAATGTTTCTTCCTGCATTTCTGTCTTGCACAATACCACTTTCAGTTTGGGAATGCCTCTCTCATGTCCCCATCTGGTGATCTAAAGTTAAGCGAGTCAAAAGTGAGTCAGGAACGTATTGATATCTATACATTCCTAGTAAAAGGGAAAACTCCACACAGTTCTACAATTGTGTATTTATTATGGTATCATGGAAATACTTTAGTTGCTCCATTTGTTAGGTGGCTAAACTAATTAGCTCCAACGAATGCAGTTATGTTAATGATGGGTTATATGTCCATATGTAAGTTGGAAACCTTTGTGTCAGTAGAAATATGATTGTCCCTAAAATGATTTAGGCTTAATGAATTCATAGTTCTTATTATGTCACAGTCAGATAAGAGTGCAACCTTATTTATTTTACATGCCCACTCAGCCCCAGCTTACTTTTTGTAGCTAAAAATACACTTCTCTGATTAGTATTATGTAAATGATTTACTATCCTCAGCAAAATTGTATGTGAATCTGTGAAAATAATACTTTTGAATTTAAACTGAGAATGCTGGTTTATTTCTGACAAAAAGATGAATTCTTCCACAAATCTGCTTTGTGTTTGGCATGTAACCCTTTGTCTGTTTGGCCTCCTATAAGATATATCTATAGAGATAATGAGCTCTTGCTAAGATAGGGGTTAGGTCAAATTGCTGTAACTTTTGTAAAGGAAGTGATCTCTCTTTGAAAAAATGTGTGTATTAATGGAGAATGGGAGGCAATAATGAATCTTGGTAACTTGTTTCCATGGTCTTCACTGAAACATTGTTCGCAGATGGTGTTTTTTTTGATGTTCTCTTCATAACACCAGTTGCATTCCCAACCTTGGCTAGTAAACCAGATTCAACTTACATGGTATACCATAAATCAGCAAGCATTTTGATAATCGTGACTAGGTACAGATGTTACACATAATTTGAACTAAGTGATCAGAAATCGAGCCAAATCCATACAGAAGTTCAGGGCACAAAGACCAGGCTAGAAATGACAGAACCCAGGCTAAGATAGTCCTGGACCAATGTACATTCAAACTTAAGTGAACTAAGTTAGTCCTGTTCATTAAACCTCTGTACCAGCTCCCCTATTGAATCAAGTTAGGTTGCTGTCTGACAGCATTCCAGACTCCTTTGCAGGCACCCACCAGCCTCCCCTCGTAGAGCAGCATGGTGGGATTTGACCACGCTTGGCTGCTTTGGCCAAGCGCCCGGTGGGTCCCACCCCCAAGTTCTCACAGAGCCGAGTCCACAAACCTCTGTCCCCAGGCCCACCTCTTGCCTGAGGCCAACTGTCAGCCGCAGGCAGGGAGGGTGGTCGGGGGGGAAGGGAGTGTCTGTAGCTCAGTATTTTTCTATCTTTATACAGTGTTTCTAGGCAGAAGGAGGGAGTGCTGCACAGAAGAAAGGATTGGGCCCCTTGAAGCTCTGGTGAATGGCAGGTGGTGGCAACAGGTGCCTGGCACAATGCCTACAATTATGATGCCTGCAATCATGCCAGGCACCTGCAGCTACCACCTGCCATTCACTTGAGCTCTGAGTGGCCTATACCTCCTTTTACAGAGTGCCCCCTCCTGCTGCTGCCACCAGCAGGGCTGGCAGGCATGCCATGGTCACCCGCTCTGGGTTTTACCAGGAAGCCTAGGGCTGGGCATGGGGGAGGGTCTGCAGTGACTAGGGTTGGCAGTGTGCTTGCCCCTGCCTGGTTGCCAGTCAGGGGTGGGCCTGGTGCTCAGGTTTGCTCAGCATTCTCTGGCAACCCAGGGAGCACATGGGGCACGGTGGGAGGCATGCGGGAGTGACCCTAACCTTCTGGCACTGGCTGGTGCAGGCAGCCTGCAGGCCCCCCCCAGTGAAAAATTACACTAGTTTAATTTCCTTTTATACTGGTAGTTTCTATAAAAATGTTTATTGTGTTAAACATACGTACCCTTTTGTAGACAAGACTACTGCTGTGATTATACTGATTGTTTAAATGTTTAAAATGTGTCGGCTATTTCATTATGATGCTAAAGTGCTAGAACATAATCTTTCTGTATTTTCTAGATTTAAAAAATTTTCTCTTATGAGACATGATAATTTATGTGATTATTCTGTTTGTTGTATTCTTTAAAATAATGCAGGCAGAGGTGACAAAATATTCTGGTAATACTAGGCTGAAATCATAGTGTACTTCTATAGTGTGTAGATGGAGATATCTGCAAACCTTGGTAATGTATGCTGGTCTTTCAAAACTGCTGTAAAGAAACAGGAAAATTCAGATAATCTGGACAAACTGAGTCAAGGGATTATGAACCTGCCTCAAAAATGTTTGTTTAGCTACAACTTGGCTAGTTAACTGAAATGTAATATGTTATGTCATCTAGCCTCTCTTATGGCTTCATGCAGTACTGGTCTCTGCTTTACATATATAAGTATTTTACTTTTGCAGAGCCTCATGGCTTTCTCTTTTTCAGCGTTTCCTTTCAGCAGTATGCACCTATTATTGTCTCTCCTCTTCTTGGTGTTCTTACTTTGCAGATCAGGATGTTGTCAACAATGTGTTTTAATATCTCCTTTGATTACCCTATTTTTCTCCTCTTTGCCATCCTGACAAAACTCTGAATAATTAAAGTCTCCTAGGTGTATAGTATACTTTGATATAGACATCCTTTATAATTGGTCCCATAACTCCTTGCATTGTTTTCTCCTTTTTTCCATTTGCAAACTCCCTAAAATAAAAACTCATCTCTTAATCTGTGCTAATAACTCTCTCTCTTCTGGCTCCTTGCAGAGCTGAACAAAGCAACAGCATCTTCAGGACGTACCCACATACCACAACTAGCTAGTCGGGAAATTATTACATGTTCTAGATCTGAACTTTCCAAGTAAATGGAGAGTTTTTTCTCTATTGTGAACTCATATTTAAACACATTTTTAAATGCATGCCATTGTTTGAGTGCATTATGTAAATTTATATTTTGGTAATTAATTAAAATATATTTGATACAGTTCTGGCTGAGATTCTTTTCTCACTGGACTGAAAGCAATTAACCTTTTTAAATCGAAAGTCTTGTTTCAAGTTACCTGCTGCCTCTCACCCAGTTATGAAAAGTGCTCAGACTTTTCAGCATGTCAGTCTTTGAAGTCCCTCTCTTGCATATAGTCAAATGTTCTTAAGTTAATTAATTAATCCATATTTTCTTAAACACATGGAAGATCCCACTCCTTGATGGGGACTATGTATCTATCAGGATTCCAGGTTCAAGTGTCAGTAACTGTGTGTGTCACCCTGTCCAAGAATGTGTGATTAGATTTTTTTCCCCTCCCCCCATAGAGTGGCTAAAATATATCTCTTTCTAGTTTTATTTAAAACATCTTGACTGCGTTCTAGGAACACTTTCCAAAAAATATTCCCTTTAGGAAGACAGCAAGGCATATTTTTTAGAAATATATTATTTTTTGTTTTCAGACATTAAATAGAAAGTAACAAGCAATGGGCACTATGGGCACATGGCATAGTAAAAAAATTCTAGCGTCAATAAATAAATGACAATATGTTAGTATTCTTGTGCCTTCAACCTGAGGATCTCAGTGTTTCACAAATGTTCTCTAATGTTCTCCAAGTCTCTCTCAAATCCAAGGAAGTTAGTGATTATCTAATCTCTCTCTTCCTCTCTCTTGGAATTTGGTGGACATCAACAGACAGAGTTGGATATCCCTGGCCTTTTGAAGTACCTGTTGTGATATTTTGGCATCAAGCTTTCTATAAATGTTTCCTGTGCAGTTACCAGTAATCATCCCTATAAAATAAAACATTTTTCAATGCCATATTTGATCACTGAAAATATCTAGTTCAATATATCTCCCTTGTTTTTTGGTCTCCTCTTTTCCCCCCCTTCATCTCATTAGCGTTTCTTTTATTGTACACCTTGCTGTATCTTTTTCTTCATCTCTTCCTCTCAGTCTAGCACATCTAATTGTATGTTTAAATCGCCTTGCTCATTTCTTTTTAACACTGCTTCTTCAGCTCTTCTTTCTTTTCAGTGCATTTCAGTGAATCCCCATCAAGAGCTAATATACACACCAATTAGGGATGTAACTTCCTGATGGTGGCAGGGGGTGAGTGACTCTACATATGTCTTTTTTTTTATACTTTTCCTCTAAGGCATCTGCTACTTGCCATTGTCAGGAACAAGATACTGTGTGAGATGAAGTGACATAGAATACATTCATATTTTCTTATGTGTAGGAATGTGCTTGGTGGATCTGTAAGCAAGTTCTGAAAAAAAGTGATGCTGAGTTAAACTATGTCTCCTGTAGGGACAAACAACAGTTGTAGAAGTTACTGCAGCCCTGAGGTCAGGAAGCAGCACTCCTTTCCCTTCTAATGTCAAAGGAAGGGTTGCAGATCACTGTAACTATTTTATTCATTGCCCAAATAGTTGGGCTATACAATAACAGGTTTCTCCCAGAAGGCAGGAAGAGGTCTAATTGTACTTATAAAGGATCATAATGAAAACCCTTACTTGAGACTAAATATATGCAGAATGTGGGTCTTTTAGTAAGTTATACCCTTCCACTTCTTGCTGCTATTTTGCAGATCAGTAGGTCCCCCTGCAACACAGTAGTCCACACATTCATAAGGAAACAATGGATTTTTCTTTTTTATGTTAGTTTTGAATAATAAGAATATTCTCTAATGCATTATAGTACACTTGCAAAAGCAGCTTTTGAGATAGATGTCATGCTGAAACTTCACTTTGCTTAATAATAATTTTCTGCAGCCATTTATTGCTTCATATGGTACAAAGCAATAGCAATCGTCTCTTACACAGTACTAGAAAGGAGAGAAAATAACAACCAGTCTTCTACAAAGTACTAAGTAGCAAGCCTGTGGACATTGATTTTTTTGTGGTGGGGAGGGGAGTTGGATGAATTACATAAAAGAATGCAGTAGATGTAACCTATTTGCACTTGGCCAACATATTTCATACCATCCTACAAAATCTTGCTCTCTTAAGTCAGTGAAACTGGCTCACCTGACAATGGGATCACGTTATTAGAAAACTGGAGGAAATGCCACCCTTCCCACAAAGAGTTAGGGGAAATCTGCAATATAGTGAGTGCCTCACTTGATCTTCAGAATGATGTGGGATAAGCTGTAAACGTCAAGGTTGCTAATGATACTAAATGGGGAGTGCTGCTAACACCAGTAAGGGCAGAGAAATAACAGTAAGGGTCTTAAAGAGCTTAGTACTATAGGAAGAAAACACAAAAAGTATACACATTTCCATAGCTCTGTTACAGCTCCTTCTGCCTGGCCATTCACCAGGCTGTTTTGTCTGAGTCACAATAGGCTTGACCCCTGTGTTCTTTACCTTCTCATGGTCTTAGTAGGCTGCAGCATTGATCCCTTCTTTAGCTTCTCTAATATGATTTGAGGGAATACATTGTCTGTCTCTTGCTTCTTCACAGCCCCATTGTTCAGCTGTCCTAGGGCCCCAGGACCAGACTGGATCACTTCTCAGACTCTTCAGGAGATTCCAACCCTATGGAGCCTCTGGGTTTTCAGTAACTATTTCAGAGACACATGATAGTTGGTGGCAGAGAGAGATAATATTTTGTCAGATTTTCTAAGCATAACAAGTCTTTACTTTAGCTGGCACAAGAAATAAAACAGATCTAGACAAAATAATAAATGCATCTATACACATTTCCTTGACTCCGTTTTCCTCTTAATCTTTGCAGGCCTAGGTGCTCTCCTGCCTGCACAAAGCTGAGCCTCCAAATCATGGAATCTCTCTCTCAGCTCTGCAATCCATGCCCTTCTGCTCCTTCTGAGAGAGCTTTCCTTTCATAACCGTCAGCCCCCGATCACTCCTATCCCTGTACCAGATCATCCATTTTTTAATTACTGCTCCCAAGAGCTACCCTGAAAAATGTTGTTTACTGGGCTGCAAACTTCTATTTGCTCAAGAATGCTCCATTTAAATGAGCAATCAAAGTTTCATGATCCTGTGTTGTTAGCTTGTGTCAAGTCAAAACTGTCCCATTATCATCTGTGGATTTATGCTGGGGGGTGGCGGTGGGGGCCAAAAGACAGCAAAAAGGCAAACAAATTCCACATGCAAATAATGTCTATATAGGTCAGTGAGACCAAGTACAGTGGGGAATCACTACCTGAGCTGTGCCTGATCTATGCATAAATGACAGCACTCAGTCTTTAATATGTGGTACATGATGTAGGCTGTAAGGAAATGAGGCCAGCCACCTCTCCTGCCATGCCCTGATGTTCCTAATTATCCAATGTTAATCAGGCGGGAGTCTGCCCATTTATCTGCCCCGATGACAAAGGCCTATGTATATGATTCTGACCTCCCCCTATTATATCCCATGCCTTGCAGGTGTTTCCTCCAGCTAGCTAGCACTGTGCGCACACGCGCATAAAGAGAGAACCCCCACCTCCCCCCACACACACTCTGGGCTCCAACCCCACACCTCAGGGCTCCAACCCCTTTTCTGGGATCAGGGCTCCGAGCCCTGTCCCAAAGCCCTCCTTGGACTATCCTGTTATCCCTGGGCCTGGGAGCTTCCTTAATAGCTCCCCAAGGCTCAGGACCCCACCACCCTGGAGCTTCATGCTGGCTTCAGTATGCAGCCTCAAACCTCCACCGAGAGTCTGGGCACTGCCACAGGTCCCTCCACTGACATGGGTCCTGCCTCAGTATCCTTGGTGATTCTGGGCTCCCCTTGCTTGATCTCACCCACCAGGAATGTGGGCCTGGGATTAGGAGGCACCCCATAGTCACCTTTCACTGGGGCAGTAACTGGCATGGCATTTCTGGAGGACTGTCCCACCACAGACAGTCCCACCAGGCTACCCATCCCCAGCAGGGTTCAGTTATCTGTCCTGCCCAGGACCATGGGATCTCCTCCATCCCCATAGCTCCATTCCTTACCTCCAAGGATGTTCCATGAGCAGCAGCTCAGCCAAGTATTGTTCGTTTGGCTGCAGCAGCAAACCGCTGCCTTTTTGCAGTTCAGGGCTCAGCTCTCATGGAGCACAGCTGGGCCCTGCTCCCAATCAGGCCACACTGCCCAATTGGCATTGTAGGCAGCTGCAGGCTGCCATGCAAGCCCCTATTAGTAACAGAGCACCCTCTGCTCTGTTACACCATATTATAAAAATATAAGCCAGTTAAATACAATACATTATGTATTTATTATAACATATTACCTGTATTGTTATGTAATCAGGGTGGCGGCCCAACAGTTGCCACTCCAGCCCAATATCAGGGATGGTGTGGTGAGAGTGGAGCAGGACTTTCAGCCAGCCCCTGCTCCCCACAGAGCAGCCTGTGGTCCAGAGAAGGTCTAACACTTAACTGATTTAACTATTTATGCTTTATTTACAAAACAAGCATAATAGGAAAGGTTATTTACAACTGGACTTAAATGGCATAACCAGAATCACAAAACAAAGCAGAATGCATTAGTCAACCCTTGACTCAAGAACCACAGGTAGGGTAACTGACAGCTTTCAGCCATTGCTGAGATGCTGCCACAAGGAAGCAAGGTAATAACTCCCAGCAGCTCCAACAGGTTTTCCAGTAAGTGACAGAGTGCAACAGGTTAAGCTCTTCTGGTCTGCAGCAATCAAATTGTATCAACCCCCCAAAGAGGCTGAAGAGTGACCCTCCATGGCAACCAAAAAGGCAAGCAACAAGCAACAGAGTAGGCTCCTGCAGCAATCGGCATGACCCAAGCACAAAGCTCAGGGACGCCATCCAATGACAACCAGCTGCAGAATAAGGGATAGGCCTGAGTCCCCTCTGGGGCAGTCAGTGGCAGAGGGTCAGCAGCACAGGCAGCTCCCAGGAGTCATTGCTCTAAACCCCTGCCCCAGATGATTGGCCGGGCACCCCACATGCCTTGCCAATCCCGTTCTGAGCACTGGCCTGCTCCCCGAGCTCCCAAGGACCCTCACCCTGGTGCTCTGCTGCTCCTCAGGATCCCAATGCCTTGCCTGCTGCTGTCCCACTTCCCCAGGAAAGAGAAGGGGTTCCCTCAACTCACTGGCCCAGCTCCCTACTCCAGATAAGGATGCTGCCTGCATTCCTGGCCACTGCTTTTTCTCTGCAGTGGAGTGGGGGGCCGACTGCCATCCCTAGCCTCTGGGATGCTGGACAGGTCCAGCACACTGCAGTGGGGCCTTGGAGCACCAGCTCTCTGCCCCAAGCCCTGGCTGCTGCTCCGTCTCTGCTGCAGGGCTGGAGGAACGGCCGACTGCCGCTGCCTTCTTCTCCCAGGGCCTTCAACACTCTTCAGAGGTGTCTCTCTGCCCCCTCTGCTGGGTCAGCTCACCCCAACTCTTCTTAGGCCTTCTGCATTGTTCCCTGGAGTCACTGTCAGCAGCCCCCTCAAGCCAGCTCAGCTGCTGCTTTTATCCCCTCTGGCAGTCCCTCACTGGCTTGCAAACTGGCCAACCAGGGCTCAAGGTGGCTGGTCCCTAACTCCGGCCATCCCCCTTCCATGCGAATGAGGGGATTGAAAACCCCTCCTTTCGATTGGCTTCTCCTTTTCCACAGGGCAGGGCTCCCCTGCTCCACCCTTGGGATCGCTCAGAGTTCACTGGTACTGTTTCTAGCCCAGGGTAAGTATCTCAAGCCAATCTGGTGAGCCCACATTGGCAGTCTGTTACAGTTAAATACAATAACTGTATTGTAAGTAAGGAAACTGCCTTTCCTCCGTGTTGGAATAGATTTAGCTTGTGCACTGAGGATCGCTTCCTTGAGAAGCAACCACTCTTCTTGAACTCCCATCTCCCTGGGGTTATGGTCCCTGAGGGCCTGACCGACAAGCCTCTTGAGCTTATCAAAGTCGGCTTTTCTGAAGTCAAGGACTTCTGTGTTGCTGACTGACTTGCCAGCTTTACGGCGGATGGTGAAGGTGATCAGCTCGTGGTCGCTGTCACCCAGCTTTCCATCGATCACTAGGTCGCCGATTAGGTCGTCCCCCGTAGCCAGTACATGATGTATTTATTATATTTTCATGAGTTTATTTACTCCCATATCCAGCATATTTTAAAAAAGTTAGATAATAAGTCATAAGTACATGCAGAAAAAGTGGGGAAAAGGGAAAATTAAAAGTTCATACACAAACAGCATTTTAAATATCACATAGACAGTAGCATGTAGATGTCAAGTGATAAAGAGTAAAGTCTCTGTCCTTTCCAAAATTCACAATAATTGTAAATGAATTTAAATGCTCTATTACAGGAGAATAACAAACCATAAAAACTGCAATTTAAGTTACCTCTTCTCTGACAAAGGTCAATTGCTCCATATACATAAGCTATCCAGGTGAGAAAAACACAGTAATGCTAAAATAATGTAAATAAAGGTTACTTGTAAGGAGGAGACCAAATTGCTCATTTGCCAAAGCTTGGACATTCACAGCTTTCTTTCTGTTGCACAAGAAAACAAATTCAGTTAATTTTTAAGAAAAATAAAGGTGAAAAGTAACTTAGAGTTTCAGGGGAAGGCTTGAATGATAATTAAATCTATGCCCAAGTAGAAATAAATTGATCTAGTCTAAAATATTGTAGTAACTGGGCATGTCTCCACATGCTATTAATGCTATAAAGGTTTACTGTGCAGTAAAATACTGCACAGTAAGCCTTCCCTGGGAGCACATCTACATGTGCTCCTGTTGGGAGCAAATCTGCTCCCACCAGGAGTAGCCCAGTACAGGGCTGCTCCTACCCTTCTCTGGCACTCTGAAGCAGCCAGGGAGAGCTCCAGGCTCTTCCAGGGTGCTAGGCTGGAGGATGGCAGTGAGCACAGGGTTGTTCCCATGTGCATGGGGCAAAGAAAGCTCTGACTGTTGCAGTGGCAGTTGTCTCCTTGCCCCATACATATCAGGAGGGTTCCTGATGTGCAGGGAGCTGGAAGACAGCTACTGTTGCAGAGGTCTCCCAGCTCCATGCACATGGGGACAAACCATGTGCTCGGCAAAGTTTCCCTGTGCAGCCTGAGGTAGGCTAAGAGCTGTTCTGCTTCTGGGGCAGCTTCCAGAAAGCTCCAGGCTGCATGTAGATTTCCCTGAGCAGCCCCGGACCGGCCAGGAGCTGTCCTGCTTCTGGGGCTACCCTGTCCTGGCACTGCTTGGCTCCCAGCTCCAGGGGGGAAGCTGGGAGCTAAGTAGTGCCAGCACTGGGGCAATTCCCTGTCCTCTGTGGCTCCCTAGTGTTGGGGCTGAACGGGAGCAAATTTACTCCCAGTCAGCATCTACACACACACTATGGCACAGTATCTACTGCGCCATTAGTTTACTACCTGTATTTACAGGTAGCAGTCAACTGCGCGGTAGACTAATCTACTGTGCAGTAAAGGATGTGCAAGTGTAGATGGTGATGTCTTACTGTGCAGTAGTTTAGTCTACTGCATAGTAAAGCATCTTGTGTAGACACTCATGGGTGTCTGGTGCCTCTTGAATCAGCGACTGATCATGCTGGCTGGGGGTGGAGGAGGATCCTCTGGTGGCCGATCCCGCTGGCCGGTGGGGACCGATCTCACTCACAGGAAAAGTAAAAACTTGCAGGGGGGGCACTGGTGCTCCTGCCTGCCCTCCTGCCTGCTGGCTACACAGGGAGCATGGCCTGACAGGGGGTGCACCAGCACTTTCAGGGGGTGCATGTGCATCCTCGTGCACCCCCTACACCTCGCCCCTGTGTCCTGAAGTTCTTGGACAGGGTTATAAGATTCATATGACTTTTTAAGTGGAGCTCCCCACTCAAATCAGGTATTACTCAGTTTTTAATCAAGCACTTACATTAGTTAGGAACTTAGAAGTTAGGACTTACTGTCACACACTGCATGTATTTTAATTTCATATACATTGTATAATATTGATAGCTATAGCAGTCATCTTTGGATGCAACCCTCCCTTCCCTTTCTCTGCCAAGTTACGGAGAAGATGAGGGTTTTTGATATCAGCATAAATGAAGTCTTTCTGATATGAAACAGGGTCTCCCTCTCTCTTGCTTACTCTTGCTTTCTCCCTCTCTAGTGTCTGATAATGTCAGTATAATGTTTTCTCCCCTCCACTTCCTCATGTAAGTATTAAACTCTTGTAGCATTTCTCAATGTACAGTGGATTCTTTAGGTTGGAAATAAGGAATCATTCAAATGGGGCTTGAGGTTTTCATACCTGTTTGAAGATGCAGCATATATAGAATAATATAATTATACAAAACCAGGCAGGAAGGAGGGACCTTATAATGTTATCCAGTGCATACCACTGCCCTTAAGCTTGATTGTCTACAATTTCACTTTTTGCGGGGAGGGAGGGTATTTTATATGAGTGTGGATTATTTGTTTAATTGCGAGAGATTTTACCTTAATTCCATATATCAGACTGCAAATGTCTTCTTGTCTCCTTTCCCTTTTAAGTTGTTCACAGGAGGTGCTTAGCTTCATTTTTCATTTTCAGGGAAATCGTTCAGGCTTGGAGGCTGTCACTTCTTGCCAGTTGCATTTCTAATATCTGTTTTACTAGTAGCTTTTCTTCAGGGGATGGTAGTATTAAACATTTGGATCCACATGTTCAGCTGGTACAAACTGGCATAGCTCCATTGACGTCAAAGGAGTAACACTTATTTCCACCAAGGATATTCTTATGGACATCAGTATTGATTCTGACAGGTTGGTTGGAATGCCTGATACCAAGAAAAAAGTAGTAATTTTTCCCATTATGCTTTTTGATTTTATAGCATCATTTTAATGCCTGTATTGTTCAAAGCTTTTATAGTCTTCTGCTGTCAATACATTTTAAGCCTGGCATCCTGAGAGATAAGCCAATTAAATCTCAAATTCATTTGTCAGAACATTTCCTCTATGCGTCTGCCATGTTTTGGAGCCAAGTCCTACAATCTCTTGATTTTAGACCAGCAGGAAATATTAGCAATAAGTAACAATGAAGATTTCTATTCTGAGAATTATAAATTCCCAAAAACCAAAACAAAACAAAATACTAAAGGAACATATGAGCGGTATCTTGAAAATTAAATAAAAAATTTAGGATTATTAATGCTCTGAAAAAATAAATGGACTAAATTAACTTTTATCGCAGGGGGGGAAATGGACTGTTTAAAGCTTTCAAGTGTTCGGGTTTTTGGCATAACACTGAACAATTTAAGTAAATGCTTTTAATAAGATAAGTCAAAACAATTTTACTTCCACTTCAAGCATCTTGTGGACTCAGGGCCAGATCCAAAACCAAATAACTTGTCCCAGATGCCTAATGGAAAAGATTGTGTGCAGAAAGCAGAGTATAAAGGAGGAGGTAAAAATTAGACTACAGAAGAAAAGGGGGCAGGGAGAGAGAGATAGCGGGAAGTGGGTAGTGCTAGGAGAGACAAACAAAACAAAACAAACATTAAACCTATAAGAAGAAAGGGTCACAAAAATGAATCCAAGTAATAAGTATCCTTAATTCCTGTTTAAACCATACTTAAACAGTCCCCTTTGTAGATGATTTCTGCTTCCTCCACTTTCTGTTCAAACTGGTTTTAAAAAATTTTCTGCCTGAGAACAGCAATTCTGAGGTCACTGATGGATTCTCCGGGGACAGGGAAGTGTTCTGCCACAGGCTTTTGAGTCCTTCTGCAGCTGGTGTAAGATTGGTGTTCATTAATTTTTTACACAAAGAGATTGCCCTGTCTGTCTAATGTAGACAGCAGGGGGGCATTGTAAGGAGGTACTGGCATATATGTCATTGATAGAGTTGCTGGTGAATGAACCTGGAATGTTATGCTCCTTGTTATCTTTTATTAGTCCATACCATACCAGCTATGAACTGACTACCCCGAAGAGTTTTCCATCTATTGAGTCCTCTCTGAAATCCTATGAAATATGAACTTTCATTTCTACCCAGGAGAACGTTTACAACCTTTTCTCCAATGCCTGCTGAAGGCTGTTTGTGCCCAAAAGCTTGCAATTAAAAATTTATTGTTGCAAAAATCTTGTTGGTCTAATAAAAGATATCATCTCTACAATGAGTCCTGATTGCCTTTTCCTCTAGACCAATATGGCTACAACCTGGATACCATACTCCTTTAAGTCCAGTGATGATGTGGTCGGTATTGATGTGGGGACACAGCAGGCATTTGGGTCCCTTGCAAGACCTTGTGCCTCAGTGAGAACGAGAATTTGTTAGTCTGTTGTTTGAGAGAGAGTTTGAGGTTGGAGTCTGCCTGTAAGCCAGAACAGGTTTTTCCCGAAGGAGTAGAAGCCAGGATTCTCCTCCATGGGCTGTGTCCTCCTCACTATGCTACAGTCCATTTCCTCTTGCTTGCTCTGCTTCTGGTCCCATGAGTCTCATATCTTGGCTGAGATTGTTCCACAGGAAGGAGCTCAAGGATACTTCAGCCAAGAGGATCCTATAACCTGTTGGTTAGAGTGCTCTCCTGGAAAGTGGGAAGTATGGGTTTGATCCCTGTAGACTGAAGGAGGGCCATCAGTACACTTTTAGAATCAAGCAGTGCTTCTGAAATCCAATAAATATCTATGGCGGTAGCTTGCTTCACTTCAGTATAGATGATGAACAGTTACTTAATGATGTGTACAACCAGGGGTTTTGTCATTCTTTGCTTTTTTTGCCACCATATGAAATTATGTAATAGGCCTAATTGCTTAATGCCAAGACAATCCATATTTCTTGGCAAACACTATCATAATAAATCTTCATGCTTTTCTACCACTTTGGAACCATATGCTGCATCATCAGGTGATCTGCAGGCTGCCAATGAAGGTCACAGAGCTGGAAGTGTTGCTGATGCCTCACAGTCTGATGAGAAAGACCTAGAACCATTTCTCCCAAGTCCCAATCTGAACTTCAGTGGAGCATAGGCAGGAGTTTGGTGCCTAGGACCTTGATTTACATCAACTCTAAGTACAGTACGTGCACAAGTCTCAGCCGAGATGTTTAGGGATCTTTCAGCCCACAGTGGAGATGCTAAATGATTCTAAGCATCTAAATGGTTCTGGGCCATTGGTGTGGGACTGCCATGCATAAAATTTTTGCCTCAGTTCCACCTCAGTCATTTTTGAGCACCTGCCAAAATGAATTGGATACAAATATCTTTCTCAATGAGGAAAAATAGTGTGCTGAAAAATGTCTCTGGTTGAGAAATAGTAAGGTTGCTAGTATAGAAAAGCTCAGATATTCACAGCAGGCAAATTTCCATTGCATTTGTAATAACATTCCAGGGTGGATAAGTGTTGAATTTCTGATGAGAAAGTAGAGCTCTGAGCGTAAAGTATTTTGGTTTGGAAAAACACTCAAACTTTTAAAACATCATGGTTCATTTATAAGTACTGACTATTTAAAAACTCTCAGGACTTGATCTAAAGTCCACCAAAACTAACTGCTCTTTTAGTTTCACTTATTGCATCTACATGAGATGTTTACTGCACAGTAGCCTAATAACATTGCACAGTCAGGTCACAGTCAAAAACCGTACTAATATGCTACTGTACAGTGTTATTAGGCTATTGTGTAGTAAGCATCACAAAAAAGCAGTGTGCCAGTGCTACTGCGCAGTAACTGTAATTACTGTGCATTAGTTAGTACTTCATTAAGTACTAAATTAAATGTGCAGTAACTCATACACATTAATGCACGTGTAAACGCACCCACTGATTTCAAAATAAGCTTTAGAAGTACTTACATCTAGAAAGAAAGAAATCTCCCTTTTTTCTGTGAATAGCTTCCATCTCTTCTTTAATTTTCTTGGAATTATAAGATAAATTGTATGACATCTCTAGTCACTTCAGTGCTTGAATTTAACCTGAGGTAAGAATATATAGTTTTCAGTATAATAGCGAATAGTTATCTACAATACAGTGCTATGTAAAGCCAGTACACACCCTTCTGGTGGAATTTTTTTCCTTCATGCTGCAAAACTTTACCTATGATCCTATGTGTAGTGTGTTGCAACTCTCACATGTATCTACTCTCCTGTTAGCACTAGCCCTGTCTGCCTTCTTGTTTAGCTGTGACTACTTTGACACTTAATTTGAACACGAACCTTTCTTTAGATTCAGTGCTTTGGTTTGTTTCTCTTTAGAGGCCTTCTCCTGACACCTATTTTTTATCATTATTTCATTAGGTAATTTTCAACTTGGTTGAATATACTTACTTTGGTCCTTCAGAAGAAACCCTATCATTGTAAAAAAAGTAGCATTTACTGTTAGCGGTATACACAAACATGTTAACCAGAGAAACAAAACACTGAAAAAAAAAGATTAAACATTTAGTACATTACGTATTTAAGACTCAGGTCTAAATGTAGAAAATGGTGGTATAAAGAGTGGTATAAATATGGTATAAAAGAGTGGTATAAAGAGTGGTATAAATATAAAAATAAGGAAGAGAAAACAGTCTTACCCCCTAAGAATAAAAATATTTATCCAAGCTGATTCTTTCACTGTCACTCTTTCTAGAGCTTCAGAATTTTTCAATTGGTGCCATGATATTCTACCAGTAATGCATTTATGTATCAGTAGTGAAATGGGGCCCAGATCCTGTACAGCCAAAGTCCTTCCCCACCCTGTGATGTGCTTATATTACACTTTGCTCCTGTTCCCTGGTCTTCCAGGCAGAGATAGCTGTAATCCAAGGCTGGCTTCCATATTGGACTTACCTTTACATCCAAACTTGGGGGTAATTAATTTCCTTTCCTGTCCCAGGTTAGGATCCACAAATCCATTGCCTCTGCCTTATTTTTTCCATGTATTGGGATGATGATTAAAGCTCCCAAAATTATGACCACCTCAGAAAAGACAATTACTCAATTTCAGCCCCAGAGGGCACTAGGCCTGCTCTCTACATACTTCCTCCCAAACAGAAAGTGGTCCAGCCCTGATTAGCTCCACAGAGAGGCAGTCTGTTAGCCCATAGGAAGTGCTATACTCACTTCATTACTTTCTGGGTGTGTCTACATGTCGCCGTACGGCAATGTTTCTACAGTGCTATGCTTTAGTACAGGTGGCTATTGCACCGTATGCATGGCACAAGGTTAGATTTCACTGTTACATTGCCGTAGCAGCATGCTATACTGGGGGAGAGCGCCACTATGGTGCCGTAGCTGCCATAGCTGGCAATCACACATAGGCCCATGTGATAGTTATGTTGCCATAGCAGCTGTATGGCAACGTAGCACATCTCTACATCGTTGTAAGGTGATGTATTCAGGAAAGAATGTGTAGAGCAGGAGGACTGCCATGCTAGGATAGCATGTTGTTTTCTAGGACAAAAATTTGTGTTGGGACAAAATACCAATTTTTAAAACTTCTTTGGAATGACACAATAATATGTTTCAGCCCAGGACTGTCCTGGTCAAACTGGGATGCTTGGTAGCTTTAATGATAATTAACAGTAATATAATTTAGGGCCCAATCTGGCAAGATTTACCCCTGCAAATGAGGCTGTTAAGATAACAAGCCTGTTTGTGTGAGTAAAGGGACTGCTCACATGAAAATGGGCATGCATGAACAAGTCCTAAATAGCCTTCTGTCACAAGTACTATTAGCATTAAGGACTGCAAAATTAAGAGCATCACAAAATCTTTAAACATAAGGATTAAATGATAGAGACAATAACAATATAAATAACTGGTCATTGAAATAGTCAGTTTATAAATAAACCAGAGGCAATATATATATGCCTACTGGTCTCTAAAGAAATTAGACCAGTAAATTAATGGAAATCACAATAAGGAACATATTTTTTGCATTTTAAATAAATCTCAAAGCTGCATGATAAAGCACATTTAATTATTGTAGGGTGGCACAGGCAACAACTTTATGCATTATAACTCCCAGATCAATAGCAAAAGGAAAGTAGTTTTGCAGGTTCTGAGGCTCTTACACATATAATAAAGTGGTATTTAAAAAGAAATGGTCTGACTCCATCCGTACTTTCTCTTTACTAGACATTTTATTTAACATACATCTTAAAAGTCAGTTGATTATTGTAGAAAAGGCAAGAATATCTTCAAGAAAGAGTACCTTAAATTAGGTGCATGTTTAGTAGATGTTGAAATGCTAACAAAAATGGTATAAATGCTTTACTTTGTCTTACTGTAGCAAAGGGAGAGGGACTTATTTTACTAAAAATATGCTAAAGAGAAGGGTGCAAGGAGAACATTTGAAAATATGTTTTGCTTTTGTTTTAAAAGGTTAAATGATATGACAGCAAGAAAAACCCAGAACCTGGCTGTATCTGTATCCATGAAATGGAGGCCTTACCTGTTAATATGGGCAGACAGCCTTGCTTGGTAACATATAATGAACAATGAAGCCAATCAACAGATAGTTGAAACACTGCTTTACAGTTTTAAATAGGGCTTAAGAGATGCTGAATCTGATTTGTATACTGTATTTTTTGAGACAATTTTTGATAGCTACCTTGATACACTCTTTTAGGAAGATAAGAGTGCATAGGTGGATTCACATCCAAAGGCAACATCATTTTCTTTATCAAATAGATACAAATATCTTTTCAGAAGATCCAACCTGAATAATCAGTTGCTTTGTTCTTTGTACATATTCATGACCATGTCTTTATTTACTGAAATTATGTCTGTATTTTTTCTGACTTTCTAGTATTGTACAAAACAGGTGTCTTGGTCATTTTTACCTGTTATAGCATAATCACCCTATTAGCTAAGAAGAATATGACCTGAAGGACAATCAATACTCAGAATCTAGGAACCCTATAACAAACCATTAGCTATTCTTAACACAAACACAGACAACAAATGTACTTGAGAGCATGTCTCTCTAGTTTTGAGTGGGCAGAATTTGGTCCAATGCAGGATACAACAGATTTTCTCAAGAATTGGGAGCTATAATGCATAGAAAATAGGTGCTAATTTGCATTAGCTTTTCTTCTGTTTTTTTTTCCAGGGGAGACTTGAGTGACATGCTGACCTTTCCATTCAATAGACCAACTTGCGATGGTACCAACACTCACAGCTACTAGTGCTTGCACAGCTCTAATATCTATGGATATTTTGTTCTGGAAATGCTTACTTATTCATTGCACTGTTTTATACTTTGGGTCTCTCAATCTCCTGCTGGGGCTGTGGAATCCTTCAGAATGATCAAAAATAGACATCAGCCCAAGGCAGCTTCAAAGACGTTTCATGCATTTAAGCATCATAAAATATTTCAAAAATATTTTATCATGTTTAGCACATCTGGCAAACTAATAACCCCAATCATAGCTGATATTCATATAACCCCTTTCTTGCAAAGAAACCAAAGCGTGCAGCGCACTTTATAAAGAATGGTCAGCTGCCCTTGTGGTAGACTACATTGTTCACTTCTAAACAGTGCACAGCAAAGCTACATAACACCTCAAGAGAGACTGTAAAGTATGTCTGATCCAATTATAACTATGGAAAAATATGGGATAGGCAGCATACCTTCTGTAAACTGAGCCCAGGGCTAGCCCCAATCTTGGGGAAAGATATGTATAATTTTTAATGACCACAAGAATTCATGGGAAAAAGCCCCACAGTTTTATCTTATACAAAGGCAGCATCTCATTAACACTATGCTGTATTATTAGGTTATGTCCACACCAGAAGCTTATGTGAGCATAGCTGAGCCAGCCAGCGGACAAAAATATGTGATCCCTGACCAGCACAACTGTCCTGAAAAAGCACCTCATTTTACTGGCAAAACAGCACTTTTACCCAGGATAGTCTGTTTCACACATAGGTTTGAGTGATTTAATTCAATTTATACAAAGCGTAACTTTGCAGGTATAGCTGTGTTCACAGTAGGAACTATTTGCTGGTATAGTAGATTAATAATCCTATGGTGCAGAGTTCCTGGTATGGACATGGCTTCAGCTCAATACTAGATTAAAGAAATAATGGAGTTGTTTAGTGAAGTACCCTCAATGCTTTCTGCAGCACTGATGTTTTCCTCTGAAATCTTCTATCCAAACTCTTAACAGGACTGATTTTGCTTAGTTTATAAGACCTATTATGATCACAGACCAAGGTGACATAGTTGTACTGTAGAGACAGCTATGGGTTAAAGTGCAAATGCCCTTCAAAACTCCCAGCAAGCACATAACATTGCTGAAATTAAACAAAAGGCTAATTTATGAATGGGACAACACATTAGTAGAATTTTAATGAATAAGCAATGTGCCCACTCATTATTTTTCTACTTCTATGTGTTAATAAACAGCTCCACTGATAATTAACTGAATTTTTACCTTTATAAAAAAGTGGCACTTCATAAATATAAAATTGTGCTATTACCCCACCTGTGTGCTGGTTTCCTATGAATATATAAATTTGGTAATTACCACTAGAGCTATTTGTTAAAACGTGAAAGAAGATTAATAAGAAAGAGTAATATAATCATTACAGTTCTAGAAACAGATAAAATCTTTACCTGATTCCAGGATTCAGCCTATAATAAAGCGGGGGAATGGATGGAATTCCAGCCTCAATCAATAAAGGCAGTTTTTTCTAATAATATGAAAGCCCTGTAAATGACAAATAATAAAACCTGTCTGCAGTCAGGTTTAATTGTTTCAAAAGTTTGGGCAGGTCTGTATTCGGGCATAAGGATTATAGTCCTGTGCCTTAAACCCAAGCAACCTAAGTCATACAATTACATGAGAATTTCAGCATTCATTTAAAAAAAGTTAAGGTTCTAGTCCTCACAGTAGAGGAGAAACCAAAAACACAATGAACTGAGCATAAGCAATGCCTGAGCTTGCAAATGGCCTGAAACTGTAGGTATGAGAGGTGTGACCTGCATCATTCATCTCAATGAAACAGCTACCAGTCTGAGAGACTTAGCTAACACCATTCCAACCACCAGTGGGCCTCTGGATTCAGACCAATTCCAGGTCCAGGGTAAGATCTCGCAGGGGTGCTGTGGTGCATGCCTCCGTTGAGTTGCACTCCCAAGGCACATTCAGACAAGCATGCATATATATTATGGGACACCACACACTGCACTGCAAGTGCAGACATTCCCTTTGCTGCTAATTTGCAGCATGGGGTGGGAGGGAGGGTGAGGGGGAGCTGACATCAGGATACTCCAGTGTAAAAAAAAACTGCCTAAAAAAAGCAGGGTGGCACATGTAGGGGCAGCGCGTGCTGACTGAAGCTGGACCCTGGCAGGGTACAGCCAACACTTCAGCTGCCAGCTAGGCTCCCTGCTGCTGAGTTACCACAGCTTCAGTCCCCAGAGGCCACCAGGACCCCAGGTAAGGCTGCTGAGACCACGCCAGGGTGCTGGCCTCAGTCTCCTCTACCCCACCCAGGGCAACAGGCCATGTGCCACAGCATGTGTGCATGGGCATTCTCCAGGGACAAGTAGCAGCATTGGTGATGCATAGGGAGTGCACGCAGGTGCATGTGCACCCCCTGAGTGTGGCAGTGTATCCCCCTGAGAAGAGGCTCTGATGACGTTGTTGGGGGATGGTAACTGCTTGCCACCTTCCTCTCCCCTTCCCCCCGCATCGTCAGTGGTGTCTGCGCATGGTCTGCTATCGCCGCTGGCCACCACTGATGCTGCTAGTGGTGTCTGCGGGCAGTTGCTGACCACTGGTTGGTGCGCACCACCCCCCTCCTCTGCTACTGACAGCACTGCAGCTGCCTGCTGCAGGTCCCAACTTGCCTCCACCTCGCTCCCACCACTGACAGTGCCACTGTTGCCTGTGGGAGCTCACCATGCTCCCCTCCCCGCCAGCCTCTGAGACAGGGGTGGGCAAAATGCGGCCTGAGGGCTGGGTGCAGCCTGCCAGGTCATTCTATCCAGCCTGCAGGGCCGCTAAAAAATTTAGAAAATTAATATTTATCTGCCCTGGGCTTCCTATCATGTGGCCCTCGATGGCTTGCCAAAACTCAGTAAGCGGCCCTCTGCCCAAAATAATTGCCCACCCATGCTCTGGGAGCATGCCTCATTCATGAGTAGCAGCGGCGCACGTATTGTGCCCCTGCTGTTTGTCCCCAGGGCAATGCATGTTACCACTCATGGGGATGCATCCCCTAACTGCCTGGCAGTGACAACGTTTTTATTTATGCAGCAGTGAGGAAGTTCATTGCTTTTATAGCTTATTATAATCTACTTGATTCTTTGTAAACTCTTCATTTTACAGGTGTTAACAACTTTTCAATAGTCCACTAATCAAGTTATCTTTTCTTCTGTGATTTTGCTGTCCATTAACTGCTCCTGGTAAAGTAGCTCCTGTTTCACAGCTCTGGAGGTTCTTCTTTAACTATACAAAAACATTAACTCAGATGTGCAAAATAACTTTCAGTGAAGCACTGGATGGAATGTCAAGATGCTCAAGAGGATGAAATTTTGTTTTATGAATCTGAGATGTACATTTAATGACTACAGAAACAACATCTTGTGATTATTTTTTGCCCTGTTGATTATGTTTTACGCATAATGTATGATAGAGCAAATTAATGAACATTCCAATAGTTATATTTTCTTTTGCTTTGATCTTAAACTGAATAATATAGCCTTAGGCCCCTAGCATACAAGTAAATCTTACTATTTTTTGAGCTGGAAAAAATGGTGTGTTACATGTGCTGATGCACACCATCTGCTTTTAAAAAACCTAGCTCCGCCCATATCCAGGTCTGTGGTCTCACACAGTGGCAGAGATTGGATGCTGAAGGGTGGTTGTAAAGGGTATTTTTCATTCTCTGCTTCTCTCCTGCTGCAGCTTCCAGCATTCTGAGGCTTAATACATAAAAAGAAGAAAAAGGATTAAAAGCAAAGCCCTGGCAAAGTCAAGGGATCTGCATCTCGTTAGAATATTGCAACATGTTTCAGAATGCTTTCTTTGGATAACCAGTTTGCAGGCTCATAGATGGAATGTCAAAAACCATTGTGTTAACATCTAACAGGCTTCCTCAGCCAAAAAAGGGGCACATAAAACAGCTCAGCACCAAGGAACTAGCACTGAAGAAATGTTACAGTGAGGATACCAAACAGACAGCTGCCCTATTGCAAATGGAAGAAACATTTAGCTTCTAAACAGAAAGTTTCTGGCAACTCACCAAGTTAACAGCAGTTCCATCTGCACCAAGGTCATATGCTTTAACTACTTCTGAAAGTAAATGCTACAGGAAGAGCAAGAACAAATCCCAGAGGGATGCTGGCTCTTTTTCCTTAAGAGTACCTAGAATTCTGCTAATACAAGTAGTACACCTGCAATGAAAAATGCCCACAGGGGCAAACAAGAACTGCAGATTTGAAGGAACTGAGAAGTGGCCATGTAGCCAGGAAGCTCAAGAAGTTCAGGTAAAGTAATTATTTTGTCTAAATGAAATCACCACGAAATGGATGTTAAATAGGTTGAAGGAAAAAAACACATGAACTACTAACCAACAGCGCATACCCAAAAATTATTTATTTATGGCTTGCTGTCAGATCAGCATGACATTTCAAGTGGGATCCCACAGTGGTCTGCCCAATTTCCTTAAGGATTTGGTTGACGGAGTAAAGAGTATGCTCAAAACACTTGCAGACAATGACCTGGGAAGGGTTGCAAACACTGGAAAACACAACCAAAATTCAAGGTTATTTTTGAAAGGTCCAAAATGAACAAAATGAAATTAAATAAAGCCAAGTGCAAAGTACTGCACTTAAGGAAAACAATTAAGATTGTTTATTAAGCAAATATTCTGATTTTAAGGACGTTGAAGAACTGTAGCAGGTTGCCCCAGTGCTTCAAGAACTCAAAGGCTGCCCCAGGGTTTCAAGAACCAGTTAGATTAACACCTGTCAAGAACAGTTTAGCTATACTTACTCTGCTTCAGAGCTGGGGGTTGGACTAGCTTTGTTTCAAGTCTTTTCCAATTCTGTCTTTCTGTGATTGAGAGCCATCCATTAAGATTCACAATTAGCAGGATAACCTGTTTGGAAACTCATTTATCCTGAGCTTCAGGGAAATTATGACAGGCTTTGGAGTCAGTGGAGTCATACTGTTGTCATGCAGTAGTGGCCACTTTGTAATCCTGATCCATTTCATGCGACTGCAGCCAGGAAATAAAATTCAGTCATGTCCTGCCTCTGTTACACTTTATATGCACATATCTCCCGCTTGGGGAGCTAGAGCTGGATTGGGAAAATTACGGTGTTATGTAAGACGCTTTCTTTCCAACCCTCAAAGAGACACTTTTGTGGGTCCTTACACAGAAATGAATCTTTACAGGGAATGTACCTAACACTGAGATTCACACAGGCCAGTATGCTGAGCAGGGAGCTGGCTCAACTCACAAAAGAGACAGTTGTGAATAAAGACTCACCTCTCTCAGGAGCCACGACACTTATCATCACTTGGGGTTCACAACCAGGAGCTCTCTGAGTTAGTCACCTAAGTATTTTCTTTCAAAATCAAAGTGGGGGTCAGGTGTTTTTCCCCAAAGATGATGGCCAGAGGTTTTGGCAATCCTCCTTAATGTATTGTAATTAAGTATTTACTCATTTAGGGAAGCTAGTGAGAAGGCTAGGCTCAGTAGGGAGACCTGGGTTGCATTTCTCATTCCTGTGAACATACTGCACAGCTTCACTGGGAGGGAGGAAGAGGACCCAACCTAAAAACACCCTGCATCCTAGGGGTTAGAGCGTTCTGCTGGGAGGCAGACAATGTAGGTGCAGCTTCCCTGAAGGAGAGGAGAGATTTGAACTCAGGACTCCCACACCCCAGGTGAACACTTTAACCAGAAAGGCATCACTGCAACTTGTTTTCTTTGGTGAAATGGATCAGGCTCTGCAAGAAATGTAGGTGAGGGAACAATGCCTATAAGTTTATTTGAGGGTTTCACTAATACCAGAGGCTGTTCAGGGTTGGATATAACCTTCCACATCCTTTTTGTAGATTTAACCCTGAGTATTTAGCAAAGTGCTCTTTTACTGTGTGAAAACTAACTTACAGATGGGCTGAAGTGCTCTAGGGCTTGGAACAGAAGTCCAATATAAATCTGTTTGTTTTGGGGGGGGGGGGGAGTGCTCAATTTGTCCCCTCCTTTCCCTTTACCACCCTAATTAAAAATAAAGAAATAGAAAGAATACTGGGCCTTAACAAACTGATAATCCTTCTTCATAATACACAAGTGATATTATGGTATTCTGAATGATCCTCGGTTTAATACTTGCCTGCCTGCCTGCAGGTCAGGGTAACAAAGGGGTTGTCTTTCCCACAGCAGGTGACAGTGTTGATTCATGGATTAGCCAGTCATAGTTACTGCCACCAGCCTGCTTCCTACATCTCCATATAGTTCCTGAAGCTAAGACTCTAGTGAGGGAATGTCTTAGGCCTGGAAAGGCAACTTCCTTTGATGGGGACCTTTCAAACCTCTTTGACCTGACCTCGCTGACAAAAGAATCCTTCAAAGAAGGTGAACCATTTCATGTGGCAGCAATTTCTCATGTCAATCAAAAAGATTTTTTAGAGTGCCAGCTCTTCATCCGTCTCTCACAAAACAGTTCATTTTAATATTGCTATTGTTCCCTACACTCTTGAGTAGCATCTTTTACTGTCCAGAAGATACATTTTAAGTTATATAATCATATTTTATTTTCTTGAAACAACACACACATGCCCACAAAACCAAGTTGGGTTTAATTTGATTCAGAGTTCGTTCATTTGTTCTCTTTCTTTCATTCATTCATTCATTTGTTCTGTCTTTCTTGCTTGCTTTCTTTTCTTTCAAAATGGCCTCTGACAGGTGTGTTTGCTCTGAGAGCTTGCCTCTGTTCTGTGAGCCTTTCTCCTTCTTCTTGCTTTGTTTTTCCTTCCCCAAAGCAGTCTGACCCTTTTGTCACCGTACCTCATCACTTTTCATTACTTTTTCCTGCCTTTTTTCACCTTATTTGAGCCCTTTCTCCTGCAGTAACCCTCTCCCCCTCCCTTCCCCCTCCTTCTGGGTTTATTTTGTTTTTTCCCCCCTCTCACTGTAGCTGTTCTGCTGCTTATTCTTTTCTCTTCTCTTCCTTGCCATATTGCTTACCTTTCTCCTTTCCTCTGGTGTTTGTTTGTTTGTTTTCTAGCTACTCTGTTTACTGCTTGCAGAGGGCTGCCCACCCATCTGGCTTCTTGCAAAGTTAACCCTCTTTTGCTGGAATGGCTGAAGGTAGCTCCCAGTGACCCACTGCTGGGGCTTCTGGTCCTCTGGACTGGAGTTTTAGTCCCTGGCCTCATGCCCCTCCCTCTATTGGAGTGAAAAGGTGTGCTACTGCTGTGGGGGTGCTGGTAGGCTGCAAAAATGTCCTTTATGCTGCCCAGGTGAGCTCAGTCCCTATCATTTTCCTCAGCTCCCCTGCTTTGAGTAAATTGGATGCTTATCTTGCTGGGATCCTATGACCCCAGCTGACTTCCTGCCCTTTGGTCAGAGGGCTGGACTTGATGATCTCCCGAGGTCCCTTCCAGCCCTGATGTCTATGAAATCTATGAAATCTTTGGTGCTTGAGGTCGTGGTAGCGGGTGTGTTTGTCGGGTGTGCTTTTTGCCTTGTGACATCCTTAGACACATTGGCCATTTGGGTGGTAGCCTCCAATGTCCCCCCATTCCTCTCAACCACCTGAGCCCTTATGGCATGGTGATGAGCCCAGTCCATAGACTGCTACTTGGCAGCAGAATCCCTGAGCTTTGGCATTTCCTGTCCTTTAAATGGCAGGTGTTCATGCTTCTTGACAGGGAGGGTCGCGGTTTGCCCCACTCCATGTCCTTCCTGATTAATGGGCAGCAGTACAAGGTTAACTTCATCACTGGGGACACCTCATGCTTTCACTGTGGTAGCAGGTCTCATCTGGCTACCCAGTGCCAGAAGAAGTCAGCCACAGTGGAGTCGCCTGTGGCTGCACTCAGTGGTGGCTTATCTGCCTCTGGTGTGGCAGCCCTGTTGGGTGGTGGGAGCGGGTCTTCCTCCTGCTTCATTGGAATCAGCTAGCTCCGATGACAGTGGACCTACCCCCCACTTTCCCCCTCCCACAGGGGAGGTTTTGGCTTCTGCTGGGAAGGGCAAGTTGGAGAAACAGAAGGGGGCTTCTAAAAAGTCCTCATCATCCCCTTAAGACCTCTCTACCACTTTGAGGGGAGCTGAGGTTAGTGAGTGGGAACCCCTAGCTCTAGCTGTGTCCTTGGCACCTCCCTCAAGCCTGGTAAAAGATGGGGTGGGCCTGGAGGCAGGGGCGGTGGTGGAGGGATCTGTTGGCCTTCCCCACACCTCTCAGCTCCCTGAGCCTGATGAGGTCAAAGTGGAGGTCAGGCACTTTGGGAGCCACAAGCGGCTCAAGGAGCAAGAGTGCCCGGCTCAGGAGAGCACCCCTCCCAAGAAACTGAGGCCTGATCTTCCCCCACAAGGCCACTCAGAGGGTGCTGCTCCCACAGGGCCTGATGCTGAGAATTTGGTGATGTGGCGAGTACCATCCCCTGGCCTCAAAGGCTCTTGGTACAGGACATGTACAGCTCCTGTTCCTCGAGGTCAGATTTTGATTCTGCCCCTGAGGATGAGTTGATGGAAGTCCTTCCTCAGGAGGTAGCATCCCCCGATTCAACTCCAGTGCCCCCTGGCATGGGGAAGGTCCCCACCCCAGAGGCGGAACCTGTTCCTGCTTCTGTGAAACCTCCCTATGCTGGTTACACTGATGAACGCCTTACTGAGTTTCTTGATCAGACGAAGCACTAGCGAAAGGTTGCACAGAACATTCATAAATGGTTCCCAGAACCTGAGATGTTCGTGCTTTCCACCAAGGCTGCAGCAGTGGCACTGCACTCCACTCCAGGGATGCAGCATTATATCTTTCGCCTAAGCAAGGTTGCAGGTAATGTTGGGTGCTTGCTGCATGATGCACAGGCTGGCAGGCTGTAGGCCCATTCTTTTCCCTGTCCTGCATGCTTACTCCTCCCTAGTGTTCCTGTCTGCTCTTTTGGTTTTGCCTGTCCCCCTTTCTTCACCTCTTGCACATGCCTGTTATGGCCTTTGGCTGTCTCAGTGCCAATGTCTGCTGAGCTCCTGTGCTGTAGAAGGCTCTCTTTGATTTCCTGTGCCAGAGGCAGCTAAATGTCACCTTTCTGTATGAAACACACGGACACAGATAATCAAGCCAACTGGCATGTTGCCTGGTGGGGCTGTATGTTCCTGGGCTGTGGTACCTCCCTCAGCACAGGGGTTGTGATCCTCTTATCACTGCAGCTGACATCTGACTCAGCTGTTGCCCAAGTGGTCAACCCTGACTGCCTGCTGACTGTTCGTATCTTGTTTGTGCTACATTGCTGCTTCCTCATTACCATCTATATGCCCACTGTTGGGCAGGAACAGCTTGCCCTCTTTGAGACACTGGCTGGTTTTTTATGGGCTGCAGCTGATGGCGATAACCTTCTCCTCCTGGGTGGGGACTTTAATTCACACAACCAACTAGCAGCTTGACAGGAATGGACCAGAACCCCATCTGTCCTTGGCCCATTAACTGCAGACTGCTTTGGAGGCAGTGGACTTTGTTTCAGTCTGATGCCATTTCCATGCTTACATGATGCAGTACACCTGACTGATGGTGACCGCTGGTGGGATTGCCATGGCACGCCATGGCTGCTTGTGCATTGCCAAGCATTGCCTGCCAGCCCTGTGGGGTGGCTGCATTTATTCCATCTAGACTCCTGAATCACAGTCTGTGAACAGTGACCTGGGTGGTGGGCCCAGTACTTCCTTGACTTTTCCTGTGTCTCCTGCCAGTGATGCCGGGGTTTGCCTTGCCTTGACCGGGGCAGCCTTGTACACATCGGTGGTTCAAGTCCACCATGCCCTCATCCTTGCAACTCATTCTGAATGATGTGGCAGCAGTGCCTAGTGGAACTGACTTTCAGCACCTTGCTTGCAGGGCTAGACATGGACATCTTGGACATATCCTATTTGTTTTCTTTTCCCTGTCGGGCCTCTAAAGGGAGTATCATCTGCAAAAGATGGCTACCCTCCAGAGCTGTAGGAGATGGCTTACTGGGGCCAGTTCTGATGCCGCACTGTGACTGTTCCCACGTTTGATCTGGGCACAGCTGTCACTGTGGTGTGAGCCTGTGGTTCTACAGCAGATAGCACCCACCTTCCAGGCGCACTGGGCCATTTCAGGGTTGCTCTGTGGCATTGAGGGTGTCCATTTGGTCCTCAGGCTATGACACTGTCCCTCCCCACTTCCTCCTGGGGTACCAGCAAGAGCCCTAGTGGCTTGCTGTGTTAATGGATGCTGTTGCTTTTGTATTTGTTTTCATTTGGGAGGGCAGACCTTGAGGGCTAACCCCAGGCTCTATCTTCTGCACCTGGGCCACTGTGCGGGCCATGTTTTTTTGTCTTGTTGTATTATCACCTGTTTTCCCTCTAATAAACATTTATAAAAAGTCTGTCTGTCTTTCTTTTGATTTGTAACTTTAAAACATGTATACTTTAGAGAACAATTTGCTAGATGAGATCTGGTTATCTTGAGCATGTTTTAAGAATTAGATGCCTAGTTTCAATTTTTACATGATGGAATGTTTGACTTGTTGGCCTCATATTTTTAAATCAGTTTTCTGGGTTTCAAATTGGCTGCTATTGCATTTATTTTCATGACAATGGAAGACCCATGTTGGATAAATATTTTTTGCTACTGGAATAAGCATTAAACTGCATTTTACTAGATTTATATTTTAGCTAGGAAATAAATAAGGCAGATGCTGGACTCAAAGAAACCTTAAAAGCTACTTTAAAATGGCCAAAAATAGACTTTCTATACATAAAATGACCATAGTTTTATAATAATAATCTTAAGTCCATTTTTATCACTAAAACTAAGTAGTAATAAGATGCTGATTATGATTATCTTGGGTGATGAGTAAGATCAGGAGTCCTCTGGGAAGTGGAAGTCTTTCTTTCCCTATGACTTAAATCTCTGGAATATTGGTTTTTAAAAATTGGCAAGTATTGAGGAGTTTAGAACATTAGAAATAGTCCTGGGTAAGACAAACTAATGGTCAGGGGGCACATGACATAATCACACAGTTCCATTATTTTTTTATGATCTACATTTTACCATGTGTCTGTGATAGGGTTGCGAACTCTGTTTGAATCTACTCTGGGAGGTTTCCAGACCACCAGTGCGTCCATGACACACAATATGAATATGCCCGTGTGCTTGTGTACAGGCAGCCCTCAGACTTACAACACAATTGTTTCCTGAAAACCACATCTTAAGTCGAAATGTTGCAACTCGGAACCAATTTTCTCATAAGAAACAATGTTATAAATGAGGGATTTGTTACTGAACCAAGGCCCGATACCCAATTTTCACCAAAAATACTCCAGAATTTTGTACTCGGTCAATTATAGATGAATAATATAGCTGCATTAATGTATTTATATTGTAAATAGCAATATATTGATTTGGAAGGACTTCTTTGAGGTGACTTTGCTGGACTTTTTGAAAGGCTCTTGGTTGGACATTTTGAAGGGTTCTTGGCTGGAGTCATCTCAGGACGTCCTGGCTGCAGGTTTTTCTGGAGTCTTGCCTGCTTTCTTAAAGAAAGTGTCCAAAAAAGCTTGGACAGATGTTCTCCAGGGAGATGAGTGATGCAGCGAACTTGTTCACTGGTGTGGTGTCGCACTGGATCAAGTGTTGTAAAATCAAAACTGACATCATAAAGTTGAAACAGGGTGTCAATTTATAAAAGTTGTAAGTGTGAAACATTGTGACTCAAAACATTGTAAGTCAAGGACTGCCTGTATATTAGTTATGGATTGTGGTGCATGGGCTAAACCCCACTGGCCTACTGTATAAATCAGATTCAGCATTTAATATTTATTTTAATGAATGCCCCATCATTTATCTCTTGGGTGACTCTTAGCAGCATCCTGGAGATCTTTATAATTCCTGGAGACTCCAGGGCAATCCTGGAGGGTTGGCAACCCTAGTCTCTTACCACTACATGTATGTAGTATGTATTAGGGCTCTGTGAAGCTTCGGTAGATGATTCGATTCAGAGGAGATTCAGCCTGATTTGGGGACCAAATTTCTGATTCTGAATCAAACTGGGAGACCAAGTAAAAGCTCTGAATTGATTTGAAGCATCCAAATTGATTCAGAAAAGCTTCAGAAAAAGATTTAGCTGATTCGGAGATTCAGTCACAGACTAAACAAGCAGCTGACAGCTGCCTCCAGCTGGTAAGTTTGTTGGGGTTGGGGGAGGGAAGGAGTGTGGGGAGGGAGGGATTGGGGCTGGGACAAGCTGCCCAGCCAGGGTTGGGTGGCACATTACCTGGGGGGGAAGGGTTTGGGGGATGCAGGCACGGCAGTGCTGAGAGTGTGGGCTGTGCCCTGCTGCAACTTGCTCAGTGGGGGTGGGGGGCAGGATGTGGGTGCAGCTCACTCCAGGTGGAAGGGGACAAGTGGCAGCACGGCATAGCACGTGCCTGCATCCCATGTCCCCCTTGTTCCGCGCCGGCTGGCAGGGATCTGGGCATGGCAATGCTAGGAGCCCTGCTGCTGCCTGGAGTGAGCCATGCCTGTTGCAGTTGCATTTTCCATTATTAAATGGGATTTTTCTGGTTCATTGGTAGGTGGTAAAGACTTGAATTTTCTGAGCAAGAAAAAAGGAGTATCTGTAGGGACCAGATGTGCCTTTTGTGTGTAGCAGGCTTGCCTTTTGGAGCTTGGGTTCAGTCCCAGGCTTGAAATCTTGCTGTTTTGCTTGGTGGAGCTCATCCCCCAATCAGGAGGCATCAAGAGGAGTTCAGTCATGCCCCTTTCCTGAGGGGAGGGAGAGAGAAGTTTCTCCCTGCTTCCTGCCTCCCTCCTCCTGTGGACCTGATTGAAGACTGCAACACTCAGGTCCAGAAGACTTCAGGGGTGGAGCCCTGGAGAGTATAAAAGGAGCTGCGTGCCCATCATGAGGGGAGCACATCCGGGAGAGAGAAGAGCAGGGCTTAGAAGAGCTGAGAAGAGCTGCTCAGCAGGGTGAAGCAGTAGCCCAGAAGCGCCTGTGAAGACTTCCATCAGTGGGGAACGACAGATGGCTCCAGCAGCTAGGCTCTTGGTGTGCAGCACGGGACAAAGCTTCCAGACCCTGGGAGCTGCGTGAGGCACCAGAGACATGGTGCACAGGATAGTGCACAGAGTAGTAGTGCCTTTGGAGCACTTGGGCGGCTCAGGTCCTCAACCCCTGGAACAAGGCTGGGAGCTTGGTGCAGGAGGTGCTGCACAGAGGGTCTGGGCGAGGTCCAAGCCTGGTGCTGCATGAGGCAGCCCAGGCCTCTGACCCATAGCAAAAGGTTGAGTCCAGAGAGCCAGACAGCGGTTGTGCTACTGAGCCAGCAGACAGGGCCAAACCAGAGGCCCCAGAAGCCCTGCACAGAGGATCCCTGTTCCAGGGCACAGTGACCCCCCTGAAGCCCACAGCAGGCGAGAGAGCAGCCTGGCACAGAGGATGAGGCCCACCCTCCAGGCCTGGAAGCCGTGAGTTGCAGGGAAAAGAGGATTCCCACAGGGGAAGGGAGTCCCCCCTGGTTAGTGAAGGGCTCCTGAAAGGGGAGGTCCCACTGAGAGGGCCCCCTAAAGTTACCAGCTTCTTTGTAGGGCTTGGGAAAAGCCCAAAGGCATTGGGGTTTCCCCTCGGGATTGAGTTTATCTTTGGGGTTTTTCTGTTTCAGATCAGATACTTACCTGTAACTTACCTGTATCTGGAGTGCTGGTATAAGGTTTTTGTCATTTACCTAGAGGGTATTGCTTATGTTACTGGTTTAGATATCTTATATATATACATATATAGTGTGTGTATATGAATATATGTGTGTGTGTGTGTGTGTATATATATAATATATATAGTACATATGTTACTTTCCCTTGTGATAAGTTAATATAAATAAATGTGTATATAGTTAAGTCCCCTGAATGTCCTGGCCTGGTTCTATAGGGACAGAGGGAAACTGAGTGGTCTGAAGTCCCCACCACCCAGTATACCTGCCAGCTAACAATCCCCTTCAATTGGAGAAGGGGAGTATATACCCAAGTTACCTGGGCTACATGTGATTTAGGGAAACCTGCCTGTCTGTTTGTATGCTCCCTAGAATTTGCCTGTGCATTGGTTCTGCATTGTACGTTTTGCTTGGGAAAATTAATAGACAATTTTGTCCTTCTCTAGGGCTAATGAAGTTGTATAGGAAAGGAGGAAGATTCTTTCTATAGGCAGCTGTGAGGGAATGTGGGTAAAGATGGAGCAATGCTTTGTCCGTATGAGAGAAGAAAGTTCATGTGCAATACAACAAATGGTCCTACCTGATCAACTGCTCATATTGAACAGCATAGAGCATTCTGCTGCTAACAAACCCAAGAACATGTATTTTGAGGATGGAAATATTGCAATATGAAGGACTCATGGGTAAGGAAAAGACAAAGGAAAGAATGCTTGTTGCACCTTAACTCTTCCTTATCCCATTCTCTTTAATTGCATCATTGTTAGCTTCTTTCCACAGGAGTACTGGTAGCCAGTGCCGCTGGCCGCACTCACTACACTTCAGGGTCTCCCCATCCCCCACCTCAGCTGGCTCTCTGTGCATTTCCAGGATCCCAGGAGTAGGGCTGGGGGACTGAAAGCAGCGGTGCCCCTCTGCAGGCTGCACATGCGCTGCCCAGATGGGTAGACTGGAGGGGAGATGGGGAGGCTCACATGCAGCAGCCACTACTGCCACTGCCACTATCACTGCCCTGCACTGCCACCACTGCTGTGCCCCACGCTGCTTTCTCATGGCCACTTGCACATGCAGCCATCTGGGTAGCGCTTGTGCAGCCTGCAGAGGGGCACTGCTGCCCTTGCCCCCCTGGCCCTGCTCCTGGGAGCGGGCATAGAGGTGCACTCCCCCCTTCATTCCTGATCTGGCCCCAAGCCATCCCTTCCCCCCTACACACACCTACCTACTGGGGTGGGGGGCTGTTTATGTGTGTTTCTGATTCTGCATGTGTATGTGTGTGTGTGTGTCTGCATCTGTATGTGTGTCTGTGTGTGTGTGTGTGTCCACATCTGCATCTGTGTGTGTGTGCCTGTGTCTGCATTTTTGTGTGTGTGTCTGTCCCCTGCCTGCCTGGTGGCAGCAGGTGCATGGCGTTGCGCGGCTCTTGGAGCTGCAGCAGTGGGGTGCAGAGTCCAGCCTGCAGCAGTAGCTGCCTCCACCCCATGCACAGATCTGGGGAGCATGTGCTCCCTGAGCCTCCACCAGGATATGTGCAGTGGCAGGAGCTGCCCTCCCCTGCCCACACCCCCCAGACGAACCACTCTCATGGCTCTGTCCCAAAACTCTGCCCTGGTTGTACAGCCCCAGCCCCACTCCCTCCCTTGTCATGGGGGGCCTCGATCTGCTCCCCCCCTAAAAATGAGAAAACTATAAAGGGATACATGACCTGAAACTGAGACAGAAGGGTTACACTTGTTGAAAAAGGTTGAAACCCCCTGACGCAGATGATTGTTTATGGCTAGAAAAGGGTAATATCTCAAACTGAAGTTTTCAAAAAAGGTAACCATGGTTTTGTCCTTTGTACTGGGCCATGGAAAAATGAACTTAATTTTTTTTTGGTGTTGGTGCTTATTGTATAAAGTACAATAATAATTGCATGCCAGCAACATGTTTAAAAAGGTGTTAAATTGAATATTTTTGTTAAAAAAGGAAAGTTAAATTTGGAAGGATGATTGACTCCGGGTACTTGGAGAAAGTTGTTTGTTGTAGTTTCTGTCTGGCAATAGCTCAAAACAAAAGAGTAAAAGTAGGCACCAGCAGGAATATTGAAATTGGTCATCCCAACCAAGAAATAAAACATATAGGTTTGCTCAAATACAGGGGATAGCCATATTACCCATTATAAACTTACCTACTTCAATCCATTAACTGTGGGTAAAATGACATAATGGGTGTAAGTTTCATCTAGTTCTATAATGGTTTTATTTGTCAATTCTAAGTCTTGGGCTGAACAGTACATTATTGTTTACATTTCTGTCTTGCTCTTTTTTCCCCAGTATGCAAAGAGTCTGTCAAATTGTCTTTTTCTGTGTGTCTTCCTCAGACTTTTTTCTTATTATCACATTCTTTTTTCTATCCCATGCTGTGACTTTGATTCTTTTCTCCCAATGTCCCAACAAATGCACTGCTTCTTTTATTTTGAAATTCATAAGCCTCAGGATTAATATAAAAAAGTATTTTTACAGAATAACTGTATGGTTATTGATCCAAGTAATCAATAATGTAGAGTTTGTCACACCTTTGCACCTTTCTAAAGCAAATCGTTAACCAAAGCAACCAAAACCTAAGAACACAGAATTGTAAATACACGTAAGTGACAGATTTTCATTGGCCTAAGAGTTGTTCTTGTATCGAAAGAAAAAGACCATGGGTTTTTCCAGATAATATGGAGAATTATCAGATCTTGATGTTTTCATCCTTTTCCCTACTGTGTGTAGTATTCAGCACAAATAACTTTCATTGGCAATGTCTCCTCAGAAGAAGTCAAGAATAGGGAAAAAAAAAAGAAGAACAACAGATTTTGAAATGACTTCTTGTTGTCCTTGACCTGGGAAGCTAGTCCCAGTTCCATCTCCACCTTGGCCTTCCTGACCGCCCCCCTGCAGCCCTGAGCAACCACAGTATAATCCTCCCTGGTGATGGCCCCTCCTTTCCATTGGGTGTACGTCTCCCTTTTAGCTAGGAGACATTCCCGGATGCTTTTGGTGAGCCATGGGGGCTTTTGCGCCCTTCTGCTCCCTTTGATCCGTGTTGGGATTACCTCCCTTTGGGCTTGGAGGATCGTCTCCTTAAGGAGCAACCACTCTTCTTGGACATCTGACTCCTCTCCCCTCCGGGAAATCAGTGCCTCCCTGACTATTCTCCTTAGCTCATTGAAGTCCACCCTCCTGAAATCCAGGGCTGCTGCCTTGCTGCAGGCCTTTGCCATCCTGTGCTGGATGATGAATTCCAGCAGACGATGATCACTGTTGCCCAGGTGGTCGAGCACCCTCAGCCTCCTCACCAGGTCATCGCCTGTGGCCAGCATCAGGTCCAACAAGGCATCTCCCTTGGTTGGGCTGTGCACCTCCTGGGTTAGATGGAGGTCCTGCATTTGGGCTAGGAACGTGAGCGGTCAGACCTGGCTGACTGCTCTTCCCAGCAGATGTTTGGAAAGTTCAGGTCACCCATGATGACCACGTCTTTTGACCTAACTACCTCCATGAGCTGACTTAAGAATTCCTGGTCTAGCTCTTCCCCTTGGTTGGGTGGTCTGTAGTAGACCCCCACCGGTAAGTCTCTTTCCAGTGTTATAGTTTTACATTAATGCTGGCAGAGGGTAGATTCAGACTAGATATCAGGAGTTGCTACTTCACTGTCAGGGCAGCTAGGTTCTGGAACCAACTTTCAAGCGAAGTGGTGCTGGCTTCTACCTTGGGGGTCTTTAAGACAAGGATAGACAAACACCTTGCTGCGGTTGTTTGACCCCAGTACTCTTTCCTGCCACGGCAGGGGTTGGACTTGATGATCTGCTCAGGTCCCTCCTGACCCCACCAACTATGAAACTATGATGGAAGAGATCTGAGAAGCAGGCTCCCGGAGTACAAAGTTGTAGAGAAGTTTGAGCCGCTAGCAATACTAGATTCCCTGCTGTCAACTGAAGACAATACTGAGGGGCACACATACTGGAGCCTTTGCAGGCTCTAACAATTACTCTGGAGACACATTTTCCCAGAATTCTGGGAGGGAAACAAATGCGTGGGTTCCCTGGGGACAGTGGTGTGTTTAAAAGCTGCATTAGAGCTATTTGAGTAAAAATAGAGTATTAATTCATGCTTGTCTTGTTCCTTAATTCTTCTCTTTACCTTGGGAAAAAAACTATATATATGTGGAAGTAACACAACTTCCTAGAGACAAGTCTGAAAAGCAGATTGGATTCAGAGCTGAAATGTGCTCCAGACTTAGTTTTAGAAAGATTACATAATAACTTCATCAACCTCCCTAGGAATTTTGTTAAAGCATGTCTGAAGGGTTTGCTTGCAGTAGGGTCTACAGATATATAAGTTTGTTTTGCCATGCATATTGGTGTGATAGGTCATTTAGTGTTTTATGTACAGGGTAAACATAACAGACCAGGGACTAGGCCTGATGGACCCCCAACAGAAGTAGGCTGAAAAGAAGATTTAGTACTTCTAGTAACAATATTTTGTTGGCAGTTTGACAGCTTTGACCTAAGCCAAGTGACAGCTTTAGGTGATACACAGCATGCTGACAACTTATTACGTAAAGTATCACGGTTGGTTGTCAAAAGCTTTCTTGGAATCCAGAAATATAGCCCTGGCCAATTTTATGGCAGTAGAAATGTGTTCAGTAATTTCTAGCAAGGCAGTTGCTGCGTGGTGAGGCTGAAAGCAAAGACTGATGGAGAGTTATCTGATGCCAAAAAAGTTGTACACCTGCAGGTGGGCAGGTTTCCCCATATGCTTTCTCCTGTGGCATCCTTTTTAGCTAGTTCATGCTATTGTGTTTGTTTCCCATTTAAACTGTTGAACTGTCATGTGTTACAGAAAGATCATTGTGTTCTCCCAGCTATTTCTATAGATTGATTTGGACAAGTAGATCTTACAGACTACATTTTTTGTCTTGTTTTTGTTTGCTTTGCTTTTAAACTGTATTTATTAATGAATCCAACTTATCAAATAACAAATTTAAGATTTAAAGGTATGTCCAATCCCCTAAACTATACGTAACAACAAATATTTATCTTCTATCAACAGTGCTACCCAGTGGTGATGTGTAGGGGTGCATGTGCACCCCCTGAGATTGCTGCTGCACCACCTGACAGCCAGCGCTCCCCATGTAGTTGATGGGCAGGGGAGGCAGGTGGGAGTGCCAGTGCCCCACCTGCAAGTGCCGGCCGAGGAGTAGGGGTGCAAGGAGAAGTGCCACTGGCCATTCTGGGTGCCCTGCTTGTGCTCCCTGGTCAGTGCAATTGGCTTGGGCAACCCCCCCCACCGCTGGTTACTGACTGGCTGCTGAGCGGGGCACATGTCCCCCCTGACTCAGGGGGCACCGGTCGCCCATGGTGCTACCATAACCCAAGTCAGTGTCCATGGAAGTCTTACCTTCTTTTCTTCTCTTCCTTTCAGTTTCTGACAGGTCCTTTATGTCTCCATCGATTTTGGCTTTTGTGTTTCTTCATCTCTATTTTATAATTCACCCCCTCCTTTTCCCTAGAACTCTGCATAATACAAATCTCATTATCTTCTACTCATCTCTGCTTTTAAATTTTAAATTTATTCTAAACGTATTCTTAAATGTTAGCTCATGGAACTTGCACTTCAATAGTAAAAAAGTTTCTCAGATTTTCTGGTCTGGAGGCAGAAGTTTCTTTTTTTAGCAAATTCTAAAAACTTTCATGAGCTTTCCAAGTCAGCATCTTTTTGCATTCTCCCCTGTAGAACACTGATTTGATAGGACAGATTTTTCATTACTAAAACTCCACAAACTTTATAAAAGCAGTCACTGATTTTAAGGATGTCACTTCTCTTTTTAGTTATCCCTGTTAAACTAAACATTGCCCCTCAGGCTTATGCTGTTTTAGGACTGAGTTTATATACAGCAGTGGAACTAGGGACAGATGAGAAGGACATCTGCCCTGGGTGCTGTCTACGATGGGGCACCAGGATCCCCCTGGTGAGGAGTGCTTGCTGCAGCAGAGGCCATAGGAGCTAGGCAGTGCAATGATGCACTAACAAAATCAGTTTTTTCTGACGGTGGGGGCGGAATGGGGTAAGCAGAATGGGGCTCCTCTCCTCTCTCCTTCCCAGGAGCTTTTGCCATGATGATAAAAGCCCTATGCTGCTCCTACGTGGCCACAGGAACCTGGTAGCGCAGTGCTGCACCCAACTCTATATCAGGGGGCGGGATAGGGTAGGGCAGGGCGAGGAGGTGAATGTGCTAAGCACAGTAGTGCTCCACCGCCCTTGGGGAGCCATTGCCAGAACAGACATAGACCTGCTCACATACAATATATGTACTGTAGGGAGAGGAGAGTGAATGGGACACTAGGATCCACTCCGAGGGAGTCTGGATATGGGAAAGCTGATACTGCTGATGTTAAGCAGTGGCAGTGGCAGCAGCAGCACCCCTGGCAGGTAAGACTTCCCTTTGCCTCACACATGCTGCTGTATGACCCCCACTCCCATCTACCAAGGGCAACATATCCTTGCCTTCCCTCCCCTTCTGCCTCCCCCTCTCTCTCCCCTTTTCCTTCCCCCTCTGCAGGTGCTCCATAAGCTTGCTATGTCACTATATACATATATATGTGTATACACATTACATTTTGTAATATATACACACACACTATATATATATATATATATATATACATGCTACACACACATACACATATAAAATATGTGTGTGTGTGTATAGTATGTATATATATAGCATGTGTTTATATATATAAAAATAAATAAAACTTCAAAGTTTGTGCTGGGATAAAAAAAGTTCATAATTTATTTTTATCTTATTTTAAATGATGCAACAATATATTTAATTTTCAGTTAGGAAACTATATTCACAATCAATTCCCTGTGATTTTTCTAAGGAAGCCAGCTTTATTAGACCATGTTTTCCTTTTAAGTCTATAATGCAAATCATGCTTATACTACAACACTGACAGATACTAAACTGATCATTATAAAAACCATTATAAACCATTTAAAACTGTCTTTAGCCGATCAGAGGCACAAAGCCATTCTTTTGCCTTGTCTGGCACAATTCAAGCCCCAATTAAGAAATACAGGAAGCAAAAATGGAAATGCAGAATCAGATTTCACCTAATGTGAGAATCTATAGCTTGTTATAGTTAGCATTAACCAAATTCTTACTTCATCCAAGTTCAAAACAACTGCTGATTATATACATGGGCTTTATATATATATATACCTTTTCTGTTGCAGTGAATGAAACTTCAGTTGATTTAGGATATAGATTGTATTGTGATTTAGTATCTTTTCTGTTGGAGAGAGCCAGAGTTTCCGTAGAAACAGGAAAACGTAGTCAAAGAACAAACGTTTATGAGGATGAATATGTGCACCATCAATTAACACCTTGTTTCTTTCACAAGTTCAGCTATATTTACAACACTGCTATAAATCAGAGAAAGCAGACAGTTTTGTATGTGCATCAAGGCTGTGAGAGATGCACTCTGTGATACCAGACAAATATGGATTCACACCATATGGCTAGTTCAAGAGTTTTGACCAATTTAGAGCAAATGCATAATAATTTTCCACCAGGCTGGGTTACAATAAATATTAATTTAGACCTGAAATAACGAAAGGGAAAGTGGACAAAGATTAACTATAAGTTATGTAAAGCAACAACAGTTTTCAAGACTGTCTTCTTGCCTTGGTTGGCTGTTTGCACCTGAATTCTATACTGTTTACTTAAATTCAGGTCTTAGTAAGATCTCACCGTTTCTATTTTCAAGTGACAGATTATCAGCTTGAATCCTAAAATACAAAGTCCAAAAGAGTTCAAGCCTTGAGTTTGAGTGTGGTTTAAAAACGGTGAAACAAGACAAGAGCTCAAATGCAAAAAAAAATGTGGGTGTAGTAAAAACTCTGGTGATCACACAGGTGGTTCTGTTCCATACCTTTTATTCTTGATTAAATTCAGTTTCATGCAAGGAATTTTTCTTTGGAGCAGTGATGTATATTGACTGATGGACCTGGGTTTTTTCACTATGTCTGTAAAACCTCACTGCCGTGGAAATGTAGTCAAGGTATAAGCCTGTGGAAAAATGTGGTTTGCACATGCTCAGGGGAAGCTTGGTAGAGTTCCAAGCTCACCACTGATCATGCTGCAGCCTACAGCCACAAGAAGTAGGGGGTGACTTTCTGTACAGCTGCAGTTGTTCGTTGTTCTGGGCCCCGCCAGATCTGGGTCCAGCTGCCAGTGTCAAGACTAGGGAAGCTTGAGTCTCCTGTGCTGTCAGTTACTTAACTGGACCAGTCACCCTGGAGAAGAAAACCATCAGATGCAGAAGAGACTGGAATCAGACCTCTGTAGGGGACCTGTGTGTTAGAAGAGATGATGTGAAAGTTATTCCTAATCGCCAGCCTAAATTTCCACTGCTGTAATTTATGACCGTTGCTTGTTGTCCTGTCTTTTACAGCCACAGGAAATCTTCATCCCCACCCCTTAGGTATCTGAAGACTATATTCCCCCAAAACAGTAATCTCTTCCATTTCAAGATCATTTAGCCAAAATCATTAAGTCCTTTCATCCTAGAGTACTAATATGAGTGTGCATCAGGTTTTTTTTTTGTTGCTAAAAATATTGTACCGTGTTTCTGTTGTTTGTTTTTAATCACTGAGTTGAATCTTGGATGTCACTGGTCAAAAATATTGATGTAACTAGAAATGTAGGACACCTCAAAAACTATATTAAAAGAACATTGGTAAGGTGGCAAAGTAAAGTATGCAAAAGGTAGGAAAATGTCAGAATGAGGATTGCCTGTACAACCTTAGTATGTGTCCCTTGTGCTTATCCATTAGGTGAACAACTGTTTGCTGTCTTGTTTTCTCTTCGTTGGTACATGTGTGGCCACCCCTTGCTTTCTTTTCTACATACTACATGAATCCTGCTTTGAAGACAAAAATCATTCATTTCCTTCAGAGCCTTTCTATGGTGCTTATCACTGTGGTATCTCAGGTATAATTAATTAATTAATTGATTGATTAATGTTGACAACAACTTCTGGGATATGAGGGGACATGTAGGCTGCTGTCCTGTCCCCTCACCCAGGAAAAAAGGATTCTAATTTGCTAGGGTAATAACCAAGAGGACCCCTGCCTCAGCTTAATTAACTAGACATTAACTAGACCTGTATAATTAGCCAGCATGTCTGGTCATGGCAAATGAGGCCAAGGGCCCCAGAAAGGAGGCACAAAGCACCATAGAAAGGTTTGAATAGATAACAACCATGGCCTTATTAAGTTGTCTGGCTCACTTTGGGATGTAAATTATATGTTGCATCTGGTTAAAAAGGACACTTATTGTATACTGAAGGTGTTTGTGGAGAATGTGATATGCTGAACATGCTAAATGAAAGACTGCTACAGCCAAGGACATGGTTTATACTTTAAAAGGCTGAAGCCATTGCATCAGTTCAGAGGTAAACCCATTCTAAGACATTTGCATGTCTTCCAGCTTTGGGAATAAGAATGAGATATGATACAGCTTCCCTTATTACCTTAGCCTCCTTCAGCATCCAGAACAGGTTTGTCCTGCATGCTGAATAAGATAGAGGTCCTTTGGAAAAGGAAGATGTGATTTTGTAACTACAGACTGTACTGTGATACAATGGGGCTGAATTAAGCTGGCAAAGACAACCTGTCTTTCTGGCATTTCTTAACCTTTAGACCCTTAATAAAGTAGTTATGAGCACAAAGACACACAAACAGACTGGCACAGTGGCATCCACAATTAAATTAAAAACTAAATTAAAAAAAGAATTTAACAAGCCAGAAGCCTACAACACTAAATAAGCCATGTAATTTCATTCTGCAGGGGCTTTAGGTCAGAAGATCTCAAAATGAAAAGCAATACAAAAAAGTGAGTGGGTTGCCATGGCATAGATACCCCCCCGCCTTTGGCAATGTCATGTGCAGTGAGCTCTCAGCTCACTGGCTTGTCAGCTGCAGGTCTTGCCAGAGCTCCACATGTACATGAGCTTTGGGCTTACCAGCTGGTCAGCACCGAGTCTGCCCAGAATCCCTGCTTTCAAGCAGCTCTGGAGCCAAGGGGTGAACACTAATTCAACCTAGGGAGTGAGCACACCCTGCATTCAATGTCAGTGGAAAAAAAGGGAATGAGCAGACCCTGGGCTCTGGAGCTGCTTGAAAGAAGGGGTGAGTGCTGCTACTGCTGCCCATCCCCTTTTTTCTTTTTCCCCAGCACAGGCATGAAGGAAGGAAGGGAAGTAGACAGGGGAAAGGTGAACAGCAGGGGTCCTCCCCCCCGGGCTCTGGAGCTGCATTGACATGTTGGTGAGCTCAGAGAACTCACTAGCAACCAGGATCCCAGCAAGGGGTTGTGTGGACACACTCCCTTAAGCCAGTGATTTCTAAAGGATGTACTGTGGCACACTAGTGTGCTGTAAGAGCAACAGAAATTTGCCAGATCTCCTTGTGTGAGGAGGTAAATGCTTTCCTTCTGTTGCACACCCTGTGCCTGTCTCAGCTACTTCAGTGGTGTCTGTGGTTGCTTCTCTGGGGATCCTGTCACTACTACTGTCTTCCCCTATTCCCTGACCCCAGGTAGCCCCTGTGCTGCTTCCTTTCCTATACTTCCAAAGGTGAACTCTGCTACTAGAGAATGGGCAGGCAGATGCATAGAACCACATGATGCAGCTTGGCTCATCCCTTCTTGCTCTTCCTAGGCTCCAGGTGCTAGCAGCAGGGATGGTTGCTGCTTTTCGGAGCAGCCTTAGCAGTAGGAGCTACCCTTGCCCCCTGAGGTACAGACTCCAGGGGTTGGGAGAGGGCAGACAGTAGAAAAAGAAAAGCATAGCAGGATGAGGTCCTGCCCCTGTCAGTCTTAAGTGGCACCAGCTAGTTTAGTGATTCTTGACTTTCTTAGCCTGGAGGCCCCCTATATATCTTTTCTGAACTAAAGATCTTTTTCTGTGATTTTTAACTGGAGTGCCATGGAATTCAGAGAAGTTATAGAGGAGCTCTTGAGGCTACAAACATTGAGACTCACTGATATAGAGACTAATCCTTTGCTTAAAGAAAGATGTATTTGATGTCAGTTTTTTTAACAGTACATCTCAGCACTTGTATGATTTTCTCTGGCAGGGGAATGGAATATGGTATGTGTTTGAAATACATACACAGCTCTGTTTGGGTATAAGAATGAAGTGTGCTGCCAATTTTAATCCAGAAAAATAGTATGCCTCAGGTTCCCAAAAGTTTGGAAAACACTGCTGTAAGCTGTGCCGCCCATGCACAGTGAATTCTTTTCACTGCCTGTGTGCCACACTGCTGAAGGGGATGTGGCTGCACCCACCGTGCTGTGATCCTGGATCTGCCCATGCAAAGATCTGCTTTTTCAGGGAATCAGTATATGGCAGGAAAAGCATTTTGGTTTATGTCTTCTCCAGAGTTTCTGAAATACTGTCACATATAAATACACACATAAAATAGGGTCATCATGGGCAGATACCTATGCTAGAATGATCCCTTTTCAGGACTGAATTGAGACTTCAGTTTGTGACACAGTTACAAAGCTGAGAACTTGATGTGTGTCTTAGAGTGAAGTTGAAAAAGAATTCACAGATTGAACGAATCTGTTAATTGATCAAAAATCCAACTGCTCACATTTTAAACATTTCTAACACTTAGTGTTTTTTCTTTTAATGTTGAGGTGTGCATGTAAAAAAAACATTTGCCGAGCTGTAACTTTTCACTCTATTTGGGTCAATCATCAGGACAAGGAGATACAGAATTGTGATTGTGCTATCTTGAACAGCATTTAAACTTTATGTAGGATGTGAATTATGGACTTGATAGGTAGCACTCCACATTTCAGCAGGAGGCACATCTGGTAGAGCAGTAATGCAACAAGTGTGAAACTTCATACAGGTCATTTCATCCCTCTACATTTAATTGACTAGAATTTAGTGTTGCATTTAAATGGTTTCAATTTAAGAAAGGACTTTGCTTTTTAAAGATATAAAAGATCTTGGGTAGTTTTGAAATTTGAAAATGACAAGTGATGAATGTAAAATCTGGTGATGTTTTACTTCAGGAAAACTATGATTGCATTCTTTCACCTGCAACTGCAGCTGTCAGGGTGGGCAGGGGCAACAGCAACCATGTGCTCCATGCCCCAGGCCAAAGTGGGGCCTGAACTGCAGCTTCAGCCACAGCCATAGCCCCCCCCCTCCCCCATTGCTGCCTCTGGCCTGCCCTCCCCCTCCCCCCCATCAGATTCATGGAGGATGAGCAGGGTGGGGGGGAGGGCAGGGTCAGAGGTGGCAATGGGAAGAGGAAAGGCAGCAAGAGGGGGCCAGCCATGGAGGAGCAAGCAAGGCTCTGGGGTAGGACAAGCAGTGGGGAAGGCAGGTGCCAAGGGGTGTAGGTACAGAGGGACAGCAGACAGGACACACAGGCACGGGGTGGGGGGGGCGGGGGAAGGTGGCAGGCAGCAGGTAGGAGGAAACAGATGGCAGTGGGCCACTTGGCTCCCCTGTCTCCTGCCCCCCACCAACTGCCTACCTCTGTATCACTGCTTTCCCCATTGTAGCAATGGTGGGGAGGACAATTTAAGATGATTCTCTAATAATTAGGTTCTATACTTGGAAAATTCTAACAAATTTTTAAATTTTTCATACATAGACTCCAATTGTGGGGGTCATCTTAAATTTGAAGTCATCTTGGATTCAAGTAAACACAGTGTTTTTTCACTGTTTGTTATTAGAATTATACTTTTACATGGCCTTTAGTCCTGCAGATGAAACATTGTTGATGTTTTTTATAGTTGGAAGAATTGTTTTCTGCAAAATATTTTTGCATTACACTTCACTTGTTTTCAAGCTTACAAAACTTCCATACGATTCTAGAGCAGTTTTTATGACATTTCAAAATTTGTAGATGAAATTTTGCATTTTTATTATGATTACTATAGATTATGCAGATGTATAAATGATGTGAAATATTCTTATAATGTGGATCTTTAATGAAGATTATTTTATTATTCACATGAAAAGCAATCATCAGCCATTATTTTTGCCTTAAAAAAATAAGATCTTGAACTTCTATTATGCATCACTGAGAATAAGAAAGCAATATGACTACAGTAGTGTAATCAGTGAACAAAACTTACACCAACCATTAATGATTCTTTTATTGTAAGGGAATAATGGTTGTGAGGCAGAAATTTGGCACAGATGAACAAGACATAGAAGGCGTATCAAAATCTTGGTGCTACCATTCACTGGCACAAAGGGTGAGGGAGCATTAACACTGCCAGCATCTTTGTGCACCACTAAATAAGCTGGGTGGGTTCAGTCAGATCTAGCTAAGATAAAAATATGCACCTTTTAAAGGATGTAATAATAGTTGCTTCTCTGTGTGCTGCCACTGTGCATTAGGTAGCAGTGCATCTGTCAATATGCTGTGCTGGCCCTTTCTTATAGAATCAAAATAATTCAAAGGGTGTAAAAATAATAGTCATAAAAAGACCTTATCCAAATCATTGTATTAATAATGTAAAATTGTGATTTGTGAACCAAAATTCTTGAACAGGTGAAAGAAAAAAAGATCAGTCTGAAAGATTTCAGTCTTGTCTGGAGAATGACCTATCCAACATTCTTTAGACTTTAATTAATTAAAAGCAGAGAGAAAGTGAGGATTTTGGCTCAGGATAAATATTCCAGGCTTGAACAGAAGTTGTTGCTTTAATGACCTGGACAGTATCCAGGAAGTATGCAAAGGCTAGCAGGCAACTCTGACAGCTAATATATCTGATAGGAAAGAGCATTTTGGCCAATTAAAGAACTAGGCTAGAAATAATGGTTTGTCACTCACTGTAACTGAGGCCAATTGGTCCAGATTAACCAATGGGTTATCCTTTGTAAATGAATTTAAAGGTCACAATGAGCTGCCTGTACTGGGTAAAAGATAAAAATGTTACTTTAATGTGGAGGGAAAAGATTTTCAAATACTAGACATGGAAATAAGAATTAGATTTACAAATCATATAAAATCACCTTGAATGGACAAAGCAATTGCTTTTATAGCAGAAGGTCATAACAAACCATTTTTTGTATAAAAGTGTGAATTTCTATCCACTGTGAAAAGCTGATCCAGTATTTACAGGCAGATGTTCTCCTGAAGAACTTGGTTATTAACTAACCACTGGAAGCATGTAAGGATTTAGACAATCCACCATTGTGTATCTGTCAGAACTGGGGCTAACTTCCACTTCTTACAATAAAACAGTCAGTCTCACTGTGGCCTACAAAGAATGATCTTAGATCTGCATGTTACAGTTTACATGGTCTGGATCACATCCCCATGAGATAATAACTGTCTAAGGTTCCTTCAAGATACAGCCTCTGCATTCTTCCACTGCACAGAAAGGTAGGGTTTACTTCTTTGTGGAAATTGTGTGGCCACTTCCCCCCAAGACCTACTGGGAGTACAGGACTGTCCATGTAGAAGATCTTGCTTCTCAGAGTCTTATAGTACTGCCCTTACTCTCTAGCAGTGCCAATCTTTGAAGTGAGACTGATATCTTTTATTAGACCAACTTAAATAGTTGGAAAACAATTATTAAGCAAGCTTTCGGGTTCAAAAATCCTTTGTCAGGCTAAGGAAGTCTCTGCAGTTGGTGTGTGCTCTTTACTTTTCATTCCATCCAGGAAGAAGCCAGAGGCTGGTCTGGTCTGCATACAAGACAGGTACTCAGTGACAATGTAGATTGAGGAGTCAATGGGTGAGACAGGCAGGGGCGGGGAGGAAGAGAGAGAAGGGGGATGAATAGTGGAGAGATACCTGGGGAGTCAGATGTCAGGCAGGTTTATAATGTGTCATAAATCCAGTGTCTATATTTAGTCCATGGTTTTTAGTGTCCAGGAGGCTGATGGAGTGGAGTTCATAGGCTTGCCTCTGGGAAGTGTTTTGTAAGTTCCCTTTGATGATCAGGACTGAGAGATTGGAGAGAGAGTGGTTTTCTTGCGAGAAATGTGCCCCCACAGGTAATTGGGTATTCCTGTCTTTGATAGATTTCCAGTGTGCATTCATTCTGGCGTGCAGTAGTTGTTTGGTCTCTCCTACGTATTTTCCATCAGGGCATTTGGTGCATTGCATGAGGTATATTACATTTCTGGAGGTGCAGCTGTAAGATCCAGAAATGCTGATGGCTCTGTTGTGGGGTGTAGTAATTGTGGGGGTGGTGGAGATGTGTTGGTGGGATTTGCATTTCTTGTCATGGCATGGTCTGGATCCATCTGGTGTGTTCTGGGCTTGAGGAAGTTTGCTTCTGGTGATGAGGTTAGTGAGGTTTGGTGGTTGTTTGAAGGCTAGGATGGGTGGCTCTGGGAAGATCTTTTCAAGAGTAGGGTCTGTTTCTAGTATGGGTTGCAACTGTTTGAGGATTTTCTGTACAGGTTCGAGGGAGGGGTGACATGTTATAACCAGCGGTGTGCGATTTGTGGGGGGGGGGGTTCTTCTGTACTGCAGCTGTTCTTCACATAGTATCTGGGTGGCTCATACCTGTGGGGGCACATTTCTCACAAGAAAACCACTCTCTCAGTCCTGATCCTCAAAGGAAACTTATAAAACACTTCCCAGAGGCAAGCCTATGAATTCCACTTCATCAGCCTCCCAGACACTGAAAACCATGGACTAAATATAGACATTGGATTTATGACAAATTATAACCTGCCTGACATCTGACTCCCTAGGTATCTCTCCACTATTCATCCCCCTTCTCTCTCTTCCCTGCCCCCCCACCTGTCTCACCCATTGACTCCTCAATCTACATTGTCACTGACTACCTGTCTTGTATGCATACCAGCCCAGCCTCTGGCTTCTTTACTTTTCATCCCATCCAGGAAGAGCACGCACCAACTGCTGAAACTTCCTTAGCCTGATAAGGGTTTTTCAACCCGAAAGCTTGCCTAATAATTGTTTTCCAACTATTTAAGTTGGTCTAATAAAAGGTATCAGATTCACCCATACTTGAGAGATAAGGTTCCTAACGAACACATGCAATGTAGTAAATTCCACAGTAGGTATTGTAGATTTTTTTCTCTACAGACAACATACGTAATATGAAGGGACTGCACAAGTACTGCTCTGTTGAAACAGATGTATTTGCCAGCATATGTAATATGCAAAGTCTAACTATTTACATACCGTGCTGCTTTAGTAAGTTTTGGAAACACAGAAGTTGGTGAGGCCCTCTAGTGAGCATTCAAGCTTTTTAAAGGCATATGACCAAATTCACTTAAGTATGGAATTAGGTCCTGAAGCTAAATTTGAAAATTAAGGACTACACACATTGGTTATTGTAAGACAATAGCTCACTATCCTGATCATTATTCGTTTTACTTTAGATACGTGAAATCAACCACACTGAAGGTATCTACTGTGTTTCTGCAGAACATTTGAAAATTCTGTGTATTTTCCAAATATGACTGTGTGAAAAAGGAGTAATTTGCTAAGTTCCTAAGTCTGATCCAAATATTCAGTGGGTGAATCTGAACATGTTAAAAAGTGCACACATCTACCAGCCTGCATGCTTTTACTACATCTTCATATACAAAGGCAGTAACTATACATGCCTAGGAATAATTGAGCATTGCACCGAAGTAGGTCTATTTAAAATTTAACTTTCATGCAAAACTTAAGTAACTACATGTGCAAACATTCTATACCTGTAGCAGTATTTTTATGTGCTGCCTCTGAATTTTACTTTTGTAAAATATAATTTGTCAGAGGACAGTATTCAATATTTTTTAGTTAATGTTCATGGGAGATTGTGTATATACATCTGGATGGGAATTATTTTTGTACAAAGGAGAGAAAATACTTCAAAAGAATTTCACCATTTCAAATATTGATTTTTTTAATTTTAAAAGGCAACAGTAATTTTTATGTAAACTTTTTAAAATGTACTCTAGGCGTTATTTAACAATACTTTAGAATCTGAAAAAAATAAATTAATTTTCTGAGTAGATCGGTTTGAGGGTGCTAACTTACTAACAATCATATCTTTATTAATATCAGCATTATTAATGTAACATTTTATAGCAGTAAATTAAAAAGCCATTCAGGACTAGGATTCCATAAGTGTGTGAGACACTAGAAGCATTTACACAAGATGCTATGTTGCTGTAGCAATGAGCTATGGTGATGTAGCTCATCACTATGGTGACAGCATTGGTGGGCACAAACTGTGATGCCACTGCTACTGTGTAGTAGTAACAAGCTACTGTGCAGTAGGTTTGGAAACGACCTGTGCAGCACTGGGACTGTGCCATATCGGTGGTCACTGCGCAGTCATTTAGTAACAACTGGGGAATTGAGCCCACAAGTAGATGCACCCATTGGTAAAAATGGTCCCCTGTAATAAAGAACTTAGAATCTAAGAAAAATACTCTGGGTGCTGTCGCGTCCGATGACCGGTGTACCCTGGATCTGCAAGCCTGGGTCGGCACGACCGGCTGGACGTGGGTAGGGTAAGGTGGTCGGACAGGTGGGTAAGCGAGCGGAGTCAGGAGGTTTAAAGCGTATTGGTTACACAGAAAGTTTATTTTTATTTACACTACAGAAGAATGCAGCGTAGGAAGGAAGTCATGGTTGCGCGGTGTAAAAAGAGAAGTTGAGCTATTTAGCACAGCACTGTAGATATTTTGTTGTTCAGATTACAAACTGAGTAATACAGATTTTTAAGCAAAGCATATAGGTGACTTCGGTCAGCAGGCTTTCGAGAGCTCTTGACAAGAATGGACGAGTCGACAAAATCGGATACGCCTGAAAATTTTTACCGTAGGCGGGGAGAGAGGTCAGTGACTGGCCAAATCGCTGGCTGTGTCTCCTGGGCGTGCATGGAGATCTCCACCGAAGGCGGAAATCTTTCTAAAATTATAGCTTGCAGGGTGGCCTATTACAACACGCCAGGCATGAATAATTACAGGACTGCCAATCATGACTGTGAACAGACTCTGTGTGTTTCTCACTTCTGCTCAGGTTGACTGTGAGATTGACTGAGCATGTGTTTTGCATTTAAGCTGGGGGGTGTTTTTTGGATACGGAACTATAATGACAAAATATGTTATGTTAGCCTTTGACCTTTTTGCCATTGGCATCTGAAACCAAAGATTTTTCTTTGACAGGTGCCTCTACACATACACCCAACTATGTTGTTGTTACTGTGCAGTCATTTAATACTTACTAAAGTTAGCAAGTACTAAATAACAGCACAGTAACAGCTATTACTGCACAGTCCTGGCAGTGTACAGATTGTTTCTGACCCTACTGCACAGTAGCAATGAGCTCCTGCACAGTAGTTTGTTGCTACTATGTGGTAGTGTTGGTGTTATAGTTCATGCCCTCCAATGCTACCTCATGGTTGCTCACTGCTATGTCTCCATAGTGTCTCGTGTCAACATGCCCGCTTATTCCTATTCAAATTCCTTTCCACAACTCTGGATTCACTACTTGGATTCCACCACCATCCACAACCCACCACCATCACGACACACACATTTAGGAAAAGAAGAATGGTATAAGCAGGAAAACATTAGTTTCACTTTTTTATGTATGCAGAAGTAAAAAGAAAGTTTTAGAATGTCACAGTCAAGGCATTATTATAAGATGCTGTTACAGTGACTTTGTAGAGGTTAATGGAGTGACTCATATTATTACTTTGTATGTTTGATGGCGTGAAGCCCTGTTCCTCTTTGTGTAAGACTGCTTCCAAGTATGCAGATCAATGAGTACAAAACCCTGTTGGACGCCACTTCTTGATACTAGAGTAAGTTTTGTTTTGCTGCAGAATTTGATTTCATTTCTCCTTTTGTAATCAGCATATATCTAAGGAGAAAATCTGATTTCCTCGTTCAGGATTTCTTATTCTTTAATACATAATTCTACTTTTTACATTCAGAGGATATTTTCTCAGCACTTTGGTTTGGCATAGTTTGGAACAGAAATAGTATTTCCTCCCTTCCCCTCCTCCCCCCCATTTTTCAGCAAAGGTCAGCAGCCATTTTTTGAACTAATTCTCCCCACACCCTGGACCTTCCCTGCAGTGGCTCTGCCAGCAGAAGGGCATAAAAGTGTAAATGGAGTGCAGTACAGGAGCAGTAGCCACAGGTATGCTGCTGCTGGAGGAGATGGCCACCTCCTACTGGCCAGTTATACCTCTGCTAGGAAAGTACTATGATATTTCTTTTAAAGAAGTGTAGGAAGGATTTCTTTCAAGGTCACCACTTCCAGTAGAAGAAAATACAATGAAAAAAAATCACAGCAACATTTAATATAAGAAAATAATAATTGATTTTCAGTATAGGGTCATGTGGAGGCTTGGTAAGTTCCTTAAAAGTCAAGTTAAGGATCAACCTCTTGATGGGATTCTTTATGATTAGCTTATGAGTAAAGTTTTCAGAAGAACCCAGGAGATTTAAGAAGCTTTAGTCCAATTTTCAGAAGTGATTTAGGCCTTAACTTTGAAGATAGTTACGTGCATAACTCCCATGTACTTTTAAGGAATCTGCGATTTAGAAAGCTAAGGATATGGTAACAGAGTTGTGCTGAGTCCTAATACTGCTGTGCTGAGGCACACTGGACTTGCTCATCATAGAGTAGCTCCTGAACCAGGAGCAGAGCTGCCTCACATGTGTTGCCACACAGTTGTCAATAGGGTTTACTGGCAAGTGTATAAGGCCACACTAAACTGGCTATGCTGCTTTCTATCTCGGATGACCATGGCATATCTCAACACGGTTCTGCCTTGTACCAGGTAGACTTACCTAAATATCAGTGGGTGTGTCTACACATGCTCTTTAATGCACAGTAGTTGATTTTACTGCACATTAAAATGTCACATCAAAAATCAGGCTAATATGCAATGTGCAGTAAAAATAGGCTACTGCACATTAAGCATCACTAAAAAAAGCATGTGCTTTTGCTATTGTGCATTAGAGCATCCTAATGTGCATTTATGAAGTACCTCACATTAGAGGTACTAGATTTAATGCGCAGTAGCAGATGCACATTAATGAACATGTAGACGTGTCCATCGACTCTGAATTACTTTTAGCCTCTGAAGGGCCACCTCACTTTTGCAAATGGGACTTAGATTCCTCAGGTCACATCTGTATTGTAAATACACTGTTCATGGAAGCAGTGCTATCAAGCACATCACAGTGCTCTGCAAAGGCTATCTCCTATTTTGGAAATAGGATAACTATATCCATGCAGTTCTTCAGGTAGGCTAACAATCATTTCTGAGTGACATTAGCTGGATTGCATACAGATAAGGCCACTTGTGGCCCAGTGTGGACATGACAATTCCTTTTCTGGTTTAGTTGGCAGCCTGCCTAGAGTAGTTCAGCATGCTTGAGGATGCCAATCTGGAACACAGTAAATGTATCATGTAGACGTACAAGGGTGTAGGTTGTAGCTGTGTTGGTCTAAGGACAGAGGCAGACACGATTCTTTGGTTGAATCTGATATCTTTTATTAGACCAACTCAAGATGTGGTACATGTCACTTGGAAGTTTTTGAAATTATTATTCTGTCTCTCTTTGTTGGTGCTCGCAGGAAATGGGGTGGGGCACATAGTGAGTGAGTGACATAGGCATGCAAATACACAGAAACACATGTATTTTATGGCTGCGTTTTAACAGAAAGCGCTCATCATGTTTACAGAGCATGTTGTAGATTTGAGTGTTGCAGTGCAAAGGTATCCAGTTTAAAATCTAGAGTTTGCAAAATCTTAATCAGCAACTGCAGTACTTTCCCATGGGATGTGAAACAAGGAAAAATCAAGGCAAATAATCTGCAATAGGCAATAATATTAAGGAAAGAGGAGTAGCACCTTTTTGACCCAATGAAGCTCACCAGACAGTGCCCTGTTTTTCCCCCCTTTCCTTAACTGTCATTGTATCTTTGCTCCTGTAAGCAACTCAGTCTCATTAAAAACAATGTGGTGAAACTAGTCACCTCATTACACTCACTTAGACTGAGTTCTGATAGCCAGCACTTACTGTTCATTATAACTGCCACTTAGGATTTGTGAACCCCTATTGGCACCTTCATATTTTTTGTCCTACTTTGAAATTTACATGTCTTCAGAACAACTAAAATTCACAAGAACAAACTAATTAATGGATTCCAGTTTTGACAGCTACAAGAAGACAGATGAGAAAGTAACATGCTTCTGGCAGCGTGTTATCAAATGGGAGGCAACAGTGCATTCCCTCTATGTGGTACAGTGAGCTGGAACAGACACTGACAGATGACACAGCCCTTGACAGTGAAGCCTGTATAAGCTGACAGCTCCACTTGCAGTCAGTCAAGTCCACATTTTGCTCTGGAACTGAACCAACTTGATTTGCAGAATATGCTTTCCTTTATCTGCTTTCTGAATGTACAGTGGGTGAAATGAAAACCATTTTCATGGTATTTACATGGGAGCAATGGATCCCAAGATCTACTACAGTAAAAAAAAAAAAAAAAGATAAGGGTAAATTAAGTTTGAGAGCAATAAAAACTGAAAATGTCTTTTAAAACTTAGGTTTTTCATTTTCTTTTTCTTTCTTTGCTTTTTTAACTTGAAGGAAAACATCTCGGACTTCCTTCACTCTGCTATCAGACAGCCTCATTCTACCCCACTTACCCTTTATAACAGTAGTGCTCAATCATGGCCTGCAGATCTGTGCCATCCAGTTCCTGAGGTTCCCCACAGTTCCTTACATTACTGCTCCCCTGCTGCCATATGTCTGGACCTGTGGGGAGCCCGGTGTCCAGATAATGTGGCTCTTGTGTGCTAGGTAATACTAGCAAGCAGTCAGGCTGGCACACAGGGTCACTGTGTCTGGATAGGGGTGTGCAGGGTTGGGAGGCATGCAGCTGTATCTGGCTCATGGGGTCAAGGGCAATGTGTGGGGCCAGAAGGTTGGACACCATTGCTATTATAAAGGCATACATGAGGCAAAAAGATTTGCATGCTGACATGTATCACACTCAAGAACAAACTTTCCCTCAGATCTACATAGTGGAGCTTTGCTACAAGACTTCACTCATTCCTACTGTACATGTGTAGAAGACAGGAGGAGAGAGACTGTTCTAAACAGGATGGCACAGAGCATTGGAGTCAATATCCAATTTGTATGTTAGAAAGAATTTTGTCCAAATGAGGAAATAGTCCTAACAAGTCAAAATTGTTTTAAAAAGCCCAGGTCTCCCAGAAGCTTTCCTTTAGTTTCTCAGTTATTATACTTCTCCCTCCATTACAGAAAGACTTAGAGATCTACTTAAAGAAACTTAAAGTTTTATAGCTCTGGTGACAAAACATATTGGCACAAAATGGAACCTCATTCCATTCTCATGCAAGCAAGGTGACCTACACTGGAAAATTAACTAAGGGAACAAGGATGGAGGAACTTGGAGAAAAGCTGAAGGATTCTGAATAGATACCTCATAGATTTATAGATTCGTAGATGCTAGGGTTGGAAGTGACCTCAACAAATCATTGAGTCCCACCCCCAGGGCAGGAAAAAGTGCTGGGGTCAGATGACCCCAGCCAGATGCCTATCCAGTCTTCTCCTAAAGACCCCCAAGGTAGGGCACAGCACCATCTCCCTTGGAAGCCCATTCCAAATTTTGGCCATCCTTACCGTCAAGAAGTTTTTCCTGATATCTAGCCAAAATCTGCTCTCTGTCAGTTTGTGACCATTGTTCCTTATTACCCCAAGAGGCACCCTGGTCAACAGAGCATCTCCAATCCCTTGCTGTGTCCCTCTAATGAATTTGTAGGCAGCCACAAGACCACCTCTCAGCCTTCTCTTGTGGGGGGCTGAAAAGGTCCAGGTCCCTCAGTTTCTTCTTATAGGGCTTGTCCTGTAAGCCTCTAACCATACAACTGGCCCTCCTCTGGACCCTCTTGAGTCTATCAACGTCCTTCTTGAAGTGCAGCACCCAGAACTCGACACAGTACTCCAACTGCGGTCTGACCAATGCAGCATAGAGCAAAAGTATCACCTCCTTGGACCTATTTGTCATGCATCTGCTGGAAAGCAGCTCCTGTAGCTCTCTCCAGGTAAGTCTATGGGGGCAGCAGGGAGGCATGGGTGATGCAGCAGGGGAGTTGAGGGGGGACAATGGCCATGCATTGGGAGGTATGGGGGAGGCACAGGTGACATGGTGGGGGGACACAGGTGATATGGTGGCAGGGCAGGGGAGTGCATGTGGGGCATGTGCTCCCCAAGATTTCTGCACCCCCAGCAGGGTGCTGGGCTGCAAGTGGGCTGGACCAGCTCTGGAGAAGCCGCCTCTGTGGTCCAGGTCAGGAGTGAGGGGCACTGGCAGTGCCAGGGAGGCTGTGGCTTTGGAGTGAGGAGCAATGGCATGGGCAGGGGCAGGGCACTGACATACCAGAGCTGTTTAGCATCACAGAGCAGTAGGGGGGCAGCTGAATCCATGTCCTAGCAAGTGAAGGGAGAAGGGGAAGCTCTGATTTTCCATGATAAAAAAACCCCAAAATCAGATGCCAGAATATATAGGTATTTAGAATTCATTATAATGATTGAGTCATTGGTAGGCTTCTAAATTGTTTTAAAATTGTAAATATATCAGTAAAACGTGTTCAATTGAAAAATGTGGATTTTGTGTTTTTTAAGCAGAGAATTTGGGGTTTTTAAACAGATAAAACCAGGATACCTGGTAAGTTCCAAGCCTGATTTTTTATTTTGATCTAACAAGTGTCTGAGAGATATTGGGTGTTTATATACCTTGACCCATAGGTATACTTTTTAGAAAAAGGCCTTGAATCCAGCAAATTACTTAATCACAAACTGTTCTGTTCACTTCAGTGGTACCACTCAAATATGATCAAAGGAAAATAGGGTTAAAAAAAGACTTAAAGAGGCATCTCTTCTACTCCCCTGCACAGGGTGGGATCATCCCTGACTAAACCAATCCCAGTGAAGTGTCTAACCTACACTTGAAAATTTTCAGGGATGGAGATTCCAGCTTCTAGGTGACCTGTTCCAATGCTTAACCAACCTCATAGTCAGAAAGTTCTTCCTAATGTCCAACCTAAATTTCCTCTGCTGCTGCGTGAGGTTTTTTCTTTTACAGCCACAAAGAAAAGGCTATCTCTATTATTTTTACAATTACCCTTCAGGGATTTCTAAACTGTTATCATCTCACAGCCTCAGTTGTTTCTTCGCCAGACAACATAACCCTAGTTCTTTCCTTATAAGTCATTTTTCCAGGCCTGTAATAATTTTTGTTGCTATCCACTGGAGAGCAATATGTGCACATTTTACTTGAAATGTAGGGCCCAAAGCAGGACACAGTGCTCCAGGTGAGGCCTCACTAGTGGTCTGCTGTAACTTCCAGGGACAGCCTAGGCCCCTGGGAACCAACCTTTTTGGCAGACATGACACCAGGTAAGCCCCAACCCCTCCCTAAGTACTACTCCAGTCCCCTTCTGCATGCATTAGTTTTGCATTAATTTGTGCACTCTCCTCCCTGTTCTATCTGCTGCAACTATTGCTCTGCATTCTCCTCCCTCCTCTGTCTTCCCTGCCAGATCTGCTGCATGCCATGAAAAGTGGCTGTACATGCCATTTGAAATGGCACATACTGTGGGGTGGCCAGGCAATAGTTCTCCAGTCTGTATTTATGCATGTTAATATTATGCAGATCTTTTACATGTTTAATGGCTCCCAGCCTAAGTGTGCAACTTGTGTTTCATATACCTTCATCCATGGGGTGGATGTAGGATTTTAATAAGTGAAGTGCAGGTGATGTGGTTGATCATTACCAGAGATTTTGGCTTTCTCTGTTTAAAAAGTGCAAATTCTCTGATTTAAACCCCCCCCCCACAAATTTGCATTTTTCCATGATTAAAATGAAATGCCACTATATATATATCAGTTGAACACTGTTTTATTAATATATTTACAATGTTAAAGTAATTTGGAAGCTTACCAGTGCCTCAATCACTATAAAAAAAAAAAATTCTAAGTACCTGTCAATTTTGGCATTTGATTTTGGGTTTTTTATGATTGGAAAATCAGAGATCCCCCTACCCCTTTCGTTCACTAAGATACAGGTCCAGCTGCAGCTTTTCTCCATTCTGCTTTGTGGTGCTGAGCAGCCCTGGTATGCTGATGCCTTGCCCATGCCATTTCCCCTCACTCCTAAGCCACATCCCCCTAGACCTGCTGGTGCTCCTCACTCCTAAGCCACAGCCCCCTGACCTTGCCATTGCTCCTCACTCAGGGCCCACAAGACTTTAGCCCTGATGGTGCCCCTCACATCTGACCCACCCCACAGCCCCCCGGCTCTGCCGGTGCCCCTCACTCATGATCTACAGCCTCATGCTCCCCACTCCCAGCCCTGGCATAAGGGGCCCCCAGTGCCAGGGCTACAGGGCCAGAGACCTGGGTCCACAGCCCACTGCCCACCCCCAGCAGTGCCTGAGACAGAGGTCTGGCGGGCTGCGTTGCTGGCTCAAGGGCTGCAGGGTTAGAACCGGGTTGACCTTGCACCTGACGCGGGACGTGGAAAAATTTCGCCCGGTGTGTGGCCAGCGGTTGACATGGGCCTCCTGGAACTCCCGCCTGGCCTGGCCCCACCAGGATCGGGCCCCAGTTGGGCACCGGGGCACCAAACTCAGACACTGCCGCTCGGAGCAGCACGGTTCTGCCCCGCAGCTTGCGGTCGCCGCCCTCCTGGAACCGAAGATGGGCATCTAGGGTCCCGAAAAGCATGACCCCGAAAATCTCCGTGAACGTTTCCCAGAAATATTGCGGATGTGGCACCCAGCCCCGTCACCGGGACGAACCACCAAAACTGTCCGCCCTCCTGGATCATTGGGCTGGACACCACATTTAAAAACGACCTCATACAGACTTTGGGCTGCCCCGGGAGGCCCCGTCAACCGCTGGCCACACACTGGGCGAAATTTTCTAAGTCCTGCATCAGGCGCAAGGTCAACCCGGTTCTAACCCTGCGGCTCTTGAGCCAGAAACGCAGCCCGCCGGACCTCCGCATGGGTCACTGGGGTGAAGCCGGAATTTTGTCCAGGCTTCTGGAACTCCCACCCGGCCTGGATCTGGGATCAGGCCCCCTGCGGAGCTCTGGGTTGACGTATGCTCACAGAGGGCTGCCCGTGCCAGCCACTCCTCGCCAGGGTCGCTGCGCTCCCACCCCGGGGCCACCCCCGGCCCACCTGACCTCAGAGCAGGTCACCGGGGTGAAGCCAGAACTGTGCCCAGGCTCTTGGAGCTCCCGCTCGGCCTCGATCCGGGATCGGGCCCCCTGCGGAGCTCCAGGTTGACATACGCTCACAGAGGGCTGCCCGGGCCCCTGCCACCTCGGCCTGGGCTAGCCGCCCCTCACTGGGGTCGCTGGGCACCGACCCCAGGGCCCCGCACACCTGCCAGGACCCTCCGAGCTGCCTCTGGACCGCCCAACCTCTGAGTAGGTCACCATGGGAGGTGGCAGCTGCTGCCTCCCAGAGCAGAGCACAGAGCCTGGTTCCCCTCTCCCATGGGCAGCACAACTGGAACAGAGCCTGTGGCAGGGGATGGTTGCAGGCTGGCAGCTGCAGGCTTGCACATCCCCACATTGCTGCCCTCTCCCTGGGCCTCCATGGCCCAGTGGGCAGGACCCAGTGCTGGAGGGCAGTGTGAGGCGAGGTGGCTTGGTGCCACTGCCAGGTGCCCTGTGCCACCATGGTGAGGTGCTTCCTGCCTACCTGGCAGCAGTGGTGGGCACAACTCCACGCTACCTCCCCAGCTTCTGGTAGGAGGTGCCTCACTATGGCAGCATGGGACTTCTGGCAGTGGCACTGAGCCTCCCCTCCCTCTTCTGCACTGCTGCACCAGGTCCTGCCAGCTGGGTTGTGGAGGTTCCCAGGGAGAGGGGAGTAGGGTGTGGAGCCCCGACCCCACAGCTGCCAGCCCGCATCTGCTCCCACCCTGTGCGCAAATATGGGGGGGGGGGCACATGCCCCCTATTCTCCCCCTGGGAATGTGCACAGTGGAGGGAAGTAAACCCCCGGTTGCCTCCCCAGACAAGCTGCCTGTGGCTCCATCCTGCTCCCCAGCCAGATCCTGCAGCCACATGCCCACCCCAGTCCTGTACCCAAAGCCCCAGATCCCAAACACCACCCTAGCTGGGCAGTACTCCCAACCCCAGCCCTGCCTATCTCCCTCCCTCCTTGACTTTAGGGGCCTCAATCCCCTCCCCCAGACTTATCATTGTGGAGCTTGAGATGCTGCTTTCCATGCTGTGTGGCTGCCATGTTTGAGTGCATGTGCACATGCACATGATGCCTCCTGCCTGATCATCCCCATCCTTCCTTTCCCACCAGCCCTTTGCAGGATGGAACTCTGCCAGCCTAAAAGGAGAAACCTGCAATTTCCTGTGTTTTTTTTTCCTTAAAATAAGAAACTGCATTTTCTGTAGCAAATTGAAAACCCAGATCCCTGCTTATAAGTATCTGCAAAGTTACCTTTTAGACAGAAAATTCTAGCATCTGTTTTTTAGTCTAAATATGAGGCAGTTTTGAACATGAAAACCATGATTTTCAGTGTTAGGATTATTTTTCATAGATGGGAAAGCAGGATTTACTATACCCAATAGAATCCTTGAACATCCTGAATAGAAAAATAGACTATGCATTTGCAGCAGGCTAATTGTTTCTCTCTTAAGCCATATTAGTGAAAAATTGTCTTGAAGGTACAAACAGGAAAAGATGATGAGGAGGAGCAAAGCTGTTCATTATTTGTAGGTGTTGAGGAAAATATCAGAAGATGTCATCATCTAACTAATGGTGTGCTTGATTCACGAGTTTAAAGAGAATCCTTACGACTATACATGGCCATTCTGTGGGAGCCCGGAGGAGGCATTATAACCAAGTCTCCAGGCTTTCTTCATGATAGTCTCCTAGAACTGGCTATAGAGGCTATGAAAAGACAAGACTTTCATTTTATTCCTGCAAATGTGGAACTGAACAATGAAGTTACTATAATTTATAATGAATCTTTCACAGTGAATCCAAAGGAAAATTTGCTCAGAAAACTGAAAATGTGGTTTATGTAGTGTTCCTTTTCTTTCCTTTCCATTCCTTTCCTTTTTAATTTTGTTCCTACAGTGATTGTGAGAGTCACATACTTAAAGACACGCAAAATAAAGCAAGATCACTAAGCAAGCAATTTGTGAACTTTGCCTGTGTAGGTAAGGAGCTGAATCCAAATTCAAACTAGAACCAGATGAAATATTTATGAGCATGAGTAGACAGATATTTATATAGGGAGGCATGGATATAGACAAATACAGAAATCTGTTTTTTTCCTTATGATCAGACTCTTCCTGGATTTCTTACTGAGATATATTTTAAATGGCATATATTTATATTCATGACTTTATATTTATGTTCTTGCTGGTTTAGCTAGATTTTAAAATATCAGCTTGGAATTTCACATAGGCTGATAAAGTCAGATGACAAACTCTCCTGAATAAAATGACATTATATAACATCACACAGGGCTACAGAGAATTTTCTCTTAACTTCTTGAACTACATTAGTGATGGTGCAGTGTTTTCTGGAGCAGGTTCGTTTAGAGAAAACACTACCATTTTTTCTGCACCCACCATATATCCAGTGTTCGCTTACAACCTAAGTAAGATAACCTGGCCAAAATTCTTTACCTAATGTTAATAGGTGAATTTCCAGTAACTTCACTGAAGCTGTGTCAGTTAATACACGCAGAAAAACATGGCCTCTTTTCTCCTTGAATATCCAAATTACAGAGATCAGCCAACAATACATTAAATTTTAGCAGAGAGAGAAGAAAAATGGCAAGAGTGGTATGAAAGGCAGCAGAGCTTTAAATCCTGATTGGTATCTTGGTATCTTTGTTTTTTTAATTAACATTATATTGGGGGGTGGGGTTCAATATTTTTTATCTTGGTGTTTTTTTGTACATAAAGAAAAGCCATGCAGTAGATAATGTCAGTATACAATAAAGGTCACATTTCTACATATTTTTATAGAAAAAAAATGAATATAATTTTTCTTCATTTTTTCCAGTGGATTTTCTGGGTTATAACAATAAAGTCACAGTTTAATTTGGAGTCTGTGACTAACAGAGAAGCTCTGATACCAAAGCAGGCAATTGTGCAGTTGTTTTAGATTTTGGCCAGACAAAATTGGGAATAGTTTGTGTACAATAGTGAGAAAAAATCCAAAAAGAAGTGAATGCCTTTGATTTGAAGTGAACTTGCCGTGATGTTGTTGCCTTGCATTCATGTTGTTCTTGTACTTTTACACACATCAGGGAAACGAGTGTGAGGAAGTCTACATGGATTTAGTCAGAGGGGCTAGAGGGAGGTGCATTTTAAACTAATTTAGGTTCCTTAGCAAAAGTATTCAGTTGCTCCATAGGTAGAAGGGTTTGCTGTACTTGAAGCGCATTAAAATATTTTTGATAAAGATGAGGAGAATGTGTCTTTTATCATTGCCTGGTGTCTGATTAAGAGAGATTATGTCTGGTAGCTAGGACACTGGACTAACATTCAGGAGATCTATCCTGAATTCCTGTATTTGCTATGGTGTTCTTGGTTAAGTCACTTCCCTATATATCTGTAATGGGGCCCCTACCCCATTACTAGGGGGACTAGGTGGTTTAGAGTTTGCTCTCACTGCTACCTTTTCCCCTTCCCCCCACTTCGCTTCCTTCATTCTCCACCCTCACCCTGACCAGTGCAGGCATGGCATTTCCCATTTGTTTCCTTGGGTTAGTACTTCCCTGCCTCTTTCTCAATTCACCCCCAGTCTCTCCCTCTACATACACACATGCTCCCCCCACATGCTGGAGGTGGGGGGAGTAGTACCCAGGCAGTTACAGAAGCAGCAAGAAAAGCCCTGCTAGGAAACCATGCACCCTGGTGGGGGCGGTGCTGTCTGGTGGGTGTGGGGCAGGTGCAGGTAGGAGCACAGCATGAGCTGCCCCAGGTGGAAGCTGGCAGTGCTTGGCCCCATACAGAGCACCATAGAGACACCCATGGGCCAGATATGGGGGGAGCAGAATGCACCTGCAATGCATCACTTGGGCAAGCTCTGAAACATGTTCCCCATAACCCCTCCTCCCTCCCCCACTCCCTGGGACCTAGCATGTAGGCAGCCTCTCACATACACCCATCACACACACCCCACCCTCCCTTCCCCCTCCGCCCCTCCAATATACAAGAGTAAGACTTTATTTTGAGCTATTATGCAATTACCTCTATACACACTACTAAAAAAATATAAATCAGGACACAAATTTTTTTTAAATAAAATTAAAATAAAATATAGTAGATGTTTGATTTTTAGTATATGATTTGTTTTTTCTACCTATAATTTGTTAAAATGATATCATCTGAAAGATTTTGTGTGTACAGCCCGTGACAATTCACCCACTCACAAAGTGGCCTACCAGCCAAAATAATTGCCTGCCCCTGCTTTATCATGTGGCCTGAGTTGGGCTTCTGGGTACTGCCACAGTTTGCATACAAGTTGAGGATGTGAAACAAGATGATGGATGAGTCCAGATGCCGACAAAGCCTGATGACCCAGGAAGTGGAAATAAAGGGTCAGGTGACCCAGAGCTTGCTATATAAGCCCAAGCCTTAGACCAGAGAGGGGCAGTTTGGCTGAGGAAGCTGCCAGGGACAGAACCTTTCCTGGGAGACACAAAGACTGAAGCACAGACTGTGGCAAGGGGGACTTGGAAACAAGCCTGAGTAAAGGGAGGCTGTGGACCAGCACAGGAAGCAAGCTAAGTTTTTTTCTGTTTTGTTTTCTTTCTACTTGGAGCTTGTCACACAGAGGTGAACTGAACCCCTGAGGGACATTACTGTGCCCAGTGATGGGCATTGACATTTTGTGATTCTTCATCTCATTCCCCAGAGGACTGGTTTGTGGCTGAAGGGGAGGTGGAAGCAACTGAAAGTGGTGACTATGGACACCCTGAACTCAAAGCTTAGCAGAGTGGGCAGAGTATCTGAGACCATTAGTGTACAACATGGTGGATATCATGAGCTTTGGAACCTGAGGTCACAAAGCATGACCCAAAGCTGAGCATGACCCCAGGCCCTGACGTGGTGGCCCTGAACAGTGATTCCCAAGCTGGAAGGCTCAGCTAAAGTAAAAGTGGGCTGGGGAGCTCCAGACCAGATAAGGCCCATATCTTTAAAGCATGCCTTACCCTCTGGGTATCTGGTAGAAGATGTCCTGAGACTTAGGGCCTTATTATACATTAATTTTCGGTGGCTCCTGGAGCTCTTAACCCCTGAATGGTTCATAATTAAGACATGTAAACTAGTTTAAGCACCCTTTAAGGTATCTTAAAGTTATGCCACTCCAGGGGAGGTTTACCTCTGATCCATGTTACCCAGTTCATGTTCCATGAATGTGTGGCCACTCCCAAGTTTCAGTCCTCCAGTATCCCAGGATGCAGTATCCCCTTCCACCCTCCTGTTTTATGTGGATGACATTTCTGCTCCCTGAATTCTGTCACCCATTGGGTGGTACTGGCACCAAGCCAACTCTGAGACCAATGATCTGAGACCATTAGTGTACAGTGTGGTGGATATCATGAATTTTGTAACCTGGGTCATGAAGTCTGACCCAAAGCTGAGCCAGGACTTGGCAGCCTTGAATAGTGGGTCCCAAGCTGGAAGGCTCATCTAAAGTAAAAGTGGGACAGGTCCAGGTCCAGACCAGATAAGGCCCATTTCTTTAAAGCATTCCTTACCTTTTTGGCAGCCTCCACTACTGAGTTTACATCAAGACATGGCAGGAAAGAATATTAAAAGGGAGGAGAGGATGAAGGGTACAGATACTGGGAAACCCCTAAAGGCAGGAATGCCATAGTGACATCCATCTTTCTTCAGATCAGTTTCACATCTGGAAAATGGGAATAATATTTCCTTCTTCTCACCCTGAGACTTTCTCATCTAGATTATAAACTACCTGAAATAGTGGCTATGCATTGCTACATGTGTATACAGTACCTAGAATAAGAGGGCCTTAATTTCAGTTGCAGGATCTAAGGTCAATTGTAATACATAATAATATTAAAGCTAGCTCACTGCTGGACCAGTCAGGCATAAATACAACCCTTCCCTAACAAACTATCAAATAACTTCCTTTGATGAATGTTTTAATATTTTCATTCTAAAATGTATCTGAGAGGTCTGTTTCAAAAAGTTTTCCACAATTTGTTAATTACAGATCTGAATTTATTGTACTTGTACTGTATAATACACACAGTGTTAGCACTGCTATCTGTAATCTCTTTGTTGATTTTGATTCTCCTGAAAAGAATATTTCCTCTGATGAAAAATAGCCAAAAGGGCTTTCATTCAAGAAAATATGTAAGGCATTTGAAAGTTTGTTATCCGTAGGAGTAATATCCTTTGCAATTGCTGCATTTTAGAATGGGGTTTAACTCTTTTCTTACTGGATCAGAAACTCCAGAAACTTGTACAAATTAAAATAGATATTAGGGGTGAAATGATGGACATTACAGGTTAAGTGCAGTTGGTAGAAGAAGGGAAAAGGAGTGCCTACGCATGTACCCATATTGGAAGCAACCAGTATAGAGCAGAGTGTTTGGCAGTGATGGTGGAGCTGGCAGTGCTCTAGAGAAGATATGTCTGGGTCAGGCGGGAATGTATCACTATATAATAGGGGTGTGTGAAGTGGGCCCTATTCCATTTGGATTCAGGCTGAATCAGGGACAGAGATTCAATTTGTTGATTCAGATCACTGTCCCTGATTTGATTCGGCCGAATCCGAATCTGAAGATTTGATTCAGAGAATCAGTGATTCGGACAGAGACACAGCTTTAAACATTTTTTCTACATACCTTGAGGTAGCAGCGCCGCTTGTGAATACTGTGATACTGGGGCAGACGGAGCGTTCCACTGGAGCTGTGGGGAGCCCTCCACATGCTCAGCAGCATACCCAGAAGTGGACTGGAAGTGCTTCTGGTTCACTTCCAAGTCCACCGAGGGTGCGCAGAGGGCCCTCCCCATGCCCCCTCAGCAATTGGCCGCAGGGGGACCCTGGGTATCCCTCCCAGACTCAGGAGGCACCAGTTGACAAGCCAGGGAGGTGCGGGGGGCCCCCCTGCATGCTCCCCAGCAGACACAGAAGTGGACTAGAAGTGCTTCGGGTCTACTTCCAGGTCTGCTGCTGAGTGTACTGGGGACCCCCCATGCTTCTGTGGGACACTCCATGTGCCCCAGTATTGCAGTATTCATGAGCCACCTGCTACCTAGGGGTATATAGAAAAAACATTTAAAGCTGTGTCTATGTCTGAATCTCCGAATCTTTTTAAATCTCTTTGAATTGATTCGGAGGGTTCCAATTTTGATTCAATTCAGATTTGGAGATTCAGCCACTGAATCAGGCCAAATCTCCACCAAATCAAATCAGGGACCAAAGCTTTGCACAGAACCTACTATATAATGTCAGGATCACAAGTTATGGGATGCAGCACCATGAAAGAAGATGACTATGTCACAGTTCCATTTTCTTAATTCTGTGCTCCAGTGAGTCCTTCCCTTCCACTGAACAATTTAGAGTACTGTATTTCATGGTGTATAAGTCGAGTTTTGAAGCCCAATTTTTGTCTATCAAAATTCAGCCTTGACTTATACACCATGTCAAAGCAAAAAATCGCTGCTGACCTACCACTAGTTTAGCATGTGGATGAGGCACGGTCACACTAACTACTAATTGGAGGAGGAGCGGTCCCACTAATTACTTGAGGCATGGTTGGGTAGCATTAATTAGATTCGCATATTTTGGTGAAAACCAAAACTTAACTACCAATACTCCAAACTCCCCTATATAACAGAGTATTCAGGACGCTGCCAAAACGAATGAAATACGATGCCAAATTCAATACCACAGTTGTCAACTTTGCTCTTCATGCTAACAACAGTTCTGCAGCCTATCAGTTTAGTGTGAATGAGAAAATGGTTCGTGACTGGCAGAAAAACACTGACAACATAAAGAAGATGCATTACATGAAGTGTGCAGACTGCAGAAAGCAATGCAGGTGGCCAGAATTAAAAATAGACCTCACCAACTGGGTCAACAATCAGCAACCGTTTGGTAGAATCATAAGAAGAAACATCATCTGACTGCAAGGCAAGATGTGGGTTACGTTGAAAGGACTGAAAGACTTTACTGGCAACCCAACTTGGTGTTCCTGGTTTATGAAAAGGAATTCTCTCTTCCTGTGACAGAGAACGAAGATATAGCAGAGATTACCAGCGGACCTCAAAGATAACCCAGTTCCAGAGCTGTGTCTGAATTCTCTGGTGGTATTCTCATTCATGTTAACCCAAAAGGCTGGATGGACAAGGAAAGCACTCACATTTGGAAACCGCAAGCGTGGTATATGCACCTTGGCATACATTTATAACTGAAATCAACGCTCACGTTGGACATGTTTAAGGCCCACCTCTGCGAGTGTGAAAAAAAGTCTGTGGAAAAGTAAAACTGACTTAGTGGTCATCCCTGGAGGGCTAACATCCATTGTACAGCCACTGGATGTGTGCTTAAACAAACAGTTCAAAGACTGTGTTCACACTGAGTGACAGCTGGATGATGACCAGCCAACATTCATATGCAAAAGCTGGAAGCTTAGCAACTGTGTGCCAGTGGATTCTTACAGCTTGGAGGGACATTAAACTCGAAACTGTTTCACATTCGTTCAAAAGATGCAGGATCAGTATTCTATGGATAGTGAGCAGGATGATATTTTGCAGCGTGATGAAGATCAAAGAAAGGATGAAAATGCAGAATGCTGAGGATCCATACAATGATCAGATTACTAATCATTTAGATTGGGAGGAACTGTTTGGGGCTGACACTTCTGATGATGAAAGTGAATGAGGGATTTTAAATTGTTAATTTTTAAATTATACTTTTTAAAAATGTTTAAAACTGTTAACTTAATGAGGGATTTTTAAATGTTATTTAAGTGCAAGCTGCGACAACCAGTGCTAATCGGCACTGATTGTGCTAATCATGGTGACGATTGTTCGATTGCTCATTCCTGATCTGTGCCGATTGCTGATTGTGTGTAACCCACAGCAATTGGTGCTTATTGTGCTAATCATGCCAGCGACTGATTGTCAACATACATACCATGTCTATGAAAATCCTAACTTTTCACATCAGAAAAACGGTTTTGACTTATACACTGCATTGACTTATGCACCATGAAATATGGTGGTCTCATGAAATGTATGACATACTGGAATGCTCTTTATGGTCTGCTGATGTGGATAGCTAGTTTGAATTATACTCCACACACATTTTTTTCCCCACTTCTGGTCTACCAGCATCTTTCCCTGCCTCCACCACCTACATGCCCAAATTGAAGGAGGCACAGAAGGCTGATGTACATCAGAGGTAGCCACAAGTGGCACAGGCAGCCTCTGTGTGTGGCACACAACAGATAGGTCAGAGAACAGAAAGAACAGCAGATTGGGCAGGAAGCACAGGGCAGGGAGCAGAAAGCAGAGCAGCAGATCGAGATGGGGGATCAAAGTGGCACTTGGAGAAGGCACAAGACATGATTTGTGGCAAGTTTACCAAAAAGGTTGACCCCCACTGGCATGTAGCTTGAACCCTAGCCACCTCTATGCCTGGGATAGTTCCCCAGAGTTAATTACATTCTGTTTTCACTGCTAGAGTAAAGGGGGATCAGGAGAAAATATCCTATTAGCCCATCGTTATCCAGAGTCCAGACCAAGTGACTCAACTACACTTCCAGGTTTTTTACTCCCCAAACCATGAGTCTGTTCCTGCAGCCCAATGGGGATGAATGCTGTAGAATGGTCCACAGGTTTCTGATTCTCATGTTATGAGGCTAGACCTCCCATTTCAGACCAAACCTTTGCTAGCATCAAAACAGTTGTGGCTTACCTAAATGAAGAAGAAAAGCTGGGTGTTTAAAAAAATTCATAGTCTCTCAAGCCAGAAAACTATGGATTGTTTATTCCAAATTATCAGTTTCCAAGTGCTTCTGGTCATAAATATTTATCAGTTGCAAAACCCTTCCACCTTGATCTGGAAAAGTTTATTTCCCATAAGAGACACATTCTCCTCCTTTTTTCTAGTTTCTGAGCATATGTGTCACCAAAGGGGTCATTCAGACAGCCTGAGGGCCTACAAAACTGGAAGTTAGTCCATGCATTACTGTACTTAGAGCTCTGAGTACTTTCTAGAAAAAATAAATGTATTACTATAGGGGGGCCAGCATGTTCAAGAAAAGGCTAAACTTGAAAAAAAAAAGTATGAACATCAGTTACAAATAGCTGGAAGCAAAATAAGTTGTTATAAAAAGACCAATATGAGCATCATAATTCTCAAATTGACTCACCTTAGCATTTCTCTTTCACTGTGCAATAGTTCATTTCTTATGCCCTCCAAAGACTTTCTGCATCACACAATAAATATAAAAGAACATACCTCAAATTGAATTGCAAGCACACTGGTAAGAGACTGGCAACCAGTGCCATTCCAAATGATGCTTTGTCATTTACCGTAATAACTGTGAGTGTTATAATATACCTGGAATTTAGTTTCACTAGATTCTCTTAATCTCCTTGGGAAATGATAGCACCAGAGGTGCAGTTTTTGAAAAGTAAAGATAAAATGTATTTTTTTGAATGCACCAGAGAGGAAAAACTGGCTTTTCTTACCGCAGCTTAAGAGAAGTAGTTGTGTGAACAAGTTACCACAGGGCTAAAGGAGGTGGGCTTTATCGCAAGTTAGCTGCTTCACAGTCACTGCCCACATGAAAGCTCTTACCCCATAGTAAGTGAAAATTAAACTGCTGAATTGTGGGCCTCTTCCATTTATCTTTGGCGATGAAATTACCAGTAAAATTTTCTGTAGTTTCTGTTACACAGTGACGCATTCACCATAAGTCCACAAAACCCTACTGGTATCTCATACTGGAAATGCATCTACCATCCACTGAAAAGATAATAAACTTTAATTTACCATCATTTTTAAGCAGAACCTTTCTTCTGAAATCAAAAGGATGGAGAATTCTGTGTGGTGGATTGATAAATATGTCACGTTTCACCTAAAATGAACTTTATTCAAGACTTGTTGAGTAATTGTATTATATCAGTTATAGACACCGAATAACCATCTTTAAAGAGGAAACAGAATTTTTGGATGTTTCCCATATGATCAGATTACATGCTGTATATCATTAGAGCCTTACTGAAATACAACTTCAAGAGGCTGTGTTAGTATTTTAAAACAGCAGTTCCAGTATGGCAGTTTTGGGAGTATTTTACAAGTCTATTTTTAATTAACTGATTTCCCTACAGTTACTATAACTGCAAGAAAAATACATTTGTAAAAAGCTGTTGTCTTTAGACTTTTAAATCTACTTCTAAAAATCTTGCTGGAGCTTGGGATACGTATAAAAAGTTGTATCTTCTGTGCCATGAGTGTGAGTTTAACTTTTCTTGTCATTATCTTTATAAATTAAATCTCTTATTCCGGAGGTCAGATCTGTTGGCCTACACCAGGGGTGGGCAATTATTTCGGGTGAAGTGCCATTTAATGAGTTTTGGTGAGCTGTCAAGGGCCGCATGGGTAGTCCCACCCCTTGATAGTTGCCCTGCCCCCTTGTTTTTTTTTAAATCAAAATCAGAACAGGGTACTTTCTTGTCATGTTGAAAAGTGATAGCATAAGTTGATCTAAAAAAACTACTTACAATGCATGTGTAACGAGAATCAATTTGAGAGTAAAAACATGGGAACTGTGCTTTTAAGATGAACTACTGGGAGTCCAGAAGAGGTGGGACCTAGGGATGTATGCCCAGATCCTCAGGCAGAATGGGGGCAGTTTGATTCAGGCAAAGCTGGAGGCAGGAGCTCCCTGCTGGGAGCTGGTAAAAACTGTCCTGAGACTTAGGGCTTTATTATACATTAACTTTAGGTGACTTCTGGAGCAATTAACCCCTGGACGGTCCACACAATAAGACATGTAAACTAATTTAAGCACCCTTTAAGGTATCTTAAAGTTATGCCACTCCAGGGGAGGTTTATCTCTGATCCATGTTATCTAGTTCATGTCCCATGAATGTGTGGCCACTCCTCAGAGATAAGTTGCCCAAGTTTCATCCCTCCAGTATCCCAGGATGCAGTATCCTCTTCTACCTTCCTGTTTTATGTGGATGACATTTCTGCTCCCTGAATTCTACCACCATGGAGTGGTACTGGCACCAAGCCAACTCTGAAACCAATGAGCTGAGACCATTAGTGTACAATTGTTACACAAATTGCCAATTGCTCAAATCACAAGCAAGACCTTATGAGTGGGATAAGGCAAAGGGCCGCTTTTATTGATTAAGCGCTTAATACACACACACACACACACACACACACACACATCACATTCATACCCCAATTTCTATTTTGTGCTGGTATATGTTACTAGTCTTATCGGTGCTCAGATCAACTTAGTGGGATCTGAGCACCAATCACAAGTGGGAGCCGGGTTTCTGCTGGTCCATCTCGTCAGACGAACTGATGCTCCAGGATGACATGCAGAACAAGACCCAAAATCAATATGTCTCACCCCATCTTTTATAGCCTTGTCAATTCACCCAGTCATCTGAGCTTTTGTTGTGTTATCACTGTGTTCTTCCTTGAAGATCAATTGATGTTGTTCTCTAGCTGTTCTTGGGTGGATTCGTCTTGTTTTGGTCTTTTGTCTGCATTCTTCAGCCAGTCACCAGTTGATATTTTCCTTTTCCAGAGATACACTCTCACCCATTCTCTCACACATACAGCATACAAAGGTGTAACACTTATGTCAAGCTACAGAGTAATACAATATGGAGTTTCTTAAGGCAATGCAAAACTCAAGAAAATAGGTAAGATTAAGGCAATAGGCAAAGGCCTATCTTGATGTTATTTCCCTAATATAAAGCTGGTATTTATGCCATTTGCATAACACACTGTGGTGGATATCACAAGTTTTAGAACCTGGGGTCATGAAGCATGACCCAAAGATGAGCCAGGACCTGGTGGCCCTGAACAGTGGGTCTCAAGCTGGAAGGCTCAGCTGAAGTAAAATTGGGATGGGGTCAGGGAGCTCTAGACCAGACAGGGCCCATTTTTTTAAAGTATGCTTTTGTGCAGGACTTGAATAGTTAAGCTTCTTCAGTTGCAACGTGAATAAATACTATAATATATATGTTTTTTTGGTGGGGAGAAATTTACCTTGGGTTCTATAGACTTGGATAGGAGTCCTGAGCTTCTGGGAACATCCTGTCATCAGCTGCCACTGGTGCTGAGCTCTGAGAGGTCTGATCCTTCCCCCGGTTGGAGCCCCTCTGTCTCCACCACCTGGTGTGAGCTGCCTGCTGGCTAGCCCCTGAAGCACCCTCATACCTCAGCCAGTCCCCCTCTGACGGGGCTCCATGTGCTGTACACAAATGCTCCCAGGCACACATTCAAACTACAGCCAGGAGCAAAAAGCTCTGGAACAATAAGCTCTGGAATTAATTCACATGCAATTAATGCACATGTAAACACGCCCACTTTACTCTCCCTGTCAACCTCACTTTTAATTTATTAATCTCCTGTCCTGTGGCTGCATGAGTGTGTGTCATTGGCAATGTGAGTCCATGAGCCCTAAATTAGAGACTTTGCTACTAAGCTTTTTCATAAAAGATTATATATCTCCTCCAGCTGTATTTTAACAAAAAGAGTAACTTCCATTAGATTAGAAAGACTGTAGGAACCTGCCTTTGAGAGAGGGTTTCAAGCTATGAAGCCCAAATGAATAGTCACCTCTCAGCAGTCCTGAGTAAAGCACCAAAGTCCTGGGGAGGGGTAGAGTTAAACCCCTGGCCTCAGTGTTTCCTTTGGGCTCTAGCTCTGTGTGGCTGCCCACTTATGCCGGGTACATTACACATAAGCTGGTATACGTGACTGAAAACTGGTCTACACCCATAACAGAACTGAAGTTTAGTGCACATAGGCTAGTTTAAAAATGAAAGAACGTGATCTAAAATAGACCGGGACTGATGTGCACTCAAATTTAATAGATTAAGTTAGACAGGTGCATCACACTTCTGTACCAGATCCCCTATTGATTCATTTTAGGTTGCTGTCTGCTGCCATCCCAGGTGCCTTTGCAGTCTCTTGCTAGACCTCCTCACAAGGAGACAGACTAGTACTTGCCCTGCACTTGGCTGCTCTCACGAAGCACTCAGCCTATTACAGAACTAAGCCAGCAGATCTGCCTCCGGCCTCTAGCCAGCTGCCAGCATAGGCAGGTGGGGAGCTCTCCCCTCCTCAACTGTGGGTGGAAGGAAGGCATCTATGTCCCTGCATGAGGTCAGGCACATCCCTCGGCTGTGCCCCACCAATGTACAAAAAATCTGACACTTTTAGGAAGCAGCAGATGTGATCACTATTCCATAGGATAAGGCAGGAAGTTATCTCTTTTCGGCTAGGATTTAAAAGAAAGAGATGTCAGATACGCCACTTCTTATGGAGCCTGACCCAATTTGCAGTCTTGGAGCATCCATGTGCTCTAAGAACATTTACCAAATCATGTTCCTCAGGGAAGGAAGGCATAATTTCTGGATATTAGTTGAGCCTAGCTGTGAACCAAGCACTGACAGGACTGCTCAGCATTGACAAGACAGAAGCTTCTGAGCATGCACATAAGCAAGCTGTCAGTACTTGAGGAACTTTTGAGGAGAAAAAGAAATGGAGGCCTTTATGGAATTTAGGTTGCTTCAGGGTTAGAGAAGATAAGATATTTTCAGATTCACTATTTTAGACTTTCGGGATATAGGCGGCATCTATATTCCTCCTCTGTCCCACTTTAAATTCTTGAGTTATTTGTTGGATCTGGCCCAGTATCTGTTACTGTCTAAGCTGTGGTAATGTCTATGATGCACAGAGTTGCAAGTCCATCATTGAAATGAAATCCTATGCTAATTGATTAAGTTAGTTCTCTCAAGGTTAGAGAAGCAACTTATACAGCTGGGAAGGCATGTATTGGGTGATGATGGGATCCACTCACCACAATGAGGTTCAAAATTAATACCATGAATTAAACAGTTGCATAGTGCCCATAATGGCAACATGGCTATCTTCTTTCAGGCCACTAGAAAGTGAGCTTCTAGAAATGGGCACAGCACTTGGTCATGCTCTGTTTGGCTCCAGCTGGTTCTATTTGTCCCTCAGTTCCATAAACAGCAAATTGGATAAGAAATTTAAAATATGTATCTTTCTTCGTCATCTTCTGATGTTGCTCCTGACAAGCCAAAGAATGAAATTAAAATGAGCCGACATAATTTTGCTGCTGATTACAGATTAGAGAAGGCAGTGGACGTAAAGGGGAAACCCACTGGACTGGGTTTGATTCGGGTTTGATTTGAATGGTCTTAACCGTGTTGAAAATTAATAGCTGGACTTATTTTAAAAGTCAACCTGCAAATTAGCTAAGTAATTTCATATAAATGGGCTCAGTTTTTATACATAGGTACCAAAGAACCAAATATTTGGGTGTTTTAATTGGTAATTATCCCTAAGTATATAAATCTGATGTAGAGTTTCAGCCTTCTATTATCAGGGTTGGGCAATTATTTTGGGCAGAGGGATGCTTACTGAGTTTTGGCAAGCCATTGAGGACCACATGACAGGCAGCTCAGGGCAGATTAATATTAATTTTCTAAAATTTTTAGGGACCCTGCAGGCCAGGTAGAATGGCTTGGCGGGCTGCATCAGGCGCCTGGGCCACATTTCGCCCACCCCTGTATTAAGTAGCCACAACTCTTGGTAGAAGTGATATCTTTTATTCAACCAACTAAACAGTTGCCCCAAAAAATTCTTTATTTGCAAGCTTTCGGGCTTACACACCCTACCTCAAGCGAAAGAAAAATGCACAGATTTCTCCCAGGTAGAAATGAAACTTCATATTGCGTAGGAGAATAGAAAGATGTTATAGGTTCCCCTGGCCATCTTTGTTTGAAAAGTGGAATCATATTGCAATGAGACATCATATTGCAACAATGTCTCACATTTAAAAAAAATTATATTTTAAGGGATATACTTTGTGGATTGCCCATCCTTTTTCATTTTTCTCTCATGTACATGAATGAGTCTTTATATCAGTCTAGTGGTATTAGTAAATTATGCTCACTTTAAGGCACTTTACAGTGCCAGAAGTACCATATGCTAAGGTCTAAATGAAAAGCAGACCCACATGATTTTTCATGCTGCCTGAACACCAAAGTACTCAGATTTTTTTCCGTCAGATTGAGATTCTTTCTATGCATAACCCTACTAAATTTGAAAGTGAAACGGTGTAATGAAGAAATTTTGCCAAGATAAAAAAAAGACTGGGTGGCATATTTCTTTTCAGCTGAGAGCTACTTAAAATATGCAATCTAATCTGGGATAATCAATAAGCAAATATTTACACACACACACATTCACACAGACATACAATTCTATAATGGCACAATGGAAAGTAAGCTCATTCATACAGTCTACCTACATCCACGGTAGACATGCATCTATCAAGGTAGCTAATAAAACTTTGTAAATTATGCATGACAGAATGGGTGTAAAAAGATGATAACAGGAACTGCTGCTTGCCTTGTGCTATGCATTTGGTAATGCACTGACATCCTGCCTATTGCCATGCATTAGAGAAGTTCATAATAGGCTATAATTGTTGCTTGCTCATTTGATTGAACTCCAAAACTATATCAAATAACACTTAATTATACACATAGAATATCATTACAGAAGATAACTCCTACTTGAACAGCTCAGTGTAAGCAAAGGCATTTAATAATTATACTACTACTGTAGATGCAAACAGATATGTTGCTGTCACTAATTAGCCTTGTGTTTTATGCTTGCAATATCAGAAGTAAATCTAACAAAAAATTGTTTGGAGGTTGAATATGTAGTTTTACTACAGCTCCATCTGGTACATGCCCTCCGATTACTCAGAATGTTGGCTGGCGGTTTGAGGGGCACATCTGATAGCTGGCCAAGTTTAAAGGTCTATTGGAGGTAAAACAATGCCCAGCTTTTTACAAGGGGATCATTGTTGCTTAACAATAAAGCTCTCTGGCTTATTTGAATGTCAACAATTCAGAAAAGTTGATGTTTGGAGCCATCAAATAAAATGTTTTTGTGAAACAGTTTATTATTTCAGTGGTAATTATTTGAATCATTCATGGTAAAGGATGTTTGCTAATGAGAGCTTGGCTGCTGGAAATTCCAGGGAGACTGAATGCTCTTTGTGCTGACAAAAAGGCCCAAATCACTGGAGAGCGACTGACTGGACAAATCATTCATCTATGCAAATGCCAGCTGAAATGGTCAGATGCATTTATTACCCTCCTCATTATAGTAAACAAGGCAGGAATCGTGACTGGCAGTTATCAACTTGCCCTGAAGTGTGATTTGTTCTCCTACCACTATTTAAATGAGAGGAAGAAAGGCATGCCACCAGGGACTTTGTCGGTTTATAAAAGAGTAAATGTCACATAGCCCAGTGCTTAAAGACTTTTGATTGACAAATGTTTTATTTGACATATCAAACAATAATGGGTTTCATATCAAATAGTCCATATTTGTTAGCAAAAATTTAACCCTTTGAGGAGTGCTGTCTTCTCATGATACCCTAAACTTAAAATCTTGGTGGAAAGTTATAGCATAAGCAAACCATATAACTCTATGTTCAGTGCTTTAAGGAGTAAAAATACTCTAAGATGGGTAACAGGAATGACTCAATTTTTTATTGCAACACATATGCAGCAGTGTAAAAAGTTGTTTTTAAGGGAGGCTTCAGCTGAACTGTTGACCTACTTGCATATAGTTAAATAGGCTACTGCTGTTTAATGCTAGCAAATTTCAGTGAGTGAAACAGTTGGCCCTTTCCCCAAAATAATGACACAACAGTCATTAAACAGCATATAGTTAGGGGATGAATAATCTCACTATAATTCACTGTTGTAATAAACATATAATTTCAGTTGTTCTTTTAAAGGAATCTAGAGTTCTAAATGGAACTTCCTCTGTCTCAAACTTCATGAGAAACTCTGTTGGTATTAATCCAAATGTTGTGCATATATCAAGGGCAGTCAATGCTTCAATATGCATGGAGAATTTTTATTTCTTCAGTAACTATAAGCATAATGGTAATAATAATAAAAGGAAGATACAAGCAACATAAAAAGTGGTCTCAAACGATCAATATTAGAATAATTTAATTTTTATTATATGTTATGTATGAAGGTGAGGGCATCACAATTTTTTTTGCACAAAGCAACATAGGACATGTTGTTATGCTGGTGATTTATCACTAACATATTTTGGACCTTTTATTACATAAATGACTCGCAGATCATTTTTAAGCTTCTAAAAATGCCTCTAACACAAAAGTGTTTTACAAATGGATTTGTGCCCTGCCTTTAAATGGGAAAGGAATAATGGGCTATAACTAAATAATGGACTCCATATGGCTTATTTATATCATGCTGTCCTTGGTATTTAGCACAATGGAGAGTTTTCTTCATTGCTGTGTGAGAAACTGGTGCTTCCAACTTCAACAACATGGTGTGAAAAAGTCTGTGTATCCATTCCTGAGAGGAAAGCCATTATAATTATGTGATATTGACCCTTACAGTCTGACAGATGGAGCACTTACAACTCCTTTTCATCCAAGTGATGAGTTGTAGCTCAAGAAGAGGTCTTGAAACAGGAAAAATGGGGTTCATCAGGAATGCTAAGAGAGAACCAACCTTCTGGAAGAGGGTGCTTGTTCCCTGGTATGTGCATAGTGAATCAGATACAGATGGTGCATCTACATGAGATGCTTTACTGTGCAGCAGACTAATATGCTGCACAGTAGAGCATCACCACCTACATGTGTGCAGCAATTAGGGTGCAGTAGACTAATTTACTGCATTGCTGGATAATTCCATCAGATACAAGCCGTATCCAGCAGTGCAGTATATTACTGTGTTTAAATGCATGTATAGATGGTGATGTTGGGATTAGTCTACTCTGGCTCAGATTGAGCTGGAGCATATTCAGTTGCATTAATTGCACATGTAGACATGCCCAGAAAGACATAAACTGCAGTCATACAATAGGTTCTGTGCATGTGGACCTCTGGGTATATGTACAGCAGATCGAAGTGTCAAGAGAAGGTAGTTTAGGATTGGTAGGTAGCTCCCAGATTTTGAACCACATGCCTAGGCCAAATATCTATTCCATAGTTAGAAATCATCCCTGTCATTTTGATGACATAGGATTTATTCCCAGGAATGAGCACTGCTGTCAGTGTTGCTTTAATCAACACACACCTGTAGTATTAGGGCAATTCTAAGAGATGCCCCCTCTAGTGGTTCTTAATAAATACACATTTCTCAGTAATACAGTACAATATGCTACAATTCCTCAACATATGCCTACATAAATGTTTCTCAGCAGGGGTGTCATGGCACCCTGGGGTGCCTTGAGATCTTTTCAGGGCTGGCACAGGATGCCATGCCTGTTAGTACTGTTAGGTGTACAAACATGATTCACAGGACAAATCCAGAGATTTCAAATAAGTATCCATTTCGTTAAAAGGATTCTGATCTGTTGTGGTCTTTCAGAGTTCTTTGCAACAGAATTGCTCTATTATTTTTCTGCAGTCAAAAATTAAGTAAAACTAAGCTAGCATTTTAAGAAGGGTGCCTTAAATCTAGTGAGGGGTGCCCTGAGTTTATCAAGAGGTGCCTTGAGTCTAAAAAGTTTGAGAACAACTGGCATATACATAGGGTGACCATATGTTCCAGGCAAACCATAACAGTCCTGGCTTCCATAGTCCAGTCCCAGCCAGTTGGTCCTGGAGCAGAGGCTGGTGAGGATGTGGAGCAGCATTGTGTGCTGAGCAGGCAGTCAGGCACACACTGCTGTTGCTATTCATGAGCAAGGTAGGTGGACTGAAGTAGACACCACCCCACTCCAGTCTGCCCACTTTGCTTGTACATAGAAGCAGTGGTGCCTACCTGGTGCACCAGGCTGCTCCACATCCCTGCTAGACTCTGCTCCAGGACTTCTGACCAACTGGCTGGAACCAGACTACAGAAACCAGGACTGTCCCAGTTTGCCCGGGACGTACGGTCACCCTACCCATGCAGATCATTACTCACTCAATCAATTAAGATTCTCCAGTGAATTACAAAGAGTTCCCATTTATTGTTCCTGATTCCCAAGTGATACCCCTTTCTTTCAATTGGTAGTTCCCCTCTTTTAGTCACTATCCATTCCCCAGCTGGGATTAAAACTGGCAGAAAGCTTAGAACAGCACTGTCCAATTCAGGATAAAAGTATTTCCATTTATTTGCTTTTAAATGCAACACCCAGTTATTTTGCTTCATCAGCTGATTCCTTGATCTTGGGTGCTGGATCCTTTGCTATCTTATTATCATCTCTTGTTTATAGGTACACATCGACTATCCATCTCAGGTGGCAGCAAATCAGCTTATTTACAGGAGTTCCTATTCTTATTCCATTTTTGCTGTCATCCAACACTCCACTTCCTCAATCTTTCAAGAGCAGGCAGCGTTTAAATGCCCCCATCAGTCCACCCTGCTGGCTACTATCAATCTATCTCAGAGCTGCGATAAGACTGTATACTGCTACTGCTTCTGCAGGTCTTGAGGTTGCTGTCACAGGTTGCTGATTTAACACAATGAGAGAGGCAGACAAATGGCGGTTAGCACTAGAGGTGGACAAACCAGTGGAGCCTTGTAAGAACTATAAATAGCATTGTTGGCATCAAGGATTTTGCAACAGAAAAAGAAAAGCAAGGTGCTAATGAGGCAGGGAGGAGCACCTGCCTTCAGTGACATTGCTAGCTTCCACCTTCTCCACTGGAAAGAAAGTTGAAGGAGTCGATTATTATAGTTCAGGAAGGTTTCAAGATTAATTTTCAGGAATTGCGAAGTAATCAACATTTTCTCAAGCAGTTAGTGTGTGCAGTCAATAACAATGCCACCTTCAAGACTAACTGTATACCCTGAATAACTGATAATCAACAAATCAGAGAACGGAACGGACACTCTTACTGAAGGATTATCATATGAAGAAGGGAGAAATCTCAGCTATGAAGCCAGAGCTGAAGACTACATGAAAATGAGTTTTGTGGCAAACAGCAGGCTCATTTGTTAGTTGGTCAGAATATTGTGGTGGTCTTTTTATGGAGCAAGAAATCTGAGATTGATTATAGATTTAGAAGCAGTCTTTTGTACATCCTCATTCCTCTCTACCAATATAGGGACTATATAAACTATAGAGACATGTAGTAATCCCTAGGGATGTCTTCTGAATAAAAAGAAAATGCCTTTGTGGCTAGAAAGCACTGCTATAGACAAACCAACAGAACACACACACATACTTCCATTCATTTTTTGGGTATATTCCATTGGTAAATTATCTATACTTAAAAGCTAAGAAAGAACTTGAAATTCTTCCTCTAAAAATACATTTTAATGATCTTACAGTATTTGCCTTAGTTCCTTATTTTGCAGGTGAACTTATTTAATATAGCAACAATAACTGACTGGTAAATCAGACTGAGATGCAAACTGCAGCAAGAGCTGACCTAGCTGTGATTCTTGCTTGAACCAATTTTGTACTGGGATAATTCCATTTCTCTTCTCACTTAGATGGGCATAAGTGAGATTCGAATCAGTTTCAATATTTTAAGAATGTTGAGAAATCAGAAAAAATGTTTACCAGTTACATTTATGTGAAATCCTTGACAGATGGACTGATTAGCCTAAAAGCAAAGGAAGAGTTGAACAAAATGAAAGAATCTTTGAGGACACTTTTACATTAAAAATGATTCCTTATTCAATCTGATCTGTAACCAATACAAAGATATTAATGCCAGTCTTTTTATTATTCAAAACTGTGTCAGCAACTGCATCCAAATTTACATAACCATCTATTTCCCTGTGAGCAGGAATTCATGCTAATTGTACATTAATTCCTAAGATGAATAATTGAGGTATCAGATGCAAGAACTCAAAAAACTAAATCTTGTTTAGTGCTCAAAGTAACAAGTCCTAAGCTATGAGTTAATCAAGAAAACTATACATAAGTCTTCATTAACATACCAAGAATCAATCCACAGATGATAAAATCACAGAGCATGCAGATTTGATGGTGTATGACTATCATACTTAACTCATTCTGAGCACATCACTATCTTTGAAATTTCACAGGAATGGTTATTTTATACATAGCACACAATCACCATCCATTACAGTATAAGCCAGGGGTGGGCAATTATTTGGACTGGGTGGCCACTTAAAGAGTTTCAGCGAGTTGCTGCGGGAAGGAGGTGGGGGCAGAGGGAGGGAGAGACACCTTACCTAGCCGGGGGCAGCTTGGTGTGGGGTAATTGGTCCTATGTGGCCCCAGGCTTCCACCATGCACCCACTGCCAAGGGTACCAGATGGAGAAGTGGGTGGGTGGAGTCTCCATGGAGACCAGCCCATCTGTCTTGTGCTTACAGCTGGCGGTGCCAGCAGAGTGGTGGATGGGTGGGGTGTCCATAGGACCAGGACCTGGGGCAGAGCCGTGATTCACGCCCTGAATGCCCCTGTGAGGGACACCAGCTCCACAGGCAGGGACATGTGGTGGCCGAATTGCTGCTCTGCCCTGGGCCCCATCCCCACGCTGTCACTGTTCTATGATCCCAGCTGTCCCCACCTGCCTGTCCCGCTCCCGGGTGCTGCTCCTTGCCTGCCAGCAGCCCCATTTCAACCGCCTGGCCAAGAAGGTCCTGGGCTAGTCTCCATGGAGACCCTGCCTACCCACTATGTCCAGTGGCCCTAGCACTAGGTGTGGAGTGGACTGGCACTGGTAGCCAGGCAGAGCAAGTGCTGCTACAGAGGCTGCCAGGAAGCTGAGTCCAGCTGCTGTGCCACCCCCACCCCACTGTGGACCCAGGGGTGGCAGGACCAGCTGCATGCTCCATGGCCCAAGCTGCTCCCCACACCTGGGCTGGGTGTAGCCAAGGACTGGATAGAATTTATTGGTGGGCCAGATCTGGCCCGCAGGCCATATGTTGCCCACCACTGCTGTAAGCGCTCTTTCCAAAAATGATAACATCTGCATAAGGAGTTATCTTAAACCTATTTTCTGTTTTGCATTTCATTTCTCCCTTCCAATCTCATACATAACACTGGGACATGTAGCTGTGGTAATCATCATAGTTCTTCAGTATACAAACATAGTATATATTTCTCAATATTACTGTATACTCTTCCTCTTTCTGTAAGTATCTTTAACTTATCTGTAATTAGATAACACAGTACATAAACCAAATCATTGTAGAAACCAGAGTAGAAGAAAATTAATGCAACTTCAACACCAAAATAAACAAAATGTAGCTGACTGGCCAAATAAATTTTGCCATGCAGCAAATCTAATACTCAAGAATTAAGAGCTAATTATAGCTAACAACTATAGCTTGTTTCCTACTGTCTTCTCTAAGAAAGACAGAAATATATCATTCAGATTCTAGAACTAATGAAGAAAAATCCATGTAGTTAACAAGATAGTTAATGAGAATACGATTTTTCTTTTGGTTTTGGTTTCTTGGATTTATGGTATATTTTTTTAAACATGGATTACTACATTGCATCCACACCTCTTGTACAGATATATACAAAACAAGTAATTAGAGGCCAAGCTGTAGTACATCTATCAAGTCTTCTAAATGTAATCCTAGTCCATCCTGGCCAAATGCCTAAGAAATACATTAATGCAAGAAGTGGATAAGCCTTGCTTTTTGCAATTTAGTCCTAAAGCTAAGATGATGGCATGTTATGAAAGCAGATACATTAGTAGTTTTTCAGGGATTCAAGCAAGATGGAATAGGATTACTCAGGCACCCAATAGGTGGAGTAAACTCTGGCTCAGTGAGTCTAATTATATCTATTTTTGTTCAGTGTACATATGAAGCCTTGTAACAATTATGTTTTTAAATGGAGACTGCTGACGGTACACAGCTTTGGGCTAGATCACTGGATGGGTCATGCCCTCTTTGCACCACACCATTCATATGGCCATGGAATAAGTACATGGCTCAGGGAGCATCACACAGCCACAGGCCTTTTTTGATGTAAGACCTAATAAACAGTGGGCATGGCTACACAAGACACTAAAGGCACAGTAGACTAATTCTACTGTGCATTAGCATGGCAGGAAAAACCTGTGCTAATACGCTAACGTGTAGCAGAATTAGTCTGCTGCACATTACCATCACAAAAAAGCGTGCACCAGTACTAATACGTAGCAGCGCCAATTATGGTGCATTAAGTTAGTTCCTGTAATTACAGGTACTAAACTTAATGTGCCATAATTACGGCACATTAATGAATGTGTGGCACCCAGTATATCATTCATGCTGTTGGTATAGCAAGACAGGTAATTCGTGGTTAGAAAAAGGAGGTTGTGGCAGATAACCTTTGGGTGCCTGCCATTTTAAGGGCCAGAGCAAGCAGCAGGGCAGCTGGCAGATGTGGGCCAGCCCTGATAAGGTGGTCACATGACCACAGGAGAGCAATGTGATAGCAGGAGGGAGCTTAGCTCAGGCCCTCAGGGGAGCCAGCAGTCTGCTGCCTGCAGCCATGGAGAAAATGCCACCTGCCTGGAGCTGCTGCTCACAACATCTTTGGAGGTAAGGGCAGGAGCTATGGGAATGGCAGGGGGCTCCTGACCCTGGGTATGACTGAAAACTGCACCCTGCTGGGGAAGGATGGCTTGGTAGGACTACCTGTGGAGGGGCAGTTCCCTAGAAATGCCAGGATAGTTGCCTCCCGAGTGAGAGATGGGTAGGGGCTCCTTATAACTCCAGCCCCCACATCCTGGTAAGATATCCTGATGTAGGGATAGGCATGGTGGCCAGGTATGTCTCTGGACATCTGAGCCCCATAGAGTGTAAGACCCTGGAGGCCCTGGTGAGGGGGCAGAGAAGTATAGCAGCCCCAGCGAGAGAGGCAAAAGTCAGTATGGTGGCCCACACAGAATAGAGTGCACCATTGAGGCCTGAAGGACTGTGCATTGAGGGTGCAGAGTAGGGTTGCAAGTGTGATCTGAAGGGCTACACCGAGGGTGTGCTGAGTAGGGCTGTAGAGGTGGCCTGAAGCACATGGGCCAACCCCTATAAATATTTGAATATATAAAGTTGCCTGGCAAGGGACTAGGGGCAGAGTCAGCCCAGTGTGAGGCACAATCCCAGTGCCACATAGAGTAAGGTGGCTCAAGCAACCTGAAGGACTGCATGTGGACAGGCTAAAATGATTAGACTTCATAGACATTTGGGCTGGAAGGGAGCCTGGAGAATCAGTGAGTCCAGCTCCCTGCCCAGGGGCAGGAAGTCAGCAGGAATCATAGGATCCCAGCAAGATAAACATACAAAAGTTCTTGAAGGCGTTCAAAGTGGATGCTTGAACTACCTCCAGCGGCAGTCTATTCCAAACCCTGGGGCTTGGACAGTAAAGAAGTTCTTTCTTATGTCCAGCCTGAAACAGTCGCAGAGGAATTTGTGACCGTTTGACCTTGTCATCCCTTGAGGCGCTCTGGTGAACAGACTTTCCCACAGATCCTGGTGAACACCCCTAATAAACTTATAGGTGGCCATCAGATCACCCCTGAGCCTGCACTTTTCCAGGCTGAAGAGTCCCATGGCTCTCAGCCTTTCGTCATAAGGTCTGTTTTCCTGACCTCTGATCATATGCATGGTTCTTCTCTGGACTCTCTCAAGCTTCTCCACATCCTTTTTGAATTGTGGAGCCCAAAACTGGATGCAGTACTCCAGCTGAGGCCTCACCAAGGCCGAGTACAACAGGAGAATGATGACCTGGGATTTGCATCTATGGATGCAAGCCAGCATTTTGCTTGCTTTACTAGCCTCAGCATCACACTGAAGGCTCATGTTCATCTTGTGGTCAATCATGACCCCCAAGTCCTTTTCATCTATAGTGCTAACCAGCGTAGCCCTGCCGAGCCTATAAGCATGCTGCAGGTTTTTCCTCCCAGGGTGGAGAACCTTGCATTTTTCAGTGTTAAACACCATTAGGTTCTTGTCCGTCCATTAGTTAAGCCTGATGGCCCAAGGGGGTCACTCATGGAGCAGGGCAGGTTGAGAGTGGCCCAGTGAAAGGCAGTATGAAAGAGGCCCAGTGAGAAGGGGCTTATGAAAGACAGAGGGTGGTATACAACAGATCCTATGAAGGGCAGAGTGAGTGAGTTGTATGTTTGAGGTTCTACAAGGGGCAGAGTTGGGCCTGGCCCTGTGCTGGTACTCTAACCAACTTATGATGTCATCTGTGAGGTATGGGACGTGGTGTAGCGATGGTACGGAGCTGTGTAATGCCCTTTGCATTGGGGCATAAAATGGGCAGCCTCTCACATTCTTACACCAGGTACATATACAGAAAATCATGGCAGGCAAGACTGGGTGGACTACCCCAGAGACAGGTGGGCAGGTCAAAGTTGAGGCCTGGCCCTGAGGTGGCCTCCTGTCACAGAGGTTAATTAAGATTATGGTAAGGGGTAAGGATCTGCTAGTTCTTTGGCAATTTTGGCCATTACTATAATGTAATGTTGAGTTACTTTCAGCTTTCTCTCTTGCATAATATGCTAGAAATGAGAGTCAAGGCAGCATAAGTGGGAGCTTCCTGCCAGCTTTACATGGCACCCTAAGATATGCTAGGGCTGTCTAAATGACAGCCCCTGGACTACAGGTTAACATGCAGCTCCTGGGCTACCACCTGGCTTCCACTGCCCTTATTGTTCCAGCTACAGCAACAGTGAGGGTCTCTGGGCATCCCTGCCCTCCTCTAGCTTCTTCTGCTTGATCCAGTGTTGCTATACAAAAAACAAGTCTTATGTCTTCTAATGTAGCAATTTGTGGCACCTTGAAAAGCAGGAGCAGTGGAAGGGTCACATCCAGTTCTGAAGCCATGGGGTACAACTGATCTACAATTAATGCCTTTGGACCAATGAACATATTATGGACACCTTTAAATAGATCTATGTGTAGCCTGGTGAGAAGCTAATTACCCTTGTGGGCCCAGATGACAGCTCTATTGAAACCAATGGAGTTGTAGCAAGTTAGATGAATATATGGCTCAAGACTGCTAAGCAGGGAAATAAATGAATTATCTGCCTGAAAATACCTCTAAATGATGAAGTAGTATTAGCCATAAAGTAAACAAAGCTGAGGAGTCTTTGCTGGTGTAGCAGTTACTGATAATTAGTATCACAAGCTTGATGGAGGACCAGGTCCTTCTAATTATATGAATAACTTGTATTCTGATCACAAAGGCCCCAGAAGTCCTTATTCAACTGTACTTTGCTGTTCTCTGGGCACTTCTACATGTTCATTAAGGCGCAGTAGTTACTGCACATTTAATTTTAGTGTTTCCTTGATAAAGTACTACCTAAATGAACAGTAACTACAGTTACTGTGCAGTAGTGCTGGCGCGTGTTTTTTTTTTGTGATGCCTACTGTGCAGTAGCCTAATACTACTGTGCAGTAGTGTATTTGCACAATTTTTGCCTGGCACATTACTGTGCAGCGTTATTTGGCTACTGCACATTAAGAGTCTTGTGTAGATGTTCCCTCTGTGTCTGACAAATGAATTAATGACTACGCTTCCTTGGGCATACAGTCTGTTAGACATTCACAGGAATGTAAGAAAAGGCTAGAGTATAAGCAGCTGACAGTACAGCAAGCATGTGTAGTTTTAGAAATCTGACATTTAGAAGGTTAAACTATGGGTCCAGTTTGAAGATTGTAGGTGTTCTGCCAAAAATTGCCTCTGGGAAAGTTTTTATGGTACAGACATCTACAGCACTCATTTGTTTGCTGAAACAAAAATTGCAGTAGCCTATGGGCTAAGGGAATTTCTCACTCAGTTTTGCAGTTGCTACTTTGGTTTCTATACTCCTATGCATGTCTTTTCACTACTGAAGGACTATATAGATTTTACATTTTCACTCATATATTTCAATTAAATACAGTACTAACCAACTGTGCAGTGTCAACACAAAAGCTGAATAAGACTGTATTTATTCTTCTCTCTTCAGGTTCCTGTATAAATCCTACTGCTGGTTAAAATCAGTTCCTCCTTCTTATTGGATCCTCATGCTGTTGACAAAGGATTCTGAAAATTAACGCTTGTCAAAAAAATTACTCACTGCAAACTTTTTTGGTACACGATTAAGCAGCTAAAATCCTATGAGTCTCATACCAAATTCATGAAGACAGCAAAAACTCAGTTAAAGCACCCTTTTCAAAATACGGGATAATTTTAGGCTAAGAACAGTATTTCTACATGAAGATATGAACAAAGGAAAGGTTTTAAACAACGTGTCAATGAAATAACCCTATTTTGCTAATCAAAGTTTTTTTTTTTCTAATAGTTCCTGCTATTTTTAAAAGCTTAATTATACATCAAGAGCATCAGGCGTGTTTACACAATGAGTATACTGCAGTCCATTCAAATGCTTATATTGCTGTTACTTGGTAATGCCCAAATGTGTTAATACTTCACAGAAGATATAAGACATGGCCCTTGACCCAATGAATAATCTAAATTTTATATTATAGAATGAGTGCAGGTGATAGATGATAGGGAGGGTGATGGGTTGAGGAAGATTGGGTTAAAGCAAGGTGTCAAACAAACAGCTAGCAGGCCAGATCTAGCCTGCAGAACTGTCATCTGAGCTGTGGGCGCTAGAGGGGCCAGGAATTTGGGGGCAAGATGAGCAGTGGCAGGGCTCAGTACCAAAATTACGGGTAAAGATTCTTGTTGAGGACATACGTTGACTCCAGAGGGTGAGCAAGGGCCACATTAACCCCCACAGCTCCTTGATGTCACTTGTCACATCACCCTTTGTCCCACTACTGCCGCCACAAGTATATCCAGCACCCAAGGAGCACTACGATCTGGATCCAGCTGCGGTGGGGGAGGGACAGGTGAGTTAGACACCCCTGGTTTAGAGCAATACAGTTATACATGTGCTCTGTTGAAAGGTATGCCCATTGTAGTGGTTCTATGAATTCTTCTATTCCTAAAATATAAGTGCAAAACTGAAGATGTAAGAGAAAATATGCTTGACTGCACATTGTAGAAACCTGAATTTTCATAGGAGGGTAGCAGCTTGGCATAACAGAAGAGAGCGCATGCCATATAAAGGGGTCATTGTGAAAAGATATTGAGACTCCTATGGGAAAAACATATGAATAGAGATGAATCCTTTCTCTCCAGCTACAGACCATAGGAAACCAGTGACTTCTTAAGCCCTTATCATGAAAATATTTACACACATGCTTAACTTTGCTGGATGAGTACTCCCAGTGACTTAATGTATTTTCTCTCCAGCCCCAAACAAGAAGCTGAATTTCACATATCAAGAAGTGACTATGCTGGTACAAGAGGCAGTGAGATGTTATCCATTTTAGGTTAATGTCCTGAATTTATCACCTATGTTCAGTTAAGTTTGTGAAAATACACTAACTGGATGCAAAGGAAGGTGAAGAGAGAACAGTGATGCTGTACCCAGGCTTACTACTATGTTACTGTTAACACTTTGTTGTGTCCACTGCATTAAAAATAACTTAGTGGGCGGAAAATAAATATGGCAGGCTTGCCAGTCTTTGCCTGGCTCTCCAGGCTTAGAAGACTGCAAGTGCTATTGGTGGAGCAAAACTCGCCATTCAGAGGTAGGTAGGGGAAGAGCCAGGAGGAGAGTCCGCTCCCCCTCTAATCTGAAGGGTGGGTTAGGAGTGGACTTAATTAGGAATTGCAGTTGCAGCCCCCTTAATTGGTTCATTTTCAATCTGAGCTCCAGAAGGGGATATAAGCAGCTGCATGCTGAGCACGCAGGGTCAGTCGGCAAAAGACAAAGACGAAGGAAGCTGTCCTGGGACCAAGAAGAGCTGGGAGAACTGCCCAGAGGGCATATCCAGCTGCTCAGAAGAGCCTAAAAGATTCTGTTGCTGGATGGAAGCGGTAGTCAGTGCATGCATTGCTGCACGGGGGGTCTGCGAGGGATCAGGACCTTGGGAGCCACAATGAGGTGGCTCGGGACTCTGACCCCAGCACAAGGCCAGGCTGCAGTGCAGGTGTCGTTGGAGGGAGGGTCCACAAGGGAGCAGGACCTTGGGAGCTACACTGAGGTGGTTCAGGTCTTCAACCCCGACATGAGGCCGGGCTCGGGAGTCAGAGCTACTGCAGGGTGAGTCATTGCAGGGCGTAAGGCTCCGGAGAAGGAGGGTCCAGGTGATCTGGGACACATTCCTTGCACTGGGTCTCCAGGGGCCCTGGGAATGGAGCAGTTCTGAGTGTGGGGAGCAGCATTCAGAGCGGCATGGCCTCGGGTATGCACAAGATGGCCGAGGCCCGAAACTCCCCTTGAGAAGGATTGAGCCACTGGGATGTGAGCAAGTCATGCCGCCCCCCTGGAACTGAGCTCTCCCTTGAAAAAACATAAGTGAGGCCAGGGAGCTTATGAACACTGCCCCACCCAACTTCTAGGGACACGTGGGTCAGTGGGGAAATGGCTCTCCCACTGGGGAGTGACACTCAAGAAAGGTAGCCTCGATAAAGAGGCAGGAAGAAGAGATCCCCTAGAGAAGGGGAACCACTAGGGAACTCTTGCATCTTATATTTAGGAGCATTTATTAATTGACATACACTGTGCATTTTGGAGGGTTTATTAACTGTTAACTGCATGCCTTGTATTTTAGAGTGCCATGTATTGTTGTATTTATCTGTTTATATCATTTGGGATCATTATGCTTACTGTTTGTATTTGGGTATGTACATAGTTATAGTTATATGTATTTATAAACTGTAAATACTCACTTTAGTTCACTATCTATCTACATTAAATTTTGTACCTGGTTAAGACATTGCTTTCTACCCCTCCTCTATTGAGACACAATAAGTGGGAGGGAACTGAGAGCGACTGCAGTTTCCCCCCCACAGCACGCATGCCCTGCTGGCTTTCTTCTTCTGGTGAGGGGGGGACTAATTTTGGGGACAGCTGGGTTACATAAAAATAATTAGTTTTGGTAGTGCACCTAACAATCTAGAATACACTGCTAATCAGAGCTTTGTAAAGTAGCTTTGTGTTTGAAACAGAAATCAGTTGCATAGGCCAAGTCTAAACCACTTCTCTTCTGAGTTTAGGACTGCCCACTCACTCCCAAAGTCAGCAGTTAGGCACAGAGAACTTATGCAGTCCTGAGAGCTTGCTTGATTACACTCCCAGGAGAGCCTGAGAACAGCAATAAGGCTTGAGACCACTTTAAGTTACCTGCTGTGGCTAACAGCCAGGCCTGTGCCCGTAACAAACGGGAGTGAGTTGACAAGGGCTGATTTCCCTGCTGGAGGTCCTGCTGAGTTGGGCAGAGAGGCAGCATAGACCTGGCCTCTAAGTCAGGTGGGGTGGCATGTTTATAACTTATTAACTTAAAAAATGCACTCAGGTCCTACTTTCCTGAGCAGGATGGTAACAAGTGGCAACACTAGTCTCTCACTTTTGCAGCCTTAAGTAAGGTGTCCCTGCTTTTCTCCCCAGAAGAGGCTGTCTTGCATCTGTCTATCCTTTGAAGAGTCTAGTAAAACTATCAGCACTAGCTGGCCTCAGTTACAAGCCAGGCTTCTCTACAGGGGGATGAAAGGACTGGGGAAGAGCTCCTTGTAGCCCCCACATGTTGTGTAAATAGGGCTAAGCAGAAAGTAGGACTTAATGTGCGCATGATGTCTTAAGCAAAAGAAAAACAAATTACCATTGCCAATAACTTCAACTCTTCCTTAAGAAGGGGAAATCAATTCCTCATTATAAGGCTCTGTGGAATCCCTAGTAGCAAATTATTAAGCTGCCAAACTGTAAAGATGACATTCATAAAGATTTTTTCTATATTTCAGTTGTAATATTTTCATTCTACTGTAACAGAGGAAGCACAAAGTTAACTAAATAAACCTATTCTTAGAATTACTGAATCTTTACGGATATTTTTTATAAATAAGGAAATTACAATAAACTGTTGCCCATAATAGGGTGTTTGCTAACTAGTGGTGGTTTTTACCCCACATTTGTTAAATAAATCATTTAAAAGCTTCCAAGAAGATATAAAAATAATATAACTCCCCCAAAAGACCAAGTTATGGTCCTGATCATGCAATTTGTTGCACACATGCTTCCATGGGGACCCTCTGCTAAAGAGGCAAGATACCTCTGCATGGAGAATTTCAGATACAGTATCTGTAAAATACTTGGCAGTGTCTGTTTAGGGAGTTATTTCAAGGTATTAGGAAAAACGACAATATTAAAATAACCTAATCATTCAACTTTTTCACTGCAGCCTTTATTTGAAGAGAAGACAGTTTGTGTAGAAGGATCCCCAAATGCATAAGCAAGGAGATGGGCACTATAACAAGAAACCCTGCCCTGTTACCCATACAGGGATGAAGAGAAAAGAGTAGAGCAGGATGTAGCCCAGAGGGCAAAACTCCAGATTATCAGGCAACCACAAGAGCACAAGCAGGAGCCATAGGTGGAACCCGGATGAAGCAGTTAAAGGGAACCTGTAGAGCAACCAGATAAGTGACGGCTGTTGGGGGCAAGTTTGTTAATTAAGTAGAAACTCCTGGGCCTGTTTACAAGAACTAGAGACAGGGGTCTAGAAGGAATGGAGGTAGATTAGTCCAACTCTGGGACCAGAGCAGACAAGCTGGCTTTGGTGGAAGAGGGGCTCCAGACAGAATGAGCCGCTACTGAGATGAAACCGGCCAAGACGGAGCCCACAGATTGGGGGTAGGGTTTTACAGCAGTTAGCAACCCAGGGTAGGGTTTGAGTATGAACTGGTTGGTTTGTGTTGTGTTTTCATCAGAGGCTTAGGAGTAATTATAAGGGTGTTTGGAGGCCACATGGGCTGTTTGGGAGCCACTTTCTGCTGTAAGCCCTGCAAGAGTCAGGGACCTGGTGGGCTGAAGACAGCAAGAGAGTAGCCTCACAAAGATCAAGGACTTGGTAGGCTGAAGCTAGCAACAGAGCAACCCTGACAAGGGTTAGGGACCTGTGAACGGGGTAGGAGTAAGACCTGCGAGGCATGGGAATGACCTGGAGGTCATGATTAGGGCGAGGAGGCCCACACTCAATGCCGAGGATTCATAGGTGCCATGAACGCACAGAAGATGAGATAGTGAACTTAGGAAACATTTGACATGTTTAGGACTGGGCTGTCTGGTTGTGCAAGTTGAGCTAAGCTGAGTATGGACTCATTAGGCCCACTTACAGACTCTGGTTACAAACTCTCAAAGTAACATACAGATAATCTCACCGTGTGACAGGTGAAACAGAGAGGGTGGTATCCTGGAAGACTGGAGGTGAGGCAGGACTAGTTCAACCACTACAGTTGCCTGGGAGTGGATCCTATCACAGGCACCCTAGCTGTTTATCCCTGTTTGAGATACAGACTTGAATGCATTCCTGGCTCAGCAGTTTTGCCTCAACAGCTAAAGGAACACCTTTGCTAATAGTACTTGAAACGTTAGGCCTAATTTTCCACAGACTTGTATCTTGGGTGGTTATTTTACACCCCTGTAAAATGGGCTTAAAATGTTGCTCAGTAAGAATGTTCTACTCATGGTTGACTATGCTACTCAAGGTTTTATGCCAACTTTGCAAAAGCCAACATGACTGCTAAGGTACAAGGCATAAAAGGTTCTGAATTATTATCTTTGCACCCTTCAGAATTTTTCAATGAAACTTCCAGAACTGCTGGGATGTCTGAAACACAATGAGAATAACGCAGAAAAGAGCACAGGACGATTTGGCACCCATTAGAAATACCTGAACTTCTGTTTTGTGACCCATAGTATGTGTGTCCTTGTGTGTGTGTTCCTGTCTTAAATGTTTATCTTGTTCTCCTAGACTAATTTTTAAAAATATGATTCTCAAGATGAGGATGAAGGTGAATGGCTGTGTGAAGACACTGGTATTAAAAGCAAATTTTTTAACATGGTCCATAGCCACATTGCTGCAAATTGAAAAACAAAAAGGCCTTACTCAACTGCTGAAAAGTTACTGAGATTTAAATAAATAAAGGGGTCTGTAGCATGAACCCTAGCTGTGGATATTTGGTCATGATCTCATGAGGAGAATGGTAAAGTACTCTCTAAATTATTACAAAATAATCTTTATCTACAAGTGTTGTGAAACAAATTGTTCAGTCTCTTTAATCAGTAATCAGAATGTACCTAGTTCCTTCAGCCTCTCCTCATATGACTTACCTTTCAAGTCCTTGATCATCTTTGTTGCCCACCTCTGGACCTTCTCTAACTGCACACAGTACTCCAGATGAGGCCTAACCCGTGCTGAGCAGAGAGGCACTATCACCTCTCGTGTCTTGCACTTATGCTTCTACTGATGAATCCCAAAACTGCATTCACCTTTTCATAGATTTCATAGACATCAGGGCTGGAAGGGACCTTGGGAGATCATCGAGTCCAGCCCCCTGCCCAAAGGGCAGGAAGTCAGCTGGGGTCATAGGATCCCAGCAAGATAAGCATCCAATTTACTCTTGAAGGTGTTCAATGTAGGTGCTTGAACCACTTCCGCTGGCAGGCTGTTCCAGACCTTGGGGGCTTGGACAGTAAAGAAATTCTTCCTTATGTCCAGCCTGAAACGGTCTTGCAGAAGTTTGTGACTGTTCGACCTCGTCATCCCTTGGGGCGCTCTGGTGAACAGACGTTCCCCCAGATCCTGGTGGTCACCCTGATAAACTTATAGGTGGCCATCAGATCACCCCTGAGCCTACGCTTTTCCAGGCTAAAGAGTCCCATGTCTCTCAGCCTATCATCGTAAGATCTGTTTTCCTGACCTCTGATCATGCGCGTGGCTCTCCTCTGGACTCTCTCAAGCTTCTCCACATCCTTTTTGAATTGTGGAGCCCAAAACTGGACGCAGTACTCCAGCTGCGGCCTCACCAAGGCCGAGTACAAGGGGAGAATGACGTCCCGGGATTTGCTCGAGAAGCATCTATGGATGCACGCCAGCATTTTGGTCACTTTACTAGCTGCAGCATCGCATTGCAGGCTCATGTTCATCTTGTGGTCAATGATGACCCCCAAGTCTCTTTCTTTTGTAGTGCTATCCAACGTAGCACTGCCGAGCCTATAAGGATGCTGCAGGTTCTTCCTCCCAAGGTGGAGAACCTTGCATTTTTCGGTGTTAAACACCATCAGGTTCTCGTCTGCCCATTTGCTGAGCTTGTCCAGGTCAGCCTGGATCACCCGCCTATCTTCTGGCGTGGATGCTTTGCCCCAAAGTTTGGTGTCATCGGCGAACTTGGCCAGTCCACTCCTGACTCCAATGTCCACATCATTAATAAAGATGTTGAACAGTATGGGTCCAAGGACAGAGCCTTGAGGGACCCCACTGGTCACAGGGCACCACGATGAGTGACTGCCATCAATTACAACCCTCTGGGTCCGACCACGGACCCAATTTCCCAGCCAGCGGATCGTGGTGGAGCCAAGGCCACAACTGGCCAGTCTGGCCAAGAGATGATCATGGGATACCAGATCAAAAGCTGTTTTGAAGTCAAGATATATGACATCAATCTCTTCTCCCTGGTCCAGGTGATAGGTCACCCGGTCATAGAAGGAAATGAGATTGGTCAAACAAGACCTACCTGCAACAAACCCATGCTGGCTATCCCTTAGAATGTTAGCCTGGTCCAGTCCATCAAGGATGGCCTCCTTAATAAACTTTTCTAAGATCTTCTCCAGGATAGAAGTCAGGCTAATGGGCCTGTAGTTAGCCGGATCCACTCTCCTTCCTTTCTTGAAGATCGGCACCACATCGGCCTTCTTCCAGTCTTTGGGCACTACACCAGAGCGCCAGGAGTTTTCAAAGATCCGCGCCAGGGGCTGGGCTATGACACTCGCCAGCTCCTTGATACCCTGGGGTGCAAATTGTCAGGGCCGGCTGACTTGAAGGTATCCAGCTTCTCAAGATGTTCCTTCATGAGGTCAGCATTTATGTAGGGTAGGGGATCCCCATCACCCAGATCTCCCTGTCCCATAGCAGGCATGGGCATCCCATGGGACTGATGAAAGACTGACGCAAAGTACCTATTTAATAGGTTGGCTTTGTCCTGGGCGTCAGTTGTCAGTTGCCCCATCTGGTTCAGCAGGGGTCCAACGTTGCCCTTGCTTTTCCTCCGGCTGCCCACATATCTGAAAAAGGACTTTTTGTTGTCCTTGATGCTTGAAGCTAGTTGGAGTTCTGTTGCAGCCTTGGCTTTCCTGGTTTGCTCCCTGCAGGACCGGACCAGTGCAGAATAATTCTCCTTGGAGGTGAATCCCGTCCTCCATCCTTTGTAGGCTTTCCTTTTTAGCCGCTAGGTCCCTGGAGAGCCAGGAGGGCTGTTGTGCCTTCTTGCTGCCTTTCCTCCGTGTTGGAATAGATTTAGCTTGTGCATTGAGGATCGCTTCCTTGAGAAGCAACCACTCTTCTCGAACTCCCATCTCCCTGGGGTCACGGTCCCTAAGGGCCTGACCGACAAGCCTCTTGAGCTTGTCAAAGTCGGCTTTTCTGAAGTCAAGGACTGCTGTGTTGCTGACTGACTTGCCAGCTTTACGGCGGATGGTGAAGGTGATCAGCTCGTGGTCGCTGTCACCCAACTTCCCATCAATCACTAGGTCGCCGATTAGGTCGTCCCCCGTAGCCAGTACCAGGTCAAGCAGCGCTTTGCCTCTCGCTGGCCCATAGACTTCTTGAGTCAGGTAGAGGTCATCCACGCATGAGAGAAAGCTTTGCGCCCGCTCAGATTTAGCTGAGTGATCTTCCCATGAGATGTCCGGGTAATTGAAGTCACCCATGACAACCAAGGTCCTGGAGCAAGCGGCCTCAGTCAGTTCCCGGGCGAACTCCTGGTCAAGCTCGGGACTTTGAGTGGGAGGTCTGTAGCAGACTCCCACTGTTGTGTCCCCTGTGCCGAATTCCCCACGAATTTTTACCCAGAGGGTCTGTAGCTGTCCATGCCAGTCACCAACATCAGCTTGCAGGGACACGTAGCTTTCCTTCACATAGAGAGCTACACCCCTGCCCCTTTTGCCAACACGATCCCTCCTGTACAGGGTATAGGCCTCTATACCCGTGGTCCAGTCATGGGTGGAGTCCCGCCAGGTCTCCGTTATCCCAATGACATCATATTTCTTTGCACTGAGCAGGAGGACGAGCTCGTCCTGCTTGTTGCCCAGGCTCCTGGCATTAGTGTACAGGCAGGCAAGTGTGCCCTTGGGGGCTCTTGCCTTGCCCACAGATTGTGCCAGGGCTGGGGCAGGGGTGGGCTCCCTTAAGTGCCCCCTTAAGTGCCTTGGTCCGCTGGCTTTGCAAGGGCCGTTCAGCGGGCCAGCAGGGGCAGTAGTCCCCCCATCCCCCAGCGGGCTTAGTTTAAAGCCCGGTGGAGCAGGCCAGCCAGCCTGGCTGAGAAGAGCCTCCTCCCCAGTGGGGAGAGGTGGAGGCCATCTCTTCCCAGCAGCTGGCTGCCTCTCTCGCCAAAGAGTGGGCTGTGGTCATGGAAGCCAAAGCCTTCCCGATGACACCAGCTCTGCAGTCTTTGGTTCACTGTGTGGATCCTCCTCTCCCTCCTCAGCCCATAGCCCGAGATTGGGAGGATCGACGAAAACACCACCTGCGCTCCCAGACCCCTAAGCCCCGCTCCCAAATCCCTGTAGCGCCTCATGACCCAGCTGGGAGTGCTCTGAGCCGTGTCATTGGTGCCCACGTGAATAAGTAGCATGGGGTAGTGGTCTGTGGGCTGGAGGAGCTGTGGGATCCTCTCCGCAATGTCTCGGATGCGGGCCCCTGGGAAGGAGCAAACTTCCCGGGGCTAAGGGGTCGGGGCGGCAGATTGCCCCCTCAGTCTCCTGCAGGATGGAGTCTCCGACAACAAACACCTTTCGCTTTGTCTTGGGGAGAGCGGGGGCAGTAGCTGTGGTTGCGCCTGGTTTGCCTGCGGGAGCTGGCAACTGAGCAGGCTCTGCTGCGGCTGCAAGAGGTGCGAACCTGTTGCTAAGCTCCGGTGAGGGGGGGCCTTGGTGCGGTGGGCCTTAGGGCCCTTGACCACCTTGGTCCATGCCCCGACTGGGCAGAGCGGGAGGTCCCAGAGTCCTCCTTAGTCCTGGAGGGAGACGGTGTTCTACCCTGCGGCTCCCAGGGGAGAAGGGCCTGGCAGTAGGAGTCTATCTCCTGCTCGCAGTCCCTGATGGCATGCAGTCTCTGGACTGTGGCCTGGAGCTCCTCCAGCTGGCGCGCCAGAGACCCCAGTAGGGAGCAGACCCCAGAAGGGGAGGTGGCCATGCTCCCGGGCCCCAGAGCCTGAAAAAGGGACAGGCAGCCCCCGCAGCCAAGAGCCAGGGGCTCCATCTGCGTGGCTGCGTTTTATGTGGCTGCATCACACTGCAGACTCATATTGTGTCTGTGGTCTACCAAGACTCCCAAATCTTTTTCCATAGAGCTGCCAGATGTCCCCATTTTGTATTTGTGTTTTTGATTATTGTTTCTGAGATGTAGAACCCTGCACTTTGCAATCTGTCAAGATCTGTCTTAATTGCACTTGCATCCTCTAATATGTTCACAGTTCTTCCCAGTTTCGTGTCATCCACAAATTTGCTCAAGAAGCTTTGTAAGCCAGTATTCAAATCTTTAGTAAATATGTTGAACAACCGTGGGTACATGACAGACCCCTATGGGACTCCACTCAAAACCTTCTGCAATTCTGATATGAACCTGTTAATAATGACCCTTTATGGCTACTGAGCCAGTTATCTATTTACCTTCTAGTAGTTTTATCCAGCCCACATTTCTCCAATTTGTTATGAAAAGGTCATGTGGGACACTACATCCTTTCATCCACCCAAGTAGTTACTTTGTCAAAGAAGGAGATCAGATTTGTTTGACATAATTTGTTTTTCATAAATTCAAGCTGGCTGTTTGCAGTCAGGCTTTCCTCCTCCAGATGCTTGCAAATGGCCTTTCTTAGGATATGCTCCAGTCAGTAACTTCCCAGGTATTGGGGTGAGGGGAAGCAGTCTGTAGTTCCCTGCATGGGCAACACATATGGGGTGCACCCCCTGAGATTGGCGGTGCAGCCCCTGCGGTTGGTTGCTGCTGCTGGTGATGCCTGCGGGCAGTCGCCGCTTGCCACCATCCCCCCACCTCACTGCCAACACTGCCAGTAGATGCTGATCACTGCTGGCTGCTGTCCCACTGCTGGTGTCGTCTGTGGGTAGTCGCCAACCACCAGTCAGCGCTCACCACCCTCACCATTGACATCGCTGTGGCTACCTGTGGGAGCTTCCTGCTTGCTGCCACCATGCCCCGACCCCTGCTGCCTGAGGACAGTCTCTGTGCCCCCCTCCCCCCCAGCCTCCAGGGGCACAAGTCATTCAGCATTCCCTAGGTCCTCCTTCTTGCTTTTTTTTTAAAAGCGGGCACTACACTGGCCTTTTCCCAGTCCTCTGGCACCTGGCCTGTTTCCCGCAACTTCACGAACATGATTGCCAAGGGCTCCAAGATCTCCTCTGCCAGTACCTCCAGGACTCTGGGATGAAGCCCATCTGGCCCTGCTGACTTAAATTCATTCAGACTCAACAAAAGCTCTCTTGCCATCTCTTTTGTTATCTCCTCCCTCAGCTTGCCCCCTTCCTTATTTGGATAATCCCTGTTAAGTGTGTGGCAGTTTACTTTTTTTTGTGAAGACTAAAACAAAGTAGCCATTAAGTAGCTCTGCCTTTTTTATATCTTTAGTTAGGAGTTCCTCTTGGTTTGTTAACAAGGAGGACCCACAGCTTCCTTGATCCTTCTTTTCTGACCAACATACTTATAGAACATCTTGTAGCCTTGTAATTAACCTGCTTTGTCAGGTGCAGCTAATTCTTTATCTTTGCCTTCCTGATTTTGTCCCTGTGAGTTCTTGCTATTTCCTGGTAGGTGACCTGCCCATTATTCCATTGCTTGTATGCTTTCCTTTTGCATTTAAGGCATTTTAGAAGCTTCTTGTGCAGCCACAATGGTCTCTTGCTATTCTTCTTGTGCTTCCATCATGTCAGGGCAGTTTTTTGTTGGGCTTCCAAAACTACGTCATTTAGAAGCTCCCAGTCCTTCTGGGCACCTTTATCCTTCAATCTATCCTCCCATTACACTATGCCTGCTAGCACTTTGAGTTGGATGGAATCCACCTTTTTTAAACCTAGTGCCCTAATTTTGCTAGCCTTATGCTTTCCCTGTTTCAGGATCTGGAATTCTTGCATATCCCAAATTATCTATCACCTTCACATCCTCCATCAGTGCTTCCTTGCCGGTTAAGACAAGATCCAAGATACATGATCCCCTACTTGTATCCTCCGCTTTCTGGATGAGAAAGTTGTTCTCCACACAAGTTAGGAACCAGATTGACATTTTATGTTTGGCTGCAGTGTTTTTCCAGCAGATGTCTGGAAAACTGAAGTCTCCCGTCAGTACCATCCTTTAGCTTTTGGATAGATTTGTCATCTGCTTGAAGACTGCCTCATTCATCTCCTCTTTCTGATTAGGTGGCCTATAACAAGTCCCCACCATAATGTTGGTACCGTGTCTTTTACCTTTCAACTTCACCCAAATGCATTCTGCTTTACTGTCTTCTTCCTCCTGAACCAGGGAACAAGTTTTTGACATACAAGCCAACACTACTACCTTTCTTCCCAGCCCTGTCCTTCTGAAGTCTCTCCTCCCTTGCTTGCTCTGAGGGCCTTATGGCTAAGGGCAAGCAAAACTCGGGGGGCATCTGAACCCCAAGCATCTGGGTTTGGGCCTGCAAGCAGGATGCCCACCAAAGGTTTTGGAAACAGCTGAAACCCCAGGTGTGGTTGGAGGATGTTTGCCAGTAGTAGGGCAACTTACAGTTCTGGATTCTTGGATTTAGTATTACTTTTGGCTAATTTGGCCTCATATACAAATTTAATTAAAAAAACCCAACCAACCAAACAAACAAAAAAACCCTGTCTTTCTGAAACAGAGTGTAACCTTCAGTGTTTACACTGTAGTCATAAAAGCTGTCCCACCAGATCTTGGTGATGCTAATCAGATCATAGTTCTTTTCACAGACTGTAGCTTCCAATTCATTTTGTTTACTCCATACCATCACATACCACAGGAGGGGAAAAAAAACCCAAAACACCCACCAGGCAAACACTCTGGCAGCAATCAAGCACCCTAAGTCACTAGCAAAGAGAAAAGCCTCTTCAAGGCACACACCTGAGCTGCTTATCCCAGAGCTACTGCTCTCTGCTTACTGCTTAGCACTGTTCTGCCTTTCCTTGATACCCTAGTCAGCAGCCTCAGGAGGGCATCTTAGAGTAGGGATTCTTATTTTTTTAATCTTTAATTGCTAAAGAATATCACCATATTTTTCTTCATGCAACTCCCGTGAAGCTGAATCATTTTCTCTCTTTCTCTTCCTTGGAGCCCATGCCCCCAAATCCTTTCAGATTTTAAAAATACATGCACATATATTGTATTTCAGAAATCTCTGGAAGCATCCGTGGCATTTAATTCTAGTTGAAAGATTTTCATAACTAGAAAACATAGATATGTATAGACAGGACTTTATGATCAGACTCATGGAAATGTCCCAGTAGATGCTGACGGGTGGCTTCTTATTTTTTGACTTTTGTTAGATCCCTGATGTTTTTTCCACATTATTGGTTTTTACGTGTTACCATCAAGAGAGTTCAGTAATAGGTAAGGACATGAATCATTCACAGTGATGATTCCACCTTCCTACAGTGTACTGTCACTACTCCATCATAGTTTCTCTGATTCGAGTTCTATAAATCAATTCATGTATGCAGCCTGCCTTGTTCACACAGGTCTCACTGAAGTCAATGTTGTATTTCTTTCTTTAGTCTTTAAACAGGATATTATTTGTCTTTAAAGTTGCCTTGCAGAAGTCCAGAATTCTTTACCTAGAAATTGGCTAAGACTAAATCTCAGCAAGGTTGAATTTATGTTGACTGAGTTGGGCAGGAAATGTAAAAAGGGCAGTATTTCACAGTGTTTCCTGGACAGTGTCACTTCTAGAGGCTATCGTAGGACACATACTAAAACACTGACCAGAGCTGAAATTGCCCAAGAATCACAGGCAGTCATGGCAGCCCTATACCACCTCCGGTCTTTTATACACTAATCTAATGCAAATACCTATGTAACATCTATGTTGTACTACTATAGTGTATTGTGGGCTACAAAAAGATGGTAGGAGGAGCCACAGCAAAGTGCAATGGCATGATTACTGAATGGTAAGAAGGAAGAAAGAGTTGACAAGTACACAGCTACATTCACCTCACTTTCCCATTTCATCAGAAAGTGTTCAAATAGGATAGTCTTCAGTTCAGCTGTCTCAATGACCTTCTGTTCCTTGACACATCATTCAACACCTTATGGGTGTGTTTTCAATACGGTCACAGCAAAGACTGCAGCTCCTGCTCACATATATGGGGTAACTTTTAACTAGCTAGCTTCAATTCCAATAGCAGTAAAGCCATGATAACATGGGCTTCGAACCTAGGCTAATCCACACTGAACTCAATGCTGCTGCACTTACACTGTCATTGGTTGCGTCTACACATGCATTTATGGTGCCTGAATAAACTGTGGAGCTTATCGCTCTGGCATTAATTGCTCCTGGGGACACTATTTGAACATGTGCCTGGGAGCAATTAACTCTAGAGCAATAAGCTCCACAGTATATTCAGATGTGACATGTGGAACCCAGCTGGCAGGGGGTCCTGGGGCTCAGCCTGCCGGTCCGGGCTGCTACCTGTTGGCACTGGATTTATCACCCAGATACCTTGTTCCAGGCAGAGCCAAAACCCTCAGACTGACCACGACCTCTCCATTCAATAATAGGTGAATTTTATTGATATAGAATTATTTGCATTATTCTTATCTGCTATCACTATATATCTACCAGTCCCAGGGTTCACAGAGTCAAGTTACATCTGGCCAGTACATGAGCTTCACTTTGCAGTTCTCTCTTGAATGTCAGATGTCAGCAGCCTGGAGGTTGGAGGTTAAGGCCCACTCACCACTCCCAGTAAGGTTGTTGAGATGGGTTGGTCGTGTGCTGTATGTCCAAGATAGTCTTCGGTTCCCCTCTCAGGGGCCCTTTGCTGCTCTGAAATCCCTCTTTTTGTATTCTTTGCCTCCTTCTGATGACTGTTCATCTTTGGGCATAGCTGATTGGTCTCTCTGTAGTTGTCATACTGTCCATGTTCTGTCCTGTCAGCATATTCCTTTGTTTCACAAACCCATCACATGAACACATCTTAATTTGTTTTTTTTCTGGTATCTCCTAAATTGGTCCATCTACCAAAGCCAGAAATCCCAAGGGCTCTGCAGCTGGGCACGGTGACCTGGCCAACATGGCAAAGTTTCTTATCTCATGTTAGGGAACAATGTGGTACACTTCTTCATTTTCCCAGCCTGTGCATCTGCTTGCTGCTTGTCTGTGTCAGACACAGTGGGCCTTGAAGAAACTGTCACAAACAGGTTTGTTAGTAATCAATTAACCCTTGTTGTTGCCCTGGACCATTGTTCTAATGCATATCTACGTTACCTACAAGCCAATTCTCAAAAGTAAGCCTCTAAATAACATTTTCTACCATCACTACCCCCAGCTCAACATGCTTCGGAGGGGCTAGCTAGGGCATGAGAGAGCTTCATTGTGGGGCTAGCCAGCAGGCAGCCCACACTGAAGCACCCTCATGCTCCAGCCAGCTGGGCAGCATCCATACATGTGCTGCTGTACAGTTTTTAAGTTAGTTTACTCCAGTCTAATAGGGGTGCACATGTAGATGCCAAGATGTTTACTAGACAGCTAATTAGTCAACTGCTTAGTAAATGCCTCATGTAGACGTGGCCATTGATACCTAAGCTATCTAGTTTAAAAATAGTTTGAATGTGGGTATGTGAGCTGCAGTCACTCCCTGGACTGTTGTGTAAACACACCCTTAAATAGTGAAGCACCGTACAGACTAAATCAGAGTGATCTTATGCATCTCCATTCCAGTTAGTCTGTAAGGTGTATCTCTACCCAGCCTCCTGCCTGACTTCAGAAAAACCCAGCTAACTACCTGTCTTTGCACTTAGGTAATGAACTGTATGCAAGAAGGCAGGAGCTTAGTAAAGTAGCTGGATTAAAGGCTATTTGACTGAAGGATAGACATGGCCTAAGTTTTAAGAGGATGAGGCTGTTGAATGGGTTTGGTTGTGTCTGACAGAAGTTGCATCTTTGCCATTGTAACCCCCAGATAATAGAGTGTCTTTACCATCCACCTTAGTTGGACCACAGCAGTAGCTCCTTTTATATCAGATTTAAGAATCTTTTATGTAATACTTTACAAGTAGCCATGATAAAAAATATGTATATTGCTTATAGTTGATAGTGTTTCGATCTTTGTTTTATTCCTTTAATATGTATGAAGGTTTATGTTACAGATAAGTGATAGGTAAAATTATGGAAAACTTACTTCCCAACTTGTTACAGCTCTTTGGAACACCCATTTGAAGCTGAGCTGAATAGGTGCTCTGTCTTTTTCCCCCTAACATTTCTGTTCTCACCTGCAAATTTATTGCTGGAGTCCTGTATTTTTACAAGCTATTCAGAGTTGTCCATTTGCTCTAGTTGTTTGCATATGGAATTAACATATTTATCCATTTTCTGACTAACCCATTAGACACCATAGATAAAAGTCCAGTTACAACAGTATATTTTTAAAAAAGTTTTTACAAAGGCAATAAACCCTGCGGCTTTTGAACATGCACCAGCTTCTCTTGGGGCTTGAAGAAAATTCCACATTATGCCCTAACAGCAAGGTTTCTTACCATGAAACACCCAGCGTTAGCTACTGTTAGAAGAGAGATACTGGACAAGATGGACCACTGGTCTGATTAAATGTAGCAATTTCTCCGATCCTATTCTTCCTATAAAATTTAAGATTAGCAACAGCAGTTAAATTGAAAACAGACAAATGCTTGGACATGCATACCAAATTAAAGGACAGGAAAGCAAAACATGACATTTCTTTTGTAATCTGCCAGTTAAAGACCCTAGAGACACAGGAATTCACTAGAGGAAATACTCATTAAGATCAATTAAAATCAAGTCTGGCCTGATGACATCCGAGAACACCAAGCAGCATGATAAAGGAGAATAAGTCTGGACTACAAATAGCATAATGCACCTGGTGACTTGGTTGTTTTTAAGAGTTGGTGAAATTGGTCTGTCAATTGCTGAAAACCTGTGCCCATCTCCAGAGCTTGCACAAGTTGCTAACTCCCTAGATGCTACAAGTCCCACAGCCTGTGGTGTTTTCCTAAAGCCTCAGCTGCTGGAGTCAGGTTAATGTGCCTCAGCCCTCAGGAGCTCTCTCATAGTCACATGGACTCACTTTTGTGACTCCTTTGTCCCTAGGGGTTCTGTAAGTTTCATGCCTCTCCTACTGTTGAAGTGAACTTGGGCTAGTCCGATGGCAGAGTAGATCCTATGTAGTTAGCCTACAAGGGTGTGGATCTACTCTGCCGTTGGACTAACTTCATACTAGCAGGGCTAGTGACCTGTTTCTTCTCATGGGCACAGTGACAAATGGACAGATGTGGAGGTGGGGCTGCAGAGGCCTCCTGGAGCTGAAGACAAATGAAGAGAGTATGAGTGGATTCACGCAGGGCTGGTTGTAGCCGTGTTGGTCAAAGGACGTAGACAGACAAGGTCCTTTGGGTAAATCCGTGTCCTTTATTAGACCAACTCAAATAATATTGGTCTAATAAAAGACATCGGCTTTACCCGAAGAACCTTGTCTGAGGCGATGAACAAAGCTCTTGCGTCACAGACCCCATCTTTTATTAGTCCAACTAAATAGTAGCAAAAAAATTCTTTCTCTACAGGCCTTGGGGTGCACGCACCCTTCACTCTTCTTTTCACCTGCTTGTTCCCAGTAGGGTGAGGCGGCGGCTCTGGGAGGGGCGGGCTGGGCCCAGGCGGATGCCTCAGCTTCCACCGCAGCCCAGTGGGAAGTGCGGAAGCCACGCGCGCAGCTGGGGGGAGGGGCTGTTGGAGGCGAGTACCACCTCCACGACTTACGTCACCCGCGCGGCCCCATGTGTCCAGGACGTGAATGCGTCACTCCGTCCGGCCCCACCCACTGCGCTCTGCCTCTGCCTCCTCCTCGTCCTCCTCCCTTCGCTGGAGTGCGGTCACGCCACCCCTCCAGGCGGGGGGAGGGGTCTCGCGCTCGACCCCTCCCTTCGCGCGGCGGCCGCTGGGGGCGTCTCGTGCGGCAGGTGGCGGCGCGCAGGGCTGGCTCGGCGGCTCGGCCCCGCCCTGCGGACTGGGTACGGGGCCTGCTTGGCGGGGCGGGGCGTGAGCACGAGCGCGAACCCTCCCCTCCCCTCCCCCTCCCGGGGGCCGTGGGTGCAGCCGGGCGGGGACCGTCAACGCTCGTAAAGTCACGGTCTGGGGGTGGGGGAGGGGTTTTAGGTGTGCCTGGGTTGAGGCAGCCCGGGGTTGGAGGCTTGAGATGGTTCCTTAGTCTCACTTCCTTTTCCCACACTCAAATGTGCACAATTAAAGGTTGTTAGCAAGGAGGGAAGGGTCAGACTTTCATCAGAGGAGCCTCATTACTAAGGAGGATGTGAAATAATAGTGTGCATCAAGTACTAGACCTAAAGGAGCTGAGATTGGGTTGGGATTATGGGGTATTCAACCGGGAGCCAAGACTAAGGAACCAAATCAGCTTTGTGCTTGGGGTGGAGTCCTGACCTTGTTCCTTCCTCCTGGCATGAGGTGGTCCCCAGGCAGGCCCGGTGGTGGGCTCGCTGCTTTGGCAGTCAGCTGGAGAGCATTTGTGCTTTGGAGTGCCTGTGGAGCCCACCTGAAGAAAAGTCTGTTGAGCAGCAGTTTGAAAGCAAAAGGTGAAGAAATCCCATGCGCCAAATTGGCCACCCAGGTGTTGAGGAAAGGTGAATGGCTCCTGAGACCTGCTCCAACTTTTGTTTCAAGCTTGCTTGCCACATGTGGGCCCCGGACTCTCTTACAGAGTGTGCCCCCTTCGGGGTGATTTGGGGCATGCCTGCCCTGTGCTCTGCAGCATGTATTTGTGAGCTGTGAGCTAAGCACTATGGGGCAGCAGCCAGAAGTGGAGGTGAGGAGGGGATGAACGAGCTTTGGTTACAAGCCAGAAAGGGTTGAAGTGGTACATTTGAGACTCTCACTGGGCGGAGGAGGGAGGCATTTGTTTCCGAGCTCTCAGAGGGGTGTTCAGGAGTGAGGAGGTGCATTTCTAGGCCTGGTGGAATCAGGTGCATTTAAAAAAAAAAAATCAGTTACCCTGGTGAGGCTGGGGCAAGCTGCATCTTTTTAACATGAAAGGATTAGTAGTAGGCATCTGTCTCACCAGACAGCAGAATTGCACTGAGTGGGGCATTGGCTTGCTGAACGTTTTCCGAGTGTGTCTGTAGAGCCTACAGTTGACGTTTTTAAAAGTTAGGATCATCTCTTTAATGGGCTTTAAAATAATGAGGAATGGTTCCCTTGTGCCAGACTAGCCTTTGTGAAGGCCTATGACAAATGTGTCCTGGATGTGGAGCATTTAGTTTATTTAGGTTGTTAATTCTTGATACCAGCTCTTAGATTCAGCAATTTATGTTGTAGGTTATTTGTTAGTTTGGGTAATTAACAGCAATTGATGCTAATCTGTGGTAGAAATGTTCCTTTTGATGTAAAATGGAAGGATGTAGTATTTCCTCTAAGTAGCCCTGTGTACTGATAGCTAACAGATTTCCATTTTCTGCCTTTTATGTAAGGTGCACATCTTACGTTCCATTGATCTTTCTTTGCCATCTATTCCTTCTGTCATATATATATTCTTTGTAATTTATTGTTGTGGGTGTTTCTTTTCATAGTGAGAACAAACCTTCCACAGGACTCCCAAGGGTAATATTAACAGGGGTTGGATAAAGAGGAATTATTACCTTTCTGGCCTAAAAAATGGTCTTCTCGAGCCCTTTGTAGATTTTTTTTTTTTTTTTTTTGTATTTAGATGCATCATGTTACAAGCTATTTCCTAACCAGTATGTCTCAGGACCAGTTTTGCACTGGTGTGGGCTTGATCTAGGTCAGGGGTGTCAAACTTATCCAGACTGCGGGGTTTTTTGTACGCTGGACCTGGACCAGAGATGTGGTGGTTTCCAGGATTAACACAGCCATTGCTCACCTTTTGTCACTGATACTTATTCCCAGTAGGGCTTTGGGTACCCTAGATTTTGGCAGTGGACCCCAATTCTGAATTCCTGGCCTGTTTGGGAGACCCACAGGCTGTACTTTTAACATCCTTGATATAGGTAAATTTAGATCTCTTCAGCATCTGATATCTGTAACTTTTATGCTGTCATCCCAGATTCTTCACCTTAGTGTTCTCAAGCAATGCTTTTCTTTTGCTTGGTGACTGGGTTGGTCAGTTGCTCTTGAGCAACATTTCTAATGCTGTCCTTGAGCAACCTGTTTTTCCTTCATACAACAAAAATGATTGAGAGTCTGGGGAGAAAGCTTTTCAAGACTAAATAAATTACATAGATAAATCAGTTGTTAAAACAAGAAGTTGGTTGAAGACTGGAAGGTAGCTGTATGTAAATAAACTCCAAAAAGGGAGATTCAAATAACTCAAAACATAACTAGAAATAATACCTTTGCTTAACGTAAAGATTGGATGGTGACCTTTTTTGTGAAGAGGTGACTTTTTTTTCTCTCTCTCAAATGTTTTAACCAGCACATGATGCAAATCTCCTCAAAATGTGTTGAGAAGATACAAATCTTTATCAACACCTGTTGTACCTAGGTTAATGAAACAATAAATTCCAGAAAGAAATATAGATTCCCTGTAAGAAGACTGGAACTTATTTAAAAAAAAAAACAAGGAAGTATTCAGCAATACAATAATAGGTCAAGTTACTGTTAACAAGATACCTAGAAAAGAGGATGCCATCCAGTATTTTGGATGATAAAGACCAGAATAGCAGTAAAATCAATAGACTGTAACACATTTTGCAACAATATAGCGCCTCTCATTTGAGAATTTCAGAACATAGGGACTTGCCTCCCAGTTATCTGTCCTAATCCAGAATCCTGGACCCTCATTTCTTCTTCCTAGCCATGAAATAAGCCTCTGTTTTCACAGAAGCCCAGAGCTTCCTTACTCAGCAGAATCTTTCTCCTCAGGATCTGTTTCTTTAACTTAAAACACATTTCCCTTAATTTTTCAGAGTTGTCCTGGACAACTTAGTGGAAAGGGTTTTTTTTGTTTGTTTGTTTTTTTTTGTTTGCTTTTTGTTTGCTTTTTTTTTTTTTTAAGGTTGTTGCCTTGTGTTTCTGTTACTCCTGATATTGTTGCTTTCCATCCTGCATTTGTAGTATTCATTCTTTTCTTACCTGTATTGTAGATCTTTAAATCCATCAAATTCTAGTATCTTCCTGGTCTGGTAACATGTGAGAGGATTGCAACACTTTTGCTAAGCAGGCAAAAATAGGGCGGGGAGTAGGAGGAAAAAGTAAGTGATACCAGCAAGTGTCATGTACAGAATTTTGAACAAGAGAAAGGGAAATTCAACATTAATGGGGAAAACTAGGAAAAGCCAGCTCAAGATGCCAAAAGGCAGGATGTTGTCAAAGTGATGGAAGGAAAAGATTTTTTTTTTCAGCAGTATTTTATACAATCTGGACCAAGGTAAGAGAAGATGGAGTATCACAGATGAAGAGAATGTGGTACTTGAAAAAAGAGATGGCACATGTATAAGTGAGATTTTTTGCAGAGCAAAAGGTGTAATAGATGAAAGTTTTTTATCTTAAACATTTTTTCCTTTTTTTAAGGAAACTTGTCTTGATGTAAACTTGTGTTCTGCAGTTCATAAGTGCCACTTCAACCCATTTAACTGTCCCTTCAGAGAAAAAATTGCAAAGTGAAATTTAGCAAAAATTTCATGATTCAGTCTGTGGAATAAACAGAGTAAAAGAACAGGGTAGGATAGAAGTGTTTGCTGCTTTGGACTGAGTGCTCCAAAATGTAATTTATCAAAAATGCTAAGGTTTAATTTGGCTTTCTGTTTTGTAATAACAGGGTTGACAGAAAAAACAGTGGTGTTGCCTTGCATGTCAGAAATGCATACGTTTGCTCCCTGGTTCAGGAAGAAGTTAGCAGATCAGAATATATTTGAGTGAAGATGAAAGGTGAAAGATACAGCACCAATATAATGGTGGGGACTTATTATGGACCATCACGTCAGGAAAAAGAGGTGGATTGGAGAAGTATTGGAAGCCCAACAAAATGCTCTTCTGATGCAATGGACAAACAAGGAGAATGGCAAGAAACTAACCAGTTGTATAAAGAGATTCTAGGATGCCTCAAATGTAAAAGGAAAGCATGCAGGCATAGAAAGCTGGACAGGTTACCAAGGAAGCATACCAGCAAACAGGAAGAACTTGTGGGGACAAAATCAGGAAGGCAAAGGTTAAAAAATGAACTTTACCTGGCGAGGCAAGTTAAGGGCAACAAAAGGAGAGTCTATATTTTCTATATTTAAATACATTGTCTGGAAAAGCAAAACCAAACAAGCTGTGGGTCCACTATTAAATAGCCAAGGTTGTGCAAAAAAGGCAGAGCTGCTCAACAATGTCTTGCTTTAGTCTTTGTGAAAAATTAGGTTGCAACCAGACAACCATCAACGGTTTGTTAAGGAAACGGAAAGCTGGGGGGTAAGATAACAAAACAGCTTTTTGATGGGTCTGGATGCTGACCCAAGTCAGCAGGGCCTGATGACCTTCAACCCAGGGTACTGAAAAAACTTGGATAGGAGATATCAGAGCCCATGGCAATGATATTTACAAAGTTGTAGGAAATGGACGGGGGGGCACTATATTGGCCATTTTCCAGTTACTTTCACAGCAGGCAAAAAGGAGACTGGTTAGCCTGACCTCAATACCTGAGAACTTACTGGAGCATATTATAAGGCAGTTACTGGAGCAACATTCTGGAGAAGGAAAAACTGATCATGAGCAGCCAGCATGGATTTATTGCGAACAGATTGTGCCAAACAAACTTGGGTGGATGAAGGAAATCTTGACTATAGTCTGTCTCTTTTTCAGCAAGGCTTTTGCCAAAGTTCAATGTGACCTTCTCATAAGCAAATGTGAAAAACATGGATTAGACAAAATTATGAGGTGGATAGACAACTGACGCAATAAGTCAATTTATAATTTCTCTCCACTTTCAGCTATGTTGGAATGGCTGGAGGTTTTGAGTTGAGTCACACCGGTCTCTCCTGAGCCCAATGCTTTTCATAGAATCATAGAAGTAGGGTCGGAAGGGCCTTGTAGATCTTCAAGTCCAACCCCCTGTGTCCCCTGCGTTTATTAATCATTTGGATGGTAGAGAGCTGCTTAAGCAAATGTGTAGACAACACAAAATTGGGAAGTATTACAAACACAGGAGGACAGGAGCGCAACTGAGAAGGATCTCTACAGATTGGGAAGTTGGGTTGGAGCCAACAGGATGAAGTTTAGTGCTGACCAATACAAGGTGCTAAAAGAGGAGTGGTGTCTGGCTGAATAGCAGCACTACAGAGAAGGATATAGGAGTCTTCGTGGTTCACAGACTCTGTGAGTCTGTAGTGTGATACAGTCGCACAAAAGACATGTGGTTTTGAGCTTCCTCGGAAGTATTATATGCAAGACATGAGAAGCCTCTTTATTTAGCACTAGTTAGGCCTCATCTAAAGTACTGTATATAGTTTTTTTGGGTCCCTCATTTTTAGAAAGACATGGAGAAGTTAAGGGTCTAGAAACAGGTGAGAAAAATGATAAAAGGGCTTGGAAGACAAGTCCTATGAAGAGAGGTTAAAGGAAATAAGCATGTTCAGCATATGGAAAATAGGGGACATGACAGCAGTCTTTAAATACCAGAAGATGAGGAAGAACTTTTCTCTCTAGCGGTGGGAAGCAGGATGTAGGCCAATGGCTTGAAAGTGTAGCAAAGTGGGTTTAGATTGGATATCAAGAAAAACTCTTTCACTGTTAGACTAGTGAGGCAGTGGAGTAGGCTGTCTGGGGGAGTTTTGGAACCTCCATCATTGGAGGTGCTCAAGAATGGTGCACAATAAAGTGTATAAGACAAGGTGTTTGAAAAGAGGTTGGAATACTTATTCCTATCTTCTAATATGGATCGTTTCCATGCTTTTGGGCGTAGCTGGTTGGTGCAGGGGGCCGGGAAGGAATTTTTTTTCCTCTCCTGTTGATACAGGTGTCAGGGGTTTGGTTTGGTTTGGTTTGGTTTTGCCTTCCTCAGAGGTGTTGACGGTTGACTGCAGCAAAGGCCGGGGATTTTGATGGGTGTGCCAAGGCTCCAGCTGGAATTAAAACCCAGAGGTTCTCTTTTCCCTCTGCTCACAGTCAGATCACTCGCCACATTTGGCATCAGGATGGAATTTTACCTGGATTGGTATGGACTGCGGGGCTGAGTACAGACATTCAAAAAGCCTGAGGTGGAATTGATTCAGTCTTTACAGGTTAGCTTAAACTGCCTAGATTGAACTGAGAAGCAAGTGAACAGACATTCACTTTTTATTTTGGAAATGCAGGCAGATATTTTCAGTTCAGGCTAGAAGCTTGGGGGCTCTAGAGCAAGCCTTCCCTTCTCTTCAGCAGTGGCCAGAAGGCTGGAGGGAAGCTGGGAGAGAAGTCTTTCTGGGTTTTCCCTCCCCTTGCTGGAGCTGAGGGGCAGGAGCGTGGCAGGCCCTGGCCCAGGCCAACGTGCTGAGGTGGAGGGGAGGGGTCCCCCACCAACATGGGACCCCTGCCAGGGTCTACCTGGCAGGGGTGTGGTAGCCCCTGCCAGGTTTTTCTCTGCTTACTGCTTGAGGGGACGGGGTGTGGCCAGATGTTGGTCCTGGGCTTGGATGCTGAGGCATAGGATAGGGAGGGGGGGTTTAAAGCCCCCTCCTTCCCCTCTACCCCATTCTGCCAGCCTGGGCCCAGGGTTTGACCACTCCTCTCCGCTCAAGTGGCAAGTGGGGGAAAACCAGCTTTGGCCATCTTGAAAGTAGTTTGCGTGCACTGAAATTCTGTTCTGTTATAGGTTTAAACCGGTTTCTGATCACTTAACCGGTTTATGTGCAACTTCTGTCCCTAGCCTGGGGGTTTTGCCTTCCTCTGTAATATGAGGGCATGAGCATCTTCTTTGGAACTCTTGAACATATTTTAACAACCTTTGCAGTAGTAGGACATTGGTCACCATTGTCCCTCTGCTTTACTAGCTACAGTTTGTGTTGTGACTTCTGGTTGTGTGGCAGGGTTGCCTATGTAGTTTTAGTAAAGGGTAGACAAGGATTTGCTTAGGTTGGTTTGGATAGGCATGATCCTGCCTCAGAGTGGGGTTAGACTAGCTGACTTCCAGTGCTACTTACTCCACAGATTTGAAGGAAAACCTGCTTTGACCTAGAAGGCTTTCTTCTTTAATTTTTTTTTTTTCTGGAGACCGTGGAGTTTGGGGGAGGGGAGGACACCTAATTACTCGCATAAGCTTTGTACCTATACCTTTTTCTCAATTCTTAAACTGTACATTTTGCTCCTTTTGATTTTCCTGTCTCTGCATTTTATGCATTCAGCACAGTCTTGCATGCTGCCCCTGAAATGCTTTACCCGTGGCAATTCCTGAATAAATCACTGCATGTTCTCTAGTCCTCTTCTTTTACGTATGTTTAGTGTAACCCCTTCCCTAGCTTCTTATCAATCTTTCACACCACTGAATGTTTCATTAGCATTCACATTCATATTTTTCTGTCCATTAAGTAAAATCAAAAAGTTTGCCTCAGCTGTCTCCTGCTCATAGGAAACAAAACTGGAAAGGAGGGTGGGACTCCCAGGCCATCAGGTCAGTCCTCTGCATCCGCATTAAACTGTCCAAAGGGTTCACAAGGTAGTCTGCCCCATCTCCTTTCACCCCAAAGCACACTATTAAAACAAACGAACCAATCTGCAACATACTGGACCAGGGAGACCTGTGGCATGGAATGTGTCAGTATTAATACATGTTCAGATTATCTTGGAAAAAGACTACAGGGAGAGGCAAAAGAGCCTGGAGTCTTTTGCCTGTCCGACCTGAGGAGAAAATACATTCCTGGCTCCAAGATAGCCGTCAGTTTGACCCTGAGTATGTGAGAAAGGTCTTTGAGCTAAGTACATGTGAGGTTTCTAAATCCCTTTGGACCAGTGCATTTGAGCTGAAGACCCTGACTAGCGGTGGTGGTATGTCCAGTGTTCCTGTCCAAGACAAGGAGAGAGGGAGGGAAAACAAATCATTCATGGGTGGGAAAGGGGGGAAATATTCTTCATGACCATAGCTGAAGCCCTGAAACATGGGATTACCAAGTACTGCCAAATACCTCCCCCCCGCCCCCCCCCCAAAAAAGTTTCCTTCAGTCTCACTGTGGTGCTGCCAAGTATATGAATGGCTCTATTGCATGCCGAGTATTGCTTCAAGCACACCCCTGTTTTGTCACACTGTCCGTTGCATTAACTTATCAATCCTGAAGCAATTCAGGTTTCTTTTTCTCATTACTTTATTTCTTTTAATACTTAATTTTGCTTCCTTTACAATGATTTTTTCTCCCTTTCGTCTTACTTGTGATTAATTACTAAATGTCTTATATTGTTTAGCCCCTTGGGAATTCATTTTCATTCTTTAATACATTTTGATGAAAGGTGTCTACTTGCTGTTACCCCTATGTTTTGGGGATTTTTTTGGGTAGGAGGGTGCTTCTGGGTATTTGCTTTCTAATTGTCTAGTACCAGTTCATAATTACTCTGTTCTTGTGTCATAGGGATGATCACAATTTAGATCTGTGTTTCCTTTGATTTAGAGACTGGGCAAAACATAAATCCAAAGGTGAAGATTGGCATATTTTGTCCACGACACTTTCCATGAGGAGTAGTTTCTCTGATTAGCACTCTGATCACTTGTTGTCATCTTATTTTTTGAGAATGATAGCATCCTTGAATGATTGTCCAGCAGCCTCCTTTCAGGTTGTTGATAGTTCAGCTGAATAAATATGTCAGCAGCAATCTTCTCTGTTTCAGTAGAGAAATGTGATGTTGGACATACATAACAAGCTGGAAACTTCTTCAGATTAAACTGAAAGTATTCTATGTTTAAAAAAAAAAAAAAAAAAGAACCCCTGCCCTCCAAAAACTACTCATGAGATCTGCTGTTATTATGTATTTTGAGTCAGTTGTTTGATTTGCTGCTATACTCCTTTTTACACCTGTTAGCTTTTCAGAACCAATGCAAAAATGGGCCGGATCTTTCAGGTGTTAGATGGCAGAACTCTAAATGGGCTTAAAATCCTTGTATCTTGTAAGGTGGTCTTAAAAAGACTAGGGAGAGGCAAAAGAGCCCCCCTCTATTCCAGTATTGCTGTTGCTGAATTTGGCAGTGGGCAAGCGGGGTGGGATAGGGCAAGCAAGTAGCGGTGTTTACTTTTTCTCTCCACCATGAGTTCTAGAGCTGCATTAATGAACCGGTGAGTTTAAAGTTCATTGTGTGTACACCCACTTGGATCCACCCTTTGCCACAGCTGCAGGACACTACATGTCATCACCATAGTCTGAATTCTTCCTTAATCCAATCCCTGAAAAATATAAACCCATCTGATTGTGCAGGTCTCTGTTTTGAGTCTTAAGATTTGTGCAGCTGTATACATATTTTGTTAAAGAGTGGTCAAATGTTTTAAGGAGAAATTTTAGTGAGAACCCAGATTCAAATGCCACTTACTCAAAATGGAAAAAGTATTCAGAGGAACAAAATAAAAAGTACATAGATGATTTAATGCTTAGAAAAACTAACTGGAATTAGCCACTTTGTTTTGAAGGAAAAACAGGAATTTATTTTATGCCCATTTTTAGAATGCACCTTAGCTATGGAGTCACCACCAGGTGGTTACACTAAATATCCTTGTGTTCCTATATAACACTGCTTTTACAAATATAAATATAAATTACTTATCCCATTTTTGTTAGAAGAGTAATATTTGTGCAGTGTGCCCTATTTTGGTAAAGTTCTTGTATGTATATGTTTATGTTTTCAGGAAATGCTTAATTACAAGTACAGCTAAGTTTTTGTAACTATTTTGCCTATCCTGTCACTGTCTACAAAAAGTATGGTTTGAATTATCTATATATTGCAGATTTTTTGCCTCATGACTGTGGCAGTTTGTGGAAAATCTAAACTGTTGTTCCATAATAACACAGAAGAAGATGGCTCCCTCAGCATGTGGTGTAAAATCACTACTATACAGAAAGTAAAGACAAGGACAGGTAAAATAATTTATGCAGCACAATTACAAAACTTTTGGAATAAGTAGTACAACTGTGCATGCATGTGCATAAGTGCATGTTAAATGGCCTGTCGATCAGCTTCACTTGCACTACATATTTAATTATACCAGGAATCAATTGTATAAATACACTTCCCTGTTAAACTACAAAAATTTACAAAATGTACACAATTTCAAAATACAGCGATTTCAAGGACTTTAACAAAACATTTTGTTGTTTTTGATAAACTATAATTACCAGTTAATATGTTTAAGTATCCCTTAAAATATATCAGATATGGAAATTGAGATGATAAAAACCTGAAAGTCCATCAATAAGTTATTTTGAGAAAAAATAATTTATTTTTAATAGTTGCTGATGTGTATCATAAGTAAATGCAGAAACTTGTTTCCTTGATTTATACTATGTTTTGGTTTTGTAAATTATACAATACATTTTCACTTGTCAAGTTAAGTGAATGAGATTTCTGGGCTCTTTTTCTTTTAATTCTTACAGTCTTGTTTACTTTTGTACTCTGGCTGTCAGTGTTTGTGTGTTTCCATCTTTAGACAATAAACTATTCTTTAAATTAAGCCAGACTGAAGTCGGTACATGTCATTTGCATTGTAAACAACTGGCACCTCAAAGGGAGATGGTCTAGAATAGTGGGGGCAAACTATTTTGGTAGGCATGTCGCAAATTAAGCCCTATGCCCTCTCCGAGTGCCGCTGTGATGCATTCTCCTGCCTGATCTTTTCTTTTTCACCCTGCTTGCCCTGTGTTTCCCCTGATCTGTGTGTCATGCAGGCTGCCCATGCTGCTTATGGCGCATGTACATCTTGGCCACTCCTGATTTAGGAGATACCTTCTCGTGGTAGGTTTTGGAGAGGAGAGATGACTTCAACTTACCTGTCACCATGGTATCAAATTAGTGAGTTCTCTTGTGACTGTACGGCTAGGTACAGACAGTCAAAAAGCCCCAGGCTGAATTGATTCCATCTTTGCAGGTTAGTCTAAACCGCATAGATTAAATTGAAACGGAAGCGAACATACATTTTCCTTTGATTCAGGAAATGCAGCCACGTGCCTACAGTGGCTCAGGCCAGAAGCCGGGGAGCACTAGAGCATGGCTCTCTGGCTGTGTGTTCACTTCCTCTTCCTGCTGCCCCCAAGGTCTCTGGGATTTGCAGTCCAGAATTACAGCAGCAGGATCTGCAGGGTTGCTTATCACTTCCTCTTCTTGCCTCCAGGTGCCTCTGGGATTTATAGTCCCCAGTTCCAGCCAGCAGTGGGTAAGGGTTGTTTAACCCCTGTCCCTGGCACCAGACCCCAGCTGGGGTTTGCCTTGTGGGGGGGAGGGCAGAGGGGGCAGGCAGCCTCCACCCCACTTGCAGTCTAGGTTACATCCCCAGCTGGGCTTGCTCCTCCCCTCACCCCCTTGTCAGCCAGCCCTCACTATTCCAGCTAGGAAGCAGAGGGGCAGGGTGGGGACAGCCTTGCTCTCTGGAGCAGACAGCCCAGCCCAGCCCAGCCCAGGGCTGCAAAGCATGCTGGGATGCTAGGGGACTGTGATTTAACTTGAACTAGGAAAGGGTCTGGGACAGATGTGTCATAAACTAGTTTGACCCAAATCAGTTAAGTCTGATAGTATATTCAACTAGGTTTATCTTATATCAGTTTCAGCCATTTGGAAACTGGTTTATGTGCACTGAGCTTCTGTTATCTTACACGTTTAAATCAGTTTCTAATTAAACTAGTTTGTGTGTAATTTCTGTCCCTAGCCTGAAGGAAACCTACTGCTCCCTAGCTTCCAGGGCAGTTATATAGTTTATAAACTGAATATTTCTGTAACTTGTTAATGTATGACCCATTACACATAGAATATACAAATCAATTGTAGGTGTGTAATAGCAACTATTGATGAAAATGAAAAGCATAATTGGTGAAAACTAACATTTGTTTTTGATATTTTTAATTATTCCAAGTAGTAGTACAGGTCACAGAGTTTTCAACAGGACTTTAAACTAGGCTATGAGGCTTAAAATGTGCTTTTCACTTTTGATTAAAGCATGTTTTAAATGGAAGTAAATGATAAAACTTCATCTTTGTGTACCTTCTTGTCTTTATAGCAGCATTTTAGACCAAAAGCACATGACAGTTGAAGTTGGAAAAAGTGCTGATTTTTTTTTTAAGTCTGTTTTGGAGTCAGGGCAAAAAAATGACACAGGCTTTTTCTAAATACCTTTGTACTTGGCTGACTGGCTCTTCTCAAAGACTTCAGAGTGTTTGTGTTTCAGATGCTCTGTGAGAGAGATCTTCACCTATCACAGACAGTAGTATCATAAAATCTCTATCTGAAAGATGGTGCAAATGGGTTGGGAAGAACTGAATGTTTGTAACCTAAGTTTGTTTAAAAAAATGTTCCTTTTAAATTTGTTGAACACCTTTAAAAATAAATATAAGTTGTAAAAATGTTAGTGATAAAAGAAATGGAACTTTTGAAATTAGAGCAGTCCAACAACTGATTCGATTTTTTTTTTTTTTTTTTTTTAAAGTCATCACAAGAGGGATATTCAGATAAATAGTAAGTCCTAAAATTTGAATCTAGGTTGTGACACATGAATGTCCAGAGTGTTTTGATGCATAACATGAGTGCATAGATATACAAAGATATTGTAAAAAAAAAGCTTAATTTTTGTGAAATATAAAATAGGCACATGCATTTTCTTGTGCCAACCCATAGAACTGATGCTTTATTTTCTATCGTGTTTAGTAACTTTTAAAATAATATATGGGCACTGTTTTTCACTGTACCTCCCAGTTCTCAAACTAAGATTTTTCTGAAGAGTGCTAAATGCAGTTGGGGTGGTGATCTCCATACAACTGGGGAAAGTCTTCCACTCAGAGATAACTGAATCTTATGGCAGCCTCTTCTTTTTACTTGTGATATACTAGAAATAATCTTAGGTGGGATGGGGTTTGGGAGAGTTAAATGACTGTCAAAAGCAATGTACAAAATAATGTAGTTAAAATCAAACGTTGCTATCTATCTCCAACTGAGTTTGAACAATTCCAAAACTAAGTTCTTGTCTTTTATAAGAGTTTACCTGTGGAAGGTATCTTGTAGGGCTGCGCGATGCTTTGGTCCCTGGTTCGATTCAGCAGAGATTCGGCCTGAGTTGGTGGCCGAATCTCCAAATCTGAATCAAATCAGGAGACTCAATCTCTCTCTGAATCGCATCTGAATTGGGTCCTGATATAGACACAACTTTAAATGTTTTTTTTTTTTTAGGTACCAGGTGGCTTGTGAATGTTGGAATAGTGGGGCAAATGGAGCGTCCCACAGGAATGCAGGGCTCCCCAGCACACTCGGCAGCAGACCCGGAAGTGGACCAGAAGCACTTCTGGGACTGCTGGGGGGCTCCCCCACATTTCCCTGGCTCGGTGACTGGGCCCACTTGGGGTGCCCCTGCGGTTGATGGCCGAGCCGGCAGGGGGCCCCACTGTGTGCTCGGTGGCGGGCCTGGAAGTGGACTGGAAGACTTCTGGTCCACTTCCAGGTTCGCTGCTGAGCAGGGGGTGGTTAGTGTTAGGGTACTCCATCCACCCCACCATTGCAGCGTTCACAAGTCACGCCTGGTACCTCGAGGTATGTAGAAAAAAGGCCTAAAGCTGTGTCTGTGGCCAAGTCACTGATTCTCTGAATAAGCATTGAATCTTCAGATTCTGATTTGGCCGAATTCGAATCTTTGAATCCGACTTGAATACGGCCCATTTCGCATACACCTAGCATCTTGCAGAGTTCTCCCCTTTTGCCCTTTGACTCGTGGTGCTGCACCACAGAAGAACCTTTTGGTAGAATGAAGGCTGCAGTCTGGATGTTCTAGTTTAGCACCTGTTTCCTATCTAAAATCTGGATCAGGAGGCATCAGCAGAAAAGACTCTGAAGAAAGTGTGGTTTCGCAGTTAAATTCTAAAGCTGCCCCAACCTGTACAGGGAGAAGATGAAATCCTTTCTCCTTTCTTTCCATGAGTTTTCCAAAGTCTGGAAGCATGGAGCATTTTGGGAAATGTGGCTTCATTTGGTTTGGTTTCCCTGTAGAGCACAGGGCGTAGTCAAGACAACTCCTTACATATTCCCTCCTGTATTAGGTGTCAGATGTAGTTACTTTGTTGCTGTCCCAAGCAGATATAAAACTGAGTAAAGTACAAAACCCAAACAAAAAATAATTATTGGAGGAAAAGAAAAGAGAAGGAGCAAACAATCAGCATATTTTTTCATTGCCAAACGTAGGAGGAGCAGAGGCTGCAGCCTGTCCTTATCTCCAAAAACCTGCATATGCGGTTGTTAATGGTGTTCAGACAAAAAAGAGAGCTCAGTGGATGCTATGTGTTTGGGGGTGGGGGAAGGTTATTTTTTTGTTTAGGGGTAGGAAGAGGAGTTACTGTGGAACCATAGAGAGGATTCATACAGAGCAATATAGATGTCCTTCCAGTTTGTTTCCATTCAGGGAATAATTATAATTTAAGCTTGGGTTTTTGAACTAAAAAGCATTGCCCTTTGACCTGTTTAAAATGGTAAATGTGCAGTTGGTCTCCTGGACCAGGGGAGGCATTGAGTTGATTACCGGCTGTTGTTTGTCCTGAAGTTTATGTGCAGCCAGTGTCTGGCTCAGTGATTAATACAGCACATGTCCTGTGATAAAGTAATCAGAAGTCCCAGTGCTGTAGAAGCCCTTAGTCTATTTTAGGAGATGCTGAGTCATACGTGTTCATCTAGCAGGTTATACAGATTGCTCCCTGTTACCAGTGAGGAACAGCTAAACTAGATTTTAATAGAGAAACATAGTTCTACTTTCATAAGGACACAGAAATAATGTTGAACTTCTTTGCTCCTTGATAAGCTGTAAAGCAGTATAAATGAATAACTATATTGACAGGGGACTTTGTCCACACAATAGTATACAGTGTATTGCTATAGTATAGTGTATCTACTAACTAAACAGAGGGTATGTAAGATGATCTTTTATTAGTAAAAAATACAGTAAGGACTGCTCTGTTTCCTTAAAAAACCCACACTCAAGCTGAAATGTATCTCTTTAAGCAAATTTATTTATCACTGTTGATAGAACACTTTAGATTAGTACTTTCAAAGAATTAAACCCCCCCCCCCCAGCCTTTTCTGCAGATTGTTGTAATTGTTTACTATTTGCATGTTGTTCATTCTGGGCATTGTAAGGACTACATTTTTTACAAATGCCTATTGGCAGCATTTAGTCAATTTATATATGGCTCAGTATATTAAATCCACACTTTGCTTCAGCAAAATAATTTGGTTACATAAAGACAAGTCACTTAAATATTTTTTGAAAACATGGAAACATCATTCTTCCCCCCACCTCCTATCTAGCTCTTCTGACTTTTCTAGGGCGTTAATTTTAGATCCTCAATTACTTTTGATCTTAAAGGAATCCAGGAGGAGGCTGCAGCATATGCAGAGCAAAGTACCCTGCAGTATAGTTGCTAAAGTTTATTTTATTTATACTTTGATGGATTAACTTATTGGTAAGGAAACATAGCTCTTCTTGGGATTCTGTTCAACAGAAGTTTGTTTTCATGTCTGCCCTTTCTGCATTTAGCAAACTTGACATCAAACCCAGTCAACATATGCATCAAAATGTCCTCTCTTTATCAGGTATAACAGGCTGTCAAGATGAACTGCTTCTGATGCCAGAACTGTGAAGACCTACCTCGTCTTGTGGCTGTATGGATATGACCAGCTAATAACTATAATATAGAATCCACTGAATTTACTTTTGGAGTCTACTGACTTCTGTATCAGGGGTGAGTTCTTCTATGGGCAACCTGAAAGAGGAGTGTGAAGGGCTTTAATAACACGTAATTTTTGTCTAATGGAAACCAGTTATTTGATCCAAAACTAAACTTTAATTGTCAGAAAGCTGCCTTTAATTCAAAGGCCGTACAGAACCCACCAGGAAGATCACAAGCACAACTCAAAGGGGAGCAAAAGATTTGATGACATGAGCGGTTTACTTCTGAAGATTTACAAGAATTATTTCTGGACTAATGGCATGTGCTTCACTATGGTCTTTAAATAAGCTAGTTTGGGTACCAGGAGCAGTCTAGTTCCTGGAGGATAAACTAGTTCATATTGAGACCTGTTCAGCTGTGACTACAGTGCTTCTGGTACCCAAGGCAGCTCGTTTAATGCTAGCTCAGTTATCTTATATAAGTCTGCAGTGTAGATATACTCTCAGACTCAGATGCTTGCCACTGCAGGAGCATAAGAATTGCAGAGGTTTTTCACTGAGGCCATGAGATTTTATGCTCAGAATACTGGCTCAGTATTTTCAGTATTGCATGCAACTACTCCTTTTTATTTTTTTGTTTACTTCAGGATGAGGTGACCAGTGTTTCTTTCATAAGATACTATCTTTCTGGTGAAAAAAATGAGATGCTCCATTAGATATATTTTGATTTTAAATAATCCCTTTTCATTAAGTAAGTTTTATACTTAATACCAGATCTTCAATATCAGTGTTTTATTTAGGAGAAATTAAAATGAGAAAAATGCATGTATTTTCTTTTGAAATGTTCTGTGCTGACCATGTTTCACTATTCTGTTTTATTCAGCTATTTTTTAAACATCCTACAAAGGGTTAATGGACCTTGTAAAGGACTCCTAACCATTTGCAGCTTCATAACTCATATCTAGATGTCACCGGTGTTTCCCATGTTAACAGTTCTCAGCATGTTTTACTATATCTGCCTTCGGCGCCGAGCCAGAACTGCTACAAGGGGAGAAATGATGAACAGCCGGAGAGCTATTGAATCAAACAACCGAGCCTTACCTACCAATGTTGAAATAGTCCAGTATGCCAAAGAAGTCTTGGATTTCAGTTCCCATTATGGTAGTGAAAACAGCATGTCATACACCATGTGGAATTTGGCAGGTATTCAGAATGTGTACCCTAGTTCTGGTGACTTTACTCAGACTGCAGTGTTTCGAACTTATGGAACGTGGTGGGATCAATGTCCTAGTGCCCGATTGCCGTTCAAGAGGACTCCACCTGACTTCTACAGCCAGGACTACGTAGAGCTTGCTTTTGAGGATCCAGTATATCCCACAGCTGTGCATATTCTGGAAACGTATCATCCTGGATCTGTAGTTAGAGTTTTGGCTTGTTCTGCAAATCCCTATTCCCAAAATCCACCAGCTGAAGTAAGGTAAACTTTTACTCGTTGTCTTTATTAAATACATTTAGAAAATGTCTTCAAGGATTTTATATCAGATCCACAAATGGTTTCTTTGTTTTAGTGCAAAGTTTAACACATGCACATGTGCTCTAGTTTTCTACTCTGTCTTAATACTAAAATTGGGGAGATAGATCTAGTAAGTGAGGCCATTTTAGTATCAAAGATTATACAGGGTTCTTTTGCATAATAATGGTTCTTGTGAAAAGCCACACCTACAGATAATATAGATCATCAAAACTCTTGATAGTTACTGGACATGTACAATAAGTATTAATTAAATGGTGTTTCTTTTGAATGTGTACTTTCCTCAAGTAAGAAGGGTAACGTGTTTATATAATGTTTCATTTTAAGAGACCAGAGATTTTTATTTATTTCACTGTAATACAGAAATATACCTAGCATGCCTAATGTCTTATGTCTTAGAATGTTAATAGGAAGGCCTTAAAATTATATAGACCTACATTTGTTTTAAAACAAAATAAAAATTGATTTGTTGTTGTTGTTATAATTAAAATGGATAATTATTTATTTAGATGTGTATCCCACCATATCCAGAAAGGCTCCATGTTGTTTACTGTGTTCTATTTTGGAGTATAGAATAATATATTCTTGAAATTAGTTGATAATGACAATGCAGGAGTAAGCATGTTCAACTATGGCATATTAACATTAGCCTTTTTTGGGTAAACTTTTCATATTTGTCATGTAGAATTCTTTCATAGACTTGTTTCTACTTTCTTATATTTTATTTCTTAGACTAAGGAATGATTTTGTGACCATGCTGAATTCTCTGAGTGACATTCTGTACTTGGTCAATGAAGGAAAAAAATCAGTCCTATTTTGTATTTCATAGCCCTTATGCCTTTTTCTTTTTCTTTTTCTTTTTCGTTTTTAAAGATGCATATCATCAGTACCTGTCTATTCTAATAAGGCTGTGTTTAAGGAGACCTCTATAACTAATACTTCTTAACAATTTATGTTAAATAAAGTCTAAGGCCATGTCCAGACATGCAGGGTTGTAAAGTTTGTGGTGCCACAGGTTTCGTTGGTGTAAACACTGCAGATTTCACACATGTGTGATGGATCTATGAATTCCTTTAGGCGATTTTGATTGTGGAGTGGGTGGTTAGTAGGACTTGGTATGGTCTTTCTCACATTGGCTCTAGGCAACTTTTCCGTCGCGGAACACGGACCTATACATAGTCACCGGGACTGAAGGGGTGTATCTCGCAATCAAAGGGTACAGGTTGCTGAACGGCAGCATGGCGCTGTAAAGAAGTAAGCTGCTTCTGCAAAGAAATCACATAATGGGTTAAATTCTCATCCTCCGCTAGCAATCCTGTATTTGGAGGAAGGCAACCACGGGTAATGGGGGGTGGATGACCAAACAAAAGCTCATAGGGAGATATCTTAACATCAGCTTTAAGTGCGTTTCGCATAGCAAACAGTGCAAAGGGCAATGCCTCAGGCCACTTAAGCTGAGTTTCTGAACACACTTTGCCTAGAAGGGTTTTTAGAGTCCGATTTGCCCTTTCCACCCCTCCAGATGACTAAGGGTGATAAGGGGTGTGAAGCTGCTTAGTGATTCTTAACCATGTGTAAATTGTTTGTAAGACCTGGGAGATGAAGTTGATCTTCTTGATTTGAGTCAATGACTTGAGGTATGTTAAACTGCGGAATAATGTCCGTTAGAAGTGCATGAGTGACTTGCTGATGAGAGGCATGGGTGGCAGGAAACGCCTCCACCCAATGGGTGAGCTGATTTCGCACTACTAAGGCATATCTGTATCTTCGGCACTGGGGAAGTTTGATGAAGTCTATTTGCAGTCTCTCAAATGGTTGATATGCCTAAGGTCGGCCCCTGGGTGGGGCTTTTCTCTCTGGGCCAGAGTTGAACGCTGGGCAAGTAGAGCAGACGCTGGTCACTTGTTTAGCCACTGCATGTATTCTAGGGGCAAACCAAACTCGGAGAACGGTTTCAGCTATGGCAGTTGCCTCATAATGACCTTGCCCACAGCAGGAGGTGAGCGGGCTCGTGGTGTGAAGGGGTTAACTCCTTGCTTGCTGGGAGGAGGCCGCTGTCTGGTGCCAGGCCGGGTCAAGCCCCTCCCCAAGCAACTTCTTGGCCCAGCCCCCCAGGGAGAGAGGAGTGAAGGAGGGGGTACTCACCAGTTCCCCTCCTGTAGGGCAGGGCCCCCCAAATCCCGGGCAGGGCCCCCCTGGCCTGAGAAGCCAGCGTTCCCCGACGGCAGGCCCACTGCGCATGCGCGTAGTTTAAAAGGGCCCGCCAAACAAGGGGAGAAAAAAAAAAACCACACTCAGGTAGGCTCCGGAGCAGTGAGAGACGCGCAGGTGAAGCCCGCTGTGCCCCCGCTCCCCGAAGCCCCCCAGACACCCCCTCAGCAGCCGCCGAGCCCCCTGCCGACCCCCAGCACAGCTGGAGGTGAGCGGACTGGTGGTGGGAAGGGGTTAACTCCTCGCTTGCTGGGAGGAGGCCGCTGCCTGGTGCCGGGCCGGGTCAAGCCCCCGCCCAGGCCCCTACTTGGCCCGGCCCCCCAGGGAGCCACGCGACCAGGCTGCGTAAACAGGCGCTCGAGTTAGCACGGAGTTTGCGCAGGGGAGGGCGTGGGAGGGCACGAGACCCTGCCTGCGACCCCCCCAGCCATAGCCAGCCTACCAGAGGCATGACACGGATGGGCACGCGCCGCACCCCGAGGGTCCCCTCGGGCTCTGCAGCCCCTCCACTGGGCACCGCAGAGACGGCCACCCAGACGGAGCCCGTGGTTCCGGGCTCCGCACAGACGGAGCCCCTGTCTCTTGGCTGCGGGGGCTGCCTGTCCCTTTTTCAGGCTCTGGGGCCCAAGAGCATGGCCACCTCCCCTTGCAGGGTCTGCTCCCTACTGGGGTCTCTGGCGTGCCAGCTGGAGGAGCTCCAGGCCACAGTCCAGAGACTGCGTGCCATCAGGGACTGCGAGCAGGAGATTGACTCCTACTGCCAGGCCCTTCTCCCCCGGGAGCCGCAGGGTAGAGCTCCGTCTCCCTCCGCGACTAAGGAGAACTCTGGGACCTCCCGCTCTGCCCAGTCAGGGGCATGGACCAAGGTGGTCAAGGGCCCCAAGGCCCGCCGCACCAAGGCCCCTGCCCCGCCGGAGCTTAGCAACAGGTTTGCACCTCTTGCAGCCCCGGCAGAGCCCACGCAGTTGCCAGCTCCCGCAGGCAACCCAGGCTCGACCGCAACTACTGCCCCCGCTCTCCCCAAGACAAAGCGTAAGGTGTTTGTTGTGGGAGACTCCATCCTGCGGGGCACTGAGGGGGCAATCTGCTGCCCTGACCCCTTAGTCCGGGAAGTTTGCTGCTTTCCGGGGGCCCGCATCCGAGACATTGCGGAGAGGATCCCGCAGCTCCTCCGGCCCACAGACCACTACCCCATGCTCCTTATTCATGTGGGCACCAGTGACATGGCTCGGAGCACCCCCAGCCAGGTCATGAGGTGCTACAGGGAGTTGGGAGTGGGGCTTAGGGGTCTAGGAGCTCAGGTGGTGTTTTCGTCGATCCTCCCAGTCTCGGGCTATGGGCTGAGGAGGGAGAGGAGGATCCATGCGGTGAACCAAAGACTGCGGCGCTGGTGTTATCGGGAAGGCTTTGGCTTCCATGACCACAGCCCGCTCTTTGGAGAGAGAGGCAGCGAGCTGCTGGGAAGAGATGGCCTCCACCTCTCTCCCCTGGGGAGGAGGCTCTTCTCAGCCAGGCTGGCTGACCTGCTCCACCGGGCTTTAAACTAAGCCCGCTGGGGGATGGGGGGACTACTGCCCCTGCTGGCCCGCTGAACGGCCCTTGCAAAGCCAGCGGACCAAGGCACTTAAGGGGGCGCTTAAGGGAGCCCACCCCTGCCCCAGCCCTGGCACAATCTGTGGGCAAGGCAAGAGTCCCCAAGGGCACACTTGCCTGCCTGTACGCTAATGCCAGGAGCCTGGGCAACAAGCAGGACGAGCTCGTCCTCCTGCTCAGTGCAAAGAAATATGATGTCATTGGGATAACGGAGACCTAGTGGGACTCCACCCATGACTGGACCATGGGTATAGAGGGCTATACCCTATACAGGAGGCATCGTGTTGACAAAAGGGGCGGGGGTGTAGCTCTCTATGTGAAGGAAAGCTACATGTCCCTGCAAGCTGATGTTGGTGACCGGCATGGACAGCTACAGACCCTCTGGGTAAAAATTCGTGGGGAATTCGGCACAGGGGACACAACAGTGGGAGTCTGCTACAGACCTCCCACTCAAAGTCCTGAGCTTGACCAGGAGTTCGCCCGGGAACTGACTGAGGCCGCTTGCTCCAGGACCTTGGTTGTCATGGGTGACTTCAATTACCCGGACATCTCGTGGGAAGATCACTCAGCTAAATCTGAGCGGGCGCAAAGCTTTCTCTCGTGCGTGGATGACCTCCAAGAAGGTCTATGGGCCAACGAGAGGCAAAGCGCTGCTTGACCTGGTACTGGCTACGGGGGACGATCTAATCGGCGACCTAGTGATTGATGGGAAGTTGGGTGACAGCGACCACGAGCTGATCACCTTCACCATCCACCGTAAAGCTGGCAAGTCAGTCAGCAACACAGAAGTCCTTGACTTCAGAGAAGCCAACTTTGACAAGCTCAAGAGGCTTGTCGGTCAGGCCCTCAGGGACCATGACCCCAGGGAGATGAGAAGCAACCACTCTTCTTGAACTCCCAAGGAAGCGATCCTCAGTGCACAAGCTAAATCTATTCCAACACGGAGGAAAGACAGCAAGAAGGCACAGCAGCCCCCCCTGGCTCTCCAGAGACCTAGCGGACCTACTGTGGCTAAAAAGGAAAGCCTACAAAGGATGGAGGACGGGATTCACCTCCAAGGAGGATTACTCCGTGCTGGTCCGGTCCTGTAGGGAGCAAACCAGGAAAGCCAAGGCTGCAACTGAACTCCAACTAGCTTCAAGCATCAAGGACAACAAAAAGTCCTTTTTCAGATATGTGGGGAGCCGGAGGAAAAGCAAGGGCAATGTTGGACCCCTGCTAAACCAGATGGGGCAACTGACAACTGACGCCCAGGAGAAAGGCAACCTATTAAATAGGTACTTTGCGTCAGTCTTTCATCAGTCACACGGGATGTCCATGCCTGCTATGGGACAGGGAAATCTGGGTGAGGGGGATCCCCTACCCTCCATCAGTGCTGACCTCGTGAAGGAACACCTTGAGAAGCTGGATACCTTCAAGTCAGCTGGCCCTGACAATCTGCACCCCAGGGTACTCAAGGAGCTGGCGAGCGTCATAGCCCAGCCCCTGGCACGGATCTTTGAAAACTCCTGGCGCTCTGGTGTAGTGCCCGAAGACTGGAAGAAGGCCAATGTGGTGCCGATCTTCAAGAAAGGGAGGAGAGTGGATCTGGCTAACTACAGGCCCATTAGCCTGACTTCTATCCTGGGGAAGATCTTAGAAAAGTTTATTAAGGAGGCCATCCTTGATGGACTGGACCAGGCTAACATTCTAAGGGATAGCCAGCACGGGTATGTTGCGGGTAGGTCTTGTTTGACCAATCTCATTTCCTTCTATGACCAGGTGACCTATCACCTGGACAAGGGAGAAGACATTGATGTCATATATATTGACTTCAAAAAAGCTTTTGATCTGGTATCCCATGATCATCTCTCGGCCAAACTGGCCAGTTGCGGCCTTGGCTCCACCACGATCCGCTGGCTGGGAAATTGGCTTCGTGGTCGGACCCAGAGGGTTGTGATTGATGGCAGTCACTCATCATGGTGCCCTGTGACCAGTGGGGTCCCTCAAGGCTCTGGTCCTGGGACCCATACTGTTCAACATCTTCATTAACGATGTGGACATTGGAGTCAGGAGGGGACTGGCCAAGTTTGCTGATGACACCAACTTTGGGGCAAAGCATCCACGCCAGAAGATAGGCGGGTGATCCAGGCTGACCTGGACAAGCTCAGCAAATGGGCAGACGAGAACCTGATGGTGTTTAACACTGATAAATGCAAGGTTCTCCACCTTGGGAGGAAAAACCTGCAGCACCCTTACAGGCTTGGCAGTGCTACGTTGGTTAGCACTACAGGAGAAAAAGACTTGGGGGTCATCATTGACCACAAGATGAACATGAGCCTGCAATGCGATGCTGCGGCTAGTAAAGCGACCAAAATGCTGGCGTGCATCCATAGATGCTTCTCGAGCAAATCCCGGGACATCATTCTCCCCTTGTACTCGGCCTTGGTGAGGCCGCAGCTGGAGTACTGCGTCCAGTTTTGGGCTCCACAATTCAGAAAGGATGTGGAGAAGCTTGAGAGAATCCAGAGGAGAGCCACGTGCATGATCAGAGGTCAGGAAAACAGATCTTACGATGACAGGCTGAGAGCCATGGGACTCTTTAGCCTGGAAAAGCGTTGGCTCAGGGGTGATCTGATGGCCACCTATAAGTTTATCAGGGGTGACCACGAGGATCTGGGGGAACGTCTGTTCACCAGAGCGCCCCAAGGGATGACGAGGTCGAACGGTCACAAACTCCTGCAAGACCGTTTCAGGCTGGACATAAGGAAGAATTTCTTTACTGTCCGAGCCCCCAAGGTCTGGAACAATCTGCCAGCGGAGGTGGTTCAAGCGCCTACATTGAACACCTTCAAGAGTAAATTGGATGCTTATGTTGCTGGGATCCTATGACCCCAGCTGACTTCCTGCCCTTTGGGCAGGGGGCTGGACTTGATGGTCTCCTGAGGTCCCTTCCAGCCCTAATGTCTATGAAATCTATTTGGCACAAGGGCCGCTGTAATGTTTTAGGCAAGATGGGGCGGTCATCGCTAGTGTACCGCAGTTCATCTTTTGAATAAGCCCCATAGAGACGTTTCCAGTCGTCTTCTTCTCCTTTGCACACTTGCTCATATCTTTTCAAGGCTCTGGATGTCTCCTACACAGGAGCAAAGGCATTGAGACTTAGGGGTTGTTGAGCAGCAGCTTTGGCAGCAGCATCCTCCCGCTCATTTCCTTTAGCCTCAGGCGTGCTCCCGTCGGTGTGTGCGGCGACATGTGTTACGGCTATCTGTCTGGGTTTCTGAATGGGTTCCAGGAGCTCAGAAACCTGCAACTGGGTTTGAAAAGAAGGCAGCACACAAATTAATTACTGTGAATTGAGTGGCCCACTACGGGATGGAGGTAACAATGGTGGCAGGGTTAGGAACTACGGCAGCTCTGGGAATTACATAATCATTTATAGCACATAAGTCTTGCACAAAACGATAAACAGGCTTGCCATCCTTTCCTAATTTAGGTTTCCTGACTGGTAACACGGGGGTATTGCAAGGTGACTAACACTCCACTAAAATCCCTTTCCTGATGTATTTATCTATAAGGGGCTGCAAATCTTCTTCTGCTTCTTCATTCAGCAGGTACTGAGGCACGCAAGGCGGGACTCTCCCCTTGGTTTGAATAACAACCGGAGTGGCAGACTTTAGCAGTCCTACATTGGTGGCCTTCCAGCCCCACAATGTGGCTGGCAATCGTTGTAGTTCCACCGGTAAATTTCTCTTTTCCCCCTCTGAGGCCAATGCCCAGGCAAAATAAGGCAGTTTGTTAATTGGTAATTCTAAAGTTATTCTTTGCGGACTACAGTGTAGGGTGGCCTTCAGCTTACACAGTAAGTCCTGTCCTAATAAATTCGTAGGAGCACGGACAGACAACAAAAAGGAGTGTTCACGTGGCAAGGGTCCCACTTGGACTCAAGTAGGGGCACTTCTGCTAGTTTTGAGCAATTCCCTCCCAGTCCCATCACATTCTCAGTTCCTTTTCAATTAGACCTGCACACTCAGGAGTTTAGATAACATAGACATAGTAGCGCCGGTGTCAATTAAACAGTAATATTGTTGCTCTCCTACCTGAATTGAGGCAACAGGGTTGCTCTTATTGCAATTTATAGTTACTGCAGGGCAGACTGGGTGAGGGTGATCAGTCGGGTCACTGAGTCCTTCTTTCCTGTGAGTAGTTTTTAACACTGGCTCCTCGCGTCACTGGTCCGGAGGGGGCCCCTGTTCTGGGATGGCTCTGATGTTCATCCCCTTCCTCTGGGGACACTCGTTTGAAGTGTCCAGGTTGTTTACAGTAGTAATATACTTCGTTGGCCTTTTGAACTGTGGACCACCCCTCGCCCTGGGTTCTCTGACCTAATCCCCTTCGTTGAAACCCTCCCTGGCCCCTTCCCCTGTTCTGTCCTCTTCCTGACATGCTGTGCACAGTTCCCTCAACCATTGCAGCTACTAGCTTAAAATCTTCCTTTCTCTCCTTCTTTCTTTCTCTGTCCTTTCTCCCATCAAACACATAGCTTGCTATGTTTCTTATCTCTAACATACTCTTTCCTTCCCACCCTGGAGTATACCTGTGGAAATGCTCCTTAATATCGGGAGCACTCTGGTTTACAAAGGCTGATACCAGCAAAGGCACATGCTTTGGTTTATCTACATCAAGACGAACGTATGTCTTGGCTGCCTTACACAAACGGGTAAAGAAGGCATCCGGATGCTCCTTGGGTCCCTGTTTGCATGCATGGAATTTTCCCCAATTCACAGGCTTTTTACTCGTTTCATCAAAGCCTGCTAGTAAATCATTCTGGGCTTCCCCCGGGGGTGTTGTAATCCCAATTAGGTTCATTAGAAGGCCAAGGATCTCTGTTTACTGCTGAGGCAACAGCCCTGGCACAGTTTAAAACTTTAGCCCGCTTGTCTGGGGTCAGCAGGGTATCCATGAGTTCCTGCATGTCTAACCAAGAGGGGTCATAAGTATGGACTATGCGCCGAATAGTCCGTCCTACTTCATTAGGTTTTTCCCGAAAAGAGGGGGTTTGTTGTTGCAAAATGAGGAGGTTCCCTCGGGTGAAAGGCACATGAATTAGAGTAGGGCGAACCTGGAAGCTGCCCCTGCCATCCACAAACGGGACTGGGTAGGTTCGTAAAGGAGCCTGAACCACTGCATTCGGGTGTTCCTTCCCCTGGCTGGGTGGAAATGCCTCCTTAAGAGGACCCCGGCTCCGGGTCCAGACCGAAGAAAAGCCTTTGGAGGCAGGGAGCCCGGAGCTTGGAGCCGGCGCTGATGCCATGGGAGCTGCAGTGCTCTCATCAAGGGGCAGGGGTTGACCGGAGACAGGGAGAGCAGGGTAGAGAGGCTTGGGTCCGTCTTCAGACTCCACAGAGACTGAAATCGGAGGATCATAAGGAGGTGAAGTAGTAGAGCAAAGAACTGGTTTTGGGGCTTTTTCAGCCAATTCAGCCCACAGGTACCAGTAATCCTTCTGTTGAGTTTTAAAGCTACCAATTCCATTCAAAGGAATGCTAAATGAGACCGATCAAATGAGCCAAATTTCGGCCACTGTTTATCCGGAGCACCTTGTTGAGTTAAGACAGGCCACTCCTGTGTACACAAAATACAAGTGCACTTCGTGCCCATGCCAGACTGCACCGGCAGATTCTCTTCTCCCCAAACCTGGAGAAGTCTGCCTAAAGGAGATCCCGGTGGGACGTTTGAAGCTGATTTGTCCCATCCTCCCGAGACTTAAGCACTCTGGTCTATAAATTCCTGGGAACAGCTACCCCTCATGGCGGGCCCCACTTACCCGACACCTGGACCAAGCCCTCCGAATGGTGACAAATTCACCTATGCTGGCTGGGAAGGTTGGTCTGAATGACGAACAGCAGGGTCAGCACACAGGGGGTCCCATCTGCGGTGCCAAAATTGTTGAGGAGTTCGTGACCCCTTGCGGAGCTGTTCCCAAAGACACAGAGTTGCTGTCTGTCTCAAAATTTATTCAGCATGCTGGGCACCCTGAGCGAACTCAGAGGCCCCGAATAAAACTGTTAGAGGCGATTTATAGTTTACAGACAATATGCGCGCGCAGGTGGGAATTTTCCACTGTGAAGGAAAGATGTTAGGTCAGTGTGGGAAAACTTTTAATCGTTTCAAAGCTGGTTTTTGGCTGCGTGTTAACTAATGGGGTGGGGGCTGTATCTCTGCTTCAGACTTCAAGGCGACGAGGCCTGTGTCTTATCAGCCTGTCCTTGAAGCACTGAGCCTGCTACACTATTATTTATGATTTTGTTAGTAAATTTCTACAGGCAGTTTTTCTTACAGTGAGGCACACATGCAGGGGCATGTGCTGCAGCAATTTGTGCTGCTGCAAGCACACACCCCTGCATGTCTGGATGTGGTCTAACAGGTAACTCTTTCAGGTATCAAGGTCAAACTCTGTGAATCATTCTGTTAAATACTTCCCCTTGTACTCGGCCTTTTCCCCTTGTACTCGGCCTTGGTGAGGCCGCAGCTGGAGTACTGCATCCAGTTTTGGGCTCCACAATTCAAAAAGGATGTGGAGAAGCTTGAGAGAGTCCAGAGGAGAGCCACGCGCATGATCAGAGGTCAGGAAAACAGATCTTACGATGACAGGCTGAGAGCCATGGGACTCTTTAGCCTGGAAAAGCGTAGGCTCAGGGGTGATCTGATGGCCACCTATAAGTTTCTCAGGGGTGACCACCAGGATCTGGGGGAACGTTTGTTCACCAGAGCGCCCCTAGGGATGACTAGGTTGAACGGTCACAAACTCCTGCAAGACTGTTTCAGGCTGGACATAAGGAAGAATTTCTTTACTATCCGAGCCCCCAAGGTCTGGAACAGTCTGCCAGCGGAGGTGGTTCAAGCACCTACATTGAACACCTTCAAGAGTAAATTGGATGCTTATGTTGCTGGGATCCTATGACCCCAGCTGACTTCCTGCCCTTTGGGCAGGGGGCTGGACTCGATGATCTCCTGAGGTCCCTTCCAGCCCTGATGTCTATGAAATCTATGAATTTTGTGTTATCACTCTTTGCACTGGTATTATGTAAGTTAAATTCTTACCATTCAGTGTGGCTCAGTGAGGAAGGGATTGGACTCAAGCTCAGATTTGAGAGCTCTGAGTTCTGTTCTTAACTCCTCTGGCTCTTTGGGTGATCATGAGCCAAGTTACTTACTCTTGCTCCATCTATGTTCCCCACTTAGTAAAATGTGGATAATGGCACTTAGCTCCTTTTCATTCACAGATGTAAAAATGTTTTATAAAGTTCTATATAAAAGCTGAGTGGTGGCAGTGATACTAGACAGATTTAAAAAAGGAACAAATACTATCTAAAAAGATTCACAGCAAGCTATAAAAAGAGCAGATCAGATGCAAAGATATGGAGCCAGATTTTTTTCCATGCCAAAATTAAGTGGGTAGGAGTGGATCAACAAATAGCAGGGTTTGATTCTCTAACATTGACATAATGACTGTTTCAGCACAGGCATAAATTGATCCAGACTGCTCTAATTTATGGTGACTGATTATGGTCAGTACAGGACCAACCAACAAATGTAACAGTGCTATGCCATTGGGGGATGGTGGGTAGAGGAAGCCAACTCAGTTAGCTTTATGCTATGCTGTCTTCTGCTCTTCTCAATTATAAGCAGATTCTAACATTGTTGAGGTGGCTGGGGCTGCTGTGAGGATCTCGTTTATTTAACACTCTCCCCGCCCCCCCCCCCCCAAAAAGAGGGGGGGAACATGTTAGAAAAGTGTTAGCAATTGACAGGGCTTGAAAAATCCACTTTACATAGTAGATTAGGACAGCTTTTTTGGATTAGTGCCATCAGCTTTTGTAGAGCTGAAAATTTCATTGGTGTGATAGAAGAGACAAGACAGGGAGGAGAACAACAAACCTCTGACACTTGATGAAGGCAAAGATAATTTCTCAATTGTGAACCTAGAGTAAAACAATAGGGCAAGTTATTCCCTAATGTTCAGGGAGAGCTGCAATATCTTTGCAGTGTATAGCTGTCTCAAACAACAGAATGCAAACTAAAGATAATTTTGCTAGTTTTCACTGGCATTGAGGCAAATCCACCTGGGCAATAGTGCGGCAGAAGGGAATCAACTCCATTTCACTTTATATCTGTGGAGTAGACAAACTTTTCCAGATGCAGGCTGTCATGGGAAGATGGGTGCTAGGACCCTGCTGCTGCTTGTCTGATGGTATGGGGAAACCTACAGCTGGCATTTGTCCCTGTGGCTGAATGCTGCCAAAGCTCCAGTCTGTAGGTTGGAGTCAAAGCGTTCATGAGGTAAGTTGAGCTTGAGGCTATAGGTTGCCAACTTCTACTGTAGTTTTTAAGCTGTGTCTGATAGCAGAATCAGGTAATGTAGTTGCATAGTGGGAAAGCTGACTGCAAAAAAATTGAAGCGGGAGAAGTAGACAGTTGGTAGCCCCCTCTATCTTTGTGCACCTACCAAGTGAATAAATAGAATAGCTGACTATGCAGTTGCTGCAGCTTTTAAAACTAACGACACAACTTGACTTCAAAAAAGCTTTTGATCTGGTATCCCATGATCACCTCTTGGCCAGACTGGCCAGTTGTGGCCTTGGCTCCACCACGATCCGCTGGCTGGGAAATTGGCTTCGTGGTCGGACCCAGAGGGTTGTGATTGATGGCAGTCACTCATCATGGTGCCCTGTGACCAGTGGGGTCCCTCAAGGCTCTGTCCGGGGACCCATACTGTTCAACATCTTCATTAACGATGTGGACATTGGAGTCAGGAGGGGACTGGCCAAGTTTGCTGATGACACCAAACTTTGGGGCAAAGCATCCACGCCAGAAGATAGGCGGGTGATCCAGGCTGACCTGGACAAGCTCAGCAAATGGGCAGACGAGAACCTGATGGTGTTTAACACTGATAAATGCAAGGTTCTCCACCTTGGGAGGAAAAACCTGCAGCACCCTTATAGGCTTGGCAGTGCTATGTTGGTTAGCACTACAGAAGAAAAAGACTTGGGGGTCATCATTGACCACAAGATGAACATGAGCCTGCAATGCGATGCTGCGGCTAGTAAAGCGACCAAAATGCTGGCTTGCATCCATAGATGCTTCTCGAGCAAATCCCAGGACGTCATTCTCCCCTTGTACTCGGCCTTGGTGAGGCCGCAGCTGGAGTACTGCGTCCAGTTTTGGGCTCCACAATTCAAAAAGGATGTGGAGAAGCTTGAGAGAGTCCAGAGGAGAGCCACGTGCATGATCAGAGGTCAGGAAAACAGATCTTACGATGACAGGCTGAGAGCCACGGGACTCTTTAGCCTGGAAAAGCGCAGGCTCGGGGTGATGTGATGGCCACCTATAAGTTTATCGGGGTGAACACCAGGATCTGGGGGAACATCTGTTCACCAGAGCGCCCCAAGGGATGACGAGGTCGAACGGTCACAAACTCCTGCAAGACTGTTTCAGGCTGGACATAAGGAAGAATTTCTTTACTGTCCGAGCCCCCAAGGTCTGGAACAGTCTGCCAGCGGAGGTGGTTCAAGCACCTACATTGAACACCTTCAAGAGTAAATTGGATGCTTATGTTGCTGGGATCCTATGACCCCAGCTGACTTCCTGCCCTTTGGGCAGGGGGCTGGACTCGATGATTTCCCAAGGTCCCTTCCAGCTCTAATGTCTATGAAAAATCTATGAAATCTATGAAAATGAAAATATTTCTTGTGGGCTTTGACTGATCAAATTTGGGGCAGCTGATTCCTGATTTTGTGGTCTCTTGTGCTTCAGGAATCCAGAGTTTCCCACTCTTTCCTGGTTTTGCAGTTTTCTTCCACCTCTTCCCGCTTGCTGCTGATTTTGCACCTTTTTGTGTTCCCCATGCTTTTTTGTGGGACTGGGTTTTTCCACGACTGACTGAATTCAAAGTTTCCATAAAAATTGCAAAACTGTGAATTCACTAGGTCCCTAGAGACGAGTAGTACCGATTGATTCCATAGGTGGGGTCGGTCCATGGGCTGGATCAGGCTTGAGCTTGGTGTGCAGCATCCTTAATTCCCTGCTGTGTCTCCTGGTTTAGTTTTCTCAGTATCATCCAAGAGCTCTTTTTTAAGGAAGAGAGAACAGTGATATTAACCATTTAGCCAAAATGTCTCTAGTAATTTCATTTGGACTCTACATCCAGATCTCATCCTCTTAGACCAGGAAAAAAATTGGGTTCCAGTTCCACAGAGGAAGGGCATGTAGGCTCTGAAGGTTGTACATGACCCAGGCAGTTTCTAAACTCAGCAATGTCCAAGAGTCTTATGAACCAGAAGATTAATACCTTGTTCAAGAAAGCCTTTTTATTTTCTTCCTTGTGAACATCCATGGTCCGAATAGATGTCACTTGTTTGGCTGTCACCAACGTTATGCTTTATTTAAATCTAAGAACTAGTCCTGCATGTTGCTAGAGAGAGGTTCTCATCTGAGTCCCCGTGGTGGTACAGTGCATCTTACCCACTTCATTGAATCATTGCCAGTGATTATGAAATCCTCCTATTAATCTACGAACGTAGGAGGATGCTAGCCTAGAGCAATTTGCTTCAAGCTATCTTTAAATAGGTCAAGCTTGTCAGGGATCTGTTGAAGGACACTAAATGATTCAGTATGGAAAAAGATTGTGATTAATTGATCTTCTGCCTGGAAATGGAGGAAAGCTCAAATTCTTTCATCAAAATTATGACTTCCAGCAATTCTAGAATTCTACATGTGTTTGTTCCTTCCTTGTTCTCGAGCCAGACAGATGCTTGGCAGAGAAATTGCACCCTTAAGCGGAAGGGTCTCTTAAGTTTTCCAAATGGCAAGTGAGAATGTTAATGGTTGAGTAGGATATCTTTAACCACTGATAAAACAAACTACAAGAAGATGCTCTCTTTTGCCTCTCTTTTGAATTAGTAATAAAAGAAGGGTTTAGACTACTGTAGAAACAGGTACTGACTTGGAAAAGATAGTTCTAAGATAGATCAGGAAAATACTTTTACCATTCTTCTGTTTTCCGCCCTTCCCCAAAATTTACTGTTTAAAATGCATTGATTCCTTCATTTGAATCAGTCATTTAGAAACTTACCAATAGTTTACAATTTGTTGCTGTCAGATTATGGAAATGTGTGTATATTGAAGTCAGAGCTGTCTAGTTAGAAATCACTGAAGCTTTTTTTTAAACTTACTGTTACAGAAACAACTCTTAACGACTAAATGTGAAAAATACAGGGGAAAAATCTTCCTTTTTTAATTACAGTTGATGGTCAGTTTCACTTTCCAGTTGCATGCAGTTTCCTGGTGATATCGCATTTCTGTGTGCAGTACTGGGAGTTCAAAAACACAGTTTCCCAACCAATCTGGAAGTGTGTAACAGTGCAGGTGCTGCTACTTCACAGTACATCTGGCTGCTGCTATGCAATTATTTCTTATTTTAGTAAATTGGAGTGTTATCTGTGTATTTCTTCATACTACAGATCTATTGCAGTGGTTAATCCTGCTGGTAACTCAGTCACAACTAGTGACTGTTAGTGGCAACAAGGGAATGCCCTACCTCCTGAAGTTTTCTTCACTTTTTAATTTCCCCTCAGTGTCTTGTGGCTCTGCCAGACTTGCTTGCTGCAGAGCATTCTTGAGCAAAATTACAAATTTTATTTCAGATTTTTAGACTAACAGTTGGGATTTTGTTCAGGGTATAGCACAGTGTGGTCCTGATCTGATTAGATCAGTGATTTTCAACCAGGAATTAAGGGTCTCTGGGCATAGACCCTTAATTCCACATCCTCTTTTCCTGTGCATCTCTTGGCACTCCTGCAAAAGTTAGGGAAGGAGCTAGCTTGAGGGGGAAAAAGGCAAAAATCAAAGGATTGGTGTTTCCTCTCTTCCTTTGTGGTGTCAGATGTTTCACTGGGTAGCTTAGCGGAGTCTGCTGGCAGAGGGCAGTTTGCAGCTCTTGCGGCTCATTCGGCGTGAGGCTCATTTCCTCTCCCAGCTGAGAAAGAAATAGGCAGGGTTGGAAAAAGGCTTTGGGAGAAACAGTCCACTCATCTCCATGAGGGAGTAAAATGTGAAAGGCAGTGTACCAGAGGGAAAGCTGCACAGCCTACACAAGTAGACATGCTTCACTTGGAGGAGCTCAGCCACTTCTCCTACCTCTCTGTTTCCTATGAGTCCTGGATGTGGGACACCAGATGCAGGACAGATATTGTCACTACCTGATATAGGCAGGCCTGACTCCATTAAAACATGCACCATCCTACTGGTAGATTAGGATATGAGTATGGTGTCTGAGATCTCCAGGGAAATACAGATCTCTGTCCCATGTGGTCCCCGTGCAGGAGAAGAGTAGAGTTTCTGAGAAGCTCAGTCTGGAGACCCAAAAGTGCCCATGTGAGAGACAAAAAATGCAGAACATTTGAAATTTAAATGTTTTTGGAGCAATCTTTGAGCTGTTTCACTGTTTACTCCAAAGCTGTGTTATGTGGACAAACCCTCAAAGAGTAAATAACCAAGTAGTGGTTGCTGTAGGGGGAACCTAATGCCGGTAAGTTGCTACTGTGCTGAAATTAGTGCCCATTATGTAGGTCCAAACTGCTTTGCTCTTTTGTTGTACTCCCTTGTCATGCAGTCTGTAACCATCTGCTGTATTTTGTTATTTACCTAAATCATAGGTTTCCTGGGTTTGGACTTCAGTTTTGTTCTATATTTTTTGATCCTAGTCTGATTAGATCAGTGATTTTCAAACAGGGTGCCCCAGCGCTTTGAGGCTGATGCACAACTCAGTGGGAAGAGTGTCAGCACTGTTAGGTAGCAAACATGATTCACAAAATAAACTAGGAGATTACAAATAGGAATTCATAGTGTCGAAAACATGATGACCCATTGTGGTCTTTCTGAGTTCTTTGCAATAGAAGAATTTGTTCTATTATTTTTCTGTCATCAAAGCAGCAAAAATTAAGACCTGGCATTCTCCAAGGTGTGCCTTGAGTCTTTTGAGGGGTGCCTTAAGTCTGAAAAGGTTGAGAACCACTAGATTAGATGCTACCATAATACAATAATAAAAGATACTCTTATAATAATAGGAAAAATAGGCCAGTAGGTGTACGCTGATTACTTTAAACATGCCTTGATATTGCCGAACCTGTCTCATGGGAGGGAGGACAGTAGTCACATAGTAAAATATGTTTAAAAAAGCAGCAGAAATAAAAACCAGAGGATAGATTCTGTCAGCAAGAGAGTACCAAGTGTTGTTAAACTATGCTTAGGGGACTATGGCTGTGCCAGATCAGCTGTAGTTTTATGTTCTTCCTATATACCATAGGAAGGTATAATAGAGGGATAAGATCATAATGTATTTGCTACAATCCAAGAAGACCCTGAATTTAAGACACCACACCCCCAAATTAGATTATATATGGAAAATTTGTTATTCTTATATATAAAAAATTGTATATCATGGACTCCTTCAATAGCTTCCATACGCTGGGGTATATCTTCCTAAAAGCATAGAGCTGTAGTTGCCACTTCTTCCGGCCACCCTCCAGTGATGGCTCCTTATTTCTCACTCATTGCACTTAGAAGCAAGTACCCCTTGCCCTAATCTTCTTCCTGAGCTCTTCCCTCCTTTCCCTTCTTTTCATTAAGCTACATGGGGCTGCAGGACCTACTCTGTGCTGAGGCAGAACCAAAACCAGCAGCATAGAAAACCTTCTACTGACCATCTACTGTGACTTAATTTTGTCTTTTATAGTTTCTGTGTGTTTTATTTCTGTTTGTTATTTGTATTGTTATTTTACAACTTTTTTTAGCTGACCCTGGGGTTTTTGGGATAAAAACTAAGGAAATGAGAATTATTCAGCACTCTTGGTAGAGGTGTTATCTTTTATTAGACCAACTAAATAGTTGCAAAAAATGCCTTTATTTGCAAGCTTTCAGTCTTGAACAGAGGCATAGCAGGGCAACCTCAGTACATGGGCAGAGCTGAACAGGATAGTGCCCATGGAGGCAGTACTTTTTTTTCGCATCTGTTTGCCTCCCTCAGTTACACTACTGGTCTTGAATATTATTCATATTTACACTTACCTAAGATTTTTACTTATAAAAATTAATTGCAACTTTTTTAGAATTTAATTTCAAAGGCAGTTATATAACTTGTCTGTAATTAGCTAATTATCTAACTTCCTGAAGATTAAATTGTCTCTCTTCACTGTTCTAATAAATTAATGCTTAAAATATTTTATCATTATTTGACAATATTTGACCGGTCAATTGTCCAGGTAGTCTTGTCCAGTCAAATACTCATCTCTAATGAACATTAGACATACATGACAAAAATTGGGTTGGCTGACTAGCTGCTACTACCAGAATTATGACTTATTTCTGGTAGTAGCAGCTAGTTAGCTAAACCAATTTTAGGGATAATTGCTCTTTTAATGGAAAAATTAAAGTCAACAAACTGTATTTATTCTGTTGTTTGGTGCAGAGTCCACAGCTCAACTGTCATGATAAACCACCAGAACATAGCTTTGTGGTCCTCCAGAAGAATTATATTATGTGTGCATAAATGTCCAAACAAAAAGGTCAGGTCTCTGCAGCATGATATTCTTGGCTTATTCAGGGAAAATAAATTATTCCAACATTAAATATTTCCTTAGGGCACCAGCCTTACTTAATACCTACAAGATTACTTACAGTATTGTATGGTCCTTATACCTCACCAGGAAGTCTTGTTATACTTCCTCTCCATTAGATTTGGCATTCCGCTTGCTGCCAGTTGCATGCATTTTCCTGAAGTGACCTTTCATTATCGAAGATCCATAATTCAAATAAGTCTTGACACTCATGAAGTTAATTTCATAAGAAAATTTAAAAAATGTTCCTTTACTATTTAAAAATTAAAGTCAAAATCATAGGGATGCTAATGCCCAGGGCAGAGTTATTAAGTGTCTTACCAAGTTTTGCATTTTGGTCATTCAGTCTTGGCCAGTAGCATTTCTTTTCTTTTGGCAGAAGTCTTCTTCAGGCTTTTGGGTCCATTGTAAAGGATCTATGGACCTTGACATGAAGAAGAATAGGAAAGCTAATCTGTGCTGACCTGAATATTTTCTTTTTTTGTATGATTAAGTCCACAAGCCAGTCACCCATGGAAACTATTCATCCAGAACAGAGATGGAAATTGGCATCTGTCTGTTTTGGTTTCTTATTATATGGAATTTAAAGTGCTCTGCAACAGGAGAAATTGTTTTTCATCTAAATTTATTTAGCACAGTGTATAATTTTAAAAGTGTACATCTGAATTATCCTAGCTAAGGAACTAATGGCAGTTGGTGGGACATTTCCATTCCACCAGTGAAAGCCAGGTCAGGTTCTGTCTTCAAGCCTATGGAAACTGAAATACCCGTTGAAACAGATCTGCAGGCTTGATGGTTTAAAATAAGAACTATTCAATCAAGCACTCATACATTTTCCTATTGTGTATTTCAACAATGAAATTTCCAAGCCTGATTAGCAGAGTAACTTTTTTGTAGTGTAAACTCTGTTTACTATATGCTTTTTTTTTAAGTTGGAAAGTTTAAGTGGCCAGCATTGAAAGAATGGTAATGTTTTGATTTGTACAATACTACTTAGTAGTAGTACTCAGTACAAGTGATATTTGTTATGGATCTAGAATACTAACAGCTTTCACCAGAGAAGGAGCTCCGTTACCAGAGAGGCAGTGTCAGGTTTCTGAGGTCAGTGTGAAGGCAACAGCTTATCTGTTCATAGTTGAGTGGGTTTTGAACCTGGGATCAAGAGATTGGAAGATGGGAAGAAGGTAAAACTGCTGAAAGTGTCTCTGTAGTGTTCTCCTCATTCAGAGAAATATCACAGGAAACAGCATCAGTTATTCTAGAGATTTCTTTTCCTGCCATCAATTTACTGGACCAGCAAAGCAGAAGAAGCCAAAAGAAGATGGACATTAGTGACCGCAGAGTGTGTAAAATCTGTTCATGGGTTCATGATAACAGAATACATGTAAAGAGCAGAACAGTTTCCATTCCTAGACCTTTCCGCAAGGAAGCATTTAGGCAACTTGGGTATGCAGCGATGAAGTTGTGAAGGCCAAAGCGCAATTGGAGTTTTAGCTAGCAAGGAACATGAAGTATGTTAACCACAAGAGAGAGGTTGTGGAAAGTGTGGGTCCCTTACTGAATGGGGGAGGCAACATAGTGACAGATGATGAGGAAAAGGCTAAAGTACTCAATGCCTTTTTTGACTTCCATTTTCACAGGCAAGATCAGCTCCCACACTACTGCACCAGGCAGCAAAGTTTGAGGAGGAGGCTAGCAGTCCTCAGTGGTGAAAGAACAGGTAGGGGACTATTTAGAAAAGCTGGACATGGGTCTGGATGGGATGCATCCAAGGGTTCTGAAAGAGTTAGCTGATGAGACTGGAGAGCCACTGTTCATATCTTTGAAAACTCATGTGACTGATGGAGGTCCCAGACAATTTGAAAAGGACAAATATAGTGCCCATCTTTAAGAAAGGGAAGAAGGAGAATCCAGGGAACTACAGACTGGCCAGCCTCACCTTAATCTCAGGAAAACTCATGGAGCCAGGTCCTCACAGAATCCATTTCTAAGCACTTGGAGGAGAAGAAGGTGATTAAGAACAGTCAGCATGGATTCACCAAGGGCAAGTCATGACTAAACTGACTGGATTCTGTGATGAGACAACTGGCTCTGTAGATGTGGGGAAAGCAGTGAGCTTGATATACTTTGACTTCAGCAAGACTTCTGATACCTTGTCCTACAGCATTCTTGCAAGCAAGCTGAGGAAGAATGGGTTAGAATGAGTGTAAGGTGGATAGAAAGCTGGCTGGATTGTCGGGCTCAACGGGTAGTAATCAATGGCTCAGTGTCTAGGTGGTAGCTGGTATCAAGCGGAGTACCCCAGGAGTTGGTCCTGAGGCCAGTTTTGTTCAAAATCTTCATTAACAGTCTGGAATATGGGATGGAGTGCACCCAAAGCAAGTTTGTAGATGACATCAAGCTGGGATGATACACTGGAGGGTAGGGCTTGGATTCAGAGTGTCCTAGACAGGTTGGAGGATTAAGCTAAAAGAAATCTTATAAGGTTCAACAAGGGCAAGAGCAAGGTCCTGCATTTTGGATGAAACAGTTGCATGTACTGCTACAGCCTGGGGACTGACTGGCTAAGCAGCAGTTCTGCTGAAAAGGACTTGGGGGTTACATGGAAAATACGCTGGATATGAGTCAGTAGTTTGCCCTTGTTGCCAGGCAGGCTAACAGCATATTGTGCTGCATTAGCAGGAGTGTTGCCAGTAGATAAGGGAAGTAATTATTCAACTCTATTCTGCATTGGTGACGCCACATCTGGAGTAGTGTGTTCAGCTTTGTGTCCCTCACTCTATAGAAAGGATGTGGACAAGTTGGAGAGAGTCCAGTGGAGAGTCCACTGGAATGATCTAGTTGGGATGGTCTTACTTTGAGCAGGGGGTTGGACTAGATTCATAGATTATTAGATTGTAAGGCTGGAAGGGACCTTGGAAGATCATCGCGTCCAGCCTCCTGCACCAAGCAGGGAAGATAACTGGGGGTCAGGTGATCCCAGCAAGGTGACTGTCTAGTCTCCTCTTGAAGGCTTCCAGGGTAGGTGATTGTACCACCTCTGGAGGGAGCTTATTCCACAGTCTGGACACCATGACTGTGAAGAAGTTTTTCCTAATGTTGAGCCTGAATTGGTCTTTCAGGAATTTGTGGCTATTACTCCTAGTTTTCCCCTTGTGTGCCGTGGTGAACAGTTGCTCACTGAGCCCTTGATGTACTCCCCTGGTGTAGGTGTAAGCTGCTACCAGGTCCCTTCTCAGCCTTTTTTTTCTTCAGGCTGAAGAGTCCCAAATCCCTCAGCCTTTCCTTGTATGACTTTCCATGTAAGATTCTGATCATACGGGTGGCTCTTCTTTGGATTCTCTCAAACTTATCCATGTCCTTGTTTAAAGTGTGGTGCCCAGAACTGGACACAGTACTCCAGCTGTGGTCTCACCACTGCTAAGTACAGTGGAAGAATCACTTCCTTGATTTTGCTGGAGATACATCGATTGATGCATGCCAGAGTATTATTTGGCCTACTGGCTACAGCATTGCACTGCCAGCTCATATTCATACTGCTGTCTATTATTACCCCCAGGTCCCTTTAATTTGTGGTGTTAGTCAGTTTGGTGCTGCCAAGCCTGTAGGTATGTTGGGTTGCTTGTCCCGAGGTGGAGCACTTTACATTTCTCAATGGTGAACTTCATCTGATTCTGATCCGCCCAACTTGCTAGCCTGTCTAGGTCCACCTGTATCTATCTATAGCCTGTATTCAAGAGTGACCACACTTTGCCATAACGTGGTGTCAGCTACAAACTTGGCCAGTGAGCTCTTCATCCCCTCATCCAAATAGTTAATAAAGATGTTGAAAAGTAGTGGACCAAGCACCGACCCCTGCGGGACACTGTTGCCCACTTCTCGCCAGGATGACAGATCTGTTCACTATGATTCTCTGCGTCCTGTCCTGCAGACAGTTTCTTACTCATTTGACTGTCTCGGGGTTAAGCCCACAATCCTCCAATTTTTCTCATGAGGACATCCTGGGATACTAGATCAAAGGTCTTTTGGAAGTCAAGGTATACAATGTCAACCTGCTTTCTTGTGTTCAGGTGGCGAGTTACCTGGTCACAGAAGGAGATGAGGTTGGTAAGGCAAGACCTGCCTGACATTCTGAAGTCCCTTCCAACTCTAATTTTCTATGATTCTGTGAAGTGGTGGTGATAGTACTTCTCATTACTTTCAGTTTACTCCACGAGTAGCATGCTGTAGAAGTCACAGCTTTTTAGTGGAGGAGGATGTATGTATGGGAGTTCTTTGCATGCCGTAGTCCTCCTTTCATTGTGTTCATGCTCTAGCAAGGGAGGATGAAAGCTTTCAAAACATGTTTTTCCAGAAAGAAAAAATAAAGGAGGCATTTGTAAATTCTCAAATTGACAGAGTTTCTTTTGATACATACCTTAAAGCTTTCATTTTTCTTATTTTCCTACCCATAACACTGAACTAATGAGGTAGGCACAGTGAATTTTTTCTTGACTGTAAAGCAAATAAAAATTCTTTTAAGACCAGTTTCTATTTTAATGACTTTGAACTACCATATTGGACATGCACTTTTTTTCAAAAGTGGCTGGGGAGAGATGAGAGAGGCATCTTGATTAAATACTTGCATGATTCTTTGTGTGACCCTCCTTTCTCTAAGTAGCATATTTGTGTGAATCTGTAGTGTTCACAATGTTGGCTTACTATCCTTTTGCTACAGTTTGAGTAAATTGTAAAAAAAAAAAAAAAAAAAAAAGAACTTGAACTGCATGTCAGTAAAAGAACATGTGTGCACTCATGGACATGCTTCCTGTTCATCAGTTTGTAACTCAGAGAAAAATATATGCTAATACATAACCTCTATGTGAGCCTGTTTAATATTTTTTTATTTTCCAGATATTTATCAAAATTTGGGAAAAATAAAAGTGGTCTAAACTGACCTGTGAGCCATGTGCCTAACCTGTTTAATACTTGTACTTCTGACATAATAGGAAGCACCTTGTCTATAAAGTTCAGAACCTACATTAGCTGTTCATCTTTTTGTAGTAATTGCTGTGTTGTGTATGAAACATCTTTTCTAGGTGGGAAGTCCTTTGGTCAGAGGCGCCTACCAAGGTGAATGGTCCTCAGGCTCGTCAGTTCACACCTTGCATCAAACAGATCAACTTTCCTACCAACTTAATTCGGCTGGAAGTAAATAGCTCCCTTTTGGACTATTACACTGAATTAGATGCAGTAGTGCTACATGGTGTGAAAGAGAGACCTGTGCTTTCACTGAAGACTACAATGATTGATATGAATGATATTGATGAGGATGAAGATGAAGATGAAGAAAAAGATGGTGGTGGAATGGAAAGTCTTAATAAACAGTTCAGTGTTGCTGCCCTCAAGGAATGGCCAACAAATGGATATTTTGATAAACTGCCTTATGAGGTAAGGTAAAAAATGCTTATACTGAAATAGAATCGTCTCAAGTACCTGGACTGCAGAGATGCTGCACAGTTACTGATGCAAGGCTGTTGTTATTTTCCAGTTATGCAGTTCTTGTCCTCTGGTTGTAGGTGTCTAGTTTACATAATTATGTTATGGTTATTTCTTAGGAGTCATAATATGTTGATCTGTATGCTTTGGCTGATGGCTGTTAGCTAGCCAATGTGCAGGTATTTGCATAAGCATTGTACAGTTATTTCTCAATACCTTATACTATAAGCATGGGTGGATCTAGGATTTTGAAAAGGGGTTGCTAGTAGTATGATGCATCATCCCATAACAATGATATTTTTCTCCACTTAAAAAGAAACTGCAAGTATTAATACTATGCTAAGAGCCTAGGTCTCTGTTATTCTGTTTAAGATTTAGGCAAAAACAAGTATAACTGAGTTGTTTGTGTCTGTTGGTGCAGGGCTGGCAACTCCAGGATGGGGCAGGTACTTGTTGCCAGGGAGTACAGCTGTTAAACCTGCAGCCTGGCCATGGACAGAATTGCTCTGTGCACCCTCATACTTGTCCTCCAGAGATTCCACTGTCCCCAAGGTGCCCTTCCCTGCCCTATATGCGTTGCCACCTCAAATGCCCCTGGCTTTACTCTGTCCCTGTTATCCCACATAATTTCCCCATACATAGCCATCCCCATTGTGCTCCAAGCCTCATCAGACTCCCCCATTCCCTTTACACCCCTCTGAGTCCTACCCTGCCCTCTCATTGTCCCATGAACACACTACATCTTGCACAGACTCATTCCCCTCATGCCCCAGTGAGCCCCATCCTGTACCTCCTAAGCATCCAAACTTCACTGCAGTTCCTAAAATCCTGTGTCCCCTTCACCTACAGTCCCTCTTGTTTCCAACCTCTTCAGACAGTTTCAGCCCCATAGCACCTTCCATACCTTCAGCTTCAAACCTCATTTGCCCCCACACCCTCATAACATCTCAGTTCTTCCTCACCCCACAGGCTCCCTCTTCTGCAAAAGCCTCTTGTTGCCCATGCCATGCTATGTAGCCCCTCATTGCCACCAGGAGTCCTTTCTCCATCAGAACCTCTCCCAAACAGTTCTCCCCACTCCTCACAGTTGCCAGCTATGGGACAGGTGCGGGCACGAGGCAAATCTCTTCTTCCTACCACTCCCCTTCTCCACAGCGTGCCCATACCTGGCTTCCACTGGTTTCCACCCTCAGCATACAGAAACAAACAGTTGGGTTCAGGGGAGGACTTGCTTCAGTCATTTGAAACACCGTTACCCAAGGAAACTAGCCTCTCCAGATCCACCCTTCCTTGGCTTTATGCTGCCCTGGTTTTGCTGCTGATTCAGCCTCCCACGGCCCCCGCTGTGTGCTGCAATGAATAACCCAGGGAAGGGTCCATGCACTAACTTATCTTTTTACCTCGCCTCTACAGCTGAGCCTGCTGCTTCCCCTCCTTTCCAGTCTCTGACTTGTAACCTTGAATACACTATGAACAGAGCCACCCAGTACAGTTCTTAGGTAGTGGCTCACCTTTATTTGACACCCTAATGAATGGTCAGAGAAATCTTACCAGGAAAATGGTATAAGAAAGGATAGCTTGAATAGTGGAAGATCATGGGCTGCTAACACCTGTGGAGTGAAGGACAGAAATCAAGTAGATAATAATGAGCCATTAAGTCAGTTGACTCTGTTGCCCCCCCCCCAAAATGCAGCTGTCCCTGTGGGCAGTTGGTTTTAGCTCTGAGTGGAGCAGAAATCAAAGGGGGCTGTGACTGCACTACTAACTCCCACCTCTTCCACTTTTCTGATCTACCCCTGATCATGAGCACATATTTTATCCCAGCTATTACCATTCTCACTTACGATACTTGAATTTTTCATCTGCTGTCCAATAATATAGATTTTCATAGACTTTTCATAGACATTAGGGCTGGAAGGGACCTCGGGAGATCATCGAGTCCAGATGATGGTGCTGTGGCTTTCTGTTCCTTTAATTTTGAAAAAGAGAGAACTTGTGTGAAAGAGAGAAAATAGTATGCAGATTGCTGAAATAGGATGATATGTTTTGATTTGTTTTGAAGAAATCCCTGTTTCCATAGAGTATCCAGAGTTTCAGCATTAATGTAATTGTTCCCCCTCAGGATAAAGAGGGTAGTTTGGGAATGGAATGCTGCTGGTGTATATGCTGCTTGGTTGTAATAGTTTCTTTAGGGACCACAGCCAGTTATACAGATTGCAGCCATCACCAAGCTGCCCTGGCCAGCCAGCAGCATTGAAGAGAACCAGGGATGCATAAGCAGTTGAAGGTCTCAGTCTTCCCCTCCAACCTTCCCTTCCTCCGCAGATGTCAGTGGCTGAGTGGTGAAAAGGAGGCAGTCTTTGCTTGGCTTTCTCCTGTACTTATGTAAGCTGATCAGGTTTCTAGTTTTGGATCCTTTTAGTCTGGCAGAGAAGGCAAAATTGCTTCTTTCCTTGCAAATCGTGAGCAGCAGCTACTGCTGCTCAGAGTGATCTGAATTTGCTTGGGAAGTGTTCCTGGAGCAAAACAGGAAATGATGTAGAGTGGGGGGTCTCTTAGCATCACCTGGAGCTACGGCTGGAGCTATTTAAACTTTAAACTTTGTTTTAAAGTTCATGGTATAGCTCAAATACCAGTTCTCTTCTTAACAGTCATCCTTGAGGGCCATGGTTGAGTGCCTCAGTAGCTGGCCACATTGGGTATTGCTGCATTATGGCTTTATCTGGGAAGAACAATTGTGTTGATACTCCTTGTAGAAAAACAAGAAGGAAAAAAAAGAGTTCAGTGAAGAAGGACACAAAGGGTTTTACTTAAGTTATCCTTTCAACTCTTTTTTAAAATCTTTTTATAGGTTTTCCTTACTGCCTACGTTAAAATATATATTAGTCAATATAATAAAACATTCTTGAATTATCACAAGGCATATATCATAGTTTAGTTATATGTAATATTGTTGATACTGGTATCTTACACACATAAGATGCAGGCACAACTTCATGATATTTCTGACATTTTAATTGTTCTGTCTATACTCTGGAATGCTGACAGTTCTAGAAAATCTTGGCTTTCATTACTTTTTTAAAAATTTTGTTTTGGTTTGCTTTGTTTTTTGTTTTATAATGTAAAGAAAATACTTCTGAGGCTGGTAAAACCTGTTTAAAGGCTGTTAAAAGTCTGATTTAGGAAGGACTAATACCATCTTTACTTGTATATAAGATGATCCACCTTCAATAATTAGATTCTATATATGGCAAATATATAAATTGGTTATCATTTTCCAGATATAGTCTCTAATTATTGGAAGTTTGTCTTGAATTTGTCAACCTCCCACTGCTACAACAGGGAAAATAAGTCTGGGTGGTCAGCTCCTTTGCCCTTGGATTCCTTGCAGCTCCCTCCCCCTCCCTCCTTACGGTCAGACCCTGCTCTCCCTGTGCATGTGGAAGCGCAGAACAAAGTTGAAAAAACTGACCTTGATAGCTGTAGCAACTTGCATATTGTACCCATAAACTGAATTCACCCAGAGATAATGCAAGTTTTTTGGAAACTGCTTCAAGTTTTAGCACAGGTACTCCATAAACACACTATTAAGAGGCACTTTAGAACCTACTTAGAGTGAAAACCTTTTTTTCCCCAAAATATTTATTTCTATACACAGTAAAATCCCTGTTATCTGGCGTGAGTGGGGAATGGGGGGTGCCAGGTATCTAAAAATGCCAGTTACCAGTTTTCAGCTGGACATGGAGTGGGGCCGGGGGGAAGGGGGGAGTTGTGGTGGCCACAAGTGCAGTGTCTGCAGCACAGGGTGGTGGGTGGCGGTGGTGGCCACCATTTGGGAGCTTCCTCTGCATCTGGCCAGCTGGCCGGAAATTCCAGTTAATAGTGTTCTGGTTATTCAAAAGCTGGATAACAGGGATTTTACTGTCTGTCTGTCTGTCTCTCTTTATATATATCTATACCCGCCTGCCCTTGTGGTTCACTTGGCAGCTCAAAACACAGTACAAACCCATTCTACAGTAAACACTGCATGACCAAACTATGTATAATATTAGTCCAAAGCTGAAAGGCCTTCTCATGTAGTTCATTGGGCTGGGCCCCAATAGAGTCAACAGCATTTCAAGATATGGTGACCCCACAGCTCGCAACTGCTCAGTTTGTGTGTGCACTCTGGATACCCCCCACAAAGGATTAATGTCCTAATTGCTCCCCCCGTCCCCCGCCCCCCTCAGTCATGACAGGAACTGGCTGTTTTTGTCATCAGTCCTGGGATCCTCCAAAAACTTCTATGAAGATGAGGCATAGGGCAACCTGGTGTGGCTTCACATTCTGAGGGTGGGGCCACGTTAATCATGTGACAGGCTGAGAAGAGGGGGTAACAGAGGCATTTGGGTAAACCGAAGCCCTGTTTGGTGGTATCTGCCAGACATTTAAAGCTGGTGAAGAAACTGGAGTCACTGGAAATGGGAAAGAAAGGTGCAGCTCAGCTGTGAGGGTATGGAGGAAGTCAAAATGCATGTAATGTAGTGGTTCACTAGGACTTGAAAAGGAGTTGGCACTGAGGGGGACTGCTCAATGGCACTACCATATGTTTTAGGTTTCAGTAACCCAGGGGTAGGCAACCTTTTTTGGCCAGAGTGTGGGGAAAAAAAACACAATGTCTACCTTGGAAGATGCTGGAGTGCTGCATTCCAGAAAACCAAAGTGGTGGGGGAGTGGGGGGTGGGAGGGGTGGTACATAACAGGATGCACTGCATATTAGTATATGTAATAATCATTAATGCTGCCCTTGTTGTTGTGCGTTCCTTTTGTTAAGCATGTTGCAGTGGGAGAGTGAGAGGGGAAAAAAAGAGAAATAAGAGGAAGAGGAGAGGGAGAAAGAAAAGAGAGGAGAACACCCACACACCCTCCCCAGATGCGTGGGCATACAGATCCAGGCTGCTGGGCCACTGGACAAAGTCTGACCCAACAGTGCCCAGAACCCCTGGGCTTCCCCAGGGAGCCAGCCCCAAGGCTGCAGTGCAGCTGGCCAAGGCCCCAGCCTAGAGCCTGCCCATCGGTCTGACCACCCACCCACTCCACACACCTAAGGCCCTAAGCTGGCAGGACCATTCAGGATATCTAAACTGTTATCCCCAGAGAGGCTGGGAGAGCACATGATGGTACATTTCCACCACAGTCCCTCCACCCTGTTGCCAAGGCAGCGGTTGTAGGGAGGGCATCAAGGAGTGTTTTCCCCCAGGAAAGCAAATCAGACTGGCTCTGAACTGACAGTGCTGGCTATTTATAACACCCCACTGGGCCCAGGGCACTGCTCTGGGGTCAGGCCAGTGCAGCAGGGGAGGGGAGAGCTGGGCTGGAGCTGGGGAAGTCCGTTCTCGTACCCTGAAAGGACCGAGGCAGTAAGCCAGATCCTCCTCAAGGGCTCCTGGGGCTTGACCCCTGCCCTAGGCCCTGGCCCCAAGGAGCAAGTCTCATCCTCACTCTAAGCTGCAATGCACAGAGGCACAGAAAAACGGGGGACTTGCCCATGGCCCTGGAGGATGGAAGTGACATAGCTGGGGCTGCTGGTCTGAGGTCCCAGTAGGAGACTGGAACAGCCCCAGGCTGCATTGTTCCTGAGCAGCAGCCACATGGCTCTGCCCAGCATCTCTAAGAGCTCAGGTGCAGAGGAGGGAAGCTTGTTCCTTCTAAAGACGATGCCCAGAGGACAGATCACCTCAGATATAGTTCCCAGCACTTCCTGGATCTCTGGAGGGGCCAGATCTGGATCTCTGGAATGACCAAGCTTTTCAAAACCTTGTAGCATGGAGTTGATGCTGGAGGTGTAGAGCCCAGCGCAGCTATTTGCAGCCTGGCCTGGCTACAAACAGCTGTGCCAGGCTCTGGAGCCCACTCATTATATCTGTGCTGGGAGTGGGGGAGTGACTGTGGTTGCGCTGCGTCAGGCCCCTTCCCCACAGTCTGGTCTGAGGTACACGTGCACGCACCAGCACAGAGCTGATGCTGGAGCCAGGCACAGCTGTTGCAGCCTCCCAGCTGTGGCCAGCCCCAGCTCCGGGTAGCTGCTGCCAGTCATGGAGCCCGGGCTGCTTGCAGCCTCCCAGCTGCCTGCTGGCAGCAGCCTGGGCTCTGTAGCTGGCAGCAGCTACCCAGACCTGGGGCTGGTGGTGGCATGCTGAGCAAAATGGCCTCGTGTCATGCACACATGCTGGGGGTTGCTGACCCTTGCAATAACCTATCTTTGTGATAGATTCCCATTGGCATTCTTGATAGCTAACAAACTTCCCTTGCTGCAACTTGAGACCACTGCTCCGTGCCCTGTTATCTGCCACCACTGAGAACAGTCTAGCCCCATTCTCTCTGTAACCACCCTTCAGAGAATTGAAGGCTGTTATCAAATCCTTCCTCAGTCTTCTCTTTGGACTAAATAAGCCCGTTTCCCTCAGCCTCTCCTCATACATCATGTTCCCCCAGCCTCTAACCATTTTTGTTGTTGGCTGCTGGACTCTCCAATTCATCCATATCTTTTCTTCTGTAGTGGGGGGCCCAAAACTGGACACAGTACTCCAGATATAGTGTTACCAGTGCTGAGTAGAGGGGAATAATTACTTTCCTTAGTCTACCGACTACAACTCCTAATAATGCAGTCCAGTATGCTGTTAGCCTTCTTCTCAACAAGAGCACACTGTTAGCTCATTTTTAGCTAATTGTCCACTGTAACCTCCAGTTCTCAAAGATGACGGCTAGTGGCTCTGCTGTCACATTAATCAACTCAGTATCTTGGGTGCATCATGTCCAGTCCTATGGACTTGTACATGTCCAGCTTTTCTGAGTAGTCCCCAACCTGTTCTTTCATCACTGTTGACTGCTCACGTTCTCATCAAACTGTGTTGCTCAGTGCAGTAGTCTGGGAGTTGACTGTGTCTGTGAAGTGTGAGGTACAAAAGGCATTGAATACTTCAGCCTTTTCTGCATTGTCTGTCACTAGGTTACCTCTCCTATTCAGTAAGGGACCCATACTTTCCCTGATCTTCCTCTTGTTGCTGACACATCGAGAAACCCTTCTTCTTACCTTTCACATCCTTTGCTAGCTGCAACTCCAGTTGCTGCCACTGCCATCCAGTTGCTTTCCTGATTTCATCTTTGCATGCCCAGACAATGATCTTCTATTCCTCCATAGTCATTTGTCCAAGTTTCTACTTGTAAGCTTCCTTTTTGAGTTTTCGCTTGCTGAACAGTTGTCTGCTAAGCCAAGCTGGTCTTCTGCCCTACTTGCTAGTCTTCCTGAGCATCGGGATGCTTTGTTCCTGTGCCCTCAGTAAGGTTTCTTCAGAATACAGCCAGCTGTCCTGGATTCCTTTGCCTCTCAGACTGGCCTCCCATGGGATCCTGCCCTGCCCTTCAGTTTCCTGAGGGAGTCAAAGTCTCCTTTTTTGAAATCCGGGGTCCTCTTCTCCTTCCTTCCTTTCCTCAGGAACCTGAACTCAGTCATCTCACGCCCAAATTGCCATCCACTTCTACCTTCCCCACCTAATCTTCCCTGTATGTGAGCAGCGGGTCAAAAAAGTCATGGCCTTTAGTTGACTTCTCCAACACTTGCACCAAAAAGTTGTCCCCAACACCCTCCAAAACGTTCCTGGGTTGCCTGTGCATGGCTGTATTGCCCTCCCAGGAGATGTCAAAGTCCCTCATGAGCCAAGGAAACTTCCACTTGCTGACTGAAAAAGCCTCATTCTCCTGGTCTGGTGGTCTATAGCAGACACCCACCATGGTATCACCCTTGTTTTCATTACTGAGCACATGCTGCTTTTTGTAATAGTCCCAAGATAGACAGTGTATTTAATGCGGTTTCCTTGTATGCAAATGTAAGATGAGGGGCTTTTTCCCCAAAGTTGACTGGGGGAAAATTGTCTTACATTCGAGTAATGCGGTACATTGATCTGCAGCATATGAGTTAACTGGATAATTTTCATGTTCTCATCTTTAACTGCATATTTATGTGGGTTTTTAAGAATTATCATTATGTAGGAAAAAAATTTAATCCACTTAAATAGTTCCTTTGAGTTCCTGTCTCGTGTATCTTCTATCACCATTTTTCTATTTCTTGTATACTGCTTCCCTTTTTTATCTATTTTTACCACTTCGGATGCTATGAATGCTTTTGTGTGGTCTGTCAGGTACAACGGAGCAACTCTGTTTTCTTGTTTTCATCTAAAGATTCCCTAAATACAGGCAGAATATCCAAGTACTAGAAAAATATTTGTGTTACTGGGTCTGTTACACCCTGATCTTTTTCTACTTTTTCTACTACTTTGACCAGATGTGCAAGACTGGTATTAAGTAACCCATAACATTTTTCCCTTCTGTGGTGAATGTAAGGAATTGAACTGGGTCAGACTTGTGCATCTTCTTTGAGATCTTGTCCCTGAGCTGGTTCTGAGAAAGCTGATAACATATTTTTAATGGACAATTTATGGGATAATTAGTATCAAGGAATGAACAAGTTGTTCCTAGTGATTTCTTGTGATTTTTCACCCTCGGGATAAAACTAAGCTTTGGCATCTGGTGTATCTTGTGGAGCCTCAAACTAAGTAGTAGAGGTAATATACCTAATGAATTGCTTATAGTGCTAATAATGGTTGGTTAATGCCCTAATTTGAGAGAGTTTGTCCCCTATATTTTATTCCTATGTAATGGGACTGTGTATATTCTCATTATTTGAGCCAGTCCTTCCAGATATCCGAGCTCGATTCCAGTCCCACAAGTGTTCCCCAGACATTTCTTTTGCCCCTTTCCTCAGCTTGAAACAAGGGCAGAGATTCCTCTGATCCTTGATGTGCTTGCAGCAGTTTTGTGCAGCAGCTTTTGCAGTGAGTTCATGAGTCTTACGTGAACCCTGACCTTCCAGAAAACAGCAGCCAAGGTCAAATCCTGAAATAACCTGCTAGCCAAGCTTGCTGGATCAACATGGGGAGCTATAGCCACAACACTGCAGATCTCAGCTCTTGCCCTATCATACTCAGTAGCAGAGTACTATGCACCTGTTTGGCAAAGGTCATCACACACTTCTTGTTGACACCCAGCTGAATGCAGCCATGCATATCATAAATGGAACCCTCCGTTCAACTCCCCTCCCCTGGCTTTCTGTCTTTGCAAATATCACTCCCCCACACATCCCTCGATTGATGATGACTCAAAAGCTGGTTGAAACTATTTGCGCTGCATCTCACCTACAACTTTACAACAATCTGCTTAATCTACCCAAGGCCCACCTTTCCTCGCAACTCCCTGTATGGAGCAATGTCCTAGATCAGGTCCTGTTTGCAGATACCCTTTGGATCAAGGAATGGGAAATGCACAAAAACACAAATAAGTTCCTTGTGACAAACCCCACTCATCAACTAGCTGGCTTTGAATTAAAATGGCAAGATTAGTTCCTGCTAAACACATTCAGGACAGGCCAAGCCCCCAGTGCAGCCATCTTCCACTGCTGCGGTCTCTGTGCTAACCCATTGTGCTCTTGTGGAGAGACACCAACAATGTTGCAAATTATTGAGGAGTTTCCCCTCTTCAAATGAAGAGGCAGATTAAAAACTTTGAAATCAGTTAACGAGGAGGCTATTGCTTGGCTCCGTAGATTTGCATTTGCTAAATAATAATCAGCCTTACACTCCAGAAAGGTATTTGAAAGGGCCTTGGTGAAGGCTGAAGTGGGGTTTAGCAGTGTATCATCAGATTTCAGCCCACTTTTCCATAACGTAAGAAAAGTGTGTTCACCGGTTGGAGTGTACAGACTTTCCCAAAATGAAGCATGGTATCACTGGTAACAGGCACGAGGCTTTTCTAGTATGTAGACCCTTCTCTTCTGGTCTGCTATCCTGAAGTTGTATTAAAAGCATAAATGCACCAATCCAGGAATTCTTCAGATAGTCTCCCTGTTCAGTCTCTAGTGAATCATTTTGTGCTGCATCCTAAGTTTCAGGGACAGAGTCATCCTTGATCAGATTTGCTTTTTCTGTCTAATCCTCCTAAGGCCAAGGTCAGGGTTGCCTGAAAGTGTCTGAGAAGAGCTGGGGACACCTGATTGGGCATATTTTCTGTGCTACGTAGTCTGAGGCTCAACAAAATGCACCAGATGCTTATCTCTGTCCCTGGGAGTGAAAAAATCGCAAGAAGGCTCTCCTTCTGCATGCTTGAGTCCAAAAGATATTAGAAACATCTTGCTTATCCCTGGGTACCAAGCCAGTTTTCTCTAAAGCTGCCTGCAAGCTTTACAAGCAGTTTTAGGGTTTGTCGGACAAGTAGATTTCACCACTGAAAGGAGATTCGGTGGTTGTATTGTGCCCCAAGGGAACAGACATGAATATAGAATCTGCTATGTCCCTGAAGTACCTGGAGCTGTAAAAATTGAAATGGTAGCCAGACAGATTTTTCTTTTAAAGTGTTACATATTCTTTTATAGCAGTATCCTCCTTATATCTTTCCAGATGAACAGTATGTTGGCATTCAGATAATTATTAAAATGTTATGCTTGTCTCTCATACTTGGGAGAAGAGGATTCACTGATGTCTTGTTAGCTCTTTTACAGTGTCAGTGGAATGACACAAGATTTCCTTAACCTAGTAACCAGCATACTGAACACAATCCTCTTAGCTTGCTAGGCTCTCAGAATAGGATCTGGCACATGAAAAGGATGTCTTCTCTCCTTGTTTGATTCTACAGTTCCTGGCATATGCAGAGCCTTTTAGAGAGGTCTCCGCATTGCACTTTTTGCTGGTTCTGTTCTTCAACTCCAGGGAAGGCCCAAAAGCTGTATGATATGGTTTTGCTGAATGGATGAAAGCCTGCATCCTGGAAGCATAAAGAAAAATAGAACGATGAAAGTTTCTTGCCCAGTTGGGATCAAAGCCTGAGTGATCTCTGCAAGCTGGGTGAAGAAAAGGCATCTGTAGATGAATTCTGTAACTTGGCACTCTTTCCACACATTTGCTGAGCGCTGTTGGATACATATACATTTGGCTGACACAGCTTTTAGCCACTTGGTATTAAGGACTGTCTGTTCCTTTAAAAAAAACCCATTTGCTGTAAAGGTGGGGGATAGCTGGAAAATATTGCTTCCCGTTTCCTGTCGTGTTCATTAGGGTCCTAAGTGCACTTCTAGGAGTTTGTGCTTTCTTCTTCCTTTACTTGGGCTGTTGATGAAGTCCTCCTCTTACTATTCTAGGTTCTGTGCTTTAGCTTCTATAGTGAGGGAAATTAAAACTTAGTTCTGTCTAGCCAGAGAAGCTTTATTTTTTTCTGAGTAAGGAGATAGTATATACCACCACATTTTCACATTTCAGATCTGAGGGACTCAAATTAGGGAACTTGAAAAAAATCCTGAAAAAGTACAAAAAAAAATACAGATGATGGATTACCAAACTGGCATGTCTGGCTGTTGTTGAACATATATGCTGTAAATTATAGGTACACTGATAAAGACTTTCTTGACCAATATCAATAGCTGTTTATTAACCAGACCTGTTGTCTGATACTAATCTGATAGCCAATTTACAAGAATGCAGCCGGGCAGCTTGGAAAGCAGCATCCTGCTGGAAAGTCTGTGGGGAGAAGGGGCATGGAGGAGGGAAAGGATGTGGGGGCAGGGCAGATCGAGGCCCCCATGGTGAGGGAGGGAATAGGATGTGGGCTGGGGCAGGGCCAGGGGCAGATGCTGCTTAGCCAGGGCAGTGAATGTGTCCCCGGGGCAGGGAGTGGGATGGAGCCATGGGAAGCTTGTCAGGGGGTGCGGGGAGGGGTAAGTGGCTCTCCGCTGTTGTGTACACTCCCAGGGGAGGCATGGGGGGCATGGGCCCCCACCAGATGTGTTCATGGAGTGAGAGTGGGCTGCCTGGTGCAGTCTTGGGACCAGGAACTGCACCAGCCTATTCCTGGTGGGGGGACTGGGTTGGGCCTGGGCTCAGAGCTGGTGAGGGTGGGTGGCAGTGCTGGCAGCTCTGGGAGGGGTGGCGATGTGGGGGGGGCTATGGGGAATTTTGGGGTTGCTATAGACACCTGAGCCCCTCCCCCCCAGCACTGTTCCTGCTCAGGACACTGCTCTGCTGACTTTCCCTTGGTAGCCCTGCACTGGCTGTTTGCCCCCTGCAGCAGGAGACTTCTTAGAGAAAGGCAGCAGAGTGAAGAGCCCCAAGCAGGGGGAGGGGCTGTGCTAGGGGGAGGGTTTGGGGGACTATAGTCACCCCAGAATTCCCCGTAGCCCTCCCATGGCCACCCTCCCAGTGCCTCTGCCTACCCCACACAGCTGAACCGGCCCTGCTCCTGCCAGCTCAGATCCCAGCCCTGGCCCAGCCCTCCAACTGTGAAGAGGCTGATGCTGTCCCTAGGTCCAAGCCTGTAGCGGGCAGCCCGTCTCCCGCGCCAGGGGTGCACACAGTGGTGGAAAGCTGCCCCTTCCCCACCCTCAATGCCCCGTGGTGAGCCGCCTGTGACTTCATCCTGCTTCTGGCCCCAGGGTCCCATTTGCTAACCTGGCTGGGCAGTGCCTGCCCCAGCCCCAGCCCCAGCCCCACTTGCTCCTTGCCTGTCGGGGCCTCAGTCTGCCCCCTACATGCTCCTTCCCTCCCCTATGCCTTTTCCTCCCCACAGACTTACTGGCAGGACACTGCTCTCCAAGCTGCGTTCCTGGCTGAGTGCATGGCAACTGCGCTCCTACTTGCGGCATTTATCAGTGATGTTATTGGCTACACCAGCCAAAAACATCAGCACAGTCCTGCCCCCAGCCCCTTCTCCACCATCTGCTCTGAAGTGTGCGTGCCAAGCAAATGCCTTTGTGTGCCACACTCTGGCACCCATGCAAGGGGTTGCCTACTCCTGCAATAGCCAATAATGTTAACTTTCCTTTTATCGGTGCTGATCCAATATGCAACCAATATGTTGATATACCTCTACCGTAAATAGGCAGACTACAGTGGATACAGTATTAGTAAAGACACGTTCCGTACAATGAAGAGCTGAAAATTAGTTGTCATGGAAAATTATTCCTCAGTTTATATAAACATTCTTTGTTTGACAGGGGAAAAGCAAGCTGTCTACTTTTCTCTAATTTTATTATACACGTTTTCAAGTTAATGGCAAAAAAAGTGAGTTACCACACCGAGAGAATGTGTGCTATGATGACAAAATGGAAAACACACGTGATAAAATTCTAGAACTGGAAGGGGGGTTCATGTAGTCCAACCTCCTGTGTTTATGCTGGTTTGAATACACCTAGGTCATCCCTAGCAGATGTTTACCTACACGTACAATTAATGTGAAGCAATAACTCCTGAACAGTTTGAGCTGGACTAAATTGTTCCTAGGCACACTATCTACACGTGTGCCTGAGACGGCACCAATTTGAGCCCGGATGGAGCAGGCCCCTGGATGGCTGGGCTGACTAGGTGCCATTTATGCCCACTGTTAGCATCTACACATGCATTTCAGCACATTAATTTACTCTGCCCTAAGATAATACTGTCCCCAACCATACTGTCTTACAAGGGAATTAGTTTAGTTGCCCTAACACCAGCACCCATGTAGACAGTGACGTTTTACTGTGGGGCTAATTAGTCTACTCTGCAGTAAGGTACGCTTATGCATGCACCCCCTGAGACGGATGCAGGAGCCCCTTTCTCATTAAAACCAGTCCCTTTATATAGCTCAGCAGCTTTGTCTCCATATAACATAAACAGGCTTTTCACATTCACGCAAACAAACCCATCTTCTCTTCACAGTAAGCAAGCAATTAACATGTAAACCATCCTCTGGTTTCCCTTCAGTCCTCCGACCTAGAGATAGTAGTCTGCCTTAGGCTGCAGGTTTCAGCCTTGCAGCTTTTCTCTCTGATAACCCACAAACCTTTTAACCCACAAACCAAACATCTGGTCTTTTTCTGTGGACCCTGGGAAAGAGACAACTGTGTACTTTGTCCATCAGCTTACCCACTTCCACTCTTTCCTTTCTCTGCTCACAGCTTCCCACCTGGGACCCTTTTTTCTTCAGGTGGCTAGCCAGTTATCCATAAAAGCTAGCCTGTCATCTTGAGCAGGCTTAAAACCACCTTGCTTGCCTGCAGCTGGATGGCAGCTTCTGAGGGTTGACAACTCTTATGCTTACTTACATGCAGGTTTGCAACCTGCTACAGGCACCCGGAACAGTGCTTATCATTTTTGCAAGAGCATGTCAATGTTGACTCGCATTTAGTTTGGCTCTCTTTATAACATCCAGATAATTTTCTGCATGTTGTTGCCTCATTAGTTAATTCTCTGTTTTTTATCTGTGCATTTGATGTTTTTACTTTTAACTCTAGCATTTTGCATTTGTCCTTTTGAATTTCATGTTCTTGACTTCAGACTATCCCTCTAATCTCTCAATGTTGTTTTAAATTCTGATCCTGTGCTCCAATGTGCTTTCCTCCCCAGTCATCATTGGTGTCATCTTCTGATTTTATAAGTGTGTATTTTTTATTCTATCATTCAAGTCACTAGTAAAAATATTGAGTTAGAACTGGGACCAAGATGCATCTCTGGCAGACTCCACTGTGGGTGATCTCCTAGCTTGACAGTGAACTATTAATTATTTCTTTTTAAGAGCAATTTCTCAACCAGTTGTGCAGCCACCTGATGGCAATTGCATCTAAGCTATACTTCCTTTGCTTGCTTATGAGTGTGTCACGTGGGACAGGTTGAAAAGCCTTACTGAAATCAAGGTATATTGCATTTTGTCCTTCCCCCATATCCATTAAGCCCTTTACCCTGTCAAAGAAGGAAATTTAGATTAGTTTGTCATCTGATGTTCTTGGCAAATCCATGTTGGTTGTTATTTATCACTTTATGATTTTTAGGTACCTGCAGTTTGATTGTTTAATGATTTGTTTTAGTATCTTTCCAGGGATTGAGGTTAAGTTGACTGATTTATAATTCCTCAGGTCCTCCTTTTTCCCATTTAAAAAAAAAAGTAAATTTTCCTTTTTAGTCCTCTTGACTTTCCTTGCCCCCAAGGAATTCCAAAAGATAATTGCTAATAGTTCATATGTTATTTTAGTTAGTGGCTTAAGCAGTCTAGAATAAATTTTGTTAGGTCCCTCAACTCATACACCATTATCTTATTTAAAATAATCTTTGACCTGTTTTTTTCCACACATTGGCCTGCACTCCTATGCCTTTGTTAAAATTAATCTCAAGTATCTGGTCACAATTTAATTTTCAAGACTGAAGCAAAGGCGGCATTGAGTACTTCAGCTTCCTCTGCATCATCCATTATTTGCTGTCCTTTCCTATTTAATAGTGTACCTAGCCTTCCCTTTGTTTCCCTCTTACATCTGATATATTTATAGAATCTTCTTTGGTTGCCTGTGTCCTTTGCTAATTAAAACTCATTTTAGATTCTCTGTTTTCATTTCTACATACTTGTGCTCTTCTTTCATACCTGTCCTTAGTTATATGCCCTTGTTTCCATTACTTAAATTATTCTTTTTGATTTTTCAAGTTATTGAAGAGCTCTTGATGTGATCCCATGTGTCTCTTAGTATACAGCCTATCTTTTCTTTGCATCAGAATAGTTAGCTACTGTGCAGTTAATATAGTCTCAGTCCATAATTGCAAGCAATTTTGCATTTTTAGCTCGCAGATTTTCTTCCCAACAGACCTTGCCTATACAGTTTCACTCATTTTTGATGAAGTCTATTTTTCTGAAGTTCATTATTTTTGTTGTTGCGCTCATGCCTTCCTTTCTTCAGAATAATGAACAGTTATTTTCTGATTGCTTTTCCCCAAACCTACCTTCCACCCTTAGATTCTCAACCATCTCCTCCTTATTAGTCAAACCAAGTCTAAAACAGCATCTTACTAGTAGTTTTCTTCACTTTTGAAATAAAGGTTTTCCCCAACATATTCAAGAATGTGATTGATTGACTTTGTTCTGCTGTATATCTTTACTAATAGGGATCTGTTATATGAGACAACGTCCTCCATAAATACCAGATCTCATACTTTCAGTCTTCTCATAGCTGCTCACAATGCTTCATTTAGATCCTCTTCATGGTTAAGTGACCTATAGAGACTGTTACTGTAACATCACCCCTATTCTTTTCCCCTTTTTTCTTCAGCCAAGGACCTTTAACAAACCTTCCTTGAACTTAAAATCATAAAAAACTAGGGTTGGAAGGGACGTCAGGAGATCATCTTGTCCATCCTCTTCTAATATGTCATGTTGCCCAGCCCTCTAACCATTTTTGTTGTCCTCTGCTGGGCTCTCTCCAATTTGTCCACATCCTTTCTGTAGTGGGGGGGCCCAAAACTGGACACAGTATTCCACATATGGCCTCATCAGTGCTGAATAGAGGGGAATACTCACTTCCCTCAGTTTGCTGGCACCACTCTTACTAATTTAGCTATAGCAGGCTGTGGGCTTGTAGTGTAGGGGCTTGTAGCAGGCTTCACAAATCAGGTTGGAGTAGGCTGTGGACCTGCAGAGTGTATATCCGAGCTGTGGGAAGTAAAACGTGATTGGCGACCTGCCTTGGAGGACTGGGCTGGCTGATGAGAATAATTAGCTGGCACAAAAGAAGTTAAAAGGCTCCCAAAAAAGGGAGTGACGGAGGGAGAGGGAAGTGGAGGTGCTTGGCTGGCAAGCACAACAAAATCTATACCCTTCTATATCAGTATTGCAGTCCTGTGATTTGTACTGCTAGTCATATGTGGTGTTAATTATGTCATACCTTTGGTTGTGTAATAAGACTTAAAAGTTTTCTTGTTTTATTCCCGGTATGCCTAACATTTATGTATAGATACCTCAGCTAGTTGCCTCATTTTTTCACTCCTTTCTCACTTGTGGCCCTAGTACAGTTTCCCATCTCCCCAAAGCTTCATGAATAAGTAGTTTAATAATGTTTTTAATATTTTTTTTGTTTAATAATGTTGACTTGCTTATGGGCTTATTACCATCCAATTCACATCTAATGTTAAACCTTCCTAGCAGGTCATGTCCAAAGATTCTCTTCTCTGTCTTCATTAGATGGACCCCATTTCTTCCCACTGTTCTTTGTTCTCAGAACACTGTCCCATGCATGAGGGAGCTGAAGCTCTTCTCTTGACAGCTTCTGTGAAGCCGTGCATTCATCTCCAAAATATGTCTGTCCATGCCTGGTCCTCTCCCCATAGTTTGGAATGTTGATGAGAACATTATCTGTGCTTCTGGCTCCTTCACCCATGCTCCCAGAGTCTTGTGGATCCAACTGATGTGGTCAGGATCGTACTTGGCAATATCATAAATGCACATATGGAGGAACAGTGTGGTTTAACAGTCAGAGAACCTGATGAGCCCTTTCAGCCTTTCCATAATGTCTTGGATTTGGTCTCCAGGCAAACAGCATATTTCCTGTCATGGTAAATGAGGTTGGCAGATGAATCTCTCTTTATTTTCCCCAAAAAAGGAGTCATGAGTCGCTGCCATCCTTCGTCTTTTGCTCTGCAGTCTTCCTGGGCTGAGGGTCATCTGGCTTCACCTTCCCAACCGCTGGGGGTCTGCACCTTTCTTCTGGGTTCCAGGCCTGCATAACAGTTTTTGAGTTTACCAGTTAGAAGCAATGGGAGAAAAGTTGAGTACTGGCTGCTGTGTGAGGTGCCCAGTAAGCCAGTCTCTTCTGTGTTGATTCTTACTCCCATGTTGCCACTGCAGTTCTTTCAAACTAACTAGTTTTCTGCATCCTGGATGTTTATTTATGTTGCATCCTTCTGATTAAGGTCTGTGCTCCCATTTGGTTTTTAGGCAAGCAACCTTTAACTGCAGTTTGCTTACGTGCTTGCTGAGGCATATTTGTGTCTCATTTTACATGACTCCACTGGCAGATATTTTCCATGCTGGTTGATGCACTGTATCAGTGCCTCCGCTATGGACAGGCTGAGTTCCCAGGGAGTCAGCACCGGGACTTGATTGGTGACCTCCAGAGTATGGATGTCTACTTAAGCAGGGCTCCCAGAGGTGCAGCAGACGAGCTGTCAGCAGGCTGGAAGTTCAGCTTTTTCACCCAGGACGTGTTCTGCCTTCTGGTATCTATAACCTAGGGGTCTACTTAAAGTGCAAAGGCAAAGTAAAAATCAAAGGTTGCTCATGGGAGCCAGTAATATTTTTGCAGTCTTTTTGAAGCGTGCCTTCCTGCTCCCCCCCCCCCCCCGCCCTGTTGGTTGGCTGAGAGTGCTGTCTTTCTTGAAGTCCCACCCCTTGCTGTTAATTGGCAGAGAAGGCTGCCCTTCATGTGGCCCTACCTCTTGCTGCTGCTTGCTGGAGAGGGGAGAGGTTGCACAAAAGGCAGCCCTCTTGGCCAATCAGTAGCAGAGGGAAGAGGGGGTGGCCACCATCTTGGCTGCTCCTCTGTGTGCTAGCGATTCTCCTTTCCCCCCACAACCCGCCCCAGTGGGCTGCAAGGTTGGGCCATAGTAGTTGTTGGTTCCTGCTGGAGAGGCAATATTTTATTTTCTCCAGCAGTTCCATGCAACATCTTGGGGAATGCCAGTTTTCATGGTGATCATAGGAACCACCTTTTTTCATGGTTCCCATGAAAAGCATGAAATCACAAATTGAGTAGATCCCTACCTATAACAGCTGCAGGGAAAAATAGCCTACCTCCATTACCTAACTTAATACCCTATATATCTTAGCCTTAGGCCTGTATAGGTATTTAGTTTCTACTGGAAGAATCACTTTTCTCCTGGTAGAAATCAGTAAAGTGCAGGTTTTCAAACCTTTTTTTGTGGAGCAAAAATGGTCACTCTGGGGGAAAAAAATAACCCAACAACAATGATACAGAAATCACTCCAGGGAGAACTTCTCCTGGGAGATTAAATGTCTGTACACTTTCCCTGAGCTTAACTCCTTCTGGGGACCAGGAGCAGTGGAGCTGTGGAAGAGGCTCATATGCCTTCTGGAAACTGGGGTCACCCCAGTTTGGCAAAGGTCCAGGGGACAGCCACTTCCATCTGCCCCATAGACTACAAAGAGCAGGAATGAGCAGGTACCAGCTACTTCTTTCCTGCTTCTCATACCAGAGTTCCTGGTATGAGGAGCAGAGAGTCAGAAAAGTAGGATTGAAAGGAACCTCTAGAGTAGGGATTGGCAACCTCTGGCATGTGTGCCAGAGCTCGCATGCAAGGCCATTTTGCTCATTACACTACCACCCACCTGGGCAGCTGCTGATAGTTGTGGGGTCCAGGTTGCTCTCAGCAGGTGGCCAAGCTCCATGGCTGGTGGCAGCTACCCAGAGCCTGGGCTGACTGCTGGGGCGGCACCAGCCTCTTCCCAGTGGAGGAGTCTGAGAGGGGCCTGTGCTGCAGGCAGGAGCTGCATGGGCTCAGCTGCTTGGGGCGGGTGGTGGCAACCTGGGTGGTGCTGGAAGGGGCAGGCAGTGGCAGCCCAGGCAGTGCTGGAGGGGTGGCTGTGGGGGAACTAAGGTGAACTTTGGCTTCCTTTCCTTTTCTCTTCTTTTTCTTTGCCCTTTTCTCTGCCCTTTTTTCTCCCCACTTTTCTCTCTTTTTTCAATTCATTTATGATTGTTAACTATATTAATATGAAGTGCATCCTGCCATGAACCCTCCACCCTGATGTTGGTTTTCTGGCAGGCCGGCACTCTGGCACCTTATAAGGTAGACTTTGCCTTTTTTCCTGCACTCCAGCCAAAAACATTGCCTACACCTGCTCTAGAGGTTACCTAGTCCAACCCCCTCCCTGAGGCAGGATCAGTCCTATCCAAGCCATTCCAGAGGCCTCCAAGCTTTAGAAGCAATTTAAACTTTTGAGTATTCAGGTTTTCATTCTAGCATGTGCTAGTCCAGTCTTACACTGTTAAATGTTATGGACTTATTATTCTTGCAAAAGAGTTTATTTCTATTTTTCATTATCTTTGGTTTGCCATGTTTTAAGAAAGCAACTCTGGTATTGTGACAGCTATGTTTTTTTATATTGCTTTTTCCTTCTGGGCAAATCTTGTATAGAGTTTTAAAGAGTCTTCCATTCTTTTTAATTTTGCTGTTAATAGACTGATTTAGAAAAAGGAATATGAAACAATAATGGCAGCTGCTGTAATTCTTTAGGAATGTTTGATAGTAGCGATTGTTTGAAATAAATTCTGTGTGGTATGAGATTAGTTTACAAAAGTAGATATTTAGTTTAGCTGCAGTCTGGGAATTGCCCTGAACTCAGCATAGCACAGTACAACACAACACATAACATCACTCTTCATTAGATTGTACTTTATACTAGGATACATACACATAAAAAGTGTTTTTTTGACATACACAAGACTCTAGACTTGCAGTGATTAATGGTTATTAGCCTGTAGGCTTAGAACCTGTTATCTCTGTTTAATCAAAAGCAAGAATATATAACTGTCTTAATGTCATATTCTTAAATGCGGTTCCATTATATATTTTTTTTCATTTTGGATATTATGGAGTGGTATAGTTTTAGTTTGTTATCAAATAGTTTAACTAATTTAATGGGTTGAAAGGAACATGGGCGAGCTGTGCATAGTCTTGTTCACCATTGCCTTTAGTTGTAAAAGTAGGAAGTAATTTTGGACATAATTTTTGTTAATTTGGCCTCCCTTTTCTGATCAGCTTGCCTGCTTAACAGAAGAAGAGCAAACTCACCTAATTGCCTTAGAAAGACAGTGGGGAAAATAAGTTTTTGTGAAACAGAGAGTTTTCAGAAAATAGCTATTTCCTGTGGATTAAGAAAACTGTAATAGTAGAAAGATTACAAAATAGCCAAAACTGTTTGTCAAAATAGTGAAAAATTAATTAACAGTTTTAGTGAAGATATAACATGTTAGCAATCTAATATAACCACATACATTACCAAGGCAAAATCAAGGACTCTTCAGATAAGCCAGTTTTAGTAACCACACTGTCTGTCTCAGCTTTCAATGTAATTACTATTTGGTTATCAAAATACCTAAACATCCCGAATCCTAAGCTCTGAAGGAAACTGTCAGTCACAATAAAATCAGTAAGATCAACCACATCTATTTCCTCAGAATTGTCCTGAAATATACAATCTGAACGCTAGCCTCAACAAAATACAGTCTTTTGTGTTGCCTGAAAAAGAAGAAAGCTGAATACAAAATTGTTAGGAATTTGATGTGTAAAAAAATTGTACTGGTTCTATGGTACAGTTGAAATAAAGATGGTCAAGCTGAGTGAGGAGTCTGCATGTGTTTTGGATATTTATGCTATCTAAATGCTAGTGCTGGTTGGAAACGGCATTTTTCATTTTGGTGGATTTTTTTTTCAGTGTTGGATTTTTTTTCCTTTCCAAAAGAAAAACAAAAAAATTAAAATTTTTGTGAAATGTAAATTCAGGGAAAAATGTGTTTCAGGTCAGTTAAAACTTTTTTTTATTCTTTGACAAAATGTGGATGTTTCATTTAACCATATCACATCATTAGGAATCTCTGTAAATCATACCAGAAGTTCCCCCTGCAGCGGTGGCTTTAATGTTTTTCATTTAGCTCCTTGCTCCCCTTCCCCGATTGGCAGAGGTTTTAAATATGCCATGTGTTTTGCTTCCTTGGCAATCGGCGCCAAATGGCCCCAGTCAGCAGGACCCCTCCACGAAACAGGAATAGAGGGGGAAAGCAGTAAAATTAGAAACATTGAAGGAGCTGCTGCACTTGCAACACAAATTATGGAGATACCTACACATCATATCATTGCATAACAGTTTTTAAAGAACGAGGTAAGAAATCATTTTGCAATTTAAATTTGAAATATTCCCTCTTGAAAAAGTGACAAGGATTTTTTTTCAGCTTTTCCTTTTTAAGCCAATTGTTGTTAACCAGAGAGACATTTCTGCAAAATGATTTTGGCTTTTGTTGAATTGGCATTTCTAATGGAACAATATTCCATTGGAAATTTTCTAGCCAGTTCCAACTAATCATTTGTATTAAGATGTCTGTGAATGTGATTGTTGGCTTAATTGAAGATTTTTAGAGATTACATTGCTGAAATCTTAAATTTTTACATGGAAATTTTTTTGGTCTTGTCTACTTTTTTCATTAATATCCATATTTATATTTATTAATGGTTATGAGCAATGCTTATTTTAAAAAAGAAAAAATATAATGGGATAGGATAACTGAGAATAATTCCAATTTTTCATTTTCTCTTTTGGTGAATAATTTAAAAAGGGCAATGTTTTGTTGTAGTGTAGCTCCCAACAAAATAGCTCAGGATGAGGTAGACTGATAATTATTCTGAAGCCATGGTTGTTAACTTTGAAATTTAGGACTCAATCCAGTACCAGAGTGACCACTGCTTGAAGGGAGCAGGGGATACATTTCAAGTACAAAGCAAGAGAATGATTAGGCTAGAAAAGAAGAATTGGGAAATGAGAGCTCTCTGCATCTGGTTGTTGTCTAGTCAGATTGCAGGCAAAAATATAGGAGAATAGTGGGGGCATTGGTCCAGAGCTGAAGCATGTTTGGATCTCATTGCAAGAAGCAGAAGGGTAAGTCAGAAGAAATTCAAGGAATGGGAAAATTGAAACAAAGTCTGTGTGTGCATGTGTCATTTGCAAATTTGCTACAAGCTGAAGAAGTAAGGTAAATTTGCTACAAGCAAGAAGAAGGTGTGTATAAGTTGTCTTCTGATCAACTGAAAGGACAAACTTTGTAAAAGAACATATGTAAACACGGGACTACACTGTGTGCATCTATTAGGTACCTAAATGCAGTCCTATTTCATCCTGTTCTGAAGTCTATTGATATGTCTACATTTTTAAGATTGAGTCAAAAAAAGCAAGGGGGAGGAGAAGGATGCATGCATCTTGTATATTAAGAGGGTTTTAATTCAACCAGGGTGGAATAGAATCACATTTAGGCACCTAAATGCACTTATCTACCTAATAGATAGATTAAAATTTGTCCCCTAGTATTTACATTTTTTGTTAGTGTTTAAATTAGCATAAGTTAAGCAGCTTCATACTAATTTGAAAGATTCTTGCTTTTCTTCTCTTTGTTAATATATTAAACTGACAGGACCGTGGAGTCGTATTCAATTGTTAATCTCCAATTTGAGACATCCAAAAAAACCCCAAACCTTTTCTTTATCATTAGAACATCTTTTCTTACATTTTAGTTTTCCCTTAACATTTCCAGTGCTGTATGACCATCTGTGTTTTGTTGTTTTGTTTTGTTTTTTTTGTGTTTTCAATATAGCTCATCCAGTTGATTTTGAGTCATCTTACAGTACCTGACCTGTGTAGACTAGCACAGACTTGTAAGCTACTATATCAGCATTGCTGTGACCCTCTACAATACATTCATCTCAGTTTACAACCTTACTGGGCAAGGATAAATGACACATCTCTGGAGTATCTACAGTCTCGCTGCACTCTCGTCCAGTGGCTGAATTTATCTTGGACTGGAAACAGGGGAGCCATCTCTGTTTCTGGATTTAGCAGGTCAGTGCTAAGTGTACTGAGGTGATACAGCAAGCTCTGTGTTGAGTGCTGCTGTTTGGTAGTTTCTCACTAAATGTTTGAAAGCCTTTAAACTATCATATTTATATCAAAAGACAGGCAAGAGGCTGCTTTGATTTACCATAGAGGGTAGGGTTTCAGGATGAATAAAAGCATTCCCTTCACTATTTTCTTTAGATAAAACAAGAAGAGAAACACACAACGGCAGAAGTCAATGTAATGTAAAGTGTTAGAATTGTTTAACATACTTGATATGTGCATACCAAATTGTACTTAAGAAAAGTTTCCCCTCCAGTATGGAGTCATGTTAAGTTACTTCTGTGGATTGTGAAAGGATCTGGTTGCAATTAAGCTTACAGAAAATCTGTTTTCCAAGTAATACATTCAGAATTGTCCTTTATATAGATGATTTGTTAGTAGGGATATATTGAAATGGCTATAATATTGACCTGATTATGGTGCATTTTGTAGGGTAGCAGCTGTATGCAATCACTGGAATGAAACTTAAATGTAGGTTTGTTTATAAAAATGACTTGAGCATCTAGTCCTGTTGGCAAAGAGGGAGGTTGCACTTATAGCTTTACACCACTTATAGCTTTACACCAGACTGAAAATACTATTCTGTGGCAGAGCATTAAAAATAGTTAAATTGTAGGGGTATTTTTCTATTTCAATCTCTACATTCTCTATTTGCTAACATATTGTTTCCTGCTTTTTTGCTCATTTGTGTTAGTTAAGTAGTAATTATCAATGCATTTTATTATTAAAAAATGCCGCCTTCATCTGAAAGATAATCTACAATAGCGTGGAAAGCTGAACTTCACACTGATAAGAAACAGACATGTTGCATTTAATGTAAACTTTTCTGAAAATGTTCAGAATTCATTTTTTATAAAACTCTAGAGTACCTCAAACACTCGTGTCTATCCTGTTGGAGTGAAGAAAACTTCTTTCCTTGATATCATTCAAGAAAAAAAATTTCATTTCCAGGAACCTGAAAAGGACATCCAGTAGTATTATAGGTAGCTTCTCCTAAATTTAGATGTATGATTATGGTGAAAACAAAATATCCATACTCAAATAGGAAATTATACTTTCCAAACTAATCAGTTGTATGGATACCGGATAGTTTCATTATTAAAGTAATTGATATTAATTTTGTATAGTGAACACTAAAAACATGTGCATGTTCAATCATATAGATGTGCTGCTTTCATTTTTCTTATGTAAACAGTATAGGTTCATCTCATGGAAAAGTTAGTGCATAATATGTAACTGTATTGGTTAAATAGTGGTGTGGTTGATAATGAAATAAATATCCAAATTCAGAGAATTAAAAACTCTGCACAATAACAAACTTGCATTAATGGTCTTGGGTAGGGTTGAAAAGTTCTGTATTTGCTGATTACCTTTTACTTTACTGTTAAATTGATAGCTGTAGTGATTTTTTTTAGTCAGCATTTCTGGAATAAATAATAAATATACATAACTTGATTATTAATTAATAATCTCTCAATAAAAACTTTATTTTGCTCTTACAGTGCGCAACATGTGTTCATAAAAATTTAGGGCATAAATGGTTTTTGTAGATCTTGGAGAGAATTGCTTAAATTATATGTATTTATAGAAAAAGTTCTTGGGTGCGGGAGGGCAGTTGTATGTAGCCTGTTGGATTTTGGGGTTGGTGGATTCTCAGAAGCTTCAGTCATGCAACTTTACCATAAACTTGTGTCAGGACTTTTGAACTCATTTCTTCTTTTTTTAAAAATGTACCATTTGCATAGGCTTTTTGCTCTGGAGGATTTATACTTTGTTAAACAGAACCCTCCAAACCTTATAACACTTACTGTATTTACTCACATGTAAGGCAGCCCTGCATATAAGATGCCCCCCAAATAATTAGATTCTATATATGGAAAATGTATAAATTTGTAAATTTATAAATTTGTTATAGTCTTCCAGGTATAGAATCGAATTATTGGAGTTTGCTTTGAATTTGTCCCCTTCCCACTGCTGAGCACATGGAAGTGAGGAGCAAATTTGAAAACACAGATCTTGAATTAAATATACCTGTAGTAATTTGCATATAGGCGAATTATTACAGGTATCCATAAACTTAGTTTATCCAGAATTGATGCATATTACCTTTTTCAAAATTGTCGCAAGTTTTAGCACAAGTACATTATAAACACAGTTTAAAGGAACACTTTTGTACTTACTATATATAATAGAAACCATACTTTTATTTTATTTATAGATCGATATAGGGGTGGGTGTGGGTGTGTGCATACACACCATGTATGGTAACAGGAATGAGAATGGTGCAACTGTAAAGGCATGTGTTGGGCTGTCAGTGAACCATATCAGTCACAAGACAGATTGGTACAGGTATATACATATCAGCTGTCTTATGACTGATGTAGTTCACTTGATAGCCCAACACACACCTTTACAGTTACACCATTCTCATTCCTGTTACTATACATGATCTTAGTCAAAAGCCAAAAGGTTCATGATTTACCGTATTGTTCATTGGGCTGGGCCCCAGCAGAGTGAACAGTGTTTTAAGCCATAGTAACTCCATAGCTCAGCACTCCTCAGTTTGTGTGTGTATTCCAGATCCCCCCAATTCCTCCCCCACACGTGCACACAAAGGATCCACGTGCTAATTAGCTCCCCACTCATGACTGGAACCAGGTGTTCTTGTTATGAGTCCTTGGATCCTCCAAAAATGTATGTGCAGATGAAGCACAGGACAGCCCAATCCTTCCGCCTCATGGAGGGTGGAGCCACACTAATCATATGTTAGAGGCTGAGAGAGCGGGCAGCAGAGGGTTTCTAGGTGAACTGTTCAAGGCCCCATTTGGTGATGTTTGCTAGACATTTAAAGTTGATGAAGAAACAGGAATAATTGGAAATGGGAAAGAAAGGCATAGCTCAGCTGTGGAATTGAAAAGGAAATAAAAATATATGCAGTATAGTGGCTCACCATGACTTGAAAAAAGAGTTGGCACTGAGGGAGACTATGCTCAATGGGCACTACCGTATAGCTTATTCAGATACACTGACCTAGCCTTGTGGTAGGTTCACATCAGCATTGAAAGAGTGTTCTATGCCTTAAAGGCATAGAAAGGGATCAACAGCACATTGGGGTATAAGAAATAGAGGAAGGAGACCAAAAGTTCAAAATAAATGACAATGGTGGCAAGGATGAGGTGGAAAAGAATTGAAGAAAGGAAATGAAGATCTGGAGACATGGAAAGTGGACAAAAGTGGAATAGAAGGAAGGTGACAACAGAAGCAAAAGCGGAAGCAGCAAATGACAATGCCAGAAGGAAGACAAGAGCAAAGGAAAGTGTAAGACAGAGTGGGAGCAGCAGGCGAAGGTATATCGGGCAAGAAGCGGGGGATGACTGGAGCATTATGGCAAGCTGCTCTGCTGGGAGTGGTACAGTGGGGCAAACGTGGAAGAGGCACCAAGAAAAGCCAGAGAGGAGCGGAGGCGGTGGATAAAGGCAGCTTTAATCAACGATGAGAGGCAGATGGGATCGGCAATGAAAACATATAACTACCTGGAAAAGGTACTGCTTGAGATGCAGTACTGATGAGATGCTTAGAGGCGCAGGCAGAGCATCTCGTCGGTTTAATTGCTTTCTCAAACTGAAAGACTTGGGAATTGACTTACGGGGGTGGAGAAGGGTATGAGAACTTTTAGAAGAAATTTGCAGAGAAACGTGGAAGGAATTAAGAGAAATAAAGTTCATACTGAGGGAAAAGTCAAGATAAAGAGTGAATAGAGTTCAAATGTACTGATTTATTAGAGACAGAAGACACAGAAAGACAAATGGAAAAGTACATCCAAAGGGTCATGTTGATAGAGAAAGTAAGGGACAAATGTGGTATCCAGAAGGGGTCTTGGAGGGCATGAGTAGTGTTACGAGCAGACAAATGGAGCCTGTGTGGAGTGCTGTACCTCCCATCAGTGATCCAGATAGGGGCACGCTGACATTTTATAATATACCATGGGCAACCAAAATGGTGCAGCACATGTGGAAAGGGGGGCACCTGTATGCATGCTGTCATCTCATGGTGTTCTATGGATGTGAAGGGATGGGTCATAGAGCAGCAGAGTGGGAGGAGTCCCTAAAATGAACTACAGGTTTCCCTTGCTTTACGCTCTACATGTGTTCCTGGAAAACAGCTCATAACTCAAATTCATATAAAGGGAATCCACTTTACAATGTAACAAATAAGGATATGTTCCCAGACCTCAACTGTACTGACCTCCAGACCCATTTCTACCACTTTTACAAGACAATTTTGGTACTCACCAACAACAGACAGTACACACAAGCACAGACCACTATTGTAATAGTTTCAAGGGACCTGAGCAGATCATCAAGTACGACCCCCTGCCATGGGTAGGAAAGAGTGCTGGGGTCAAAAGACCCCGACTAGCCTTGTTTCGAAGACCCCCAGGCTAAGAGCTAGCACCACTTCCCTTGGAGGTTGGTTTCAGATCCTAGCCACCCTGACTGTGAAGTAGTGCCTCCTGATGTCTAGCCTGAACCTACTCTCAGTTAACTTGTGGCCATTATTCCTTGTTGCTCCCAGTAGTGCTTGGGGGAGCAGGGACTCTCCCATTGCCTGCTGGTCCCTGTTGGCCAGTTTACAGATGGCCACCAGATCCCCCCTCAGCCTTCTCTTGTGGAGGCTGAACAGGCTCAGGTCCCTTAGCCTCCCCTCGTAGGGCCTGCCCTGCTGCCCCCGATCATGCGAGTGGCCCTCCTCTGGACCCTCTCGATGCTGTCCACGTCCCTTCTGAAGTGCAGTGCCCAGAACTGGACACAGTACTCCAACTGCAGCCTGACCAATGTCGCATAGAGGGGGAGGATCACCTCCTTGGACCTGTTCGTGATGCATCTATGGATGCATGACAAGGTGCAGTTAGCCTTCCTGACCATGTCCCCACATTGGCAGCCCATGTTCATCTTGGAATCAGTGGTAATTCCAAGATCCTTCTCTGCCTCTGTGCTGCTGAGAAGAGAGCTCGCCAGCCTGTATGTAGGTATGCTGCTGGTTCTTCCTCCACAGGTGCAATACCTTGCACTTTTCAGTATTGAAACCCATCCTGTTCTCATCCGCCCGCCCCTGTAACCTGTCCAGATCTAGTTGCAACCTGTCCCTCTCCTCTAGCACTTGTCCCCACATCTTAAGTGTCATCTGCAAATTTGAACAAGGTGCTTTTCACCCCCTCGTCCAAGTTGCTGATAAAGATGTTGAACAGTGTGGGCCCAAGGACTGGGGATGGCAACTACAGAAACACGTTGCAGGCAATGAGCGAGGAGCACAGATCCACACAGGAGACTACATTTTGGTGCGTGTCACTCTCACAATGCACTGCACAAAGCAGCTGACTGTGGGCTTCCACCACACTGATCATATAAGAGTGAATTTACCTCACATATAACAAAATTTGTTGTAAAAGTCATTTGCATAAGAGAGAATTCACACATACAGAATCTGCAAGGGAAATCTGTATTTGTAAGGGAGAGGGACCCTTGTATCATAGGTTCCCCAAAAGCCTTTGCAATCCTCAGACCCCTTGAGTAACAGCAAAACCCAGAGGAGGAGATGGACACTGAAGTAGAAATGATAGAAGAAACCCCTCAGGAGGGTGAAACAGGAGGGGGCAACATTCCTGTGATTGAGGCAGTGCAGGAGGAGATAAGTGATGGAATGAAAGGGAAAGTAGGAACAGCAAACAGCTCAGGCACAGAGGTGGGGATGGGGAAGAAAGAAGACACCATACAGACAACAGAAATGGAGCTAGAGCAAAAGAAAGAACCTGAGAAACATGTTGGGAAAAGAAAGAAAATGCAGGGGCTGATGACCAGGAAGAAGAAACCTGATAATGAGGGAGGTGAGTTGGGAGAAGAGGCAGTGATCAGTTTCCTGTCACTGGTCTTCAACGCAGACTTCAGACCAGAAGGTGGGAAGTGGCAGGAATATGCAAGCTTTCCTGAATGTGAAAGTGATCTGGCAGCTTACAAAGTCTACAGGAATGCAAGTTAGGGAGAGGGAGAAGTAGACTACCCTGAGCATTAGCATGGATGAACCTTAAAATGACAGGTGTACTCAGCTCAAAGCAAGCATGGACAAATTTTAAAGGGATAGGCACACTTATTTTAAAGCAAGGTTAAATAGCATTGACAATAGTTTTATTTAATGTCAGGAGTATCTTAACAAGGAAAAGATGGGAACAAATTGAACCAATTTTGAGCCAAATAAGGGCAGACATATTCTTCCTATGAGAATGTGGTGCACTAGGGCAGAGGGATTATAAACACTTTGAAAAAAGCTGTAGATGGGGACTGTTTTGGTGGTTAGGGGCAAATGAGAAGGAAGTGTCAGGGTTAGCAATATTATTCAGGACCCCAGAGATGAGAGCAAAGCATGTAGAGGTCATCAGTGGAAGATTGGAGTGAATGATATTATCAGTCAGGGGAACAAAATTAGAAATTTTTGGTGTATGTGTGCTGCCAGAGAGGGAGGGAAGGAATGCACTGCTTAGAAAGCTAGTGATTTACATGGTTGGGGGGGGGATAAGGGGGCTGCCACATTTAGGATTGTTTGTGTGAAATATGTAAGTGCAATATGCAAGGTGGTAATGAAGAGAGGGGAAAGTAGCATATATCTCCTGATTTTTAACCCAGCTGCAATTTTGAAAAAATGGTAAGTATATCAGACCTCTTTGAAGAGTCCATGCGTGTGGCAACCACTGATTTATTATATCAGGATGGAAGGATTCATGCAGAGGTATAAAATAGGCAAGGTAGGGCAGGGAGATAGGAGGGCACTGGTGGGAAACTTGAGAGAAGGTTTAGGTGGTGTTGGGGAGTTATGGTGGGTAAACAACTAAAAAGTGAACATGCTGACCTATCATGGATTGTTGTAAGAATATCTTCCCAATGAGAGAAGTGCAACACAGATGGGCTTGATGAGCTCATCATGGTACCCAAGGGAGAGGTGCAGGAAAGAAGAAACAGTGGGATGTGTTTTGGGAACGTGTATATGCAAAGGGTGTTTAGGAAAGAGTCCACCACTTTGAATGTCACCAAAGTACAGCTGCTGTTAGCAAAGGAGATGGTACTATATGGACTCATACCAAAGGGACCAGAGGAATTGTTATTAAGGACTTTATTAGCATGTTTTAAAACTAGTTTATAGAAAGTAAGAAACCTCTAGGTGTTTAAAAGGAAAGTTTTAGGACAACTAGAGTACATAATGCTAGACTTCAACATAACGACCATCCATCATGATACAGTGCTCAGTCTGATCTTCCAAATCCTTGAAAATGTTTCCCAGTTGCTCTTGAGTTACTGCACTAATTGTATTGGTGATCCTAACCCAAAGTTCCACCAAAGAATGTGGTTTTGACAAGTAAACTACACTTTTAACGTGTCCATAAAAAAAAAAAGAAAAAGAAGTAGTCCAATGGCTACAGGTCAGGTGAATGAGGTGGCCAAGCAATTGGTCCACCTCTGCCTATCCCCTTCTTTGGGAAAACATCATTTAGGAACTGTCGTACATTCAGAACAGAGTGGCACAGAGCTCCATCTTATTTAAGAATAAATTTGTTATTACTCATGAAGTCTAACATTGTGTACTCTAGTTGTCCTAAAACTTTAATAAATTTGCTTTTAATTGCCATTTACAGATTGTTTTTATCATACCTCTAACATAAGTTATTAAAGTTTAAAAGTGCACAAGGGACTTTATGAAGACCTTGCATATTGTTTAAGGGCTTAATGTATGTAGTTCTGTTTTTGATTATATAATTGTTTTTGTGATTTGAAGTCTTGGTAAAACAAGATGTTCAATATGTGTAGCTTTGTAAGTATAGGGTGGTAAATGTTGTAATAAAAGTGGTAAAAAAAAAAAAAATTCCCTTCAGTATGCTTGCTCTATAGGGACCACGTTTTTTATAGTCATGCTCAGTGTTGGCTGTATTTAATCACCTTTGTAGTTGGTTTCCATTACTGAGCACATGCTGCTTTTGGTATTAGTTTAATGATAGTGTATTTAATGAAGTTTACTTGTGTGAAATAAGGCAAGGGGATTTTTCCCTTCATCCTGACTTGTTCACGAAGCTGTCAATATCTATCTTTCTTGCTCTATAGAACTGCCTTTCTGTTTTTATTAACAATTTCCTAATAAAACTTTCCTGTCTCAATATTTAGCACTGTCCTGTTTCTATTTCCTGGACCCAAGAAATGGATGGTTCACTTCCCATTTGGTCATTGCTAAATGTATGTACATCGTATTTATTAGAGGGACATTCATTTCTCATAGATATTAATGTAAATTCTTGTATCTTATTTCTGACGGGTTGATTTTCCTTCAACAAAAAATCTGTGAAATAGCTTTTTTGCTTTTCACACTTATCTTCACTTGCCACCATTACACTGTAGGAGATTCCTTTTGGAAGTTCTGGGCTTTGGGCCCTGCATTCTGTGAAACCAGGGGTCTTCTGCATTACTTCGGTATTCTTTAACAAAAAATAGTTTCCAGATACATTTGGTCGATCTGTGAATTCTTCACCATTTTGCACGTGGTTTTTGTTTTAGCTTATTATTCAGGATTTGAAAATTGCTAGAAGTTAGCGGTTGGTTAACTTGGCCAGTCAGCTAGATGAAGAGAAAAGGTATCAATCTCTATTACCTTATTGGTAAAGTTAACTGAATCAACACAAGATGAAAAGTAATCATGTTTCCAGATTGTACGTGAAATTTACGGGTGGGATCTCCCTATGTAATTCTGATGTCCCTTTTTTTCTTAAGGGATGTAGGTTACAACATTTATTATCTTGTTGGCTACTGCTCTTACAGCTCTAATCTCCCTGGATCACTTGGCAGGTTTCACTGTCTTCTTTTTCACTCCTCTGTATTTGCTCCCTTTCTAGCCTTGGTATCCTCTGCAAATTTGATCATGGTTGACTTTATGCCAAAGAAACACTTGACAAAGTAATTCAGTACCCTTGCAGAGTACAGGAAGGTGCCTGTTCTTTTGAGTTTAGTTAGTGAAAAATGGATCTTGAAACCAGAGAGAGACTTGGACAGGATTAAAACTAACTTGAAATATCAGTTTCAGGACTGTCAGTTGTGTCACCATTGTGACACAAGATGCTGCATAAACAACCATTAAATGCTTGCTGGTCCGCAAATCAGTTTGAGAACTAACTGTGTGAATACCACCTAAAAAGTTTAACTGGAATTGTAATGTTTCAGGTAGATGCTGTGATGGCATTTTAAATGGACAAATTAAATTTGTCAAATTAAAGAAAACCTAGTGAACAGCAATTACATATCAACTTTACTAGCAACATCTTAGATTACTAGAAGTGAATATGTGATAATAGAATAAGTGATTAAAAATTAATAGAAGTGATTAAAAATCGAATACTCTGATCCTTGTGGATGAAATCCTGGCTCTATTGTAGCGAGCAGCTATAGTCTCCTGGGCTTAAGTGAGTCCAGACTCTTATTCTGTGTTTCGCTACCTGTTTGCACATCTCATTTTCGAGTACTAAAATGGGTCAAATCTGATTTAAACTTTGCAAAACTACTTGGATTACAGCTAGCATGTCAATTTTGGTCATCATATAATAATGTTTGTTTAAATGTTGTTTTCATTGGAATATTTTTTCACAAACATTTCTTTTTGGTTTTCTTACATGCTTATTTGTTCAAAACATAAAGATCGAGCCATATTAAAAGAACCAAATAGAAATGATTTTAAGAAATGTTCTTTATTCATCTGTTTAAATAGTAGAAAGCATAAATATAGGTAAGCGTTATTTTAAAATGTAAAGCTCTAGGAAAAATGCAATAACAATTTAAGACATCTGAGTAAAGCAAATACTGTATTGTCATGGGGAGATGGAATGCTTCGGGCATCTGAACAACCTAAGGCAAAGCTGAAGGTAATTTAACTTATTGATAGGGTCCATTTCCTTAGGGCTATTAAAGATGATACTTAATAGAAATGAGTTAAACTTCTATAATTTGGTTGGAATAAAGAGTACTCAAAAGAGAGATATAGGAAATATTAAAAAGTGAGGTGAGTATTTGAATATGTCTGCTTGTGTCATGCCAAAGCTACATGCGTGGGGCGACAGGAAGAGACTGCCTGAAAAGACTTGCTGCATTAACTGAATTAACTCTGTTGGCATTAAAGAAATTGTGGATTCATTCACACAACTGGAATGTCATTGTGGGAGGATATGACCTTTTTAGGAAAGTGAGGCAGGGGAATTGGTGCTCTGTTATGGACCAAGATTTTTATCTGAATGCTCTGAGGTATGAGAGAGAGAACTTTCTGAGTTAAAGGGACATTGTCAAATTAAAAATCAAGTTATACAAATAGATTTCTTGATCTATATCACAGATAGTACCCCAGGTTAATAAAAGTCAAATGATAGAAATATTAATTTATGTTACACTACGATTTCTATTTACTTTTCTGATTTCTGTTGTATGTTGAAAATCAGTGGAATTTCACTTTCAGATTTTCAGTGTTGCAGTGTTTTTAGTTTTAGACACTATAAGGAAACAGTTTGGTTTAAATCTTGTAATCTTGTGAAATTGTAACTGTAATAGAGACATATTTTTACTGTCTTTAGACTTGGACCTAAATTTTAAATAGTCTTAGTGAAAGTATACTACAGATCAATTTAGGGGAAAGATTAAGCTAGTTTAGCTATTCATGTATGTTTCCAGCTACAGGAAATATTAGTAATGTATGACTTCATGGGTGTTCATTCTGTCAATATAAAAATCTCATTTCTGTCTGAATTTTTATAACATCCATCTTACAAATAACATGAAAGACTATTGTAATTGAATGAAGAAAATAAGAGAAAAATATTTTTCTCTCATGTTTTATGTTGGATATAGACAATTATATTTTTTTACCTGTGGTCAGTTTTTAAATAGCTTGTTCTGTACATGTAGGATTAAGTCCTTGATTATTTCCCTTATTTGTGTGAAGTACTTTGAGGTCTATTGATGAAAATCACTAATAGGAGCTTAGTATTATTATTATTTCACATAGCAAGAGGGAAGAGAAAATAATCATAATTTTAAGGGTAAAATTGAATGAGAATACAAAAAAAGTGTGGAAATGATGAATAGGTGGTACTTGAAACTGTTTTAAAAGGATTTTTGAAAGTGGCTAAATTTTATAATGCCTAATCAAAAGGACTTTAGTCATTGTTGTGAAGCTAGCATTGTGTTTTTCATGAACCTGGATTTTTTCTGTGGTTCAAGTTACTCAAACAAGCTTTCCACTTTAAGTTTTATACTGGGTCGTCCTTGGCTGTGGTCCCTTATTATACAGATCAGAAAGGGGTTTGACCATGTGTTTGTTCTTTCACAGCTTCACTCCAGACTTACTTATTAAATTCTTACTTTATGTCTTACTACTACAAATGAATGAAGTATCTTATTTACTATTCATTTAGAGATGCTCTCTCTGTCTTCTCAAATACAGATCCTTGTACAGAAGCTGCCAGGTCCTGTATCTTCTGAACTTGGTCTCTGAGAAGACTATGGAGTCTTCCTTGTAACCCAGACTCCCTCAGTCATTGGTGGTCTAGGCTGTAGTATCTTGACAGTCTTGGTACTTTCACCAACCTATTGAAGAATCCATTTACCCCTAACAGCCCTCAGTTCTGTTTGGTCCAACTGCTGGGATTTGAACAAGTATTCTAGAGCAGTGGTCAGCAATGTTTTATGAGTGGATGGCTGGATCAATGCAGTTTTGGTCCAAGGCAGGCTGAAGCTTCCTACATGGCTAGTCATGGTCACTTTTCTTCCGAGCCCAGCTGTAGCACAGGTAGAGCCCCCCTACAGCTGAAGCCACTCACCTCCACAGGTTGGACAGAAAGGCTCTGTAAGCCAGATGCCGTTTGCAGACAATGGTTTACTGACCCCTATTAAAAAATTATTTTAGCTAATATTATATATAGGCCCTTATGCAGTCCGACCACAGATTTATTTGCCATATGTACAAAAAACAGCATTAAACATATAGCTGATATTCTACATGTAGCCAAACATAGAACATCTCTGCTTTTGCACTTGGCAAATAGCTTTGGTTTCAGAGGGCAGATAAAGCATCAAAGATTATGGCCATTTTATATGTGATTTGTTCCATTTCCAGGATTTTTATTACTTAGCAAGATGTCAGAAAAAAATAGTGTGTGGAAGTTTGGCATCCTTTTAAAGGAAAAAAACCCATTCTCTTGGACTTCTTTTTTAGCTTGATTTAATTTTTAACACTTGGAGGCATTTGTTTTTTCAGAACATTTTTTTTTTTTTTTTTTTATATATTAGGCAAATTAGGCTTTAATTTCAATCTGTTAATATAAGCCTCCACCTTTAAAAGTTAGAATGTAAGTTACAAGAGCACCAAGGTGTTATGGTGGGAGCAAAAAATATTAAATGTCTGGAAGCCAAAAGAAGGGAAATGGGTAGAACCATTGGCAAATTTGAAGGAAGATGAATGGTAGGTAAAATCTACAGTCATCGAATACAGAAGGAAAAGTAGATGAAGTATTAAACTTTTAGAAGTTGGTTCACTTGTTAAAATTCAGAAATTTTTCTGCAAAGTAAGTAGAACATCTCAATTTTAAGAAGCCTGAACAGAAAAGAGAACAAATGGGAAAGGATAGAAGGACAGCAGAATGGTATTGATGTCTCTTTAGTGTCAAAGTACAACATGTAAATATAAGAGTGAATGGGATTATAACGTGATTCAGCAAATTTCTTCCGTGATACTACATATGGAACAGTAGTTTACAAGAAATTCTGCAGTTATTGGAAGAAAGATGATGACAAAGTGATTCTAAAATAACCTCTAGTAAGAAAAACTATTTTTCATTTAGCAGGCTTGGATAACTTCTACCAAAGAGTCTTAAAAGAGGACTTTTCCTGATGATGTTGTTATTCAATAAATTTTACATTATTTAAGGAAAGTCTATAAGGTTTTGAGAGAGATAATATTTTAGCAGTATTCAGAAGGCCAAGAAGGACAGCCCAAAGAGTGATAGCCATTAAAATAATGGAAGAACTGATTTTGTGTTGAATTGGTAGAGAACTGAAAGATAAGGAATAAGAAAAGGTTAAAAAAAAATTGACACTCAATATGACTTTATGGAAAATAGCCTTTTAAATAAAACTGACTTCAGTTGCCAAGAGAATCACAAATTTAACTTAAAAGTAACTGTGCCTATATAATATAATTCAACCTGTATAGGACATTTACCTAAAACTGCATAACATACTAATTAAAAAAAAACTAATGTTATACAATATCAGTTATGCATATATTAAATAGATTAAACATTGGGTAGCTGGTGAAGCAGGAGGAAAATTGATGGTTCCCTTTCCCACTCTTTCCCACCCTCCTCCCCATGCTATCCAACTCCTACCTTCCTTGTTTTCGGTACACACGAGAAAGGAAGGAGAGGGGATATGGAATTGTGAGAAGGAAATGATGAACGGAAATGTAAAGAAAAGGGGGGTTTGAGCGTTGGAGAAGAGGAGATGATGAGTATATGAAATATGGATTGAATGAGGGGAAAAGTATCACTAAAAGGAAAGAGATGGAAAGAATAAATAGAAATATAAATGGATAGTGTGGCTCCATCCAAAAGGAAAAGATTCAGAAACTTCGTGTGTGGGTTTTTGGGTTTTTTTATTATGATTGGGGCATGTGCCACTGGTTCCTGGTTCTAACAAATAGTAAGCTTCTTCTGTATCTTAGGGATTTTTAGCTGAAGAACTAACAAAAGGAAACAAAACCCAAGAACCACCTATTGGGGCTGACCACTATTAAGCTGTATTAGTACAAGCCCTGGTATAGATGAGACTCTTGGCTTCTGGCATTTTCTACCATATCAATTAAAGCAACTCAGCTGTCTCATGAAAACCTGTGTGCAGACAAGGCAGCCTTAGACTCTGACATTTATACATACTATGAGTGATTTTTATGCAATATCAAACTTGCAAGCCTAGTGATTGATTTACATTTTGAAGGTTATCTTTGCAATGAAAAGGCCTATGAGCTTACTACTTTTTTAATGAAAGCTTAGATTAAAAGGAACAGAGCTTGTAAAGTTCAGCAGACCTCTGACAGAAGTTGTAATGCATGCAGAGACCCTCACAGTTTCTAGGTGTATGAATATTCGGTCTTTAATAGCTTAAACCTTTTTACTGCAACATAGTCCTGGGGATTAGTTCCCCTTGAGGATTAGTGTATTCTAAAACAAGTACAGTTTTTGCATTGCTGGCTTTGACTTATTTGTGAATAAAAAGAATTAGAACAGTTTTTCTAAAAGTGACAAAACAGTAGTTTTTCCTGAATCCCCTAGCTCTCATAGGGCTTGTCCAATTAACCTCAACTTTTCCTGCTTAGGTTATGGATATATGACCAATTTACCATGATGGGAAAGGGGGCAGGACTTTACTACATATTAGTTGCTATAAATGATGTTGTGCAGATAACTGCCATGGACAGCTTTTGCTCTATAGTAGTAAACCAAAATAACTTGCACCTCAATGAAAGAATTCAGTTTTTGTCTACTGCTGGGTAATAGCATGCACATGCATGTTTACGTAGTAATGTACCTCCTTCTATAACCCTGCAGCAAAGTTTCCATTTGTACGTGACCTTACAATATTTTCCTTGGGGCAGAGAGAAATATGAGAAACTTGAGACAGAAAGAAGCATATCAGTGTCAAAACCATACTTGAAGGTAGTTAAAATGATGCCAAACATGAAAGCTATTTCTGTCTTGCATTTGAGTTAGAGTAACTGGCAAAGAAGCAAGCAACATAGCTCAGTTTTTACTACCCAAACTGATATTACAGGAATGGGTTTTGCCTGTAATATGAACAAAAAACCAGTACAGCATTTTTATTTATTTATTTATTTTTACAATCCTTCTTCAAAATACAACTGCTCTTTGAGGCTGCTTTATTAATCTTAGCTTAATGCCTATACATGAGCTTGGAGTCTGCTCCCATGTGCCGGAATTCTAGCATGCCAGACCACACTCGGTCGAGTCCACTGGAGTATGGCAGTTGTTGTGCTCCAGTCGTGTTTTGTGTCTCGTGCTTCCTATACTTAAAAATGCTAAAAGCGTTCCCATGCTTAAAAATGGCGGTGGGGGCACTTGAACTAAATCTCATTGAACAGCTTTAGTTCAACTGCCCCCACCCCCATTTTTAAGCATGGGGACGCTGATACAGGAGATGTGGCAGTGCTTTAATTAAAGCAGCTCTTGGAGCCACTTTAATTAAACACTTCCCCACACCCCCAGAGCATGTGTAAAAGTTTTTGAGATGTGCATTATCCTCTAGTCCTCATGCATTTGATAAATGTAAGCCCAATCACATTTCTTTTCACTTGGGAACACCAAAAACTATGTAGGCTATGCAATATCGTTGAGTTAATGTTGATGGAGTAAACATAATTTTAGTATATCCCCAATTCTTGGTGCTTGATTTGTAACTTAGCATTCTGTTAATGCTTGATATTTTTCAGGGTTTTTTCCCCATTTAATATATAAATTATTTCCTGAAGTCTGGTAACACTCAACTTACTTTAACCTAAGTAGATATGGAATTATTTTGCAAAATAATTTGAGAGAATGCAAATGATACAAATTATATATTTTTCCTTCCTTTGCTTCTATTAGTAGCGGTTAGAGCTTCAATAGTGTTCCAAAATTGTCACACACAAGGAGTTTTTTTTTAATTCACATTAAAATATGCTTTTTACAGGTTCATGAAAATTTGTGGCTTTGAACTAGTCCGCCTTGAGTTGGCTTGTGGCCATTTCCTCAATGAGACTTGCTTGGAGGTCATTGCTGAGACATGTGTAAACCTTCAGGAATTAAATCTCTCCTCCTGTGATAAGCTACCACCTCAGGCTTTCAACCACATTGCCAAAGTGGGCAGCCTTAAGCGTCTCATCCTTTATCGAACAAAAGTAGAGGTAGGAACAACTGTTTTTAACCTTTGTGAAAAGTATTTTGATTCCTACTAATATTGTAAAAGTTTAATTGCCAAATAGCAAATTAGAATCATATCAGAATTATGCAACTTAAAGCTGATAAATGTGATAAATATGGATATTTGTATATTTACCAAAGTAACTTCTGAACTTAAAAGGAAAAAGGGAGTAAAAATTTACTAATCTTTTCACTTTATTATCTACATGCAAGATTGATGATCTTTTGTGTCTTTAGAAACAAAAGAATGCTCCAATGTAGTCATGGTAATGTGATCCGTCCATATTTTTACAAAATGTAGTACAGTCTACTACACTACACAATTGTAAATCACTAAAAACAAACTGTCGTTAACTGGAACGAATGAACAAATCAGATTTTGTGAAGTATTCATTTTGTTTAGTAATTTATTTGCTAATGTTCAAAATTCACTCATTTAGAATGAGTTACTAATTAGCAAAGTTATTCTGTATTTTTGTTATGTTGGGAAATGAGATAGAAACATTTTTTAGAAAGAATTTTCAAATGCAGTATATAAATGTCACTTTTATAGTTGGATAGTTTTGGAAAGAAATCAATATGATATCAGAGCTGCTTTATTTATAAATTATTTCCCCCCAAAATGTGTGTCAAATATTTTGGTCTATGATGCTATTATTTTTTTATCTGCATGCATTTATTACTGAGACATTTGTTCATGGCACTGGTTTAGATTAAAAGTGCTTTTGTTATAAATATATTTCTTAGTGCTTTATAACTTAGTTATGCCTCCTGGTTGCAGTATAATATTTCACAAAGAAATTCTTATTCCAATGATAGTCTTTGCATATGTGTGTATGAACACATTGCAGAAAACTTTTTAATGTAATACTAACATTGAGGAAGTAAGTTAAAGTAGTTGATTTTGATATTTTCTTAAGCCAAGACAGCTAGGCAGCCTGGATTAAGTTGAGTGTAAAAGTATTTAAATTCTGAGGGGGCAATTGATGCATCTTTTCAGTACATTTAGTTGTTAGGGTAAGAGAGATTGGTGTAAGTCGGTCTTGCAGGCCTGCTTTCTGACTTTGTTCAGTCCACTATTAATGGCCAGACCAGAAGCCGACAAAATGTTGAATGATATTTGGAGCTTTTCAGAGATAACTGAAGTCTCAGTCTCCTGACTATTGGTGATCCACAGAAGGACCTCCTGAAATACTTTCAAGTCATATTGCTGTACCCGGGCTGAGGGAACCACTTCATCCAGTAAGGGTAAAGACATTTTCTTAGAATGTGAGACAAGGTGATGATGTTGTTGTGCCCCAGAATTCATCTTTTTGATGTGTATGTAAGGCAAGTTTAGCTAGAAAGTCTTTTGGAGAGGGGGGCTCTTCCTTTTCTTGATGGCAGAGATCAGTTTCTTGAGGCCTGTGTAAAGGCTGGTTCCAGTGCCCCCAGTAAAGTCACAGCATGGGAGGAAAACAAGGACTGCTCATCTACTATATCACCTGTGAGCAACTGAGCATCAAGAAAGCAGAGTGGAGCAGGGACTGGAAGGAACTCTGCCTCTGCCCACCTATTATTCCCATGATGAAATAACATGCCAGGTACACAGCAGCTGTCTGTAACAGGGCTGTCTGGCCCTTTAAGGGAGAGTAGGAGCCCAGCTGTGGGTGATTGCTGGCAGTTAAAATCCCAAGGGAAGAAAGAGCAGGGATCTTGAGCTGGGGGAAGGAGCAGTTTATGGGCATGGAGCAGACTCAAACCCAGTGGAGCTCACCACCAGAGCCAGAGGTGGCAGGCCCTCTCCTGCCTCATGCAAAAAGGTTAAAGATTTGCTTTCTTCATGTGTTCAGGCCAAGGAATATTGTCCTTAGCACTCCCAAGGGACCAGACCTAGACAGCAAGATTGCAGGCCTCTAAGCCCGTTTATGGACTGTTGTTTGGGTGGTCTGAAGGACTTCTGAGGGGTCAAAGCCTGCTTGCTTGGCAGCAGGCACAACAACCTGCTTACACTCGCTCACAAAAAGAAAAAAAATACCTAAGTAACGTGCTATCCCCCATGGAAACAGAAGCAGAATAGGAATTGTGACTCCAGGTCAGAATTGGAGTCTCTGTTCTTCTTTTGAGGCTTATTCCTCAGATATTGTAAAGTTATAATCTCTCTTCTAAAGGTGTGTCTTTAACCAGGGTTACTTTAAGCATGGAGGCCAGTTGAAAGAGTTAAGTGTGCCAGTATTTCAAGTGACTCTATATTTTGAAAAATGTCATAATAATAATTTTATTATTATTGTGTGAAATGGGAAGGAGGCTATGAACAAATGTATGCATGTATTCCAGTGTAGTGGGAGTTAGCCATTTTGGCAGACATGGCACAAATTAGCTCTGTACTCCTTCTAAGTGCTACTCAAATCCCCTTCACCTGCCCAGTCTGCTATTCTGTTTCTCCTAGACTGTGTTCTCTGCCTGATTCACTGCTCCGATTTCTGCTGCTTCCCCCTGTTCTCCCTGCCCAATTTTCTGTTTTGCTTTCTGCTTCCTTCCCTGTCTGCCCCTGTGGTGCTTGATCCTTCCCCAATCTGCCATGTGCTACATGCAGAGGCTGCCTGTGCCACTTTGTGGCACCCATGCCATAGGTTGGCTACCCCGTTCCAACATGTCCAAATTCAGCTGAGGCATAAGAGACCACAACTCCCACTGATTTCAGTAGTTGTACTAGTTTTGGCTAGACTAAATTTGGCTCCAAGTGTTTAAATTTGTGAACTTATTTTATTCAAACTTGATTTTTAAAAATTTTATTAATGGAGGACAATAAGGCAAGCTAAGTTTGAAGTTACTAACTTCATCTGTTTTTTAAAAATGTATTTGCATAACTCAACTTGAGAAGAGATAAGAAAGAAAGGGCCATGGAAAAAAAGGGATTGAAGAGATGGAGGACCTAGAAAAGATTAGTGCACCTTAGTTGTCTGTATTCAGTCATAAATGCTAGTTTGTAAAGCCCTAACTGCTACTGAAGTCTGGATTTACAATTTTGAAAAGAGTCTTAAGGGCTGTGAAATAAGAGGAGAGACACCAGGAGCAGCAAAACCTTAATAAAGTTTATCTTGTGAAATGGAACATTGAGACCATTAAAAAGTAGAGTCAATAGTTAAGGCCTGTGGAGTGAAGAACAATGACCCTTTTAAGTAATTTGCCTGTCTCAGGTGCCTGAATACCATAGGTGCTGCATTGTAAAACAGGATGCAAAGTGTGTGGTGTTTGTATCCCAGGCAGAATATCAACTTCCCCACTGATTTTTATGCCCCCCAATTTTGGGAGAAGGAAGGGTGATTTTTTTTTTAGGGAAGAGGTGCTTGGTATATACAAGAAAATATGGTAGTTTCAGGGCTAAGACGACAGCAAGTTATAAAACGGGTTGCATTAGTAGATTTTTCATGCATTGTAACAGGATGGAATAGAATCATACTTAGGTGCCTAATATTGGGGTAGCATCTGGTACATAGTGTTTAGTGACTTTCCAGTCTTCAATTAGGACAACATTTCTAAAGCAGATCAGGATTTTACAAGAACATTGACTAGTATAGCTCTTATCTCAGGTAATTCCTGGTTCAACATATTCAGATGGCCACATCTTTGATTTGCTGTTTGTCTTGCGATTGGAGTAGGAAGTGGAATGATCAACTCTTTCTATTTTGCATGGGCCATGGGCTGATTGTGTGGATTTGTAATTTGTGGTTGCAGTCCACCTCTCCGTTTAGGTTAAGTGACTTGAAGGTAATGAAACCTGAGTATTTACAATGGCTGTGCAGGAGAATTTGTTTTTACAGCAGCCTCAATCTCTATTGCTAGTTTAATAGGATTTTGTGACTATCTTTTGTACCAAGCTATCGATTAAATACCAGATACATTTTGTCATTGTGACGTCTAAGCTATATTTTGTCTTTTACTCCTATTTAAATACCCATGAAGGGCACCTATACGTGTGACGTGAGGCTGCTCTGGGGTGCTGTAATTACACCAGCTTAACTGAGTCTGCTGGAATGTGATAATTACCACGCCCCAGCAGACTCCAGCGTCATGTGTATTAGCATCCCTGAGCTGAAAAATGGCAGTAGGGGTGGTTTAACTAAAGCTTGTTTGACAAGCTTTAGTTAAAGTACCACTGCAGACATTTTTCAGTGCAGGGACAATGATACACATGACACTCCTGGTGCTTTAATTACAGTGGGTCTCAGAGCCACTCCCAGAACATGTGTATAAACTCCTGAAGAGGCCTGGTTTGGAATGTATACTTTATATTGATGACATTCAGTCACATAGATCTTTTATTTTATGTCCTCTGGTATTGTCAGCTGTCTTTTTTACTGTTTCACATAGCCATTGAGACATTGATGAGGTTCCAGTAATACAAAGTTCTATCCAGATAAAATAGAAAAGATGCTAATAGAATAGCAGAAGAGGTTATAACATACAGAAAAGCTATGATGTCTCTTTTAAGTGAGTGTGTGACCTTACCATTTGCTGCAAGAGATAGCAAACTGTGAGTATCATTGGACATCAAACCACAGTTAGATGATATTTTTCTATCCCTTGTGTGTTTTATGAGAAAATAGCAATATCTGATTCTTGTATAGTGCTTTTTATCTGTATATCTCAAGCCCCCTCCAGAGGTTATTTAATTATGGGGTGGAGTCTGAGTAATTTTATCCTGAAACCCAAAAATCACAAATCCTGCTACTCCTTGATCTAGACTTGCCATATCACCTGGATATTTAAAGGGGGTGTTCATCCCAGAACTAGAGAGCCAGTCATTGTTCCCAGGTTTCCCTTACGCTTGGATGTTTAAAGGGAGCTTGTGCAGCCCCGGACCAGGGAACCAGTCCCTGGTGCTCCCTGCATACTGGTGCTTGCCAGCATGTAAGGACCTCTGCAACAGAGACTAACTCCCCTGTATGTGCTCCCCAGAGGCAAAGAAATTTAAGGGGATTTGTTGATAGCCTAGTACTGAGATTACCACTTTATAGTTGCCCAACAGCTAAACTATTGTTGGAACATAGTAGGGAATTGCTTTGTTTCTAGTAACAGTTTTGTTGGCTATACTTCCAGGTAAATTAAGATTAAGAGTAGATTTTGTCTGAGCAAGTATATCTCCCAAGACCACTGGAAGTTTTGCAAATGGCTTTAATTCAAAAGATTTATTTTCAATTTCTCTGCCCTGTATATTTATATAGAAACATAGTTGGACAAAAAATAACTTGGGGAAAAGGTACTTATGTAAATTATACTTTTTATTTTATGAGTAGTATATCCAGGTAAAACAAAGGTACTATTCATAACTATTTACACCACTCAAAGTGAATTTTATATTGCATTAAAAAGACTAATCAGGCAGGCTTTTTCTTTGTTGTTTATGGGATGTGAAACCCTTTATCAACGCACATTTCTCAGCATTCAAGGGAAGTAAAAGGGTGAAGGATGAAGATATAGCACTGGACTAGTATGCAGAGAATACTAATTATTAATAACTTAGGAATTTAGTTTCCAGTAAGAATTAATATTATTTTAGAAATTGGCAGAAGTACAGTGCTGTTTTTTGACAATAATTGTCCCCATTTAAAACAGATTTTCTGTTAAGCTTTCTTTCAATATTTTTCCAATTTGGACTGGAACCTTGTAATGTTACTGTTGTGCAAATGCATAACAAGATCCCACTTTTGCTCTCGAGAGCTTAGTTTTGTTCAAGATGCATCAAATGATCCTAACAAATTCTAGAGCAGCATGTTAGATTTTCTGAAATTCTTTCACTGCTGTTCTTGCTGTGATACAGCTTCAGTGGTGCTAAGAATTGTAGAATACCAGATCAGAAACTGGCTTTTTTTACAACTATCATTTAGACCAGCTCTAAGAACTGGTGAGACCATGACACAGCCAGAAAACCATCACTAGTGTTTTTCACCCAGTTTATGTTGAGAATGTTGATGGATGTATTAAGCATAAGTAGTAAGAGATGCATTAAGGAAAAATTAGAAGTTTGTGTGTCTGAATGTTAACTAAAACACCCCAGTGGGGTTTCCCTCATGAAGAACTGAAGAGAATGTAAAAGGTCTAAGAGTTTAATATAGCTTTATATTTTTATTTACATGATGTTAAAATGTAAACATTAGAATTCTTATTTAAAGATCAACCAAATCACTGATCACCCTTGAATAAGTATTAAAGGAGAGAGTAAATACAGAAGGATTAAAGTATTGCTAAAACAGGTTATGGGCTCAAGCATATATTTTTGCAGCAGTCTCTCAATGTCTTTGTTTTAGAGAATCAATCCATCCACTTCAGACCTCTCCTGCTTTAAATAATGAAGCTGCTAGTGTGATTCAGACAAAAAGACAGTACATTTGTCTTAATACTTTTATTAGGCCGTATTCTGGGAGGTCACAAGTGTAAGTCAGAACATCATTGTCAAGTCTTGTGACATGGAGGCGAAGTGGGAGGTTACTTGATGCAAAGTTAGGGTCATATAGCACTGACAACAGTAGAAACTTGGTGAATGTAATCACCAAAAAGTAGAGAGAGAGAGAGAAAAGATGTTGGAATGAAATAAATAAATAGGCAGTTGACATGGGTGATTTGACAATGGCTTGTGTAGAGGATTTGGATGTAAAGGAAAGGGTAGTGAAGGAGGGATAGCAGTCTGAGGGTATGGACACTTGTACATTTGGAGGTTTCATCAACTTTAATCCTGGATGAAGCATTATGAAAGTTGGAGTGGTTTTGTTACATTTCTATAATTCCCAGCTTGTTCCTGTATACATTTGTATCATAACAGCTGCTGTCCTCATAAAACACTATCAAATGCATGTGTATGCATACTCACAGAGCCATAACCAAAGATGGAGATGATATAGTTAGTAAGTAAGAAAACATCATGTTGAAGAGGATATTTGAAAGATTAAAGGTGATATTAGGTTAGGCACTATTAAATAATTTTTTATCCAAAATAATATAGGCTGCTGATAGGTGCTCAAAGCTTGGAGGTTCTAAACTTGTATTGTCCTCAAAAAACCTAGAATCCTTCCTAGTCTAAAAACATACAGTAAGTTTGCTTCACCCCAAAGTATTTTGGGCTGCACCAAATCCAGATCTTACTGACGAGATATTTACTGCAGTTGCTGAATTAGCTTTTCAGTAAATATCTCAGTGTCTACATATGCAGGCCTATCAGGCTGCAGGAAACTAATAAACTCCGTAGCAGGATAATACTTGTAAATGCAAGTACTATTCTGCTGTGGAGATTTTTCACTCTGCAGCAATGCAGGTATAGACATTGATGGGACTGGTTGTGGCCCAAGGGTGTTTCAGTGAGGGGGCTGCCTACTGGGTAGGAGAAGCCCTGGCCTAGCAGGTTTCCCCCCCTTACCCCGCCCGCCCCGGGGCCGGCTGCCAGCCAGGGCTTCTCCAACCTGACTCAGTGTGCTGTGGTCCCAGGCGCGTGTTCAAATAGTGTGCCCTGGTGCCATACACACTGGAGTTTATTGCTTGCATTATTTGCCTACAGAGAACCAGGCGTGGTATCCCATATTAAATACCTATGAATTATTCAAATTAAGCTTTGCTGCAGAACAGTCATGGCTAATTTGACTTAATTGCCATTTAAGCCTAGCGTGTAAAGCTGGACTGTGCCTATTTTGGTGCAACTCTTAGACCAAGCCAGTATGTCTCTGCACCAAGCTGGTTGTCTGTTTGAAAATTATGTGGTTGCATGGTTTTTTGATTGCCTTATATCAGGAAATATAAATGAGATGTGAAATAGTTAGTAGTTGGAAAGAAACAACGCACAGGACTGCAAAAACTAAGAGCAATTATTTGACAAGAGGAGAAAAGAGAGGGATCTGGACTGAGATTTAAAATTAGGAAGGAGTAATGCATGATCATCATTTCCTGTTGTTTACCTTATTGTCGGATAAGAAGCATTAAGTGAAGTTAAAGAACAGTAAAATTAGATCAAAAAAAGAGAAGGTTTTCTTTCATACCTATAGACAGCCTGTGAAATTTATAAGTTACCATGGTAAACGTTGAAGTTGGATTTTTATGCATTTAAAATAATGAGCAAAAATACTTTGGCATTGTAACTATTACCTAATATGCAGGGGTTGGAAAGTTATTCATCACTGCATAACTTGAGCATGTGTTGGTAATGATTATAGAGCTCTGTGTCACCTGATTCATCACATTGTGGCTGCTGCTGGAAGCGGAATTCTGTGCTAAAGAGACCAGTCGCCTGTTTGGTATGACAGTTTTTGTATTAGTGGAGACCTTGGCTATATGCTTGTAAAGCTTAGCATACAGAAGAAGGATTCACTGCTGTTGCTCTACTTAACTGTATAGCAGGGTTTTTTTATTTGCCCGCAACTTCATGATTTGCAGTATTACAGCCTTAGCTTGGTCTTTTCTCTTTGATAGCAAATGCAATACCTCTCTGGTTCTGCCAGTTCCTTGCAACACTAGAAAAACATTAAAAAGTGTTTGCTGTACCATTAGAGCAGAAATGTTTGTTATACGCTGTGCTATGTATTACTTCATTTTTTCACAGTTACAGTAATGATTATATAATGCTGAGTGAACAGTGTCTGCATTGGACTGCTGGCGCTGTTTAACGATTTGTACCTAATATAACAGTTTAATGTGCAGTGTTTAGGGAAAACATAGTAAAATTAACAATATGTTATATGATACTAAAAAATCCCAGTGATTCTTATTACAATTACTTGTTACTCTTATCATTCGTGTTTTTGAATGTATTATGTGCTTTGTGTTTAAAAGATTTTTCATGCTGTTTCTGTTTCAAAGTTGTTATCTTTAAAATACCTGATTAATTTCCATGTAGAACGGGAAGTGGGAAGTACTAAGATTGTGTAATTTATCTCCCATTATTCATATTGCACCAGAAGAGCTATAAAAAAAAACTTGAGAGGACAAGATTCTTTTCCGGAGGAGTTTATGATCTGTGCCAATAGTTAGACAATATGAGTACTTTTGAAGACTACTTGTGCATAAAGATCTTCATGTGCAAAGCTATGTTCAAGACCAGATATAAAGTTCGTCAAACACTTTGGGGTCATAGGTATTATTTGCATTGCTCTAGGGAAGCCACTGCACAGGAAGTTCAGTGAGTTGCTCAGGGTCATGCAGGAAGATGCTCCCACTCTTGTTGTGCCTTAACAGAGACCATTGTTCTTCATTAAATGCAAATAAAGTACTTCCAAAGAGCCTTTGACTTCATAATAATAGGTTTTATTCCTAAACCTCATAATATTTTGGATTTGCTTAGGACAGTTTTATAACTTTTGGCACAAAAAGCTATATAGTTGTTACTTTAAAAAAAATAAAGTTTAATTTCTGCTAAATTAAGACCACTATTATTCTTCTAGGATTCTTGTGCTGGTGGTCTTGGTATTTGCTGATACATGACTCTTAATGTTTATTCATTGAGTACACATTCACAGCATAATTTCAGCACTTGCTGGCATTGATGCATTTACAGTGCACAATGAACAACAAAAGCACTATTGTGTGCAGTAATTTGACAATGCATGTCATTATGGTTTCAGTATGAATTTTATCTTGATCTAATGCTTATCTTGAAGTATTCTTTCCATAGCCACAACTATATTTTAAATACACCGAATCCACAATTAAATTAGAAAAAATTATGACAGCACTCTTATTAATATTTGTAGGCTGTAATATGAGTGTGTGTGTTTCATATTGCATTTCTAAACATTTCCAGCTCACGAGTGACGAGACAAAAAGGAGTTTTAATTTTGTATTTCAATTACAATTTTTCAAAGTTGATCTATGGATCAGTTAGCTAAATTCAATTTACAACACACACTTTTTTACATGTAAATATAAATTCAGTATTTCTAAATTTTCCTTAACTGGCAGAAGCATTCAGGTGCAAGATGGAGGTATCAGTAGCTTGAGTAAAGGAACAGTTTACTGCCTTGTTTAATGCAGTTCAACAAGGACAAGTGCAGGGTGCTGTACCTGGGGAGAGGGAACCAGCATTATGGTCATAGGTTAGGGGCTGACCCTCTCGGCAGCATAGAGGCAGAGAGGGATCTTGGAGTCATGACTGACTCCAGGATGAATACGAGTCGCCAATGCGACGAAGCAATAGGCAGAGCCAACCGCACCCTACCATGTATCGACAGGGGCATCATTAACAGGTCCAGAGAGGTCTTGGTCCCCCTCTATGCGGCGCTGGTCAGGCCGCAGCTGGAGTACTCTGTCCAGTTCTGGGCACCGCAGTTCAAGAGGGACGTGGAGAACCTGGAGAGGGTCCAGGGGAGGGCCACTCATATGGTTGGGGGCCTCCGTGGCCAGCCCTATGAGGAGAGGCTGAGGGACCTGAATCTCTTCAGTCTCCACAAGAGGAGACTGAGAGGGGATCTTGTGGCTGCCTACAACCTTATCAGGGGCCAGCAGAAGGGACTCAGGGAAAGTTTGTTCACCAGGGCCCCCCTTGGAACAATGGCCACAAGCTGAGGGAGGATAGGTTTAGGTTGGATGTTAGGAAGAACTACTTCACTGTAAGGGTGGCCAGAGCCTGGAATAGGCTTCCCAGAGAGGTGGTGCTCTCACCTTCCCTGGAAATCTTCAAGAGAAGAGTGGATAGGCACCTGGCTGGGGTCTTATGATCCCTGCCACCCCCAGTGCTCCTTCCTGCCCATGGCAGGGGGTCGGACTAGATGATCTGTCTAGGTCCCTTCCGACTCATTGATTCTATGCGTTTGGGTTTTCTGATACTGGGGAAGATGAGAATCAGTCAGCTATAAAGATATTAAAGCCTGATTTTTCTTAAATAGTGAACAATGAAATAATTAAAATTGACCTTAAAATTGTTGTGCTTTGGCTTCAGAATTAACCCATTATGGACTCAGAGATATTGTTCCAGGCAGTTTTCAGATGCAGGCAGACCTTCATTGCTAATGCTCTTGTTTTCAAGGTTATGTTTGCAGCCAAAAAGATTAGAATAATAGAAAATTAAGGTTGGAAGGGACCTCAGGAGGTCATCTAATCTAATCCGCTGCTCAAAGCAGGACCATTTGCAACTATATCATCCAATCCAAGGCTTTGTCTAGCCAGGTATTAAAAACCTCCAAAGATGGAGATTCCACCTCTCTGGATAACCTGTTCCAGTGCTTTATTACTTTCCTGGTGATAAAAATTGTTCCTTATATATAATGTAAATTTCCCTTGCTTCAATTTGAGACCATTGTTCCATGTTCTGTTACCTGCCACCACTGAGAACAGTCAAGATCCATCCTGTTTAGAACCATCCTCAGGTAGTTGAAGGCTGCTATTAAATCCCTTCTCAGTCTTCTCTTCTCTAGACTAAATAAACCCAGTTCTCTCAGCCTCTCCTCATAAATCATGTGACCCAGCCCCTAACAATTTTTGTTGCCTTCTGCTGAACTCTATCCAATTTGTCCACATCCTTTCTGTTGTGGTGGCCCCAAACTGCACACAGTACTCCAGATGTTGCCTCACCAGTGCTGAAGAGAGGGGAATAATCACTTCCCTTGATCTGCTGGAAAGATTCCTACCAATGCAGCCCAGCATGCTGTTAGCCTTCTTGTCAACAAGGGCACACTGCTGTCTTATATCCAGCTTATTGTCCACTGTAACACCCAGGCCCTTTTCTACAGAGCTGCAGCCCAGGCAGTTAGTCCCCAGCCTGTACTGGTATATGTTCTGTCCTAAGTGCAGGACTTGCAGTTGTCCTTACTGAATCCCATGAGATTTTTTTTTTTTAAATCCAATCATCCAATTTGTCTAGGTCTCTCTGAATCCTAATCTGATCCTACAGCTTGTTTACTACTCCCCCCAGCTTTGTGTCATCTGCAAACTTGCTGAAGATGTACTGTATGCCATCTTCCGAGTCATTGATGAGGCTATTCAATAAAACTGGTCCCAGGACTGATCTTTGGGGCATTCCACTTGATGTCAGCTGCCAAAAAGACATCAAACCATTTAACTACTATCTTCTGAGCCTAATGCTCCAGCCAGATTTCTATCCACCTTACAGTCCATTCATCCAACCTGTACTTTTGTAGCTTGCCTGTGAGAATGTTGTGGGAGATTGTATCAAAAGCCTTGCTGAAATTAAGCTATACCATATCTACTGGTCTCCCCACATCCACAGAGCCTGTCATCTATCTCATCACCATAGAAGACAATTGGGTTGGTCAGGCACGACTTGCCCTTGGTTTTTGGTTTTTCCGGAGACTGAGGTGAAGCTGACTAGGATACAGTTCCCTGAGTCCTCCTTTTTCCCTTTCTTAAATATGGTCATTGTATTTACCCTTTTCCAAACGTCTGGGACCTTTCCTGATCGCCATGAGTTTTCAAAGATGATGGCCAGTGGCTCTGCAGTCGCATCAGCCTGCCAGTGTTCCCTCTAAATTGTAGTGATCAGGTGAGCACACTGCTTCGGTCTGTGAGCGCACTGCTTCTGTCCCACTTCCCCCTTTCAGTGCGTGCCGCTTTGGAAACCACAGGTACCTGAGGGGCACCCTGCATAGACCCTTATAAGGGGGTCAGGGGCCCTGGGACTATAGTGGAGGGTAAGAAGCCTTGTCCTGGACCCCAGGAGACTGGGTTGGATGGAGAGGAGCCTTGCCTGGGCCAGGGACCCCAGGCGCCTGGGAGGACATGTGGAACAGGGCCAGGTGCCTGGAACCCGAAGGGGCTGGGGGGGTGGAGCAGTTCCCTGGAGCTGGCGGAGCCCACACCAGCCCTGGCCCCAGCCCTCACCTCGCCTTGGGGAGTGAGGAGGCACATGGCATCAGGCTGGGGAGCAGAGTAGGTACCCAGAACCTGTGGAACAGTTTTCCCTGCTCCTGCCCCTGCCTCACCTCGCCTCGCCTCACCTCAGGGAGTGAGAAGGCAACATGGAACTGGGGCTGGGGAGTAGAGCAGGTGCCTGGTGCCAGCCCTGGCCTCCATCCCCGCCTCAGGTGAGTGCACAGCATTAATAAGTTAGCATGTGGCAAGATTTTAAATTGTGTGCAGCCGCGCATGCACACACCGTGGAGGGAAGCTTGCAGCCAACTTGCTCAGCACCCTCAGGTGCATCCCATCTGGCCCCATGGACTTGTGTCCAGCTTTTCTAAATAGTCCCTAACTTGTTCTTTCACCACAGTTGGCTACTGTATCACGCTGCCAAGTGCAGTAGTCTGGGAGCTGAGCTTGCCTGTGGAGACTGTAGTGAAAAAGGCATTGGGTACTTCAGTCTTTTCTGCATCAGTGTCACTAAGTTACCTCCCCCTTTCAGTAAAGGGCTCACACTTTCCCTGATCTTCCTCTTGTTACTGACATACCTGAAGAAACCCCTCTTGTTACCCTTCACATCCCTTGCTAGCTACAACTCCAATTGCACTTTTATCTTCCTGAATTCATTCCTGAATGCCTGATCAATACTCTTGTACTCCTCCCTAGCTGTTTGTCCAAGTTTCCACTTCCAATAAGTTTCCTTTTTGTGATTTAGCTTACTGAAGAGTTCCCTGCTAAGCCAAGCTGGTCTTCTGCCATATTTGCTAGTCTTCCTGCACATCAGGATGGTTAGTTCTTGCACTCTTAGTAAGGTTTCTTTAAAGTACAGCCAGCTGTCTTGGATACCTCTCCTCCACAGACTGGCTTCCCAGGGGATCCTGCCCGTGAGTTCCCTGAGTGATTCAAAGTCTGCTTTTCTGAAGTCCAGGGTCCTTACTCTGCCAGTCTCCTTCTTTCCTTTCCTCAGGATCCTGAATTCAGTCATCTCATGGTCACTGCTGCCCAGGTTGCCATTTACTATTACATTCCCCACCAATTATTTCCTATTTGTGAGCAGCAGATCAAGAAGGGCACAGTGCCTAGTTAGCCACTCCAGCACTTACACCAGGAAGTAGCCTCCAACACTCTCCAAAAACTTCCTGGATTGCCTGTGCACTGCTGTATTAGTCTCCAAGCAGATGTCAGGGTGACTGAAGTCCCCCATGAGAACCAGGGTCGGTGATTGGGAAACTTCCACTAGCTGTTTGAAGAAAGCCTTATCCACCACTTCCTCTTGGTATGGTAGTCTATAATAAACGCCCACTACAACATCACCCTCGTTGCTCTCCCCTCTAATCTTTAAACCAGAGATTATTTCAGCAGACCTATCTCCAGTTTCATACCGGAGCTCTGAGCAATCATAAGTCTCTTTTATATAAAGTACAACTCCTCCTCTTCTTCCATGCCTGTCCTTCCTGAACAGTTTGTACCCAACCATGACAATGCTGCAGTCGTGTGAGCTATCCCAGCAAGACTCTGTTATTTTGATCCCATCATAGTTCATTGACTGTGCAAGGACTTCCAATTTACCTTGCTTGTTTCCCAGGCTCTGTGCATTGGTGTCTGTCTAAGGTAACTATCTGATTGCACTGATTTCTCAGGGAGAATGAGAATACCTTCCCTGTTGCCCACTCCTGCTTGCTCTTACTCCAGGTCAACCAGTTGCCACTTAACTCAGGGCTTTGGTCTCCATCTGCTGGTGAAACTAGTTTAAAGCCCCCCTAACTAGGTTAGCAAGCCTGTCTACAAAGATATTTGTTCCCTGTTTTCATCAAGTGGATCCCATCTCTTCCTAGCAGAGAAGAGACCATAGTCTCTCTCTGCTGAAGAAGTTCCCATAGTCCTCTCTGCTGAAGAAGTTCCTATCTTCTTTGGAACATAGTCAAAGAAGCCAAAGCCCTGCTGGCGATACCACCTGCACAGCCAGGCATTGATCTGCAGGATGCACCCACTCCTGCCCAGACCCTTCTCCTTGACTGGCCCTTACACTTGACTGGAAGATTCATAGATGTAGGGTCAGGAGGGATCTAAGTAGATCATTAAGTCTGACCCCCTGCCCTGGGCAGGAGAGAATACTGGGCTTATATGATCCTAGCTAGGTAATTGTCAAGCCTTGTCTTAAAGACCCCCAAGATAGGAGCCAGCACCACTTCCCTTGGAAGTTGGTTCCAGGTCCAGCTGCCCTGACTGTGAAATAGTGTCTTTTAATGTCAGCCTGAACCTACTTTCAAACAACTTATGGCCGTTATTCCTTTTTACTCTGGGAGTTACTCGGCTGAACAGGGTCTGTCCCATTCCCCACTGGTCCCCCACCCCTTGTAAGTTTGTAGACTTAGCAGGTGCCCTCTCAGCCTTCTCTTGTAAAGGCTGAACAGGTTTAGGTCCCGTAACCTCTCCTCATAGGGTCTGCCCTGTTGTCCCCAGGGCATGTGAGCAGCCCTCCTCTGGACCCTCTCGATGCTGGCCGCATTCCTCCTAAAGTGTGGCACCCAGAACTGGATGCAGTACTCCAACTGCAGCCTGACCAGTTTTGCATAGAGGGGGAGGATCACCTCCTTGGCCCTGCTTGTGATGCGTCTGTGGATGCATGATAAGGTGCGTTTGGCCTTATTGACTGCATTCTCACATTGGCGGATGTAACAGGGTTTCCAACTGAAACCCTGTTACTTGAGAGATCTTGTAGCTGGTAGTGATTATGGCCTGGCAGGGCAAGGAGACACCCAATGCCTGTGGAGAGCCAATGGGTCTCGGCGCCCAGGGATATGAAGGGGATGATGCCCAGGGAAAGTTGCCTTTGGGCCTCCAGGACAAGGGAGGAGCTGCGGGGGTGGGGGAGACTCTGGGAGAAGGATCCAAGAGGAGGGATCCACAATGCAGGATCAGCGTGAACCAAGGGATTCTGGAGCTCAGGACCGGCAGGCCCATGCACCACCTACCAGGAATCTGTGGGAACGGCAGTGAGTGCAGGGAAGAGCGGAGCTGCAGCGTGGGAAGAAGCTGTGGTTTCTGCACCAGGATGCGGAGAGGCAACTTGAAAGCCAAAGGGGGTGGGGGATCACCAGCTCAGACCCCTGAAGAGACTCCAGGAAAGCCCGGAGACACCTTGTGCAGGGCAGAGGACTCGGAGGAGACCCTGCAGAGACTGATTGTTTGACACAGCTAGAAGTGGGCGAGTTGAGCCTCCTCACATACCATCCCAATTGAGGTGCCGGGGATCCTGTTTGGAGCACAGGGGTGATCCCAGGAACAACTCTGAGCTGCTGCCTCCCACCTGGTTGCCTGTAAAAGAAAGAATAAAAAAGGACCTAGATTGTAAAATAGACCAAATGTGGTCCTTCCGCAGGTACTAATCATTGCAACACATCTTCCCTCCCTATTTCTTTGATAAGATCGAAGTCATGGCAGGCGAGAACCAGGGGATCAGGCGGTACCCTGGGTGGACATGCTAACAGTGTCCCATGTTCATTTTGGAATCGATAATGACTCCAAGATCTCTTTCTGGCACTGTGCTTTCGAGAAGGGAGTTCCTCAGCCTATAGGCATGCTGCTGGGTCTTACTGCCCAAGTGCAGTATCGAATCCCATCCTATTCTTATTCGCCCGCCCCTGTAACTTGTCCAGGTCCAGCTGTATCCTGTCCCTCCCTTCTAGTGTGCCCATCTCTCCCCAGATCTTGGTGTCATCAGCGAATTTGAACAGGGTGTTTTTCACCCCTTTGTCCAAGTCGCTAATAAAGAGATTAAACAGTGCGGGCCCAAGGACCGAGCACTGGGGAACCGCACTGCCCACATCCCTCCAGGTCGAATATGACTCGTCCACTACCACTCTCTGGGTGCAGCCCCCTAGCCAATTTGCGACCCATCTGACTGTGTAGGCATCAATGCCACAGTCACCTAGCTTTTTAATGAGAATGGGGTGGGAGATGGTGTCAAAGGCTTTCCTGAAGTTAAGAAAGACTACATCCAGCGCGACACCTGCGTCCAATGATTTTGTGACCTGATTGTAGAAGGCAATCAGGTTGGTCTGACAGGACCTGCCCCTAATGAAACCATGCTGGTTGCTCCTGAGCATCGTCCCCCTGCTGGTCCTTTCTAGATGTGCTTCTGGATAATCTTCTCAAAGAGCTTCCCCAGGATCAAAGTAAGACTAACAGGCCTGTAGTTGCCCAGGTCGTCCCTCCTCCCTTTTTTGAAAATGGGGACCACATTGGTCCTGTTCCAGTCGTCTGGCACCTGGCCAGAACACCATGAGTGCTTGTAAAACTGTGCCAAGGGCCCCTGGATAATCCCTGCCAATTACCTAAGCACCCTGGGTTGGAGAGCATCTGGACCTGCAGATTTGAACACATCCAGCCCATCCAGAAGTTCTCTAACTCATTCCTTCCTGACCCTAGGCCTCTCAGAGTCTCTTGTGAGTCCATCCTGAATCTCAGTGGGGGAGTCCTGATCCCTACACAAAAAAATGGAGGCAAAGAAATTGTTAAAAAGGTCCTCTTTTTCCTCTGGTGCAACCACTATGTTGCCAAGTGTATCCCACAAGGGGCCCACGTTACCCGGTGCTTTCTTCATACTCCCTATGTATTTAAAAAAGGACTTTTTGTTGTCTTTGATGCTAGCCCTAGATCCGTGTCTGCCTTAGTTTTTCCAACAGCTCCCCTACAAGCCCGAGCAATAGAAGTATACTCCTCTTTGGTGATAGCCCCTCCCTTCCACTGGGTGTACACCTCCTTTTTGGCTTTCAGGCATTCCTGAATGCCTTTGGTGAGACAGGGGGGCTTTTGAGTACTCTTGCCCCCTTTGATTCTCGTTGGGACTGTCACCCCTTGGGCTCGGAGGATCATCTCCTTAAGGAACTACCACTTATCTTGGACACCCAGTTCCCCAACTCTCGAGGACCCCAGTGCCCCTCCTACCAATCTCAACTCACTGAAGTTGGCGCTCTTGAAGTCAAGAACTACTACCTTACTGCAGGCCCTTGACACCCTGCGCTGGATGGTGAATTCCAATAGGCAATGATCACTGTCACTCAGGTGGTCAAGAACCTGGAGTCCCCTCACCAAGTCATTGCCTGTGGCCAGATCAAGGAGAATACTACCTGTGCCCATGTCCCCTTTACCTTTGTACCCAGAGCCCTGTAGTCACTTTTGACCTGCTCTGGGTCTTCCCTGGCAGTATTATTGGTGCCCACATGGATGAGCAGCAAGGGGTAGTAGTCAGGTATATATCCATCATATGTAGTTTTTCTCTATAACATCTTACTATAGCTTGCTAAGAACAAGCTTTCATTACATATTATCAATGACCTCATCATGTGTGTGAGTGTGTGTATATATATGTCTGTGTGTGTGTGTGTGTGTGTGCATCTCTCCAGCTGTCTTGATGAAGGCTAAAGGTAGATCAGAAGTACCATCATAGATGTGAACTTAGATAGATATTTATTCCCACTGAATTTGGAGATGTCAGAATGCAAATTTAAGAACTTGTAACAGTGAACAAAAGACCTGAGTAGTATGACAATGTCAGAAAACATGTCGAAAGTAGTTTTGTCTGTGATGCAACTTTGAATTTCCCATTCTGATTAAATCCCACTTCAGGTTGGATCCAAAAATGTAATGGCTTAAATGTAGAACTGACTTGGCCAATGTTTAGTTCTTAGCTGGTCTGTAGTTCTCTGTGGTGCAGAGCTTGCAAAATGACTGCTGTAGTGACCCACAGAAAAATTAATTTAAATCTCTTTGGTTTACAGGAACCTTGTCATACGGTATTTTGCATCCTTTTATTGTTTCTGAATCTTCTCAAGACCCTTTTTTCTGTTAGAATTACTTGAGCATCCTGTCCATGGAACACATGGTATTGGACATAGCATTTGTTTACAGCCTGCTCTCCTTTTTGTTGGGGAGCCAAGCAGTTCATAGATTTCTTGAAAATCAAAAAACATGCTTTGAATTTCTAGATAGCTTTCTTTCTTACTTTTTAAAAAAATATATAGTAATTCTGCTATATTGAAGGTCCTGTACATGTTTCCTTTAGAATGTTGTGCTGTTGAATTATTCACTAACCTGTTGTTTCAAGTATAGCAATAAGCACATGTAACCTCAAGCTGACAGCAGTATCCTACAATATTTTGAACTCAATGGGATGAATTAAGAACCGACCAGAAAATGTAATCTTCATTTCCTTATTTGAATTCATGAAATTAGACCCTTATTTCAACTTTAATGCCTTTTATGTGTTTATGGTGGTGTGAAATAACATTATTTTTTCCATCAGTGGAATTTCTTTGTTTGAGAACATCATTAGTGCTATCTAAATTGTATCTTAGCATCTAAGAAAACAGTGGTGAAAGTTGCCTTAAAATATATAAGATAGAAAATATTGTTACTTTTTTTACGTGATAAAGATTTACCTTATTGTGCTTTTAAAATTAAAGAAGGCTTTGGAAGAAATTATACAGCATCTGTACTTTAGTTTGGTAATTAAACAATAGTGAAGGCACAATACTATAGTTCTTCCTAACCCATTTCTTAACATGCAAGTCACTTGACAAATTCTGCCAAAAAACCCTAGTGTTTGGCTGTCACTCATGCTTCACAGTGCCAAAGAGAGAAATTTAGTTATTAAGTTACTAAAATTTAAATTAATAGATTCTGGATGGCTTCAGATAATCCTAACAAGCTTACCTTTTAAATTGATTTTTAAGGTTCTGTTTGTCTAAAGACCTGACTATTTGCATGTTTTAAATTATAGTAACCATAAATGTTTCTTTGTGATAACAGTAGTATCTTTCAGTTTGAAATAAAATAGTCTGCTGCTGTCTGATCTGACTTCCTTCACATTGCCAATTACAGTATGGAAAAACATAGTCTTTCTACACCTAGGAAATAAGAGTTCACTTGCCTGAGATAAAGCTTGATAATTATGATCACATATTTTTAAACGGTTGTTTTAGTATCTGCTTTTTGTGGCAGCATTTGCTTTACTGTTTTTGCTATGTAATCCAAAACGGCAGGAGGGTCTCCACTTAAATGTTGGGAAATAGTGCTTAGGAGGGATCCTTTTTGTGTGATCTTACTTGAAATCTCTTTATGTCCAGTTTTGCCTATGGAAATTAATTTATTTTTCAAATTTATATGAATTTAGTATGGAGTTTCAAACATTTGAAGCCATTACAATTTGCTTATCTAAGAAATGAGCTGGACAAAGGAAAAAAAGAAATATTATATTATTTAAGATTATATATCACATTTACTCACATAGCACAAATACCCTTTTCCCAAAAAATAGTCTTCCAGAATGGAAGCATGTGTCTTTAAGTTTTTGCTTGGCATAGAAGCATGGAAATGGTTTAAGATGGATACTGCTTCTTTTCATTCTCTTCCCTCCAGCAGCTCCATGCAAGGGGGGTGGTGGCCAGCAGAGACAGATAAAAGGTAGATGAGTTTGCAATGTGAGAAGCTTTGTGGTACTACTCCCTCTGAGCAACAAGGGACAGTGTATCTCCTTGCCTGCAGTTCTCAGTCTGAAAAGCAGGCAGGGACTTTGCCTCACTGCTCCCTCTCCTCAGCTCCTTGGCCCCAGGAGCTGGGTGCAGGGAGCAGCACTGTTCCCTGCTAACTTCCCTTGGCAAGAGAAAGCCAACCTGGGGGAACCAGGCTGGGGAAAGCCTTCCTGAGCCCAGCTCTCGGCTGCATCAGCTTGTAAATTGGGGTGGGCAGTTATTTTGGGTGGAGGGTCACTTACCAAGTTTTGGGGAGCTGTCAAAGTCCTCATGGGTAGCCTTGCCCCTTGACAGTTGTCCCACTTCCCCTGATCACCACATTGAGGCTCAAAGTCCTGCCCCCAATCCCTGATCTTTGCCACCAGAAGTCCCTTCCTTTGCTCTGGAAGTACTCCTGTTGGGCGGAAGGGTGCTGCAATCTTGAAACGCAAGAAAATGGTTCTGAAGAAGATTATGAAGAAACAGGACACACTGATTACAATTGCGTTCTCAGCCAATTGAGTCTTAGTTCTCGGAGTGATATAAATGTAACTGGAACCCCACCAGGGCAGGGGGCTGGACTCGATGATCTTTCAAGGTCCCTTCCAGCCCTAATGTCTGTGAAATCTGTGAACTCGGCATCTCAACAGACATATGCTTATACACTGAAGAGGACACAAGATGCATCTGTGATGAAACAAGGTCTGTTGCTTCTTACCCTGTCATCTGGGAAGCTGAGTAGAAGGAAATACAATCGTTCATCCTATGGAGGTAACAAATCACTGCCTATCTCAAAAGAAATTTGCAAATATTTATTTATCCCTTGAGGTTTGTGTTGCAAGGAATTTTCATCAAGACCAAGATGGCTGAAGCAAAATGCAGTCTAGTGTTTTCATATGGCCCTCAGCGCATTGAAAAAGGCAAGCTAGCAACTGTGGGCACCACTGTGTGCACTGTAAGAAACCTGTGAGCCTTTTATCACCTCACATAACAGATTCATGAGGACCACCGATTTTACCAATTCTCTGGCAATAGATTAGCAGATTCCCATCATGACCTTGGTCCATTTACTGCAAGCCATTTTTCAGCTCAACAATTGGTAGGTCTCTTCATCTTGTAATTAAAAGGTATCTTGTCTACCTGGTATCTGCTCATCCAACAAAGTTTTGAAAGTTGGCTTCTTAGTTACATCTCTCTTAAGAGTAAGTAATAAACCATTGCCACTCTGTAAATTAATCAGGCCTCTGTTCCTAAGCTCACAAAATATTTCTCATTGTAGTAGGAGGTATTATATTGATAAGTGCAATTAAATCTTCTCTCTAGGGATAATTTACTGCTTTCTATACCTCACAGTCAAAACACATGAAACTGAGAAGGCAAAATGCTATTTTAGCTGTGGATTTTTATTTACACTCATGTCAAACAGTTTCCTGAAGATTATGTAATGTCCAGAGATTTTGTTGTTGTTGTTTTTTCAGTTTGTGTCCTCTTGTTCAGTAATTTTGGGGAGGAAAAAATAAGAGGGTGTTCCTCTAGAAAATTCCTAATTTCATGTCCAGGTTGTGTTTTAAATAATTCAAGTCAAAGTGTATGTCTAAGCTTTTATATCAGTAGTGTTGTCAGCTAGAGGGTTCTTCCTGAAGGGCAGTCTAAGCCCAGACTCAAAACAAAGATCTGGTCTGCACCTATGTGCCAGGGAATGGGAACACCCTACTGTGAGGACTGCCTGACAGTGGAGAGACCTAGAATGAAAATTCACAGCTAAGAAACACATTTCCATTATGTATTTTGGGTTTGATTGTCATCTACAGTTAGAGAATAGCTCAGTAGGGAGTTCCATCAGATGAATAGTCTCTGAAAGACATAATTTTAAGATTTCAAGCAATAAAATTGGGTTCTTGTCTGCATGCATAGCTTAACCTCTAAGCATATAAATTTCTACTAAGTTTTTGTAGAAGAAGAATTATCTCTTCCCCTTCCATTGAGGAAAACAATGATTCTTGATGATGTCAAAGATCATTTTCCTTTAAAATAACTATGGAACTTACACATATAGACAAATACATTTGATGTGGTAAGCATTATTTCTAGAGATTACTCTTGTCAGAAAGGTCTACTATATGTACCTTCTGGCTGTTTTGCTGACCGTACTGGTATGTTTTATGGTAATGACCTAATTACTCTATATTTTCTTTTATTCAAGACTACCAAAATGTATAAGATTGACTCTACACAAGTGTTATGCTACAACTGTTGGTTTCTAACAATCTTTTCTAGCCCAATCTTTGACCCTTTCCTGTTGCTTTATAAGCAGCTCATGAGCAACTTGCTGTTTGATTGTGGGATGGTATCCAGTTTCCATAAAACATGCATAGTAGTAGCGTTAGCATGAAAATGCCATAAACCTTAGCTAAAAAAGCAAATGTTTTTCAGGAATATTTTGACTTAAACAATACAATAGCAAGATAAGAACATTCAGATGCAAATGGTAAACAAGGAAAACATTTACATCACACTTCAAGGACCTGTTGTTGACTGTAGTACTTCAGATAATGTTCTATTAAAAAGTATAGTTCTAGAGCAGTGATTCTCATCAAGGATGCCACAACACCCTGGGGTGCCTTGAGATTCTTTCAGGGGTGCTGCAGGGTACCACACAATGGTAGCACTGTTAGGTGTACAAATGGGATTCACAGGATAAACTGAGAGATTTCAAGGAGGAATCCATGGTATCAAAAACATTCCAACCTATAGTGGTCTTCCTGAGATCTTTGCTCCATTATTTTTCTTTAGTCAAAAAAAAGAAAGTGAAAGCTAAGAGCTGGCATTTTCCAAGGGGTTCTTCAAGTTTAATGAGGGGTACCTTGAGTCCATGAGTGTTAAAAGGTTAAGAACCACTGTTCTAGAGAGGCTCTCAAAGGGTAGATCTTGTGACCAGTAAGGAACAGTCTAAAATGTGATGAAAGAAAGAGGCAATTAAACTCATTGCAGATTGAGCCTAACTTTTTTCCCATTAATACCAGTGGTGGTCAGCTCACCTCACATATATACAGGAGTGAGTCTCTAATTTCTGTGTACATTTGCAGAAAGTAAGACCTTTATTTAAGTTGTAGGTGGAAGTAGTATTTCTCTTTTTTTCTTTTAACACGGCATTATCTCTACACATATATAAAAGGAAATCTTGATTTTTGTCTAGAAAAGTGTATGAGCAGCTAAAAAAGTAGTAGTTTTATGTAACACAGATAATAAAACCTTGTTAAATAAGATGCAGGCACTTTTTCAGTCAGTTTATAAACATCAGCTTTTGTCAACACCCATTTAGTTCAAATGTCTGAATAAAGAGGTAGATTTTTAATATATTTTTAAAATATTTTTAAATAGTGGGATATTCTAGCCATTTCATTTAGGGCTGCAAGAATTCACAGTTTCCAACACCCTCCAAGAAAAAGTAGATGATTCTTGTTATTTCCAATATTCTGAGACTGCTTGGAAGCTTGAGTTTAAGCATCAGATTGGGTGGATCTGTTTTTGACTTAGATACCTAAATTCTACACAAGACTTGTTTGGGCACCTAGGAGAACAATTGGGATATGGCCCTGAATCAGTGATTTTCACCCAAGTTCTTTGAGAGTCCTTCAAGGGGTGCCATGCAATGTTAGCACTTGTAGGTGTGCAAACATGATTTGCAAGATAAACTCAGAGATTGCAAATAAGAACATTAAAAATGTTCTGGCAGTTGTGTTCTTTCTGAGTTCCTTGCAACAGAATTGTTGTATTTTCTTTCTGTAATCAAAAATGGAGTGAAAACTAAGAACTTGTATTTTCCAAGTGGTGCCTTCAGTCTGTTGACAGACTCCTGGAGTCTGAAAAGGCTGAGAACCACTGCTCTAAATCCTTAAGACATATATATAAAAAAAAAATGTCTGTCACGTCACTTGTGGTGAAGACTGTAGGTGCCTCCATTGCCTTGGCAAGACGCATGCCAACATATTTGGTCCATTGTTCATATTCACAAAAACGAGACTGAGTTAGGGGAGCTTAGCTCAAGCTCCTTCTTCTGCATCACTGAATGAGGTGTTCTCAGAGCTTGTTAAGAAACACTCTCTTAAGCTAGTCCAGTGTCTTTCCTCTAGTTATGCATACAAAGATTGCATTAGCTCTCTTTTTCAGAACACCAGTGTGGTAAATTTAGGATGAATTATTTAACTATGTTCTCTAAATCCTTTTTAGAATCATCCCATCCCATATTCAGTCCTCTACCCTACCATTCTGTAGATATGGCCTTGTTCCTAGATGTGGAACTTTGTATTGGGCAGATTGCTTACCAGCCTGTCTGATTGCTTTCTATGACTGCCTTACCATCTCAGCAGTGCTTGAATGATTTGCAAATGTTATTCATGGGGATTTTATATTTGCTTTCAGACCATTGATGAAAGTTTTGAATTGAAAGACTTTAGTACCAAACCCTACGGAATCTCCCCCCCCGCCCCCAAAAAAAAACAAAACCAAAAAACCAAACAAACCAAAAAAAAAAACACCAAACAAAAAAACCCACCACATCATTGGATGATGATTATCATCTACTTTAAATTGTCAATAAGGCCACTGACAGAGGTTCAGTTAAAGACGCAATGGGATCTAATCTGCCCAACAGTCATGCCCCATGCCATGCCACATGCATGGCAGGAAGCATGATTGTTGGATCAGGGATCAGATCCCAATTGTATTGTATTGCTGGGGCAGGCGGAGCCAAGGATCATAACCTCAGGCTTCCCCAGCCAGGTGGCCAGTGCTCCCATGGCTCTGGGCACTGATCAGCTGACTGATGCTTCTAGCCTCAGGAGTGCACTGGAGCCCTTCAAGGCTGGGAACTTCAATTAGCTAACTGGTCCATGCCACATGTTCAATTTTAAGACATGATGGTAACCAACCACAGAGTTATCATACATCTTTTTTGTTTATACTTTTGTGTCTTATTCCCTGTTTTAAGGGAATGAATTGAATTAATTGAATGAATGTGTGGACAGGTTACTACTTAAGACATGATTATCTGGTTAATCATGTCTTAAGTATAATGTCTGCCATGGGCCTGAGATAGTCCTTTAAGCCATTTAATATTTGCTTTCTTAACAATGTATAGTATCATAGTATCATAGTAGCTAGAGTCGGAAGGGACCTAGGTAGATCATCTAGTCCGACCCCCTGCCTTGGCAGGAAAGAGCACCGGGGTCAGATGACCCCGGCAAGGTGCTTATCTAACTTCCTTTTAAAAATCCCCAGGCTAGGAGCCTGCACCACTTCCCCTGGAAGCCGGTTCCAGGCCCTAGCCGCCCTGACTGTGAAGTAGCGCCTCCTAATATCTAATCTAAACTTACCCTCCGCCAGCTTGTGACCGTTATTCCTGGTCACTCCTGGCAGCGCACGGGGGAACAGGGACTCCCCCAATACCCGCTGATCCCCCCTGACCAGTTTGTAGCAGGCCACAAGGTCCCCCCTTAACCTTCTCTTGTGGAGGCTAAACAGGTTCAGGTCCCATAGCCTCTCCTCATAAGGCCTGCCCTGCTGACCCCTGATCATACGAGTGGCCCTCCTCTGGACTCTTTCCATATCGTCCACGTCCCTCTTGAAGTGTGGCGCCCAGAACTGGACGCAGTACTCCAGCTGCGGCCTGACCAGTGCCGCATAGAGGGGGAGGATCACCTCCCTGGACCTGCTCGAGATGCATCTGTGGATGCATGACAGGGTACGGTTGGCCTTCTTGACTGCCTCCCCACACTGCCGGCCCATGTTCATCGTGGAGTCAATGACGACTCCAAGATCCTTTTCCGTCTCCGTGCTGGCAAGAGGGGAGTTCCCCAACCTGTAAGTGTGGTGCCGGTTCTTCCTCCCCATGTGCAACACCTTGCACTTATCAGTGTTAAACCCCATCCTATTCTCATCTGCCCACCGTTGCAACCTGTCAAGGTCAGCTTGTAGCCTATTGCACCCTTCTAGTGCACCCACATCCCCCCACATCTTAGTGTCATCAGCAAACTTGAACAGGGTGCTTTCTACCCCCTCACCCAAGTCACTGATGAAGATGTTGAACAGTGCGGGCCCGAGGACCGAGCCCTGCGGAACCCCACTGCCCACGTCCTTCCAGGTTGAGAAGAACCCATCCACTACCACCCTCTGGGTGCGGCCCTCTAACCCGTTGGCGACCCATTTGACCGTGTGGGCATCGACACCACAGTCTCCCAGCTTTTTGATGAGGACAGGGTGAGAGACAGTGTCGAAAGCCTTCCGGAAGTCCAGAAAGACTACATCCACAGCAACCCCTGCGTCTAATGATTTGGTGACCTGATCGTAAAAGGCCACCAGGTTGATCTGACAAGACCTGCCACTGATGAACCCATGTTGGTTGCCCCTGAGCATGCATTCCCCCGCAAGGCCCTCCTGGATGTGTGCCAGGATAATTTTTTCAAAGAGCTTACCCGGGATTGAGGTAAGACTAACTGGCCTGTAATTTCCCGGGTCCTCTTTTTTTCCCTTTTTGAAGATAGGGACCACATTGGCCCTCTTCCAGTCCTCCGGCACCTCACCAGAGCACCACGAGTGCTCATAGAGCCGCGCCAGGGGTCCCGCAATGACCTCGGCCAGTTCCTGTAGAACCCTAGGGTGAAGATCATCCGGACCAGCGGACTTGAACACATCCAGCCTCTCCAGAAGTACCCTAACTAACTCCTCGCTAACCCCTGGCCCAGGCGTGTCTCTCCCGGGGCCCGAGGGGGGCCCAGCAGGGAGGTGGCTGAACTGGTCCCTACTTAGGAAGACAGAGGCAAAGAAATCGTTAAATATGTTAGCTTTGTCATCTGGCGTGATGACTAAGTTGCCCATCGTGTCCTACAGGGGCCCCACATTACCCGGGACCCTCTTTTTACCCCCTATGTATTTGAAGAAGGACTTCTTATTGTCCCCAATCCGGGAAGCTAGTCCTATCTCCATCTCTGCCTTGGCCCTCCTGACTGCCCCCCTACATCCTCGGGCAACTGTAACATAGTCCTTCTTGGTGATGACCCCATCTCTCCATTGGGTGTATGCCTCCCTTTTAGCAAGGAGACATTCCCGGATGCTCTTAGTGAGCCATGGGGGTTTATGTGCCCTCCTGCTCCCTTTGACCCTTGTTGGGATTACCTCCCTTTGGGCATGGAGGATCGTCTCCTTAAGGAGCAACCACTCCCCTTCGACATCTGATTCCCTTCCCCTCTGGGTCCTCAGCGCTTCCCCAACGATCCTCCTTAGCTTGTTGAAGTCAGCCCTCCTAAAGTCTAGGGCTGTTGCCTTGCTGCAGCCCTTTGCCACCTTACGCTGGATGGTGAATTCCAGCAAGCGATGATCACTGTCTCCCAGGTGGCCCATCACCCGCAGCCCCCTCACCAGGTCATCACCCGTGGCCAGCACCAGGTCCAACAAGACGTCTCCCCTGGTGGGACTGTGCACCTCCTGGGTTAGATGGAGGTCCTGCACTCTGGCTAAGAACTGACGTGAGCGATCAGACTTGGCTGACTGCTCCTCCCAGCAAATGTCTGGGAAGTTCAGGTCCCCCATGATGACCACATCCTTAGCCCTCACTGCCTCTGTGAGCTGACCTAAGAATTCCTGGTCGAGCTCTTCTCCCTGGTTGGGAGGTCTATAGTAGACTCCCACCGTTAAGTCTCTCTCCCCTGGACTGCCTTTTACTCTAACCCAGAGCACCTCAGAGTGCCCCCCCTCTACCCCCTTGCTGATTAACGAGGAAGTATATTCCTCCTTGATGTAGAGTGCTACTCCTCCACCTTTCCTTCCTATCCTGTCCCTCCTGTATAGCCTATAGCCCTTGACACTCACCGCCCAGTCATGCGATGAGTCCCACCACATTTCTGTGATCCCTACTATGTCAGGGCTGGTGACGGCTAGGAGGAGGGCAAGTTCCTCCTGCTTCTTCCCCATACTTCGAGCATTTGTGTAGAGGCATTTGAGGCCTCCAACGGTTGTGCCCACTGACCCCCTAGTCTCAGCAATGCCCCGTCCCCCATCACTTACCTGTTTCTCCCTTTTGACCATTGGTCTGGGCTCGCTGGCTGTTGCTGGGCCTGGTAGTTCATTGTCTCCTCCGCCCTCATCTTCCCCCTCCCCCGACGAGCCTAGTTTAAAGCCCGCCGAAGGAGGTTCACCAACCTGGAAGAGAACACACGCTTACCTTTAGGTGTCTTTTTATCCAGAGTAGTATGTTGTACTAAATTAAATTACTTAGTCGCATTATACTGCATTTTGCAGTTACTTTTAGGAACCAAACTTGTAATATGATCAATAAATGAAATCAACTTTGATAAGACCTGTTTCATGAAACTGGTGCCTGATTTCTCTGTCCTGGGATGAGGGCTGGGATTGATCACTTTGACACTCTGGGACTGTGTTTCCTGAGGAAACTCAAACAAGATTCAGTCTTAATGAAAATGCTATTCTCAGTTTGTCCCAGAAACTTCTGTAATTCTGACATGATAAACCTTTAAACACAGCCTTTGACCGCATCTTTTGCTCAAAGGTCAAATGATACACCGCATTCAGAATCTTTATATGACAGCTTGGTTACTACTGCTGCCCTGAATACTACCAAGATAAGTTATTCAGATCAAATACAGATAGCAGAAAAAACCTCTACTAGAGCAACCTATGTAGCAAAATTGAAAAAGCTTTCTTTGTGGGTGGAACACAGTTAATTGCATCACTCAAATCCCCTGTTTCTGATCTGTCCACTAGCCCTTAAACATTTGGGACTATAAATAGTTCTGTAGGGGTACATGTAGTAGTCGTATTGGTATGTCATCCATCAACCTGTCTTACGCCATCTGGCTGTGAGAGTTACCTTTTTAATAGTTGTTACATTACTTTGTAGAGTTGAAGAAATCCATGCTCTTAGAATGGGTCCATTTTGCACATTGTTCCATAAAGACAAGGTGGCATTTAGACCTCACCCCATATTTTTCTGATTTTCACTTAAAACAGGTTATTCAGCTTCTAGTTTCTTCCTCCATGTTAACTCAAATTATAGAAAAGTAGGGTTTGAAGGGACCTCAGGAGGTCATCTAGTTAAATCTCGTACTCAAGGCAGATTCATCTGCTACCAGACCATCCTAATTAAGAGTCTGTTTAGCCTGCTCTTTGTAAACATCCAAGGATGGAGATTCCACAAGATCTTGGAATAGCCTATTATCATGTTCAACTGCCCTCATAGTGAGAGAGTTCTTCTTAATATCCAACTTAAATTTTCCTTTCTACAATTTAAGACCATTACTCTTTGTCCTGTCCCTTGTTGCCACAGATAATAGTCTATCACTATCTTGGGAAAGTCAAGTGTCATACCATAGATGCACATTGAGAGTCATAAACAACCTAGATACAGTACCTTCAGGGCCTCTCTCAAATTGTAGCCTTTGCTAATAGGGTTTGAGAATAAAATTGTTGACTTGAATGTTAGATTCCAACTTTATTAGATCCTGTTTTGTGAAAACATAGATCCCTCCATGCAGATTAAAGCCAAGGGGCCAATGGACCCTTTTACTTATGGAAGCCTCTGTGCCTTCTTTAAGTAGCTTTCTGATTTCAGAAACTTGCAGGAATTTGGCTGTATCATGTTTGCTTCATGCCTTCACATCATACTCTTCTTTAGTTGAGAGTTCAAAGTCTGTCGTAATTTGAGCAGAACTCTCCTTCAACCCTTGCTTCAATAGCAATCAGTTATGAGGGTACTGCTTGCGAGTTAGTAGGTGTGAGCAGATAATCAAATGAGAAAGAATAGCTTTTTGCCTCATGTAGCTGTCCTTACGGATTCTATGATTCACCCTACATCTCCACTTCTTTGGAATCCTGTTGGCACAGGAACAGTGACACGATTGGACTTGCTTATCACTTTTTGCACTCTTCCAAGGTGTACAAGGACACAAGAAGTTTATGGGCTGACAAGAGGCAAGGTGCTGCTGGACCTGGTACTGGCCAAAGGGGAGGATCTAATCAGCGACCTTAGAATCAAAGGTGACAGTCCATGAGTAGAGCACTTTCACTATCCCAAAGCTGGGCAAGTCAGCCAGCAATGTGGTAGTCCTTCACTTTAGGAGAGCTAACTTTCATAAGCTCAGGAGGCTTGTTCTTGAGGCCCTGAGAAGCCATGATTTCACAGGAACAGGAGTTCAGGAAGCGTGGTTGCTCCTTAAGGAAGCGATCGTAGAAGCAGAAGGGAAGTCCATCCCAACCTATAGGAAAGGTGGTAAAAGGGCTCAACAACCCCTTTGGCTCAACAGGGAACTTATGGACCTCCTACATCTAAAAAGACAGGTGTATAAAGGATGGAAGATGGGAAACACCACTGAGGAGGAGTATACTGCACTGGTCCGCACCTGCAGGGAGTGAACTAGAAAAACCAAGGCTACAACTGAACTCCATCTGGCTACATGAATCAGGAATAATAAAAAGTCCTTTGGATATGTGGGGAGTCAAAAGAAAAACAAGGGCAGTATTGGACCCCTGCTAAACTAGTAGGGGCAGCTGACTACTGACACCCAGGAAAAAGCCAATCTGCAGGACGTGTTGGGAAACTTGGTCGTCACACCAGATGGCAAAGCTAACATGTTTAACGATTTCTTTGCCTCCGTCTTCCTAAGTAGGGACCAGAACAGCCACCTCCCCGCTGGGCCCCCCTCGGGCCTCGAGGGAGGCACACCTGGGCCACGAGTTACCAAGGATTTAGTTAGGGAGCTTCTGGAGGGGTTGGACTTATTCAGGTCAGCCGGCCCGGATGATCTCCACCCTAGAGTTCTAAAGGAACTGGCCGAGGTCATTGCAAGTCTCCTGGCACAGCTTTATGAGCACTCGTGGTGCTCTGGTGAGGTACTGGAGGACTGGAAGAGGGCCAATGTGGTTCCCATCTTCAAAAAAGGCAGGAAGGAGGACCTGGGAAGCTATAGGCCGGTTAGTCTCACCTTGATCCTAGGCAAGCTGTTCGAGAAAATTATGCTGGCACATCCAGGAGGGGCCAGCAGGAGACTGCATGCTTAGGGGCAACCAACATGGGTTCATCAGTGGCAGGTCCTGTCAGACCAACCTGGTGGCCTTTTACGATTAGATCACCAGATCATTAGATGCAGGGGTAGCAGTGGATATAGTCTTTCTGGACTTCTGGAAGGCTTTTGACACTGTCTCTCACCCCATTCTCATTAAGAAACTGGGGGACTGTGGTGTCGACACCCACACAGTCAAATGGGTCACCAACTGGCTGGAGGGCTGCACCCAGGGGGTGGTAGTGGATGGGTCCTTCTCAACCTGGAAGGATGTGGGCAGTGGGGTTCAGCAGGGCTCGGTCCTCGGGCCTGCACTGTTCAACATCTTCATCAGTGATTTGGACGAGGGGTAAAAAGCACCCTGTTCAAATTTGCTGATGACACTAAGATGTGGGGGGACATGGGCACACTGGAAGGATGCAACAGGCTACAATCTGACCTAGACAGGTTGCAAGGGTGGGCGGACGAGACTAGGATGGGTTTCAACACAGACAAGTGCAAGGTGATGCACCTCGGGAGGAACAACCGGCACCATACCTACAGGTTGGGGAACTCCCCTCTTGTCAGCACGGAGGCGGAAAAGGATCTTGGGGTCATCATTGACTCCAAGATGAACATGCGCCGGCAGTGTGGGGAGGCAGTTAGGAAGGCCAACTGCACCTTGTCATGCATCCACAGATGCATCTCGAGCAGGTCCAAAGAGGTGATACTCCCCCTCTATGCGGCACTGCAGTTGGTCAGGCTGCAGTTGGAGTACTGCGTCCAGTTCTGGGTGCCACATTTCAAGAGGGATGTGGGCACCATTGAGAGGGTCACGAGGAGGGCCACTTGCATGATTAGGGGACAACAAGGCAGGCCCTATGAGGAGAGGCTAAGGGACCTGAACCTGTTCAGCCTCCAAAAGAGAAGGCTGAGGGGGGATCTCGTGGCCTGTTATAAACTAGTCAGGGGGGATCAGCAGGCATTGGGGAAGTCACTGTTCCCCCGAGCACCGCCAGGAGTGACCAGGAATAACGGTCACAAGCTGGCAGAGGGTAGGTTTAGGTTAGATATCAGGAGGCGTTACTTCACGGTCAGGGTGGCTAGGGTCTGGAACCAACTTCCAAGAGAAGTGGTGCAGGCTCCTACCGTGGGGGGTATTTAAGAGGAGGTTAGATGAACATCTTGCTGGGGTCGTTTGACCCCAGTATTCTTTCCTGCTATGGCAGGGGGTTGGACTAGATGATCTGCTCAGGTCCCTTCCGACCCTAGAAACTATGAAACTATGCTTAATGATTATTTTGCGTCGGTTTTTCACCAGCCCAAAGGGACCACCCTGCCTAACGTGATGCAAGATAACCAGGGTGAGAATGAATATACACCCACCATTGGCATGGATCTTGTAAGGGAGCATCTTGAGAGGCTGGACCCCCATAAATCAGCTGGTCCGGATAGGTTGCACCCAAGAGTGCTAAACGAAATGGCAGACATCATAGCACAGCCACTGGCAAGGATATTTGAGAACTCGTGGCGCTCAGGTGAAGTACCTGAAGACTGGAAGGGGACCAGTGTGGTGCCCATCTTCAAGAAAGGGAGGAAAGAAGATCCAGGAAAATACAGGCCAATCATTTTAACCTCAGTCCCTGGGAAGATTTGGAAATAATTATCAAAGATACCATTCTTGACAGGCTAACAGAAGGCAACATTCTGAGGGTTTGTTTTGGGTCGGTCTTGCTTGACCAATCTCATTTCCTTCTATGACCAGGTGACACACCACCTGGAGAAAAGGGAAGAGGTTGATGTCACGTATTTGGACTTTAAAAAAGCCTTTGACCTGGTGTCCCATGAAAAAATTGGGCAACTATGGCCTCGAGTACTCCACAGTCTGGTGGCTGGGAAACTGTCTCTAAGGTTGGACCCAGACAGTGGTAGTTGACAGAACTGAATCAACATGACACTCAATGACTAGTGGCATCTCCCAAGGCTTTGTTCTTGGACCTGTGCTCTTTAATGTCTTCATAAATTGACACTGGTGTCAAAAGCAGACTGGCTAAGTTCGCTGATGACACCAAACTTTGTGGAAGATTGTCCACACTTGAGGGTGGGCTCGTGATCTAGTCCAACCTTGATAGGCTTGCAAGGTGGGCTGATGAAAGCCTGATGGCATTCAATATGGAGAAATGAAAGGTACTCCACCTCAGGAATAAAAACCTGCATCACATTTATAGGCTTGGCAATGCTACACTCACTAACACTAACCCACTAACATAGGTTCATTAGAGGCAGGTCCGGTCAGACCAACCTGGTGGCTTTCAGTGACCAGGTCACAAAAGCCTTGGACACAGGTGTTATCATACATCACCACAGGTGTGGTGGACGTAGTCTTTCTGGACTTTAGGAAGGCCTTTGACACTGTCTCTCACCCCATCCTCATTAAAAAATTAGGTGTCTGTGGTGTCAGCACCTATACAGTCAGATGGGTCGCAAATTGGCTGGAGGGCCACACCCACAGAGTGGTGGTCGATGGGTCATTTTTGACCTGGAAAGACATGGGCAGTGGGGTTCTGCAGGGCTCGGTCCTCGGGTCTGCACTGTTCAATGTTTTGATTGGCGATTTGGACAAGGGGGTGAAAAGCACCTTGTTCAAGTTTGCAGATGATTCTAAGATGTGGGGAGAGGTGAGCATGCTAGAAGAGAGGGACAGGCTACAACTAGATCCCCACAGGTTACACAGGTGGATGCATGAGAATAGGATGGTTTTCAATACGGATAATTGCAAGGTGTTGCATCTGGGGAGGAAGAACCAGCACCATATCTACAGGCTGGGGAACCCCATTCTCATCAGCACAGAGGCAGAGAAGGATCTTGGAATCACTATTGATTCCAAGATGAACATGGGCCACCAAGGTGGGGACACGGTCAGGAAGGCTAACCACACTTTGTCATGCATCCATAGATGCATCACGAGCAGGTCCAAGGAGGTGATCCTCCACCTTTATGTGGCACTGGTCAGGCCACAGTTGGAGTACTGCATCCAGTTCTGGGCGCCACATTTCAGGAGGGATGTGGGCAGCATTGAGAGGGTCATGAGGAGGGCCACTTGCATGATTAGGGGGCAGCATGGGAGGTGCTACGAGGAGAGGCTATGGGATCTGAACCTGTTCAGCCTCCACAAAAGAAGGGTGAGAGGGAATCTGGGGGCCACCTATAAACTTGCCAAGCAGGACCAGCAGGCAATGGGAGAGTCCCTGTTCCCCTGAGCACTGCTGGGCGTAACAAGGAACAATGGGCATAAGTTGACAGAGTAGATTCAGGCTAGATATCAGGAGGCGCTACTTCACAATCATGGTGACTAGGAGCTGGAACCGACTTCCAAGGGAAGTGGTGCTCGCCCCTACTCTGGGGGTCTTCAAAAGGAGGCTAGACAGCTACCTAGCTGGAGTCATTTGACCCCAGCATCCTTTTCTACCCATGGCAGGGGATCAGACTAGATGATCTGCTTAGGTCCCTTCTGGTCCTACCAACTATGAAACACAGTGACCAGAAGAGATTTGAGGGTCATGATTGACCACAAGATGAATATGAACCACTAGTGCGATACTGCAGCTGGCAAAGTGAACAAAACTTTGGCTTGCATCTACCAATGCATCTCGAGCAAGATCCAGGATGTCATCCTCCCACTGTACTCAGCCTTGGTGAGGCTGCAGCTGGAGTACTATGTCTAATTCTGGGCTCCGTAATGTAGGACGCTTGCAACAGTCCAGAGGAGAGCCACATGCATGATCAGAGGGCAAGACAAGAGGCCTTATGAAAAGAGGCTGAGAGCCATGGGACTCTTCAGCCTGTAGAAGTACAGGCTCAGAGGTGACATGGTGGCAGCCTGTAAGTTCATAAGGGGTGTGCATCAGGATCTGGGGGAACACCTGTTCACCAGAGCGCTCCAGGGGATGACAAGGTCCAGCAGTGTCAAACTTCTGCAAGACTGTTTTAAGCTGGGCATAAGGAAAAACTTCACTATCCAAGTATCCAAGGCCTGGAACAGACTCCCTCCAGAGGTGGTGCAAGCCCCTATTCTGGATACTTTCAAGGAGCATTTGGGCGCTTATCTTGCTGGGATCCTTTGACCCTAGCTGATTTCCTGCTCCTTGGGCAGGGGGTTGAATCCGATGATTTTACGAGGTCCCTCCCAGCCCTAATGTCTGTGAAATGTATTAAATAAGATGTAGTCTGGCTGCTGTGTGTCATGCTAGAAACTCCTTCAGAAGTGTAATCTGTGCAAACCGTGTAGTGAATCCTAGTGAATTGTAAGAAACTATTCCTGCCAAGGTTTGAATTGGGCTACTTTGTGACAATACAGCCTCCTCATGTTCCACCAAGGTATTACTTTGTTTTCTCAATTCTTAATGCAAAGCAATGCAAATATTCCTGCCTGAAGTTGCTATGTGTCTAAAGAAACAAATATGAGGTGTGTACTACTCTCTGTTCATGTTAATGAGTCCTGTTGTAGGTTTTTGATCATCATTGATGAAATGTCAGCCTACTTAATTGTTATACTATACAGCGGAGAAGGAAGCATTACATGCATCTATCTCAGGGGAGGGCAATTATTTGGCTCTGTGGGCTGCATAAGGAGTTTTGGTGAGCTGTCACAGCCTGGGTCAGCAATCCTCCACCCTGTACAACAGCTCACCAAAATGCCCTAAGCAGCCTCATCCCATCCACCTGCCCATGCAGGTCCTGGGTGGTCTCCATGGAGACTCTGGGATCAAGGGGCAGTGACAACATGGGGCTGGGGCCCAGGGCAGAGCAGCGATCCACTCCCCACTGCTGCTTCCCGCAGAACTGGCGCCTGTTGCAGGGATGTGTGGGCAGTGGATCATGGCTCTGCTCTGCACTTGGCTGGGGAGGGGCCATGGGTAAGCTGGTGAACCCAGGGCTGGGATCACAGTGCCCCAGCTTCATGCTGTCACCGTCCTGTGGCCTGGGCTGCTTCCTGTGCCTGGACTGGATGGGACCGATCCACCTTGTAACAGACAAAATTCCTCGGTGAGGCATATTTTACTCACCATTGATCTAACTGCACCGGAGGTTTTCAACCTGTGGTTCACAGCCCCCTGGGGATCCGCAGGCTGTGCTGAAGGGGTCCACAAAAGATGACTGTGCTGTATCAAAAGTTTGTGAGAATACCCACACTTATAATTCAAAGGGATCCGCACATCCATTCAATTTTTTTAGGGGGCCGCAAATGAAAAAAGATTAAAAACCACTGATCTACAGAGTTTACAGTGAGTGACAATTCACCACTTTGTGAAACTATTCCTGCTTATTTTTCCCCCATCAAGAGAAGCCAAAGCTGAGCATTTGAGCTTACTGAGGAAAACCAGTACTGAGGATCCCACTAGAGGACATGGCAAAATTTAAATCTTATTAAGACACTGTCAAACCCACATATATGAATAAGCCTATTGACCATATGCACGACCTACTGTGATCAATGCTTTATTTTGGTGTCTGAAGTGGAAAATTTATTTTTAGATTTCCACACCTCTCTTATTAAATAGTCTAAATGTATATGGCCTTAATTCAGCCTCTTTAAATATGTAACTAGTCCTGTTTGCTTAAATGCTTAGAATGAAGCATGGACTTAGCAAGTGCTTTGATAAATCAAGACTTAATATGACTGACCAAATGCGTCACTTACCTCTGTTTGCTGGACTAGATTTAAAGAGCACTTAAAATTAACCTTTGTAAAATGCTGTTTTTACTATTGGGCATATAGAATTCTTTCTTCTCAGAAACTTTAAAAAAAATTAAGAAAACAGCCGGCTAGGATCTATATAAGGATGTTTTTTTGTGTCATTATCTGCTGACCCTTTAGTACCAGTTAACAAATGCTGCTCAGAATGGTTTACAATAAATAAGTAAACTAAATAGATTTACTTATGTTAATTTTCATTTGACTATAACATGGGAAGATTAGTAAGAAAAATATTTTCTTTGAAGATTTTAAATTTAAGTGCATAAAATAAGTGGGACTAATTTAAGTACATATTAATATACATACAAATTTTACTGACTAATGCTTCTTCAGGACTTCTAGGTTTTCTGATAAGTTGTATTGTTTCTTATATGTAGCTTTGTGGTTTTTTTCCTCTGTGGGAAACTATTACAGATACTGTAAACTTCAAATATTTTGTTTTTCAGGTGGAATAGATAACACATTTTACTAATGCCAGTAAATTATATGGATTACAAAATACAAACTAAACAGATTATTAAAAGGGAATGACTATTTTTATACAATACACATTTATTTGTGATTCTGTTTATCTGCATATTTATTTCAAGTTTTTGGTTCTTGTCCATTTTAATTTGAATATATTTCAAAACTACACAGTATAGCAGATTAGATTTTTTTTAATTATTTTATGAGCACAAATTTTCACAACATAAATCTTCTCTTTGTCATATGAAGTAAACTGAGTATTTAAGAGCATAAGCATTCTTGTTAGTTGCAGCTGATATTCTGGTAGAGCTTCAGGTTTCTTCAGTAGTACGACAGTACTCTGCCAACAGAATTGCCATGTACAAATAGCAGAAACATGACTGTAAAGTACGCATTTGTTTCAGTCTCTGTGTTGCTAGTGACAGGTGCTCAATGGTTGTCAGTATCGTTGTCAACAGAGAGAATCCTTTGACATTAAAGTCACCAGCTCAATCCTGATGCTGTGTGACTATTGGCAGTTCCATCAGGCTGAAGCTGATCAGTGAATGTCAGAACTGCTGCTGTTCTTCTGGGATGTCACCAGCCCTGTGTGTGTTGGGTTTGGCCTGGCTTGTCATTTGAACTTACCACATTTCCCAACATTTTTCCTGTGGGAAATAAACTGATAGGTCATAGGACTGTAGGTGTCTTCAGGGCATGCAAACTTGCATCCAGAGTGACTTACATAAAGGCTTGTAATGATTACCTTGACTCTCAGCCAATCAATGGTTTAGAGCACCTAGGGACTCATTAAATGGCATTTTTGGTATCTGCAACCTAGGTTTTGAGCTGTATTTCAGGAAAAGTGGTGACGGCCTTTAATGTCTAATTGACCTCTTCTCTGTGTTTCACTTTCCATATTTGTCTCTGATGTGTTCCCCAATGGCAGCAAACAGCACTACTCAGCATTCTGAACTTCTGTTCAGAGCTTCAGCACCTCAGCCTGGGTAGCTGTGTCATGGTAAGTACCTAAAGTCCACCATGCATGAGTATTTGTATTCCCAAGCAAGGAATTATGATTTTTTGTTCACAAAATTTTAAATGCTAATTTACTGGCTGAATTTCTGAACTAATGTTGGCCTATGCTCTTAGAAGGGCAGAAATGACTGTTGATATGTTTGGAGAAATACCAGCCAATTCGATAGGCTTAAAGTTTGGTTTGTATTTTTTTTTTTCATTCTTTTCTTCTGTCCTGGTTGAAAAGTTGAGGCGATTCCTTAGACATATGTACCAAACCCCACAACCTCAGGACCTGGCACAACAAGCCAAAAAGGGAAGTTCCCACTTTGTATAGAATATTAGGGGTTAGGATCACAAGCCAGTGAGCTAGGGAGAAAGGAACAGGTCTAGGTAAGTAAACATTAACATTAAGGTACATACACTTAGGAACTAAGTAACAGGTAATAACCAGTAACACTGTAGTGAGTTTGCTCAAGAATAGGTAACAGGTAATGGGCACTACCACTGTGGTATATACATTCAAGAAACCTTAAACCCTCCTGCACCTCTGAAGGTGCTCCAAACAAGCCTCTGGTTCCAGGAATGCTCAATTACCATATGCATGTGCTCCCATATCCAAGCTCCACTGCTATAGTCTGCAGTCTCAGCTCCATCAGTTCTTCGAGATCTCTGGCCCATGCATTTCCCTCTGCCACTGTCCCACACTGCCATTGCTTCCTGCTTCCTTTCCCTTCTGTCTCCCAATCCCCACTGTCTCTGGGGTTGTAGTCTACATGCAGCAAGCACAATTCTGCAAAACTGTTCCCCCAAGGATTCCTGGGAGTTGTAGTCCAAATCCAGTCAGCAGGGCTGCTGTTGCACATCAGTTCACACAGTATATTACATTACATTTCCCCCCCCACAACACTTTTAACAGAGTGTGCCCCTACATCCGACTAGAGTTACATCATGTAGTCATTAAGCCACCTGGGAGGTTTTATTCTCTCTGTGGTCTACCTGTGAATTCAGGAATGGGTGCGCCCCACTGGCTTCGGACCAAAATTTTTTTGGGTACCCAACTCTGGTCTTATCCACCATATTTGTTTATCCTTGCTATCTTCATTTCTGTCAGGCCATGGATCCCACCTTACATTTCTGGATCTAGAAGCACCTTCTGGCAGCACTTTGTTAGGCCTATTTGAGACTGTATTGGTGAAAGTTCGGTTATGAAGCCCCTAGGGTTGTCCTGGTTGTTCCCGAGTGGGCCTGACTATCTCTCTGGTCAGGCCAGGGTCCCTGTTCTCTGAGCATAAATAGCATCTAAATAGTGTACTACTGATGTCTATCCACCAGGCCTGCTTGCTAGCTCATATAGCACCTCAGAAAACTTTCAGATGATGTATGTGGGCCTCTGGAACTTTTACATAGTTTTTGACACTGCCCTCGCTTCCTGGTCTGGTTCTGTCCTTCCACCAATTCCCCTGGTTCATAAACCTGTCCAGTGACCCTAAGGGCGTAACACTCTTTGTCTTTGGGTGGCTGCAGCTTGATGTTTCTTAATAGCTTGGGTAATGAACTTGGGTATCCTGCCACCTTCTTAATGCATTCAGATGGATTGTTACATTCCTCCAATACATTTATTTCAGACATAATATCAACAGATGGGCAGATCTCCTGTCCAGTCAACATTGAATGTGGTGTACACCCTGTAGGTGACTGCACCCTGCACCAGTAGGCTGTCATGACATAAGGGAGTGCCTTGTCTTATGTTGTTTGATTGTCTTTGATCAAGGAGGATAGCATGTCAACCAGAGTATGGTTGAACCAGTCCACCAGCTCATCAGATTGGGGGTAATATGGTGTTGTGCAGGCTTTGTTGATTTCCAAAAGGTCACATATGTGGTGAAATCACTGAGATTCAAAATTTCTCCCCTGGTCAGTGTGAAGGGCCCAAAGTGTTCTATGGTAATGCACAGATCTTTCAACAAAAACCTTTGCTGCAGTCTGAGACTCCTGATTAGGGAGTGGGTACAGTTCTGCCCACTTGGAAAAATATACTAAGAGATACTTGTTTCCATACAGTGTTATGGGTAGGGGACCCAACATATCCATGGCTGTCCTTTCCAGGGGTTATCCAGCCTGTGTGGAAATCATGGAAGCACTGGCATTACTCCTCATTCCTTTTTATGCACTGCAGACCTTGCACAACCTACACCAGTCTCTGGCACATTTTCTTCAGGCCAACCAGAAATACTGATACTGTACCTTATGCAAATCTTTCTCCTTGCCCAAATACCACCCCCCCCCAGTATTGGAATCATGAAGGGCTTGCAAAAATTGTTGGTATTTCCTTCTTGGGTACCACTATGATTATGGAAGTTTTCGCACCAGTACTCCTTGCCTAATGCTTAGCTCAGTCCACACCATCTGGTACTACTTTGGGCATGGATGATGCTGCCCTTTCCCAAGGAACTCCTCTTTATTGATTTCCTTTGACCTAATTAGTTTCTCAATATCAGCATCTTCCTGTTTTGCACACCAATCTGCCAGCCCTGTGACTTCCCTTGTAGTTGGGGTTGGTTCACTCCAGGTAGTTTATCTTGCTAATAGTGGCAGTACCCCCACTACCTCCACTTTAAGTTCAACTTCTGCTGTGGGAGACCAGTGGTACAAGGCATTGGCATTCTGGTGCTGCCATCCAGGGCAGTGTACTATCTGATAGTTGAACTCAGCTAGCTGTTCCAACTATCTAGCCAGTTGTCCCTCAGGTTGCTAAAAATTGTGTAGCTACTAGACGTTATGGTCTGTTCTTAACGTGAAGTATCTCCCTAGGAGGAAGCCTTCTTGTAGTTGCACATTGGCGCTCAGATTTGGTTAGGGTTCAGCTTGCATAGGCTATTACCTTTTCTTGACTTTCAACTTGTGAAAAACAGCTCTGATGCCAATGTTACTTGCATCAGTGACCAACAAGAAGGGTAGCTGAGGGTTGGGATTATGCTAAGATAGGGGATGACATCAACTCCTGCTTTAGTTCTAGAAAATCATATTGACATTTCTTAGTCCAGATGAACTTCATTTTATATAAGATGCTCACCACTGTAATGAAACCTGCCACAGATCTCCTGTAATAGGAGGGTAGACTCAAAAGGCCCCACAGTTCTATTACATTTAGAGTTACTGGCCAAGTTTTAACAGCCACTGCTTTCTCTGGATCTGGACCTATCTCCTCCGTGGAAATCACACATCCCAAAAAGTTTGCTTCCTTGCAGAAAAGCTGACATTTGGCAGGTTTAATTTTTAGATTGGCCTTCTTTAGCCTCTTAAGCACTGCTTTCAGCTCCTGAAAGTTTCAACCTATCACAGTGATATCATCTAGGTACACCAGACATGGTATCCCTTGAGGTCCCTTGTAGATCTGCTAACGTGATATCCATCAATTTCTGAAATGTGCTGGGACCGGTCGTTGCATAGCCTCAAGGGCATAACATTAATTTCAAAAAGTCCCTTCTTAGTGAAGAAAGTGGTCTTGGCTCTTTCCTCTGGGTGCACTTCTACTTGCCAGTACCTGGGTTTGGCCAGGAGGTCATCAAGCTGAAGTAATGAATGGGCATCCTTAACAGTAATGCTGATCAGTCTGTGATTATCCACACAGACCTGTACCACCTCCTCGCCTCATCAGCACCAACACCACAGGGGCAGCCTGATGATGCCCCTGTCTCATTTCTTGCAGTTGTTAGTCAAACTTTTGCTGAAAGTGAATGAGCATGCTTCTAGGTCCCAGTTTCACAGGTCTGGCACTGTCAGTATTAATCCAGTGCTGTCAGGCCTGTACACCGTAGTTTGTGGTCTCCCAGGCTGAAAACATCTGCATACTCCATTAGGACTTCCTGCACTGACCTCACTTGCTCAAGTTTCAGGCTACAGTGACTCAGCTTAAACTTATGTTCCAATTTTCCTGCAGTTGATTGGAAGTTATCTTGTAGTTCTCTAAAATGTTGATTCTTGTCTGCTCAGGACCCTTGTAGCAGCTGACCTCTCTGATCCATCTTCAGGACAGCCATCCTGGTTTGAAATGTCCCAATTATGGTGCCTTGATATGCAACATTCTGTCTGTGCGTTGGCAGCACACATTGGGATTTTACCCCTGTGGCTCTTACCCAATGTGGTTCCCACTAGGAATCCTAATCCCTCTTTATGCTTAGGTTTAGATGAATCCTCCTCTTCACAACACCATCTCTCCAGTTTGCCAGTGATCATTATCTCACTTTGAGGAGGTATTGTTAGATTCTTCTCCACTACCACTTCACATATTCCTGTTTGGCCATCTGTGGTATACAGGGGAAAACGCCTTCCCAGATAGGAACAGGAGAAATCTGGAAAATTCATAGTGACGTGACATTTTTTTTGGGAAATGGGTGCCTAACAAGACATCTTGATTGGCATCCTTTACTACAAGGCATTTACATGGAAGCTGCAGGCCTTGGAAATCAAAAGCTACACTCCACTCTCCCAGAATAGGGAGCATTTCTCCATTGGATATTAGTCCACAGGGTTGATGGTTCCTTTCTGCCCCTGCTGTAGCTTGCTCTCATATCTGGCTACATACAATGGATACCTGGGCAGCCGAATCTAAGGGGAAGTGGCAAGGAACTTCTCCTAGCTTCCCCTTTAGGTAGTACTCCAACTCTGCAGCACCAGCAATTACCAACTCATCCTGTGGGCTCATGGGTTTACCAGCAGTGGATGGACCCCTCTCCACTGCCCACCTCAGTTTCCCTGTGTGGAATGCCAATTTTTCTTTGGGCATTCCGTCTGAAAGTGATCGTGGCTGCCACAGTACCAGCATCTATGAGCAGCCCCCTGATGACACCCCAGTCACTGTAGTCCCTGGAGACCTCCACCAGCATGTCTGCTTTGGGACTGGGTCTCCATACTTTTCTTGAGTTGGTCCAGTTCACCCCAGATTTCTTTCAATGTCTCCATCATCGTTAGCAAGACTGATGGTTCTGGGTTTGGAATGTGTACTGATGACTTCTCCTTGGCATGCACTTGTACCTTTGGGTGTACCTGTACCCTTGGGTGTCCTGGATACCTAGAGCCCCCAGCTTTTTACCAGAATCTGGGGCTTTCTCAGCCAAATTTCAGTCTGCATCTCCCCACTTAAGGCATTGCTGACAAGCTGGTCATGGGCCAGCATGTCTTGTACCTCTGGACCAACTTGTGGGAAGGACTTTACGGCTAATCATCTTATGGCCATGCCAAACTCTTGTACTGACTACACTGCCATCTTCTTAGGATTTAAGGGTATGTACCTGGTTACAAAGCATTCTTGAGGGCCCGTATCAGGTGCTGGTAGTCTTACTTGGTTTCACTGCTGAGCCCATGGTAAACCTCCCTGGGCCCTCCCTTTGAGTAACAGGCTCAAGAATTTTAGCCTGGTGGCCCCATCCCACCCATTTAACTCAGCTGCCATTTCAAACTGTTTATACCAATCATCCGTTCATGTCATTCCCCACTAAAGAGTGCTGGATTGAATATTGGCCTCGAGATACTAGGTGTTGGGTTGTGGGGGTAGGGACGTGTTTCCCTGTCCTGGGGTACTCATCTTCCCTGATCAGATACCTATACAACAAAATGTACACATTCCTGCAGCAGTTTGTTGTGTGCCTTCTGGTCTGTGACCACCAGTCCCCACTGCTACCACCAGTTGTATCAAACCCCACAACCCAAAGAACTGGCACAGGAAGTCAAAAAGGGAAGATCCCATTTTTATTTAGAAAAGGCAAGGGGTTCACAAGCCAGCGGTCTAAGAAGAAAAGAACAGGTGCAGTGAATAACATAAGGTACATACACTTAAGTACACTTAGGAAATAGGTAATAAGCAGTAACACTGGGTGCGCCTACATGAGACGTTTACTACATTTGCCTAATTTGCTCTGCAATAAAATGTCAGCAGTGCTATTAGGATGGAGTAAACGCATTAACTCTGCTGTAGGATAGTACTGCCAGACCCAAGTACTTATCCTGTGGTGGGGTTATTTACTCCGTCGCAATGCACATGTAGACACTGACAGGGCTGGCTTTGGCTGGCCCCTGTACTGAAGCATTCTTGTGCCCCAGACAGCCCCTCCACAATACATTGAGCTGGATCAGAACAGCCCTGGGCTGGCAGGCTGACCCTTGGGATTCCCTGCTAGCCAGAGTTGTGTCACCCTGGCTAAATGTGCTGTGGTCCCGGGCACACATGCAAACAGCACGCCTGGGAGCAACAAACTCCGGCACAAACTGTGCCAAAGTTAATTCAGGCATGCTGTTTGCATGTGTAGATGTGTCCACTGTAGTGAATTCACTCAAGAACAGGTAGTGAACACTACGATCATGGTACATACATTCAAGAAATCTTAAACACCCCCACACTTCCAGAGGTACTCCAAACCAGCTTCTGGTCCAAAGAGCACTCAACTGCCGTCTGCATGTGCTTCCACATCTAGATCCCAGCTCCGTCACTTCTCCAGGATCTCTGGCCACACATTCCCCTCTACTGTTGTATCCCCTGCTCTGCCCCTGCTTCCTACTTCCTTTTCCTTTTTTCTCCCCACCCCCATTGTCTCTGGGAGTTGGTCTGCAGTCAGCACAGTTCTGCAAGACTATCTGCCCTGAGGACTCCTAGGAGTTGTAGTCCAAATCCAGTTAGTAAGGCTGCACCCCCTGCTCCTCCCTCTGCTGTCGCACATTCACATTACAGTGCATTACATTCTGTTCACACAGTATGTTTCCCCCCAAAAGTAATTTCCAAAGCTTAGTTTTACTTAACGTGTGTATTCATTAATAGCAACTCAGCATTCATGAGTAGGGCCCTGAGAAAACTGCGGATTTCTTATAGAAAATTTGCGGCACATGCATGGGTAAAGTATCATTTTTTCACATAATAGTCACAGAAGTACCATTGATCTTGGCAACTGAGTCCCCATCATTCCGTAAATATTCTGTGAATAATGATACTTTACCCACGCATGGGCGGCAGACACCATAAGCAGTGGGGGGATAATATTATTGGGGGGGAGGGGCTGAACCCCACCTGACCCCCTCCACTCCCTCCCTCCCATGGGGCTGGTGTGCCCTGTGGCTGTAAACAGCAGTGAAGAGTCAGCTGTGTGCTGACTGCTGCTGGGCACTGTGGTACAGTGGTGCCATGGGGCTGCTGCTGCTGCTACCAGTTACCACAAAAAGCCGTTAGCTCTGATTTCCTCTGCCTATGGCAGGCATACACACGGTTCCAACTCCCTCCCCCCAACTGTCCCCCGCCCTGGCCCTCCAAACCCCCTTCCTCCCTGCTCCCTACACACTTACTTTCATCTAGCTGCCTGGCTACATCCTGGCCATGTCCCCAGCAGCCGCTTGCAGGCTGGAAGCTGCAAAACCCCAGGTGTCCCCTTGCAGGCTGGAACGCTGCCAGCCTGAAAAGGGAACCTGCACTTTTGCATATTTTTTCTGGCACAGGCTTGTGACCCTTAAAAATTACAGTGTGGGGCTAGTTTCATGGTATCCATGCAGTCTGTGAAATCATGATTTAGTCAGGGCCCTATTCATGAGCAAGCTTGCAGTAGCAAGTGTATGTGTGATGAGATTTTTGTGTAACTTAATTTTTATCTCTATTAAAGTCTCCCAGTAACAAGGTTTTTATGTTATAAAACTAACCGGGAATTGTGCATGAGAGACCCTGCCTGAGCGATGTTGCCCATGGATACTAGCAGCCCTGGATTTTACCTCTTTTCATTGGCTAAGGTCCAGCAGAATACTTAATTGGAGATGTGGTTGGACATGCCTATCCATTCAGGAATCCAAAAAACAAAGTAAAAGTAGCTAGACCTTCCCAGTTGGATCAGCAAAGATTGGAAGGAACACTACAAACTCATTCTTCCAGCAGTCTAGACTCCTGTTACTCCTTCCTGGATTTTTCTTCCTTTCCTTATTTTTTCCTATGGGGGTGAGAGTAGTAGTGCTTCCCTAAGGGGTGGATCCATATTAACCTTCAACACGAGTGGAGCTCAGCTTATTCTTCAGTGTACACATTTGTGTATACTTTTTCTCCTGTTACCTCTAGTGCTATTATCCCTTCATTTTTTGTCTCTCTATTACCACTAATTATGTTTTAAATTACATTTTAGATGAAAAAGTTTTTCAGAAACAGCTGCAGTGATGTAAACAAAAGCATTTGTGAAGAAAATCAATTTTAGTTCTAGATTTCCAAAGTTCTTTCATATTAAGAAAATAAAAAAAACCCATACAATTTTAAAAGTAGCAGAAAATGTATGTTGTCATTGTCATTTGTAAAAAGTGGAGTAAGACCTAGTTCATATTCTTTGGAAATTAAAACACTTCAAGCAGATCAGTGGATATATTAGTAAAAAGACAGCTTGAAACAGCTAGGTGTGGCTGGAAATTTGACATACAAGAGGTGGTCCTTGTTTTCTTCATAGATTGAAGACTATGACCTGATAGCTAGTATGATGGGAGCAAAATGCAAAAAGCTTCGTACTCTGGATTTGTGGAGATGTAAAAACATTACTGAAAATGGAATAGCAGAACTGGCTTCAGGCTGTCAGCTCCTGGAGGAGCTTGATCTTGGCTGGTGCCCTACTCTACAGAGCAGCACTGGCTGCTTCACAAATATTGCACGTAAGCTCCCAAACTTGCAAAAGCTCTTTCTTACGGCCAACCGATCTGTGTGTGACACGGACATTGAAGAACTTGCTGCTAACTGTACTCATCTACGGCAGTTGGATATATTGGGTAAGGAAACACATGAATACTTGCATAGTTGTTTTGTAATTTGTTGTGTTTTAAGAGACTGATAGGAAGAGAAGGCTAGGTATTGTATAGAATAAGATTTTCTTTCAGTTTATTAGTATTATTAAAAAAACCCCAACAACAAAGGTCCAACTTAGAAAAATTAGCCGGTTGATGCGGGGTATTGATTTAGATGCTTCACATTCCCCCAGTTCTGTTCTCCTTCCCCCCCTGCAAGGGAGAGCGAAGGAGAGGGCAGTTGGCTCCCTGACAGCCTGCCCCACCATCATACTGAGGCAAATGCTCAGCCTTATCCTTGTTGATGCTGGGGACAGGGTAGCTGCAGAAGGGTCAGTAAACTTGCTGCCTAACTGGGTTGCTTCCCAGCACCCAGCAGAATGGGGGCAGCTCTGCTCAATACCCATCCCCACTCCACAAGGTTGGGGGTTTCCAGGTCCTATGACCTTTAAAGGGCACGTGGGCACCCTGACTTGGGAGATCATCTTTCCAGTACTGAGTTGTCCCTGTGTTCTTTAAGGTTCTGGGAATGCAGACATCCCAACACTGGGCGCTCTGTTATCAGGCCATCCATGTGCCCTTTAAAGGCCTCAACGCCCAGGAAGGCTCCTGGAACAGCCCCAGTCCCTGCAGCACAGTGAGCTGTTTTCTCGTCTTCCCACTCCCACCTCAGAGGAACCCTGGAAATAGCCACAATTATGAGGCAAGGGTGAGGCAGCTCCCTGCAAGTGGCAGCAGGTGCTGTTGGAGAGGGTACAAGCTCCCCATCAGCTACTGCCACTCCTTGCAGGGAGCCTCCTCATGTTTGCCTCCGGTACAAACAGTAGCAGCAGGGGCTTATTGCCTAGTGGCAAGCATGACAGGGCTCTGTGCATGTGGTGGCATCAGGGGCTGATCAGGGCAGACACTGGGAGTCCCATCACCCTTAGTGCCTGCAACCCCGGAATTTTTAAATGCTGCTGGTGCTCCAGTACCAGCAGCCCATTAAAGCACCAGTAACTTTAAAGAGCTCAAGCTTGCCTGGCCTGTAAACTCTTTAAAGTTTCTTGGGGATAGACGGGAACTACAGAGCACCCCTCTCTCACCCCCTGGCTGTAGAATATGCCTTTGTTCCAGCTCTGTTATGCTCCAGCCAGGGGGCTTTGAACATGTGGCTACCCATAGCACTTTATTTTTTGGAGTGTGACAGATTTTGTAGCCCTGCAAAAATAGTGTCCAGAAGGAGCCCACTAAAATGTCAAGATCCAGTCAACACTGGAAGGAAAGGATAAAAATGTGAAATCTTGCACCACTTACTGCAGAAGGATCAATTTTGACTTGTGTACCTACAGGTACTTTTTTGTTTGGTGTAGTTTGATTTTTTTTTTTAATTCAATCTGTTTTGCAACTAGATTAATGAGGGCACAAGAAAGATTTCCAAAGACTTACTGCATAAAGCATTTTATAAACATATATGTCTCTTAGCCACCCACTTTAATGCTTATCTGTTATGATGGCATTGTGTCTGCCCACAAATTGAGCTGACCTTTTTGCTAGAGTAGAGAGGCTGAGCAATGAATAATCTGGTTGTTTAGCTCATATAATGACTGCAGGCTATGCCAGCTCTGATGGTTTCTTGCCACATTCCCTCTTAATATTTGAATTCACTTGTTGACACTTATGCAAAATAGTATCTGAACAGTGAAAAGGAAGAAACTGAATTCCTGAGCACTTATGACTGTTAACAAGTCAGGATGTACTGTTACATATTTTGCAGGAAACCTTTCACAGTGAGACCTCATACAAAGTTGCAATATATTCTTAAACAATGTGCAGTTCACCTATTCTGGAACTGCTCTTGTGTCCTGTTTAAATCAGTTGTTATGGAGAAAACTTGCTAGATGAGTTTGAATCCAGTTACCTATCCTGCTTTAGGGGTGCTTCCTCGCTTACCACTTTTGTACTATATTAATTGCTTTACTTCTTTCTATTAAACAAAGTCCTTTGTATTGGAGGCATTGTTGGGAAACGGTTCTTTCTCCTTTTCTCTTAGCCCTCTTCCCATGAGCAGTAAGGGCCTTAAAACATCCAGATCCTTATAGCAAGGTTTCAGCTAGAAAAACCTCTATTCAGACTTCATAAAAGTGTGAGGTCATTTGAGGGGAGGGGAGTTGTTTTATGGAGTTTGGGTTTTGATTGTGGGGGGAGGGGTTGTGGGGAGAGGGGTGTTTCAAAGATCAAATTGTTCCTCCTGGGTTTCTGAAATCCTCTTGCGTGCTCCCAAAATGCACATGTAACAATTACAATGTTGCCAACTCTAAAAAATTTATAGTGAGTAAGGCAATTTTGGCCCTACTGTTAGAAGCTGTAGATGGGGGCTTCAGCCAAGATTGAGGTCACATTGTGTTGCAAAACACACATAAGGAAACAGCCTCTGCACTGAAGAATTTGTATTTTTAGTGTAAAGCACAGCAGTAAATTAAGAACTTGGGTGCTGGAACTGAGCTACAGTACACCATTTTATGTATGATACCAATACATAGGAAGAATTTGAATTTTTTTTCTTAGCTGGGCTGAACTCAAGCTGATAATCTACAAAAGAAAAGTGCTGTAGTTCACTAGCAGTTTTCTGACTCATCAAGTCCTCCATAAAGACTAATGTTCCCTTCAAGAATAAGACTTTTTTCTGGAAAGATGGGTTTGTTAAATCAAGTTCTTACCACTGGAATTTGCATTGGCAGAGGGTTTTCCATCCTCTAGACATGAAAGCAAAATGTCCATTGTGTTTGCTTTAAAACAGTTAAATGCCTTCATATCTTATTCTTAAAGGGGTAAGTGACTCTTTCACAAATGTAACAGTAAAAATAGTATCGCAACATTTAATTTTACTTATAAATTCAGTATTTTGCAATATAAAATATCTCAAAGAATTATGCTAACTTCTATATGTGTATTTTTCAGTATAACGTAGATCATGTGAGATTTGACCTTGCAAAATCTTCAGATCCTCATCCTAGACCTCTTCCACTTCCATGTATAAGTAATGGTGGAAAGCATGATGTTTTCTTCTGTAAACCAGCCAATGCAAGGAGATGCAACAAACACGTTGCCAGTGAATTATTCAGATATTTCTTATATTTCCAAGGAACTCTGGACATAAGAATTAAGAGTTTCTGTTCCTACAGAAATAGGTTATGGTCTACTGGTTATAGACAGTATAGCCAAATATAACAACCATTTTCGGGTCATCTGCAGAGACTGAACCCAAGATTTCTAATGTAAAAGTGTGAAACCTTACTGCTAGATCTCAAGAGTCTGATCTTTTTTGTATGGAAAGAATAGCAGGGTCACAAATATCTATTTGTAGTCCAGCTGTTAGAGGGTGACAGAGTGCCCTGTGGTCAGTGTAAATTACATAGGCACCTAATTTGATATGTTCCTTCTAAAAATCTGTGGCAATATGGATAAGATTTTGTTCTGGTAGGTCAGACACCTAGGATGTATTCTCAGCTTTGTATAAGGAACTTCTGCTCCTCTCTGCCTAACCTCTGTTACCTATAAAATTGTTAAATTGTAGTTGTGCCTGTAACATGTGAAACTTTGATTTGCAATTTGCATTGCAAAGGGCACAGAAATATTAACAGAAGTCAGTGAAAGAGTTAGGACAAAATTTGTGTTCTCAGGGTTAGAATTTTAGTACCATTCCTATAGGTAACAGAGCATTATATAGGGAAGTCTCTTACATGACCCACAAATCATGGCTGGAGTTTTTCACACTATAGGGAGACTGCTGAAGTAGCAGCCAAAATGGCATTCCTCACAGTAAATTCACAAGACTTGGCAACACAGACTCGGTTCCATTCTGCAATTTTACAAACTCAGCTGGGAAAAATCCTCCCGTTTCAATTATAGCATGTTTAGCTCCATGATTACTTCCTGGGCAGAAAAAAAAACACATTTATGAGAAGACATGTTGGACTACAACCCATTTAATTCATTCATTTATGAAGCGTTACAAAATCATTGTCCCATGCACATCGGATGCTGCATTCAGTTGCTGGGTCTTGAGAGTTACAGTTGCTTTCTTCTTTCCTTATTCCCTTCGTTACTGCTTGCTAATATCTAGGTGTCTTGGTTTGCCGACTTCGTAGAGTATGAAAATAATCTATTTGCAGGGATCCTTGCTATTCTGACATCATGTAAACTGCTGATTAGTTATTGATTTATTTTTAAAGAGATTTATTTGTAAATAGATGCAGAAAACATGCTTCAAAAAGTAAACTTCCATATAAAAATGTTGAGAACCTGATTCATGCCTGCAGCTACACAATTCACCATGAAACTAAAGGAGGCAGTGTGGTACAGTATTAACATAATTCCAGCCACCATAATACTCTCTCAGCCATCTGCATGCTGTGCTGGTTCACAACATGATTTACTAATACTGTGCAGGGAGAATTATGGCAGACAAGTGCAGGAATACATAAATGTCTCTGCCACTGCTCTTGGCCTTGTTATGAAGCTAACCTTCCAATGCAAACATCTGTTCCTGAAACAATGAGAGGTGGTGAGCTGTCCTTTTTCATCTCAATGGAGTGTTAACTCTGAGGTTGACAACAATTTAAATGTCAACCATTAGTCTGTTGTTCTTTTTACAGTTGTCATGGTTGTGTCTCGGAAACTGAGGGAGAGTGCAGGAAGACACCTATTGGCTATCAGTGTTGGTGAAAGTCATTCAAATCCCACCCTCTAAAATTCAGTTTCCTCAGCCCTGTACAAAAAAATGAGGGTAGAATACCCTTCCCAGTGCCAAAATAATCCCCTTCTGGATACCAACACATCTCCCATGCCTGATTGCCAAAACCCCCAACTGTCCCCTGCCCAGCTGTCAACATCCTCAGTTTTTCCCTGAGAGCTTCATTCAAATACAAGAATATTAAGCACATCAAAATTTAGACCTTGAGAGCAGTGTAGAATAAATTGAATTAAAAAACAAACAACAAAGTACTATATTAATTGAACTGCACTGGGGAGTGAGGCAAGAGAGTTTGCAGGAATGGTGCCAGAAAATTTGGGGTCCCTGCCATATAACCTAAGTTAATTTGTAGCACAGAACATAGAGTTCTGTACCTGTCAAATTGGTATCCTCATACACAGCCTCTCTAAAGTTATTTCTAATGCTTAGTTCTTTTTTTTATATGGAATTACTAGAGACAGATGTTTTTCACTTGAAACTGTTTTGAACTATTTCCTGAGAGTGTGTTCAGATATCCCCTACCACAGAATTTAGGGTTTCAAAATTTTATTGAGGTGCCTCTTTGACAGCTGCAATGTATGGGTCTTCCCTACAGGGCTAGGATTGGTGGATTGGACATATGGATATGTATACAGGAATGCTAATTCACAGCTAATGAACAAAATTGTCCCAGTGTACAATAAATTATTGCTCTCAGGCACTCTTATGAAGCCAGTGCCAGAGAATTTTGCCAGGGAACAAATTGAACAACAAAGTAAAATGACAGATTTTAAGACACCTGCTGTGCATTTGTTCTGAACAATGAACATTTAGTCCAAGTAGAAAAACTCTAGCAAATAACAAGGGACCCAAACCCCACAATCTTGGAAAGGGTGGATTGGTAAATGACAGAATAGGCTGTCCCTTCTCTGAAGAATGTAGGATGCAAAATGTGTGCTACAGATCCTTTTATTTTTTATTTTCTTGAGAAACATCCCTAACTGTGCACAATCAAGGTTAACATTGTATACAACTAGGAGTCTACTTAACTTGCAGTAGATGAAGCAATTTTCTCAGGTTGGTCGTGGCACGAAGAGCCGATTTTGCAGGCATTTCGTGGTGGCCCTGCCCCTCACCACTGATTGGCAGAGAGGCATATTCACTTCACTGACTGACACCTTCACTTAGTCTATGTCACTAGCAGACAGCCAGACAGTAACTCTCAATCACTGATCTATGGCTTCAGTGATTGTTGTGTCGTCTTTGTATCAGAGAAAGTATTGGGACATTCTAAAACAGCATCCTTTATGAATAGTACTCTGTTTTGGGGGATTTTTTTAGGTTAATGTTGTGGGAAATCATGGCCAATGCAAGATTTCCCGGGCGTTACAGACAATGCCATTTTTTGTGGTTTTTGTGAAAACTGTAAAACCACTAATTAAGTAAACCCCTTTGTATAACTGTAGGACATGGTTCCTGTCACGTCGTAAACCACTGACAGAGGTTAATCACTGCAGCAGTGGGGCAGTTGGCCATAAAAAATGTGCATTTCTGTTACGGTTCAGTGTCTGTTGTGAAGGCTCAAGGCACCCTTTAAAATAATCCTTTGGTGGATTGTTCTCCATATTTTTTTGAATTGCACTTCATTTTCCACTGAAGTCAGTGAGGCCTAGTGCACTTCTTGAAATTACAGTGGGTCCTAATACTATGTAGCCCTATGTGTGCCAGTTTATCACAGACAATAGGGGCAAGACAGACACAGGTCTGGTATGACCATTTGCACTAGTTGGAAAGCTTTGCCAGAACCAAGAAAAAAAAATCCCATTTTCCTAAGTAACTTAGGATAATTCTCTATATAATTGAAGTTATGGAAATCCCACAGATCTTCTGTAGGAAAAAAATGCAAAATATTGCCCCAAAAGGGGCCCTTCTGAAATATAGCCGAGATAATGATGTTTGTAGTACAGTAGCAGTTTTCTTCCTATATTGTATAGTGGTAGGTTTAAAACAAAGGTTTGATTCACATTAACTTTTTGAGGTTTTCTTTTCTATCTTCTTTTTAAACAGGGACGAGGATGGTAAGCCCTACATCTTTAAGAAAATTGCTGGAGTCTTGTAAAGATCTTTCTTTACTTGATGTGTCCTTCTGTTCACAAATTGATAATAGAGTTGTGCTAGAACTGAATGCCAGCTTTCCTCGTGTGCTCATAAAAAAGAGTTTCACTCAGTGACTCACTACATATGCAGTAATTGAATTCATTTGACAGTGTTTCCTGTGAATTTGTGATGACTTTCTTTTTTTAAAGAAAAATATAAACTCTCCTATAAAATAGGGGAAAATGTTAATTATCCAAATGGAATGGATAATATATAAAATAATATATTTGGTGGGAAGCTGTTGTTAGTCTGTACTTACTACTTGTTTTACGATTTGTTAATTGGTTGCATTGCATGTTTTTAAATGCTAGCCAGATACGTGGCTTAAATTAGTGGAAAATGAAAACCTTACTCTGCAATGCCCTTTAAAAGAGCATTTTTATGATAAATTATATTAATGTTCAAATAAAAGTTAAGTTTTAATATTTAGTGCTAGGAATACGAGGGATGCTTTCTCTCTTTTTCTCTCTCCCTTATTCTACTTTGTGACATTTCGGTTTTGGTCTGCATCATACAGTTTATTGATTTGATCTATAATGGTCTACCTGAAAAATTGCTGATGCTTCTGTAAGATCGGAGTAGTTTGAAAGACACTTTTCCCCCTCTTTTTTGTTGGCAATGACTTAGAAGCTATTTTAAAATTTTGATGTGTCTGATGAGAAGAGGTAACTCCACATTGAACAGATGAAGTGCAGAGATACTTTGTAGCTCTACCTAAATGACATAACAGATATCTACAAAAATTCACCACATAAGTTGTATCAGAAACAAAAAGAAAATTACCTGCTTCTTCCTGGATATAAAATTTGGTGCAGGTGCTTACTGTCATAACTGATAATGTGTAGAAAACTGTAGAGCAATTTTCTTTTCAAATATCTAGACTATTATGGTCAACTTTGTGTTGGCTTGTGATACATCTGCTTATCACATTAAATACTATGAAGTACTATAACAGTATTACTCAGGATAATGTATTAGAAACTGAGATGCTTATTTTTTTTTCATTAAAACAGTAAGTCCCAGTAATCTAAATTTCCTTAACTGCTAAGACTGGAGTAAATAGATGTTGAAGTCAGAGATAAATTCTATGGTTTTCTTCCACAGTTAGCACTTGCCTGAGACATCCTTTCCTCCCTAAAGTTGTCAGTGTTACTTTGGATTGATATTTGCAGTATATGATCATATTTGTATAACTTACACATTTTATCCACTACTAGTGAACACAGACCACCAAATGTGGTCTGTCATTTGGGATCTCCTCCATTATTGCTGCCTTCAGAACATATTGTCCTGTATTGTTTCTGATTGTCCACTGGAAAAACAGGCAAAACATTTCATTCAACAGCAAGCTATTGCTCTACAGAAGACCAGCAAAGGATGCCAGAATTGATGCAGTAAATAGATGTCCACTCTAGAAGAGGACTACCTCAAACCATTGATGAACCACCTCCATGGATCTTGAATTAGTACTTCTGACTCTTCATACCCATACCGATGTTTTACAAGTCATTTCACAAAACAAGGGAAGAACATTTTCTATGCTTTATAAAACTCTTCTGATTTTAAATTTTACAGAATCTTTTAGAAAATTCCAGATCCAAAGACAAGTGCACAGATGTCTGTTGTTCACACGTAGATGTCACCATGTGATTTCCAGCTAGGTGCCTCCATTCAGTTTTTGTTTCAGGAAATTGGAGGTGCTTAGATGTGTTTAAATGTTTACATTTTTTCAGCTGACAGATGTCTGCCCTAAAGTGGTTCTGTGAAAGCCCTGGTATTATTTTGGGAGTACTCACTTCTTTTGGCAGTTTTTCCCCTCCCCCCCATCCGAAATTTATTTTTATTATGCTTTTATCTACAAGTAATATGTACTCATTGTAACTAAGAATTTAACATTAATGTCCAGTTATAGAGTACAGCGTCAGACAGTGGGTGTTTACAAACATTGATGTTTTTAAAATACCATTTTTTTCTATTGTATAATTTCACTCCTCAGGGTGCATCTGATTTTTTATCTTTCTTTTTCCTTAAGGAATGTTTCTGAGCTTGTTTTTAATTGCAAGTGGAATGGGATTGGCTTATGATGGATGCAGTGCCTTTGAAATTGTTCAAGTAGGTGAATAGTATAGCCTTATTCTGCAGTTTGCATGAAGCATAACAGAATTTGAAAGATGGAGTATAAAAAAGATGGAGAAAGAATTTTACTCCTCTTATTTCTTATAAAGAAGGTCAGAATTGACTTTTGTTTCATTTTTGTTGTTCAAACTAAAGGATCTCTTTTTCTACTTGCCTCTTGAGTTTGGAATTTAGTTTCTGTCTAGAACTACCTGTAGTAACTAGAAAATCCATTGAATTATCACATCATATTTTCTAGTAAAGTAAAACCTAAATTGTATTCAGTGAGTTCAGAGCTTTAACTTTTGCTTGCTTATGTTTAATTTAAAAGACTGATAAATCCTTTGGAAGGAAGGACATTTCTGGTTACAGTTCAATACCGTGCCCCTTCAAGTAATGGACAAAATGCTCAGCACAATATTGTATACCTCCAAGAAGTCTTCCAGCAAAACAAGGAAAGACCAGACTTTAACATTTCTGATGTTTCTAAGGTAAAAGGAAAACTAGGGGGAAAAAACCCTACACTCTCAAGTCTTCTTTTATACATCATAAATAAGCAAATTGTAGAGTATGTGATCCTAGTGAAGAAAACAGGACTACTAACATGCTTTATTCATCATAATGAAAGGAAAATTGGCCACAGTGCTTCCAGGTAATAATGAAGAATAATCAAGGAGTTTCTATTATATTGTCAAACTTGCATCACACAAGGAAACAACTCCTTTAAAATGATATTTATTTATACCTGTAGACTGAATTCCTCTTTATCCATGAAATGGTGTAAGCTTGGCCTTGGTTGTGCAGCCTTTCCCATGCTGCTTTGAGCAAGTGCCTCAGGGCTTGTCTCTAAATGAAGGTCACTGCAGAATAAGGTAGAGTGTAAATATCAAGTGTAGGAACCATTCTGAACCTAACTCCAGGCGTGGACACATTTATTGGGGGGGGGAAAGAGTGCTTTTTCCTGGCTTAATCCAGACGGATGAAGCCAATTAAAAATAGGCATTCTTAATTATTCCAAAATAGATGTGCACTCGTGTTGTGGACAGGCCCTCAGTGGTGTGACAGATGTATCACTTCTAAGAGAAACTCCATCTCTTCTTTCTTTCTCTGTCCTTTATAATACACTGCAAATCATGTGTTCTATAACAAGGAACAAAATTCTAAAGCAAATATGGAGTGCTTGTCGTTAAAGAGTTTACATTTTAAACAAAAGATAAACTTTTGCTAATACTTTTCAAAGCTTTGATTTGTCAGGAACTTAAATACATCAGAATTGTAATTAAACGATTGGATAATTCTGCTGAAGAGACTGCAATTACTCACCTACTTAGTAATGCATGTGAATAAGTTTCTTAGAATCTTAGAAAAGTAGGGCTGAAAGGGGCCTCAGGATTCATCTAGTCCAACCCCCTGCTCAAGGCAGAATCATCCCTCTTTAAACCAACCAAGATAAGTGTTTCTTAAGTTTGTGCTGAATGGAGGCTTAAAAGAGTAGATCTGCAAGAGCCATGATCTCCAAGTGCTTTGGGATTGGAAATCTGAAGCATCTTACAGATAATTGGGTATTTTCACAAAGGAATAACCCTTCTAAACCAGTACTGGGATTTTCCATGCTTATTTTCACCTTCATAGGATGCCATGGAACTCAGGCACATTGTACTGTGCTACACAGCTGTAAGCAACCTAAAAGATTATCCAGACACCAATAGTGTTAAAGACATATTGTCATCTTGAAACAAAAGTCCTGTGGCTACACTTGAGTTTCCCCAGCAATGTTTGGACTTTTTTAGTTTTACTTTCATGTTGAAAAATGTATTTCTGTGCTCCATTGCCAAGTTAAAGACACGTGCAACCAAGTGATTATATGCAAAGTTCTCTCAAATGTACAAAGTAAACCAAAAAACATAAGGAATATATTTTGAATCTTTGGCTCACAGGATCATTATAGCAATAGATGTGATTTTTTTAAGTTAACTCTGTCCTAATCAGAAACATTAACTCCATTACATTGCAGAAACATAGGTTATCTTGTGACTTGAAGGAAGATAATGTGCATCATTCTTGCCAGCATATAAAACTCTGTGTATAGGCCTCTTATAGTATTTCTGAATTTACTAAAATATGATAAAATGTGACATTATTACAAATTATGGTATATACATATGTCTTACTAGTGAATTGCCCGTCAAGAATGACAGTTGAATGGTGTCTTCCTTGATGGCATTGTGCATCTAATTGTCTTCCCACAGCAGGATTTTCTTGGGACTGATTTGCATGGTTTTCCTGATTACGTGTGTATTTAATTGTCTTCTCACAGCAGCCTCCTCTTGTGAATCATTTGCACAGTGTTCTTGATGGTGTTGTGCATCTAATTGTCTCCTCATAATAGCCTCCTCTTGGGACACATTTGCACGGCTCTTGATGTCACTAAGTCCAGCCGCCTTCTTCGTGTAGCTTGGTCCTCAGGGCTTAGTTCATCTGTCTGTGTGTCTGTCTGTCCGTAATGCTCTTTAAAGATGCCAGGAGCCTGGTACAGCTGGGAGGGCAGAGGGAGGAGCCAGCTGAGGAAAAGAGGGAACTGGGCTCTTGGCTACTGTGAGGCTCCTTTCTTGATGGTGTTGTGCATCTAATTGTCTTCTCACAGTAGCCAGGAGCCTGGCTTCCACTTTTCCTCACCTGGTCCCCCCCTCTGCCCTCCCTGTCACGCTGGGCTCCTGGCACCTTTAAAAAGTATTACAAACAGACAGACAGATGGACAGGCTAAGCCTTTTATATATATATGGGCGTAGTCTGTCCATCTTCAATTATATAGGGCTTAATATAATACTATACTATATATATTAGTTTTTTTGCAACCACAAAGTAAACTTAGCCTTTAGCTTATATTCCAGCTCTATTATTTAGGAAATAAAAGTATTCTTATTTTAATGCATCTGTACATATTAAACATTTTCATAATGAAGGTGCTTACTGTTGGGATCTCTTAATTTACTGGAAGAGGAATTGTGGTATTTTAACCTGGCTCAACAGGATCTGTATAGATTGGGTGCTCCAGCGGTGTTTTTGGCACTTTTATCTAATAGCTGATTCAATCAAGCATTAGATAAAAGTGCCAAAACGCCCTGCTGAAGCACACTATGCAGACATTGGGTGAGCAGAGTCAAAGTAATGCCATGGTTCTGCTGTGCTCGGTGCAGGGGCACGCCAAGCTGAAAGTAAAGTGCTTTTTCCCCCCATGTTTGTAAGCAGCCTGTGGGTATTTATACACATACCTTTTCATCCTACCATGTGCCGGAGATCCACTGGATTGAAGCAGACTCGATTATTTGAGCCTGCTCCACACACAAACTGGCATGCACTGTGCTGTGTTGTGCAGTTGTATAAGTGGCAAAATGTGCATCAACATGCAGAAAATGGTGGTAGAGTGCTTTTGAACTAAAACAACTTAGATATGTTTTAGTTTAAAAGCATGCTGCTGCCGCTTTTCTTAGTACTTGCATGCATTTTGCCACTTATACAACTGTATGCTCTGCAGCACCAGGCATTTTTAAAAGCACCCAATGCTGCAGTGCAAATGTGTACAAATGCCTGATACATTTTAAAGTACCTGTGCCCTAGTGTTTTAGTTGTCAGCAGTATATAATACATTACACTCTTTTCTTTTCTTTTTTTTTTTAATGTCTCATAGCAGATGTTACATTTATGATGTGGTTAACATTTTAATCATACCATAAATATCAACATGCCATGCATTCAGCCAATGAGTTTTCCATTTAATAGAACACTATCCACAAAGATGTTCTACATGTAATGTAGTGTAGAGCATCTTTGTGGCTGGTTTGTGTGGTTCCATAAATTGAATGTGTGGCATATCCTACCTGGAACTGCCCCATCCTGATTCCAACAGTCAGTTGCAGATTTATCCATAAGCAGCATCAGCGTTAGGACAGGTGCAGCCTTAGGTTCAGAACTCAGCCGGGGGCACCCAGTCCTGATGCTGACAATCGTGTGATGGTTAGCATTGGAACTGGGCTGACAAGGGGTGCTGGGTATATGGCTTGCAAGGGGGTCCCTCCTGGCCTTGCAGTCTGTGTGCCTGGGATTTTTTCAGGTGACCCAGCACATTTGATGCCTTGCCCAGAAGCCCCTGCAGGAGCTGCAGAAAAAAGCAGTTAATCTGCCAGGTCATGGCGAGCGAAGCTCCCTTGCAACCCATGAACCCAACCACCTGCTGTAAAGACCCTTGCCCCACAGTTCCTGCAACCTGGCACTTACCATGAGAGCCTTACCCTGCAGCTTCTGAAGGGCAAGCTTCTGTGGAAGCTGCAGGGCAAGGAAGTTAGCATGCTGGGCTGGTCTGTGGCAGGCTGGGATGCCATGTGTGCAACATTAATCTCCATGGTGGGGGCATAATCCCTTGGCTGCCCCTGACGGGAACTTGGCAAGCCACATTTGGGTTGCAAGGGTCTTGTTAAAGTAATGGTGCAATTAGAATCAGTCCCCAGCTCCAATCTCACATCCAACAGCACCCTTAGAGACAGAAATAATTAAAAGTACATATCCCAGAGCGGTGCTGGGCCCAGGTGACAGCTGGAGCAACCCTGAGCTGCCAGATAGCATGTGGCGCCACATGGTGCCCTGCCGAGCCAGGCCACACCCATGTGATGCAGCAGTGTAGTGTCAGGCAGCTGGTGCCAATCCTTGCTGCCCCACACAACATGGGAAGGCTGTGCCACAAGGCTCCAAGCACCCAAATTGCCGCTGCCACTGCTGGTAAGCTTGAGCTGTGCAGGGATGGAGAAGCAATCAGGGAGCTGGGGAGAACGGGAAATGAGAGAGCAGGGGAAGTGATTGGGGAGCAGAGGAAATGAGGGGAGAGCTGGGGAGAGCACGGGAAATGATCAGGGAGCAGGGGAAATGAGGGGAGCAGGGGAGAGCTGGTGAGCAGGGGAAACAGCTGGGGAAACGATCGGGGAGCTGAGGAAACAATGGAGTGAGCGAGAGGCTGGGGCCAGGCCAGGGGGCCCCATAGTCTTCTCCCCCCCTCCAGCTATCCCAACCTCCCTACTTACCTGGCACAGAGCTGGGTCCAGGTCCCTTCTGCAGCCTGTACTGCTGCTTGCCCTGCATGGGCAGGTAGTGTGCTTCAGCACTAGGGCAAGGGCCAGTCATAGAGATGCTCTGGCTGGCTACTAGAGCATCTCTGTGCAAAACCGAGCCTCCAGTTGCCTTGCGGCATGGTTGGGGGACCGTGCCCTGCCGTGCTTTTATTGCCCAGGTTTTTTTTGTGGGGGTTGACCCCTGTTATCCAGGTATCTAATTTTGCCCCTGTGCTGAAAGTTGTAGTGTGGGGGGAATGTTTTTTTGTTCTGGCACCTCCTCTTGCAGCATCTCAAAGGGGTTTCAGATGCTGCAAGAGGCACGTGCACACTTGTCTGGACGTGCCCTAAGGGTTCAAAGATATTTGTAATTATCTCTAAAACAGGCTACTGTCCTAACATACGTGACCTCATTAAGTTGTAATTAGTGATTATCTCGGTGTCAGCTCATGCAGAAGGACCATAGAAAACTGAAAGAGAGCTACTTTAGTTCCAGTTTGTAGGGAACAAGAGGAGTGCTTATCACACTGTAGTAAGAAAAGCTAAGGAAGAAAACAAGATACAGACATTGGATCCTTGGCTGTGATGATTCGCTGCTCTAATACACTCTGTCCTGCTGAAGAGCAGAATGGAAGCAGTTCGTTTCTGCCATCCTGAGGCTGCAGTAGTTTCTGTGAAGTGACTTCAGTAAGGGCATTTATACATATACCTTTTTGTCCCACAACACACCAGAGATCTTCCGCTTTGGAGCAGACTTGATTAATTGAGTCTGCTCCACACATGAGCTGATGCGAACTGCACAGTGCTGTGTGCAGTTGTATAAGCAGCAAAATGAATGTCAGCAGGCAAAAAATGGCGGTGCATTTTTGAACTAAAACACCTCTGAGTTTCAGTTCAAAAGCATTCCACCACCATTTTCTCAGTGCTGATGGACATTTCGCCACTTCTACAACTGCAGGCATTGCAGCATCAGGAGCTTTTCAAAGTGCCCAGTCAGTGCTGCAGCGCTTACATATGTAAGTATTAGGCCTGTGTGAAGCAGCAAGTATTTGCTTTGGATTTGGCCAATTTGGAGGGATGGTGATTCAGTTCGGTGATTCTAATCACTGTCCTGATTCAGATTCAGAGCTTTGGCCATATACTATAATGGAGAATCACTAAAATACCTATAACTTTGTCATTCTTTTACAGATTTGGATGAAAACAGCAGGGATGGTAGCCCCTTCTAAGGGCATGAAGTCTGTCAAGTTTGAAGGAGATATGGGTCCTATCAAGGTGCAGGGTTTCTGTGAAAGTGCACCTCAAATTGTTGAAAGCAAAACTCATATCACTTGTGTGTGTTAAGGCAGAGAGGGATGAAAACAGGAAGGATGGTAGCCCCTCATGAGGGCATGAGGCCTTGCTGCAAGCCTTCTGAATCTCCAGATCTCTCTGAATCGATTCAGAGGCTTCTGATTTGATCCAGACCTTTTAATGGTTCTCCCAATTTGATTCAGAGATTCAGCTGCCAAACCAGGCTGAATCTCCTCCAAATCAAATCCGCTACCGAAGCTTTGCATAGCCCTAGTAAATCTGCCCATGGACTTTGCTTATAAGGGGAGACTATTCTACCCCTATTACATTGGGAAGACTCTTGAATAAAGCTTGTTTCTTTCTACAAGAAGGAACCTACCAGCCTGGAAGGAGCTGCTCCTGACTTCTTGGCTGCAGTTGCCTCTAGCCCCTACTGGTAGCTAGTTTGCACTGTATTCCTTTCACCCAGTCTGACTTGTTGGTGGAAAGGGAGTTCTACTACTAGATTGATCAAGATGGTGGTAACAAGATGACCGACCTAGTAGTAGAACTTCCTTTCCACCAGACCTTTTGAAAGGCAAAAACAGTGATGCAGGAGTGTGTGATCCCTAATTCTAACTGCTCCTATTTGAGCTGCTGATGCCTACTTTAAAATATAAAGTTAAATTTTAACAGTTACTATTTCACTTTTTTAATTATTTCAGAATTCTTGGAATAATTCTGTAGTTCTAATTAGCAGTTACTCAAGTTTATTTTACAGTTTAAGTGTCTGAAACCATTGCAAAGCTATAAAATTACTTACAAGAAAGAACTACATCTGATAAAGTTACTCTGTATATTAGAAATATCAGTAAGGAAATTAGTTGTCACAACCTTATCAAGAGAAAACAGGAGTCATCAGCAGTTTGTGGGTCTGTTTCTTTGTTATTCTAGTAAGTTGTACATAAGTGATGCAAAGAATACCTTCCACGTAGGTTGGCAAGTCAGTCAATTGACTGGTCAAATATTGTCAATTGACCATTGAATTGACTGAATATTTTTGACTGGTCAAAGATTATAGCAGTTTAAAAAAAAAAAACACCAAACCCCTACATTTTTTGTACAGCTACTCCTCACTTAACGTCATGGTTACGTTCTTGAAAAATGCAACTTTAAGCAAAATGATGTTAAGCTAATCTAATTTCCCCATAAGAATTAATGTAAATAGAGGGGGTTAGGTTCCAGGGAATTTTTTTTCACCAGACAAAAGACATTACATATATATACAGTAAACGTTTTAAATAATTTTAAACAAACAATTTAATACAAGTATAAGTTTTAAATCATTTATACAATCACAATGAAGTCAAAATGTTCAGGGAATACTTTTACCAACACAATGTAGACAACAATGGCTGCCACACTGAAGTGGGAGCGTTGCTTGGCCTACGTCACAAAGTAGTTACCTACTAGCAGGCAGTAGCCAAACAACATTATAACCGAACGTTGCTCGACTTTAAACGAGTATGGTCTCTAATAGATCAGTGACACAATGTTAACTGGGACAATGTTAAGTGAGAAGTTACTGTAGCTTTCTTGACAGAAATATGATTTTTGTTTTTGACACACTTAATGGAAAATTTGTGCTTTTTCTCTCTATTATTTGAACTCCCCTCTTGTCAGCAGGGAGGCGGAAAGGGATCTGGGGGTCATCATTGACTCCAAGATGAACATGGGCCGGCAGTGTGGAGAGGCAGTAAGGAAGGCCAACCGCACCTTGGCATGTATCCACAGATGCATCTCGAGCAGGTCCGAGGAGGTGATACTCCCCCTCTACGCAGCACTGGTCAGGCCGCAGCTGGAGTATTGCGTCCAATTCTGGGCGCCGCACTTCAATAGGGATGTGGACAGCATGGAGAGGGTCCAGAGGAGGGCCACTCGTATGATCAGGGGACAACAGGGCAGGCTCTATGAGGAGAGGCTACGGGACCTGAACCTGTTCAGCCTCCAAAAGAGAAGGCTGAGGGGGGATCTTGTGGCCTGTTATAAGCAGGCATTGGGGAAGTCACTGTTTCCCTGAGCACCGCCAGGAGTGACCAGGAATAACGGTCACAAGCTGGCAGAGGGTAGGTTTAGGCTAGATATCAGGAGGCGCTACTTCACGGTCAGGGCGGCTAGGGTCTGGAACCAGCTTCCAAGAGAAGTGGTGCAGGCTCCTACCCTGGGGGTGTTTAAGAGGAGGTTAGATGAACATCTAGCTGGGGTCATTTGACCCCAGTATTCTTTCCTGCCATGGCAGGGGGTCGGACTAGATGATCTGCTCAGGTCCCTTCTGACCCTACAAACTATGAAACTATGAATTGATTCCCTACCTTAAAGGACCTATAGGATTATAACTAAGTTTTCTTCCCCTCTGTCCAACTTACTCCTTAGTTCAGGAGCCAGGAAAAGGGTAATAGTAGTGGCTTGAAGACGCCTTCTTTATTCTTTAGGACATCTAGAGTACGCTTTGGTTTTTTTTGTTAAGTCTGCATCAGTGAGAGGCCACATCAAGAGGTATGAAGGAATAGGTCTGGCTCTCACCCCTGGGACTCCAGGTTCCTGTAGTGCATGTTAAGGACCTGACTGAGAAGGACAGTAAGGACTATAATTTTGAGATAGCTGATCCATGCTGAAACCTCCAAAAATAGCCTCATCAGGAACATACTCCCACATAGAACAAATTTAGTTACTGTATCTATATTCAGAAAAAGATGCTTTCAATCCCTTATTTAAAGAATAGAGCAGCATTAACAGCTCAGTAAGCAGCAATCTGGAGATACCTACATTTGCTGCTTATGGATAGTGTTAACACGTGTATTCACATCTTTCAAAATGGTGCATCTTAGGTCTCTCTTACAATATTCATAACCAGTGATGATTATGGGCACTGATAAGAGTAGGCATCCTAAACTGATGGGAGTCCCTTGAATACAAGTGAAAAATTCACTTTCTGAATTAGATTCCTACAAAGGGGAAAGCCTATCTGGAAATCCTATTTGGCATATTTTTTAGTTGCATTGCAGTGTTGTGGTGGGATACTAAGGGAATTAATAAAATGAGCAAAATTAGAGGGCTTCCATAGCTGCTAGAAAAGGTGGCTGTCAAATTCCTTCATTGTCTGTGTCCAGCGAAGTAAGACGCTACTTCCATTCTGTAATTGTGGTCTTCACCAGAATTTTATTTGGTGCTTTGTGCAGGAATCTAGTTATAGTCATCAGTCACTTGGTAGTATTGAGACTTCATCCACCTAATACAGCAGTTCAGAAATGTTTTGTCAATAATTCTATATAGCTTTTAATTTTCCATTTCAAATTTAATTATTCAGTTTGGTTCATGTAAAAAAAAAGTTGATTTTTTTTTCCCTAACTCTACACATCTCTATTTTTGTTGTGCATTTCTAAGGCTATGCACAAGACATCTTTTACTTGGATACTCTGCACTAAATACTTTTTGTACTGCAAATAAAGTGCATGAGGTAATATTTGAAATGTATTATACCTCTAGATTCCAATATTCTGTTTTGTATATTTTACATAGTAATATAAATTAAATATATATATGCATATGTTTTGTGTAAGGACCTAAGGTTAGAATGTGAATGAAGGTAAGAGTTGAAATCAGAGAATGTAGGTTTGAGAGCTGAATTTTCTCTTGGTAGAATTTGCACTATGCTGTATGTCACTGGTTCTCAACTGGGGTGCTGTGGCACCCTAGGAGTGCTGTGATGCAAGTGCTGCTACCATAGGCAACGAGGTGAAACTGCGTCATGTACAGGGTTGCAGTATGCACACAATCCTGCTGTATTAGGGCTTTCTTCAAACTCTTAAATAGAACAGGAGAGCTGGCTTAGACTATAGCATGTCCCAGTCGGCACCCACCCCATGCTTCTCTGAGAAACAGAGGTGCAGAGGACAGTTCCACCTGCACATTTCTGTTTCCAGGAGGAGTGTGGGGAGGCTGGACCAGGAAGGGTTACAGCCCAAGCTGTCCTGCTTAAGAATTATCGGAGAGCTCTAATGCTGGAGGAACATGCCACAGCCCTTCCTAAGCTATAGGGCAGTTTGTGCTGAAGCACTGGTAAGTTGAGACACCACCAAAAGTGGTTCTCAATGGGGTTTACCAACACATTCAAAGAAGTGATGGAGAGGTACTCTGACTCTGAAAAGGTTGAGAATGACTGGTTTACGTGTATGCAGTGTTAGACATTAGGAAATTTACATCTTATAGATTAAATCAGAAAAGCATAAGCTAACCATTTTATGCTGCTTGGGAAGAAAATTAGTCTAGCTTGAGGAAGTCACCATTTTCAACTCTCTAATTTGATACTGTTTGGAGCAGTTAGCATAACTCTGTTTATTTCTGTAAAGCTCTTAGCATATTTTTGATGCTCAAAACTAATAAAGATTTAAAATCTGGAAAATCCTCCTCTAAGGCCACCTTCCTTTTGAAAAATGCCTCCTTTGTTTAAAACTACATTAATATGTGTATTTCTTTTTCAATGTCTTTGTTTCTGGCTTCATTTATGTGCTGACTGTGTAGACACAGACAATGGTAGTGATACCCATGTAGAAAACTTTAAACTCTAAACACAGATTACAAACCTCAGGATCACTTGTTCTCTCCTGCTTGAGTGGGAAGCAGTATTTAGTTGTTGGCATATGATAGTATGAATAATTATTTTTCTACTGGCATAGTGCATGAAACATGTTTAGTGTAATTACATATTAAATTAAATTGTTGCACAGTAGGTTCATAATATCACTACTTTAATGGGAAACTTAGACTCAGACTGAATATTGAAATCCTTTTGTGCATGTATGTGTGTATATTTTACCTTTAACCTATTTCCACCAATGCATCAGGGAAAATTTTGCAATGCATTCTATTTTGAAGCAATTTTGTTTCATGTTATATTTTCAGTATTTGTTTCCCTACGTTTTATTACTAGATACATTTGTATAAAGCATTGGAATAAATTGCTGAAGGCTCATCTTTGCCTATTTTTTTTAATTTCACCTGAAACCAGTCATTTATTACATTACAAAGCTGGCTATAGTCAGCTGACAGTGATGTTGTGGAGTTCGGATTCAAGTTTAGATGAAAAAGAAGAAAGGCATCTTGGTCCCCTTCTTTGCAATAGTGTGTTTTAAGAAAGAACACTCTTAGTACAGATTTTAGGTACAGAAAAGTTCTTGGATTTAAATCAAGATGGCAGTTCGTGGGCTGCCAGTGGTCTATGGGCCCCAGTAGCTGTCACTCCTGCTGCTATGTGGCGGGGTCCTTATGTTGTCCATGTGGCAGAGGCACCATGCACCAATGCCATTCCCTTGGGGGCAGGGAGTTGTGGACCACTGGAAGTTCCCAAACAGGAGGAGGGGATGGGGAACTGCACATCCCTGGTGTAGCAAACAGAGACCGGGGGGAGTACAGGAATCTCAAAGTAGTGTGCTGTCTGCATGGTGTGCAGCCCCTGGCATACTAAAATTGAACAGCCCTCGGTTAATAGTACAATAATGTCAGGTCTACTTTCTCTTCCTTCAGCTGTTCTCCATATCGATGCCTCTGCCTGTCTAGTTTTAATTCCCTTCAACTAAGTAAAATGAACTTTTACGCTGTCTGCTGTATTTTAAAGTAAATTCAGGTACATTCAAAATAACTGTTATGGTTGTGGATGAAAGTAAGGGCTTGTCTACAGTTGGAGTTATATTGAAATAGTTGTTCAGAAATAGTTAATGAAAAAAGCTTTAACTAAACTGGAATAAGTGTCCACAAAGTGAGGTATCTAGGGATAACTGTTGCACTCTAATCCAATTTAACTTTCAAGTTTAGACAAGCCTCTGTTATCAAATGTCCTCTAAGTCACGTGTGCAGAATGGATCTTTTAGTCTTAGTCTATTTTCTAGCATTAAGTTGTGGCAAAGCTGCTGTCACATTTGGCATTAGTGGATATAGTATTGATGTTGTTGATAGGCAAATGGATGCAGAGACTGAAACCACCTCTAGAAGTAGTCCTTCTGGCACAGTTTGAGGCACAAAAAATTGCCAGTGGAATGGGAGGTACTTCTCTGCCTGTGTTTATCACATTTGTGGATAAAGAGAAATGTCACCTCTTAGCCTTCCAAAGTCAATACCTGAACTGAGCACTAAGTCCACTACAAATAAATATATATGTGTGATTTAATGATGTGGTCCATTTTCTGTTGCAGCATTAGGATTTGAATTTTGTTTCAGTATACAGCTCCCATGTAACTTCTTTCCTCTTCTATAAAAAGACTCACATGCTCTATCTACATGAGCATGGGCATACGTCTCCAGCAGCACAAATTTGTGCTGCTAGTTTGTCCTGCAGTGCATGCCCCTGCTTGTGTGGTTTACATGTGCTGCAGAGGGGCTGGCTAGGGCAATGCAGGACTAGTCAGAAGGCAGCCCCCATGCTGAGGCACTCTGCGCCCCAGCTAACCGGGGAGCAAAGCCCCCACGCCATTCTCCGGCTGGCTTAGACTCAGTGTGCCTTGAGACTGGGGGAGCAGGCAGCTCCGTGGGCTGGATGCTCCCATGTCTCCACGTGCCTGAGCCTGCAGAGTCCTTGCACTGGGGCACGTGGAGACAAGGGCTGCCTGCTCCCCTGTCTCAAGGTGCTCCAGCCAGCCAGGGAACAGCTGACTGGGGCACAGATTGCCTCGATCGGGGTTGCACAGTGCATGGAGATGGAGGATCAGACAATTCATCTCCGCATTTGTCCCACGCACAGCACTTTAGCATGCTTTGTGCCATTTTTTTGCAGGGGGGTGGGGTTTGTGAACAGGAAATCCTTTGCCCAAGCACTGTTTATCAGTTGCACAGCACACGGTTCAACATGCAACATGTGCAGTTTGTAGCACTGCAAAGAGGTTTGCGGTGCCACAAACCGTATATGCCTATATATATGGATCTGGCCATAAGGAGTAGTCCTTAAATATAAATATCCCTGCTGTACACATTAGCACCAGTAGCCAGCAGCTGCAAATGATACCTTTTCTTAATCAAGGGAAAGAAAATAAAAAACTAAAGCACTTAGGGAGAAGTGCTCCTAAGCAGAACAGCGTTAGTGCTTCACGTTCTGTGGCAGGTTGAATGTGACTTTTTCACATGAAAAATGAAGCTCAAGAATGCTTTAACAAAAGCAGTTTTTACCTTTTGTAGAACTTCAGTAACTGGTCAATTATTGTTCCCCAGGAAATTTGTAGCCAGCTTACAAAAAAACTATGGAGGATGTGTGAACAATGTCCCACACTCATCTGCTAGTATTAATGGGAGTTCAGTAGCTAAAATCCCTCAAATCCTTCTTTTCATTGCCTTCTGTCAAGCTAAGCAGCACCAGTAAGGCCAAACTCACTGTTTCTGGAAACTAGTATATTTGCCCATGAATCCCTGGCTCCATTCTGCCAAGCCTGGGTTTCTAAGGTCCTTTCCCATCCTTATATAGCTAGGCCCTGCTTAGCTGCCCAGGTCAGAAGAAAGCAGGTGCATTCAGAGCAGCATGTCTGAAAAATCCCTTGAACGCCCATGGGAAAACAGATGCCTAAGATTGGCACTGCTATTAGAAACTTAAATAAATCATGATAGAAGCCATGTACAAAAAAATGGAGGCGCACTTCAGAGATGTATTTGAACTCCGACTTTCTGCTTTTGGTTCCATGGGCACATGAAGCTAGTATCCACTTATAAGGATGACATACGGGTCCAAATGCAGTAAATATTCAAAGGTATATAATCAAGCATTTCTGTGTTTACTTTACATCCCAGAATTGTTCCCTTTGGCACTAATTCTGCAGTCATTGTGCTTATTTTTCCTTCCAAGGGCAAATGCCTATATTTGAATGGGCTAATTACTAAATTGGCCATCAGCTAGGAGGTGCATATTAAGCCTTTACAGCCTGTTTTTAGTTGGGGGTCTGCTTTTAATGGTACCTGGAATAATCTGAACATCTTCTGTATGTTGGCTTTAATGTTTCACTCTGAGGTCTGTGTTTTATATTTTAGTATGCAAACACTTGCCTATATTTAAACAATTATATTCTTCATTTGTGTTCCATTTCACTGAGTTGGAGGCACTATATTATGATAGTTTGTTATCATTTTATTTGGCTCAAAGTTTTATATTTATTAACCCAAAGGTCTCTAAGTATGAAACGCACTCTGCCAAGAAGGCAGTTGTATACATACTGTTGAATTTCTTATATTCGCACAGTTCAGGCCCAATCTCCAGCCTTTGCTCATGAGAGTGATCCTTACTCTTGTTTTTCATATAAGCGCTTCTGATGCATTTAAATATTACTCAGATGAGTAAAAGTTCTGGAGGCTGGGTCCATATATATAAATGGTTTAATATCTTTTTGGAAAGTCAGCTAATGCCTTAGGCTACTAACTTGAAACCAATTTGCTTTCTTCTTCAAAAGAAGTGAATTACATGTGTACACGCTGATTGTTTTCTTCATAAATAAAGCTTATTCTGACAAAATGTTAGATCATTTAATCTGAGTTGTACAATTATATTTAATTAATTTCAATTTCTTTGTATTACTGACAGTTTTATAACTGAATTTCAATATTTGTTGATATCAGGTTATAGAAATAATGTATAAATAAACATTTATTTTACCCATAGTATTTACTTTACAAAATCAATTTGTTTCCTTTCCCTTGTGTTGCAAAACAGGAAAAATAAATAAAAATAGAGGAAAATGATTTGCCTGCATTCATTGACCTTTTGCGCATTTATTTAAAAACCAGAGAAATAAAACATAAAATATGCCTTCAGAAGAATAGTTTGAAGGTATTTCTATCACTGTTCGCTTTAAAAAGTGGTTATTCCAGATGTGTTTATATTGAGAATTGCTTGAGATCTAAGTTGCCTTTCCCAAGGAAATACTTTATTATTATTATTATTATTATTGATATTACCGAAGTGCCTGTGAGCCCTAGTCATAGACCATTACTTCATTTTACAAGGTGCTGTTCACAGAATAAAAAATATGCCTTGCTCCAAAGACATCACGATATAAGTACAAAAGAAGAGAAAACAGATGGAAATTACCCCATCTCTCAGCATACATCTGTTTTATTCTTATAGTAATTTTGACAACTATGTGAGGATTACAGTATAGCTGTAAGAAGCATTCTTCCAAGAAAAAATATTGTCAAAGTTTTTATAAAAATAAAATGTAATAAATATTATAGTTTGCATCTCCACTATATTGGCATAGTTAGGGTTAACATTTCTTTAATTTAGTTATGCTGACAATAGATTTAATAGTTTAAGAATGTTCTGTAAATTTATATAAACTCTATTATATGGACTGAAGTTTTTATAAACTCTCTTTAACTTTTGAGACTGGGGAGAGAGGAATGCTTATAAAATCGCTATACTATGTCCAGCATAGTCCACAGTCAGTAGTTATTTAAAAATGGATAAATGATTTGTTAAATTTTGAATCTTTTTATTCATGAATTATCTAAGCTAGATCATGATTTTCTTGTACTTTTTAATTCAGAGCTGTTTGCTAGATTGGTGTTGGCTTATGGTTTCTTCAGAAGCAGTTTACTAGAGGTATCCAATAATTAGAAATATTTGATTGGATACGTAGATTGCATAATACATTTTTATATCTTCATTGGATAAATGAGTGAATAAACTTGTGTAAGCAATTTTGATTTCCCATCCCCCCCGTTATGTTATAATATGATATTCAATATATGTCAAAGTAAATTGTTACCAGTAAATTTGCTTGGAATATTTTTAGCAATCTAGCAGAAAAGAAACATAATGATAACCATTCTAACTTTGTTTTCGTCATCACCATCATAGTAATACTAATCCCAGAAAAAACATTGGAAACATTTGGCCAGTTCTGGTGTTTTATCAAGATGTGAAAGCTGATTATCATTATTAATTTCATTATAGAGAATCTAACCTTTAAAAAAATTAAGTACTTTTTTCCATTTGTCGTTTACTATTATTTTAGTATGCATCTAGTCAGATCCTGCAAGATGGGCTAGAACTTTCTGGCCAGTGAATCCAGGCCATCTGCAAGCCAGATGTGGCTGATGGTCCCGATCTGGCATGGGGCAGTCATAGCAGGGCCCTGTTCAGCTTTGCAGAGTGAGGCAGGAGGCATCCTAGCTTTAACCTGGCCCTGTGGCGGGGAGGGAGAGGGTGTGATCCAACCTTGTAGGAGAGGGGGTGAGGGAAAGGGGCATGGCCCAGCCTCAACACAGCCTGGCAAGGGGCGAAGATGGCATGGCCCAGCCACAACCTAGCCCCTCAGGGAGGAGGGGGTCATGGCCCAACCCCAGCCCGGCCCCACAGGCAGAAGGGGGCTTGTGACCTAGCCCTGCAGCGGGGGAGGAAGGGGCTTGACCCTGTCCCAGTGCAGCACCACAGGGGGTGTGGGATGGCTTCATCCAGCCTGGGAGGTAAGAGGGTGTAGGTTGGCTTCATCCAGCAGCAGGGGAGAGGGGAGGAGGGGCATGATCGGGCCCCAACCTGCTGCACAGGCCTCAGGGTTTGAGAGTTTAGCAGCAGGGGAGGGAGGGAGGCTGGCTGTATTTATTGCCACCACTCCCCTGCCACCAAATGTCCTGATCCGTGGAGAACCCCATGGGCTGGATACCTCGTGTTCTATGGGTCACATTTGGTCTGCTGGCCAGAGGTTGAACATTCCAATGCCGTTTATGCTCCAAAGCTACAAAATATGTGAAATGTGTGAATTGTAAAAATTTTAGTTATAGTGATCACAGGAGACCAGGAAAATTATGTTCATAGTGCTGAATGCACTTTTTTTCCCTGCTGTACACAAACTGCCATGTCATTTAACTTAGTCATGTTCAGTTATAATAAAAATGTCATTAGGTAGAATAACCATTAACTCAAGTAAGATCTGAGGGTACTCGGTACTTCACAGGAGTTGCCTGGCACCTTTCAGAATCAGGCCTGTAATCCTCACAAACCCTTGTCCATAAACAGCTTTTTTTTTTTCCTAATGGTTTCATAGTTTCATAGTTTGTAGGGTCGGAAGGGACCTGAGCAGATCATCTAGTCCGACCCCCTGCCATGGCAGGAAAGAGCACTGGGGTCAAATGACCCCAGCTAGATGTTCATCTAACCTCCTCTTAAACACCCCCAGGGTAGGAGCCTGCACCACTTCTCTTGGAAGCTGGTTCCAGACCCTAACCGCCCTGACCGTGAAGTAGCGCCTCCTGATATCTAGCCTAAACCTACCCTCTGCCAGCTTGTGACCGTTATTCCTGGTCACTCCTGGCGGTGCTCGGGGAAACAGTGACTTCCCCAATGCCTGCTGATCCCCCCTGACTAGTTTATAACAGGCCACAAGATCCCCCCTCAGCCTTCTCTTTTGGAGGCTGAACAGGTTCAGGTCCCGCAGCCTGTCCTCATAGGGCCTGCCCTGTTCTCCCCTGATCATACGAGTGGCCCTCCTCTGGACCCTCTCGATGCCGTCGACATCCCTCTTGAAGTGCGGCGCCCAGAACTGGACGCAATACTCCAGCTGCGGCCTGACCAGTGCTGCGTAGAGGGGGAGTATCACCTCCTTGGACCTGCTCGAGATGCATCTGTGGATACATGCCAAGGTGCGGTTGGCCTTCCTTACTGCCTCTCCACACTGCCGGCCCATGTTCATCTTGGAGTCAGTGATCACTCCCAGATCCCTTTCCGCCTCCGTGCTGACAAGAGGGGAGTTCCCCAACCTGTAGGTATGGTGCCGGTTGTTCCTCCCAAGGTGCATCACCTTGCACTTGTCTGTGTTGAAACCCATCCTATTCTCGTCCGCCCACCCTTGTAACCTGTCTAGGTCAGATTGTAGCCTGTTGCATCCTTCCAATGTTCCCACGTCCCCCCACATCTTAGTGTCATCAGCAAATTTGAACAGGGTGCTTTTTACCCCCTCATCCAAATCGCTGATGAAGATGTTGAACAGTGTGGGCCCGAGGACCGAGCCCTGTGGAACCCCGCTGCCCACGTCCTTCCAGGTTGAGAAGGACCCGTCTACTATCACCCTCTGGGTGCGGCCCTCCAGGCAGTTGGCGATCCATTTGACTGTGTGGGTGCCTACACCACAGCCCCCTAGTTTCTTAATGAGAACAGGGTGAGAGACAGTGTCAAAAGCCTTCCGGAAGTCCAGGAAGACTATATCCGCTGCTACCCCTGCATCTAATGATCTGGTGATCTAATCGTAAAAGGCCACCAGGTTGGTCTGACAGGACCTGCCACTGATGAACCCATGTTGGTTGCCCCTAAGCATGCAGTCTCCTGCTGGCCCCTCCTGGATGTGTGCCAGCATAATTTTTTCGAACAGCTTGCCTAGCATCGAGGTGAGACTAATTGGCCTATAGTTTCCCGGGTCTTCCTTCCTGCCTTTATTGAAGATGGGGACCACGATGGCCCTCTTCCAGTCCTTCGGTACCTCACCAGAGCACCACGAGTGCTCGTAAAGTTGTGCCAGGGGACTTGCAATGACCTCGGCCAATTCCTTTAGAACTCTAGGGTGGAGATCATCCGGGCCGGCTGACTTGAATACGTCCAACCCCTCCAGAAGCTCCGTAACTAAATCCTCACTAACCCGTGGCCCAGGTGTGCCTCCCCCAGGGCCTGAGGGGGGCCCAGCAGGGAGGTGGCTGTTTTGGTCCCTACTTAGGAAGACGGAGGCAAAGAAATCGTTAAACATGTTAGCTTTGCCGTCTGGTGTGACGACCACGTTACCCATGTCATCCTGCAAGGGCCCCACATTACCCGGGACTTTCTTTTTACCCCCTATGTATTTAAAAAAAAACTTCTTATTGTCCTTTATCTGGGAAGCCAGTCCCAGTTCCATCTCTGCCTTGGCCTTCCTAACTGCCCCCCTACATCCCCGAGCAACTACAGAATAGCCCTCCCTGGTGATGACCCCTGCTTTCCACTGGGTATAAGCCTCCTTTTTAGCAAGGAGACCTTCCCGGATTCTTTTGGTGAGCCACAGAGGCTTGTGTGCTCTCCTGCTCCCTTTGATCCTCGTTGGGATTACCTTCCTTTGGGCTTGGAGGATCGTCTCCTTAAGGAGCGACCACTCTCCTTGGACACCTGGCTCCCCACCCCCCCGGGACCTCAGCGCTTCTCCAACTATCCTCCTTAGCTTGTTGAAGTCTGCCCTCCTAAAATCCAGGGCCGCTGTTGAAGGCTGTCCCCTTCTTGCTATCTCTGGATCTACTTCCATTAGTCGTGGCAATTTTGAGATATGCTAGTTAGAGCAATGATGTTTTAAATTGTGCATCATAAGGTATATGCAAATTAAACTATTATATGAAGCTAAAAGGTGTGAGCGAGTCAGTGTGCATCAAGCCAGTATTCTGTGATTAGTTCATTTGTGTTTTATTTAGGGATAAACTATTCATTCCAGTTTAGATTCCACTTGCCACAAGACACAGTAGGCAGACAACATAGTTACAGTGGGTCGGCTTGCCATGCAGTAAGTCCCCCTCACAACAATTTTTAACTGTAAATGGGTACTCGGTCATTCAGGCTGTGGAATCAAAGGTAGCCATATATGATGGCAGCCACATCACTTTCTTGTGTGCCATTCGTTAAGAAAGTGCTGTGCCCTAACCACGCTTGCCCAGTGGGACTTTTAGCTGGATCTTTCTTCCTGTCCATACATCTGCCGATACTGCATCTCTGAGCACTACTGGATGACACAGAGCTTAAATGTCTGTAGCTGTCTACCAGAGCTGAACAACTGGTAGTAATGATGTGAAATTCTTGGCAGAAAAAACTTTGGATAGATGCAGTCTATATACTTCAGCTGTTTCTCATTACCATCAGCTGAAATAAGGATGGAAAGAGCAACTAGAACTGACTAGAGCACTTTCAACATCATTTTAAAAAATATCATTTTGTCAGAGTGAAGACACTTCATTGATACAGATCAGTTCTGACAAAGTTTTAATGAAATAGAGTGCATACATCATGGCTATGGCACTTGCTTTGGATGTTTAAGATCTTGCTTTGCCTGATCCAGATTGATCTGGGATGAAAACTAATCTGAATCAGATAGTTTATGGGACAGGGGTGGGCAAAATACAGCCCTCCAGCCCACGGGACCTTAACAAAATTTAGAAAATTAATTTATATCTGCCTGTGGCCACCTGTCAAAGATGACAGGCGGCCAGCGGCAGCAGGACCCAGTGGGAGCCTGTGGCTGAGCAACAAGGGTAGCCCATCTCCACGCAGCCCCCCACCCCCTTCCCACCCTCAGCCCCCAACCAGAAGCCTCTGCTGCTTCTGGACCCATGCCCCTGGAGCATCTGAGTGGAAAATAAGGTAAAATTGGACAGAAGTGGTGGTTGCGGGGTGCGGTGGGGGCTGCATGGAGCGGCGCAGTGGCAGGGGGGCTGTAGGAGCAGTGTGGGAAGTGGCACCTGCGGGGAGCGGCGGGACCCACTTGATGTGCAGCAGGCACAGAGCCACAGTGGGCAGTGGAGCCATTGTGGTCCCCAGCGGGCAATGGGGCCGCAGCAGATCCCAGCAGGCAGCACAGTGGGCCCCGATGGGTGGCAGAGCCCCCAGCGGGTGGCGAAGCTGTGGTGGGCCCTAAGAGGCAGCAGAGCCATTGCGGGCCTTGGCAGTTGTTGGGGTTACGGTGGGTGGCAGAACTGTAGCCGGGCCCCAGTGAGTGGCAGGAGCCAGTGGGCGGCAGAACTGCAGTGGGACCCAGTAGGTGGCAGAGCCTCAGTGGGCAGTGGGGTCACAGCAGGCCCCTGCAGGCAGCAGAGCCACAGCCAGCCCCAGTGGGCAGAGAGGAGGCAGCAGAGCCACAGTGGGAGGTGGGCCCTGGTGGGTGCCAGAGCTGCGGCCGGGTAAGGCAGGACCCAGCAGGCAGCAAAGCCCTAGTGGGTAGCGGCACAGGAGCAGTGGGCCCCAGTGGGCAGCATCGCTGTGGGGGTCTCTGGCAGATGGTGGAGCCACTGTTGGGGCAGGTGGCGGAGTCACAGTGGGGCTGTGGCAGGCAGTGGGCCCTGGCGGGGGCTGCGGGAAGCAGCAGCCAAGCCTGCAAGAGGGAATGCAGGGAAAGGTGGTGGCGGGCAGAAACACAGAGCCTGTGCAAGTGCCCTGGGACTGGCAGAGACCCAGCGTGGGGTTGTAGAAGCACAGAGCCTGGGTATGGGGTCTGCCAGGCTGCATCACGTGAGGCTTACATACAGTGTGTTAGAGCTGCATGCTGTGGAGCTGGCAGCCTGGCCCCAGCTCTCTCAGCACACACTCAGCCACCATACTCACTCCCCACTCCATGTGTGCACACACACATGCACACTTTTCCCAGCCACACCACCACTTATACCCCCTTGCTGCCCACACAAAACACAGTAGGACTGTATTTTAACCTATTATGCAGCCATCTCTGGATGCACTTTTTGTAAACGCAGAAATCAGTAGACAGATATTTTTAAATAAAATTAAAATAGGCTAAAGTAGATGTTTTTGTGTGTGGGTGGGTGTATACATATATATAACTTTTTCATAGTTTCCAGATCACAGCACCCTTCCTCCCAAAAGGAGTACTTCCAGGGCAAAGAGAGGGACTTCCAATGACAAATGTCAGGGGCTAGGTCAGACTTCTGGTCCCAATATGGCGACCAGGGGCAGGGCAACTGTCAAGGAGTGGGGCTACCCATGTGGCCCTCAACAGCTTCCCAAAACTTGGTAAGTGGCCTTCTGCCCAAAATAATTGCCTGCCCCTGTTATGGGAGATCTGATTCAATTCTTGCTAAGCGAAGGTCCTAACCTTCAGAATGGATAACACCAACACAAAAGCATTACTTCCAGAACTAATGCAGACATTTTGATGTAGTTCCATTTTTGTGGGCTGAGATTCACTCCCAGACAACCCAATTCTGAAACCGCCCAAAAGTTGTGAAATGGAGTGGCCACCTTGTGCATGCTGTCGCTTCCTACAGTCTTCCAAACTTAGCTGACAAAGAGTGCCTAGAAGTATTTGAGCCACCTGATACTGTTAATTGTTGAAGAAAACATTGGTGCAAGAGCTGGTAAATTACTAAGCTTTGAGTTGTTTTCCTTTGTCTCCAAGGAAACTTTTCTTAAAACAGTTTTTAATCTCCAACATGGCAGAAAAATGTTCAGACTCACTTGTGTGCTTTTGTATCACAATATTGCCTCAGGCCAGCATCATTTCAGACATGTCAAAACTATCATACAGCACCAACTTGCTTCTGCTGTTCCTAATTATATAAAACGGAAGTACAAAATTGGATCCTGCTTCTGCTTATCTTGGACAAAACACCATGATTTCAGTAGGTGCTATGTTTAAGTAACAATTAGTCCTTAAGAACTTGCCTTCCCATTCTTCTGTTTTCAGAGACACTTGTTTCTCACTGTTTCTTCTATAGCTAATGGCCCACCCCTATAGTCAGCAGCATGTAACGAAGTATTGTGATGAGAATCACATCTGACTACCTTTGACTCCTCAGCCCAAATGACCAGGTATGCATTTTTACCTGTCAACTATGGATAGCCTTTGGCATTCATCTAGAGAAGGGTTTGAACTCATGGCCCTGAAGCCACAGTGAGACCCTTTAACTGCTCTGTCACCACACTCCTCACAATGCTGAGAAACCACGTGTAAATACAAAATTATTGGGTGTGCCTTCCTTCATGTAGCATGATCTTAAAATGTTTTTGTGGCACAATATCTAATGACTGTAGAGGGTGGCAGCATTTATAAGATTTTTAGTACAAAAGTGAGAGGAATGGTAAATGTATACCATATTTTCTCACTCATAATATGCCCAAGAATAAAATGCCTTGTTTTTGGAAGGCAGAATGATGAGAAAAAGATCTTTGCCTGTAGTAACTGAGTAGTGGCAGCTAGGGAGCCAAGCCTGCTTATTGTTCTGTTCCCTGTGAGTCATGTACAGATTTTAGTTTAACTCTTGTCAGTAATGGGCAAAAACATTTTCCATATTTCTTGCATATCTGCACACTGAAATTTCCAGCAGCTGTTTTTTTAGGGAAAAGTGTGTTGAATGTGAGGAAAATATGGCATTTAGCTGCTGGTCTCTTAAAAGGTCAATTCAGAAGGAAGGATGAAAGCTTAGTGTTCTGAGACGATTCAACTTGTACTTGCAGATGGAAATGGCAATCCTATGTAGAACATGATAAATCTAATATATAACATTGCAGGTGTACCATCAAACTTTGTTATGTGTTAACTAGGCTTTTTTTTAATAAATAAGTTGAATGCAAGATTAATTTTTCCATAGTGAACAGCAACTAGATATTGTTAACTGTTGAAGAAACCATTGTTGCAAGAGCTGTTAAAACAAATTACTAAGCTTTAGGCATACAGAAAAATTACATTTGTCATGCAGTTGGCCCCTTGAAAACACTGTAAAACTATGCCCTAACAGAAGAGCACAGCTGCAGAATGCTCCAGTATGCAACAAATTAACCTTCATTGTATGAGGGCTCAAATGAAGGTGCTCCAAAGTGGTGCACCTTCATTAAGTTGTGTCTGCTGTGGCGGCTAGATGCTGAAGCAGAATTCAGCCCCTGAATTCACCTCAGGATGGGAGGTGGAGAAGGCAAGGGAGGGAGGTCTGTTCTGGGGTTTGCCTAGCTGTGCTGGAGGAGGGAGGGGTGGATTGGAACTCCCCCTCCCTCTCCTGCCTTCTCCCCCTCCCATCCTGAGAGAGCACGGGGGGCCAAGAAAGTGGGGACAGGAGAAGAGGCTGCAGAGACATGGCCTCTCTCCCTGAATTGGCTCCAAACTAGAGCTCAATTCCCCACCCTTTTGACCCAACAGCTAACGTCTGTTGGGTCAGGAGGGTCAGTCCTAACTCATGGCACTTTCTGTGAAATGCCATGACATAGATAGGAGCTGCACTTCTGTCTGTGCCTTTTGAGTTGTTTTCAAAAACAATTTAACATTTGACCACTGTAGTCTACTATGACCATTTGGTTTTGAATCACAGAATTCATGTAGGAATAACATTAAGATTGGTCAAATTACGTGCGCAACCAACCATGTTTTTGTAATGAAGTGGTGACCTCTTCATGTGATTCAGTTACACAAACACACTTTGAGTTGTATTCACACTTCAACCATTTTGGCTCACAAGTGTCACTGAACTGTGCTGGTACATCCAATCCCACCCTGTGACCTACTGTGCTTCTATTAGTGCTTTCTTGAAAAAGGTAAGATGCAGCCAGAGCTTGTGGTGCACACCCTTCAAACAGGCTGGGATGATGAATTCTGGAATGCTCCAAATTTCAGAGTGTTAGGATGAAGAAGCAGCAACCAAATGGATTGTAGATAAGCTAGTGTGGGGAGAGGGGGTGAAATCCATGTACTCTGCAAAAGAACTTGTGTACTGAACCATTTAATAAGAGACAAGCAACTATGTGCTACCCTAGCCCTACAGTAGGACTATGCAAAGCTTTGGTAGCAGTTCAGTGCAGAGAAGATTCGGCCCTTTCTGATGGCTGAATCTCCAAATCTGAATCAAATTAGGAGACCCATTAAAAGGTCCGAATCGAATCGGAAGCCTCTGAATCAATTTGGAGAGCTGTGGAGAGATTCAGAGATTTGGAAGGCTTGTAGCAAATAGAAACTGAGGAGAGGGTGGGGGATGGTGTAATCTTCCATATCTGGAAAAGACTGAGAGTGGTGGAAAAACTGCTCTGACATTTACATCTGTAGCTGGCCAATGACTGATCTTTTCCTGAGTTTCCTTCCAATCGCAGTGCTCTGGGGGAGGTATGTAGAAACAACATATAAAGCTGTGTCTGAAGTGACCTGTGCCTTTTGTGAGCTGTGTCTCTTTTGAGGCAGCAGCATCCTCATGAATGGTGCATCCCCTGGCAGCTGGTGGGGCACGGCTGTGGTGGCAGCAGGAGCCCAGCAGTGGTGAACGGGGAGCTCCTGCAGACACTGCCAGCACTGCTGGTGGCAGTGGGTAGGGGAGCACCAACCATGGGTTGGTAAGCAGGTGCCACCACCAGCAGCAGCCAGAGGTAATCATGGACTGCCCACAGACACCACCGGCAGTGCAGAGGGTGCACTGCTACCGGCAGGTGGTGTATGTGCACCCACCTATGTGCCACCCCTGAGCATCTGAAAGGCTCTGGCTTGCTAGCTAGTCTCTTGCTAGCTAGTGCCTCTTCTTGTAAGTTATAGCCAATCCTTTCCTACTTACCCTTGCCTGCAATCCCTATTCTTATCCCTATCCATTCCTTTCAACTTATTCTTCCCCCAAAATCCTCTTATTTGTTCTTGTTAGTCTGTCTTGATTCTCTTCCCCCTGCAAAAAGAAATCTGTTTTCCCTGACAGTGTCTCATCACTGTTCAGGAAAGCACAACATATAGACACACACACACACACATTTTGCAGGACACCAAACATTATGAAGTGTGTTTGAAAGGCGGGTGCCAGGTCTTCTGGCAGAGGGGGGAGAGGGGGCAGAGGGAGAGCTTCAAGTTCTTCCTGCCTCAAACATAGATGCACCTCTTCCTTAGCAGTGATGAGTCTTCTGCTGCTAGTGGGAGCAAGGAGGTTATAGCAGTGCCTGCACCTGCACTAACACCACTAACCAGCAGCAACATGATATTCTGCACCCCAATTTCAGTACCCAGCATGAGCCTTCCAGTGCCAGAGGAGGAGCTGGATCTGGAAGCAGAGGAGCTGAGGGCCATAGTGAAAGAAATTCTGGTGAAGGAGTAGGAATCTGAGTTTGTGCTCCACACCCCTCAGAGTTTCCTAGATGCAGGTCTCAGTCTCTGGAAGGCACTTTGGAGGAGGTTGTGGGGGCAGGTGGCTCAGCTCCTCCTATTGTTGTGCCTCTGCCTGGTGATAAGGGGGGTAAAGCAGGATCCCCACCCTCAACCTAGAAGCGGATGGGTAGTGTAGTGTGGGATTCATAGATGTAGGGTCAGAAGGGATCTTGCAGATCTTCTAGCCCGACCCCCTGCCCTGGGCAGGAGAGAAAATGGGCTTATATGACTCCAGCTAGGTAATCATCAAGGCTCCTCTTAAAGACCCCCAGGGTAGGAGCCAGCACTACTTCCCTTGGCAGTTGGTTCCAGATCCTGGCCGCCCTAACTGTGAAGTAGTGCCTTCGGATGTCTAGTCTAAACCTACTCTCTAACAACTTATGGCTGTTGTTCCGTGTTACTTCGGGAGCTGCTCAGGTGCACAGGGTCTCTCCCATTCCTCTCTGGTCCCCCCTGCTAAGTTTATAGATGGCCATCAGATCCCCTCTCTGCCTTCTCTTGTGGAGGCAGAACAGGTTCAGGTCCCATACATCTCCTCATAGTGTCTGCACTGCTGTCCCTGGGTCATGCGAGTGGCCCTCCCCTGGACCCTCTCAATACTGTCCACATCCCTCCTGAAGTGCGGTGCCCGAACTGGATGCAGTATTCCAACTGCAGCCTGACCAGTGTCGCATAGAGGGGGAGGATCATCTCCTTGGCCCTGCTTGTGACGAATCTGTGGATGCACAGTAAGGTGCAGTTAGCCCTACTGACTGTGTCCTTGCATTGGCAGCCCATGTTCATCTTGGAGTCAATAATGACTCCAAGATCTCTTTCTGCTACTTTGTTTTCAAGAAGGGAGTTCCCCAGCCTGTAGGTATGCTGCTGGTTCTTACTGCCCAAGTGCAGCACTCTGCACTTGTCAGTATTGAATCCCATCCTATTCTCATTCGCCCGCCCCTGTAATCTGTCCAGGTCCAGCTGTATCCCTTCTAGTGTGCCCATCTCACCCCAAATCTTGGTGTCATCTGTAAATTTAAACAGGGTTCTTTTCATCCCCTCATCCAAGTCACTAATAAAGAAATTGAACAGTGTGGGCCCAAGGACCGAGCCCTGGGAGACTCCACTGCTCACATCCTTCCAGGGGCTATGACCCCTCCACCACCACTCTGAGTGTAGCACCTCAGCCAATTTGCTATCCATCTGACTGTGTAGACATCAATGCCACAGTCGCCTAGCTTTTTAATGAGAATGGGCTGGGAGATGGTGTCAGAGGCCTTCCTGAAGTCCAGAAAGACTACATCCACCATGACAGCTGCGTCCAAATGATTTTGTGACCTGATCGTAGAAGGCAGTCAGGTCGGTCTGACAGGACCTGCCCCTAATGAAACCATGCTGGTTGCCCCTGTGCATTGTCCCTGCTGCTGTCCCTGCACAGATGTGCTCCTTGATAATCTTCTCAAAGAGGTTTCCCAGGATCCAAGTAAGACTAATGGGCCTATAGTTGCCCAGGTCCTCCCTCCTCCCTTTTTTGAAGATAGGGACCCCATTGGCCCTCTTCCAGTTGCCCGGCACCTGGCCAGAGTACCACAAGTGCTAATAAAGCCCTGCCAGGGGCCCTGCGATAACCCCTGCCAATTCCCTCAACACCCCGTGGTGGAGAGCATCTGAACCTGCTAATCTGAACACGTCCAGCCTCTCCAGAAGTTCCCTAATTTAGTCCTCCCTGACCCCAGGCCTGGCAGAGTCTTTCTTGGTTCTGTCCTGAATCTCGGTGGGGGAGTCCTGGTCCCTGCACAAAAAAATGGAGGCAAAGAAATTGTTAAAAAGGTCTGCTTTTTTTCTTTGGTGCAACTACCAGATTGCCTAGTGTATCCTGCAGGGGCCCCACATTACTGGTGCCTTCTTCACACTCCCTGTGTATTTAAAAAAGGACTTTTTGTTGTCCTTGATGCTAGCCCTAGTTCCATATCTGCCTTAGCTTTCCTAACAGCCCCCCTACAAGCCTGAGCAATGGAGGTATACTCCTCTTTGGTGATAGCCCCTCCCTTCCACTGGGTGTACGCCTCCTTTTTGGCAATCAGACATTCCCGAAGACCCTTGGTGAGCCAGGATGTCTTTTGAGCACTCTTGCCCACTTTGATTCTGTTGGGATTGTCACCCCTTAGGCTCTGAGTATCATCTCCTTAAGGAACGACCACTTATCTTGGGCACCCAGTTCCCCTACTCTCTAGAACCCCAGTGCTTCTCCTACCAATCTCCTCAACTCATTGAAGTTGGCCCTCTTGAAGTCAAGGGCATCCCAATGATGCCTTGGGATCATTTTGAGGTGGCAGATGATCCTGTATGCTACCTGCCAGTACTGCTGAAGGCAGGTCAGCCAAGGCAAGGACGTGACATACTTCACCACCATGGTGATGCTGCTGCATCTTAGGAGGCAGCACCCCCTTGCCCTTGTTCCTCCTCAGCCTGGCACCAGTGAGAGCATGCCCAAAAAGAAGTCCCCCTATCACTGCAAAGCCCCCTTCCCCTAGAAGCAGAGGCAGGCCACCCTGGACCAGTGGGGGAAAGACAGAGACAAAGGGGGGCACGTTCCAAAGGCAAGCGAGGTCACTCAGAGTATTGGGGAGATTCTTGCTCTGGATGGCCAGCCCATCTCCTATGTTGAGCGTCCAGGGTTCAGGCGACTCATGGCGCTTGTGGCTCCATCATAGAAAGTGCCCACATACACCAACTTTAGCAGGATGGTGGTGCCTTTCCTGTATGAGGCATGCAGGGAGTACTTGAGGGAGGAGCTGCTTAAGGCAGGGCCGCAGGTAACTTCACCTCAGACATCTGGAGTAACTGGGGTGGAGATAATGCCTACCTCTCCCTCACAGGGCACTAGTGCAATCAGTCAGGCTGTCAGTGGGCTCTCCTTCAAGCAGTGGTGATAGATGAGTACCACATGGCAAGGGAGATCATGGTGGTGATGAACTGCATGGTGCAGGGGTGGCTTATTGGGCAGGGTGAGCTCACCTGCAGGTTCATGGTCAATGGACAATGGGGCCAATATGGTGAAGGCAGTGCATGATCCCAACTTTGTGGCATCCTCTGTGTGGCACACAAGTTCTACCTTGTAATCAGGGATGCCTTGGAGGGGGACAGGGCTTCTGGTGATGGTGTTGTCACCACCAGCCAGCCAATTTTGAAGTGCAGAAAGATGGTGGGCTATTTCCACCACAGCACTGGGGGGGGCAAGATGCTGTGGGACAAACAGGCAGAGCTCAGCATCCTGCAGCACAAAATCATGCAGGATATGGAGACTCTGTGGAACTCTACATACCTGATGCTCGAAAGGCTGGTCGAGCAACAGAAGGCCATGAGATGGCCTTGGTCGTGGCGATTGGGATCACCAGCCCCTTTAAAACTGAGTGGGATACCATCTCCCAGATCTTGGTGGTCCTCAAAAGCCATTCCTCGAGGCCACCAAGAGCCTCAGTGCTTGTGATGCCCTCCTTAGCCAGGTGATCCCCCTAGTGAAGGAGCTTGAGAATGAAATGGAGAAGTTCCAGGGGATTGATGTTCCTGGCTGGGGCAAGCCACTTTCACCAGAGGTGCAGGCACTGGTGAAGCAGCTGAAGGAGCATCAAAAAATGGCTGGATCCGTTGTAGTCCAGTACGGCCCATGTGCTGGCAGGGATGTGTGACCCGAGGGTGAAGGGGAGCATCTGCAGCATCCAAACCCTCGATCACTGGACAGAGGTGCTGATGAACAGAGTCAGGGAGGCAGAAGGGCAGAGGCAGGGGGACATGGAAGAGAGGGATCCACTTTCCCATGCCAGCACTCCAACCACGAGCCAATCTCCTCCACCACAGCTGCTGCCAATATGGGCCAAGAGCATGGATTCAGTGTTGCGGTCCAGAGGCACCAAACCCCACCATCAGGCAGATAGCACGGAGGCCTTGGTGGCTATCTGTCTCACCGAGGATGTGGAGCTGCTGCACTGGGACCCCTTGGCCTACTGGGCAATCCTCAGCCAGGTGTGGCAGGATCTGTCCACAGTTGCCCAGGAACACTTCTCTTGTCCACTGACCAGTGTTCCAAGCGAGAGGGTGTTCAGCATTGCTGGTGATGTTGTGACACCCCACTGCACCTTCTTGGATCCTGGTTTTGTGGAACAGCTGGCGTGCCTGAAGGTGAACTTCCCGATGCTGGAGTTCCCCAAGCTCCACATGCAGATGGAGCGAGTGCCACCCTCCTCACTCCGCACCTATTTGCTTTCTTTGTTTGCTTTCAGAACCTTGAGGTGCACTTTCACAGAAACCCCTGCAGCACTCTGCCTGAAACCTGGCAGGCCTCATGCCCACATGGGGGGTTACCATCCCTGATGCATTCATCCCAATCTGCCTTAACACACCCAAGTGATATGAATTTTGCTTTCAACAGTTTGAGGTGCACTTTCACAGAAACGCCTACACCTATTTCTTTGGAACTTGGCAGGCTTCATGCCCTCAGAAGGGGCTACCATCCCTGCTGTTTTCATCTGAACCTTTAAAAAAAATGACAAAGTTACAGGTATTTTAGTGATTCCCCATTATAGTCTATGGTCAAATCTCCAAATCTGAATCGGCCAAATCGAATCGGGACAATGATTTGAATCGCCAAATCGAATCACTGTGCCTCCAGATTGGCCAGATCCAAATCCGAAGTGAATACTTGCTGCTTCGCACAGGCCTACCCTACAGTAGTAGCAAAATATTGTTGCTATAATTTTTAGTAAGTGAATGTTAACCATATTGTGTGTGGGCAGATCTTAGAATCAACTATGCCACTAACTGGTTACAGGCTAAGGGGTAGAGTGCATTGTAGTCCATGGAACAATCCCTTTGACTTCTCTGAGCCTTGGAACAGGTCCTAATTTAAAAACTGTATTGTGAACAGACACTATGTCTGTGTTGGAAGAGTGGGTTGAGCTTGGCAAAGAGACATGATGCAGATTTCTGAAGCAGATATTTTGCTTGTTGTTCTGACATTTGTATTCATTAGCAAACGTACAGACTTAATTTATGATTTTCATTGACTTTTTAGCATAGGATCCCTCTTCTTGAAGGATGAAAAACACCTTGTCTGGTTTAGAAATTTGAGTTGTTGCTCAAAATTATTACAAACCATTTTAAGTGCTAGTGAGAGTGGTTTCTATTCTGGTGTCCGGTGCAGTTTAAGGAAGTGTGATTGGTCCAGAAATTAGGGTTCCTTCAGGACACTGTATTGCAAATGGTTTAATCTGGTTTCTCCTATCACTTTTCAACACCTCTATTGCTGAAAGCAGTTCTGTTTTCTGTTGGAGACGCAAGTAAACGTTAGCTGACTGCTTAATATGAAATTTTGAAAATAGGTAAAATTAACTTGCAGGAAAAAAAAACTTTAGTGCATAAGATACTGTATCCCTAGTTAGAATTAAATTGTGGTTTTTCTTTAATAACTGCACTCTGGCATTCATGAAATGATTGCGTACAATGTTATCTGACCCATATACTGAGATTTTTGAAGATCAGCATAGGCTATTTTCTGCATTTGTATGTTATGTTTTCTATAGTATTGATTGCAGTATAGTAGTGTAACTCTGGGTAACTCTGTCAAACACCATCTCTTTTTTATGAGGTATTCAGCACTAACACAGATAAATCCGTTTATTTTCTTTGGCTTAAATAAAAAAAGGTTTGGTGATTAAAATTAGGACTGGACTTGGAATATCTGGCTTCTTTTGCTGGTTCTGCCCTTGAGTTGTGATGTAACCTAGCAAGTCACTGAATCTGATACTCAGTTTCCTTACCTGTAAAATGGGGTAAACCACCAGACCAGGAGGATGAAGTGGATAAGGCTTTCTTCAAACAGTGAGCAAAAGTTTCCCGATCACAGGCCTTGGTTCTCATGGGGGACTTCGGTCCCCCTGACATCTGCTGGGAGGGTAATCCCATGTGCAGGCAATCCAGGAAGTTTTTGGAGAGGGTTGGGGACAACTTGCTGGTGCAAGCATTGGAGAAGCCAACTAAGGGCTGTGCTTTTGACCTGCTGTTCACAAACAGGGAAGAATTGGTGGGGAATGAAGTAATGGCTGACAACTTGGGCAGCAGCAACTATGAGAAGATTGAGTTCATAAGCCTAAGGACAGGAAGGAAGGAGAGCAGAAGAGTAAGGACACTGAACTTCAGGAAAGAAGACTCTGATGAGCAGGATCCCCTAGGAGGCCAGTCTGAGGGAGGGTGGGAGAGGAGTCCAGGAGAGCTGGTTGTATTTTAAAGAAACCTTCCTGAGGGCACAGGAATGAACCATCTCGATGTACAGGAAGACTAGCAAGTATGGCAGAAGGCCAGCTTAGCTGGGAACTCTTCAGTGAGCTAAAACACAAAAAGGAAGCTTACAAGAAGTGGAAACTTGGACAAATGACTAGGTAGGAGTATAAGAGTATTGCTTGGGCATGCAGGGATGAAATCAGTGAGGCCAAAGCATAGTTGGAGTTACAACTAGTAAGGGATGTGAAGTGTAGCAGAAGGGTTTCTACAAGTATATCAGCAACAAGAGGAAGATTGGGGAAAGTGTGGGTCCCTTACTAAATGGGGGAGGCAACCTAGTGATAGGTTATGCTGAAAAGGCTAAAGTATTGAATACCTTTTTCATGTTACTCTTCATAGGCAAGGTCAGCTCCCAGGCTACTGCACCTGGCAGCACAGTTTAGGGAGGAGGTAAGCAGCCAACAGTAGTGAAAGAACAGATTAGGGACTATTTAGAAAAGATGGGCATGTACAAGTCCATGGGAATAGATACAAAGCACCTGAGAGTGCTGCAGAGTTGGCCAATGTGATTGCAGAACCACTGGTTATTATCTTTGAAAATGCACAGTGATTGGGAGAGGTCCTGGATGACTGGAAAAGGGCATATATAGTGTCCATCCTGAAAAAAGAGAAGGGGGAGGATCCAGGAGCTACAAACTGGTCAGCCTCACCTCCGTCCCTGGAAAAATAATGGAGCAGGTCCTCAAGGAATTTACTCCTAAGCACTTGGAGAAGAAGGTGATTAGGAACAATCAACATGGATTCACCGGGGCAAGTCATGCCTGACTAACCTAATTGCCTCTTATGATGGGTTGACTGGCTCTGTGGATGCAGAAAGAGCAGCGGGTGTGATATACTTTGACTTTAGCAAGGCTTTTGATATGGTCCCCACAACATTAGCAAGAAACCTAAGGAAGTTGTTGTTGTTCATCATTCGAAGTCAAAGATGCGTGTGACATCACTGGTTGGTTTGGTTTCTGTGAACACATGAATGGCTGATCAAGCCACTTTTTACTTTGAACGGTCTGTGGCACACTGAATAAGAGATGCTACTTTGGGTTGCTTGATCAATAGCAGATGTGCTGTCATTGTGAGATGCACAGTGTTTGTGCTTATGCTCTGCCTCAGCAGTTCTTCTCTGCTCATAGATGGTACCTTCAGTATGTATGAGGCTTCACCAGGTGAAACGATCATGAGCGAGATCTTCCTAAGACATTGGGTCAATGTTGAAATGTTTCAAGAATGACTTGAGGGAGCCCTGAAGCGTTTCTTCTGGCCTTCCTGAGAGCACATTCACTCCAGCTTAGATTGGATGAGTAGACTGTTAGGTGGATAGAAGACTGGATGGATCATTGGGCTGAGACTGCAGTAATCAATGGCTTGATGTCTAGTTGGCAGCCGGTTTCAAGTGGAGTGCCCTAGGGGTTGGGCCTAGTGTCAGTTTGGTTTGATATCTTCATCAACGACCTGGAAGATGGGATGAAGTGAACCCTCAGTAAATTTGCAGATTACACCAAGCTGGATGGGAGTAGTAGATGCACTGGAGGGTAGGGCTAGGATTCAGAGAGATCTCAACAAATTGGAGGACTGGACCAAAATAAATGTCATGATGTTCAATAAGGAGACATGCAAAGTCCTGCATTTAGGATGGAGCAATCCTGTGCACCAGTACAAACTGGGGACTAACTGACTAAGCAGCAGGTCTGCAAAAAAGGACCTGAGGGTTACAGTGGACAATAAGCTGAATATGAGCTAGCAGTGTGTCCTTGTTGCAAAGAAGGCTAACAGCATACTGGGCTGCGGTAGAAGTGTTGCCAGCAGATTGACAGAAGTGATTATTCCCCTGTATTCAGCACATATGGAGCCACATCTGGAGTACTGTGTCCAGTTTTGGGCCCCCCACTACAGAAGGCATGTGGACAAATTGGAGAGACTCCAGTGCAGGACAGTGAAAATGATTAGGAGCCTGGGCCACTTGACTTATGAAGTGAAGTTGAGGGAACTGGGCTTATGTAGTCTTGAGAAGAGAAGACTGAAGGGGCATTTGACATCAGCCTTCATATACCTGAAGGGTGCTTCCAAAGTGGATAGAGCTAGGCTGTTCTCAGTGATGGCAGATAACAGAACAAGGAGCAATGTTTTCAACTTGCAGCAAGGGAGGTTGAGGTTAGATAGTAGGAAAAAAATATCACTAAGAGGGTAGTGAAGCACTGGAGAGAGGTTGCCAGGGGTTTTGAGACCCAGCTAGACAAAACCTTGGATGCAATGATATAGTTGGGGATAATTCTGCTTTGAACAGGCAGGTGAACAACTAGATAACCTCCTGAGGTCCTTTCCAACTCTAATTTTGTATGATTCTATGGGGTAATATTTACTGCAATTAATGTCTTTAGGCTTATTTGTGAAGTTTTCAGGTGGATGGTGCTATGCAAGAGCACAATATAATTATTATTAGACTACCTGCATTAGCCAAGGAAAGAATTTGGAAAGGGATTAGAAATATCATGAATTTAGGTACTGATTAAATCTTTGGAGCTGCATTTGCAGATCTCTGAATTTCTGCCCCTTCTTTTGAATAATTCAGTCTTTATAGGGGCTTACAGGAGGCTTCAAGTTAAACTGCTGATCCACCGGCATTCTGATAATCTCCAGAAAGCACAGCCTTTTATATGTTTGTCTCCCTCAATCAAAATGGTAGATCCCGAGAAATGGGACAGAGTTTGAGAGAAATTACTATTCTGCTGCTGAAGAACTGCATAGTTCTTCATGTTCCGTCACCTGATAGTAAGACACCAGTCTCATGCAAAACTAAAACAAAAGAAAAACTCTTTCATTCTCCTCAGTCATTAAGGCACAATCTAGCTGAAAGCAGTTTATACCTCTTCCAATTCCATCAGGACTCTGAATACCAACTCCACTAGGTGGATTTATGGCTGCTTGTTTAAAGTTTAGGCCCATGCACTGATGGGTAGATTGCATTCATCGACACATGCATTTTATGGGTGAGACATATTCTATTCATATTTTTAATTGTAGTATCGCCCAATATAGCCTAATGCAAATTACTAATGTACGCTGAAAAGAATGTGTCTTCATTTAAATGTTTCAGAACACAGTTTGTGAGAACCTATACAGAGTAAGATGGAAAGCAGTAAAATGGAAATTAGCCTCCCCAGCCCCAACTAACTTTCCTCAGGGCAACTTTGTCTTTTTACAAAGTTCTTCCACAGAAGCGTCTCTAAGGATGGCTGTTTAAACCTGGGGGAGTCAAGCAACTCCATTTTGGAAACTTGCAGTTGTTGACACTCCCTCTCCCTCTGTCTTTCCCTGTACTCATTACTCAAAGAATAAGTATTGGTTACATTGCTCCTGTCTTACAGCTGAAAGAATAGATGCTTTCTTCTGGATCTTAGGAGAACACAAACTGTGTATAAAAGCAAAGGTGTAGCACTTCCTCAGGTAAATGGAATTGCTAGGCTGTATCTTGTGACTGTGCCAGGAATGGGAAATGGGGCAAATGCAGACCTTCTTTGCTGTGTTGGCCAAGGGGCTGGGATACTAGCATTTTATCAGGAATGTTTTATTTTCCTTGTGTACTTATAATATTAATTATGGTTATAAATAGTCTACTATGTTCTCAGTACAGTGATAGTCATAGATTCTATAGTACCTTTCATCTTTATAGATATTTAGGATGTGATTCAGCAATGCACCTTAAAACCCATGCCTAAATATTATCAATTTAAACATGTTTACCTAACTGTAACTCCTGTCTGCTTAAGTCGTAGTAAATAACATCCTTGGACAGAGACTGTCGGTTTTGTACAGCACCTAGTCATGGGCCATTTGTCCAGGCTCTATTACTATACACTTATAAAATGTGTGTGTGTGTGTGTGTGTGTGTGTGTAAGTACCTTGGGAAAATGGTACTGAAGTACATGCTTAAGTCCCATTGACTGCATGTACTTACGTGTTTTACTGAATCTGGGCCTAAACTGTATTTTTCTAAGCATTCTGCAGTTGAAAATCAGATAGGTCTAACCACTATTGTAAAAACTAACAGCTCTGGTCTGTGTTAGACAATGGAAATAAAGCAAATAGACAAAATGATTATGAAGGGCTATGCATGCATATGTATAGATTAACAATGACTCCATTTGTCAAAACTGTAGGGGCCGAAAAGCTTAAGAGTGGATTGTTCTTTAATCTGTGAAAACCCAAGGGGGATACCTGCTATAAATTCTGCTGTACTTTTAGTGCACCCACTCTTTCTGAAATGTTTTAACCCCCCTTTTTCCTTTTTTCAAAATGGCATACAATTGTAGTGGTCTCTTGTCTACTGAGAACCTTGCTACTTCCACAAAATACAGTGAATTTAGGGCCCATATGGTTTTGAACTGTAGTCCCTTGGCAGAAGATCAATAACTCAACTGTTTACTCTTTCTTTATTAGCCGAGACTAATGTTTAAAATATCTCTAACCATTCAGTGCTGGGACAGATTACCTAGAGAAGATATAGCAACACCATCCTTGGAAGTTAAGAGCAGGTTAGACAAACACTTGGGTAAGATGGCAGCAATAATCCTCTCTCAAGTAGGGGGTTGGACTGAGGTCACTGCCAGCTCTGTTTTTCAACAACTTGTTTCCACTCATTTTTATTGAATATAACAGCACTTTTCCATTTAATTTAATGTAATTACTTTGTACAATACTTGCATATTTTCACTCTTATGGCTTTTTTTCATTTTGAAACATCTCTTCGGATTGAGTTAGAAGGCATTGAGAAGCAATATGTCACCTACCTCTTTGGTGCAGCAAATTGTCATAGCAAACTAAAAAGTGTTGGGGGTTTTCTAATATTTAACATGAGAGTAAAATAAACAGCCTATACATAGCAAAAGTAATAAAATATACTAAAAGTAGTGACATAAGAATGTGAGATGTGAACATGTAAAAAGGGCTTATTAACCAATGAAAGTTGCTTGCCATGAAGAGTTGAAAACTGCTGAAAGAGATTTATGCTTTAAGAGTATGGGGTTTGGTTTTGTTTTTAATTCAGTGGGCTTTCTTTATGTTGAGTATAGCTGGGTAAAAGAGGACAGCCATTTATTCAACACCAAGTTATGGAGAAAAATTGTGCCCTTTTTGAAGTCAGAATCAGTTTGACCATCATAGGATATTTTTGATAGTCACTCAGTGATGGCCCTACTCTATTTCTGTTCTACTTAAGGGTAGCTTGGCTTCAGTAGGAACAGGGGCATTTCCTTGGAGTACCTTATGGAAATCCCACACATTGGGCCCAAACTCAGAGCAGATGAGGAATCATTGCTTAGCAGAAGAAGGGGTGATTCTCCTTGCTAGCTCAGGAACATATTGCCTGAAGATTCAGGTTTATTTAATGAAGAGTTAGGACTTGTATCCCCTAGCAAGGACCATGAAAACTCAGCACTTATTGGAAGGTCTGCTGTACTGTACTTATTCGGTTCCCAAGTCTCAGCATCCCAGTTCCAGAATGTAAGTTCTTGCTAATAAAACTTAAGCATTGACTATAAGGCTGTACCTTTATCTAGTTATTTATTGCCCAACAAAAGCAAGCCACTCAAAACTAGTTTTTTTCCCCCTTTCCTACAACCTTCAATCATAAACTCCTCTGATATGGTAAGCACTTAGTGACTCAGTGCTGGGACTTACAAAAAAACCCCCCTTTAATGAATAGAAATGTAAAGGAGACTCTTTAAATTGAGTTTCTAGTCCTTTTCCAAGCGCCAGTAAGTTTGAGAACAGAAAGCAATCTAAACTGATTGCTGGAGTTGATAGGAACAAGCAGCTGGGTTTAGTTTCTGCAGCTGGGGTAGGAACTGCCAGCAGATTGCACATAAGCTGTTTGTGTAAAGTGAGCCAGTCACATTTCAGGGCATCTTGAAGAATCCTCTTTCTTGTTCCTTCCACAGTCTTTAAACTACCTCTATGGATAGAGTGGATGAAGCTTCTTGACCTGAAACAGGTGGAAGAGCTGAGATATTGTCACACGGGGCTGCCCTAAATGTGCTCATCCTCATTGGCAGTCTGCACTTGCTTTTTGTTTTCAGTAAAAAGTGGCATCCAGGCTGTTTACTTCCAGCAAAAATGTTTGGTTCCCCACCTTCCGGTACTTCTAGAAGGGGTACTTATTGTTGGGGTGAGTCTGACTTATACCTGGAGCATCCCTAAAAAAGACAACACAGGAAAGCTAATGTGAAGAGCTGGCAATCTGAAAGCAGCCACCATATAGGAACCTGCTTGGTGCAAGTCCATCTCTTGTTCTGTTATCTAGAAAGAAAGGAAATTGTTCACCTCTTTTGCATGTGGGCTCCTGCTATTCAGGAATCGAAGCGTCTTGCAAGGACGTTGACTGCGGCTGGCTCAATTGGGTGGTCTGTGGTGGTTGGAGGGGGGAGCACACTTCCATGGATTGCAAAAGGACACATTGGGCTCATGTCCCCTCCCAGTTGCTGGCTGTATGCTTGGCCTTGGTTTCCACAGTGGAGCAGGCGCTTGGTCTCCCTGGAAAATTACGGAGCTCACCTGTGACGGACCTGCCCAGTAGGGCTCCAGCGGGGTGGCTACAGGGTAGCTGTGCCAGGCAGGGCCTGTGGAGGGCCACTTGGAAATAATGCAAGTGGCTATTCAGGAGGCAGCCCCAGCACCGTGGAGGGGCAAGCATGCCTATGTGCTGAGGAACAGATTAAAGCTGGGTGGCCCTGGCTGAGGAGCCCACTCCTGGGCTCTTTCCCTGACAGCTTGCGTGGGCACGTTGCTAAGAGTCAGCACTCGCTGGAGGGCAGCGGGCTGCTGCCTGGGGCCTGCGCAGGGCCCATTACTCTGCGTCCCTGGCTTGCGAGGAGCCTGCACAGGGCCTGGTGCTGGTTTGCAGGTAGGCCTGGGCGGGTTTGGCTGGAGCCCTTCCAGGAAAACATCAGCCCTAGAAAAACATCACCTTTGCCAGTTCCCCCTGGCTTGTAGAAGAGGTGCATGGGCGCGATGATCACCCACAACTAGTGCCTAGTCCCGCCCTGGGAGAACTGACCAGCGCCAGCGAAGGGCTTCGGGATCAAAGCCAGGGCGAAGGGAACCTTTCCCCCAGCCCGGGCTTTCCCGTCGCTAAATAAGGCGGGAGGCGGGCTCTCTCCGCCCGGCCTCCCGGCAAAGGGCGCATGAAATATTCACCGCGCTCTGGCACCGGCGTGCCGCGGCGTGGAACGTGTGTGTCTGTGCGCGCGCGAGGACGGGGGGCCGCGGCCGAGCCCTGCGGGGGGCTGCGCGGGCAGGCAGCAGTGGAGGCGCCCGCGGGCCGCAGACCCCGCTCGGCAGAAGAGGGCCGCGCCCGAGGCCGGGATCCGGGCGGCGCAGGGCTCGGCTCAGGCTGCCTGCGCGAGGGGCCGCTCCACCGGCCCTGCTCCCGGCTGCTTCCCGCGGGCTCGGGCGCAGGGCGGAGCGCGGCTGTGGCCGCTGGGGGGCGCCCGCGCTCCACGCTCCGCTGCAGCCTTGGCTGAGATGGGCGGGAGGCGGCCGCTGGGGCTGGGGCAGAGACCCCCCGCTAGTCCCCGGCCGCGGGGCTGCCCCCGGTCCGCGCCCGAGCCCGGGAAGCAGCGCGGGCCGCAGCGGGCTCTGCCGAGCCGGCCGACCCCCGCAGCCCGGCTGCAGGCCGAGCTTGGCGGTGCAGCCGGGGGCTGGGCTGCGCCGAGCTGCGCCGGCCCCGGCCCGTCCGCGGGGCGCACAAGCAGCCTCTGCCGGGGGGAGGCTTGAGGTACCGGGCCCGGGGCTGAGCAGGGCTTCTCCCCGGAGAGCCGCCGGCAGCGCTGCGGAAAGAGTAGACCTCGCACAGCCCTGCTGTACGTGCGTGAGAGCCGCGCCTGCACGTGTATGTATATATAGGCACATGTAATGTATGCGTGTGTGCGTATCCACGGATAAACACATATATATACACGGACTTATACATGCATGCACGCGTATGCATATATATGTGTGTGTGTAGATACATATATACAAATATGCATATATATGTATACACACATATGTAATAGCTGCTCAGAAAATAGACCTCACATAACCCTCTGCGTGTGTGTGTGTGTGTGTGTGCGCGCGCGCGTGTGGTCTGTTTTTTGGGCATCTTATTTTCCATGCGCTAAATGAAGGCTGCTCTCAACTCAGATATAGATCTAGAGCTATATATAGAGAGAGGGGTAGAGATAGGTATATCTCTATATAGATACACACCTATATACACGTATATGCTTCCATATCTCTCTCACCCACCACGGCACGCCAAAGTCACTTGATAAGAAGACGAAGGAGAAGAAAGTCCCTATTTGTGCCGAGCTCCCAGTTATTTCAGAGTTTGGAAAATAAAAACGCCTGGGACAAAACCAATCCGGAAAAGGCGGCTTCGTGCAGAAGGGGTGTGGGATTCAAAACTGCCCACCGGGGCTGATGCAGTTCGAGTGAATTTCTCCCCCCGCCCTTTTATTTTTGGCTAGCGTTAAATTCAAGAGAAAAATGAAGTAATTGGAACACGCATCAACAGTTTTCCATGAAATAAGAGTTAAAAGAAGTAATAGAACTAATCACTGTCTCCTCAAATCAAGGAGAAAACATTTCAATGCACTAATTAGAGTAATTAGAATAATAAGACTGCCTATATGTGGTAAGACAATGTGTACAAACAACTTTATTTAATGTATACTGGTAATCAGCGATGCGTGCGTGCTTGAATGCGTAGTGCAATAAAACTCACCCCCGTCCGCCCAAACAATCAAATACAAATTAGTTTAATGATTGTGCCGGCTTGAATGTCTTAGAAAACCACAGGCAGAGGGAAATAAATAGCACCATCCTTGTTTGTGTGTCTCCCCTACTGACCAAGGAGCTGATGCCTCCGTGGACTTGGCAATGAATGACTGCAGACATGAATGAATCAAGGAGGGAAAAAAGAATTAATGAATGAGTCAGGCAGGCTAAAACAAGTCCTAACTTTCAGACGAGGCTCTTGCAAGTTCTGGGACAGGGGGCGGGGGTGGGGGGAGTGCCCGGCCCCTTGTGCACAGCGGCTTCTTCCCCTCAATACCAGTGCCAGCGCTGCCAGCCTTTGGTTTTTTTGGTTTGGGGTTTGTTTTTTTTTAGGGGAGACAAGGACTCTCCCCTGCGGGTTCCGTGGACTCCGGCCTGGCGGCCTGTTCACTTCTCCCCTGATCTGCTTTTTGTTTAATTGCACGCGAGACCATCATATCGTTGCGCCATGAATACAGGCGGGCGCTACCGACCCGGCCGCACGCCGGGTCCCCGGTGACCCCTGCAGCGCCCCCGCGACGCTGACGGCGGGGCCCCGCGCCGATCTGGCCCTTTGCGGGCGCTGCCGTCCGGGGTTGCGGGCTCGCGGCGGGGCGAGCTCTCCGCCGCCTCCTCTTCCCGGCGGCCCGGCGTGTCCGCGGGGTCTGCGCCTGCCTCGGCACCGGCCCGGCCTTCGCCGAGCGGGCAAGGCGCGCAAATCGGCTGTACTGCCCTGGTCCCCGCTGCCGCCTCGCCTGCGGCCCCGGCCGGGCCGGGCTTTGTAGCTGCCTAAGAAGTTCTTGTCGCCCAGCAGAAAATAACCGCATGGGTCCGGGGTGTGCGTGCGCGCGCGCGTGTGTGTTGTATGCAGGTATATGTTTGTATGAGTGTATGCGTATGCGTGTTGTGTGAATGTATATGTGTGTATGAATGTATGTGTATGTGTGTGTGTTTGCATGTATGTATATGTGTGGCACTTGTGTATGTGTGTGTATGTTTATGTATGTGTGTGGCCTGTTGGGGGGGCGGGGGAGGTGAGACAACGTTTTGCGCAGGTTTTAAAGTCAGCAGCTAGGCTGGCGCCGTCCCTGCCCATGTCCCCGCCTGTTTCGTTTCCAGCAAAGGGCGAGGACGAACGGGGCCGGGGTGGCCGGACGTGGGGCAAGCGGGCAGCTGCTTCGGGCAGCACAGCTGGAAACCAGCCGGCCGCATCCAAACTTTCCGGGGAGTTGAGCAGCCCTGGCGGGAGCCTCGCAAGCGCGGAAGCCAAACGGGAGCCGCAGGTGCAAGTCCAGCCTGCGCCCGGGTGCGGGCAGCCAGACCCGCGCGTGCTGAGCCCGTGCCCCCAAGTCTAGAGGCACCGCACGGGGGCGTGGGGGGGGGGGGGCAAGGGGAAGGGGGCTCGACTCCACGTGCTGTTCGTGGCCCTGGCAATGCCCCGCGCCGCGTGAACCCGCCTGAGGCACACGCGAGGTGTGCAGGGCACTGGCCGGGACCCGCGCTCCGCCAGCCGCCTGCGCCCCAGCGCCCTGCTCCTTCGGCCTCCTTCGTATTCCCACCGCACGGGGCGGGAGGGGGGGCGGTATTTTCCTCCTTCCCCCTAGAAACTGTTTCCCCCCGAAACGCCCGCTCTGACCCGGGGCTGCCCAGGCCGGGCGGGGGGCAAAGTTGTTTGCCCCCCCGGACTGCTCCGTGCCAGCCCCGCGCCGGCCTTGCTGCCCCACGGCCCGAGCCGGGCAGGGGGAGCCGGGCGGCCCGGGGCAGCGCGGGAGTGAATCTGCCAGAGACCGGTAAAGCGGCCGGGCCCCGCCAGCAATCGTCTCCTCCTCTGCTGGAAAGGCCCCGGCTAGGTTGGGAGAGAAAGCCGCCTTCCCCCAAGGCCGCCCCAGCGCATAGGGAAGGCCGCCGCGCGCCCGGGCCCTGCCGAGGAGCAGCCCTGCCCTGCCCCGGCCGCCTCCCTCCCGGCGCGGCCCCGGGCTCGTGTCCGCCCCGTCCCGCCGCCCCGTACAGGCACTGCCACAGGCACAGCTCCCCTTCGCGCCGGAACAAAGAGCCATAAAAGCTGTCGGAGAGACGTGGTCGGAATAAACTTTTCCAAAGATGGGGGCGGACATCCCGCCTGCGTCGGCAAAGAACTTTAGACATACACCTCCCCCCCAAACACGTGAGTGCATACACACTTACGTGTATGTCTGCGTGTCGGTGGGTGTGTGAGTATACCTATACAAACGCATACACTGGATAGGAGATCCCGCCCTGCATTGATAAAAAATAGAACTTTAGACATACATTCTAAACATATGCATACATGTATACACACACACATACGTGTGTATAGCATACGCCCATGCATGTGTGCACGCGTATGTCTATACACACACTGGGTAGGAGATCCCCCCTGCATTGATTAAAAAAAAAACTTTAGGCATATATATATCTACATCGATAGATACAGATATATATAGCTATAGATATATCTACGTATATAGATATAGATATCTATCCAGTGTGTGCGTATACACACTGGATAGGAGATCCTGCCCTGAATTAATAAAAGAACTTTAGACATACACCCACATCCCATGTTAATATATCCCATGCGCATATATCCTAGCTAAGAGGGTTTCCAACTATTTCAGTTGGGCTAAAAAAAGGATATCAGATTTACCTAAAGAACCTTGTGTGCATATACACATACGTGTATATATGTCTATGCGTGGATGTGTGTGCCCGTACACACACCCACACACACTGGCTAGGAGACCCGGCTCTGCTTGATAAAGAACTTTAGACATACACACACAGAATACACACACACACACGCTTGTGTGCAGAGCATACACACATACGTGTGTGTGTGTCGATACAGGATAGGAGATCCCGCCCTGCACTGATAAAAACTTTAGACATATATTTACACACACACTATGTATATACACACTATGTGTGTATATGTCTCTCCGTGTGCATACACACATATACATAGGTGCGTGCGTATACACACACATACACTGGATAGACAGATAGATACAGGCTAACGCCCCAGGCCGAGGGCTCCGGGTAGCAGGGGGCGCGGGGCCGCGGGAGCTGCGCGGAGTGTGGAGCCGCCACACGCCCGGCACAGGGCGCGCTCCAAGCCCTGCCCTCCGCACCCCCTCGTGCCTCGCCTCGTGCAACCGGGCGGCAACGCGACCCGGCTGAGCGCGGGGCTCCTGGGCTGGGCAGCACGCGGGGCTCCCTCAGCAGGGCGCCGTGCCCCGCGAGGTGCCCAGCGCCGACGCCTGTGGCCCAGCGGCAGCAGCCCGGGGGTCGCGCTGCCAGGGGAGCCCACGTGCGGCCTGGGCCCCAGCCAAGGCCGCGCGGGGCCTTCCCCGACACGGACGAGACCAGCGCCTTCCCTGCCCGCGAGCCTGGGCCTCCGTTAGAGGGAGCGAGCCGAGGCGCTCGGGCTTTTGTTGCTGCCATCTCTCGTCTACAGCGCCGAGCCCGCCGCCCCCCTGGAGACAGCGCCCTCCTCCAGGCGGCGGGACAGCCCGCGGCCCCGGCCCGCTCGCCCCCCTTTTGTTTTCATCTCAGCACCGACGAGCCGATACAGATCGATGCTTGAACGTTGCCTCGAGGGGAAAGCAAGGCACCTCCAACACAAACCGAGCCCGCGAGCAAGCACAGCAATAACCCCGGGTCCCGGCTTGGGTCAGCAGGGCTAGCCGAGCGCGCCAGCCGACAAACAAAAGGAAAAAGAAGGATTTGCAAAGCTCGTCCCAGCGCCACGCTCCGGCGTGGTGGGGGGAAAGAAACCTCGGGGCAGGCTGCGTTTAACCCGGAGCGTCTCCAAGCAGAGAGCGAAGGGGCTGGGCCGGGCAGACACTTGTTCAGACAGGAGGGCAGGTATCCATCAAAGTCTCATCTTGGCCAGCCAACACGTGATTGTTTCCAGTTAGCAGGGCCCTGTTAGCAGAGGCAAAAGATTTCCTCCGAGTCCACTGCTCTGTCCTGCAGAGGGCAGATGCTGCTCGGTTTCTGCAGACAAGCCGGTGGGATATTGACCGAGGACTTTAAATCTATACCCAGCTTAAACATTTTACCCATCAGCATGTCTGCGGTCACAAAACACTTCTTCTTTCTGTCACTTTTCCTTCCAGCCTATTGATAAGATCATTTAGCCGAATCTGTTTGGGATGAGTGTAATATTGACTAGGAGTTAGAAAAGATGATTAAATCTAATAAGCCCAGGCACTATCCTTCCGCGGGGGGAGGCGGGGTATATTGTGCGTATTAAACCGAGCAAGCCAAAAACGATTTTAACACATGAGCACATGTGTTAACACTGCTCAGTTTGATTTCCCCCTCCGATATGCTCGTCTCCCAAAGCCCTGCATTTCATTCAGCAGCGAGATGCTGGGCTGGGCTCTTGCCTTCGAAAGTGTGCGGTTTGTTAGAAACACAGCCTGCCAGGGTGCGGGCGCGGGGCTGAGTGTGCATCTGTCTGTCTGTCTGTCTGTCTGTGTGTGTGAGAGTTTGAAGCTACTACGAATTTGCTGGCTCCTTTATGCAGTACCCGTCCTTTATAACCACTGAAACCAACTAAAAATCCACCCTCAAAATCCATTCCAGCTTGCACAGGACAGCCTCGCGAGCTCTAGGCGTGTGTCTACCACCATTAGACAGCCTTTTGCTTCCACTCTTATTTTTAACAAGCATTCCCTATAATTAAGCTCCGCCTTATTTCAAAGAGTCAGATCTGAAATGAACAAAAAAGGGCTGACTAGAGAGAGAAGTCAATTTTCCGTCCACGCTGTCAACGGACATAGAGAGGACTCACTTCAAGAACAGATTTCTGCATATAAGCATCCAAGGAAGGACACAGGATTCAACGCTTTTTAAAAATAATAATAATAAAAAAAACCACCCTCCTGATGCGGTTAAATGTTTGAAAAGACAAAATGGAAACGGCACCTGGCGTTGCACTAAAAGACTTTGGAAGTTACAGGCTGGAACCCGTCGGTAGAGGCATGAAAATTTATTCCAAAACTCCATGAATTATAACGGAAGGGATGGCGGTGTTTTACACAGAGCTCCACTCAGGAGAAGTACTAGGGTGGGGTTTCCCCTCCAAATTGTAAGAACTATGCAAATCAGTGCTAGCTTTCCAAATAAAATAAAGGTATTTCAATAATTAGAACAAACTATGAAGGTATTGTGCATTTCTGTTTTATGTAGATAATAAAATATTACTTTAACATAAATATATAAGGATCTCTGCGTTTTTATTTTTCCCCACAAGCACATCCAAATGTACCAAAACAAAGTATTTTTAAAGAGATTGAACCAAAAAAAAAATTACATCCCATATAGATTTTGTTCACCTACTCATTTAAAGCTACAGAAAAAACAGTTTCCAGAACCTGTTTGCTTTAAAAGAAATAAATATACATTGAGGCAGGCCACTTAAAAATGATATGAAAATATTTCCCTGGGTAGCATTTAAAAAAAAAAGAAAAAATAGACAAAGAAAACAGTTAAACTATTTCTGCATTTCAAAGGACAAATATTAAACATATATACATAGTGGTAAGGTTTGCGTGGTAACTTTTTTTTTTTAAGTAAACCTATTTAGAGCTAGAGGATCTTCTCAGGCATCCTCTGAACCCCGTTTTCTGACCTTACACACATATTAATAAGTGTCTGAAAGTTCATTTCCTCCCTTTACCACTGGATCTGCCCTGATCTGAATCGCTTTCCTAGGAACTGGTCCTCAACACATAAAATAGCAAGCAGCTCAATACATCCAAAATAATAAAAACCCAAAACAAAAAACAAAACTCAGTGCCCGTATCATTGTGACAATTGTTGGAAAAATAGAAAGTCAAAAAAAAAAAGGCAAAGAATATGCGTTTTAGAAATCAGCGTTTGTCTTAACAAGGGAAGGGGTAAAAAGAAAAGGAAAGAAAAAGAGAATCAGCTGTCACAGGCGCTTTAGAAGACAGTAAGAAACACATTGTAAAGCCTTAAGGACTGGATGCACTGTTTATAGGATCGATCAGCGAGAGAATCTGTCCATGTTTTCTTCATAATGGTCGAAAATTCAACTAGGCAAACTTTTTGGATTATAAAAAATGTCCCACCCCCACTACAGCGCCCTTTTGTGCTGACTAAAGAATTAATTTGCGAATGTGTAACTATCACACTTTAAAGTCCCTCCTGTGTATGTGTGTGTGTGATGGTGTATACATTCACACACACACACACACAAACATGCACACATTGTTTCAACTTCTCTCTCCAATGTTGCCCTTTAGAGCTTTGTGTTTTGGGCAAGTTAACAGTTTCCTACCGAGATTGTGTTGAGAAATGCATTTTAAATCTCTCAAGAAAGGGGCCAAAAAAAAAAAAAAGCATTGAAAATCTCCCTTTTTCTCTGTTGTTTGGGTTTTTGTTTTCCTTCATTTCACTCCCCAGTGAGCGAGCCAAGGCTGGCTAAATTAAGCTGGTCTATTCGTGCAATGTATTATCCTGCAAACTGAGCAGAGGGCGCGAGGTGCTAAAAGTGAATAGAAAAATAAATATGGAAAGCACCGGAAAATGAAATGCTCTACACTTAGGCAGGCAGAATCGTGTCCTGTGTGGTTATAGCTACATATAAACACACACAGGCACACACAGAGTGCAGGTCCTCGGTTTCTAGCTTGATGATGGAGCAGCTCAATGAAACAAAGTTTAGAGGCTGACATCAGCCCAATGCTCCCGTGCAATGAATGATGAACGTTGAAGGCACACACAGAACTCGGCGGATGGGGTTGCTACAGCTAACTACTCCTCTGCCCCCCTGGTCCTCACCAAAGTGCCACTTTCTTGCTGTTGGAAAACTCCGGGGATGGTATTTTTACCTCCACACTTCCCCCGTAGCTCTTTCACAATGGGCCTGGCTTGCTAAAATGAAGCACTCGGTCTCTGTTGAGTTCTCTTTGCCTTCCCCAAACCTAAGAAACACCGCCTGAAAATGAAGTTTACTTTGTGGGCTGACATTATTCTCCCTTCTCCAAACTGGACTCTCGCCCTTCAAGCCGGGCATTAAGCATCTGCGAGAGTCATATCGCTTGAAAGTGGAAGTTGTCTTTGTACGTGTGTATACATACATATATATACATATATAGATATATCTCTATAAGAAAGAGGATACATACGCGGTGGCGTGTCCCTACTTGCCCCATATAGATATATCTATATATCTATATCTAGCTATATATATGCATATATATATATGCAGATATATATACACATACATATATGTATATATAATGTATACTACATATACATATATCTGCTATGGTAAAAGGAGAAAATAAACATTACACATATTGAAGAAGACTGGTTTATAACAGAAATTCATATATACACATAAAGAAAGCAAGGGCTGTAACACAGTAATATAATTGTCGACTGGTCAAGGGTTGGCTAACGCTCACCGTGGAAAATGCAAGTCATTTTCAAAAACAAGGGTGGGGGGGGGACGAAAAGAACAGAAATGATTTTGTTTCTGTAAACTTCCATTTTCTTGCAGTGCAAATGTATCCGGTTAAATACTGTCTACCTCCAAAGGGGTTTCTTTTTATTATGACTAGCGTTATTTTACTCCTAACAGGGATGCACAGGAAATAAACACAGTAGCCATGTGCCAAATACTGAGCGTCGCTCCCAAATTAAAGCTGCCTTTGTGCTTAGCAGGGCTTGGGGCCGATTCCTGGCGCTTTCTGGCAGATCTTTTCTTTTTGTTTTTGTTTTTTAATATATCTATCTCCTCTCTCTCTCTCTCTCTCTCTCTCTCTCTCTCTCTCGCAATTAATTCAGCTTTTGCAAAACACTTCTCAGTGCCTGGCGCGCTGTGTGTAGCTAGCTGCCTGCCTGGTGGCTGTGTACGCGATACTCACTCCCACTCCATTGCATGGGCACTCGCCTGTAAAGGTCAAAACACATCATTACACCTGCTACCGCTCAGAGGATATATCGTCCAGCGCAGCTGCTCAGCGGTGTGTGTGTGTGTTTGCGTGTGTTTAAGAGAGGGGGAAATAAAATAAAATTAAAAACGAGAAGAATCAAAAGTTGGAGGAGGAGGGGGCAGCCCCCCAGGCCCTCCCCCCGCTGCGAGTTCACTGCACGGGGGTCTGCACCCCATGGTGCGGTGGCGTGTCCCTACTTGCCCCATAGACATCCTCGGCTCCCGGCAGAGTCCCTCCCGGGGGAGTCATGCGTTTCTCTTTCTGTCTCCTGTTACAAAACCACACTCTCACCACCTCCTTCTCCAGCTGTAGGCTGTCCGCCAGCGAGGTGATCTCCTGGGCGGAGGGCTTGGGGCACTTGAGGAAGTGGCTCTCCAGGGCGCCCTTGACGCTCACCTCGATGGAGGTGCGCTTTTTCCGCTTGCGGCCCTGCGCCGCAATCTTGTCTATGCTGGTGGGGCTGCCCGAGGACGAGTCCGCCTCCTCCAGCCACTTGTTCAACAAAGGCTTCAGCTTGCACATGTTCTTGAAGCTGAGCTGCAGGGCCTCGAACCTGCAGATGGTGGTCTGCGAAAAGACGTTCCCGTACAGCGTGCCCAGCGCCAAGCCCACGTCCGCTTGGGTAAATCCCAGTTTGATCCGGCGCTGCTTGAACTGCTTGGCGAACTGCTCCAGGTCGTCCGAGGTCGGCGTGTCCTCGTCCGAGTGCGGCTCGTGCGGGTGGTGCGCGTGGTGCGGGTGATGGTGCGGGTGGCCTCCCCCGCCGCCGCCGCCGCCCCCGCCGCTGCCCGGGTGCTGCTGCTGCTGCGGCGGCGGCGCCTGCGGCGGCGGCTGCGGGGGCCCGTGCGGCGCCGGGTGCTGCTCCGCGCCGTGCGGCGGCTCGTCGTGCGCGTCCCGCAGGCCGTGGTGGTGCAGCGCGGGCTGGCCCGAGCCCAGCATGCCGTTCACGCTGAAGCCGGGCGGCTGCGAGTACAGCAGCCCCGCCTGGCCGCCGCCGGCCGAGCCCATGCCGGGCGGCAGGTGCGCCGAGGCGCCCGTCCTCCAGGCGGCGGCCACGGCGGCGGCGTGGTGGCCGCCGCCGTGGTGCACCAGGTGCGGCGGCCGGCCCTGCTGCTGCGGCGGTGGCTGCTGCGGCGGCGGCGCCTGCTGCAGCTCGTCGGCCCGGCCGCCGCCCGGCCCCACCGAGGGCTTGATGTCCTGCTGGCCCAGCGGGCTGCTGGCCCAGGGCGAGTCGCCGCCGCCGCCGCCGCCGCCGCCGCCGTGGGACAGCGCCGTGATCCACTGGTGCGCGTGGCTGAGCGGGTGCCCGTTGCTCTGCAGCGCGTAGTCCGCCTGCACCAGCGCCTGCGCCTCCCGGTAGCCGGCGCCCGGCTGCATGGCCCCCGGCGGCTCGGCGTGCACCAGCGCGGCGCCCGAGCCCAGCAGGCTGTAGTGGTTAGAGGCTGTGGTCGCCATGGCTCCCCGCGCCGGACTGAGCGCGCCGGGGAGACGCGCCGCGCATTTGACAGCTACTTTTTCGCCTCGGGGCTCCGCGAGCAGCGCGCCGCCCCGGCCGGGCCAGCCGCGCCGGCGCCCCGCCCCCGTGCCCCCATTGGCTCTCGCCGCTCGGATTGACGTGGAGACCGCTAGCAACCGGCGCCGGGGGAGCCGCCCATTGGCCCCGGCGCCGCCGCCGGGCCCGCCCCCGTTCTGTCACCGAACTCTGAGCTGGGGGCGGAAGGTGTAAGGGGGGGCTCTCTCCCCGCCCTCCGCGCGGGAGCCGGGCCCTGCCCCGTCCTGTGCAGCCCGGCCCGGCCCGGCCCGGCCCGGCCCCGCGCGCACAATGGAGCAGCGTCGGTCCCGACCGCCTGTTCCTCCTGTTGCTCGCGGCTCGGGCTGGGGATGGAAGCGGCCCCGGGAGAGGAGGAGAAGTGGGGCGCCGGGGGTGCCCTCCGCGGGGCGCAGCGCGGCCAGGAGACCCCCCCCCCCGCACTCAGTGTCCCGCCCCGACACGCGCGCTCACACGCGGGGCACCCCCCCCCCCCGATCTTTTAATCTCAACTTCAGGCCCAGCGGGGGGTGGGGGATGCAGGGAGCTGGGGCCCGGCTGTGCACCCAGGGATGCCTGGAAAACCCACTTCCTCTTCCTCCCTCCCCGCGCCGGCAGCAGGTGCTACCCGGAGCCCAGCGCCCAGCGCAGGCGGGCGGGCCGCTACACCCCGCAGAGGGGGCGGGTGTTGCAAAGCAGCCTGCGCCGCGCCGGGCTCCGGCCCCGACAACAAAGATGAAGCAAAAAGTTGCTTCCCGGCGCGGAGAGGAGGAGCCGCCCGGCCCGGCTGGAGACACAACTTTGCCGTGTGTGTGTGTGTGTGTGTGTGTGTGTGTGTGTGTGTGTGTGTGTCTGGTTGGGGGGGGGGAGTTGTTAGCAGCAGACTCAAAGTATCTTCATCTAAATAACACAATGGCGCGGGCCGGGGAATTGATTGGTCCTAACAAGCGGCCGCTTTCTGGGGAGAGTTGTTTATAAATCAGCGGCCCTCGCCCAGAGCGCTGCAAAAAGGGGGGGGGGTTGGCAGGAAATAGCCCTCTGTGGGGGAGGGCTGCCACCCCCCCGCCCCCCCGCTACACAAACACCCCCCCTCCCCACACACCTCTACACAAACACCCCCCACACACGCTCACACACACGCACGTTTCCCCTCTACGCAAACACCCGCCTCCCCCAGCCACACACGGGATCCAGCCCTGGGAGACGGCGCCGGGCTGTATCGGAGCCAGGAGAGGGGCAGCGGGGCAGGAGGGAGCGGGAGCAGCCGCCGAAGCGAGGACGCTGCTGGCAAACGTCCCTGCCCCGCCGGGGCCCGGGCTGCAGGCGGCCAGGAGGAGGCAGCGGGCGCCTCTAACCCGGGCTCTGCCTTTTGTTCCTCGGGTAGAAATCGCGCTTCCCATCGTGGGGGGGCATCTCCCTCCTGCAGCTGAAACCCTCCTGTCATTTGCCCCGCGGAGCCGCACGGGCAGGACAGCCCCAGCCAAGCCGGCCGCAAACTTCCCTGGAGGCAGCCGCGGGCCCCTCGCTCGCCCGCCCGTGCTTGGGGACCGGCTCTGGCCTCGGGCGCCTCGCATGAAAGTGCTCCGGGGCACTGGGCGGCGTCTCTGGCGGGCTAGATCTGAAGTGTGTGCGTGTGTGTGTCGGGGTGCTTACACGTGTTCAGCGTGGAGAGCGGCTGGGCAAAGAGAAATCTCCCCGGCAGGGAGTAGCCCGAGTGCGATCTCCTGGCTGTGAAACGTACCTCCAGGGGAGCAAACACGCAAGCCGCTAAGCAGAGATCGGGCACCGGCGGTGGGATTTGCTGCTTGTGAGGAAGTCTGAAATCAGCCTGATGGAGCTTCAGGCTACACACACGCACACACAGAGCTGAAGAGGGTGGGTATACAATCATTGTTCTGCCTGTTTAATACCCCTAATAAATCACTGGTAGATATCAAAGGCTACTGTTAATCACACGATTACAAAAGTAGGAACACGGTGTAAAGCTAAAAAAAAAAGAGAAAAAAGAAATCCAAGCCCCGTTTCCCCCTCCTGCATCCCCTCCCCCAATTAAACTAACGTCTATACATTCACAGCTGGAGAGAGCCGGGAGTGGCCATGGTGAATTCAGAGGCGCTGCAGGCTCCGCCTCCTCCTTCCCATCATCATTATTGTTACCCTTGTCATTAATACTGTTTCTTAAGCATCCTTCACTCCCGGCTCCCCCCGTGGAGGAGCCCGCAGCCGGAATGCTCCTGAGACGGGAGAGCTCTTGATGTCTGTCTGCTCCTCTCTGGGTCCTGTAACCGGTCCGCGTTTCAGTCTGAGCTCCCCAAATTGGGGCTGATTTAGGTCCAGGGCGCTCGGGATGTGAAAGAGACAGTCATGTGTCCCCTTTCTTCCGGAGCTGACCCTGCCGGATTAGAGGTCCCAGGAGCCTTTCTTCCCTTTCTCTGCCCGTATAAAAGCAGGTTGAAGGTGATGCGGTGTCTTGGGCAGACACTGCAGTGTTTTGATTCAGCTCAGCCCTTTTCACTGTTCAAAGCAGCTGTTCAAATACTAGGGCTGCTTACTTTGACGTGAGGAAGATTTTCAAACAACCCCAAAAGCTTTGAACTGACAGGCCTCCTTGATATCTCCTTCATTCCAGTACAGCTCTCCGAGAATATTCTCTAGCAAATACATAGCGCGCCTCTTAAATGGAGCTTTCTCCTCCCTGGGAGGCGAGGTGCTGCATACACATAAGGTGGCTGCAGCAGGGAAGGGGCCGGGTGCCTGCTACTCACCCTGCTGGGACGCTTACAGCCAAGACGAACTAGTGCATTTCCTGGGGATCCAGTGAGTGGACTCCAGCCCTTTCTTGTTAAAAAGCCTGAAGCAGCTTGTTACTTGCACAAAAAAACCCCAACAACCACCACCACCCCCAAAAAAACCCAAACAAACCCTGAGCTGTGAACCCTTAGCAAATCCAAGCCTTGCAGAGAGAAAGCCGCAGCTACACACTCCCAAGTACGAATACGGAGCTCTTATTCCCAACGACTCCTCATAAACCTCCTTAGTGCTCAGGGTTTAAAGATTGCTTTTAAAATGAAGAAAGGTCCTTCTGTTTAGAGGTGAAAAGCCTGTTTGAAACTGCACTCACTGGCGTGAAACGAACTCACCCAACTAAGGGGGGGAAAAAATCCCTTTTTCCAGCAGCTCCCGTTTGCGTGCACTGCTGGGGGGAAGCATCAAGAAGGGCAAAGGCACCAAGGAATTCAGCACGAGTATGCTCCGGTGCAGTAAAAACAGCTGTATACCATGGAGCTCCTTTGAAAGGCCAGCTTGGAAGACGTGGGCACATCGCTGGGATGCATTTAATGTACCTATTGTGAGATGGGACTGTTTTGATCTCTCTTTCCTTTTTAACCTTTCTGTCTGAACTATTCAGCCCTGCGTTTTCGGGAGCTCTTTGCAAGGCTTGCTCCGAGGAGCCTGATTTCGTGGAGAGACCCAAGAATGAATGGAACTTCAACTCGAAGGGCCTGCCGAGGAGCAGAGCTGAGGCCGAGGCTTCACAAGTGATTGCTTTAAAAAATCCAATCTACACAAAGAGGCAGCTGGCTGCTTTAATGAAAACTGCCTTAAAGCTGCAAGAACTGCAGCCTCAGGGATGTATTTATAAGATGACTCAAAAAGCTCCACTTTCAAGTTGCTTCTCCTCGGGGTAGCTATAACACACACATTTAACTAAGAAATCTAAACAAAATGGACAGAAATTGATCACTTTGATTGCATAGGATCGCATTACCCACTGAAATTAAAACCCCTCGTGTAAATGGGTTTCTCCACGTACAAACAAAAGAATATATATTTGACCTGCTAGAATATCTATTCCCTTGGAAGATAGAAAGGTGCAGAATATATATATATATATAAAAAAGTTTCTGAAAAGTTTGTATCAATGTTCATTTCCAACAGTCCCGGAAGCTCTATTCTTTGCGCCACTTTTTATTCATAGGGGACGATTCTATTTTATCTGCATCACTGTTTAAACTACTGGGATATAATGCTCTAAGTTCAGTATTTGAAATTAAATTATTTGAATTCACGGATATTAATCTCTTCCCTTCATCCTCCAGTTCTGAATCTTGTCATTAAAAATGATCCACCCTTTGTAGTCCGCAAGTGAATATTTTATAGACAGATACCGCTATGAAGACTTCTAACACAACGTCAACCAGTCAGACTTAGCTGTTGCAGGGATTACTTTGAGTAATTTATCAAAGGAAGGCTGCTAAATTTTGAGTGGTGAATATAAGGCCGGGGGGAGGGGGAGCAGAAAAAAAAGAGACAAATTCCGTCAGTCTGTGAGATAAATTCAACTCGGAGTTAATACAGCGTGTTTATATTGAAATCTCCTCGACAGAACAAGATGCAGTTGGTGGGGGAGAGTTTGCTTTCACGCAATTTAGTTTTCAAAAGGCTTGCTGCTAAATGACCTCTCGACAATGGAGCTTAAAGGGGGGCTCTGTGGGCTTTCAAGCAGGTGAATTGGTGGTAGACAGGAGGGGATCCAACCTCTTTGATACATTCAAGAGATTTCATCTGGGACCTTTGAAAAACTAAACTGTCGAGTGATGTATAGGACCCACAAATGTCTTTAAAAGAAGTCCCCAGCCCTAAAAGCTGCCCCTCTGACACATAACATAATTGCTCTTGTCGGGTTCCCAGATCAGCTCCGATGAAGGGGCACGGGGAGCCCATCGCCGCCGTCCCAGCCTTACTGGGCTTTGCCCGGGGAGATGCTGCTTTCTCTCCCCCACGTTACGTTTTCTAGGCGGATAAAAGAGGAACACAAATCCAGCTGCTGCTCAGAAAGAGCAGTGATCTCTGTGGCTCCTGCTGTAGGCACTGGCACAGGGCGGGAGGCAGAGGCAGCGCCGGATTTCCCTACAATAAGAGAGGCGAGCCTTGAAAACTTGAGCGTGCCCCGCACTCCAGGGGACTGGACACGATGGCTCTGGCACAAAGCGGGAGCCGCGGGCAGGAGCAGGCAGGCTCGGCACCTTGCTCTGCATGTGCAAGCCTGGTGCCCACCGGGGAAGCCCGGCAGCCCCCGGGAGCTGACTCAGTGGAGACTGGGGGCCCGATCCTGCCTCTGCGGCCGGCTCGCCCAGCGGGCCCCTTCCGCCGAGCGGGGGCTGGCGCGGGGCTTTCCCGCCCTCGAGCCGGAGCGGCCCGGGAGTGGGTGCCCCGGGCGGCGGGGAGGAGCCGCGGCCGCCTGGCCGCGCGGGAGCGGGGGGCTGCCAACTTTCTCTGGCTCGGAAGGAGGAAGAAGAAGAGCGGAGCAAACAAGGAGGCCGGGCCATTGTCCACAGAGGGGGCATTTTTGTCAGGCTGGCCTTGGTTGCTATAGTGAGGAGGGGGAAGGAGTCCCGCAGCTCGCCTCGCTCCGCTCCCCCCGGCCCGCCAGCGCCGCCGGCCACTGCCGGCCAAAATAAAAGCGCCCTGGCTCGGGGCGGCCCTGCTCCTGCCCCGTCTTCCCCCGCAGCCCGCGGCCTCAACCCCAGCTCCCGCCGGCAGGGCCCGGCCCGGCCCCGTGGCACCTGTTCCGTCCAGCTCCTCGCCATTTGATCACGGTGGCTTCACACCCCGCAGTGACCCCCCGTGTCACTGCTCCTGCTCCGAGCTGCCCCCCCCCTTCAATTTCAACAGTTCAAAGGGAAATAACTTCTCGGATGCAAATGAGCAGCCCTCGCATTTTCCGAGAGACTCTTATTTTGCAGCGGCGGTTCCTGGCGGCGGCGGCGGCTGAGGCTGGCGCGGCGGCTCCTGAACTTTGCGGAGGGCGCGGGGAGGGACGGCGGCGACGGGGCTGGGAGGCTTCAGCTTGAGTGGGGGGCATGGGGCGAGAAGAAAGTTAGCGGCTCAGTTAATGGAGGAGCATTCACCTGCCGAGATCGGCCCGGCAGTTCGTGCAAATGACAGGTCCGACAGGGGGTCGGGCGGGAGGGGGGATCGCACGGCTTGTTTTTCCCGGACAAGTTATACTGCCGCTGGAGGAGAGAGGTCAGTATCTTTTCAAATCAATCTCTCTGTCTGCCTCTTGTCCCCATCTCTTCCCTGGAAATGGGGGGGAGGGGGGGAGGGGGTCCCTGCAACTTTCCCCCCTTTCCATCTGTCCTGTAGCATCCGAAATGCACAGCTCCTTACATGGCATGCCCTTCTGCTCCCCGTGGAGTGCAACTTCGGAGTGAGCTTCCTGAACCGAGAGGGGGGAAACACACACACACAGCGAATAAAGGACCGTTCTCCTCGTGTCTGGTCGTGGTGGTGTCGTCTCGTTTTCGAGCTAGGCTTGACAAGTTTTATTTTAAAAAAAAGAAAGAAAAAAAAAAAGCCCCAACTTTCCAAGCCCTCACTTAAGGCATTATTCACCTTTTTAAAAAAAAATGCTTGAAAGAAATCACGTTAATGAAGAGAGCATTTGGAGTAATTTGGCGATAATGATCAGAATCGCCAAATATTCGCAGAGGCTTTCACGTTACGTGTTGGAAGAAAAGCAAAACACATTATTTTAATAGTCTGATATGCAAACTATGGACCATTCAATTACATGGCTTAATAATGCATACATGATGTGATCTTGTTATTGGGATAGGAAGGTCTGCAATAATTCACTCCAAAGACCAAGTGTGCTCTTACATCCAGTGAAATCCATTGCCATGGATCAGGGGGGCCTGCCAAACTACATTTAAGAGAATAAAAATTAATGACTGAGAATTTGAGCGTTAAATTAACATTAATTATATGACCTGCCTGCTGGAAAGATTAAATTTCTTACGCCCTAATTAGATAACGTCTCCTCATACATCAAACAATTTCCATTTCCAGATTTCGGTATTAAAATGCAGAAGAGGGAGAGCGGGGTGGTTGTTGCCTTGGCGCGGTGCAGCGGCAGCCGGAGCTGAGCGCTCCCCGACCTCCCCCCGCTTCCTCCCCGGAGTTTGGGGTTTGCCAGGGTGAAAGAGCGGCCGGGGAAGAAGTTTGGGTCAAGGCGCTCCTCGCCCTGAATTGCTTTAACTAATTCCGCGCGGCGCCTGCCGCCACCGCCGGAGCACGTGCGCGCGAGGCGGCAGCGGGGGGGCGCCGCGCCGGCAGCCCCGGGGACCGGCCCGGCCCCCCGGCGACGGGGTCCCGCGGGCACCCTCCCTCTTCCTTCCCCCACCCCCGCTCGGGGTAGAGAGAGAAAGACCAGCCGGATCTGCCTGGATTTTGCAGGATTTCTCCTTAAAAAAAGAATCAGACGCTACCACCCCCTCTCCCCCCCCCATCCCGTCCTGAAAAACCAGGAGCGATGCTGATGTCCGCACTTCGTCCCACTGCCGGCTCCACGGGCTGGCCGCGATGCCCCAGTGCTGGTGGTGGGGCGGGGGGGTTAACGGCCCACGGACATACCCCCTCCCCTCGCGAGCTCCCGGCGCGGCGCCGGCGGACAACACAGGGTGCATCTCCGCCAAACAACCCCCGAGCCCGCGCGCTGGTGAGTGGAGGCGGCTGCGCGGCCCCCCGCCCCGCCCCGCCCCGCCCGGGACCTGCGGGCAGCGCTGCAAGGGACCGGGGCTGCAGCGTGGGTGCACGAGGGACGGGGGCTGCAGGGGAGCGAAAGGAGCGGGGCCAGTGGTTGGGGGGAGGGGGTGGGCAAGGTCCTGCCGAGCTCCGCTTGTGCCCCGCGTCTGCCCCTCCCGCTCGCCGCCCGCCCCGCCCCGCTCCGGCCGCCGCCCCCGCCGCCTGCAGGCGACATCCTCAGCCCGCCCGGCCCCTCCACTCGCTGGGGCGGGACTCCTTCCGGGGCTGGCCCCTTCCTTCCCTCCATCGGGGCTTCACGGCCGAGCCCGAGGCAGCCAGGCAGTGCCCACCTCCTGAACAGCCGCAGCTCTCTGCCATAGAGTGGCATAGAAACCATGTGGGGCAAGCCCGGAGCCCGAGTGCGTATCACAGTGCTTCTCAACCTTGTTTGGACCAGGACCCACTTGGAAACATTGATGGGCACTAGTCCCCAGCCAGTGGGGGGGCTGTATGTGGAGCATGGGGGTGGGGGGGAAACTCTGCCAGCCTGCAAGGGTAAAGTCACAGCTTCCCCTGTTTTTCTCCTTTAAAGGAGAATCTATTTTTCAAGTTTGTTCCTGACCCTTTCATATATTCTTGCCACCCACTTTTGATCCGCGGGTTGAGCAATGCTGTTCTGTCACATCCCTTGATCCGGGCCTTCTACTATCAGGTTAAACCCAGGCTCTTGTTCCTTCCAAATGCTTCAGTGGCTGCATCTACACGAGACACTGACTGCAAGTATTAGATGACTGTGCAATAACTGGAGTGATTTCACAGTCATGCCAAGAAACTGCTTTTTTGTGATGCTGACTGCACAGTGGCTTGTGACCGCTGCACAAGAGCGTTGTGTCATGCTTCCTGTCATGTATTCACGGGCTACTACGCATTCAGTGTCTCGTGTATAGGCGGCCACTGTTTCCCTAACACAGAAGTCAGCAATATTTTTTGGCAAAGTGCTGAAAACACCCGCAACCTTGGCTTTTAAGGTGCTGCATGCCAGAAATGGATGGTGGGAGAGCTGCGAGGGGCCTGATCCTTGTTGTGGCAGTGCAGCCCTGTCCTCTTCCCCACCATCCACCCCAAGGTGCAGGTACACGCTCTAGCACCCGGGTCAGGGATTGCCTACCCTCGCATCCCTTTGCTGATCTTTCTCACTCAATGGGTTAAACTGATATGAGAAAACATTTGCTAAGCAGACAGGTAGGACTGAATTGTCCCTGAGAAGGCAGAGACTGTAGGCAATGCCTCCCTGTGGGCTTCTTACAGGAGAACCCACCAACGAGGCTCTAGGCTGTCTCTCTCCTTGCTCAGAGAAAGCTATCACAGAGACCCAGGAAATAGTCAGCTCTCAAGAACCAATGACCCTGTGTCTGGATGCTTTGTTTAAAAAAAGGCTTGAAGAAGTAGAAATGAAGTCCAGTCAGCAAAGCAAGTGAGGAAGGGAGATAAAGAAAGAGAGAGAGTGGTTAGAAAGTTAAATGCAAGTGGCCTGAGAACTTGAGCAACTCCTCCAACCACGCGGGGCACAGCCGCTTCAACTATCTCTGCAGCAGTCCAAAACAAAAAGGTGGCAAGCAGGACAAAAACATGGATTAACCCAAAATGCAATTAATAACAGTGAATCAAATCTAATTTAGTTAAGGAGGTTGAAGAGGACTGCTGATGTGTTTAAGTTCTACCTCCTTTTGCAAGTACTGTGAGAATGATGTTTTTTCTGGATTTGGATATGATGGTGAGCCCCTTTTCTTCTGTGTCTTCTTAGAAGTGGAGACAGTTTTAAGGATGGTTTTAAATGAATACAGGATGGCCCACTTGCTGATTCCCATCCTCCCTGGGCTTTTCTAGACCTAAATTTATCTTTAGTTTGGAGATGATGTTGAGCATTAAAGAACTGGCTGAAGAGTTCCTGCAAATAAAATGAGTTGGACTTCTGTAAGCTGCCAAGGGGTTAGATTAAGCCTAAAACAGCAGCGATTCCTTTGCCTCTCTAACTTAAGCTATATCCAGGAGTGTTACCATAAAGAATATCCTGCCCACTTGCTCCCTTTCCTTGTGTGCCAAAGGCTGAAAAATGCTGTGTAGCTACTTAGCTGCACGCAGGGTATGTGCCAATTAGCACCTCTGAGAGGGAGAAGGTAAGAGCAGCAGTAAAGCATGTGACAAGTAGCAGCTACCTTGTATTTTTGAGGGTGTAGCATACGTGGAACAGAGGTGCTTAGTTACACTGCAGTGCTCCTTAGCATGGTTGGATGCAATGTAGACCTCCCCACAGAGCCCTTGAAAGGCAATTTGTTTTCAGAGTCACAGGAAAATGGATCTAAATGGACCTCAAGAGGTCATTTAGTCCAAATCCTGCTCAAGGCAGGATCATCTTACCTATACTATACTGGGCAAATTGTTGTCTACTCTGTACTTAAAAATGTCCAGTGTCTTTACATAAAACAGCTCATGCACCATAAAAAAAATGTATAGTTCTACAAAAGGGGCACAAAATAGATACACCTTCAAGAATAAATAACTGCCTATCACTCTAGTTAGATGCTAAAGCAAGATACATATTTATATTTATATATTCATTTAGAGAAAAAGTAAGACATGAAATATATTAATTTAGAGAAAAAGTAAGGTAAAACGATATTTGATAATAAAATGGTATGCATTTAGGAGGTAAATTAGGTCGTTGGAAAGTTCTGTGTCCAGATTTTATGGACTGCAGCAAAAGGATCTGGGACAGCAGAAGTCAGTTTGAATTCTTCTTCTTCCTATAACACCCTTCACACAGTGTGCATTTGGTTGTGGGAGAATTTTCCGTTCTCTATGGCTCCGACATGTTTAATCAATAGCTAGCCCCCCAACTGAGAGTGCTTTTAAGCTTAAATTGGTTCAAGGCGCCTTGTTTCAACTGCCAAACACTGAACTGGCCCCTTAGTTATTCTCTAACCCAAATGTGTACAAAATAGCTTTCTAATGGGGAATACAATTATTATAAGTGTATTTATATCTGTGTTGGAAGGACCAGGTCATAAGAGAGATTCTGAAATGTCAACAGATTATTCTGTGATGGACTATCCCAGGGGATGTTTTCCAATGTTATATATCACAAAAGGATAAAGATCATGTTGTTGTAGTGCTAAATTCTTTAGGATAGTGTCCAGTAAAGAATTTAAGTGCTTGAAGCATCATTTAAGTGGAACAGTACTACTTAAGTCCACAACTGCTATCTAAAAAGCCCCACAAAGATGTCTTCTAACCCTCTGTTCATAAGGTCTCTGTCTACTCTCTGTTTGGCTTCAAATTTCACTGTATGTCTGGAGAAAATCCCTAGTCTGAGTATTTCCTGCCTGATTAAGATCCAGAAACCAGGCATTCTTCTGCCTAAATCCCCATAGGGGATCAATAAGGAGGCATTCTTGGAGCAAGCCTAAAACACAGTGGGTGCCAGGACTGAGCTTCTCAAAAACTGTAGTTGCAGTCACTTTCATTTTTTAAAGTTGTGGTGCTGTCGCCTACCAGCCTTGTAAGTAATAGTAGTCACAGTGCTTATCCAGAAGCTGGATTTCTGGGTTCAATTCCCACTTCAACCTGAGAGGATTCAAACTCACTTCTCCCCTCTCTGATTATTACAATTATCTAACTTCAGGTGATGGGCTGCCAGGAAATGGTACTCTCCACTCAAGGAGAGGAGAGAGAGAGAAAGAGAAGCAACTTTGTAGGCTTGTGGTTTTCCATTTTGTTTGAAGTAAAGTACAGTAAACAGTTCTTTGAATGGGGATCTGAAACCATGACCACCCCTTCCCAGGGATTCCCTGACCACGAGGCGACGGAGCAGTACAATAACTGGGAGAGGGTGAGAGGGGCATGTGTCCCAGGTGCCAGCTTAGGAGGGGCATCTAAATTTCCCTCCATCCCCTGCAGAATCCAAGCCATGGCAGGATACCCGTGCCAGAAAGTCCAAAATGGTTCTGGGTGCGGCTGCTGCTTTAAGAGCAACAGCCAGGGTGAGCAGAACATAAGGGATGGCAGCTGCAGCTCAGCTGGGGACTATATAGGAGTTCCCAACATGGGTAAGACTGCTGTGTCTTCGCCACCCTGCTTTTGAGTCCTGCCATGCCTTCCCCCACTGCTCTCAGAGTCTGCATGTGTCTCCCCTCCCGCTCTTTCACAGGTTTGCCCTGGGTGCCAACTCCTGCCTGTTATATCACTGCTGCAGATCCATGCTGTCTCTCTTTGGCCCAGTGCATCTTGCAGGTTGTCAGAGCAGGGTTTGAATAGGATCTGGTAAATAAGGCATGGGGTTGCACAGTGAACAAAAAGGAAAAAATAAAATATTGAAGAGCAGCGTGTTAATTGAGCACTTTCCATCTTGCATACAGAGTAAAGGAGAGGTCCCGTGGAAAATATAGTATGAGAGCATGTAATTAAAAACTGTCTCAGAATGCACACATACAAAGGAGCTAAATTAAGGTGGCTCAGACAAGCTTAATTTTGGCATTTTCTGACCTCTGAGCATCTGACTTGCAAGATTAACACTATCCTAGGTTGTATGTAATATATCCTAAATGGGAGTCAGTAGTATTGGAAGACTATTTATGATGGAATTACAGTGAGGTAATTGATATCAACCACTGCTCCATGGTTTTCGAAAAAATATTTTAACTCTATTTTTGGACCTGGTATCAGTTTATATTTATTGTCACCAGAAGATCAGGCTGTAAAAACAAGCAGAAAAGATGGCACAGTATCTTTGCTATGAGGTCAATGCAAGACATACCTGATATGAATTTTCCTAATCACAGTGGAATGCTATCTAGCCTGCACTGGGCAGGAACAGAACAGGAGTACCATATTCCTTTTACTTTACTGATGTTTGCTAGACTAACCAAAAGTAGAACAAGAAATTTCTTTTAGACAGGGTCCCTAAAAGGGTGTGTGTGTGTGGGGGGGGAGGTGTAGGGACTAGATGTGGCAATATTGCTTTGTAGTGAACTTTTCCATTTTGAGTTAGGAGCCTAGGCTCACATGCAGTGAATGAGGAGAATTCACTTAAACATAAGATATGTAAAATCCAGCTGAATTGCTTAAGATAGCCAAGGAAAAGGATATGTCTTAAGCCCTGCTGCTCTCTGTCCCTGTATCGCTTTCTCTTTGGTCTGGAGTGTGCTGTGCCTACTTGTCCTCCTTCAAGCATGGTGGAAGTGGTATAGACTTCCCTTTACACACTTTATCAGGACTGGAAGGAGGCATTTCCCTCACAGCCCTGCCCCACTTCATGTGGTTAGGCACTGGCACCAGCCCTTTCTCAAAAAATACAACTGACGTGCCTTCTGCCTTTTATCTGGCAGCTCAGTGGTTACAGGATGTGGGAGGCAATCAATTCCTTCCTCTGCCTGATGGTGTCTGAGCTCTTATCTCCCTTGAGAGGGCTTCAAGCACCAAGCTATAGGTTATTCTAGTGTGGCACTTTCTCAATATTTTCTTTTGAAACTGCTGCACTTTTCATGGTGTAATTAAATGCTCATTGGGCCAGAGAGAGCATAATTCTAGCTAAGTGGATAGGGCCGTTACCTGGGCTGATCTGGGTTCTGCACCAATGAATTCATTCTGCACCAATGAATACTTCATATAAAATACTTAAACATTCATTGGACTAGGGACTGGAGCCCAGGTCTTTCCTCTACCAAATGAATGCCCTGACCACTAGGCATTAGGGTCAAGTGTGATCTTCTTGGTGCAGTTACTGTTTAATTACTTCATGCTGGGTTCACTAGTCCAGAGTAACTTGAAGCCTGGAAAGGGGGAGGTGTGGCTTCAATTCTCAGGCAGAGGAAGGAATTAAATGTAGATGTCCAACATCCTCAGCTATTAGATAGAAGGGGAGACATCACCCCTACAACTTCCATTTTACTGACCCTTTCTGTGTGCTCTAAGACCTTACAGGCAAGATAGGAAGAGGGAATGCCTAGTCTGTGGATTCTGAAAGTGCCCTAGGCATGAGCTAAGCACCTGCCTGGTCAGCACTGGCAAGACCCGGGCAGTTTTGGGCACACCAAGGAAAAGACTTTTAGGCACCTGACAAAAGTTATATAAAGTTTATGCCACTTCTAGTATCCACAGACTAGGCATTCCCTCTTCCTATCTTGCCTGTAAAGTCTTAGAGCACGCAGAAAGGGTCAGTAGAACGGAAATTGTAGAGGTGATGTCTCCCCGTCTGTCTAATAGTTGAAGATGCTGGGCATCTAGGTTAGCCCTCCAGACACCTATCTGGAGGACTAAGCATCCGGTTTTGAGTACCTACATTTTTTATTTAGGCACTGAAAGTGACAGGTAGGCATTGGGCGCTCTCTGCCTAGAACTTCGGTATAATGTGGTTTCCCCTCATACTCGGTATTCAACATCAGTTAATAAACAGACTAGAGTTTCTGTTTGTCCCTTTATCATGTTCCCACTTGTCATGTGCCATTGACTTGTTACTGGCTGGACAGCGGGCCTGGTTATTTTTGAGTAAAAAGCATTAGGAACAAAACTGTGATTTCCCCTGGGTTTGCCTTTTGTGAACACGTGGAAGCTACTTTCACTGCTGTCAACCTGTTTTTATGGGATCTTGTAAAACTTGCACTGTTAGGCAGTGTCCACAAGCAATCTGATCTGGCTCCTGTGGATTTTGTAACGTTTTCAAAGGCAGGCATGAATGTGGGGGGCATTTATTTATTTAAAATAATCTTGTGATTTTTAAGCCCCGACTGATTTTTTTGGAGGTTTTATTAAATGCTTTGGGATTGGCAGCACTGTATCAGCACTGGAGATCTGCTGCCGGGTTCAGGAAGAAGTGGTGTGCATGTCCAGACTTTGGAAATCCTTCTTTGCAGCCTGCTAGCTGCAGGGAAAGTGCATTTGTGTTTACTGTTTGGGAATGTTGGTATATTTTAGACTCTGACCCTATATGACCGCCCTGTGCACCTTTTTCAATTTGTTTTCTAGGACAAAGGCAGTTCTTCTGGGCATTAAGGTGCTACTAACAACAGAGCCAGCTTCTCTGTGAGTTTCATAACTGAATAAACACATTTCTGTTATAACCTAACCTAGATCTGCTCTATGTCTGTTTCCCTGAGGACACACCATTAGCATCTGAAGTATCTATACTTCCTACATTGCAACAGAGATAAGTTATCATTCCAGCTGCTTATCTCAGAACTGCCCCGTGGATCCAGTGAGACGATTTCCTCTTTAGTATGTCACAACAGGTATCTGATACTTGCTTTCAAGCATTCTCTTAAAGAAAAAAAGAGTTTGAATTCTTGCTATTTCCTTTTTCGTATCACTCGTTAAATCCATATAGCTTGGTTTACTGTTTTATCTTTACTCATCAAGTTATTGACTAAGCTCCTGGTTTCAGGTATATCAATTCCATTCAACGTGTGCTCCAGGAAGTTTAGGGTTATGGCAGAAGAATTTTTGGAATTCATTTCCCAGACCTCAGGTGACTTTTAGAAGGTGGTATGGAAAGGAATCAGGGTACAGCAAAGTCTACTCAAAACTTCTGGGAAGGAGAATCGGGGGAATAATGTTCTTACTCATTACCTTTTTATTTCTGCTTCTTTTAATCTATTATGCGTTGAATTTATATTGGCACACACTACAAAATATGTTCCTTTTTCTGGGAAAAATAGCAGAAACAAGGTTGTGTAATAATAGCAAAGGTGATCCCTGCAAGAAGGAGGGTGTCAGTGAGGTGTTTGGTTCTTCTGGAGGAAAAAGGGCACAGCAGATGTTAGCAGCCCTTCTTTCCCTGAGTTTTACTCAGGAGCTGACATGTTTCAAGAGACAGCAGGCTGAGAATTTATTTAAGAGGAAGATGGGGAGAATTGCTGTTCAGCCATACAATGAGAAAATTATATATTTTTTCTAATTGTTTTCCTGTCTGGCAATGAGGGAGTGGAGGGAAAAGTTAAAAATAAAAAGAGGACAGCTACTTTTGAGAGAGAAATGTAGTAGCTAACACCAGGGGGCTCTCAGCCTGCCTGGGTTCTCTGGCTGCTACTGCAGTATAAATACAAATAATCACACTAGCCTGCTTTCCTCTGCTGCAAAGTATTGTGGGAGCTGGAATATTGTAAAGGCTTGCTCAAAAGGGTAATTTAAGTGTCTGAATAGACGCATATACACGAGACTTTTACTGCAGAGCTGACAAATTAGCTATGCAGTAGATGTCTCTTGTCTATACATGCAGTGCTACTAGGCTGAAGTAAACTAATTAAACTCAGCAGCAGGATAGTACTTGTAAACACTATCTGCTACTAAATACTTGTAAATGCTACTAAAATACTTGTAAAAACATGTACTACCTTGCTGCAGAGTTTTTTACAAGCGTAGACTCTGATGGGGCTGGCTGGGGCATGAGCGTGCATAAGTGCAGAGGCTGCCTGCCAGCTAGCCCCATACTGGAGCACCCTCTTGCCCCAGCCAGCCCCTGTGCAGCATGATGAGGTGGGTCAGAGCAGCCCAAGGCTGGCAGGTTGACTCCCCAGACCTCCTCCAACAGCGGCTGTTGAGACCCGGTTCAGCATGCGGAGCACCTGGGCATGCACCCTTGTTGCAATAAGCACCGGAGTTTATTGTGTCAACTTAATTGTACATGTAGATGCTCCCAGTGGGAGATAAGTTAAAATGGGTTTCCATTTAGAAGTGACCTTGGACTCCTTTCTCTTTTAAATACTCCTTATTTAATAGTGTAGTTCTGTTAAGAGGCCTCAGTTGGGTTTCCATCATGGTAGGTACAGTATCAACACGTAATAACAAAGATTGCCTGTCCTAATAGCATTACAAACTTAGGTCCTACTGCCACAGTATGCTCCCTGAGAGTCAACCCCTGCGCTCATGTGGAGTCTCATTGACTTCACTGCCTGCATAGAACAGCTTGCAGGTTCTGGGCCTTGGCCTCTAATAAGAAACAGCAAGCTAAGAAAACAAACAATGTTAGAGAGAGGGAGAGAAAGAAAATAACAGTGAAAACCAGGTCTTTGCTGTACGAAGCACTGTCTCTGCACCAAATATTTGGCCAGTGTTAAATGGGAGCACTGAAATTATATCGTAAACTGTCTAGCTTTTCTGTGGAAATTAATTCAGAGCTAATCTTAAGGGCCTGGGCTCATTGGACCAAATTCCATTCTAAGAAGGAGTTAGATTTAATGCAGGCCTGAGCTTAAATAATAATAATTAAAAAAAAACCAGTTGGAGGGGGTTCATTTATATTTGTTAATAATAAAGATTCCACTAATGGTAAAGCTAGCACTGGATGCTATCCTGATCTACGAGGGCATGACCAAATCAAGGTCTAGCACAATTTTAATGCTGGCTCAGACTTGGAAACATTTCCAAAGACATCTTCAGACAAATAATTGCACTTTTCTTTAAACTGAACATATAAAAACACTTCCTCCTTTCAGATAACTTAAATAATCCCTTTTACAATTCCTTTTTACAAAGTGCATCTCCTCAGAGTGACATGTTATTTGAAAAGGAAAATGAATGACTTTCAAACATAGTATTTACAATTTAGGTAAGGAGAGCTAGGTAGCCAGCAGAAGTCAGGGTAGAGTTGTACCCTGTTAGGCTAAATACAGACATTTAAAAAGCCTGAGGCTGAATCCATTCAATTTTTGCAGGTTAGTCTAAGATGTGTAGATTGAACTGAAAAGCAAGTGAACAGACATTCACTTGATTCTGGAAATACAGTCAGATGCCTGCAGTGGCCCAGGCCAGAAGCCAGGAGATGCTAGAGCATGCCTTTCTGCTCAGCTGAAGCAGATGGTTTGGGCCAAGGCTAGCTCACCCACTGTGTGTGGGAGGGGAAGGGTTTGTGGGGGAGGTTCAGAGCATTCTGGGATGCTGGGGGACTGTGAGTTAATTGGAATCTGGAGGGGATCTGGGACAGAAGTTCAATAAACTGATTTAAACTAAATCAGTTAAGTCTGATACTGCATTCAGCCAGGTTTATCTTAAACCAGTTTCAGTCATTTTGAAAGCTTATGTGCACTGAACTTCTGTTGTGTTACAGATTTGAACCATTTGCTTATACTGGTTTCTGTGTAATTTCTGTCCCTAGCCTTTTAAACTAAATCAAAGATACATGAGCTTTTGTAAGGTACAGCTTACTTTATCAGATGCTTATGCATCTCTGACTTAGTTAGTCTGTAAAGTGCAATTCTACCCTGTCTTTAGCCTAGTTTAGGTAAAATCACTGGAAATGGACAGCCGGGCTCTTTCACTTAGTTTTGTTTATATCTGTGATTATGAAACACCGCAGGTAGTGAGACCTGTTATAAGGTTGCCTGGGACTTTTCATTATAAAGATCCTATTTTCAGTTATTTATACACTTTTACTATCACTCTCAAAGTGACTTGCACAACATCTAATACTTGACTCGAGCTCCTGGAGACAACTGAATATATGGGAATCTCAGCTTGCTTGCTTTTTTATATATAAAAAAAGTTTCTAGCTCTTGTGGTACAGAGAAAATGCTTGAAAATGCAATGCAAGTACAATCAGAAAGCCAAATGACCTCAGAAGGGCAAGCCGTGGCCCCCATATTTACTGTTTTTTAAAATAATCTCATGATTTTAAAGCCAATATCATGGTTTTTTGTGACTTAACCCATACTTTGAACATTCTGGATTGGTGTTTCTACTTATAGATTTGGCAAACTTCACCACCCAGCTGAAGAGTTCATCTTGGGTTGAATGATTTTGGATATATTCATTTAAAAGCACAGGAAAAATGACATTGTTTTGCTCATATTCTTGAATGAAATCGACTAATAGCGCCTACAAGCTTTGTTGCAGAGTCAGAATTTTGTAAAAAAGGTTATCGAAGGGTCAAGGTTGTAACTTTTACTTAAACTCAGGCAAATTTGTAAGACTTTGGTAATGCAACTTGTTTATATTCAGGACAGACTTGTTATAGTTGTCAGCTAAAGTTCTTGAGCTTGCTATTTCCACTGTGCTTGTAGAAGCCCCTCATAGCATCTACATGCAGACTGGTTATGTATGGGTATAACTCCAGGATGATTAACTGTACTGCAGCTCAGGGCTACAAGGATGAAGCAGGACTTAACGCAATTGCTCTTTCTGTCTGCTGTGGAGTGCTCACTACATGAAAATCAGGCATCTCTGGACTGGGAAGTACCCAGAAGGGCCTGGTTTATTGGTGTACTGCGGCACCACACACAACTCAGGGCTGGACATGAAGGAAACATCAAACTGTTGAAACTGCAGGGGGAGTTGTAAAAAATGGTCATTGTATTTTCAGGCTGTCATTACTGACTAATCCATAACAGCTTTGAAGCATTGATCAGCCAGCAAATAACATATTATTTATAGTATTATTCACAGATGGTGAGCCTGACCTCCTTGGCTCAAGAATATTTAAAGATAAGAGAAGGGCACAGCTCACACTCTAGTGCATTGTGTCATTCTCAGGTAAAGACCTGGGGCAGAAATCTCTCTCGGTCAGGAGTGGGCAAAATATCACCCATGGGCTAGATCCAGCCATCAAGTAATTTTGTCTGAACCCGGGCAGGTCCCTTGGTCCCACCCAGCCCAGGCACAGGGGGTATCCTGGGCTGTGGCACATGTGGCAAGTCCCACAGCCCTGGGGCATACAGTGGGGCTGGGGCAGCACGGTAGCTGGATTTGCTTCTGGGCAGCCCTGGCAGTGGCATCTTTCAGCTGCTGCTGCTGCCGGACCCGGCCCCACTACCTGGGCACCCCGACCTGTCGTCCATGCACCCATCATGGGGGGCAGGGCCCACGCTGGCAGGGCAGATGGGATGGGGCTGCAGTTAGCTGAGGAGTGGTGTTTGGGAGCAGGAAGGGTGGCGGGGCCAGGGTCATAGAGTAGGATCATGGGGCGGTGGCAGCACAGGGTCAGGATTGGGTTCCTGGACAGGCGCAAGTTTCACAGGCAGGAGCATATGGCGAGTGGATCACGGCTCTTTCCTGGGCTCCTGCCCTTCATTGTCACCACCCCAAGATCCCAACCCATCCATGGTCCCATCCTGTGTGCTTGACTACGTGCCCTGCCCATGTGGATCCCATCCCAGCCAGTCTCCATATGGGCAGTGACAATGTGCAGCTGGGCCAGGGGCAGAGCCATGATCCGCTCCCTGCACGTCCCTGCCTGCAGAACTGGTGCCTGTTGCAGAGGCATGTGGGCAGTGGATCACAGCTCTGCCCTGCCCCAGTCCCATGCTGTCATCACTCCGTGATCCCAGCCCTAGCCCCACCCTCCCGTCATGCTCCTGGGCCACATAGCAAGTTTTGGTGAACTGTTATGGTGGGGTGGAGAACTGACCCAGCCTGCAACAGCTCACTGACACTCCCTATGTAGCCCTCAGGCCCAGATCACTGTCCACCCCTGCTGTAGGTTCTATGTATGGCAGATACATCTGGACCACACGTAGGAGCATAAGAACATAGCCTGGAAGGAGTCCAGTCCCCTGCATTTGCAGGCAATCATTTACCTTACAAAGCTCCAAAATTACCATAGGTAACCATAGTGGGTGCAGGTCAGGAGTATTTAAGGGTTTTCAACAGATCTGCTCCCCAAAATGTTCTACACAAGAGGTCTGCATCGGTTTACCATGGACTCTTGGAGCATGTCCAGACAAGCATGCATGTATGTTTCCCTAGGGGCAGATAGCAGTGGCACACATTTGTACTGCTGCTACTTGTCCCCAGAGAATGCCTGTGCACATGTGCTCCAGAGCACGGCAAGTTGCCCTGGGTGGGGTAGGGGAGGCTGGGCCAGTACCTGTGCTGGCCCCAACAGCCTTACCTGGTATCCTGGGGGCCTCCGGGGACTGCAGCTGAGGCAATATGGCAGCAAGAAGCATAGCCTGGCGGACAGCCAGCGTGTGGCTCTGGCTGGCCAGGCTCCCGTTTCCGGCAACACACACTGCTACCACACGAGCCACTCTGCTTTTTTTTGGTGCGGGATTTTTTGACCCCAGAATTTTAGGGTGCCAAAAAAATTCCCTGTGCTGCAAATTAACAGTGTGGGAAATGCCTTCATGTGCATTGTGTGTGACACTGCAGATGGGTCTGCGGTGCTGCATACAATACGTGTGTGCTTGCCTGGATGCACCCCCTGGGTGACTGTGGGCCCTTTCCATTCTCTTTGCACCCCTCTTTTTCACCCTGGAGGGACAGATTTTTCTTACGTGCTTAATAATTTTCACTGAGGCAGAATTGTTGACTGGAGGCTGAATATTCACCAGACAGTCATGCATTTACTCAGTGGAAATGAGCCATCAAAGAGGCAAAAAAAAAAAAAAATTAGCATGTTGCCCTATCCATATTAAAAAAAATCATGTTACAAAAATGTGTCTTACCCATCCCACTGCTAAATTCTCTCCGCCCTATCAATCTATATGCAGAATGAATCGCAAGCTATCTGTACTGTGTTCCAAGTTTTTCTTCTATATACAAAGAAGAGAATGGAATATGCACAATCTGCAAATCATTATCCACAAACAAGTATTAATGAATCAGCATACATTATAAAGGAAAAGAATGCCTAACAAATTTTGCAGAATTTTATATATGATTCAACCATGCTTTGTGATACAATGTTGGCATCATGGTACATTTAAGAAAAATGAAAGCCCTAAGCTTGCAAAGATTTATGCACATGTTTAATTTTAAGCACATCCATTAAACCATTGAGCTCAGGTGCTCAGGGTTAAGGATTTGTATAGGTTTTCATGGGCTGGAATGTAGAGTAATGCTACATTGAGTCCAGCATTGACTTGGGATCTGGTGGTAAGGCCCAGAGCCTCAAAGATGTTTTGAAACATCTACTCCCAATGAAAATACATTTGACAATCTAGGTGTAAATGTTCCAGCCTTGAAATATTATATAACATCACATTAGTTGCTGCGCCCACTGAGGCATTTGTTGAATTGCCATCTGTATCAGATTTGTGTTGCTTATTGGAAGAGTTCTTGTTCCTCTCCAGTAATTTCTCAGCATGCTAGATAGGATTAGAAGCTATAAAAAACCAACTAGTGTAAACCATAACATTTTAGCTGTTTCCAATTTTTTAGTGAAACTTTTCCTTGTAAAAATAAAAAACAGTTCACTTAAAATTGCTTATGTAGGCAAAACATGTCTGCTGTCTTTTACCCTGATGCTTTATGTAGTACTTATGGTTTGTATATTATGCATGTGTAAATTAAAAAAAACAACAAACAAATTGAAGGCTTAGACTGACAGGTATGGATGATGGAGTTTGGGTGAATGAGGATTTTGTACAGAAAACCTACATCAGCAGAGGTTGCACCATCCATCAGTCAACATTTAAAGAAAAAGACTGATCACATGGCTGACAGCTGACTTTGACCCAGATGCTTATGGAATAAAGCAGCATTTTATTTGCTTTTCTTTTTTCTTTTTCTTTTTTTTTTTTTGCTTTCCTTCTGTCTCAAATCAGCAATAAAATGGTTTAACAGAAAAGAGATGCCAAATTTAACTTCTCGTTTATAAACAATTTTTAAATAAATCCAATTTTTAAAAGGGCAAATAAGAAACCCAAGGAAACTATGTTGTGTTAAATACAAAAGCTTATAAAACAAGCTTTAAGATTTAAGTTTATGTACATCTCCCTTCTGATGATTGTAAAATACACAAAAAAATACAAAGTGCTCTCACTATTTTAGTTTCCCTAATATTTTATATGCCTGTTCCCTTATAAAGATGCTTGATGTAAGAAATCACATATAATATATATGATACAGGAGCTTCTGTGATAAATATGCATTTTTATTAAATGACAGAATAAATAGAAGACTGCATGTTGTGTAAGTGAAAACTAAGTACTGCATTGTGTAGTGAAAAAAGTAAGATGGACCATCTATTTCTATCAGACACAGCTACCTTCCATGATAAAAAGCTGAAATATTTTTGTATTGACTACACAGAAGGTATCTAACTTGCTGGAGTTTGGATTGGTCTTGTTTTGGCTGACTTCCTTTTTCCTAGAGTTGTTTGTATCCAGGGAAAACAGTACTTTCAGTTCAGCTTTTTAAAGAAAACTGTTTCTAAATATATGCCTTAAAATTTTCAAAAGAGCTCAACTATTGTGTGCTGCACCATATAGAAAATGCAGCTATTCCATTCTGGTGCCTACTTGGGAAATGACCTCTTTTGAAATTCTGTCTGCTGCATGCATTGGAGAGATGGCCACTTACAAGCTGTGGAATAATGCAGCTAAACAATGGGGAAAAAAACCAGTCCCACACTTTTCTAAAGAGAACATAAATGTTTTTCCACTGATTTAGGCAGCACTAACTTCCTCCAGACTTTGTTGTTTAAAATTAACGGTGAAAGGGCTTGGGACAGGAGCCAGAACAACAGTTCCAGAGACTCTTTAGATCTGTTCCAGAAATTGCTAAAGTTGAAATCCTCAGCTAGAAGAACAAACCTAGGTATGAGAGAAAAATCTATTTTTTTGTGTTTGTTTAGTCTGTGGTGTCTCTGTTGGGACTGCCAGTCAGTGATATAGATGGAGATCTACAAAGGTTCATACAGCCATCTGGGGAGGTCAGGGGAAGATAGACCGAGTTAAAAATGACTACCCCATCTAAGATAGGTCAAGATGGGGGAGTAGTAGGGGGGGAAGACCTTTGGGGGCAAGCAGGCTTAAGGGGGGATTTGAGGGGCAAATGGAGTCCATGTGAGGGATTAGGATGATTGGGGGGTAAGCAGGGTCCACATAGGGCTTGGAGGGTAGGCAGGTCCTATGCAGGAGGGGGCAGGGAAGAAGGTGGCCTGCAGGGGGGATGGAAGGATCTCTGCCATCCCCCTGGGGAACAGAGGCTATTTTTAGCTCCCTGACTCCCCTCAGAAGAACAACTCCCCCACCAAACCAACCCTCCCATCCCACCCACCACTTCCCCCACTCTGACTTACTTCCTTGGCCTTTGGCACCAGTGAACACCAGTAAAACTGGCACCAGGAGTTGCTTGTGGGTTGGGCTGGGGGTTGTTGGGCTCTGGGGTGGAGGGTGGCTGGTTTATGGGGAGTGTTGTCCATCTTGGGGGGAAAAGCGGGGGACTAAAAATAGTCTGGTGCCAGGGGGGCAGGGAGGAAAAGCACAGCCTTGGGGCTGGAGCCAGCAGCTGGGCTTTCCCAGCTCTGCAGCTATGCTGGGAACTGTACAGAAGTTCAATTAGATTGGTCTCACCAGACCCCATCTAAGTAAGACTATTTCCAAGGTACAGTTCATTTAGATTGGGTTGCCCATGTTTAGACTGATCTAACCTTCCTGAACTTCTGTACAGTTTGCATTTAGATTCACCTAACTAGGGATCTAAGTGTAAGGTCCAAACCTGGGTGAACTAACTTAAGTTAGGTGGCCATTTTTAACCTGATCTAACCTCCCCCTAATCTCCCTGAACATCTGTATATACCCCCAGAGTCTGCTGATAGACTGAGAGCATTAAATCATTTATTACTTTTTCTCACTTCTAATCTAGGCTGGTTACAGCTAGTTATCTAGATGTGAAAGGTTCTATATCTCACATTGTTAGAGCCATCCAGTCCTCTTCCAGGCAAGCAGAATACTTTTAAAAATTTACGTTGAAATCTTGACCTCAGTGAAGTCAGCCTGAGTTTTATCATTGACTTGAATGGAACAGAATTTTACCCTAGGCCAGGGTCTGTCAACTGGGGGTATGCGTACCCCCAGGGGTACTTTGAAAGTTCCCATGCGGTATGCACGGGTGGGTGCATATGGAGTGCCACCATCCCACACTACCGCCTCACAGGAACAGGGCTGGAGTGAGGCAAGGGCAGCGGTGTCCCTCTGTGAGCCAAACGGGGGAGAAGCTTGCACATGGTGGCCACCACTGCCATCTACCACCCTGTGCTGCTGCTCCATGTATGGCTGCCATCCCTCCCCCTCCCCTTCAACCAGCTGCCACTAGCCTCTCCGCTGGAGGTACAGTGCTCAAAAAGTTTGAAAATCCCTGCCCTAGGCTATAAGTCTAACCTTGAGACTGAAACCTTTGAATAAACTTTCAATATGTCTACAGCTATAAGCTAAAACATCTAATCACATGTAAAAGGACAAAAAAAAGTGCTGTTCGGGATACTTGCTAGTTGTACTCTGTGTTGAGGCTTGTTACATTAATTCAACTACTATCCATAAGTTATGTAGAGTACTCTTTTTGTATCTCACTGAATCTGCATCTTGATGGTGATTCATGCTCTTTGCGTGATGAAGCCGACTTCCATTCCCCCTAACACAGGTGCGTGTGATGAATTCTGGTTTGAGGTATATTATTATTTACTGCTGATGTTATTTCATAAATTCAGTTTTGCAATCCTAATTCAGAATCTCATGGTTTCTCTGAGAAAATTCTTTTATTAAGTCAAACATTCCTCAAGGAAACTGAGGCAAACTAAGGACATCAATAATAGACTTGTTGTATTCTGCTCCATAAATGGGTGAAGTATTGTTTTATTCAACATTAAAAATGATGTCTTCTGATCATGTCAATGAATGAATGAATTTTTTTTTCTAGCTTTCATCTGGTCATAGATCACCTTTAGGTTTTTAGGAGATTTGTTAACAAGCTTATGGAAGCACTTAATATACAAAAAGGAAAAAGAAAAAGCCCCTCTAAAGTTCCAAGACAAAAGGGTATTAATATTCAGCCTGAATACTGGTATTTCCAGTTCTTGTCACTAAAGTCAGCACTTGCGCATACTTGCAAGGTAGTAGTAAGACACCATGCATTATTTCCCATTCTAAATAACAGGAAGTCCCTAGGATTTCTGAGATCACTGTGTGATTGCAGTTGACTTTTTAGCTTTAACCATTATACTAGGGAAATAAGTACACATAACTAGTGCATATTGGCTGTCAGGTGGCTGTAAAATTTAATGAAAAGGATTGACTGTCAGACTTATATGAAGCTTAGGGTACATATGAATTGATTTTGGTGCCACAAACTCTTAGAAGCCAGTGTGGTCTCTGGCCCTCTCAATTTATAGGCAGTCTAGTCAGATTAGAGATGAAGCAAATGCTGTTTTTGAGGAGTGGAATAGTCACGCAGCATCTTCATTTGTGTACCTTATCCTGTTTTATTACAAGCTGCTCACCTTGTAATAAAACACCTACATATTTTTCATAGAATCACAGAGCAGGAAGGGATCATGTGGTCCAGGCCTCTGCAAGGCTGCAGTATTCGTTATACCTAAATCATCCCAGACAGATGCCTAGCCAGCCTCCTCTTGAAATCTCCAGTGAAAGCAATTTCACAACTTCCGTTATCAGTTTATTCCATTGCCCCACTGCTCTCACATTTAGGACATTTCTTCTGAGGTTTGATCGAAATCTGCTTTGCTATTGTTTATATCCATCCGGCATTGGATTCTTTCATAGTTCTGAGCGGCAGAGATATGCTCATATAATCATCTGAGCATACAAGTACAATGTTAGAGGGTTTTGATAACCTTATTTTTAAATGACTGATATGTCAAGCCTATGTGCACTGACTCGGGAGCTTTGTGTCTGTAACAATCCAATTCCTGCACCCTTGTTCTCTTACCATGGGATGCTTGCGGAGAAAGTTCTCTGCCCATACAGACATTCTGCTCTTCTAATTTGTGCTCTGCTTCTACACCACCACTACTTTCATTGCCCCAGAGGTCCCTGGATCTAAAAGATAAGCCACATGACAAAGGATGAATAAGAAGTAATGGAGCAGCAAAAAATATGCTGAGTTGGTGGACATGATTAAACCCATCTGCTTTCTCCTACCCTGGTCTCTTCTTTCCTTTCTTCATATTTTAGTAGCTCCAGCTCATTTCCTTAGTTCGATTCTGCTTCTTACACAAGTGCATGGCATCTGTAGTAAGTGTTGGTATTGTCCAACCTTTATGGCATAATGCTGCATTTGACGTACTCCATTGTGTTGCTTCCCCCTGTCCCTTTCTTTACGAAGTTAATCCAGTAAGTGAAATGCTACAGCCTTGAAGATGCATTCCACTCCATGCTGGTTCTGCCATGCTGGCAGCAGGATGTTTATTATGTAGTGTGGTCTGCTGCTAAACTGTTCCCAGTGAGTGCTGCAATTTTCCTTGTTACACTTGGTTTGGAGGAGCAGTAAAGGGTATAGCTAGCAAACTAGGAAATTGCCTCGTGACAGATGTGTAATCCACTGACCACTGGTGCACATAATTTGTGATAAGGAGTGAGAAGCAAAGAAGCCACAGAAAATGGGAAAGATCTGACTAAACCTCTCACAGGCCTCTGCCTCTTCACTCACTGAAATAAAAAACATAGAATTATATGTGAATAATAACAATGCTTTGCTTCCTTTTCTAATAAATACTGGCTTTCCAGATGATGCAAGACTGTCTTTTCTTCTCTGAATTATCATCTCATATTATTCATAACTTATTTTAGGTCCCCATCCTACAAAGGGATCCACCAGCATGGACCTTTTTTTCCCATATGTGCTGATATCAAAGTCAACTGTGCATGTGAAAGTCTGTGTGGCTAAATCCATTTGTAGACTAAAGGCAGTAGAGATGTGAGCTTTCTAAAGTGTTGTGTGCACTTATGGTGCTCTATAAGCAACAAAAATAATACAATAGCCTTTTCTACCTTGCTTGAAATCACATACTGTTCTTCTGTATCTAGCATCATAAAGTGTCTTTTTTTTTCCTTAAAAGACTTGGCATTTCCCCCCCCTAAAGAATGGGCAACACAGGCAGACAATAATGGGGTCAGCAGCAATCATGCATTTTTTGGACTATTGGTGGGAAACTTCATGGAAAGATCAATGCAAAAATCACTTGTTCCAGACTTGGGGAGATGACTGATTCACTGTACATTTTCACCAACCTTATATGGTTGCTTGTTAGAATGGACACTTGCGTTTCTATCAAAGTTACTCTTGTGCTGGGTAACTTTCATGTCAAGGGAACTTCATAGGTAGAGGATGACAACTGGCTGATGATCTTCCAGATTCCTTTTCTTTTTTACTGTTATCTTTGACAAGGGGGAATCCAGATTCTCTGTTTCCAGACTCTCTTACCACCAGGTGCATTATTTCCCACAACCACATCAGCGCCAAGAAAGTTAGGGATTCTGCCTGGCTCCTGTATCTGGCAGTATGCAGCAGATGGTACAAATGGGAAGCATGTCTTTTTTGTATCTCCTGGAATACATTTTCTGTAATATTATAAACAAACAATCCCATCCTGCCAGCCTCCTCCCTTGTGCTTAGAAATAATATTATAATACAGAATGGTGTATCCTAGTTTTTGTTGTGGTCCTTGTGTTTTTCCAGTGTACTCGATCACAAATTTCCATTCAGTGAAGTAGATACTTCTCAGAGCTCACTGTTTATCAGTGGAAATTGTTATGAATAAAAACCACCTTATAGTAATGTTAATTGAACCAAGGCTAGACTGGCAAGACTTGCTGAAGTACTAGCGGCTTGGGTTAGGGTTTCACCAGTATGTTGTCACTTAACATTTCTACCAAGAGACTCCAGATTTCCCACAGAAGGAGAATGATTGAATTGAAATCACTGTGCACAATTCCAAAATTCACTGCAACTAAAAATACAGAGAACTGGTTATCCAGCTGGAGGCCATAAAGCTCAAGTTAATTACTAACAGTACCATGGCAAGGATGTTTGGCACCTGGGGCAAAGCCCACAGCGGAAGCCCACTTTCACCCTGTGCACAGATGCAGGGGGCACACATCCCTCCCATGCTTGCCCCGGAGAGCACACAGCAGCGGGAGCTGCCCTCTCCTTGTCCCTGCCCCCTCCCCAAATGAGCCACTCGTGGCTCTGTCCTGGGCCCTGCCCCAGCTGGGCAGCACCTATTGGTGCCACTTCGCTTCAGTGCCCAGGGTGGTCGCTCTGCTCACCCCCACCCCCTTGTTACAGTACTGATTACTAACCTGTTTATCCTCCTCAAGGGATAAATACATAAAGTTAGAATGTGCCTAAAATTCAAGACACCTTACTGAAAGACTGTTATAGGACGAGGACTATTTTCAGAAGTGCATAAGTGAATCAAGACTGTAGAGAATTAGGAGTGTAAGGGCCCTATCAAAATCGTTCTTGTGGGTTCCTCCCTTCAGGCAGCAAAACACCTACGCATTATTTATAGGTGACTTTGATTCTTCTTTCTTATTTAGTACTTGATTTACTGCATTCTTAAAAAGTTATTTATTAGCTATTGAAATTCCATATATTTGTAAAATGCGATCCACTTTCCACTGAGAGAACCTATTACCCATTATTGTTATAAAAACCCTATATGTATCAGATCCAGTTTTTGATTTCCAAATCCAGGTAATTCTCTAATCAAAGTGGATTTTTACTGGGATATTGAAAGTACTTTTTTCCTCCCCTAACGACAATTTCTCTGCCAAATTTCAGGTTTCTACCCTAGGTTCTGTGTTAGATTTGTTTAAAAAAAGGTCACAAGCATTACTTTTATAATAGAACAGTATAATTTGTTTTCATTCTCCTCATATTAAAAAGTGTCTGGATCACATTTTCTTCAATCTTTCCAGGAACATTTATCCTTTTCCCATGGTTGACCCTGGAAATTGAGTTATGAGCTACATCAAAATACCTGGATGTGGTGGGGTGGGACGACAATTTATACTATAAACACCTAATCTATGGCACTGACTAAAGAAAGCCCTTATGCACATACTGAAATCTGGTGGCACTTAAACATGGTTATAAGTCCAGTAGACTTCACTAGAGTTAAATCACCTACTTAAGTACTGACCTGAATGAAGGTCCACAGTTATTACCAGCAATCCATTTATAACATGTTATCCTAAAGAGCGTCCTAATGTCTTCCTCAATGAAAATACAATGGAGTGGTTTATTCATATTACTGGATAAGAATGTGACTGATTGACTGTTCTGTATTGTCTATGTCAGAGAGTAATAAAATTCTACCATTAACTTATTAATTCTTATTTAGAAATTTTTCATGTAACTGACATATTATTTTGATGTAAGTAAGCACTCTATCTTTTTGAACATTTTTTTTGATCTGGAGGGGACAACTCACATAGCACTGCCAGTTGGCCAGGTTTATGAGAAATATAACTCATGTAAAGAATCTTTTTGTAGTATATTGATGATTAATAATAGAGTCAAATATCAAAAGAATAAGATGTATTTCATCACTTAATTTGGGGGAAACATGCAGAATATTGTCCCTGTAACAGCAGTTGCATAGAGCTGCACTCTAGAGGGGGAGTAAAGACAAAGTAGCTATGATGGTGTTGTTGAGCTTTAATTCTTTTTATGACAATTCATAAGGAATTTCCCTAACCCAACCCCTGGTTAATCACAGCCTCTTCCTGACAGTTTCCTTGTACTGACTCATGTGGATTTAGTAGTGTTTGTGGGGGGTGCCCAGCTGATAGAGCTCACTCTTGTAAGCTGCTTACATGAGTGTATATTTTTCGTTTTGAATGTCATGTCTTCAGCAAGCTGTTTGCATTTATGTGATTTTTCTTTCCTTAATTCCTGTCTGTCTAATGCATTTATTATTGGAGGTTGAACACGTGGATTCAAAGTGACAGCTCAACCGCCTTCTTTCTGCTGCTTCTTGGTAAAACTGAACTGTGGACGTTATCTTTCTATCCGCTCTCTCTGGTTCATCCCTGCCCCTTTAGGTTGTCTCTAAATCCTGCCACATCTTCTAAAATATCTGCAAATTCTTTTACTTTCTGGCTATGAAAACTGTTGGTATTTCCCACTTGGCCAATGCAACAGCTTCCTGAGTGTACATCCTGGCAACTCTTCACCTTGTGTTTTGTCTGTTGTTCAAGACAGGTAGGAAGAAAGACGGAACACAAGAGATGGACTGAAACTTTGACTCATCTGGGAACTATTCTGCAATAACTCACGGTACAGGGCATCGTTCTTTCCCTCAACTATTCCACCTGGTGAGTGCTTCAGCCCTTCACTCCTCCTTTTCCGCTACTGCAATCCCCTCTCCCAGACACACTAATCAACTTCTCACAGCTAGGTAGATGACACAAAGGGCTTTCAAAAATGTTTTACTTGGATATTTGTCCTGTTTCTTTTAATTATATTTAGAATTTAAATGCAATTCTGACTGACTTCAAACCATCTATCTACACATGTAGGTGAAATCTCATCCACTGCTTCTGTTCCGCACCCTGAAGAAAATGCTCTGCATTGTTGGTCTTCTGCTCTGCACAGACCAAAGCCAGGAAATTAGGGCCTGTAGCCACCTTACAATTGTATTTAACATAGCCTAAGGGCATGTTTTAGTGTGAAACTCCTGCGGGTGTCATGGAGAGAGAATACATGTGCCCAGTGAGTCTGTCTAGCCCCATTTTCTCCTACTGTATTCCCCTCCTAGTTTTTCCATTTGTTTTTTATACCATTTGTTGCAGATTTTCTTAACTCAGTTCTTTGCTTTGACAGTTATGTCAAGTTACTCTGTTCCAGTTAACTTTGCGGGTGTGAGCAGCCACATTGAGTCATAACCCTTCAGTTATATAGAGTGATTGGATTAGCAGTGGGAATGGGTTTGTGGCTTGTTGTTAACTGAAGCGCCTCACTGTGTTGATTGCTGGAGCCTCAGCAGCAGTGGACCTTCAACCCACTTACCCCAACAGGCAGCTTGTTCCAATTTGAAGAACCACTTAACTTAAAATTAAGGCAAAGTTATACTTAGACTGTACTAAAGGTACTTAAATCGCAAGCATCCGCAAGGTAAAGCTGGTTAATTCATGCTAAGTGCCCTCCGAGCATCCTGAAGCTACTTCAGGTAAGGGTTAACTCTGAGCTACGCTACCTGGCTGATGTTAGGGTAACTTCAGTCTGCTCTATGGAGATAAAACAAGCAATTTGCAATCCTCCAGCATCCCAGGATGCACAATCCCAGGCCCTTCTCCTCCACCTAAGACAGGGGTAGAGCTCAGGTGTCCTGGCTCCTTGCCATATCCCTGCTTGCCAGCCCTCTAGTGGCAGGTCATAGCTGTGCAGGCATGAAATGGGATTAACCCATTACATGCAATTATTCATATCATCTTGTAATTTTAACATTGCTTAACATTGCACAGATTTAGTATGGTTATAAGTGTAACTTCCCTTTTAGGGGCCAAACTTAGGTTATACCTTGAACTAACAATACAGCAAAGACAAACCCTAGATTGTACTATCTTTAGCACTGGGATTGTCTCCAAAGAATACTGCAACAGCGCTTAGCCCAGTGGAGTTTAAATCCTTGTTGCCTTGACAAGCTGCTATAAGCAATAAGTGGACTTGCCAAAACACACAGCAAGCACCTGCAGATATTAGGCAGATTAGGCTGTAGTCCTGATGTTGCAGTAGTGTGTGTAAAGAGACTGAGTTGTTGGTTGTAGGATGTTGGTCTGAGGACATAGGCAGACAAGGTTCTTTGGGCAAAATTGTTCTTTGCAAGCTGTTGGGCACAAGCACCTGACAAAGGGTGTTTGGTCCCAAAAGTTTTCAAAGAACATTTTTTCCAACTATTTAGCTGGTCTAATAAAATATATCACATTTACCCAAAGAACCTTGTCTGTAAAGAGCCTGTACATTCTTGGGCTGAAGGAAAGATTATTTCTCACGTGTCACCCCTATGCAACTCTCTGTTTCTGTGCAAAGATACTTACCCTTGGCCCTGTATTTTCTGTGCTTTCATCACCAGTTACTAAACGCATTGCAACATACTTTTTACATTAAAATTTGTGTGTGGCTTGCCTCACCTCCTCAGCCAGGAATTTCATAAATAAATCACTGTCTTTCAAACCTGTTTGCAGGCTGCATCTGTCTAAAGTGTGTGCGCTTCAATAAGTGTGGCTGACAGAGAAATTAAAAAGAAAAATCATTTCCCAAACAGGAACTATAAGAGACATGTTGAGCTAAACACACACCGTGCATTATTACAAGAAAAACATGCCTTGAGAAAGTGTGTTCTGAAAGCGGAGGTGACGTTTTGTTTTTCTAGAGTCACCAGGCTAGAACTTTACCTAGCGTAAAATGACAAAGATTCACAAAAATCAAACTGAATCAGGCCAGCTGAGGATCTAGCTCATTGAATTTTAGCCATCAATTTACTGAAGCACTTTTTTTTTATAGGAAGCAACAGCTGTTTTATCATGATGCATCTTGGTACAGCAAGTCATTCAGCATATCTGAGGAATAACAAGAGGTTGGGGATCATCATGGAAGCAATTACCAGGGTACCCAACCCATAGAAGAGAACAGGGGCAAAAAGCCCTGCACAACTTCTGTGTGGTTCTAGATATTTTTGAATCCAAGTCTTCAATTTTCTTTCTTACCTGAAAACTTTTATTTTCCATTTTTTTAATCCAAGGGTGAAAAGTAAGAAATGTTCATACATAATCTCTATAAAATAATTTTTCCCCATGTGTGGTGATATCTTCCATGGATGAGACTACTTTCCAACAAACTCTAGTAATACAACATCCTGTCAAAGTTCAGAGGTTAGTCGGATCATTTGAATAAGAACTTTTCAGGAATGCTAGCTAGAATGCTTTAAATTAATATGAAGAATAGATCAAGGAACTGATGTGAAAAAAAGTGTAACTAAGGTGCCTAACTGCCACCTGTACCTTTGAAAAATATCTTTCTTAAATCTTTATATTGTATTAACTTTTCTCCAGACGCTGCCTCATCTAACCTCATTGGCTAAAGAAGGTCCTAAATTACTGCGGACATGGTGTGGTTCTCTCATGCAGGGGTCCTGTTGTCTTCTCAGGGCATTTGGGCAATGAATAAATGTACTTGTAGATACTCTGACTCTAGACCACCCAAAATACCTCGTGTGGTTAACTGCAAGGGACAGAAGCAACAAGCCATGAATGCAAACTATGAAATATAGCTACATTTATCATTGGACAGCAGCCCTGAAGCACTGGTGGCTATAGGAGGCCTGAGGGATCTCAGTAACCATAGGTTGCTTAACGGGACTGGTGATCAAAGAACTTGTCCTCATTCATGCTGTGAACTACATCTCCTTCCCTTCCCATTCAGCCAGGCTCCATGTCTAAGAAGGGATAAAGGGAGAACCTGTGTAAGCAGGTGGTCAATAAAATCCCAGCCAGGCCCATTTTGAAGACTACTTATGCTTTAGTAACTGGGCTTGATCTAGGAGGTCTTCAGTAAATCTTTGTATTATAGGCAGAATGGTCATTCTTACATCTTACTTAATGTCTTCCTTTGTCAGGACTCCTGTTCATGCAGTTTAATTCTTCTCAAATGTAAAGCACTTGTCCCAAAATGAAAGATTCTGTATTTTGCTGAATAAGAAATAGCCTTTGAAGCCATTTCATTTTTCATTATAGTGTTACAGATTACCTGATAGTCATGCTGGGCTTGATTCTCACTTTCACTAAAGCTACTTTACATCAGTCTCACAAAGGGGCTTTGAAACTTGCATTAATTACATTCACATTCATTTGAAGGCCAGCTTTCGTGTCAGAGAAGTATAAAACCGGCCTGGTATACTTGAGAATCAGGTTCATTGATTCCAAAAGTTAGTTTTACTTAAGTCTTACAGGATAAGGACCTCTTTTCACTGATTTTTTCATATGTACAGTTTTATGGTTATCTTGTGGTCATAAATAGCTTAACTATTAAAATAATGCCTAGTATGCTTCATCTTCTCTTTGTTTTCTTGCTACATGCCACATGCTTCCGAGTATATATAGTTTTAGTTAGACTTAATATCACTGTCCACACAGCATATTATTTTCACTTGTGTAATAAGGAGAGTTCTTCATTAGTTGCAGCTGTCTCAGTGATAGCAAAAAATCCTTATATGGTAAGGAGGGCATTTTCAAATTTGAAACAAGGCTTTATACCATTTAAATGTATATGTATACTTTAATATGTATACTTTAATCAATATATATTTATAGTTTTATATATGTACAAGTATACATACGTATTGATTAAAGTATACATATATATTGATAAGTATATATATATGTTATATATGTATATTTATTAATTAAAGTGTGTGTGTGTATATAAGCTTTAATATGTATATGTATACTTTAATCAATAAATATACAGTTACCACTGAAATCTATTTTGAACTTTTTTTACTTGATTTTAAATCAACCTTTTTTTTCTTGACCTAATCAGAAAAAAGGAACAGTAATCATATGCTGTAAGGTGGTGTGTTCTTTTGCATAAAAGATTTTCCACATTACAGCAGGGGGCCTTCTCTTGATATGTCAGTAAGAAGAAGAAAATTCATTTCTTACATCAGCCTGTCATTTGCCCTTTTATGATTGAATCAGATACTATTAGACAACCACAAATAATGACAAAAGCTTTTGCTACTGAATAAATCTGATGTTTGTACTGTTTTGCTGAAATTTGGGATTATTGGGGTTCAGGCTGTAGCCAACAATCTAGAAAAATACATAAAGAATAACCAACGTGCAGCATAATGAAAGGGTGTAATGATTAGCGTCTTTGATTAATTGTTTTCAATATTGCTTCTGTTTCATTCTAATATGTTCCAGGTGTTAAGGAAAGCATTTTTTTATTTGATTTTTTAAAAAACAAATATTTTTAAAAGCAGAATAATGAGTCAAGTTCCTTTTTCAATCTACTCAAATCCTTTAGAGCTGAAAACAGTTCACTGTTGTCTGTTTTGTCAGAAACTGGACCCCTTAAGCAAGACTTCCCTTGGAGTTGGTAGGAATTTTAGGAGTACAAGGGCTACAAAATCACCCCCTCATAAAGCAAAATATTTGTACAGGTACTATAGTAAATCAGTTATAATAACCTTACCATAGGTTATGGAGAATAAAGAGAACTTGAAAACAGAAAAATATACTACATTTTCTCAATGCTGTAGTGTTTTTCCTACATGTAGGGAACAAAGAACTTTTACATAATCTGCTTCTCTAACTTTCTCTAACTTTCTGCTTGAGCATTGTAAGTATGGGCTCTCATCATAGTCAATGTTAGCAAAGAATACTGTAGTTGTTCTAGCTGTCCAGATATAACAATTAATGAGTTTTAAAACTTAATTCAGAGCTGTAAGTTCTGATTAAAGGCCCTGGGAAGGTCTGACCAAGATGTCAGCTGAATATTTTTTTTTATTTTTGACTTCTGTCATACTATATTAAATATTTCACTCAGAATAGCACTAAAATAGCTTGAATATTAAAATAAAAATTTCAGGTTTCATTTTGAGTTTACTAGTAAAACTGATAGATTGATTGGGACAGTTGTAAGCAATACATGCACCAAGAGTTAATTTACTGTAAGAATGATATTTCATATTTAAACAGAATTTGACAATATTTATACACATTTGAGGACCCACAGATGGAGTCCTTGCTCAGGCAGAAGTTCCTGCACATATTTTATTCTTAAATGCACCTGTTGTGGCAACACTGGGGCTTTGAAAATTGTACCTATTTATGGCTTTAAAGAAGTCAATGCAGATATTATATTATATATATATATCTTCAATTCCTCACAGTTGAGGAAGATGATCTTCCGTGAGGCTTTATCTGTAGATCTGAAGATGGCTGACAAGTCGGATGCAGGATCAACAGACTGTTGCAACTTTGACACGTCTTTCTGTGGAGGGTGGGTGGCTCTAGATTCTCAATTCTGTTGGCAACATGCTGTTTCTGTCTCCTGTTGCTGTAAGGGTTTGAAGTACTGAGATCCTTGCAGCAGACTCTTCCTCCATTTGGGGCAGTCCTGGGTGATAATCTCCTATGAACTGACGTTGATGCCACATTTTTTCAGGTTAGCACTTTCTTTGCCCTCCTCTTAAGCATACTCTTTGACTGAGCTGGGAGACTAAAACTTGCTTCAGGAGTTTGGAGTTGGATATCTGGGTGATGTGGCTGGCCAGCGAAGCTGATGTCAGATGATCATCACCTCAATTCTCGTGATGTTGGCTTGCAAGAGGATGCTGATGTTGGTGTGTCTATCTTCCCATTGGATTCAAAGGATCTTCCACAGGCAGCGTTGATGGTACTTGTCCATTGACTTGAGACGTCTCCTGCACACTGTCCACATCTCAGCTGTATACAGTAAAGTGGAGATCATGACTACTATTAGCCCCATAATTGCATACTAATAATTTTTTTACCACAACGCTATTCTGTCAGGAGCCGATGGTAAGATTTGGCTGAAGTGAAAAATGATTTTTTCTGAAGTTTTATCAAATGCTTGTCATGGGTATAACTGTTTAGAGTTTTCCAAGACTAGTGAAAGGTTTTGTCTGTAATGGATTTGATACACTGAATTGTTTTTTTATCATCCTTTAATGCACATAGCTATGAATACTTGTTGAGTTTGTATTAACGTATTTAGGTAATTAGTATTTATCCTGCACATCTTCAGCATTCATTGGCATCATTATTTGTAACATTAGCAGCCCAAGATCTGCAGCTCAAGATCCCAGTCAGAACTATGGCTCCATTGTCTTTGTAGCTACCTAAATTTGTGGAGAAAACTTCTTACTTTGAAGAGATCAGAATCAGTCTAAGTAGCTCAGAATGAGCAAGGCCAGGGATGCCATAAACAGTGACTAAGGATTCAGCAACATGTCATGTCTGAACCAAAGGAAAATGAATGAGGCATCTAAAGAAGTTGTGGAATCTCTTTCACTTTTAAAGGAGTTTTAAGGAGTTTTTAAGGAGATGATGGACAGGCATCTCTCTACCCAGCACAACAGAGACGGGGGTTCTGGCTGTGCTGTGGGTAGGCAGAAGGCCCTGCAGCAGTGCTGGATCCCTGTCCAGCACCTGCTCTGCTCCCTCAGAGGGTCCAGCGACCCAGGGCCCTGCCAGGACTTGGACCATCCCCAGAGTGGACAGGGATTGACCACTCCAGGGAATGCCAGCAGAACTCTTACACTATCTCTTCTCCCCATCCTTCCCTTAAAGAAGAGAGATTTCTGTGCTGTGTCCATTCAGGAGAAGTACTTTGTTCCTGACATTTCCCTGGTGAAAGCTGCCCTGTCCTGGAGGGATGAGCTTTAGTACTATTCCCAGAGGAATACCAGCCAATATACTTTTCTCCTGCTCCAGGACATGGTCCCCCTGAAGGTGTTCAGTACCTGGAGGGGGGCTGTTTGCTTTGAAGTCATGCAGGGGAAGCCCGGGTTACTGTTCAATATGAGAGTCTGGCTCAGTGCTACCTGTGGCTCTGCTCAAGTTTGTGACTGCCACAACTATTGATGCAATGCTGAACCCATTGTGACCTGACCAAGAGAGGTTCCACAAACCCTGGCTGCATAAGAAGACTCCTGCCATGAGCTGCCTTTGGCTTTCCAGCACCATTCTTTTGCTTTGAATACACCATGTGTTGGTGGGAGTGAGAGCAGGGGTTGCTTTGCTTTCAGGGGTTGGGGTTGGGGTAGCGGGGAAACTGTCTTGGACCAGGATGGAGATGCAATTGCAAGAAGGCGGGGTGGGGGTTGCTTGAGGTTTTGGTACAGTGAGTGCATGAGCCACAAGACTCCGATTTGCCTGACTCCCACAGACTTTCCCCAGGGATTAGATCAGATGGGGAGCAAGAGTGCTGGAGTGCCACTTCCAAGCCTCTCCAGATGCATGACCCAGAGTCACCCTGGCAGCAGGACCAGATTGGCTGAGATAACAGTTCCCACATGAGGCTTCTGCCATCTATCAATGCATTTCTTGGACTGGGAGGGAGGGAGAGGGTTGTTTGGCAAAAGGGATTTTTTCTTGTTCCTGCTGTATTGCAAGTCCATTGGTTCTCATAGATAGCTGTGTGTTATCTCCTGTCCTTGACCTCAGTGTTGTCTCCTTCCACTCAGGTGCTGCAAACAGGTGGGTTGCTGACTGCCAGCACTTGTACCTGTTTTTTACACTTTGCCTGCAAAGCTCAATAAACTCCTTTAGTGCTTTTCCATGAGGGCAAGGGGAAAAGGGGGTGCTCTGGGCAGCTAGAAGATAGCTCAGCTTCTTCCAGTAGCTGGGCATGGCCCTGAGAGATAAAGAAAGTAGACAGAAGCAACATTTTTCACCTGATGTAGCCCCAGAAAGCTGTCTACAGCCATGACCGAACAGAAGTGCAAGGTTGCAGACTATTTTAAAAGGATCCAATCCTGTGAAAATCTGAACCCTTAAACAGTGTGTGTTCTGCATCTTGTGTCTGTGGTTGCTGTTTTCAGAATGGGAGTGGGGAAAGGGAGCAGAGGGAGATTGGTTTAGGGTTTTTTCAGCCTGTGCTGGAGGGTGGGGTGAGTGGATTGGATTCTCCTAAGGTGGGGTTCTTGGCCCCACCATCCTGGCAGAGAGCTGCAAACATAGGGCTGGCTTGTAGCAGCTACTGGTCTCCCAGGGGCTACAGGGTTGTGGGGGTGGGGGAGGGAGGGGAGAGAGGGCAGTGGGGAGAAGGCGAGAGGGCTGGGTCCAGTGACTGCCTTCTGGACATTGGCTTGTACAGAGGGCTTTGAGCTGATGCCACTACCTCTCCATTCCACTAGCTTAGGGCACAGCCCGCACCTCCTGCTTCCCTCTATAGTTTCTGCTCAGGGGCCTTGTACTTCCTCTGATGACTGGGTCCCTTTCATGGCCACATAAAGCAGGGTAGAGCTGTACCATCCCAGGCTGGATAGTGTCTTTGCTTGGTGCCAGAATCGTCACCAGACCTGGGTGGAGGGGTGGGCCTGGGTACTGTGGCTGGTGTTGTGGCAGCAGCTGCTGCACTGGTAGTTGGGGGGGTGGGGGGCTCTCTGCCCATCTGGACGGGGGCAGTGAGGAGGTGTTGGAGGAGTGGGATCAGAACACCCATGGCAACTATGTCAGAAATGGTGTGTTTGGCTGAAGTCCATGGGGTGGAGGACCAAGGTGGGGGCACTCCTATGCAATGCTGGGCAAGGCATCAGAGTCCAGGTCCTGGGTGGTGATGACTGTAGCATGGAAGCTTTCCTCCTGGTCCTGCATACCATCTTCCACTTGCTTAATCATTCCCAAGAAGATGTCAAGCGAGTTTAGGTTCAGCTACAGGTGGACCTCTTCCTAGATCCTGCCGCCAAAAATAGACCTTGTGCCCCATGGCTTCTGGGGATGTGCTCCTGGGCACCCAGTTGTCATGTCATCCCAGGGGCTTCCTGCACCTCCTCCTCTGGTAGGATCCCTGCCAGTGACTCCTCCTGCCCCCTGGTGGTTTCATATGTGCAGGGGGTGCTGATGGCTCTGTCTGTGGTGAGGAAATAGGACAGCTTCTAGTAGAAGAGCATGCTGTGCCTCCTGCTCCCCAACTTTTTTTTGCCATCATGCACATGTGTGTACTGGATCTTCATCCATTTTGTCTTGGCCCAGCACTGCACCCAGGCTCTGCTGTGGTGCTTGCCTCTGTTGGGCAGTGCACTTGAACATGCCCCTGTTGCAGTGCCTTTTGTAGAGCTGGTTTTGGGGCTCCTGCTTGCCCCAGATGGTGATAAGATCCCTCATCCCCCATGCTCCCTGTTGTGTGATTGAGATTAGGTAGTAGAGGAGAACAGGATGAGGTCTTCCATGGTTTACAGCAGTGCCTGCAGTGCTTGGCATCTGTTGGTGGGTCTGTCTGTGGAGAGGTGGATGGATGGTTGGATGGATGGAATGGTGGGTATGGGTAGCTACCCATACTGAAAGAAGGAGGACCAGGGAAACTATAGGCCAGTTAGTGTTACCTCGATCCTGGGCAAGCTTTTTCAGAAAATTATTCTGGCACATATCCACGAGGGGCCAGCAGGGGAGGTCATGCTTAGGGGCAACCAACGCAGGTTCATTAGTGGCAGATCCTGTCAGACCAACCTGGTGGCCTTCTATGATCAGATCACCAAATCCTTAGATACAGGACATAGTCTTCCTGGACTTTTGGAAGACCTTCAACACTGTCTCTCACCCTGTTCTCATTAAGAAACTGGGGGACTGTGGTGTCGACACCGACACAGTCAATTGGGTCACCAACTGGCTGGAGGGCCGCACCCAGAGAGTGATGGTGGATGGGTCATTTTTGGCCTGGAGGGATGTGGGCAGTGGGGTCCCCAGGGCTCAGTCCTCGGGCCCGCACTGTTCAACATCTTCATCAGCGACTTGGACGAGGGGGTAAAAAGCACCCTGTTCAAATTTGCTGATGACACTAAGATGTGGGGGGATGTGGACACACTAGAAGGGAGGAATAGGCTGCAATCTGACCTAGACAGGTTATGGGGTGGGCAGATGAGAATAGGATAGGATTCAACACCGACAAATGCAAAGTGATGCACCTGGGGAGGAACAGCTGGCACCATACCTACAGGCTGGGGAACTCCCTTCTTGTCAGTACAGAGGCAGAAAAGGATCTTGGAGTCATCATTGACTCCAAGATGAGCATGGGCTGGCAGTGTGGGGATGCAGTCAGGAAGGCCAACCGTACCTTGTCATGCATCCACAGATGCATCTCAAGCAGGTCCAAGGAGGTGATACTTCCCCTCTATGTGGCACTGGTCAGGTCACAGCTGGACTACTGCGTCCAGTTTTGGGCGCCGCACTTCAAGAGGGATGTGGACAACATGGAGAGGGTCCAGAGGACGGCCACTCGCATCAGGGGGCAGCAGGGCAGGCCTTATGAGGAGAGGCTACGGGACCTGAACCTGTTCAGCCTCCACAAGAGAAGGCTGAGGGGGGATCTAGTGGCCGTTTACAAACTAGTCAGGGGGGATCAGCAGGCATTGGAGAAGTCCCTGTTCCCTTGAGCACTGCCAAGAGTGACTAGGGATAACGGTCACAAGCTGGCAGAGGGTAGATTTAGGCTAGATATCAGGAGGCGCTACTTCACTGTCAGGGCGGCTAGGGTCTGGAACCAACTTCCAAGAGAAGTGGAGCTGGCTCCTACCCTGGGGGTCTTTAAGAGGAGGTTAGATGTACACCTTGCTGGGGTTGTTTGACCCCAGTACTCTTTCCTGCCATGGCAGGGGGTCGGACTAAATGATCTACTCAGGTCCCTTCTGACCCTAGAAACTATGAAACTAGGTGTGGATCCCAGTGCATGGCTCTCCCTCTCACTTCAGCTGGGTGTAGATCCTGCTCCAGAATGATCAGGGCTCTGAGCCAAGCCACTCCCCAGACCTTGAACTTTCTAGGGTCTTCCAGCAGATGCCCCCATGATGCTGGCAATGCCTCACACCCTAGCCTGGACATTTCTAGTGACTTCTACTTGTAACACGAAGGCAGCTGGCCATGCCCCACCTGCTCTTGAAGTTTCCAGAGGCATCACCTGCTTGCCCCAACTTGGATACTCAGTGCCTCCCTTCCTCCCTGGCCCTAGTACTCTGGGGCCCTATAGCTGTGGGCCAAAAACCCCTTGCAGGAACCCTGGTGCACATGGCTTGGGGACCTGTCAACAACAGCTGAGCCATATAGATCACAAGGTTACCTCCATGCATACCTAATCCTGATGTTTTGCCCCCTGCCACCATGACCAACCAGAGACAAGCTGCCTGCACTGGCTCTTGCTCAGGAGGGGGAGGGGTGCCTATGTTGGCATATGGGTCATGGGGTGCCTGGGTCTAGCCTCTGAGATGTGGTATGCAGGTGCCAGGGTTGGGGTCCGTGGGGCTGTGCCTGAGTTTGGGTTCATAGGGGCCTCTGGCTGAGTGTGCAGGTGCCAGTGTTGAGATCCAAGGGGCTGTGCACAGGGGTTCTCGTGGGCTCACTTTGAGGTATGTGTGTACATTGTGGAGTGCTTTGTGATGCAGGGTGGAGGGTGAGGGGACATGGCTTGAGCACTTGGTTGCCCAGGTCCCAGGTCTTGTGCAGGCACGGATGCCTCACTTCCCCCACACTGCCTGCAGCTGGCAGGTGGCTGGATGTGGGGCTGGCGAGAGGGGCAGTGTTTGCTTGGAGCTGAGACAGACTGGGGCAGGGCCTGCTGGGCACTCGGCCAGAGCAGCTAAGTGCAGGCTGAGTGCTAGCAAGCCTCCCTATGAGGGTGGGATAGGGGAGGCTTCAAAGCAGGCTGGGATGCCAGAAGACAGTGATCTAACTTGAATTGATAAGGGTACAGTACACAAGTTTGATAGATCAGTCTAACCGGAGTCAATCTTAATTGAGTATACATTGCACAAGGTCTATTTTAGGTTGCTTGTGCCATTTTTATACTTTATGGTTATGAATTTAGAACAATGTACATTTACTTAGACTGGTGTAAGTGTAATGTCTGTATATGCCAAGAGTGTCCAGGAAGTGTGTCTTTCCAGGAGATAGTCTGGGTGAGGTAACAGGAACTGTCTTGTATGAGAAGACAGCAACTAGCTAAGCTCCAGACCCTTGCAAAGGGAGTGGCAAGACTACTACTACTACTTTACTGTAAATAATCTTTTACACAATTTTCTGTAAATAGTAGAGTGTTGTTTCAAAAGAATGTAAGTTGAACCAGACCAATGGTCCACCCAGCTCAGTGGTTCTCAACCCTTTTCAGACTCAAGGCATCGCTCCAAAATTTTTCAAAGTTCTGTGGTACCCTATTTAAAAACTATCAATATACTATGAATATTAGATCTATAGTATTAATTAATTATTAATTTATTAGCTCCTTATACTTATATTATACTCACCCCACTACCACCACTGCTGCAGCCAGGTAAATCTGTACCCCTTGACTCCTGCAGAACCAGACTGGGAAGTGGCTGTGGCAGGAGTGTGCACTCTTGCTAAAGCCCTTTTTGGTCGTCCCCTTCACCGTGTGTCCCAGGAACAGTCATGTGGGGCAGATGGAAGTGTCCTGTGCACCTCTGCTTTCAGGAGGTACATTGGAGCCTGAAAAATGGCTATTGCAGAAAGGCGAGTGGCCTGTATTATGTTATGCAGGAAGGTGCACTGCTTCTGCTCCAGCTCTTCTCGGTTAGGGTCCAACATACCTTTGAAAATGGAGGCATGCAGAGCAATTCCACTTGGTGGCAGTGGCATTTATCTCCAGGCTGCTGCTGCTACCACAGGGTGAAACTGCCCCATGTGTCTCCATTTTCAAGAAGCAGGTCAGTCAGACTGTGAACAGCTCCATAAGAAATATTGCACCTGCCTGCAGAATATAACGCAGGCAGTGTGCCTTTCTGCTGTAGCCATTTCAAGCATGCAGAGAGAATTTTACTCTCTGGTGGCAGAGACAGTGCCAGCTTTTCAGCACCTGGAACAGGTTCTTATGGGATCCTGGTTAAGAACCACTGATCTAGCCCATAGAAGCCTTCTCTGACTGTGGCAGGAACAGAGCTTCAGCGGGAGAGCACTGAACTGGATATATCTAGAGCAATCTATCCCCTGTTCAATACCCTTCTGGCATCTACCGTCATTGGTATAGAGATGCCAAAGGAAACATCTCCCACTGTTCTGCTTAATAGCTATTAATAGATCTATTGTCCATGAATTTGTGTAGTCTCTTTTTGAACCTGGCTATGCTTTCTACCTCTACCACCTCTGGTGGCAATGAATTCAACACGTTAATTACATGATGCATAAAAAAACCTCCAAAACAACTTTCTCTTGCTAGTTTTAAACCTGTCTCCTACTCATTTCAGTGGGTGCCCCCTATTTCCAGTATTCTGAGACTTGGTGAATAACAGTTCCTTATTCACTTTGTCCAGCACTCTTCATGATTTTATAGATATCAACCGTGTCTCCCTCTCAGCCTTCTCCTTTCCAAACTGAAGAGTCCTAGTCTTTTTAGCTTCTCTTGGTATAGCAGTTGCTCTATACCATTGATGATTTTGGCTGCCCTTCTCTGAATCTTTTCTAAATCTATTATATATTTTTTGAGATGCAGAGACCAGAACTACACACAGTATTCAAGTTATGGGTGCACCATGGATTTGTATAATGGCATGATGATGTTCTCCATTTTGTGGCAATTCCTTTCTTAACAATTACCAATGTTTTATTGGCGTTTTGGCTGCTACACACCACACCACGAGCCTAATGAAGATAGTACAGACTATGCAGCATCTTATTTGCTTTGAATAAGCTGAGTTGCTGCTTCAAACACATGCTACAGTTCTCAGCCAATAGCTACAGCTAATATCTTAAGGGCTGTGAGAGGGTTAACACAGGACTCTGCCCCTTCTGCTTGCTGGGACCAAAGAGAAGTGGCAGTCATCTTGGTGGCCATACCGTTCTGATTCAAGTTAAATCACAGTCCCCCAGCATCCCAGAATGCTTTCCAGCCCTAGGCTGTACTGTGCTTTCTGCTCCACCAGAGAAGGGTTGTAGAGGGGGAGAGGCAGGGACTGCCCTCCTGGCAAACCCCAGCTGGGGTCTGGAGCCAGAAACAGGGGTTAAACTTCCCTTCCTAGTTTCATAGTTTCATAGTTTCATAGTAGCTAGAGTCGGAAGGGACCTAGGTAGATCATCTAGTCCGACCCCCTGCCTTAGCAGGAAAGAGCACCGGGGTCAGATGACCCCGGCAAGGTGCTCATCTAACTTCCTTTTAAAAATCCCCAGGCTAGGAGCCTGCACCACTTCCCCTGGAAGCTGGTTCCAGGCCCTAGCCGCCCTGACTGTGAAGTAGCGCCTCCTAATATCTAATCTAAACTTACCCTCCGCCAGTTTGTGACCGTTATTCCTGGTCACTCCTGGCAGCGCACGGGGGAACAGGGACTCCCCCAATACCTGCTGATCCCCCCTGACCAGTTTGTAGCAGGCCACAAGGTCCCCCCTTAACCTTCTCTTGTGGAGGCTAAACAGGTTCAGGTCCCGTAGCCTATCCTCATAAGGCCTGCCCTGCTGACCCCTGATCATACGAGTGGCCCTCCTCTGAACTCTTTCCATATTATCCACGTCCCTCTTGAAGTGTGGCGCCCAGAACTGGACGCAGTACTCCAGCTGCGGCCTGACCAGTGCCGCATAGAGGGGGAGGATCACCTCCCTGGACCTGCTCGAGATGCATCTGTGGATGCATGACAGGGTACGATTGGCCTTCTTGACTGCCTCCCCACACTGCCGGCCCATGTTCATCGTGGAGTCAATGACGACTCCAAGATCCTTTTCCGTCCCCGTGCTGGCAAGAGGGGAGTTCCCCAACCTGTAAGTGTGGTGCCGGTTCTTCCTCCCCATGTGCAACACCTTGCACTTATCAGTGTTAAACCCCATCCTATTCTCATCTGCCCACCGTTGCAACCTGTCAAGGTCAGTTTGTAGCCTATTGCACCCTTCTAGTGCACCCACATCCCCCCACATCTTAGTGTCATCAGCAAACTTGAACAGGGTGCTTTCTACCCCCTCATCCAAGTCACTGATGAAGATGTTGAATAGTGCAGGCCCGAGGACCGAGCCCTGCGGAACCCCACTGCCCACATCCTTCCAGGTCGAGAAGAACCCATCCACTACCACCCTCTGGGTGCGGCCCTCCAACCAGTTGGCGACCCATTTGACCGTGGGGCATCGACACCACAGTCTCCCAGCTTTTTGATGAGGACAGGGTGAGAGACAGTGTCGAAAGCCTTCCGGAAGTCCAAAAAGACTACATCCACAGCAACCCCTGCGTCTAATGATTTGGTGACCTGATCGTAAAAGGCCACCAGGTTGGTCTGACAAGACCTGCCACTGATGAACCCATGTTGGTTGCCCCTGAGCATGCATTCCCCCGCAAGGCCCTCCTGGATGTGTGCCAGGATAATTTTTTCAAAGAGCTTACCCGGGATTGAGGTCAGACTAACTGGCCTGTAATTTCCCGGGTCCTCTTTTTTTCCCTTTTTGAAGATAGGGACCACATTGGCCCTCTTCCAGTCCTCCGGCACCTCGCCAGAGCACCACGAGTGCTCGTAGAGCCGTGCCAGGGGTCCCGCAATGACCTCAGCCAGTTCCTGTAGAACCCTAGGGTGAAGATCGTCCGGACCAGCGGACTTGAACACGTCCAGCCTCTCCAGAAGTACCCTAACTAACTCCTCGCTAACCCTTGGCCCAGGCGTGTCTCTCTCGGGGCCCGAGGGGGGCCCAGCAGGGAGGTGGCTGAACTGGTCCCTACTTAGGAAGACAGAGGCAAAGAAATCGTTAAATATGTTAGCTTTGTCATCTGGCGTGATGACTAAGTTGCCCATCGTGTCCTGCAGGGGCCCCACATTACCTGGGACCCTCTTTTTACCCCCTATGTATTTGAAGAAGGACTTCTTATTGTCCTTAATCCGGGAAGCTAGTCCTATCTCCAACTCTGCCTTGGCCCTCCTGACTGCCCCCCTACATCCTCGGGCGACTATAACATAGTCCTTCTTGTTGATGACCCCATCTCTCCATTGGGTATATGCCTCCCTTTTAGCAAGGAGACATTCCCGGATGCTCTTAGTGAGCCATGGGGGTTTATGTGCCCTCCTGCTCCCTTTGACCCTTGTTGGGATTACCTCCCTTTGGGCATGGAGGATCGTCTCCTTAAGGAGCAACCACTCACCTTCGACATCTGATTCCCTTCCCCTCTGGGTCCTCAGCGCTTCCCCAACGATCCTCCTTAGCTTGTTGAAGTCAGCCCTCCTAAAGTCTAGGGCTGTTGCCTTGCTGCAGCCCTTTGCCACCTTACGCTGGATGGTGAATTCCAGCAAGCGATGATCACTGTCTCCCAGGTGGCCCATCACCCGCAGCCCCCTCACCAGGTCATCACCCGTGGCCAACACCAGGTCCAACAAGGCGTCTCCCCTGGTGGGACTGTGCACCTCCTGGGTTAGATGGAGGTCCTGCACTCTGGCTAAGAACCGACGTGAGCGATCAGACTTGGCTGACTGCTCCTCCCAGCAGATGTCTGGGAAGTTCAGGTCCCCCATGATGACCACATCCTTAGCCCTCACTGCCTCTGTAAGCTGACCTAAGAATTCCTGGTCGAGCTCTTCTCCCTGGTTGGGAGGTCTATAGTAGACTCCCACCGTTAAGTCTCTCTCCCCTGGACTGCCTTTTACTCTAACCCAGAGCACCTCAGAGTGCCCCCCCTCTACCCCCTTGCTAATTAACGAGGAAGTATATTCCTCCTTGATGTAGAGTGCTACTCCTCCACCTTTCCTTCCTATCCTGAGTACAGAGCTTCTATGCCCTGCTAAAAACTTAATGCTGGATGTGACTGTGGGCTAAAAATCCCAGAGGCACCTGGAAGCAGGAAGAGGAAATGATGAGCAACCCTACAGAGTCCTGCTGCTGTGATTCTGGACTGCAAATCCCAGAGACCTTGGGGGTAGCAGGAAGAGGAAGTGAACACACAGCCTATGCTGGCTACATGCCAGAGAGACATGCTCTAGCACCCCCTGGTTTCTGGCCTAAGCCATTGCAGGCATGTGGCTGCATTTCCTGAATGAAAAGTGTTTCTCAATTTAATCTCTGCAGCTTAGACTAACCTGTAAAGACTGAATCAATTCAGCCTCGGGCTTTTTGACTGCCTGTACTTAGTCTAAGAGCACAGTGCTTGCATGTTTCTATTCTATCATGTTTCTATTCTAGCAAAGAAAAAAACACTTTCTTTGCTTAAGACATGTATGCCAGTTTTGGATGGTTGATTTTTGGTGAAAAGGGTATATGTGGTATGCCAGTGAATACAGTAATATAAAGACTTCATTAAATTATAGGTTGATTATATTTTTCATCTCTTATAAATGATTCAGTGAAATCTTTCAGTATAGACTGGCACATAGATTCTGCATTTGTTCCCAAATTATAAGTGTTCTCTGAAGAAATGAATGGCTATAAAGGGTATTTTTTATAGATATAGCAAAGCAATCCCCATTATTTTTGGGCTCTCATAAAAGTCAATGTGAGCCTTGCCATTGTTGGAAGAGCATGTATGAAATGGCATGAGCACATATGAAATCAATTCATATATGAAATGAATTCAGCATACCATGGTTAAATCCCTTACCAGAGAAGTAATCTGTAGTTTAGGTATTTGTTTATATGCATTGATTAAGCTAAATAGTCCATTTTTTACAATTGAGCAGGTTATGGTTTTATGTTTAGTGGTTGCAGCAGTATTATTAACTAACCAGCTCAACTGGAACTTAGTTAAAAATAGTCTTGTTGAAAATATCCTATCTCAGAGCTGGGCTGAGTGGAGGCAGATGGAGGTTGAGTGACTTGTGGTTGCCTAACAAGTGAATGGCAGCTCAACCTGGCCAAGAACTCAGGGCCCTTTATTTTCTTAGGGCCATAGACTCTTCTCTGTTACCTCTTCTTCAGGCAGCAGATGGTCATAATGATACCCCACTGGATCCAGGAAGGCTGTACACAGGAAAAATGCCTTTACACAGTATCATACTACAACAGTACATGAGTACTCCCCAGACTCCCTGCAACACTTACACTACAGAGCTGAAACCCAGGCTCACAGCCTACAGGAAGGTGAGAGTAACTTAGGAACATCCAATTGACTTTCTTTCAAACACTCCACAATCTTTGCAGCTTAAGTTATTGCAGCGTGAATGCCCTGTCATGAACTCTTCTGGAGGGTTTGCTTGAGCAAATCCATTAGCAGAGCCAATGGCAGGCAGCTATACTATGGGAGATCCTGGATCATGAATGGAAGGCGTGATCATCGGGGGTTTATAACCACTAATCCTTTGTATGTTTGCTAGCAACAGCCTCTCCCCCTACTTTGCTGCTGTGGTTTCACTTCCTCCACACAGGCTTGAGGTGGCACAAGCCCAGGGACAGACACCAGAGATAATGGCTCACAAGGGAGAGCAGCAGTCCTGAATGTGCTGGCTTGAATCCCTGCTCCAAGAACTAGAGCACTGTTTCTTTGCACAGGAACACACAGCTCACCCATTCAGATTTGAGTTCTGAATCATTTGTGGGGCTGGATGGATCCGTACACCCTCTGTGATGTATCTTTGAAGAAGTAGAAACCCCACTGACTTAAAAATAACAGTGACTTTCACTGGGAGTTTAGTATTTTATAGAAAGCATGTCAGCTTGCCATTCTGATTATACAGTTTCTAGCCTAGTTCTGGAAAATGAAAATGAGTGCAGAAAATGAGCCTTCTAATAAGGCTCAAAGACTTTGAACTTCCCCTATTGTCACTCTAGGTCTTTCCCTACTTGGTTTGCAAAGGGAGAACTATTCAGTTACAATCAAATAATGCAAATGACCTGAAGGAAATTCATCCCAGAGACACTTGCTGGATACTGTGCTAATATGGTTTTCTCTCTTTCGCTATTCAACCAGAATCTAGGATGACCTTTCCAATGAAACATAAAACCTACAATGTGCACCCTTACTAATGTATTCTAATGCAATTAGTTCACACAAAAGGCTTGTTAAATTTGCAGTATCTGCTTTCACCTTTACAATAATTGCTAGTGATCCCAGACCAAAAGCATGTGTCATTCTGTGGCACTTCTTTACTGTAAATAAAATGGAAAGTTTATTTCATAACTCCTCACCCCAGCCCCCCAAAACCTTTCTTTTTTCACAGAAATATTTTCATAATGCATAAACCCTGGGCTTGGATTTGTCATAAGAAAGATGGTCAAAGATATAAACTTTTGTGAGCTGTCATGTTGTTACCAATATTGTCATAGTACTGCATCACTGGGTCGGGGGGAAGGGAGTCTGCGAGGAGACAGTTAGAAAGCAAGGACTAGAAGGCAGTGAAATGACTTCCAACATTGTTGAGCAGTGACTCAGTTTTTCTGAAGAAGTAAAGGACTGTTCGCCTTCCACACTGCAATCCATTCTAAGCTGTTTTGTCACACACAGAGAAACCCAAGAATAATTACCTACTTATGTCTCTTGAATCTTGCAGGAAAGTTGCCATCCCAAATAAGTGTCCAGTGTGCCATTAAGCTGCCTTGTGACAAAGTTTTAAAGGCTCATTGAAGAACGTGACATTTCAGAGGGTAGGATGATGTTATAAGCTACTCTGTGCAATCCTTTAACCAAAGTGAGCTCAGCAGGCTTACTGAGATAAAGCCAGATTCATTCACTAGGGAAACCCTAGCTTCATTTCCCTAGTGCCAGGAAATCCCACCCAGAGTGGGACCACAGTGGTACAAGCTGCTCTACAGGGTCCTCTGTGAAGCAACTGCAGCTGGCAAAGGGAGTGGGACTGGTTAGAGAGGGGTCAGGTTAGGGTACATGGGAAATGCACTAATACACAGTGGGTGGATCTGCACAAGACTTTTATTGACTAATTAGCTGACTAATTAGCTCCACAGTAAAACATCACTGTCTACATGTGTGATTTTGTTAGGCCAGAATAAACGCATTAACTTCTCCATAGGATAATACTGCCAGATGCAAATACTATCCTATGGAAGGGTTATTTACTCTACAGCAATGCACGTGTAGATGCTGACAGGGCTGGCTGGGACATGAGGGTGCTTCAGTGTGGAGGCTACCTACCCTCGTGCCCTAGCCAGCCCTTCTGCAGCACATTGAGCTGGGTTGGAGCAGCCCCGGACCAACAAGCTGACTCCTGCTCTGCCCTGGCTCAATGTGCTGCGGTCCCTGGCATGTGCAAATGTGGCACCTGGGAGCAATTAACTGAGATGCAAACTGCAACAGAGTTTATTCAGCCAAATGAATTGTAAGTGTAGATGCACTCAGTTTCTACTGCATAACTCTTAGAAGCGAATACCCCCAGAAGCGCAGACAGGATGAAAACTGGAACAGGCTTGCACCCTTGGCCTGAGTTTTATGATTATTATAGTAAATCCCAGCTATTGAAGTTATATTTATTCACAGAATCATTTTGTTACAAGCATAGGGTCACTGCAATACAATGAAACAATTTTGTTCTTCCATTCCTCCTTTATTAAAGGTCAAGGATAAGTCAGCCCCCCTCCCAACACCGCCCCCCCCCCCTTTCCTCTGTAAAGTTCAAGTAAATGGGCATTTCATAGGACAGCTGAGAAGGCTTTGGGGTGGAGTGGGGAGAGGGGTAATTCTCTTTTCATCCCATCAGCTTTGTGTGCAGCTCTCCTATGTTGTACCACTGTGTTCTAACCATTAAGTTGCTAGCTAGTCTAGAGGGATGTATGTGTACACTTTCCCTCCCTCCTTCTCTCTCCTTTCTTCACAGACAGGCAAATCAAGCTTAGGCACCTAACTCCAGGACAGAATTCACAGAGGATGATCCTGAGCAGAGGATCACCTCTGGAGGCACACATGAAGATGTCTTCCTATCTGTATGATGGGTATGTCCAGACAAGCATGGATGTTTGGTTCCCTGGGGACAAGAAGTGGTGGCATACCCTGCACTGCCACTATTTGTCTACAGGGAATGCTCATGCCATGCATGCTTTGGCATATGGCAAGATACCCTGGCTGGGGTAGGGGAGGCTGGAACCAACACTAGGCTGGCCCCAGCAAACTTACCTGGGGTCTTGGGGGCCTCCTAGGGCTACAGTGGTGGCGATTCTGCTGCACAGAGCCTGGCTAGCAGGTGCAGCTTGGATCTGTGTGGTTCAGCTCCACTTTTGAGCGGCGTGTGCTGCCTGTTTTTTCTGCGTGTTTTTTTTACCCCTGCAGAGTGGAGAACATCTAAATGTGTGGTATGTGGCACTGCAGACATGTTTGCGGAGCCCCATACTGCATGGCTGCACTAGTCTGGACCTGGCCAATGCGGGTGCTTACAGCCCAAAAGGACTAGTAGAATTAATCCTACAACCTAGTGGGATAACTTTGAGGTGTCCTATTTTCACGGCCAGGTGAAACAGAATTCTGCCCTCTGGGTCCAGAATCTAAGGCAGTGATTCTCAGCCAGGCTGTCATGGGGTGTCATGCAATGTTACCAACATGATTCCAAACCAGAAATTTCAAATCTAAAGCAGTATCAAAAACATTCTGACCTGCTGAGTCAAAGAACATTCTGGGTTCTTTGCAACAGAAACTTGCTCTATTATTTTTTCCATAGTCAAAAACCAAGTGAAAACTAAGAAGTAGCATTTTCTGAGAGGTACCTTGAGTCTAACAAGGAGTACCTTAAGTACATGGGAACGAAAAAGGTTGAAAAGTAAAAAGATTGAAAACCTTTGAACATTTATACATGTGCTCAGGGAGTGGTGGGAGGGATGGTGCTTTAATTAGAGTGGCTCTGAGAACCACTCTAATTAAAGACCCCGGAGTGTCTCATGTATCAGTGTCCCTGTGCTGAAACATGGCAGCAGGGGCACTTTAACTAAAGCTCATCAAATAAGCTGCCATATTTCAGCGTAGGAATGCTGATACAAGAGATCCCTGAGTCTCCTGGAGTACAGTAATTACCATGCTCCAGTAGACTCGATTAATCCATTATCATGCTGTAGCAGCCTCACTGCATGTGTATAGGTGCCTTTTGAGGCTAAAAGGGTTGAAAACCACTGACCTATGGCAACAAAGCTTTCTATAAACTACCCAAAGAAGGAATTGCCAGTTATCTGGAAAACTAATTTTGTATTTTTTAAAGCTAGTATTCATTAATAAGTGTTTTCCACAATCATTACCCACTATCAGTCAAAACAAGGAAAGGTGGAAGTCCTTATTCTTGCAAACTATCAGTGAAGTTAATGGAGATAGTCTGGAATTTTAAACTGCCCAAAACTTTTCATCTGAGCATTTCAAAGGGCTGTTTTTTTAAGAATACTCCTTAAGTGTCTAGTTGTACACACACAATAATGTCAAAGTCAATGAATCAGGTAGGGTTTTTATATATAATATTGGGAGAAGGGAGACATGAGCCAAATGTTACTAGTGTAAATTGGTATAGCTCTAGTGAAATATACAGAGCTATGTTGATTTATACTAGCTGGGGATTTGGCCTTTTGTTCTTTGAGATGAAACAACTTTTTAAATCCTTAAACTAGTGTTGGTTCCAGTGGAAACTATCGTCATTCTACTTTAACAATAACTTTGTTCCTGACCTACTGGACAGATGCCTTAGTTTCCCATGCAGAAAGTATGTCTTATGGACTACAGCCTATTAGGTAACAAGGGAAGTCCATACCTCATTGAAGGTATGTGATTAGCTAGGACCCCAGGGTAAGGCAAATCCACAGAGGGGTTTATGAGTGAGTGAGCACTGCTGAAGCAGCACACATTACTGAATTCCACTGTAGGGAAGCCTGGGCTGGCATTACTACAGACACTCACCACCAGTGGATGTTGCTGCAGGCACATCAAAATCTCTTAATGTAGTGAAGAAGAAAGGGGGAAGAGGACAGCAGGGAAGAGAAATCAGGGGAAAAAAGTGTATAAAAAATTCACTACATAAATTAGCTGTGGTTCTTGCAGCAAAACTAACAGTTTCTTCTGAATGTGAATTTGGTTGCTTCTCTTTAACTAAATGCCTAAAGGAATTGTATCACATAATATACAAGGGTAATTATTAAAAATGCATAAATAGTCTTGTAGGTACAAAAAGTTGCAACTTGTTTCTAGCAAAACATTAAAAGGTTTGCATATGTCAATGAATTACAGGCTGTTTGCTTTTAATAGCTGCTATTTTGAGAGTTCCTTTAAGGATGTTTTTAGAAAAAACATGTTTCTAATTGGAGGAGGCTGCCCCATTGTAGTGGACAGTTGAAATCCAAAGGAGGCCTGGTGAGGATTATTCAGGGTGTCTAACGGTTTTGGCAGTGGCTTTGGGTGTTAAGTATCAGCTAACATGTTTATGCCCGGCCTTCAGATGTCCATACACAAAGACCCTTTTCTTCTGCTCCTGGCACAAATCCAGGCCAATCTTGGTATGTTTTCCCCCTCCTTCCCTCCTGTCTGACCCATCATTAAAAGACAGTGTTTGTCTTGGAGTTTCATCTGAAAAGCACCACAGCAAAAGAATGCTTACTGACCCATAAACCCCAAATGACTCTAAGTGGGAATTATATGTGTATGAATGTATGCCTTTTTGAAAGCATGGAATAAGAACTAAAACAAATCCAAGTTTCTTTCCATGTGTAAACACCTGGAGATTTAAAAATGTCAGATGTGGGATTCTTATCTTACTGTGGTACTAGGTCAGAAAAACCTTCCTATTACAGCTCTGAGACTCAAAGCACATAAAGAGTACATTTTTGTTCAATAGCACAGGCATCAGTTTAGATTGATACATTGAGATTACCCTGAGATAGAATAATATACTTATTATTGAAGTCAATGGGGCTACTCACACACTTGGCAGGCGTAGGCCTTGCTATTTACAGGAAAATAAATACGAACAAATCATATTGTCATATGGAAACATGTTCTCCCCACACTGCTTGTTTTCTTTTACCTAGTGTTTGAAATTCTTTTCTTTGTCTTTGATCACATACACATTTTATATAGTTCCTTAATATCAATCAGTATTTTTCCCTTGGACCATACGTTTTCTGGATGGATTCTGTAAGAATAAGCAAGTGTTTCTTTCACTTGCAAGCAGTCACAGGGAAGTCAATGGACCTAAGCAGGACTATTTCAAGAGGGAAAAGTTAGAGGGGAAGTTGCAGAATCAGTCCTTCTATTTTCACATCAAGATGCTTCAGAGTATAAATGGATGCTCAGAATCTATGCACTTGTACTCTAATACATCTATCCAAATAGAAAATACATCTGTTAGATATATTTGCTGCTCATGTCTTTATATTTTTCAGTTCCTTAAGACAGTGTTTCTTAACCAGTGACATGGGTGACTGGTGCTGTCTTAGTCAGGGGGGCACGTGCCCCCCCAGCGACCAGTCAGCGACTGAGGGGGGGGCCCCCATAGCCGATCTTGCTGACCAGGGGGATTTTTTCCGTGGCCTAGGAGTGGGGTAACTGAAGCTAAGCACTGCGGCCGCTTTTGGGAGTACCATGGTGCTCCACTCCGTGGGCGGCGCTTGTAGGGGGGGCACCAGCACTCCCAGCTGCCCGCCCTGCCCATCACCTAAGCATTGAGTGTGGCTGGTCAGGGGGTGCACTGGCACTCTCAGGGAGTGCACATGCACCCCCTATGTGTTGCCACTGACCAGTGGCATGTGCCCCACTCGTGGGACTTGAAGGTCATGTAGGTGGGACTTCGATTCATTTCCCAATTGAAAAAATCAGTTTTTTGCACATTCAAATAGATGAATCAACACATATCTTGAACAGCGCAATTTTGTGGGGTTTTGTTTTTATCATGGTGGGACAAGGGCTTTCTGACAAAATGGTTGGTGGGACGTAAGGTGCAAAAGGTTAAGAACTGCTGCCTTAAGATACAGAAAGTGTCTGTAGCATGTATCAGTTTAGTTTGAATTCTGATGTGTCACACTGAGTCAGGGTGATATAAGACAAGAAGTACATTTCACTGGCTGAAAAGATGGGAACAAAAATAAAGGATATTTTGGATTCTTGTATTTATACTTTGCTTCAAGGGTCACAGTCCATCAATTACAAGGAATACTTAGCTACCAAGGCTATATTTGTTGTTTATATGTCCTTCTGGTATAGTTGATGTATTTTCTTTTATGATGCATACAAGAATCTCGAACGTTTTGAAATTATAAGAATCTCTCTCCTGAAAGTACACCGGCATTGTTCAACACAGGTGTTTAATCAACATACTCACTCTCGGTTCTCAGCAAGGAAGAACAACGTAAGCAAAGTTAACTGACAGATACATTAAAAAGAGCAGGACAATTTGGTTTAATTGTTCAGGTAGTATTTTCAGTACCAGGCTGTTCTGAATATTTTCTTTCACAAAAAATTATTTTGATTAGGTGAGAAAACATGAGGGAAATAGCTGTGTTTAGTGTTTTTCCCAAGACCTACTGCTGCTGTCCCTGAAGTGAATGGCAAAACTCCCACTGACTTCAAGAAGAACAGAATCGGGCCCTTAGGCTGTACACAAGTCCTTGTGTTGGAAAAGAGAATGTACAATGTTGGATGCTTCTTACAACATATGATTAGATCAAATCCTTTCAGTGCCCTGAAGCTTTTTACCTTAATGCTAGGCTACCTGTGGCAGACAGCGAGCTGATGTCTGTCAGCGTGGATCATCCTTTCAGTATTCACTAATCATGTGCAAGTCTCATTTGCAAGGACCAATACGCTGTAACATTTCAGATCTCTTTTCAAAGGTAGTCCCTTGGGAATGGGTTAGAACATCAAGGAAGGAAGCTTCATTTGTAGCTGATAACTGACACATTTGCAGGGCTTTTATACACTACAAAACCTGTCAAGCAATCAATGAATGGCAAGGAAATCAGCTGGTGGTAATCTTTTTATAAGGGTGGAGCAAAAATTCTACACACCTTGTTTGGAAATCAAAATCTATAGGCAAGTGAATAGATATCTTCAATAAAGGAAAACTATGGTAATGCTTACCAGGTAAAATGGTTTGTTCCTGGGACATCTCTAAGGCCCCTTTCTAAGAAACTTCCCTCCTTGAGCTTAATGTGCTCTGTTGCTCTTTGGACTCAGTGGTAGCCAAAATTTTTTCTTTTCTATTTAATTTTGCCTCCATTCCTCAACACTCCACAGTTTATGGCTGCCACCTTCTATTGAGCAGAAAATCCCACATCATCTGTTTTCATTTTAAGAAGGCAGCAAAAATGTGAAAAGCTCAGACAACCTTTCAATAGCTTTCCTTGTGGGTGTGGCTGAATGACCTTTACTAGTAGGATCTGGCAGCTGATACTCTGGGAAAAAACCCAATGATTAGGCCTAATCTAAACTGCAGTCTAATATAGGAAGTAGTTCTGATTTGACTCAGCTGTCTTCATGGTTTCAGACTGACTTGTAAAGAATAGACACCTCTTAATGTGCATTATACCGCATTTGATTTTTCGAAGGCACTTGTGCGGAGCATTTGAAAGTACAAAGCCTATCAACTTGGCTTTGCTGCTGATTTTAACAGAGCTGCTCTACAGGTACCCAGGCTCAAATTATACTTCAACTCTTGGGGGGCGGGGAGGTTGTGGCAGTGGCAGCCAGAAGGAGCTGCTGCCACCTGGGCTGCCAGCAAAGCACATGGCGAACCAGGAGCTGAGCAGTTTGTGGGGGGTTCTTGTCTCTTATGGGGAGGCTCTCATCTCTTATGCAGGGCTCAGCCCCCTCCCCACAGAGCTCCCCCATAATTTGAACACTGCAGGTACCAGTACAGGTAAGATCAGAGACTCATCCATTGCATTTTATGTACTGTAGTTGCGAACAAAATAAAGCAAAGACATTGTAGAACTCTTTGAGACCATCTAGATAAAAGGTTCATGCTACAATCTGGTGTTCTTGTAAAATCAAATTATGGGTGGCCCTGTCTCCCTCAACAGATTATTCCTTCCAGCAGAGAGGTAATCTGTATAAGAGAGAAGAGGTAATCTGTATAAGAGAGAAGACAGTGTGAGTCCACAGTTGGGTAAGGTGGTATATGTGCTAAATTGTGAAGAACTTTCCTCTGACTCTCTCTTGCATTTTAAATTGGTGTTGGAGGGAGCCAGAATGAGACAAGACATTACTGTTCCACACTTCCATATCTACTCCTGACTTTTTGGGTGTGCATGTATAAGAAACCCAGAGCTGGAATTTAGTGTAATCCATTTTCTGAAATGGAGAATAACTCTCTCTATATACAATAATCCAGTGAACCCCAATTAAAAGTATATTTCACAAAATTACACTTTCAGTTGCCAGTTCTATTGAATATCAGTTGGTAATAAGCATTGCTCATTTCCCTGAGCATATAATTTTTTTCTGACTTCCTGAGTCACAGCTTTGATCACTTCTTGATTGCTTAAAGGTGGTGAGTCAGTAATATTTCCCAGTTTCACTGTCACATCAAAGGTCTTTGAGGGGCTTTCTCCAACAGAAGGCAGCCAAGGTTTTCTTTTGACATAGTTCATCATCATAGCACTAATATGCTGCACATATGAAAGTAGGGAATAACACATCACCTTTGGCCATTTGTGTAATCATTTTAATAATATGCATCACCTTCTTAAATGGTCCAGCTGCTCTATTGTGTGATTTTTGCTCAAATTTTTACAGTAAATGGAGGGCAAACTTTAAACAGGATAGGTGATTTTAATACAGATGTGTAGATGAGTGGAAGCAAATGCAGTTGCTTTCTCTGTTTATAGATTCTCAGAGTTACTTTATTCTGGTTTTATGACATGAACAATTCTGGCATTCAGAGGCCTCATATTTTTATACAAACAACATTTAAAATGATGGTATGTAAAATATACCAAAAGCACTGAACAATATAAACAATTTGCAAAGAACTCAGACTTTCTGTTCAGAGCTGAAACTGAGTCTTGAAATGAACAATTCACATTGCTCTGTGGTAGGTTGGATCAGTCTAAATTGTGAATTTGTTTCTTGCCACTTTAAGCCACATCGTGACTCCATGACTCACATTTTATTCAGTCTTCCCTCTGGAAAACTCACACTAACTAGAAGGAGCTTGAGCTACATAAGGATGGATTAAGATGAAGACCAGATTTTGGTTATAGAGCATTGCTATGGAGAAGTAGCATCTTAAAATAACTGCACCATGTGCACAGCGCAGTACAGGCTGTTACTGTGCCATCATTTAGTACTTCCAAAAGGATGTATTAAATGATGGTGCCATAACAACAGCACCACAGGGGCATGTGTAGATACTCCCACTATTTATGTTTTGTTTACTAGTTGCTTTTTTCTCCCCCCATAGTCAATGAAAATCAATGAAGCCAGTTTCACTTTTGTTCGTAGTTCATTTCACTTTCGGGTTCTTAGTGCTGTAATATTTACAACAGAAACCATTCAAAGAATGGTTATTTGATCAAAATGCAGCTGTTTTTCACTTGGAATAAGAAAATCAATAAAAATATTTCTGGTGGACTTTGGTTTTTAAAAAAGCTTCTTTAAACAACATTTAAACTTTGGACTAACTTTGTGCTATTTTAAAATAGAAGCTTAAGCTGCATAATAATTATTGTTTATTATTCCTATTACTGTGCTTTCAGGGAGCCTGATTATGGAGCCATTGTGCTAGATGCTGTACACACATGAAGCAAAAAGATAGTCCTTACGCCAAGGAACTTATATGAGACAACAGATAGATCAAGACAGATGGGGAGGCACAAGAAACTGAGGCACATTCAGAATGATAGGCAGCCTAACCACTGTTAGTTTTTCATAGGCACCAAGACAAAGAATAGTTTTGAAGAAGGCTGAAACCTGAGCATAAGTGTTTTTACTTCTCTGGAGTTTACTTCTTTTCACTGAATTTGAGCCTAATCTTTCACTGTGTGAGTAACGTTTTGGGGTGTGAGTGCCTTCTGCTAGAAAGTATCACTGACAGTATTTAGAGGTAGAAATATCAATGAGCGTGTACTTAAATGTTGGTTTAATCAGAGACCAGATGAAACCACAACACTGACATCCAGACTCAAATTGTTAACACCCAGATTCCAGGGATGTTTGTATTCAGGGTTTTGATTCTGCCTCTTATAAAGATTAAAAAATAAGGAAAAATTGAAACACTGGAAAATCTGGATTCAAATTTCACACATAACCATTGGACCTAATTCTGGCTGGGTTCTGGTATGGACATATCCAGTACATTTTCTCTATAGATGAAGTTCTCCTTATTTTACATGAGAAGAACTAGACATTGATTGACTCTGCCCCTTGCACAGGAATTTTTTCTTTAAGTGAATTCTGAGGATGCATCAAGGGGATCTCTGCATCCATATTGGCTATGGAGAATAATATGGATCATAAAAAGAGTTTATTTTTTTAGAAATAAAATATTCACAACTATTTACAATCAGCATCCATTTTCCTTAAAATAAAATGTTAGCCCTGAAAGAAAACCACACCCATTTTTGGCAGTGTTGAGGTGATGCGTTAGCCATAATGGTCCAGGAAAAATGTGAGGGGCAAGGTTCTTCATGGTTGCTATCTTTTATTGGGATAGCTATATAATTGAGAGGGACATGAACAAGCTGTGTGATACCCCAAAACTATCTATGTCCCTTCCAACTACAAAGTTGCCTCAATAAAAGTTATCACCCATAACAATCCTTGCCTCACCCAGTTTTCTGACATTTCTGAACTACTTCTGGCAATAACAAATTCCTTTGTGATTCTTAGGATAAAAAGCTCTTGTTGGATAAGAAGTGATTAGCTTCAACTAAGCTGGAAAATTAAAGTGGGATACCCTGCATTCCAAGCTGCCATTGGTCAGGTCCATAGGAGACAATGGCTACATGGGAAGAAAGTTGCGGGATGGTTACTTTGCTACACTGCTGGGCTTAAAGTTACTCTAAAAATAGGCATTTGCTTGTAGATGGATAGAGGAGTCATAAAAAACTATGACCAAGGATTATGATCAAGATAGGTGTTTTAGTTGCTTGCTGGTAAAATTGATATGGTGACAAAGAATGGATATATAAATCACAGAATCATAGAAAATTAGGGTTGGAAGAGACCTCGGGAGGTCATCTAGTCCAGCCCCCTGCTCTAAGCAAGGCCATCCTCAACTAGATCATCTCAGCTAAAGCTTTGTCTAACCAGGTCTTAAAAATGTCCAAGGTTGGAGATTGCACCACCTCTCTGGGTAACCTGTTTCAGTGTTTTACTACCCTCCTAGTGAGGAAATTCTTCCTAATATCTAACCTAAACTTCCCTTGCTGCAGCCCGAAACCAGTGCTCCTTGTTCTGCCATCTAGCTCCATTCTCTTTTGGACCCAACTTCAGGTAGTTGAAGGCTGTTGTTAAATCCCCCCTCAGTCTTATCTTCTCCAGACTAAATAAGCCCAGTTCCCTCAGCCTCTCCCCATAAGCCATGCCTCCCACCTCTCCATTTTGTTCCCTCCCACTGGACTCTCTCCAATTTGTCCACATCCTTTCTGTAGTGGGGGGCCCAAAATTGAACACAGTACTCCAGATGTGGCCTCACCAGTGTTGAATAGAGGGGAATAATTACTTCCCTTGACCTACTGGCAACACACCAGTGCAGCCCAGTATGCCACTAGCCTTCTTGGCAACAAGTGCACACTGCTGGCTCATGTTCAGCTTATTGTCCACTGTAATCCCCCGGTCTTTTTCTGCAGAGCTGCTGCCCAGACAATCAGCCCACAGCCTGTGCTGGTGCATGGGAGCTAGTTTGGCTCTGTCTTAAGTGCAGGACTTTGCACTTGTCCTTGTTGAACTTCATTAGATTCCTCTCCGCCCAACCCTCCAATTTGTCTAGGTAACTCTGAATCTTAGCCTTACCCTCCAGCATATCTACTACTCCCTGCAGCCTGGTGTCATCTGCAGACTTGCTGAGGGTGCATTTAAGCCTTGTTGATGAAGACACTAAACAAAACTGGCCCCAGGACTGACCCCTGGGACACTCCACTTAATACTTGCTGCCAACTAAACATTGAGTCATTGATTACTACTCTCTGAGCCCAATGCTCCAGCCAGTTTTCTATCCAGCTCACAGTCCATTCATCCAGCCCATACTTCCTTAGCTTGCCAGTGGGAATGTTGTGGGAGACCGTATCAAAAGCTTTGCTAAAATCAAGATACTGCACTTGATCTGGGCCTTCAAGAGGCCGAAAAGCACCTCTGGTCTCCCCACATCCACAGAGCCAGTCATCTCATCAGAGAAGGCAATTAGGTTGTCAGGCATGACTTGCCACTGGTGAAGCCATGCTGACTGTTCCTAACCCCCTTTTTCTCCTCCAAGTGCTTAGAAATGGATTCCTTGAGGATCTGCTTCATGATTTTTCCAGGGACTGAGGTGAGACTGACTGGTCTGTAGTTCCCTTTCTTAAATATAGGGACTATGTTTGCCCTTTTTCAATCATCTGGGACCTCTAATGATCACCATGAGTCTTCAAAGATGATGGTCAGGGGTCAGAAATCACATTAGCCAACTGCCTCTGCACCCTCAGGTGCATCCCATCCAGTCCTATAGACTTTTATATGTCCAGCTTCTCTAAATAGTCCCCAACCTGTTCTTTCACCACTGAGGACTGCTCACCTCCTCCCTAAACTGTGTTGCCTGATGCAGTAGTCTTGGAGCTGACCTTGCCTGTGAGGACTGAGGCAAAAAAGGCATCGAGCACTTCAGCCTTTTCTGCATCCTCTGTCACAAGGTTGCCTCCCCCATTCAGTAAGGGACCCCCACTTTCCCTGATCCTCGTCTTGCTACTGACATACTTGTAGAAATCCTTCTTGTTACCCTTCACATCCCTTGCCAGCTGCAACCCCAATTGTACTTTGGCCTTCCTGACTTATTCCCTGCATGCCTAACCCATACTCTTATACTCCTCCAGAGTTGTTTGTCCATGTTTCCACTTCTCATAAGCTTCCTATTTGTGATTTAGTTTACTGAAGTAATTCCCTGCTAAGCTAAGTTGCTCTTCTGCTATACTTGCTAGTCTCCCTGTACAACCAGATGGTTTTTTCTTACAGTCTCAGTAAGGCTTCTTTAAAGTACAGCCAGCTCTCCTGGACTCCTCTCCCCCTCCAACTTGCTTCTGAGGGGATCCTCCCCATAAGTTCTCTGAGTTAGTTGAATTCTGATCTTCTGAAGTCCAGGGTCCTTGCTCTGTTGCTCTTCAAACTTCCTTTCCTCAGGACCCTGACTCAATTATCTCATGGTCACTGCTGCCCAAGTTGCCATCCACTACTACATTCCCCACCAATTCTTCCCTGTTTCCCAGCAGGTCAAGAAGAGCATGGCCCTAGTTGGCCGCTCCAGCACTTGCACCAGGAAGTTGTCCCTGACACTCCCCAAAAACTTCCTGGATTGCCTGCACACTGCTGTATTGCCCTCCCAGCAGATGTCAGGCTGCTGAAGTCCCCCAAGAAAACCAGGGCTTGTGACTGGGAAACTTCCACTAGGTGTTTGAAGAAAGCCTCATCCACTACTTCCTCTTGATATGGTGGCCTACAGAAGACCCCTCACCATGACATCACTCTTGTTGCTCTCCCCTCTGACTCTAACCCACAGACTCTCAACAGGCCTACCTTCAGTTTCACACTGGAGCTCTGAGCAATCATATGGCTCTTTTACATATAACGTCCATCTCCTCCTCTTCTTTTCCCCTGCCTGTCCTTCCTGGACAGTTTGTACCCATCTATGCCAGTGCTCCGGTCATGCGAACTATCCCACTACTCCTATGAGAGTTTCTTTGGACGTGTTCCAGAACTGTGGATAGCATCCAGTTTGCATTCTCGCTCTGTGGAATGGGCTTGGGTGTGCCCAGGTAATACTATGGAAAACTACCACACTCCCATTTTTCCTGTACTTCATCATGCAGCATTCTCACAGGTGCCTTCATGTAGGTAAGCAAAATCAACAGATGCTCTGCTTAGGATTCCTACACAGTCAATGGAGGGAGTGACTTGCCTCTGAAATCCAGAGTGCTGTGTACTGACTGAAAGGGAAATGCCAGTGTGTGACAACAGGAAATGCCTAGCACAAGGAGGTTGGGGTTTTCTTAACTCCAGATCTCCTTGGAGTTTAGGTGCCTAATTGTGGGCTGCTTGTTAAACACCTCTGTCATCTCAGGAGCCACAGCTCCTACAAGGGAGGTGCCTTATACCCACTGACAGCAACATTCAGTTCAGTGCAAAGTACTCCTGGCGACTTTCGCCCAAAGAGCAGGGGTAGTGAGATCCACCTTTTGCATAATATTGTAGTAGTTAAGAGTCCTTACCTAGGTAGTAAGAGATGTGGGTTTTAGGCTCTTTTAAGTGTGAAGGGACTCAAAAATTTTCCAGAATACATTACTCAACAAATTATAGAATAGATTAGGAATCTTTGCTGGCCAAAAATGGAAGGGCTGAAGTAGTTTTGTGGCTCCTGAGTGGTCTCGATCTGGGTTGCTTTTTGTATAAGTACCTACAAGAACTATGTGGATCACTCACCAGGTGCATCTACACTTGCAGTTATTGTTCCCGGGCGTTACATTTACATATTGTGCCTGGGACCATAGCATATTGAGCCAGGTCAGAGCAATCCTGCCTGGCAAGGGGCAGTTGGGGGCTCAGCCTGCTATCTCAGGGCTGCTCCAACCTGGATCATCATGCTCACAAGGGTGCTCCAGTGTGGGGCTAGCTGGCTGGCACACCCTATGTTGAAGCACCCTTGTGCCTCAGCCAGCCCCATCAGTGTTTATACAAGCATTGCTGTGCAGTAAAGAACTCTACTGTAGGATAGTACTTGTATTCACATGTACTAACCTATGGCTGAGTTAATTAGTTTACTGCATGTGTAGACAAGATGTTGAGCTAATTAGTCTACTAGATATACCCACTAAGTGCAACAAGTTGTCTTATACCTCTGACCTCTTCTTGGGTCAGCTTTGACATGGCAAATGGGTAGACCCTACTAAATATATATACAGCTATTGCCTACTTTCGCCTGCTTCTCCACCTTTAAAGCTGCCTTGCCCCTGTCTCTGTACATATGTGGAGAGACAGGATTCAGCTGAAACCCAAGTATCTTCTCCATTGCTTCTCTCCCTTTCTTGGGACATAAAAGAAATCAGATGCTGCAGTTACACTTGTATTTTGTTCAATGGCCTTCTCTTTCTAAGAGTTTACTTTGTCTTCTAATTTAAGCAAGTCAGGAGCAAGTATCATAGCTGTGTCATTGGCAAGAAGAAGCCCATTGTAACTGACTGGGTGTCAATTTCCATTCTGCCTTTACAATCCTAAGTATTGTGTTTTCAGTAGTGGCCTCTGCCTTTTAGAAGTGACATTTTTAAATGGGGATCTGTATGGATAAACTAGGTAACTGCTTAATTTGCATACCCACACAGTGGGTTATATACAACCTGTATGTGTAAACCAGAGTCTAATTTGAGGAAGGCTGAAAACCAGGCCTATCGTGTTTACTACAATGGCACTAAGTATGCTATCATTTGCACTGGTGTCAATCTAGAGCAATCTGCTTGACTTAGTGGACTCAGACTACATTTATATTAGCAAAACTGGAAGCATAAATTTACTCTCAGTGTTTTGGCCAAAACCTGAAAGTATCCATTCATTTTGTCTACCTTCATTTTTGGATGCTTGAGATACACTCCTTGAAGGTATTTATATTCCTGACCACATAAAGCCAGGGAAATTAGACATCTTTGATGATTTGGGACTTTGTGCCTCATTTTCAGTGGTTTGAGAGGTGCAGATCCTCACAAGACAGGGACAGATTAAGATAAGCCATGTCTTATCTACTTTATTGTCGTGCATCTACAGCTGCATCACAAGCAGGTCCAGAGAGGTGATCCTTCCCCTCTATGTGGCACTGGTCAGGCCGCAGCTGGAGTACTGCGTCCAGTTCTGGGTGCCGCACTTCAAGAGGGATGTGGACAACATGGAGAGAGTCCAGAGAAGGGCCACTTGCCTGGTCAGGGGGCAGCATGCCAGGTTCTATGAAGATAGGCTAAAGGGCCTGAACCTATTTGGCCTCCACAAGAGAAGACTGAGAGCGCATCTGGTGGCCATCTATAAACACCAGGGGGGCCAGTGGAAAATAGATGAGGCTCTGTTTCCCCAGGCACCACCTGGGATAACAAGGAATAATGGACACAAATTGAGTGATAGTAGGTTCAGGCTTGATATCAGGAGACATTACTTTACAGTGATGGCTGCCAGGCTCTGGAATGGGCTCCCAAGGGAGGTGGTGTTGTCCCTTACCTTGGGGGTCTTTAAGAGGAGGTTGGATAGATATCTGGCTGGGGTATTATGATCCTAGGACTTATTCCTGCCCAGACCAGGGGGTCGGGCTTCATGATCTGTTCAGGTCCCTTCTGACCCTAGAAACTATGAAAGTATGACAGATAGCTCCACCAGATTGAGAGAAACAGGGGCATGGGGCTTTTGTTTTCCCACAGGGAGCTAGAAATTATATGGCCCCCTTATTTAGGGTCCTTTTTGTTCAGAGAGGCTGTGCTAATAGGAAAGGTGCTGCTGATATGTACTCTAACAGCTGGGTATATCTGCTAAGTATACCTGAGTTGGGCCTGCCAGGCCTTATCTGGTTTTGGCAGATCCCTCCTTAAAGCTTTTGGACTGGAGTTAACACACCATTGAGATTTACAGGGCAGTTCACATCTCAGTGGAAGCTGAATGTAAGCTGAGGCAAACTTCAGTGCATATATTGGCTCTTACTTCATGCATCCAAGGTTTTCTTAACATCCACCAGAGTGAGAAACTTACTTTTCTCCCCCTCAGTTAAAATGGAGGTTCTGATGTATTCATTTGATTCCAGGAGCCAGAAATCTCATCACCAGCCCATATTGGCTACACTGTAATCCAGGTCTCGGCAAAGATGTCTCCAAGTGGGCCCATATTGCTGTTCTTCCACCAGTATTTAAATATTAAATACAAAATCCTTGATTCTTAAACTGGTATTAGAAGCAAAATGAAACTATTGCTGCTGCTCTTGCACTTGAAACCTTTGTTGTCCACTTAAACATGTTGCTTTTCAGCAAGACGTTATCATCAATTTCAAAATAATTGAAGCCATTTCAACTAGAGATCACAATTTATATGTGGCTAGAAGCAGTTCATTTTCATCATATGAACTCTTGAAGTCATTTGCACTGTAAGATCAGATACAGATGTGCAGGCACATGCAGTGTGTGGTGCCACACTGCCTTTTGTATGTAACTTTGCTTACTTTGTTCTGTCAGTTAACTTTTCTTACATTGTTCTTCCTTGCTGAGAACCTAGAGTGAGTATTTGATTAGACACCTGCGTTGAACAATGCAGGTGTACTTTCAGGACAGAGATTCTTACAATTTCAAAACATTTGATATGTGGCACTACAAACCAGATGTCTGGCAGCAGAACCAGAGGTGAGCAGGGCCCATGGTGGGAGGGGGCTAGCATAGCTGTGGGGAGGCAGTTGAGAAGAGCCATGGAGGGTCTCACCCTGCCCTGGTTCCTACTTGGCCCAGCCCCCCATGGATCCATGTGACCAAAGCAATGCGAACAGGACTCGCGAACAGGTGCGTTTGTCTGCCTAGCACATGAGTTAGCGTGGAAGTTTGCACAGGAAGGCAAGCAGGAGGGTCCAAGGCTCTGGGCACTGAGCTGTAGCCAAGGGTCTGCATAGTAGTAGCCAAACTACTACAAGGGCCATGGTGGGAGGAACATGTTGCACTCCGAGGCTCCCCCCTGCACCTGGACACCCCTGCTCTGACACTATTGGGGTCTCCACCCAGATGGAGCCCATGGCTCTGGCGTGTACCCAGACAGAACCTGCGGTTCCCCCAGACAGAACCTGCCCCCTCCTGGCAGGGACCCTTAGCCTTGGCCTCCACTTGGACACAGCCCCTGGCTCCTTGTGGTGACTGCCTAGCAAGACTGTGGGCAGCTGGGTTTGGGGTGTGCTCCATGGGGGAGGCCCTGGATTGCCAGATTAGGAAACTCCAGGCAATGGTCCAGCAGCTGTGTTTCATTAGGGATGCAGAGCAGGAGCTGGACTCTTACTTTCAAGCTCTCCACCCGATGCGACATGACAGAGTGGCAGAACCTAGGAACTGGCACGAAGTCCAGCCTGGGGTTGCCTGGATGATGGTTATCTCTGGCTTAAAGGGGCGGAGCACCAGGGTTACCGCTCCCCTGGAGCTGCACAACCGCTTTGTACCTCTTGCATCAATGGAGCCAGCCATTCCTCTGGCTCCAGTGTGTGAGGATGCTGGGCCACCAGCATCTGTGCCTAGAACAAGGCACAAAATCAACATGGATCAGGTGAGGGAACACCTTGAGAAACTGGACATTCACAAGTCTGCGGGCCCAGACAGAATGCACCCGAGGGTCTTGAAAGAGCTGGTAGACACCATTGCATCCCCCTTGGCAGGGATATTTGAAAAATCATGGTGCTCGGGCAAGGTCTCAGATGACTGGAACAGAGTCAACGTGGTCCCTATCCACAAGAAAGGGAGGAGGGATGAGCAGGGGAACTATAGAACAAACAGTCTGATGTCTGTCCCTAGAAAAATTCTGGAGAAGATTGTCAAGGGATCCATTAATGCCAGACTAATGGAAGGCAAGCTTCTGAATGCCAGACAACATGGCTTTGTGACTGGCAGGTCTTGCCTAACCAGTCTCATCTCCTTCTATCACCAGGTAACATATGCCCTGGACAAGGGAGATGACGTAGACATCATTCATTTGGACTTCAAGAAAACCTTTGACCTAGTTCCCCATGATGTCCTCATGGTTAAGCCAGGGAACTGTGGCTTTGATCATTATACAGTCCAATGGCCAGGCAACTGGCTATGGGGTTGGACCCAAAGAGTGCTAGCTGAAGGGAGCAAATCTATGTGGCACAGTGTTACCAATGAAGTCCCTCAGGGTTCGGTACTTGGGCCAGTACTCTAACATTTTCATGAACAATCTAGATTTGGGAGTCAGATGTGAACTGGCCAAGTTCATGGATGATACTAAATTATGGGGGAAGGCTGTCACACCACAGGACGGGCTAGAGATACAGGTCAACTTGGACACACTCTCAAGGTGGGCTGACCAAAACCAGATGGCCTTTAATACAGAGAAGTGCAAGGTGCTGCACCTCAGTAGGAAGAACCATCAGCATACTTACAGGCTTGGCAGTGCTACACTCGCTAGCACCATGACTGGGGTCTTGATTGACCACAAGATGAATATAAGCCACCAATGTGAAGCGGTGGTGGGCAAAGCTAACCAAACTCTCGCATGCATCCACTGATGCATCTCAAGCAAAACCAAGGGAGTCATCCTCCCGCTTTACTCGGACCTGGTGTGACTGCAGCTGGAGTACTGCTTCCAGTATTGGGCCCCCCACCTCAGGACGGACATGAAGAAGCTTGAGAGAGTCTAGAGGAGAGCCACTTGTATGATCCAAGGCCTGGAGGGAAGGCTTTATGAGGAGAAGCTGAGGGCCTTGGGGCTCTTCAGCCTGGAGAAGAGAAGGCTTGGGGTGGGGGGGACTTGGTGGCAGCCTACAACTTCATAAGAGGAGTTCATCAGGACCTGGGAGAACATCTGTTCACCAGAGCTCCCCAAGGGATAAAAAGGTCTAACAGCCATAAACTCCAGGAAGGACAATTTAGACTGTATATTAGAAAAAAGTTCTTTACAATGCATGTGTTCATGGTCTGGAACAAACTCCCTCAAGAGGTGGTGCAAGCACCTACTTTGGATTCCTTCAAAAAACAGCTGGATTTATTTCTTGCTGGGGTCACTTGACCAGCTGACTTCCCGCCTATGGTGGGGGGGCTGGACCTGATGATCTCTTGAGGTCCCTTTCAGCCCCTAATGTCTATGAAATCTATGAAGTCCATATTAAAATGTGCCCTGCATTGCAAATTTGCAGTATAGGTGCTAAACTTGCTACTGGGAAATCCCAGGAGAAAAAAAAGCCACAAAAAAAAAAGTGGTACAGCACACACCACAGTAGCATGTGCTGGCAGACACAGAGGCTCCGTCTCTCCTCCTCTAGTTCTGCCCCAGCTTCTCCAGCATGCCAGAAGCTGGGGGGAGTGGGGAAATGGCAGTTTCCCTGAAGTGGGGCATTTTGCCCTGTACCAAAGTGCACATGCAGGCGTGCGCACAGCAGCAAAGAGTAGTAGCACAATCTTGTGCTGATACTTTTATGCCTCTGTAAGTGGGGACATACCCTAAGTGTGTGTTATTTTAACCTTGCATTCTTACCATTGTGAGTCCTATGTAGTCAAAGATGACGACCGGAGCAGTCAAGTACGGTGGGTAAACAGATGACTGACTGTGCAGTCCCAGGCATAATTAGCACCTTCTGTCACAAAATCTGGAGTATAACTTAATGTGGACATTGGTCTGTCTCTGTTGGGACATTCTGTTCTTTGCCCATTTTCCTTGCCCACTGACATGCTGTTCAGAAAGCTTTATACCTTCCCTCAACTTCAAGCCCCATTGCTGCCTATTTAGGACTCAAAGCTCAAAAGAATTAGCTGTTGATGAAGTATGCCTGTATGATGTCTTTGAAGTTCTTTTTTGGGCAACTGTGCTTCTTCTTTCTATACTCCAGTTCACCTCGCAGAAGCTACTTGGGAATTTGTGCATCATTCATCCAAGCCATTCATCCTGCTCATCATAGCTGGGCCTTCATTTTAATGCCTTGATGGGCTGGCAGTCAGCACACTGCAGGAAATTGTTACTGGTCAGTTGGTCCCTTGCTTGAAGCCAGGCATGGAGGTGGCCTGGTGGAACTTCTCCAATCAAAGTCTCTGATCACTTTCATAAATCAGACCATCCTTGTTACATTCTTTACTGTAACATTTGGAGACATTTATTCCTTTTATATCTAAGTTCTACCTGTAAGAGCTGACAAGGAACTGAAATATAGAGATATGCTTTTTTCAGTAATATTTAAGTCATTATCCCAAGTGCCGGTGGGAAAAAATCTCACAAAAATGATGTTCTTTCTGTATGGATTTTTAACTAAATGGTAAATCTGGAAGGTCTTACTACACTTTGGAGTAGAGCTGACTATCTGTATCACTGTCAGTTGTCTGTATGAAAGGATACATTTGAACTACATGCTTCTCTTGTTCCTTCTGCCTCTTACAATGTGACACTTGTAAGATTTCCATCCCAAAGTTGCAGACTGGAATAGTCCTGCTGCTTCTGAAAAAGCTTCCCCTGAACATTTTGAAGTTTACTGATTTCTAGCAAATTCACTTAAGTTAACTATTTCAAATTACATACTATTTTTGGCCACCCAAATATTAAGTTGTAACATTTTACCCTGTTGGAGTGCAGAACGTCTTCATCTAACTATGGAGTATTTCAGATAAATTCTTACAGAAGAACAAACAAGACCAGCTTTTCTTTTCCTTTTTTTTTCTTTTTAAAGTTATTCATGACTTACAAACCAGATACTCCTGGTTGTGTGAAGAAAGGTTTCAGAGCTGTAAAGCTTTTATTGAAATTACTTCTGTAACATTCAAATGTTACTTAGTAAAGACAGTAGGGTGAACAATCACTAGAAGAGTTACTCTAGCAAGGATTTTACATAATCTTTCTGTCAGTTTTTTAAATAAACTAACTTTTAGGGTTTTTTTTATAATGGGTAAAATACATGTACTTGACTTCAGAAAGGCAACACAGCTGATCATTCTAATGTGTAGATACCCACCAGCAAACCTTAGAGCACCTTAAAAAAATATAAGGATAATGCAGGACAGTACTTGTATATTTTAAATATCATTCATTTGGATGAAAGGGGCCAAGGAGTTTTGTACCCTGCTCTAACTGTACAAGCTATTGCCATGATTATGCAAAGAGTTCAAAATAGGCAAATCACTGCATGAAGACATACTGACCCATATGGAAGAGTGCTCTAGTCTACCTGCATAGGACTAAACTTTTCAGAAGGGCTCTGTAGTGGTTTCTTTCCTTAACTGGGAGATCTTAGCTGAGAGCCCAGACACTGTCCACTGGGATAATGGCCTTTTTTTGAAACTGTGGTGTGTGATTGCAAAGATGGAAATATAGGTAGTTAGAGCTCATTCCTTCAGAGACCAGACAACTCCTTAGCCCCCTGGCAATATGTTCCTATATCTGATATCTAAAGGTTGTTATCTTGAGCTTGATTCATACTTTTCCTAAATAACTATGTGACTATGGAAGTCTCCCAGACAGATGCTGCATTTGGCAAAGTTTTCATTCAGTTGCCATTCACCAATGACTCTCTCTGGGCAAGCAGTGTGAGCCACAGAGAGGATGTGCATATGGACAAGCACTTGAAGGAAAGTTTGGTACCCAAAATTATTTGACATTCGTTGTCCATATGCACTTCCACCATCTAGCCCTCCTTACTCTTTTCTTTGGAACCAGGTGCATACTGGGAAAGGAAGCCGAGAAGCAGGAAGTGCACTGCTCCATTTTTGCCTTTGGGGTCGAACATGAGAAAAGGAGGGTGAGAAAAGGTGGGGAGCACTGGTACTGTTAAGGCAAAGAGTCAGTTGAGTGCTTGACGTGCATGTGTATATGGACAATCCATCCTGAGAATTCTGGTTATTGGTAAGTATTCTCCAGCATCTGTAAACTTATTGAAAAATGATGCTATTTTAAACGTACATGAACAGGCATTATTGAAGTGTGTGATACCTTTTCTGTTTTGTCACCTGACTGAATCATCCACTATATTTCATTTCTTCTTCTTGAACTTCAACACTTTACCTTTTCTTTAGGAGGCTGTAGGTGTGTCTGTCTGCACGTTCATTAATGTGCCGTAGTTCCTGTGCATTAAAATTAATACTTGTGTAACTCATTATAACTTATCTGATTGTTCCAAACTCTTCATTCTGCAGGTGTTAACGCAGGTGTTAATGATCCTCTCTTAATGACCCTCCCTTAATGACAAAACTCTTCATCCTGCAGGTGTTAATGACCCTTTCTCTTTCTAAACCATCTTTATGTTCAGCTAATCAAACTAGCCTCTCTTCTTCAGTTCTGCTATCTGTTGGTTGCTCCTAGTATTGAAGCTGTTGTGTCACAGCCCTGCAGACTTAACTCTAGCTAAAAAAATTAACCCAGATATGGAAATAACTTTCAGTGAAGCATCGAATACATTGTCAAGATGCTCAAGAAGGCTAGATTTAATTTTAGGAATCTGAAAAAAATAGACATTCATTTAATTCTAATGACTGCAGTACTAATTAAAGAATATCTTTTGATTATTTTTGCCTAGTTTGGTTGTTTTTATACTTAATATAAGATATAGCAAATTAATGCACATTAATGCATTTATATGTGTTTTTGTTCTGATCTTACACTGGATAATATACCCTTGGCCATTAAACAACTAATTACTAAAGATTCTAATTTCTTTTTAACTTGCTAAACAAAGCATTGGGTTATATGTGATGACGTTTCACACCATCTGCACCTCCCTTTTCAAAACCCTACATCTGCCCATGTTTATATCTGTCGAATTTTTGGAAATATTATCAAGAGAAAAAATTACATACAAAAAACTAAGGTTTGGATGCTCTACCAGCATTTAACAATAAAATAAAACAAGATCCTTGTGTACCTTTCCTTGAAATTTAATTTAGAAAAATGCCAGGTTAATGCACACAGGTTGGTGGAATGAATTGTGCAGGTCAGAACTATAGATTGCTTCTGAGCCAGAGAATGAACAATTACTTTACAAAGTAGCCTTTCAATTGTAGAGCAGTCCAGAAACTATTTTTATAGTTTCCATTTTGTTGTGAGCTTTGTTGTCTCTGTGTTTTGAATAAAACCCCACTTTGTACTCATTAATGATTTTTTTTCCATATCTATTTAGTGATGGCATAAAAAGTAGTTGAGAATTGTATTCTTAATTCCTTCCCTAACCCCAAATTCTCATATTCACTGGCACTTCAAAAGCAAAATAAATATTGCATTAACTCAAAACTAAGACAAGGTTTCCCCTCCAATCAGCATGATGGGGAAAAGCCCCTTGTCTTAGATTCACGTACAAAGTGGAGGGGTATGTAGATGGCTGCTGAGGCCTTGACTCTGGCCCTCTGCAGCTTCTGCTTCCTCCCACCCCCTTCCCATACTGTCAGGTGCAGCTTGGCTCCAGCTGCACCTGGATTCACTCCCAGGAGCAGAGCACCTAAAACTATGTCTCCTGCCCAGGCAATCAGCAGCATGGCTACTGCTGTGTGGCCAGAAGGGGATGTACTTCTTCATGCTGTGCTCTGGGGGAGGGAATAGAGTATCTGATAGTAAGGTAGAAGGGGTGGGGGAAGAGGCAGAGACTGCAGGGAGCAGAGATGGAAGAAGCTGAAACTGGTAGTAGTGGGAAGAGGGGGAGAGGCTGTGGGGAGCTGGGGGTAAGGGGTGCAGGTGTCAGAGGGACTTCAGGGGGAAGAAGTGTGGGGGGGCAGAGCACAAGGGAGGTACCTGACCCCCTGCCAGCCACTGCTTTCCCTGCTCTAGAAGTAGGGGGAGGATGATACTTAGATTGTAAGCTGTAAAATTATGACAGATTTATAAATGTTCATATATAGAATCTAATAATTTGGGAGGGTCTTCTTAAATTAAGGGTCATCTTGGAGTCAAATATACAGCAGGATCAATATTCACATAAGATGGGAATAGGTTATAATTTTATATTAAATAGTAAGATAAAGACAAATACTTGTGTCTATACACTGTCATTGTCCCACATATTCAGGTCCCAATGATACAGTAAAATTTTGGGTAGAAATCAGAGCACTATACAATCCTTATGTGAATCAGGTGCTTTACAAGAAAGAATAACACCCACAAAACATGTCTGAGTTGAGTATATAGCACTGAAATATATGATGTCTTCTTGCAGCATTCTAGGTCTTAAGTCTGCCTTTGATAAAGGGTGAACCAAATGAGAACAAACTCAAAATAGGTTGAGCATACTGACTTTACCCACCTCCAGTACCTCATATTCCCCTAACCAATACAGACATAATGTGTTCCTTGCCTTTCATTAACAGTCATCGAGTTAGAGGTTCATTTTAGTGTGCTTTCTTTCAAAGAGCAAGAGACAAGTAGTGATGGTAGTGCTGATAAGGTTGAGTGTAAAGGTTTCACTTTCTTCCCTGAGAAAATGCACCTTGAAAATATTATTCATACTTACCAAAAAAGAGGAGAAAAAGCATTTGGTGTTTTGAAATGTGACGGTAATAGAACACATCAAAACATTTAGGAGCAAGAAAATTTAAAATGTACCTTCTGTATTTTTCTCACTGTCAAAAGTTCCATAAAAAGTAGCTTCAAATACAAGATATATCAGCTACCTATTCAAAGTCAGGCCCAAAACACTTGTGCGGTGTGGCTTTGATTGTCCTTTACCAATTTCTTTTTAAATGGAAAGCAGATGTTAAATATAACACAATCATTAACATTTTTAATGAATAACAACTATATTTAAGAAACTGGTTTACTTTTAGCTTATGGTTCTACATGGAATGCATTTAGTAAGTTGTTGGATAGATAGTATATTGCAGGGGTGAAACAGGCAGAGCTAGGATGACTTTTGTAGGCATTTATCTTCAAATAGACAATTTTAAGGTTATGTAGCTGTCCTTCAGGGGAAAAATGATTAATAGGGAAGCATTTTAACTACTGCTGTTTTGAGATTCTGGATCATGTGAAAATCCTAAACATACCAAAAAACTATTCACAGAATGTAGTGAAACTCTAAATTGCTTTTCATATTGGAGGAAATTTTAGGGAGCATTGAAGCAGGCGTATTTTGGATATTAGAGAGAATATGGAGCAAAAATAACTCTAGTGTTAACCTCATTGGCTTCAACAGAAGCTGAGTAGAGATGCTTATTACCTTATAAAGAAAACAGATCAGTCACCAGAGAACTTTAGAACAGCAGAACACTATAAAAGCATGGTTTCTTCCTTTAGTAACTGTACTTCTTTCAGATCACCCTCAGTGTGGAACCATGCGTTAGGTGAAGAATACACCAAAGGCTTGGAGTTTCCTGGACTATACAGTTGCAGTTTCCTGGGACTATATTGGCTATGGGTTCCTGCCCTCTCCTCTGATACATAGGCCACTACTTTTCCTTTTGGGAATTCCTCTTTCAAGCAGGCACTTTTTACATGATGACTACAAGAAAGTGGCCACCTGATTATAGGTAGGTTGGATAGCTGTGGAGAGACAGCACTTGCCCGCCTAGCATGATGAGCAGCCGCCTGCAGGTGGCCGAGTGAGTGGAAAGCGGTCTCACCTGCAAGCTGTGTTGCTGGCTGAGGCCAGGACTGGGGCAAGTGTGGGAAGGAGTGGGCAGGGCTCAGCCCATTTTGAAGTACTGTGGGGGCAGCTGTGGGCTGGATGGCAGGGGTGGACTGCACCTGCACCGAATTGCTCAGGTGAGCCCTGCTGCACATGCCCCCTGCCTGCCCTTCCCTCCCTCTCAGTCAGCTCCTGGGACCTAGTGAACCCCCACCCAGGGCTCCCTCTCCCCAGACACAGCCACACCCACCCCCTCCCCCGAACACACAATAATCAAATGTAAGTCTTTATTTTGTGCTTTTTTGCCATCACCTCTATATACACTACTCAAAAACCATAAATCAGGATAAAAATATTTTTGAAATAAAATTAAGATATGTTATAGTAGATGTCTGATTTTTAGTATATGATTTGTTTTTATCTATACTTTGTTAAAATGATACCCCCTTAAAGATTTTGTGGGTGGCCCTTGCCAGCTCACTAAAACTCATTAAGTGGCTTACCAACCAAAAAATTGCCCACCCCTGGTGTAACCTGTAAGAAGGCCCTTATACCTTTCACTGCTCTGATCATTTCTTTGTACTTGCACAGGATGGTAGGAGTGGGGGGAAGTGGAACAGAGAATGCAATTTACTCTATGTTTGTGTAGGGCTTAGAACAATAGGCCTTGACTGTCATAGAAACATACCTTGTAAAAACAGAATAAATGCAGAGGGAGATATTCAAAAACTCAAAGGGGCATTGGTAGATGCCCAAATCGCTTTGCATTACAGGAGGAATTGGGCACCTGACTTTGTACAAGTGAAAAACTCCCACTCAAGTCTTGAAATAAAAATGAAGGTACAGGTTGCTGACTTTTTTTAAATAAGAGATTCCACGAATGATAAATTCTGGTCTTACTGTCTTAATTAGCACTCATTCAGTTTCATCTGCCAGGACAGCAATTTTTTAGAAGTCCAGATTTTTGATCATACTATTTTTCCTAGAGCCAGAAATCTACAAATCATCTGCATAAAAAACAAAACTTCAACCCAAAGGTCTGAATGAAACCCCTGTAGGGTAGGAGAGAACCAGTCTGTTTTCTGCTACTTCCTAGAGCCCATCAGACAGAAGATATTCCTTTAAAAAGCAGCTTTCTTTTGACAGAGATGGACATAGACATTGAATGATCTTGGGGCCCAAACTAAAACAGTAATCTAGCTGGGTCAGCAAAACGTCATGGTTAATACCATCAAAAGCAGCTGAAATAATTAAAAAGCAATAGGTCGGTCACATTGCCACAATCTGATGACTTCAATAAATAATTAATAATTCAAAACAGTGCAGTCTCAGTGTTATGGAAATCAAATGGGAGCTAAAGGAAATTTTTCCTACCAGAAAAACAGCCAGACATATGACTGTAACACCTTCCCCAAGGTCTTGGGCAGGAATGAGAGGTGAGCTGCGAGGTGATAATTTAAGATGATTAGGAGATAATGGTAACTTATTTATGATAACTGAATAACAACACCCCATTTCAAAGCAGATAAAACAAAGTCACAAACAAGAGACAGGGTCACCACTCTTAAAATAACAAAGGCAATTTGTGAATTGATTGCACCAATTTGAAGGCTAGCTCAGGGCTTTTCTTTTGCTTTCTTAAAGGCACAGCATCAAGAAGCTTAAGTCTATCAATATTTTTTATTATATTTTGTAAAACACAGTGAAAATGAAGGGTATGCTGTTGATTAAAAATGGCCCTTTGCAGTTGTGGAAGCATAAATACAAAAGTAATCCAATGGGGTGAAATATTGGGCCCTTGAAATTAGAGGAAGTACTATGCAGTGAAGCCAGGATTTTATCTTTTTGAGCAAGAAATTGAAAGTGAAACCAAATGGGGTGGTTTCAGTGTCCAATTTGTAAATGAAGTTCAGAAAAGGAGTCAGCCAAGGACAGTGTAAATTCTTAGAGTTAATCTCCTAACTTCAGTTTTATGCAATCCAATAACTTTAAAAAATAATCTATATATATTAGTACAAATTGAAACATTTATGAAGTCTCAAAAGGTTTTTTAGGATAGAAAACCTATTTCTCAGTTTCACTTATCTAAACATAGTATGTTGGGGTAAGTACAAGTATGTTAGCATACCCAGAATGATGCAAAGGGGTCATTCTCTACATAGCATGGTGGACCCACTGACTTACTCAAAGTCTCATTTCCTATTTCTCATACATTCAAATAATATGTTTTTTATTTCTTTTTATATCTTATTTGTTCTTCAGTTTTCCCCTCAGGCGTCCCAATGTCTGTCTTTACTTTGTGGCCAGGTCCAGATGTGCATGGATGTGCGGTATGTGGTGCTGCAGACAAATCTGCAGTGCCACATAATGTACATGCAGGCATGCTGTGCACTGCTACCTTGCAGCACAGGGGTATTTTTGACCCCGGGAGATCCCAGGGTAAAAAAAAACCCACAACAAAAAAAGAGCAGGGTGGTGCACATGGCGGCAAGTACTACTGGCCAAAACCAGAACCTGGCTGGCCAGTGCCACACTCCAGCTGTGGGCTAGGCTCTCAGCTTTGGGAGTGACAGGGCTACAGCTCCCCGAGGCTCCCAGGACCCCAGGTAAAGCTGCTGGGGTCAGCACAGTTGCTGACCCTACCTTCCCCTACCCCACCCAGGGTAACCTGCCACATGTCAGAGCATGTGTGACACGGGTGTACCCCAGAGACAAGCAGCAGTGGCACAAGGTGTGCCGCTGCTGCTTGCCCCTGGGGAAACAAATGGCCACGCTCATCTTGACATAGCCTATTTGTTTTTTAACACTACAGTGCCTTTTTTGGGTTGGATTTTCTCTTTTTGAAAGGGATTTTTTTTCCCCTTGAATTCTCATTTATATTTGCAATCTAGTCATACTGCCTCATTTCTGTCTTCTAGGCTATACCTGACTTCAGGTATAGTGAGTAAGTACATCTTCCATATTCTTTAGCTCTCACCAGTGTCTGACTGGCCCTGCTATTTTTCTGAGCCATCCAGGCCTCCTGTTTGATTGCTGATTGCTAAAGCTTCATAGCACATTGTCTTCCAGATGGATTTGCTACCACTGGAGGGATGCATTTTGACTTCTCTGAGAAAATCCAGAATATTGATTGAAATTGATGGATAATAACATAATCACAGACTACAATTCTAAAGAGACACAAAGGGTACCTCATGGCAGTACTGGATCCATACAACAGCCACTTTGACACACAACATGGATCTGAGTCACAAAGTAAAATTACTGAAGCTTACCTGATCAATTTTACTAACTGCTTCACTTCTACTAACTGTCTAGAGAGGTATTTTAGGCAACCCAACAGGAAGACAAAACAAGGTACCAGCTATCTGTAAATTCCTCAGGCATGCAAATAAAGAATAAATGAGATTGGGATTATGGCCATACTGATGTGCAGATGAAAACCACCACAAGAAAAAATTAGGGATGATAGTTATTATTACTTATTAGTTTATCATTTTGATGGCATGCAGCCCCTGAACCATCGAGTAGAGCCCCATCACTCAAAGTGCTTTACAAGCACATAGGAAATTCTTCAGTCCTTGCTCTGAAGAATTTATAGTCTAAGGCAAGGCTATGCACCTGATGGCCCTCAGGGGTTAATCTATAACTCCCAGGCCACTCAGTCACCACTACCTTCACTACTCCATCTGCAGCAAGAGCTGGGGTCTCTCGGCTCTCCTTCCCTTCTATGGCTTTTGCTTCCTGCCCCAACCCCAGAAGGTAGTGTGACTGCCAGGGAATCCTGCAGCATGGTGCAGCCTGGGAGGTGGGGCCTCCTATGTGCATGGGGGGCCAGGGAGATGGGGCATGCATGCACTGTGCAGTGTTTGGGGGATACCTGGATGATGTGTGGCACAGGGGGTGATAGGTCAAGCTAGTGTGGCTTGCACAATGTGTAGCCCCTGCTAGTGCTGTCCATGTGGTGTGTAGGCCCCTGGATGCTTAAAAGTTGGACAGCTCTGGTCGAAGTACAGAGTTTCTATATTTAGCTGTTTGGACTATTAATCATTAACAATTAGTAATTAGCTCAGTGTTAGGATGTGAAAGAAATACTCACCTCTGGGCAGGGATGCTTGGAACAATAATTAGAGACATTATGGAAAAAGTGAGGAGAAGCAACGGACTGCTCAAAGAACAATAAGGAGATAAGGTCTGAGAAACATGGATTTGATTAAAGCAGCTCCCCTCTCCTTCATTTTGATTTACTTGCTTGTGTGAACTTCTTGTAACCCACAAGGGTAATTTAATTAGCCATAAAAGTATTATCAAGTGACACTGACAACCAAGTTTCACTGAGAGAAAAATATCTTAAAGTCATCTAACTTCTAATAAAATCATAGTTTAAAACCTGCCTTTCCAACAACAATCAAATATGAAATAAAGCAAAAGACAAATTTTGACATGAATCTGAGCCTTTATGACTAAGGATTCCAAGGTAAAAAATTAAGGCCTTTCTGCTTTGGAAAGTACATCAATCAGTCCAGTCTCTGACAAATCAATCATTTAACAGAATGATCTATTCAAGATTGATGCATAAATCAAATTTGAAAAATTGAACATTTGGATGAAGGAATTCAAATCTTTTAACCTAAATCATGAATTATACAATTGTTAGTATTGAATTACATTTTAAAAAATGGCAGAGAATGAAATTATAGGAACAAATTCTGCTCTCACTCCACTGAAACTGCAAATCAATTGAATTATTACAATAGTACATATTTGAAGTGATTCTTTTAAAGTTAGTAGAGCTATTCTAAATTTACACTACTGTGAAAGCTGAAGTTGGTCAATGACATGAGAGTAGGGAGATAGTATAACGTGTATTTATAGGTTGTTATTATCTTGTTTTTATGTTGCATTTTACAACTGTAGAGTTTAAAACATTTATCCAAATGTTTTAAATGAGAATTACAACTTTGATGGGTGAAAGATCTGCAAATATATCAAAACTTTAAAAAAAATTGAATTGCAGACAGTAATACATCAGACAAAAGTTGTACCTAAGTTAGCACAGAGAAGGGAAATCATGATTTAAAACACAATGGGTGCAGACAGAAATGACAATTTTCACCCCATTTGGCCACAGAAAGCAGTCTATAGCCATGACCAAACACAAGTGCATGGCTGGAGACAGCTTCAAAAATGGCAGATAGGGAGTCATATTTTCACTCTCATTTCATGAGGTATCAGATAAAGATGTTTCAAGGTGTAATGTTTTCTGTAACTTTTATCTGTGGAGCACCCAGCCTGTTGCTATTTTCAGAATGGGAGAGGGCTCCCCCCCCAGGAGGTGGGATGGATGTATTGGAGTCTCCTTGAGGAGGGGGTGCGGGCTCCAATTCAGCCACCCCACCCTTCAGCACCAGCTGGGGAGCCCCAAGAGTGAGCTCTCTCTGCTGTCTTTCCTTTCTCCCATTCTGAAAACATCTAGCACTGGTAGAGAGCCGTGGCCATTGCTATCTGGAGTAATGTAACTCAAACGCTTTGCAGAACTCATTCTCAGTTACAGCTGGGAGCTGCACTTCGGTCTGTACTCAATGGGATGAATTTATAGCTGACTTTGAAAGTGGCATAAATAATAGGTAAATATTTTCTAAATTGGTTAGAAAATTGGTGTGACAGGTAAAGTAGTGCGACTTACATCTTCACTGTGTGGATGCATGGGAAGGAATCTAGAAAAATTTCATCAGAACTTTTAACAGCTCCCAACCCTCCATCAGATTAACTCTGGAATACCCAGCAAATTCATTGCCTAGACACATTGGTCAAATTGTCATCACATGGTATTGGAAACCAACTAACTGCCACAGCTACCGTCAGACCAGCAGCTTTCATTCTGGATAGATTTAAAGTTAAGGAGTTAATCTTAAGGATCTAGAGCAGGGATTCCTACAGTTATAGTCCAATCCCAAAACTGTAGCCACTCAAATTAATAAAGCCAGACTCAGACCTCACTCCAACCTGCTGCAATACTAACCCCAGGACAAGGGCAACAAAATCCCTCTGGTCATCATCTATAGCCTCTGGCCCTGAATACCTTGGACACTTCATTGATGACTGTCATGGCATAGGGTCCCCAGGGATGGCCATGATGCCCCTAGGGCTCCGTGACCATGCCAGTCTTGCCCAACGGGCACCCTTTTCCTCACCTGCCACATCTTGCTGGTAATTATAATATAGGAAGGCTGCCCTCGAGTTTGGGTCTGGAGATGGTCCTGATGGACCCGCTGAACCCTGTGGGTTCTCAAACCCCTTTTTGGGTCCCACTCAAAATGGATGCCTCATGGGACATCCTCAGCCTTACGGGCTAGATGCATGGCTCCAAAACCACCCCTTTACCATGCCCCAAGTCTCATAGATGGTAATTAAACATTGCCTCTCTGAGGCCAGTGTAGTTCAGCCTCCTATCATTGCCAGGCTCTCCGCAGCCCTGTCTCTGCACCCATACTGGCATCGGGCTCTCCACAGCCCTTTTGTCACCATGCCCCCTGGCACTGGGGTCTGTTCACTCCTTTTGTCACCATGCCGCCCAGCGCTGGGGTCCCCACACTGTAGTGGGCCCCCAAAGAAGCCTCATCCTTCCCCAAGAGCCTCAGCCCGATCCACTGGTTTATAAACAGTAACCAAAATATGAGCCCCTGGGCTATAACATAATATAAGCCGTTCAGGGTGTGCTCTGTCTCTTTAAAAGAGTCAAACTTCCCCCCAGCATTAAGTGCCTTGTAGGCCAGGGTTCCCAGTAAGCTCCTGGAGCCCTACTAGCTCTATAGGCAACATATCAGGCAACCACAGCATCTCTGGGTAATTCTTCCCTGGAGGCTCCAAAATTCCCTATAACTGGCAGGGTGTGCTGCCTTTAAAAGAGAAGCTAACTTGTGCTGCTGGAGCCCTACTAGTCTCAGGCAACCACAGCAGGTAATTCTTCCCTGGGGTTGCCAGAGAATAATGCTGCCCAGGGCCCTGCCTTCTTCCCGTCAGCTGACCTGGTGCAGATGCAGGCTAATTCCCTTGTTAGCCTGCTGCCATAGCAACCTGCACCTCTGGGGTTTCTGTCTGGCTCTTAGGGCCTTCTCCCTGGGCAGTTTCTGCTCTTAATGTCGAAGGTGAGTGGTTGCTCCTTAAGGAGACGATCCTCCATGGAGCAGGCACCTTAGTCCTTCTTCAAATACATAGGGGGTAAAAAGAGGGTCCCGGGTAATGTGGGGCCCCTGCAGGACACGATGGGCAACTTAGTCATCACGCCAGATGACAAAGTCGGGCCCCGAGAGAGACACGCCTGGGCCAAGGGTTAGCGAGGAGTTAGTTAGGGTACTTCTGGAGAAGCTGGACGTGTTCAAGCTGACTGGAAGAGGGCCAATGTGGTCCCTATCTTCAAAAAGGGAAAAAAAGAGGACCCGGGAAATTACAGGCCAGTTAGTCTGACCTCAATCCCGGGTAAGCTCTTTGAAAAAATTATCCTGGCACACATCCAGGAGTTTCTGCATGGGTTTATCAGTGGCAGGTCTTGTCAGACCAACCTGGTGGCCTTTTACGATCAGGTCACCAAATCATTAGACGCAGGGGTTGCTGTGGATGTAGACTTCCGGAAGGCTTTCGACACTGTCTCTCACCCTGTCCTCATCAAAAAGCTGAGAGACTGTGGTGTCGATGCCCACATGGTCAAAGCCAACTGGTTGGAGGGCCGCACCCAGAGGGTGGTAGTGGATGGGCACCTGGAAGGATGTGGGCAGTGGGGTTCCGCAGGGCTCGGTCCTCGGGCCTGCACTGTTCAACATCTTCATCAGTGACTTAGTAGAAAGCACCCTGTTCAAGTTTGCTGATGACACTAAGATGTGGGGGGATGTGGGTGCCCTAGGCTACAAGCTGACCTTGACAGGTTGCAACGGTGGGCGGATGAGAATAGGATGGGGTTTAACACTGATAAGTGCAAGGTGTTGACACACTTACAGGTTGGGGAACTCTCCTCTTGCCAGCACGGAGACGGAAAAGGATCTTGGAGTCGTCATTGACTCCACGATGAACTCCAACCTCTCTTGAAAAAAGACAACCATCTCAAAGCAGCTGTGGGGGACAAATCAGTCTAGCTTACAGATAGCTTCCCAACCTTAAACAGCATCTTTAAAGCAACAGGCTACCTAACTCCCAGTCACACTGAGGTGCCAGGCCTTGAAATGAAGGCAGATGCCGTCCGTACCCCCACATCAGTGCAGACCACATAATCACGCAACCAAATAACATGAAATAAACCATCCAGAGTTCTTCACCTGCAACTCTACCAATGTCCTGTGCACTAGCACCTGTTCACAGTGGCCTTCTGTTGTCTACATGGGACAGATGGGGTGATCCTGATGTGTAAGAATGAAGAAACACTGATCTGACATGAGCCCCAGAAAAACATAAAGGCTGGTGGCAGAATGCTTTGACCTCCCTTGGCTTTCCATTGCTTACCTCAAGGTAGCTGTTCTTAAGCAGCAAAACATTAAAAAAACAACTTGAATGGGAAATTTCAGAACAAGAAATCATCCACAGATGGGATTGTGTCAAGTATGGTTTACACAGAAACTTCCAGGAACTTTCTTATTCCATTACTTGGATTATTTTTTGTGATTCTTTAGTTCCTAGAGTTTACTGCTTGCTTGTTTGCCTCTCCCAGCACTGCTCTGAACCTCCCCCCACTCTCTTCCTACCTTTTGTATTCAAATCACTCTATCCATTCCATACACTGCTCTTTGTATGTCCTTGCACAGCATCTAATGATGTGACCTTAGACTCGCAAAAGCTTATGGGTGTGTACAGAAGTTACATTTTTCATGTGATGAGGCCCCCAGAAGTACTCTGTAGCTGTAACACAACAAATATTCAGTGCTGTAGAGCACTTTTAAAATGGCCAATCACATGCAAATTTAACCCTTGTCTAATGTAGTATCAGACAGGGGATGTCTAGGGGAGAGTGCCATAGGGAACCTGTGTACAGGTTCTGTGCAAGGGTTAATCTTGGGCAGTTCTGCCCACATCCCATGAGGCTTTGTGGGGCTGGGCTGGTGTTCATACAGGTGAGCACCCCAGGGCTCTCACAGAGAAGAGACAGAAAACTTCTTTCTCCTCTCTGCACAGCCAAGGGAGAGGGGGAATCGAGCTCCCCCTGCAATGTGTGCCTCCCCAATTACCTCTGCTGGGGTCTTGTGGGGAGCTGGGCCAGGCCCTTGTGGGGGGGAGGGGACGCTCACTTTCCCTTGCCACCTGCACAATTGTCTTGCCAGCAGCAGAAGCTGCTGCACTTGGGGTTGGGGGGGGCAGAGCCGTCTTGCTTTGTGGACCCAGCCTGGCTGCCCCCAAGACCCTAGCATGGTGGGGGGCTCCATTCCCCCCACCCAGTCACTGCTGACAGTTGCCAGCTGGCCAGGGGGCTGGGCGGGAGAGATGGGCAGTCTGGCAGCTTCCTGGAAGGCTGCTGGAGTGCCCCCACCTGGTGGTCTGGGCCATTGCAGGCAGGCTCTGAGCCCTCATCTTCCCCCCAGCAGGTGAATGAATGCCTGTTGGGTTCAATGATGCTCTAACTCATGGAGCTTTGCGTAAAGCACCTTGGGTTAAAGTGCCACCCCAACAAGCTGCCTGAACTTCGGTACACACCATGTGCTATATACGTATAGATCTCATTTAGTTAGTCTATCAATTGCAAATCTGTCCCGCCTCGTGTCTCACTTCAGATGAACATTGTTTAACAACCTCTCTCAGCTAAGACTCTCCCATGACTGAGGACTGGAAGTGCCAGAGCCTTAAAGTTCCACCTCTGCTGCAGCAAGATTCATGCCAGGGCTCATTTTCATTTCACTTTCCCACATTTAGCTCCTTTTGCCTGAAGTGGATTACTCCTAATTTGCACCTGTGTAAGTGAGATAGGATCCTGCCTGGCTAAATTGATGGATATAAAAGAGCATGCTTGACCAAAGGGTCACTGGTTATGTTGTGACTGGCTGTTAGATTAGCCCTTAGTATTCTGAATGAATGAGTTTGCTTCTCTTTTAGAGTCCAGTGATGACAAAGATCCCATTCTTTGTCATCCCCTCAACCCCCTTCATGGTGGCTGCCTAAGAGGAAGGAAGAAGGGAAGAGGGAAATCCTTTCTTTAGTCTCATGCAGTAACATAACTGCACATAGTAGCAAGACGTCTCCTGTACTGTAATAGACCATATCCACATTGCCTCATATGTCACTATGTGTAGGTTATGTAAACCTGCTGTAATGAATGCATGTCATGTTCTTATGATTTTTTTTTAACTGACAAAAATATAATGTAACTTAGATTTGGAAAATGCTGTGTACCCCAAGCCAGAGCTTGGCGTGAGACCTTTTTGAAAATGTAGTCCCTCTGTTTCTTATAATAAAATAATAGCAACATGACAAGAACTAGTGATATGTTTCTATTGCTTTCATCTGAGGCTGTCAGCATATTTTACAAAACATTCATCAACTCTTCTCTGAAGTTGGTAGGTATAATTTAGGAGAAGATGCAGCAATGGTTTGACCAGTCATGCACAGGAAGTATATGGCATAGACAGAAACCACATACTTTGACCTATCATGTTGTTCCTTGACAGTTCATTATGGCTCACAGTTGCCAAAGTTTCTGTTTTAATAGCCTTCTTTAAGAGACTCTGATATCCTCTCTGCTGAACAGTGCCATATTCTGTGGATGGCTCTCCTGAAGTCAGTGAGACCATCGACAGATTATTTATTGTGAGTAAAGTTGTTAGAATTTGTCTCTTATCATTTGCACCGAATAAAATTATCTCCAAAAGATTGGAGTAGTAAGTAATTTTGTTCCTGAGCAATTTAAAGTTTCTAACTAGCACTGCAGAAAATAGCTGTGTTTTTGCAAAATTAACCAACTGCTTTCATTTTTCATAGTTTCATAGTTTCTAGGGTCGGAAGGGACCTGAGCAGATCATCTAGTCCAAACCCCCTGCCATGGCAGGAAAGAGTACTGGGGTCAAATGACCCCAGCTAGATGTTCATCTAATCTCCTCTTAAACACCCCCAGGGTAGGAGCCTGCACCACTTCTCTTGGAAGTTGGTTCCAGACCCTAGCCGCCCTGACTGTGAAGTAGCGCCTCCTGATATCTAACCTAAACCTACCCTCTTATTCCTGGTCACTCCTGGCGGTGCTCAGGGAAACAGTGACTCCCCCAATGCCTGCTGATCCCCCCTGACTAGTTTACAACAGGCCACAAGATCCCCCCTCAGCCTTCTCTTGTGGAGGCTGAACAGGTTCAGGTCCCGCAGCCTGTCCTCATAGGGCCTGCCCTGTTGTCCCCTGATCATACGAGTGGCCCTCCTCTGGACCCTCTCCATGTTGTCCACATCCCTCTTGAAGTGTGGCGCCCAGAATTGGATGCAGTACTCCAACTGCAGCCTGACCAGTGCCGCATAGAGGGGGAGGATCACCTCTTTGGACCTGCTCGAGATGCATCTGTGAATGCATGACAAGGTGCGGTTGGCCTTGCTGACTGCCTCTCCACACTGCCGGCCCATGTTCATCTTGGAGTCAATGATTTTTACACTATCTATTTCCTGACAATGATATTAAAAATAGTGTCTCATTTCCCTTTTCTGGGGAAAGGAAGGGTTTAGCAAACAGGACACTGGTAACATTCATTGCACTCTGGTGCATTTCATGCTTTCCTCTGGTAAATCCTCTAGAAATCCTTTAGAAATAGACTCCTGTTTTATTTTCAGAGGAAAATTCTTAGTGGACTTTGCTGATTGACAGTGTGGCATACTAGCCAACAGTTAATCATACTAAGTATGCTTCATGGGCAGTAACATTGTTTAATGGGTCACTACTGGAAAAACTATACCATTTTTGACATGTTACAGAGGGCTAAGTGTGTGCTATTGCTGAGTACTTGATGGCTGCCACATTTTCTAGCACAGCCCCTGCACGATCAGTTTCCAAGTCATTGTTTGTAAAGTGCTCTGGGGTAATTTGGCTATGAAGGGTGCTAGATAGAACCAATTTTTATTTTATATTATGTTTTCCCCAGAGACGGACTTGCAGAGATGCATTTTAAACACAGCATGCAGGGAATTAAGCAATCAGCTCCCATTAGCCATTGCAGGGGCTGCAAACCTTTTGCCCCACACAGTGCTGAAAATATACCCTACCAGGATAGGTAAGGAAGTTCACACAGAACAAACATCTCAGATACAATCTAATCTGCTGAAAGCTTTATGGGGAACATAGGTATGACTATTTGCATTAACGGTTTTATTAGGCAATTCATGGAGCTGTGGATTAAACTATCCCTTTGCATCACTCAAGGCAATGTCCCCTTCTCAGAGGCGCACACAAGACTCTGATTTGCTTCCCTGGAAGATATGTCTGTGGATATCAAGGAAAGTTTGGTATATGAGGTTTACCAAAGACTGCATACTTAGTGACGTGGGTTCTCTAGGGAACAGGCCCCTAAACCTACTCGCTTTTGGTCTCTTAAGGCATCAGACCCTCTGTTTTCCATTCTCAAGCCCCTTAGTCTCACAAAGCTGTGTCATGAATACCTTGCTTCAGTTTAGTAGCACTCTTCTTTCCAAATAGCTCTATAGACTTAAGTGGGACACTTCTGGAGCAAGGTTATATTCAACATAAGCAAAGACTGTAGGCAGAATCTTGCCTATAGGGATATATTTTCTTAGGCTTGAGCAGGTGCAGCTTCAGTGAAGGCAAGAAAGCTGCCCCCACTTACACCATAGATGAATTTAGCCTGAAAGGTTTATTTGTGTCATGAAGAGGTGAGCTTATGAATTAATGGGAAGGGAGATGTCTGTATAGAGATTTGATCCTAGACATTTCTGAATCCCAAATGTATTTTCAAACTTCATTTTAAAGGGAAATGGGCAAGAAAACTCAAATGTATATATTTAAGTATTTGTTTCATAGTAATTCCTCCTAAGAGATCTGATATACAGAAAGGCGAAAGCAGAAAATGGAATTGTTTTTGTTGTTCTATCATGTTTGCAACATGATGAAAATGTGGAGTTCTTTTGCCTTTTGCTTTTCACCTCTCTGAACTGCTGTCAGACTTCTGTAAATCGTTTGCACCATAAACAAGCTTTGTAAGTGAAAGGGCAAGTGTTAAGAAAAGCCAAAGCCAGAGATATTGTATTGAACCTCTCTCTCTTTCTCTCTCCCTATTTCTCTCTCTCTTTATGCGCACACACAAACGCACACACACCTGACATTAGATGCCGACTAGCTGAATTCAGCTCTACTGAGCAAAGCAGGAATCATTTGAAAAGATCATATAACAACGCTGAAACAATAGCAGAATAGCAGAATGAATGATTTTTTAACAAGGAGTATTATAATAAATTGCAAATAAGAGGATACATTTTTGATCAAAACTGTTGCATTTTCAGCTATATAAATAAAAAATGTATATAAATTCAATTGGTTGTAGGCATTACATTATTATGTGATGGAGACTGCATAATCTGGGTAGCAATGTGCTCCAGAGTCTGCAAGGTACTCCTTTATTCACTAACTGCCCAAGAAGGAAAGGGGAGGAATTTTGTTCTTTGTCTCAGATGCATACATTTTCGGTCAAGCCTTTACCCTTTTCATACTTTGCACATTTGTGAGGTGGAGAGCAGTTGTGCAGGGGACCTGAGATCCATTGCTTCTCAGTGGGCATGTCTACACATGAAACTAATTCGACTGAATTAACTCTGGTGCTATTTGTGCCAGACTTTATTGGCCCTGGGCACCACATTTACACATGTGCCCAGGACAACAGCACATTGAATTGAGTTAGAGCCCAGAGCTGCCCCAACTCATCTCAACATGTCATGGAGTAGGTGGCTGGGACACAAGGGTGCTCCAGTGCCAGGCTAGTGTTTATTAGTTTACTGCAGTCTAATAGGGCTGCATGTGTAGATGCTAAGGGCATTTTTACATGTGCTGTGGGACGTGGGACTGGGTTCTTTAATTAGCACTAATTATAAGTTCCCGTGTCTCATGCGTCTGTGTCACCATGTCTTCCTGCGCTGAAAAAATGGTGCCGGGGCGCTTTGAACTAAAGCTCATCGAATCTGTTTTATTTCAAAGCGCGTTGCCGCCATTTTTTCAGCATAGAGATGCGTGACAACGCTGATATTTGTGATGTGGAAAGCTGCCAAAGCGCATCAATTTCTGTGCTCTAGCAGACTCAATTAATTAAGCAGGCTCTGTACACATGTAGAGGAGGCTTAAGACTTTCCTGTGGGGCTAATTAGGCAACTCTATAGTCAACGGCTCATGTAGATGCACCCAGTGAGAAGAATTAAGCCTGGCCCCTAACTTTACCAATGCTTATGCTCAGAAAAACTAGTTTTGTTTCTAATGGAGCACAATCCCTTCATGCACGCTGCTGGCTGCATTCTAACCCTACTTTATGTAATGAGGCTATGGGTCAGGTAGGCAGCTGTGACTCCAGAGGGAGGCTGCTAGGTGTGTTGGGTTGGGTGTACTGTCATGCTTTGCCCCCTTGTAATCTAGATGTAGTGGGTTGTCTGAGGACCCATTGGCCAGGGCCTTGGCTTCACAGAGCAGCTAGCCTGAGGCTTTCTTCCCAGGCCCTGGGCTCTCAGCCCCAGGTTTGTAACTGGAAAACACAAATGTAACAATAATAAAATAAAAAGAGCTTCACTTATCTTCATGCTGGTCCTCTGGGGTCTTTTCAGTCTATCTTCTATGCTATGGTCCAGGTGCCTTAGTCACTCTCCCCTGGGTACAGGCTAGCCTCAGAGCCTCAGCAGGGTGAGGGAAGCCCTATCTGGGTGCCATGCCATCTGCTGCCAGCCCCTTCCCACCTGGATGATCGCTTCATCAGCTGCTCCTGGCCGCTATTATCCTCCTCTATGGTAGGGGTGGGTCCTTCCACACTGCCCGGGTCTGGACTTCCAGTTGCCTGCAGCTGCAGGCACTCCCCCAGCTGGGGCTGTCTATTGGGGCTGAGCCTGCTGTGCTGGCTCCAGCCACGATGCAGCTGCATCCATCTCGGGCTAGGGGGCAGGGGTTGGAAGGAGGAACCATGCCATCTATGGCCATGTCATCCTTGGTATCCTACAGCTTAAAGCAAATATCTTTAATTCCTTTAGCTAAAGCTGGTGGTTGAGAAATATGAAAACAGGAAGAAGATGGGCTGTATTGGAATGTAAGATTTCATAATTGAGCCATACTCCTTCAAGTTTACCCCTCAAGGTGAAGTAGGGGTATATTTTGATAGAGAATAGTTATCAGAATATTTGAATCTTTCAATTGGGAAGGTAATTCAGGCAATTTCTAAACAATGCTCACAAACAGGGATGAAGTGTTCACAAACAGGGATGAATTGGTGGGGCATGTAGTAGTGGATGGCAACTTGGGCAGCAGTGACCATGAGATGACACAGTTCAGGATCTTGAGGAAAGGAAAGATGGAGAACAGCAGAGTAATGACCCTGGGTTTTAGAAACTCAGACTTTGACTCATATGGGAAAGGATCCCCTGGGAAGCTAGCTGAGGGGGAGAGGAAGAGTCCTGGCTGTACTTTAAAGAAGCCTTACTGAGAGTGCAGGAACAAACCATCCCAATGCGCAGGAAGACTAGCAAGTATGGCAAAGACCAGGTTGGCTTAGCAGGGAACCCTTTGGTAAACTAAATCACAAAAAGGAAGCTTATAAAAAGTTGGTCAAATAACTAAGGAAGAATATTAAGAGCATTACTTTGGCATGCAGGGATGAGGTCAGGAAGGCCAAAGTACAACTGTTGCAGTTGCAGCTAGCAAGGGGTGTGAAGGATAACAAGAAGGGTTTCTACAAGTAAGTTGGTAGCAAGAGGAGAATCAGGGAAAGTGTAGGTTCCTTACTGAATGGGGAAGGCAATCTTGTGACAGAAAATGTAGAAAAGGCTGAAGTGCTCGATGCCTTTTTTGCCTCAGTCCTCACAGGCAAGGTCAGCTCCGAGACTACTGCACTGGGCAGCACAGTTTGGAGAGAAGATGAACAGCCCTCAGTGGTGAAAGAAAAGATTAGAGACTATTTAGAAAATCTGGATGTAATAATCCATGGGGCTGGATGGGATGCACCTGAGGATGCTGAGGGAGTTGGCTGATGTGATTGTGGAGCCACTGGCCAGTATGAAAACCCATGGCAATTGGGAGAGGTCCCAGATGACTGGAAACACAGTGCCCATATTTAAGAAAGAGAAAAAAGATCTACAGACCAGTCAGCCTCACCTGATTTCCTGGAAAAATCATGGAGAAGTTCCTCAAGGAATTCATGTCTAAGTACTTGAAGGAGAAAAAGGTGATTAGGAGCAGTCAGCATGGATTCATCATGGGCAAGTCATGCCTGACCAACATGATTACTTTCTATGATGTGATGACTGATCCACATCTGTGGATATGGGGAAATGAGTGGATGTGGTGTGCCTTGATTTTAGTAAGGCTTTTGATACAGTTTTCCATAACATGCTTGCAGGCAAGGTAAGGAAGTATGGGCTGGAAGAATGAACAGTAAGGTGGATAGAAAACTGGCTGGAGCATTGGACTTGGAGGGTAGTAATCAATGATTCAATGTCTAGTTGGCAGCCAGTATCAAGTGAAGTGGTGGTGCTGGGGCAGGTTTTGTTCAATATCTTCATCAATGACCTGGAAGATGGCATAGCGTGCACCCTTAGCAAGTTTTGCAGATGACACCAAGCTGTGGGGAGTAGTAGATACACTGGAGGGTAGGGCTGGGAATCAGTGACCTGGACAAATTGGAGGATTGGGCCAAAAGAAATCTCATGAGGTTTAACAAGGACAAGTGCTAAGTCCTGCACTTAGGACAGAGCAATCTCATGCACTGCTACAGGGGCCTAACTGCCTGTGCAGCAGTTCTGCAGAAAAGGACCTGGGAATTACAGTGGACAATAAGCTGAATATGAGTGAGCAGTGTACCCTTGTTGCCAAGAAGGCTAACAGCATACTGGGCTGCACTGGTAGGTGCATTACTAGTAGGTCAAGAGAAGTGATCATTTTCTATTCTGCACTGGTGAGGCCACATCTGGAATACTGTGGGGCCCCCACTACAGTAAGGATGTGGACACATTGGATAGAGTCCAGTGGAGGGCAACAGAAATGGTGAAGGGGCTGGGGGACATGACTTATGAGGACAGGCTGAGGGAACTAGGCTTATTTAGTCTAGAGAAGAGAAGACAGAGAGGGGATTTGAAACCAGACTTCAACTACCTGAAGGGGGTTTCAAAGAGAATGGAGCTAGACTGTTCTCAGTGGTGGCAGATGACAGAACAAGGAGAAATGGTCTCAAGATGCAGCAAGGGAAGTTTAGGTTAGATATTAGGAAGAATTTTCTCACCGGGAGGGTAGAAAACACTGGAACAGGTTACCCAGAGAGGTGGTGCAATCTTCATCCTTGACAAAGCTTTGGCTGGGTTGATCTATTTGGGGTTGGTCTTGCTTTGAGCAGGGAGTTGGACTAGATGACTTCCTGAGGTCCCTTCCAACCCTAATTTCTATGATTCTTTTATTTTCTATGATTCAAATGTGTATAAGCCTGCAAGGAATGATGAGAGCGGCTTGTGAAGAGCTTCCCAAAGGGAGCCATTTGCACTGCACCCAAGAATTTTTTTCTGGTTTAACAGCTGGAAGCACCGACAGCAAAAAATTGTTGCTCTGTGCCAGAACATCTTTTGTACATCTGTTATAGCACATTTCAGGAAACTTGCAAAACTCTTTTAGTTCTTTCACTATTTGAAAATATTCATGTCTTTGCATTTCACATAAATTCACATCAAGTCAGCAGCAGTGTGCGTGACACTGTGCAGTCTGTAAGCAGTACAATGACTACTATGAATCTCTTGAACTGTGATAGCTTTCACCCTATACCAATCATTGCTTTTTCTGGTTCAAGTGTCCCCTCAAAGGTTTGTAATAGTGTTTTCTGCAGAGGAAGCTTTGCATTTCTCTGTTCTCCTTCTTCAATGACATGATGAGGAAATACACAAGTGTTTCTGCTGTTTTCTCTGTTTGCAGATCATCAAATTCCAGTACCTTTATTTGAATGTCAGTGACACAGAATTGTAGGTTTGCACAAGGACCTTGATAGGCTTGCGGCTACAGATATGTTCTCAGTAGCACTCAGGAATGTCACTTCTTTCAAATCCCCTCTGATTTCTCCCTAAGAAAAAGAAGCCAATGCACCAGCTACAATAGTTTTACTTTCAGCATAGCCTGATAAAAATTTAGCCTCAGATATCTTCACCAACTTTGTGGCACAATTTATTGACTTGTAACTTTGTGAATGAACAGCACAGTGATAAGCTCAAGAATCCTTTGCTGTCAGGACAAGGCCATTGCTATTTACCTGATTGTTTTTAAACATTCTGGTTGATAAAAAGTGAAGACATTGTGCTACTAGAACTCTTTGATATTTAGATATTTTGATGTGAGGAGTTATGCCGTTTTTAATTTTGGGTATTATAGAAAACCTTGAGCTTCACTATTACACTTTTATTCTTGATTTCTTCTTAAGAATGAATATTCTTTTTTTTTATTCTTCATTAAAGTTAGTTTCCCTTTTCTTCATAGCTCTGAGTGTTCCATCAAGTGTTCTGTCAAGACTCTTCCTAACTTTAGTTTGTAAGAGAACTTGTCCACAAAAAACCATTTCCAACTGATTGGCATGAAAGAGCATGGCCATGTGGACAGGTAAAACTTGTCAAGCAGCACCACGGGAGCACTGAAGTCAAGTAAGATTTGCATCAGTTTGTCAGGATGGTGATAATAGCCATTCAACTACAGTGAAAAAGTGAAGAAAAATTATGCAATATTGGCACTAAACCATGACACAATGAAGATTTTATGAAGCTTAAGGATAGACTTCAAAATTAGGATGCACTTCTTAGAAACAGGGTTTTTCCCAGGGAAAATCAAATATTGGTTGATGAGTTTCAACAGACAGTACCATTATAACATGGAACACAACAAGAAGCACTGGAGAATGTAAAAATGTTTGACATACTTGGTAAATTACAGAGGAATCTCTAAAACAGAGGTCCCCAAACCGCTCCATTTCTGTATACTGTTTAGAAAGGTCAAGTCCATATCCTACTTTGGGTGGATGAAGTTATCAAATAACTGTTTCCAAGGCGTACAGGCAGATTCCCCTTACATGGGCTTTCAGAATAAAAGCTTTCCAGCTCTGGTCTATTTCCTTTCATTCATAAGTGTGAATTGATATTTCAGAGGGGGAGGGAATGGGCTAAGTCCAGTACAGGACTTTGTTGTGAAAAGTGGGATTTATGTTGAATTGGGGCACCTGAGTCCAAAATAGCAACCTAAAAAGCCCTTGCTTAAGTACCACCTAACCCCAGATGCTGCATACCCCTCACTGGGTACCTTCCTTCTTGACTATAAAGTTCTCTAGGTACCCACAGTTCTGTCTGCCCATGCTGAGAACTGCCTCCTTCTGAGGAGCTTGGTGCCTATCTCCCTCCTGAAGAAACTAGGTGTCAATACTCTGTCTACATTTCCTGGGAGACTCAGTGCACATAATTGAGGTGGGCTCAAAACACATACACCACACACAAGTTTTTGCATATGTTATCTTTAAGCCAGCGGGGACCAGACTTTTTGACAGGTGTGCTATACAGTAAGCCTCACTCCCTCTCTGAGCGCCCCTCTGATCACCTTCCCCTGCCCAATGTTTTGCTCTGCTTTCTGTTCTCTGCCTTGAGCTCCCTGACTGATCTGATACTTTGCTTTTTGCTCTTGGCCCTATCTGCCACTGAATTCACTCCCCAGTCTGCCACATGGCACACACAGAGTGCATATATGTGCACTTTAATGCCCAGTAGCCTATTTTACTGCACATTAAAGTGTCACGTAAAAAAGTGTGCAATTAAGCTAATGCACAGTAAAATAGGCTACTGTGCATTAAGTGTCACTTAAAAAACGTGCGCTTTCAGTATTGTGCATTAGGGTAGCCTAATGAGCATTTATTTAGTACCTTACTCTGGAAGTACTAAATTTAATATGCATTAGGAAAAGCATATTAATGTACAAGTAGATGTGCCCTCAGAGGCATCCCATGCCACTTTTGACATGTGTACCACAGTGTGACCACTCCTGTTTTAAGCAGTACTTAAGTGATTTGCTAAAAAGAAGTAAAGTGCTTTACTGGAAAGAAGCACATGCTTACATATGAACTAACATTCAAGCCAAAGAGTAAAATTTTTAGACAATAAACTTTTTTAGTTCCGCAAAACGTGAAACACTGTTTTATAATCTGAGTAATTTTTTAAGAGTGCCATTCAGTGCATACATATATGTTTTGCCTTGAATGGTAAATCATGTCTCTAAAAGGTCCACAAATGAGTATCTAGCGAGGGAGCTCACATCCACATAGAAGTCCTTACAAATAAGGATACAAATCTGTTTGATAGTCTGGCATTTAAATGATAATTTGGCAATAATTATCTTTAGTTCCCAGATGGCCTGAGGGTTCTCTGCACAGTAGTGCGCTGACATGAAGGTCCACTTCTTTCAAACCGTCCTCAGAAATATCATTATATCTTGTCTCCAGAAGTTGTGACTTTGTTCCAAAGGGAGAGATCAGGTCAACCTTGAGGTCACCTCTCAGCCACCGGTAATGCTAACAATGGGCTGGCAGGAGATTAGACAGAAGCGCTCATTCAATAAAGTCAAAAGGATTTTTGTCTCCCTAAAGCATTGAGAAAAATGAGTTTATAGATAACTCAACTATTGCTTGCCCTATGGACATTATCCTTTAACTTCCATTGAGGCAGCACATGGTGTTATCCTGCAGGTACCATATGAAGCTGAACCTCTTCCAACTGCAGGAAAAAAAAAAACCCAGAGGATCCTGCTGGCCAGTTCTCTAGCACATTAAATACCTTATTATAGATGTTCTATAAAATCACACCATATCAGAGGCTATTTTTAGCAGTGCTTTTACAATTTGCCAGTTGCTGACAGAATTCCTCTGCTAGTGGATGCCTCTGATTCCATCATTTTCAACTGTTCATTTAATTGTCCTATCTAGATAGATCATTTGCAGCTTTGAGAGAAACTTCCTTCAGCTTTTAATCTTCCCATTGACTCCGGCTTCACCTTTAGACTTGTCACACACACTCAGGCAACAGGGAATTACATTCATTTTCTCACTTTCTTTTAAAAATTGGGATAATTTGTTAACTTTCTATGTAGGCTTGCAACTCAGAGCTAAATTAACTTCATTGGCTTCTTTCTTTACTGAATTAAATCTGGAGATTCATATAAGAACTAGAGAGGCACATAGTAGTGAATAAGGTCAGGATGTTAAACTCCTAGAAACTTTTCTGGAAAATAAGTTTTTGTTCAAAAAAACCTCAAATAAACCTAGACTAACAGTTCCTTTTCAAAAATCACATTCAATACTGTATATTGCAGTGAAGCCTATTTTTGGAGCTGAGATTCTTTAAGTGGAAGGCACCAGAGCAAGAACTTGTTTTTTTTTTTTCTTTTTCCACTTTAGGGTCTTGTCTTTTAGGGAATGGCAGGTCTTCAATTTCAAAAGCTGGTTTGCAAATTTTATTGTTGAATATCAGGGGTGTAACCGGTACTACATTCTGGGAACATCTACACATGGATTTAATGTGGCTGAATAATCTCCAGTGCGATTTGTGCCAGAATGTATTGCTTCTGGACACTGTGTTCTCCATCATGTGCCTGGGACTGCAGCACATTAATCTGGGGTGGAGCAACCCTGGCTAGCAGGGGACCCCGGGGGTCAGCCTGCCAGTGTGGGACTGCTCTGACCTGGCTCAATGTGCTGTAGAGGGGCTGGCTGGGACAAGCGGGTGCTTCAGTGTGGGGCTAGCTGGCAGGCAGCCCCTGTACTGAAACACCCTTGTGCCCCAGCTAGCCCTGTCAGTGTTCACACATTCATTGCAGTGGACTAAATAACTCTGCTGTAGACTAGTACTTGTGTCTGGCAGTCTGTGGTGGAGTTAATTAGTTTACTCCATCCTAATAGTACTGCATGTATAGACAGTGACATTTTACTGCAGAGTGAATTAGGCAGCTCCACAGTATACATCTCATATAGATGAATCCCCTGTGTGGCACTGGTGGCCAAGGCCCAGCAGCAGCAGCTGGGCCATCGGCAGCAGTGGCAGAAGCCTCTGCCATTCTTATATCCTCTCTATATTGGGGCCCAGAGCTGGTTCTCCACTTGCCCCAGGCCCCCAGTTGCGCTACTGCTGCATGTCCTTTCTCAAAGTCTTTGAAAAGGGATTCTTTCCTCACCCCAAACTCACCAGACACACCCAAGCAACCAGGAATTACATTCATTTTTTCACTTTCTTTTAAAAGTTGGGATAATTTGTCAATTTTTGCAGTTTCAAGAGTAGATTTTGTAGTCACCTCATTGCTCAAATATCACATTTGGTTCATATTATGCACCACATAGAACAGAAAGTAGTAAGAGGAACTGGAGAAAGTACTGACGTGAAGAAATTATTTGGTGAATTTGACTCTTTTTTCCTCTTTGTGAATGAGCTGCAAACATATTTTTAATTTTGTTATAAATTACTGGAGGAGTCACTTTTGTGCAGTTTTCTCCATATCACTAGGTAGACTTAGGATAGCTGGAAGTGGCTCTAGAATATCCTCATGAGTGAACAGAATTTCCTTATAGATTGGTGTGAGGAGCTTATCTCAATGTTCTCCCCTGGAGTACACTGCCTTAAAGAGGGGTTGTACAGATGCAGAAGTGGTTTGCTATTAATGGGGTACTGATGTCTATGGTTATTTGGTTTGACACCAGCCATATGCTCTTGCTATAACTTCTGAAACTGTAACTTGACCTCAGAGGTCCTGATAAAAGGAAATTCAGTTACATACTTGGCACTTGCAAGAGCATCTATTTGACAGGCAACAGGCAAGATGGTGCTTCCAATAAAAACCATCAAGATGTCAGTAAAGCCCACCCTGTCTGTGTGACTGTATCCGTCTGCCCCTTGCACATTTGGAAAGATAAAGGCAAAAGCATTTGCATGAAGAGTTCTCTGGACACTGTTAGTCTGCTGGCCTGGTGCAAGCAACCAGCGAGTGTGTTCATCTTCAGTGGGACTGTGTCCAAGTGGGCAAACAGAATAAGGGACAGAGAAGACCCTACTCCACTTACTAGGCATAAAACTGGACTTAGGCACCTAGGTACAATCTTCTTCCATTTGGCTCAGGTTTTTGAAAAACCGGTAATACAAACGGTGGGCAGGTGCTCCTTGCTGCTTTTTCATGCCTCAGTCTTCATGCTAAGATGACGTCATGTTATCAATCCCTTCCCCCCCCCCAAAAAAAAAAAAAAAAAAAGACCCAACAAAAACTCAGATAGATGAAAATACATTTTAGGGACTTTAGCAGGGTGGAATATGATTGCACTTGGCTGCCTAAGTCCGGTTAGGTCTGGCTCTGTGTGCCCACTTCTTGGCAACCCAGGGTGTTGTGAAAGGCACGGAATGTTTTAATGGGGGCCCGTAATGATCTTAAGTATTTAAATCAAATTTCAATCAGCTTTTACTATACAACAGTCAACTATCAATTTGTTATAGGCTTTATGTGACTTTATTTGTTAAGTGAGCATAGGTTTTACAAGCTTACTGTAACTCTATTAAGACATTCTGCATGTATGTTAAAGCTCACTACACCAATTCTTGGCCCTTCTTTCTTTGACAAGCAACCACTCAGCAACTTATTTCAGAAACCAACTGGATCAAATCAAAGAGAAAACAAGTAACAAATCCATACCAAGTTGCCTAGAAGAATATTAAGGGCTATGTTTACACTGGGTGTAGCCAAACTGTGGCATGCATGCCTTAAGTGACATGTACTGCCACTGTCTATGGCTTGTGACGCTTACTAGGAGACGGCTGGGGGGAAGGGTAGGAGCAGGGTCGGAGAGGATTGTGAGCGCAGCAGGAAGGGAAAATAGGAGTGGGGTCTATACTGCCCCTGCTGACTTGCTTGGCTGTTTCACAGTTAACTCAGCTGTTCTGGAGGGGCTGGGTGGAAACAGTGTTGTGCTGCCCAGCCAGAAGGGCTTGGTACATAACATAACCCCCGGCTCCTGGCCAGAGGGGCTGTATGTACAATTGTGTTAATCTGGCTTTTGGTGTTGACACCTTCTCTTGCAGCAGCTTCCTGCCACTGCTCCTCTCCACATCTAGAGACCTTTGCTGCTATTCTGGTGCCCAAAGGTACAAACTTGATCAGGTATGCCTCATCAGGGGAGGGATTGGAGTGGGATTCAGAGAGGTGGGGGCTTATGTTGTGGCACACCTGCCAGAAAGATTGGCTGCCACTGGTCTATGCCACAGTTTTTGGTGATACCACCTGGGCTTCTTTGATCTCATTTCTGGGATTGATGCATGTGGAGTTGAAGCCAATGAGCAGAGCTTATTGCTTTATTGGCGAGATTAAGCTGTTTGCTGCCATAGCGTATGTACACCCTAAGAGACACTGAAGTAGGATGCAAGAGGCATCCTTTCCCATCTGCCCAACCTGGCCTGTTTCCCATGAACACACAGAGCAAGAAAGGCCAGCACAGAGGACAGGAAACATTAGCCAGGGGGATTTTACCACCTCATGCAGTCCAAAGACTAATAGAGTTTCTCACTATGAGAGTAGACACTTTGAAACATGAAGCAGAGAGGTTGTGGAATCTCCATCTTCGGAAGTTTTTAAGAGCTGGTGAAACAAATATTTGGCTGGGATGATTTAGTCAGGCGTGAGCAGGGTATTTGACTAGATGACCTTGTGAGGTCCTTTTCAGTCCTACTTTTCTACAATTTTAATTCATGTGGTCTGGGACCACAAGACTAGTTTACTAGACAAGACTTATTTATACTATATATACATGTATATTTCTTATTTGGAGTGGCTGAATCACAAAAGAGCAGCATTTGCAAAGATATGAGACCTGCTCTCTAAACCTGTAGCTCTATAATTGTTTTACATTTAAAAATATATATAAAGCCTGTTTGAAGGAGTTGTTAGCTGCATGTTTAAATGTTCGTCCTCTGCTTTGCATCTGTCTTGGAACTCATGTCACTGGGATGATGGAGGAGGAGGAAAGATGGCTGTGGAAACGTGGTGACTTCAGCTGACAGTAAGCACATTCCATCATATACAGTGCTCTCCATAATAATATTTCTGTTGGTCATAACTTAGCTATAACCTAGCCATCCCTCTCTCTTATCTTACAGTAAGACACAAGGTAAGCAATGCTAATCAGCCTGTGGATATGCTCTCTTGTCCTACACTGCTCCCTCTCTAGGATCTTCTTTTGGTCCATCCTTGAACAGGTCTTTGGCATATTCACTTTGCTAGTCTATCTCACTGAGTGAGCTGATCATGGTCCATGAGCTTTTGGGTTCATGGTTGTTACCAACACCACTGTCCTGAGGTGAAATATAGCCCTGTGCTGCTTCTGGTGTGCCGGGGTAGAGGGACAAGGGTGAGACAGGGCAAGCACTGGGCAGGTGGGGAGGGGCAAAAGGAAGGGGTCAGGCACAGGCATGCGGAGGAAGGCAAGGAGGAGAGTGTCTGGCCCTTTACCCACTGCCACTGCTTTCCCCACAATTTAAGATGACTTTCCCAATATTTAGATTTTATACATGGAAAATTATAATTTTGTTACAATTATCCATGTATAAAATCTAATTATTAGGGAGGTTGTCTTAAATTCAAAGTTGTCTTGGATTTGGATAAAAATGGGTGGTGTGTGCGTGCGTGTGTGAGGCAGATTTTGTTGCATAGAGAGCAAGTGGGGAATAAATAGAAGGGCCAGAAGCTACCGGCACAAGGCACAAGGAGCTGTGGGAAAGGCAGTGAAGGACTGTATAGGTTTGAACCCTAATAGCCAGTCATGCCTTTGCATACTCCACTTGGCAGGGGTGGTCACAACTTAGCACATGCATTGACCCATACTCCCAGACAGATTCACCAGTTTGGCTTCAAGTAATGCCAGATGTACATGCTTAAGGATTTTTAGCATAATAGGTCAGGGTTAGGGAGAGGGTTGTGCACCCTAACATGTGGAGAGCTTGCAGTGTAGACAGTACCATTGGCTCTTTTACATTATTAGACCATAATAAAGGGGCTAGTCTAATCCACATTCAGTTCTGAGACCCTCTCATTGCAAGAGTAGTATAAAGAGGCTCTACTGTAAATGAGAATTTGATCAATATATCTGAGTCATACAGCACAGTTTATTAAATCAGGAGGTTTTTTACATCACATTTGGTGCAAATACTAATGCATGTGAAATTGGCACAAGCATTTGAGACACTTAAGGTGTGGAGTTTCTTTTGTCTGGGTCTAGATTACAAAATTATTCACTGAAAGCAGTAGTTATGTCAATAGTAACTGCCACTTGGAAAACCAGGCCGTCTCTCTTTCCACAAACACTCTTGTGATTTATGGGTATGAAGGCCCACAGGAAGTGAATTAAAGGTACTGTAAATACCTCAAAGGAAGTACCTTATGATTAATATTTTCAACAAATGTTTGCAAATAATTTTGCAGCATGAGCCTAGCTCTGCTTCCACGTGCTTCATTTTATCTTCTTTTCTTTTAGTGTGAACAAAAAATCTGAAATAATAATCGACACCAACATTAATATGAACTTCATTATCATGCTTCAAACACTCAGCTTACTGTCATTTGCCTTTGGACTGAGTCTTGCATTATAGAAGAGAGAGTAACAAAATAGACACTGGAGAATTAAAAAACAAAGTATAATCCTTCACTGAAATACCATCCAGCAATGAACAGAATCAAACCTAGCCAGACTGAGAAGCAGTCACATGAGTATACAAAACAATGAACACACAGTGTAGAAAAGCAGAGGCCATTGAACTTTATGTCACTTCCCAACTGCAGCATTACTTATAATTTATAGCTATACTTGCCTTTCAACCTTTAAAACCTTTTCCCAAGTATTTGCCACATTCTCACATAAATATTGCTACAATAAGTAACATCAACATTTAGTAGTTGTTTTTCAAAAATAACCGTGTGACACTATTATGGCATTCCATTAAACCAGCTGCAATGTGTAGAAAGTCTAAAACAAATCATGCTGCCTAAAGGTAACGTACCACAGAACAATGGGCAGGAAAAAAGTTTATTCCAACCCGCTTGTGTTTCAAGATGCAAATGACAGTTTGGGTTCCTTTGCAGACTTTCATGGTTAGGCAAGATGGTGTGCTTCTGTTCAATGACATGACTGAGCAGGCACCGAATGGAGTATATGTTAATATACTATTTATCTGCATCTGAGGAAAAATACAACTACAAACTGCACAATCTGCTTTATTTTGTAAGGATGGTAATCTCATCCCAAACCACCCAGGAATGTTGCCATTTTATTAAAACAATCAAATGTTGTGAAGTAATTAATAAAACATCCTTATCTGAATTGCTTACACAAACTCAGTTCTTCAAAAATAAATTAGCATTACTAAATTTAAATGACCGAGGGTTTAAGAGAAAATCCCTTACAGCAGTGCATGTTTAACTGCCCTCCTCCTTCCCTGCTCAGGAATGCGCTTAGGTGTATGCTTTGCAGTACTCTTGAGCATAAGTCCCATTAGCTAAAATAAGGACTTGAGTATGTGCTTAAAGTTAAGCATGTGCTTAAATATTCTTCTTAAACATGAATGCTTTTCTGAGGCTGGAGCTAAGAAAGAACTTTTTGGAAATGGCCTTTTTATGACCTATCTACAGCTCCCCCTACTTGTACAGAGCACTCACTATACTTCTTTGTGAAATCCAGTTTTTTCCATGAATAGCTAGTTAATTAATAAATGAAAGAATAAAAGACAACCCGGTTTACCCAAGCAAGGAGTTAATCACACTGAGTGCTGCAATCTCTATCCTTCTAAGACCTAACCTGTTACACAGAGATTTGCCAAATAGCTGGGAGAGAGGAGAGGGGGTTTCTGCACTAAGACATTGAAGCATAATTTTGTTACAGATCTGAGGAAATAAATGAAAATACCAACACTTTATTAGTTTGAGAGAGCTGGGGGGAAACCAACCGATAGAGATGTGCTTGCTCACATTTTACTAGCTTATTTACATAGACAAATAGCTGAAATTTCAATATACCTCTCTAAATGACCCAGTGCAGAATATCATGCTGCAGTCTGCCTCCCTGAATTAAGCAGTCAGCATAACCTGCTGATTTTGAATTGCTTTTCTTTAACCTTTACCTACATTCTCTGTCCGCCATTCACTATTACAGCAATCTGGAGGCTTTTTCCACTCCATTGCAGAACTCTTTTATTTTTTTTTCTTTTTTCCCTGCGAAGAGAGGGAGAATTTTTCTTTCAGTTTTATGTGGGTGCTTTGTTGCAGACATTTGAAGAGTGCCTTTGTAGTTGCGTGGGCTCCCTGGGGGAGAACCCTGAAACTAGGTGGCTCAGTCTAACCCTTCATAGAAATCTGCAGAGCAGCACAGGGTTCTGTTTTATTTCTTTTCTCCAGTTGAGCTGTAGTCTAACTGTATGACTATCTGCTATTACAGATGACCTCCTCACTGTGTGATAAAAAGCTTGTACAATCTAGTACTAGAGAGAGAGCCTGTGATTGTTCAGTGATGTTTTCAGACACACTTGGGAGCTGTATCTGTTGTGTGTTAGCATCAATTTAATTAAGATAAGGATATGGAGTTTATGCTATATTCCCATAAATGACAGGGAAAAGATACAAATGATTTATGTGGTATTAATTGTACTGATGAAGTGTAGGGCTATCAAGATGCATAAATAAAAATGTCCTGTGAATTCAATAAGATGATAACCCCCCCCAGTAACTTTCTAAAATTTCCTGTGTTTCTCTTCATAATAAAATGTGATATCTGCTTGCCTTACAGTTTGAAGTGAGCCAGGGTCAGAGAGTGGGCAGGACTGCCTACATGGATAAAAAAGAAACATAGAGCAGCCTTTCCATGAGTGAATATGATTCGGTGGAAGAAAACCCACTCTGCTCCCTGCCATGAAGGTAGCATGTTTGCCTGTGCTGGCAGTAGATTATTTGTTCTTTTTCCCTGACACCGAACTAAAGAATGCATTGTGGGAAAACCGTCATGACACATGACACAGTGCAAAGGAGGATCACAGCGTGAGGCAGCATCAAGGGGCTTACTTGGCCTTGATGCACTCGTGCACAGCATGGGGTTCCAGAGATGAGTGTCTCTTCCAACTGAAGCAGTGGTGCAATTTGCACAACTCTCATGAGATCGCGCGGTGAAGCTGCTCTCAAAGCCCTCATGTAAACAGGGCTGGGAAAAAAAAAAGAGTAAAGACCCTGTACCACGCACAGAAAAAGCACAAAAGGAGATAGCTCAAATGAGGTTTAGCTAAATAGAAAAAGGGGGGGTGGGGGTGGGAGTGGGGTGATGGAAGAGAGAAATTGAATACAAATATTAGAAGAAAATGAGAAAGGCTTAGAAAAATATAATCTAGCAGTTAGCACAACTATGGGGGGAGCGGTCAGAAGAAATGAAGTGCAATGAGACGCTGGATGGCAATGCACAACTGGAGATTTAGATTTCAAGGAGAGTCTGTAACTGAAATGGGATATACAGAAGCTGGTAGGGTGTTGTACCTTGGATACTCAGCCCCTAAATTTCTTCAAAATCTCTGAAGTTCAGAGAAGTTTGCACACAGAAAGAAAAATAAAGCACTACTATAAGTGTTCCTTCCTAGCCTGTCTCTGAGCAACAGGCTCTCCTGTATTCATTCTCCCTTGTTGCTCCTGCTTATCATAATATGCCACTTTTGCACATCAGATTTACATTTCAAAAATTATGTATCGCGGCTCTAAAATTAATTATTAATCTTTCATCAGCCCCTTCCATAGATACATTTTTAACTTTGATTTTGTTCCCCATTCAGAGAGGGGTGGGGGAGGGAGGGGGAAGCTTTAATCTTGTCACTTTTCTATTGGGCTTTGCTCTCATGTGCTGCTACTTCTAGCTGTACATGTCCCATAAGTGCTCTGGAGCTAGAACCTCAACTTTTAGTCTTGCTTTTAAGAGGAGTTTAAAACATTCTTGAGAAGAGGGAATTTTTACCCGACATGGTCACTTATGGATGGCCAGCACAGTTCATTTGGCCTTGCATTTGTTCCTCTTAAAAGGAATCTTGCACCACCTTGCCAGCCCTGGGCTAAAATCATAGAATTGCAGAAAATTAGATTTGGAAGGGATTTCAGGAGGTCATCTAGTCCAACCCCCTGTTCAAAGTATGACCATCCCTAATTAGATCAGGTAACTGTGCAGAAGAGTAAGAATCCAGGGGTTTACACGAGTTACCTGGAACACTGCTCTGGTGCTTACTTCCCAACCCCTGAAGCTGGTGGGCTGAGGTAGGGGGTGACTAGGGAAAACACTTACTGGTTCCTTGTAATGTCCCAGCAGGAACAGATGATCCAGCACAGGGCTCCAGCACAGCAGTTTGCTACTGGCTGACCCAAACAACTTCTCTCTTCCTAGAGCAAATGGGGAGTAGGTAGAGAATTATAACTCAAAAGTACAATACCTCCCTGGGCATTACACTATGCCTATGACACCTTGTGCAGAACGGTGCCATATAGTCGACTGACTAGAGTCAGTTTTCAAAGACTGTGGAAAAATGCATTCCTTTTTTTGCTTTTACATGGCTGGAGGAACCAGTCATTTGATGAGCGTGCATGCACACACACGCACACTGCATTAGCACACGTGGGCCCATTCAGACATAGGACTGAAAAGCTTTGTGCAGGCTGATTGCTGAATGAAGAAGGCAAAGCTAGCGGTACTCTATTTTGGGCACTGTTTTAAAAAGAGTGTTGTGCTCAAAAGGGACAAAAACACCTGCCTTCTTGGAAGCCACATGCCAGTGCAAGATCCTATCTAGTCAGAGGCCAAATCCATCCATTTATAAGAAGTCTTATTCTACGGTTTGCTTTTTTTCCCTGTTCACATGTACAGACTAAGATATATGTACTACTTCCAACTGTTCCTGTGCTGTTATTTTAAGTGAGCTCTACTGGGAGTTTGTGTGGGTGAATGTCTCTCAGAATGTTGTACTTAATCAGAGGTGAATTTGGATCAATAGACTATCACTTACAAGAAATCAGATGCAGTACAAGGGGAAAATAAACCTGAAAATTTGGTGCAAAGCATATCACAGTTGTTTCCCCCCCTGCATATATCATCAGAAAATTATATCTACCCATGAGATAAATTCAGCCCTTCCGTCATTTTCCTGTCAGTGTCTAAGTTGTGTCACTCCTTTTCTAGCTGCAGTGTCAACAAGCACATGTGGAATCAATGGCATAGACTGCACCTCAGATTTAGTGCATTCATTCAGGTCATTCTTCAGTCGTGAACAATTAGCATTTGTATAGTCCTGTATCTGTTGAAGCTTTGCTTCAACATTAACTCTCACAGGTGTTATCATCACCTGCATTTTTACAGCTGAGATTGAGACAGCAGTGGGAGACAAAAAAACAAAACCCCAACTTTCCCAAGGTCATAAGGCAAGTCAGTGGCAAAGAGAAGATTTCAGCTTCTGACTGCTTAAATCACAGCCTTTTGTTTGGACCTCCAGACCACGCAACCTTACTGTAGTCTGTGCTATTTATAATCCATACTGAACGTGCAACATTGGTTATTTTTCAAAGAAGACCTTGATTTCTATGTGTTGACATTAATTGTACATGCACATGTAACTGTGCAAGAATAATCAGTACATTGCAGCATACTTAGTTTCTATAGTATACTGCCATCATCCACTGGAAACCAAGCACAATGATTCATTCCACATTCTTATTCCGGGGATTCAAAGCAAGAGCAAATAACTGTATAGGGCTTTTTCATAAGAATAAACAATGCTTACGTGGTTGTGTCACAGATGTTACACCCTGTTGAGTACATTGAATTCTTTATAGCCAAATAAAAATAGCTAGAGCACGTAGCTGCAGAATAAGCTGTGAGTGTGGTTTCAGGAGGAATGCAGCTCCATGAAAAAATCCAATACTGGCCTTGGGAAATATCCCTTTTTGCCCACACATAAAAGTTGAAAAATGTTTGTGGCTGAAAATGCGAGTGGCTCTTAATCATGTACAGACTCTCCTCACTCAAAATGTAGGCTTTGCTTTTTAATGTCATTGTTCCGCTTGCCCTCTTCTCTCTGACCCATTCATCAGCCTAGTTGGTAGACTGCTGATGTTAGAAGAAGAAGGTAGCACTTTGCCTTATTTGACTGTACATTCTCCCTCCACCTCCCCTTTTTGATTTGCAGAGCCATGGGGATATCTTCATCCCCAGCAAACACTCTCAGAATGTTATATGCTTTCTAGTCATGTGAACCATCTTTTTCAGAAGACCCAAGGTCCTTGATCATTCTGCTTTTCACGGAATGGGGTCCCTCTACTAAAATCTGGACCATGGTAGTTACTTCTTGGCCTAGCAGCAGTTCCTATTTTATTTCCATAATGAACGGGAGAAAAAAGATGTAAGGAAACCTATTCTCATATGACTCTGTGTCAGTGTAACAGAGTGAGGGGGGCAGAAGGGAGGCCCTCCCTTGCACCCTTTCCCTTACCTGTGTGGTGGCAAAAGCCCACCCCAGCAGCCACTGACATGTCTGGAGTGGTGAGTGCCACAGTGCCAGGCTTGCATTTTCTGCTGTCCAGCCTGGAATCGAGGGGCACAGACACCTGGCAGAGTAAGCCCTGGCAAGGGACAGAGGTGCCTCTGACTGGGGGTTAACGGATGGGGATTCCCAGAGCTCTCTTGTAATTTACCCCACACGGGTTCCTCATTAGGGAAGACGAGCGGCAGCCAGTCAGAGAGCGCCATCCCTGACTGAATCCTTGGACAGACATAAGAAGATGCTGGAACTGGAGAGAGGCAGCCCTGGGTGACAGACCATGGGACCCATGCTGGAAGTATCTGAGGGGCAGCCAAGTCGCCCGCATTTCTTTATTTTTGTAGAGGATGGACTATCAGGTATTTCTGGTATGAAACCAGGGGCTCATGGCTAAGGGTCTTCCTGGGCAAACGTAGTGAGCCAGTGCCCAGAGCCTGAATTCTTGTTATGGACTTTCATACAGAGGCGTGAAGCAGGAGTAGTTCCCATTCCAGACCCCATAAGGACACTTAAGCCAAGTAAGGTATCGCCTCTTGCCAAAGTCAGTTGTCCTTTTTTCTGTTCCATCCAAGTTGTGGTGGGTGAGAGACTCAGCAGGAAGTGGGACTCCCTTGGGAAGGACAGTCTGAATGGTGGCCATGCTCCTGACTCAGCCCTGTCACAGGCAGGGTCAACTGAGCTCACCTCACTGCCCGAGGTGACTTTGATGGACCTGGGAACAAAGGCAACACCATTCTTTTTTGGTGGAGGTTGGAGGGAGAAATCTCAGTCAGGCATGGCTCAGGTAACACTACATATGGCCTTGTTCCTCTGCCTCTTCCTGGTGGCCTACAGGATTGACTGGAAGGGTCGGGGAGACACTACCCCACTAAATCACAAACTGTTTAAAGGCTCAGGCTTCATTCCCAACAGGAAAATGGAAACCTAGTGCTTTCTTCCTCCACCTTCTCTATGTTCTTTAAGGCCCATATGTACAATATGCATATCCCTATCATTTCAGCTCATCCTTCTTTCTCTCTGGGTCATCATGGCACATTTTAAGAAACGTTGCTTTGTGTCTTTATTTTCCAAGGACTTACTAGAAAGACACCAAAGACTTCCTCCCCTGGGCCAGACACTGGCAGTCATGCAGATGAGATTTGGCTACCAGTAAGGGCAATTTTGTCTTAGGACACCAGGTTTCCTCTCCTGCTACATAATCAGATGGGGCATCAGAGATGTAGCCAGTTCTAGGCTGTGCAGCACCTAATTGACAAGGGTTAGCTGAATTTAAGTAAGAGTAGCATCTGCAGACTGAGCTAAGATAACAGTTGCAAGAGCTAGCAATTCTCTTGCTAGAGGGCATAAGCTGATCATGCATAGCTGATCTTGCTTGAGGCCATAAGATGGGGTCAGGAAGGAATTTCCGCCCAGGGTAGCGTACTGCAGAATTACAGTATGCTTTAACAAGGGTTTTCCACATGAAGAAAGCATCTGGCATTGGAGGTCCAGCATTAGTCTAGATGGATCTTCATATTTTACTACTGTTCGGCAATTCTTCTTTTTTAATAAATATTTATATGAAATTAAAAGTACTTGTCAAAAGGCACAAACAGATTTTGAATCTGAAGATATATACGGTGGTATGGAAAAGAAAACTAGTTAACACAACACTACAATCATGAAAGTGAAGCAGAGAGACACAGTAACAGGAGCGTTATTGAAAAGCATTTTTTTAAATATGTTTTATAAACAGAAGTTTCACATATACCCATAAGGCTGAAGGAAAAACACATCTTGAAACATGGGACATTATCAGACAATGGAACCAATGTAGGCTGTCAGAGAGAGTATTCAGAAGCCCATGGCAGGCAGCAGAAGATCCAGTCTTAGCTCTAATTACAATGTGTGACCTCAGGCAACTTACTATTCAGGGCGGTTGTACACATGATGATGTGGCCATGTACACGTGATGACAAGTGATGAGAAATCGTCTTTTGACTAGCATAATGGCATCACCATGTACACATGCACAAAGTTTTTTCATGCCAAAATGTTTTTTGAGCATGGCAACTTAGACCACCTCTGATGTATTTTAGTTTGGTCGTGGCAAATTGTCCCATTGTGGACCAAAAAAATCTGTCACGTGTACACGTCACACAGCTTCTGCTGCCTCCCCATGCTGCCCCAGGAATGGAGTGGCTTGCATTTGGGACAGTGCAGGGAGGTGGCAGGAGGGTGGCTGGGTACCTTGGTGGCTGGAGAAGGCAGCAGGGATGGTGCCTGCGGTGTTGGAAGGCTGGGCGGGCTCATGGAAGCTCAGGCTTGGCGGGCTTTCAGTGCCCCGTGCACCATCTCCGCCACCTTCTCTGGCCACCAGCACATCCAGCTGCCCTCTTGTTGCCTTCCTCCTGCTGCCACCCATGTAGCTGACATGCCACCCGGGGAGCCCCGGGGGGTTCCACCGCCATGGAGGGAAGGACCACCCTCCTCTCCCCGTTCCGGCTCAGGGGCAGCATGACCCAGTGGCAGCTCATGTGGGCAGGCTCCACTGATGAAAAAAAAAGCTGCTTCTTTTTTTTTTTCTTCAGAGCCTGCCCATCTCTCCTGTGGCTAGGGATGAGCTGCCATCAGCCCCTGAGCTGTGGGAGATCCTGGTCCTTCCCTCCGCAGTGGCAGCACCTCCAGGGCTGACCTGCTAGTGGGTCAGTGCCACCCAGGGGTGCACTGTTCCATAATAGCGATGGAAGCCCCTAGATTGAAATGGTTGGTTTTTAATCCTGACAATTAAAAACCTATCATTTTCAATTTAGGGGACTAAACCTCCCTCATGTGTACAAGTACCCTCGGTTCTCAAATGTGACCTTTGACTCATTTTGCCATGTAAAAAGGGAGTTGATACTAGCATTCCTCTACCTACCTGCCCAGAGAGTTGTAGGAAGTAATGCCTAGTAGAGGCATGACACTTGCAAAGCATTGTAAATATGTTAAAGATTTTTTATGCCATAGTTGCTTTGCTTAAGTCCAGGGTTGTGCAACAGAGATTTAATGCTAATTCTTTCTGTGCTGAAGAATGGGTTGCAGTCTGTGTCCTGAACATCTGCTGTTTGAGCTGATGGGTGAAAGGAGCCTCTGATGACTTGAACTAGCAGAGTAAGAAGCAGCAGGAGTAAATTCAGAAAATAGGTAGCAAGTAGCAGCCCTGTGCTGGAATGACCATAGTATAGCACAGTGTTGACATGCTACTGAAAACACAGTAGTGATGACAATGGTGTATACAACTCAAACACAAAGAGAAGGGGATTTTATGTGCTCAAAATAGTTGCTTAGGCATTATCATCTGATGCTGTATAAAATCTACACATACTCTTTGGGGAAAAATTAGCACAGAACTCAAGTTGGGTCAGACTTGCCTGTTAAGAACTGTGAAACACATCTTTGTCTGTTAATGAGTCATTTGCATATATGCAGACTTTTCTCCTTCTCTGAGCACTTCTTTAACAGCCTCTTGGCAGTTAGGGAATAAAGAACCTTTAACAGAGTGGATAGAGTGGCCAACCTCAACACCATACGGCAGGTGGAAGCAACAGCCAATTACAGAGAGGAATGGAAGAGAGCTGTTGCTGGCCTCTTTTCCAAGGTGAATGCAGAAAGATGTAATGTAATGTAACCAGGAACCTTGAGCATGCCTGTAAGAGCATGTTGACAGTTAGGAAATAAATTATAATCTAAATACCCCAGAAAACAGTCAGCAAACAAACAATTTGTAAGTCCAGCTGGGGCTTGTCTAGACACAGGGCAACATTTTATATAATGTTACCCTTACCCTTGCTGGCTCTTTAAGCATAAACATGCAAAGATAATCTGATTTTTTAAATGTAAGGTATGTATTGATGGTGTGATCCCTGGTGAGGAATGAATCTTTAACAAAAGGCAAAGGACACATTTTCTGTAAGAACTCTGTTTTCATATACTGGATTGTCTTCTTTGTACATTGTATAAGCAATTTCACTGATGCACTCTTAACTCTCAAAGTCCATTGCATCTGAATGTTGAATGAAAGAGATGGTTGCTGGTGCCTTGCTGGATTAAGCTGTGTGTTGGCTTCTTTTATACAGACATACACTTGTCTTATTTTCTTTTGTCCCTGCGGTACAATGCCACATGCTTGCTAATTACGTTATTCTCAGTAGTCTCAAGAGTCCTTTGGAGTGGGACATATCCATTTACATTTTATAGGCCACTATTTTCTGTGGGCATAACACTAAAACTGAACAAATAGTGTGGACCTAAATGTGCAAAAATGCCTAACATCAGCTGAGCTGGAGTCTCAATGTGATTAGAGCTGCCAGAATTGGTTCTGTATAGAACAGTGATAGAAAGTCTACAGAGTCCCCCTTTGGCATAATAAGAGGAAATCTTCCCCTGGTTCCAGCAAGAGCCTGGATGTCGTAAGAGGAACCTTCATTTATAAGCAAAGTCAACAGCTTCCTGCATTTGGCCATAAAAGTCCCACTGCCTATAACTTAGCAATGTACCAGTACCAAGCAGGATATTCAAGCTTGCCTTGCCTCAGTCTCCCTTCTGTGAAATGGAGATGGTAATGCCTGCGTTTTGATTTGTAGAGGAAAAACACGGTGTAAGTGCCAAGTAGTAGAACTGCTGATGCCAATTCTGTGGAATATTCTGCTTTATTGCACGTCCCACCACTGAGACAGCATACAAGGAACAAAACTATCTCACGCCGGCTTCCATGTAAGTAGGCTGAGAGAACAACTCTTAGGGCATAGATGAATTAAATTTATACTGGGATAATCAATGGTGTAAAAATGTAGTAGATAGAGGGCTCAAGCCCTAAACTGGAATAACTTTGCTGAACCAAGTGGAGAATTATCCTTGGAAATACCAGGGGTAGAACGCTACCAGATTTTAGTGGTTTACCTTTCTTCTGTCTTTATTCATCCCAGGGTAGCTATATTTCCTATTATCTGCTCTTCTCCCCTTACTGGAAAGGTGCTGCATTAACTACCTACTGTATGAACTACCCCAGGATATCTGTACATTTGTCTGTTCATAATCCCTGGGTAATTCACATCAGTAAGCAAAACCATGAGTTCATGGTTCATCTTCCCATGCCTTTAGGACCAATATTTTCATTAATATTATTTTAATAATAAACAACAATAATAATTGCTCTTATGTAGTATTTCCATCAATAGATCTCAAAGCATTCTCCAAAAGAGGCAAATTTTATTATCCCTGTTTTACAGGTGGAGAAATTGAGGAAGAGAAATGCAAATAAATTGCCAAGCTAGTTCTCACAGCTAGGACCTGAATTTTATTTACTGTACTTTTATGGACATAGGCAGATCTAAACTATTGAAAAGAGGGGTGCAGATGGTGAAGCGCATCATCATATATAAAACAACATGTATTTTTTTCCAGTTAAAAATAGATTAGCAGCTTTACTAATATCCTAGGGGCCTAAGGCAGTATTATTCAGTTTAAGATTGAAGCAAAAGCAAATAGAATTTCATTGGAATGAGTCAAAAACAATCCTGAGGACTGTGAAATAGGAGCTACATTATCAGGAGCAGCAGACAGAAGAACTGCAGAACAAAAGATAGCTTGATTGATGGAACACCAAGACCATAAAAAAAGAAGAGGGTGAAATGAAGATTTTAGAAGGGATCCAGTAGATTATAATGAGCCATGAAGTCAATTGACTGCCTCACTGCTGCATGAATAGAAATGGTGCTGCCACTGCCTGGCAGTTAGTTTTAAACTTTGGATGGAGCAGGTATCAAAGTGGGGGGAGTTGCAAGTGTTCCCATGCACCTGCCCTGGATCTGCCCCTGTTTATGAACTCTATTATCCTAACATGTGAGCACTTTGTTCCTTAATATATTTATTCTCACAGCACCCTCTAAGGTAGTTTTCCAGATGAGAAATGGCAGCTTTCATTGTCTCCAGAGAGACTAACTATGTAGGCTAATGTTATAAGCGTAATCTGTGGTGGAGCAGGAAATTGATCCTAGGTCTCTTCAGTCTCAGGCAAACAGCTAAAACATCAGACCATCCTTTCTCTTGCTCAACGTCTTTCCTTCCCTTCCATTCCTTTCCCACAATAAAAAAAGCATACTTGTTCTGCAAGAGAGCTCTCAAAGGCTATAGAATAGGCATCATTATTTGTCCCTTAAAGAGTAAGGAAAATTAGAAAGGCAAGTAAAAAATAAAAAGAAAGGGAAAAAAATGGAGTTCACTTGACCGTGCAAATCCACAAAGAAGTAATACTTGGACAGCAGCACTGGTATTTGAAACAGGTTTTGGACCTTTCACTTCACTGCCTCTTCACTCTTGGTGGAAAAGATAGGATGTATCATCTCACAGTGTTTATTGTTATAAATAAAGACCTACACCAGTGGAGCTGTCCTGCTGACTCCATACTCCATTGTATTGGCCTCCTTTGCTAACAACTATCAGCTGGAAAAACATTATAGTAGCATTTAGTTCAGAATAGTGTATTTTACGATGTCACAGAAGATGAGGGAAAATGCATTTTTTTGTTTGTTTTAAAAAACAGAGAGGAGGAAGAAGAGAGGAGCAAAAGTCATCAGATCACTTATAATTGGAGCCAGATTTTTCAGTTGAAAGGCTATATATATTAACAGGGAGTGGATTCATAAAAGCTCCAACCTATTCTAGTTCTGGCCTTTGCTAGAGACAGCTGGTATAAAGTATTTGATGCAGGTAGAGTTCCTGTGGGGGCACAGAAAACATGCAAAGGATAAAAGATAAATACATACAAATGGGGAACACTTGTGAGAATAGTGTTTTGACAGTTCATAAAACATCCATTTTTGATTTCAGCATTAGCTAGGAAGTAAGGTGTTTGTTTTGCCACTCACAGCAAAAATATCAGGATGCCTGAAAATATAAATAGACAAGGTTTCAGTAATCAAAGCAAGGGGCCAAATTCTATCTTCAGCTAAAATGCATGCCAGTTTATAGTCATAAAACTGTGATAATACCCAAATAAGGCACTATCTGATCCTTATTATGTGAATAGACCCAGTAATTTCACGGAACTTCATGTGAGTGAGAGTTAGTGATCTTATGACTGTAAGTGAGGGTGAGATATTTGATTTAAGGGAAATAATTGATTAGGATGTTCATCATATTTTTATTACTCCATATTCCTCTGCATTAAAAATGAATTTGCATGGAGAATCCTGGAGAGATTCTATTTGTGATTAGTTGGGTGTGTCTACATGAGATGCTTTACTTGAGATTAGAGCAAATTACTGTGCAGTAAGCATCACTGTCTACATGTGCAGACACTTACTGTACAGTAATTTGCTTTAATTGTGAGTAAATTTGCTACCTGTAAATACAAGTATCAAATGTACTCATGATTAGTTACCTCACAGTAATGCACATCTAGATGCTGACTAGGATCACCTGGGGACTGCCTGCAGCCCAGCCCTAGTGCCCCCGGGCTAGGAGCTTCTCCAGCCCCAGTACTGGGGTGGTTTTTTGACTGCCCCAGCCTCTGGCCTTTAAAAGCCTGTGGGGATGCTGGGGCCCTGGGCCACCTGCAGCCAGCCTCTGGCCACTGCATGTCCCTGCAGAGGCCCTGGGACAGCCATGGCAGCCTGCCCACATCCTGGCAGTGCTTACTTGCACTGCATCACCATGCAGCTGCTAAGCCTACACCATGCCCCTGCAGGCACTGGATACTACAGACACCTGCAGGCCTGCCAGCACTCTGGGCCACTTGCAGCCAGCCTTTGGCCACTAAATCCCACTCTAGCTGGCTCCACACCAGCCACGACAGTCCACCTAGACCCCACCATGGGTGCCTGACACATACTTATCACATGCCTGCTTGTCCCATGCTGTGCCCCTGCACTGGATGCTCCATGCTCCTGCCCAGGCCTGCTAGAACAGGGACTATCATGTGGAGGCTCAGTGAGCCACTGAGGGAGCCATGCTGGCATCCTTTCCAATGCGACATGCTAACTCCTGGGGCTGCTAATGGTCCCAGGAGGAGACTGTAGACATTGTTGTGCTGTGAGGAGAGGATGAGGTCCTCAGCCAGTTTTTTCAGAGTGGGTGCTCCAACATGCACATCTACGAGGACCTGTTAGCCTACATGTGAAAGCAGGGGCATGACCAGTCGGTATACCAGTGAAGCATAAAGGTCAAGGCCTTGAGGGCACAGTGGGTCATGGTCACCAACCACAACCACTGGTTGGGTGCTGCCTGCAAGTCCTTGTCCTTTATGTAGCAACTGGATGACATCCTCACACCCCAGGACCCCTGCCTGAGTCATGCCATGTATTCCAGCATCGGAAGCCTGCCCAAGCCTCTGCTGCAGCCTGGCACCCATGGCAATGTGTCACTGGGAAGGCTTCATGGCCTGCCAGAAGCCCATCCCACCATGCTCCCCACCTTGTACTCCTCCAGCAGCTCAGAGAGCCTGGTCCAGTGCCTGCCCTTCCAGCTTTGCATGCTCAAGAGACCAGGCCAGGCATGGCACTGCCATCTACCAGCTGCCAGCTGCCAGCCACTGGCATCTCCAGTTTCTCCCTGGAGGATGCCCTCCCCAGGCAGCCAGACGCTATGCCCCTGCATCCAAAGATACCATCAGGAGTCACCAGTGGGGACAGACTCAGGCTGCTTGTCATGTCTGCCATACCCACATGATAAGAGGTCCCTCCCTGCCCCTGCCCCCACTGGTCCGCCCATGCTCCCCCTGGCTCCCACACTCCACACAGCATGCAGGGAGGCAGGAGAGAGTGAAAAACTTTATTGAGATGCTAGGTGGGCAAGGGCCTTTCACATGCTGAGGAATGCATCAATACTAGTGGTGATGTCCTCCTTGGTTCTAGGGGGCAGGGACATGTAGTACAGCCACAGGTAGCCCTCCAGGAAGCAGCAGAGGTTGTGGGGCATGGCAGGCTTGCCCGCCATATTGTTGAAGATCTGGGTCCCATGCCAGGTTCTCAGGTGCACCCAGGCCACCATGGTGATCATCACCAGCAGAGCGTAGTAGGTTGGGCACCTTTTGGTCCATGCAAACAGCTCCTTGCAGTGCACCTGCAGCACTCTCAACAGAGGCACACTTGGGGTGCAGTGCCAGCACTGTGGAGGGTTGACCCCAGGGTGCCTCCCAGAGGGGCTCCCTGGGGGAGGGTGGAGGTGCCAGCAGTTCTGCATCCCAGTTGGGTGGGAATTCCTCATCTCAACAGCCCAGGCACCATGGGCTTGGCAGCAGCACAGCAGGAAGGCTGGCCTGCAGGAGTAGAAGGTAAGAGGAATGGCTCTGGAACCACAGCAGCAGGTGCTGCCAGGAGCCAGGCCTGCCCAGCCTGGGAATGGAGATGGGAGGAAGACTGCCTGCAGCCAGTACCCAGAAGCCCACTGGCCCCTGAGGAGCAAGCAAGCATGGGGAGCTAGGGCGGCAGCCACCTGGGCCATGGCCTGCCTAGCCCACTTACCATGGTCCCTGGGCTCCCATGAATGCACAACCCTTCCAGTCTGAGGCTGGGCATTGCATGGCCCCCTTGTACAGAGACTCTTATCTCATAAATGTTGCAAACTCTCACAAACAAGCTTTTTCTCCTGGCTCTGTAAGTCCTGCTGCTGCACAAAGGGGAGTGGCACCAGCTGGCAACCAGTATGTGCCATCAAGGTCACTGCCAGCCTCAGCTGGGGCCCTATGGATGCACCAGCTTTGGCAGCACAGGACCATGGAGGAGATGCATGAAGAGACCCTGGAGTGTCAGACTTCCCTGATGGCCAGGGCAGTGGAGGCCACAGAGGAGACTTCTGGGTGCTGGACAGTCCTGGCCCTGGTGGTTGCATTCATGCTACCCGGTGCCCTACATACTGGTAGCCACCTGCTTCCCAGAAGTAGGCCCCCTCATGGGCTTGGGCTGAGATGCAGTTGTGCCTCCACTGGCCAGGTGTGCCCCAACATGTCCTGGATGGCACTGTACACCTCCAGGACAGCCTCTCCAGCAGTCTCCTTGCCCATGCCAAAGAGGTGGCCAATGAAGGGCAGGCTCATAAGTGTGGCCATCTTGAGTAGGGTGATGGCCAGCCAGATGTCTGCTGGGAGGGGCTGTCGCATGATGATGGCCTGTCACTCCAGGTGCAGGCAGAGCTGCTTGAGGAACTCCTGGAAGGTGGCCTGGGTCATCTGGATATAACCTGACCCACTGCTCATCGTCCCAGGTAGTCTGGATGACATGCAGCCACCAGCCCTGGCTGGCTGAGTGTGCCCAGAGGCAATGGGGCTGAAGGCCCAGAAGGTCATGGACAGCCCCAGTGGTGGTGTCTAGGGATCTCATCATTGGCATTGCTGCCATGGTCTGGTCAGCAGCATGGGGTCTAGGTGGTAGCTGCACCCTGGTAAGGGGCCTGGGATACCATGGTGAGCCAGCCCAGCTGGCCATACTGCACAAGGGATTGCCAGGGCTGACACTGGGCCAGGCTGTTATCCCTGTAGTGGGCTAGCAGAGCTAGCATGGTGGTGAGCAGGAGCCTGGGGCAGTGGATGTAGCTGCTGGGGCCAGGGAATGGAGCAGACATGGCACGATGGGCAGCGGCTGTGGTGACAGAGCTGCTGTGTGCTGCCACTGCACTCGGCACGCTGCTTTGGGCCAGGAAAGCAGGTGGCCTGGGAGCAGCACACAGAACTGTCTTTTAAACATGGCTGCCAGCCTTAGGCAGCTGTGGCAGAGCCTCCAGCTCCCCCTCACAGTGGCAGGGGGCTGGTGCAGGGCCAGTGGGGGTGGGAGCAGACTGCTGCTATGAGCAGCAAATCTCCTTCCATTTCTCCGCATGTGTAGACACCTGCCTGGGATGGGTTTACTCTAGAGTCAGTTACTCTAGAGTAGCCCCATCTCACAACACTTGCATGTATAGATGAGCCTGTTGTGCATTAGTTGTGATCTTTGTTTAGTCCTTCTTAGTTACCCATATAATGGGTTGCTTCTTGGTCATTTCTCAAACCTAAATCTAAGTAAGTCTGCAACTTACAAATAGGCAAATAGCTGGTTTTTTTCATTGGTGGGATAATCAAGATGTTAGCTGTCATTGTTAAAAATAAGGGATGTAACTGTTTTCACAGGGGCAACACTTAAACATGTTCCAGAGCTACACAATGGAGTTCGAGAGATTCTCAGTTTTCTGCAGCACTTGAATTATACCAGGGTAGGCAACAATTTTGGCCTGAGTGCTGAAAAAAATGCAATGTCTACCTTGTAAGGTGCCTGAGTGTCAGCATGCTAGAAAAACAGAACTGGGGTGGGGGGCACATGGCAGGGTGCACTGCATATTAATATAGTTTATAATCATAAATGTTGCTTTTTTACAACAGTAATACAGTAAATACCAGGTTTTCTAAAAATTCTCAAGCTGGTGACAATAAATAAAATTTCATATACTACCTCTCTTGTTGTGTATTCTTTTTTGTTAAGCATGTTGTAATGAGAGAAAGAAAAAAAAGAGAAAGAAGAGAAAAAGAGACGAGAGAGAAGAAAGAAAAAATAGGAGAGGAGAGAGAGAACTGGACACACACGCAGGCACGGAGAACCAGACTCACATGTGCAAACACACACAGAGAACGAGACACACACATGCACATGCACACACACAGAATCACACATGTGCAAACACAGAGAACCAGACACACACATACTGACACACACAGAGGACACACACACACACACACGCCCAGAACCAGACACATGTGTGGCACACACAGAAACACATAGAAGCAGGCACACACATGCAGACAGAAACACATAGAACCAGACACACAGAGGCACACGCACATGCGTGCGCGCACACACACACACACACGGCTGGGCTTCAGGACAAAGACTGACATGATGATGTCCCGGACCTGCTGCAGGCCCTGCGCTTCACTGAGGAGCCGGCCCCTGGGCTGCAGTGCAGCTCACCCAGGCCTTAGTGCAGAGCCTGCCCATTATCCACTTGCTTCCCCCCTGGTGAGGGGACGGGAAGGGATGCCACACTGGTCTGGGCAGGGCCCCCTGTCCCGGGGTTGCGGCTGCGCTGCAGCAGGAAGGAAGTAGCACAACAGGCTGGGAGGGGAGGGGAGGGGAGTGGAGGTAGCACAATCCTGGCCCTGTTGCTCTCACCTCCGGCTCTCCTTGGCCAAGCGGCTCTGATGCAGCTGCAGGAGCCGCAAGGAGCTGGGGTGATGCTGCTGCTTCCTGGCCAGAGTCCTGGCATTAGCTCCAAATTGGCAGTGGTGCACACCCCCACCATAGCGGATGGTGGGGGAGAGGTTGGGGTTGCACTGCCTTAGGCCTCTACCTTGCTGTCTGCTCTGAGTTGTGCGCACCCCCACTGGTGGTTTGGAGATGATGCTGAGGCTCTGGAGGGGTTGGGTACCAGCCTCTTCCCAGTGGAGGGGCTGGGCCTGGTCTTGGCTGGGTCAGGCCTGGAGGCTATACCCCTCCCAGCGCCACTGCCCTCACCCACCCTACACAGGTGAGCTCAGTCCACTCCCACCCACTCTGAGCCCAGCCCCAGCCCAGCTCCCCCACCAGGAAGAGGCTGGTGCCGCCCCGGCTCCAGAGCTCTGGCATCACCCCTGAACCAGTGGCAGGTGCACACACACCTCAGAGCTGATGGTGGAAGAGGGCCCTGAGGCAATGCAACGCCGGCCCCTTCCCTGCTGTCCACTTTGAGGAGTGCATGCACCCTCTGGCAGTTCAGAACTGATGTCGGGGCTCTGGAGCCTGGAGCAGCTGTTTGCAGCCTCCCGGCTGCAGCCAAGCCAGGCTCTGGGTAGCTGCTGCCAGCCATGGAGCCCGGTCTGCTTGCAGCAGGGCTTGCAGCTTCCCAGCCACCTGCTGGGAGCAGCCTGGGCTCCGTGGCTGGCAGCTGATGCCCAAGCCCAGGCCAGTGGTGGTGTGCCAAACAAAATGGCCTCGCATGCCATGCTCTGGCATGCATGCTGGGGGTTGCCAATCCCTGAGCTACACATCGCAGAGTGCTTGGTGCAAAGAACCACTACAATCTGCATGAATTTGCCACCATTGAAACTAAAAATAAAACAAACATTTGTAAATCACATTCTTCAAACGCAGCGAACCAAGGTGAGAAGGAAACAATGAAAGGCTGATGCTTGAAACATGTAGAAGGACTGAAATGGTGTTGGATTCAGTTGCGCTTCTCTTTCACGTGGAGCACCCAGCCCATCTTTTGTGAAGTGTGTATAACAACCTTAACATGTTCCCATAAAAAGGGGAAGATAAAACCTGTCTCAACTTAACATAAACCAGTGTATTTCAGTAAACAGAAGGAGTTGTTCAAAGCATCCTGATCCAGCAAAACGCTGAAGCATCTACTTAAACTTATGAATATAAATAAGTGGCCAGTTTGCCCAGTATTAGAACTTGAAATATACTTGTCCAAGCAAGAGAGGCACATTGAGGATCTGTATGTAACTTTGTCACAGGTTATGTGAACTACAAGCGGGGGTTTAGCAAATTTTTACTTCGGCTCTGAATAAAAACACATACATTTTTCCAAGCCTGTTGGATTCTCCCCCAAAATTCTGCTTAATATTTCACAGTAGAAATAGATTATGTATTAAATATAACAATTATTTTATTACTTCTTTCAGAGGTTGGACATAAAGTAATTGGCTAATATTTTCTCCTAGACAAAAGAACTGAAACAAAACCAAGAAATGATCTGATATCAGGTGGGTTTTAATCTTTCATAAAATTAAAATAAGCATTCCAAACAAGAAGATTCAAAATCCATTTCTGATTTAGCAGTCAGGAAGGAACCAATATCAGGACATTAACAATGTTCAAAATAAATAAACAATAAATGACATGGTTAGGAACATAGGACTGGAAGGAGGCTCCTGTGTCATACAGCTCAGTCCTATGCTTCCCTAGCAGCTGTATCTTACAATCCTCTACATAAGCTGATCACCAGCTCCAACGGAAAATTTGTTACAGTTTTTTTCTGTTCCTGATTATACTTTAATACTAATTCGTTACGTGAACCTGATCCCTTTCATCCCAGGATTTCAAATTGGGCTTCAAACACAAAATCGATCCACCTTTTTATTATTGAAATGACTAAACTGAAGCACAGAGAAAAGAAATGATTTACTCAAGGGCATGTGGTGGCTGGGGCAGAGACAACAGAACCCAGATGTCTTTGGTCATAGCAGCCTAGGTCCTAGGTTAGTAAACCTATATATGATCCGTATGATCTATATATGTATAATAAACACTAAGTACTAGCAATAGCTATATAACTATGGAGAAAGGGACCATATCGCTGATTAAAAAAGATACACATATTTATATTCTGGTGGGTCCCTCAGCACAAGAACGGTAGGGAATGGAAACGGAGATCACTTCCAAAATTATGGCATACAGGACAATGCAGATGAAAGCTCAAAGGGTATATAGTTGAGGATTTTTTTCCCCCTCAAATCACTAGAGGGATCAGTCATCAATATAAAAAACTCTACAAAGACAAAAAAAGCAGTTGCTTTACCCCCTTCCTTAATGATGTGAAAATAATTGTTAACTGGAGCTTTTTTTTCTTTTACATTTATAATTTAACAGAGAGAACATTAATGAATTACACTATTAACTGGGACATAATCTTGTCTTTGAGGGATCAAGGGAAATTTAGATGTGGGACTGTCTTAGATAATGAGAGACAATTGGGAGTTTCTGGAAGAGATGAGAAATTGGCATGTGGAAATAATAATTATAGATTTTAAAATATTTACTGAGAAATGCAATGTGTGAAATCCCTTCTGGATTCAACTGCGAGTCTCAGTAGAAAGAGAGCTAGGATACCTGGTGTTAAAATCTCCTCAAATCCCACACAGCTTTAGTGAAGACCTGATGTTTTGGCTGCTACACAAGAGTTTGCTTAGCTGATAGCTGATACAAATCATATTTCCAGGAAAATTTGTGCTCTGCACTCCCAGATGTCAGCCAGATGACACAAGGATATTTTGGCTTGGAACCGTTCTTTTCTCTTCTCTTGTTTTGCTTAAGAAGAAAAGATTTGCTTGTGTGCTGTTTACAAAGGTTTCAGCATGATGTCTACTATTTTAGCCTCTAACACAAACAACCTTGACAATCAGAATGTATTTTTTTCATCTCTTTTCATCCAGACAAGTAAGCAGTCATCAATTACAATCCCACACATGAAATACAAATTTAGCACTACGGAAATGAAAACTAAAGCAATTTGTACCTTTACTATTCCAAGGGGAGTCATTCTTTCTCTGTTTACTGTGAAATATTTCTTCTCTTGAAGTCAAAGTTATATCAATGTCACCGACCTTAAGTTGACTCATAATAAGAAGATAATATTCTTGCATTTCTGATATCCACTCCAGCTTACTAGGCTAGCTAGTTGGTATACATGGTTAAAATAATACCCTAGCTCTTTTGTTTTCTAAGGATGCATAGTTTTTCCTTAGCTTATAGCTGGACGTTCTTGAGTCGATAACATAACATGCAACGTCAAATCACATTTGAGACAGAATTTGATTTTTAATTATTGTTGATAAAACAAATTAACATCACCAACCAACAAAAAAAAATCACTTTTTTTTATCCAGTGAAGATGTCTTCTCAATAACAACAAAGTCTTGACACCAAAGAAAAAAAATGTAAAATACAAATGTAGATGAATGTCAAGTAGGTAACATTGCTCTCTGTGCACTTAATCATGAGTGACTTGAAAAAAAAAAGAAAAATGCTTATGATAGAAACAACCTCCCACTCCCATTCCCTACTCTTTCTCTGCGGAGGGACCTATCAGAATATAAATGTGTGTATCTTTGTGTTGTACTGGTCCGTTCTGGCTCTATAGTTATTGGTATCTAACTACATAGTGGGCGCATCTACACGTGGTATTAATGCAACTGAATAAACTCCATCACCTTTTGTGCTAAAGTTTATTGCTGCTGGGTACCACAGTTGAACATGCACTTGGGACTGCAGCACAGTGAGCCAAGTCAGAGCGGCCTCAGCTGGTAGGGAGCCCAGGGGGTCAGCTTACCAGCCCAGGGCTGCTCTGACCTGGCTTAGCAAGCTGTGGAGGGGCAGACTGCAGCACAAGGGTGCTCTAGTATGGGACTAGCCATCAGGCAGCCTCTGCACTGAAACACCCTCATGCCCCAGCCAGCCCCATCAGTGTCTACACATGCACTGTAGTGCATTAACATTGCTGCAGGATACTACTTGTGTTTACAAGTACTAACCTACAGAGGCATTTATTAGTTTACTTCAGCCTAATAGGGCCAAATGTGTGCACGCTGACATTTTTCCTGCTGAGCTACTTAGGCCTGTTCACAGTAAATGTTTCATGTAGATGTGCCCAGTGTTTATTATAGAAATGGAGTTCATGTTCCAATGGAAATGAAGAACATAGGACCAATAGGGTCTTCCTGAGTTCAGTCCTCTGATCTTGTGTATGTTATGTACCCCATTAATACAGTTATGAAATGATTAAATTTATTATAAATCATATACATATATTTCTAAAACACACTAAGTACTATATTGACTCAAATACAAGATCAGGTTTTTTTCTGCAATCAGTATGGGGAACCCCCCCCATCTTATATTCGCATACAAGGAAATGTCATTAAATACATTGTTTATAATTAAACTGCTGCCAAAAGCAGCATGTGCTCAGTAATGGAAACCAACTATAACGTTGATTAAATGCAGCCAACACTGAGCATGACTACAAAACATGTAGCCCATACATGGTGATGAGAAGGTTTTTTTTTCTTGTGGCCTGTAAAAAAAATGGGCAGTTGCTTCCCCAGAAGAAAATGAGCACATGGGCCTGGAGGTACTGCAATACCAGGCCAGGACTCAGAGAGGCTGGAGGTGTAGTTTTGTTTGAGAAGGACCGCAGACATTGCTGCCATAAATGTCCCTCTTCCCCACAAATAACATTGTTCAGTACTTCTTGGCACCCTGCCACCCTGTGCCCTTTCCCTGCACATCTGCAGCATATTGTGTACCAGCAGTATGCAGCCAGATGTCCTTCCTTCCCATACTTGCTACAGAGTTTAGGCTGTCCGAAATACATAAACCTTCAGTGTGGCCCTGCTTGGATTACTGATGGTAAGTGCATTATCCCACCAGGACTCCTTTCATTCACCTTCATTACCACTCAAGCTCTTCCGGATCCCAGCCATATACTGTATTTATCACATATCTTATCATCATGCATAAATTTTTATACATAATTCTCCAACCATTTTGCTATCGCCCCCATATCAAACATATCTGTATATATTTGAATAATTATTGCCTTTTCTCTTGTCTTTTCTCCCTGCAGTAGATCTTATCCCCTTAAGTTCTTCCCTCTTATGTACTGCTGCACATCTTCCAAAAATCATAACTTTCTCAGCTCCAGTATGAAAATTCCCAAGACTTCCAGTTAGGAAAAGTGACAAGGCTATTCAAATGTTCTCCTTTAACATCTAAAACTTCAAACAATATTTTCTCTATAAATTCATATCTATTCATCATCTGACTTCTCTGTTCTCCCTCCTCTGTTAATACTGTTTGTAATCTCAGGTGTAGATTACTTGCTGCTCTGTCTCTCACTTCCTCCAATCTCCAGTCTCACTGTGGATCTGGCTTATTCCTCCCACTAGTCTTCTTCCCTTCAATCACTGTTTCCTTCCTCATTTTTCTCTCCTGATCTCCTCTCCTCCTGTTCTACCTGTTAACTGAACTCTTCCCTCATTGCCTCCTTCAGTAAAAGTCTCCTCCAAAACTGCCGATCCCACCATACCTGTCTTTCCCTACCTTGTTTCATCCCCTTGTCCCCAGCTTCATCCATTCTCCATCACACTGTTGCTCTGCACTTATGCTGATTCACTTCTCATCTCTTGGTCTGCTTTCCCTCCCATAACCACCACTCTCTTCTCCAAAATGAATACTGTTCTGGGCTCCAAGAACTCCTCCTTCATCCCCACACTCCATCACTATCCCTGGTACTGCTGGCATCAATCAAGGCAGTAAAACTGGGTCTCTACACTTGATCTTAGCCTAAGAAGCTATGCCACTGATGGGAACCTACCACAAGGATCAGTTAGTGCAGCCCATCTGAATAAGATGTGTTATGCCCAGTGTGCACAGTCCTCCTCTGCAGTGACTCTTTTTAAAGCCCTGGTGAGTCACTGAATACATGTCAACTTCCTCTTCACTCCTGCAGCTGAGCTGCACTATGCTTTTCCATTTCTAATGATTCCTGTTTCTTCACCAGCCTTAAGGGTGCCTGTAGATATGCAGGTCAAGCATTTCCAAAAGTACTATAATTTTTCTGCTTTACTTTAAGCGCTTTAGATACAGTGCCTTAAAATTTCACAGCCATTCCAAGGCTTGGTGTGAGTTTTGTGCCTTGCTCTAGTTCTGTAGAGTAGGAGGTAGGAGGCACCAGGGCTTGCACAATGCAGCCTGAATGCAATCTGCACCCTCTTTTCCCTCCCCCAAAGGTGGGTGTTGAGTAAATAACAAGTGACACTTACAAAGGTGATAATTTTTATTTTTGGTTTTTTAATTTTTTTAATTACACAAAGGAGTTTGCATTCAGGCATGTTGATACCAGGCTCCTGAGCTCACTACACCTAGTGGTAACAATTAGTAATTGCCACTTTGAAAAGTCCTAGTAAGATAAGGTATGGGTAGGAGCTGGGTTAAGGAGAGGAAATGGGCAAAGTTAATTCTTCAGGAAAGATGAGTCCAAAGATAAAATGAAGGCAACTTACCTGTGTTGAAGTCAGCAGAGCTATACTGGGAAACTTCTATACTGCTTGCCCCTCCTTTGTACCTAAAGGCAGGCATTTCTCATGAGTCCAAGAGGCTGTAGACCTCAAACCTATAACCAAAGGAAAGTCTTTCACCAGTTCCTTCCCTGGATCATGACTGTTTGCATCTCTATTCATGCCTTCATCACTTTTGTGTTTAGTATAGCAATTTATTCTCTTATAATTTTATAATTTATTCTTTTATAATTTTTTCCAAAGCCTGGATCTCTAAAGTTTGGTCATTCACTAAGATGTATCTTTGCAAACATATCCCACATTATCCAACAGAAAATCTTGCTTAAAAACTTCTCCACAGAGTCTGGGTGAAATCCTGGGTCCATAGAACTCAAAGGCAAAACTGCACTGATGTAGTGAAGCCTGGATTTCACCTTTTGTACCCCACCCCTTGGGTTGGTTTTTATACAGCCCACCAACCTGTTATTCATTTTCCTTGCCTTGTGACTGGGCCTCTATAAAATGGAAATGTACTGTGTTAAATTTGTCAGTCTTAAACTCAAAGGGACAAATCCTGCTCCTGGAAGTATACTTCCTTGAACAGCACCGGAGTCATTTGAGATTTATACTCCTGTTAATGAAGAGGAATTTGGTTTAATAGTAAGTAATTGTTGGTAAACCCATTTCCTTTCCTCCGAGCGGTAAAATCAGTTGGTTGTAAGGGCCTGTAAAATCTCAGCACTTGTTGGCACTTGCATTGTCTGCCTTAGAGGGCTGCAATTAAAAATTGACACAATCTTGTGTTCCTCCGTTACCAAAATTCTTTTCAAATCCCCACCTCCCAACTCAGCTTGAATGTTTCCTTTCCGCTCTATTCCATTCTAACTGTTAAGCATCAGTGATATCCTGTGTGGAAAAAGACAAATTATGTTGTATTGCCACTATGTCCCAATTATTGTAGCATCTTTTTCTCTGGCCTTGACAAATGCCATGTTAACTTCCTCATAACTATTCAGATATGGATATTCTGCAAAATACATTCTCAAGGCTTGTTATTTAGACCATGGCACCCTTCTTTTCTTCTCCACTGGCTGTCCTTTCCTACGGGGGCAAACAACAGTTTCGAATCTTTGAAACCTAATAGCCTATCCTTATTCTATCCATCCTGCAGTACTTATAGATCCACTCCAATTGACATTTGATGCCACCTTTCACCACCCACTTGGTAAATTTTGAAAACATTCCCTTTGTGATTTCTCTGTGGTATATCTCACATTTGGGACAACTCCCCAGAAACATCTGCAAAGTATTGTTCACCTTCATATCCCTTCTTAAAATCTCCCTTACCATGATGCAAAGTACTTGACATGGATTTAGTGTATGGCTCTTGGTGTTCTGGGATCTATTACCGTTTTAGTGTTGGGATTTCCTTTAGGCCAAGGATTGCTTTTTGTTCCACGTTTGTACGGTGCCTGGTACAATGGATTACTTGCCTGTGTTTAGGGCTCCTAGATACTACTATACTACACAATTATACTGCCAGTGCCTGGAGATTGGCAGGGGAAACTGTGCCCTGCTGATCTAACTCTTTCAATGGCTTTTGATATAGTTGACCATTAGGTATTGATAATGTATTTCATACTCTGGTGAGTATTTGGAAGACAGCTCTAAATCAGTTCAGCCCTATCCTAGCAGGGGGACCCCCAGAGAGTGGAAATGGATGAGTGCTTATTATTTCTTCAGGACCTTTCCATGTGGGATTCCCCAAGGCTTCATCTTATTGCCCCTCCCGATCAATCTATATATATGAGACCACTGGGTGAAGTTTGGAGTGTGGTGCCATGAGGATGCTGATAGCATCCAGCTCTACCTTTCCTTTTCTTTTGACCCTGGCCCCACAGTGTCAATCCTTTCTCAATGCCTGGCTTCAGTTGGAGACTGGATGTGCGTGAATCAATTGAAAATTAAGCTAGATAAAATAGAGGTGATGGTGGTAGGCAAGTTGTTTGACTTGGGAGTGAGTGGGAAACCTATCACTGATGGGGTTTACCCTCCCCTTGTCACTCAGATTTGTAGACTTGGGTGCTCCTTGATCTCCAGATGGTGGTGGTGCAACTTTTGCCCACTCTGCTGAGGAGGCTGTGACCCTCTCTTTCAGATTTGAATCTGGCTACCATCATCCATGCTTTCATAACTTCAAGGCTAACTGTAATGGGCTCTATACAGAGGTGCCCTTAAATACCATTTGTAAGCTGTAGCTGGTGCAGAATGCAGTGGCCCATCTTCTGACAGGAGTGGGTAGTCAGGAGCACATAGGTCCAGTGTTCCAGAGTATGCACTGGTTCCCAATAGCTTTCCAGGTGCAGTTCAAGGTGCTAGTTTTGACCCAAAAGGCATATCATAGAATCATAGAATCAATGAGTTGGAAGGGACCTAGACAGATCATCTAGTCTGATGCCCTGCCATGGGCAGGAAGGAGCACTGGGGGTGGGAGGGGTCATAAGACCCCAGCCAGGTGCCTATCCAGTTTCCTCTTGAAGATTTCCGGGGAAGGTGAGAGCACCACCTCTCTGGGAAACCTATTCCAGGCTCTGGCCACCCTTACAGTGAAGTAGTTCTTCCTCATATCTAATTTAAACCTATCCACCCTCAGCTTGTGGCCAATGTTCCTGGTGACTCCAAGGGGGGCCCTGGTGAACAGACTTTCCCTGAGTCCTTGCTGGTGGCCCCTGATAAGGTTGTAGGCAGCCAGAAGATCCTCCCTCAGTCTCCTCTTGTGGAGACTGAAGAGATTCAGGTCCCTCAGCCCCTTCTTATAGGGCTGGCCATGGAGGCCCCCAACCATACGAGTGGCCCTCCCCTGGACCCTCTCCAGGTTCTCCACGTCCCTCTTGAAGTGTGGCACCCAGAACTGGACACAGTACTCCAGCTGTGGCCTGACCAGTGCCGCATAGAGGGGGAGCAAGACCTCTGTGGACCTATTACTGATGCCCCTGTTGTTGCATGACAGGGTGCGGTAGGCTCTGCCTATTGCTTCGTTGCATTGGCGACTCATATTCATCCTGGAGTCAATCATAATTCCGACATCTCTCTCTGTCTCTGTGCTGCCAAGAGGGTCAGCCCCTAACCCATAACCATAATGCTGGTTCCCTCTCCCCAGGTGCAGCACCCTGCACTTGTCCTTGTTGAACTGCATCCGGTTCAGATCTGCCCACTTCTCCAACCTATCCAGGTCTGCCTGGATGTGGTCCCTGCCTGCTGGTGTATTCACTTTACCACACAGCTTAGTGTCATCAGCAAACTTGAACAGGGTGCTCTCCACACCCTTGTCCAGGTCACTAATGAAGATATTGAACAGCACCAGCCCAAGGACCGAGCCTTGGGGGATTCCACTGCCCACACCTTCCCAGATCGACATCGACCCGTCCACCACCACCCTCTGGGTGCACCCCTGGAGCCAGTTTGCCACCCAGAATTGGGTGGGACACTGTGTCAAAGGCCTTCTGGAAGTCCAAGAAGATGACATCAACTTCCTCCTTCACATCTAAGCTTTTTGTTACCTGATCATAGAAAGAAACCAGATTAGTCAGGCAGGATTGGCCTGGCACAAACCTGTGTTGGTTACCCCTCAACATCACTTCCCCTGCAAGGGCCAAATGTGGCCCTTGATAATTTTTTCAACCTTCCCCAGGATAGAAGTGTGGCTAAATGGCCTGTAGTTGCCAGGCTCTTCCTTCCTCCCCTTCTTGAAAATAGGGACCACATTGGCCCTTTTCTCATCCTCAGGGACTTGGCCTGAGCACCAGGAATCCTCGAACAGCCGTGCCAATGGCTCTGTGATGATACCAGCCAATTCCCTCAGCACCCGTGGATGAAGGTCATCCGGGCCCACCAACTTGGACACATCTAAGCCCTCCAGGTAATGCTTAATTAGGTCTGAACTAACAGTCAGGGGACTCGCATCCTTTCTGGGCCTCTCTACGCTGTCACCTGAGAGCACCCCATTGTCAGCAGACAGGAACATGGAGGCAAAGAACTTGTTACAGAGTTTTGCCTTCTCTCGCTTATCTGTCACCAACTGCCCTGCCCTGCCCTGCCTTGCCCCGGAGGGGTCCAATGTTACCCCGAGACTTCTTTTTGCTACCTATATATTTGAAGAAGGACTTTTTTATCCTTAATCCCAGAAGATAATCTAAGCTCCAATGCTGCTTTAGCCTCCCTTACCAAATCTCTACAAGCTCAGGTCAGGGAAGTGTACTCCTCCTTGGTCCCTGCCCCCTGCTTCCACCGCTAGTACGCTTTTTTCTTTGCCTTCAGACCAGCTTGGATATCCGCGCTCAGCCATGAAGTTTTCTTGGACCCTTTTCCTGCCTTCCTGCACAGAGGAATTGCGTCCTGCTGCACCCCAAGAATAGCCTCCTTGAGGAAGAACCACCTTTCCTGGACCCTCATACTAGCTACCCCCTGGGCTCTGAGTGCCTCTCTGACTACTGCTGTGAGCACATAGAAGTTGGCTTTCCTAAAGTCAAGCATTTGCACTGTGTGAGTTACCCTCCCCACCTTTCTCTGAATAGCAAACTGGATCATTTCATGATCACTGTTCCCTAGCCTCCCTTGTACTAGCACCTCCCCCACCAGGTTGTCTCCAGAGGCTAACACTAGATCCAGTATGGCGTTTTCCCTAGTGGGGATGAGTACCCACTGCTGCGTGCATTTCTGGGGGGCGGGGTGGGGAAGGCACACGTCCCCCAGATCTGTGCACGGGGTGGGGGTGGGCTAGCCCCTCCCTGTTGCCCTCCACTGGGGGCCACCAGCCTGGCAGGTGTGGCAGGGTAGAGCAGGGCCCGGCGGGGAAGCTCGGTGCCAGCACTACAAGCCGCGCATTACCCTAGTCATGTGCCCCCTGCCTGCCCCAGAGCAGTGGTTGTGGCAGCACAGGTTTGTGCCCCTTGTTGCTCCAGGGCAGGTAGGGGGCTCATTGCCAGGGCACTGCAGGGCTTACAGCAGCTGCAATGAGCTTCCCTGCCTGCCCCCACTCTGCCCTGTTGCACCAGGTACTGCCCGCTGGGCTGCAGAGGCCCTGGGGAAAGACAGCAGGATGGACAACCTGAGTCTGCAGTGGGCAGCCTGCACTTGCCCCTGCCCCTGCCCCTGTGTCAGATACAGATCTGGGGGGCATGTGCCCCCCATCCCCCCTGGTGCCGACCCTACCCCCCACCCCCTGGATGAGCCGCTGGCAGCCCTGTCCTGCTCCCTGCTAGGGCTTTACGACTGTGCATTGCAGCCCTGGGTCCCAAACCCCATGCACCACTCAGCTGGGCAGCAGCCCCAGCCCCAGGCCTGCCCAACTCCCTCTCTGTGGAGCCCTCAGTTCTGCCCCCACACCTTACCTGTGGAAGCTGCTCTCAGGCTGCCTGGAGGTCATATGCATGTACATGCACATGGCACCCCCTGCCTGAGTGCCCTCTTCCCACTCTCCCCAGCTTCTTGGAGGCTGGAACTCTGCCAGCTTGCAGACAGCTCTTTGCAAAAGTGCAACATCTGCATGTTTTTCCTGTTAAAATTAAAAATCTGTTTTTCTTGGGTAAAAGGGAAAATCTGTGTTTTTCCCCCGTTTTTCTGTGGGAAACGGAAAACCTGTATCCCTGATGATAACTAAGGTGTGTCAAGAGCAATCTCCTGCAAGTGTCAACAGAACATTAAGTATGTGTGGTGAAAATATATGGCAGGTTGTTCTCAGCAGTTGCTGCTCAGATCTGGAGCTCCCTCCTTCTTGATGTCCACCAGGGTCCCCAAGCCTGGGCATCTTTTGGCAGTCGTATAAGACCTTTCTATTAGGGCAGGTGTTTAGCACACCAAGCTAGACAGAGATATTGTTTACAGGACCTTTATTTTATGTTGGTATTATAGTACCTTTTAAGTTGCATTACTTTTGTGCCGCTTTCCAGTTTTGTAAGTTTTTATCTCTTCTTATTGGCAGTTTCCTTGAAACTTTGTTGGGAGGGGCAGCATATAGATCAAATAAATAATTAGTAATAACATTGATATATCACAGTGATCACCCGAAAGAGCTGCTATTCCTCTACACTTGGACTCTTTTCAAATGAATTAGTCATACTAATTTTGTACAATGGCACATTTTGGTAAGTAAGCAATCAATGCCCTAATTTATACTTGTTGCTATTTTGAGAATTTGGATGTAAACCTTGAAGACCTTTCATTGCTTTTTCACCTTTCCATTTCTGATGAGTATATGTGGAAGGGGAGGATAGAACTACTACATTTATATATAAGATATTTCACTGAATCTGATGTCTATATTTCTGAGCATATGGCTTATTGAATTATAATACTTTCCAAGATAATTCTGACTACCCTATTCGGAAAGATTCGTATTCTCAAGTAGAACATGCACAAGAATAAAGATTTTGATTGCAGCTCTAATATCAAAGTAATATGTTTCAATTGACTAAGCAGGCCACTAACAATTTAGATAAAAGGATGCAATATAACAATTAATGAGCTATACACAAATTCCTCATTGTTCATTAACCCTTCAGAGACTGCAATCATGTACATGTGTCCTACTTAGCATTCATTTTGCTGGCAGCTGGAAGATGACAGCGTTCTAATAATACATTGGCACAAACCTGTTTTAATATAAGGTAGGCGATATACATGCACATTACAAAATAATCTGTGCAAAGCACTGGTAATAGTCCTAACACATGTACTATATTTTCTACAGGCTGGAATTTTAGCTAATATCCAGTATAAATTTTTCTGTCTTAGGTAGAGCTACATTTGCAAGTTCAGGCAGCCTGGAGCAAAATATTCTGAGTAGCCCCGAAAATTCTACTTGAAAGTGTAGCAGGGCAGGGAAGCTTTCAGCCCTAGCACAAATTCGAACAGCCTGAGGCCTGTTCTGCTTGTACCAGCTGGGTATGTTCTCTTAGCAGAGCTACAAACTCCTTATGATTTTATCATGAGGCTTGCAGTATTTGGTATATTCTTGAAGCCCCAGATCCTGGAGTTGTACATTTCAAGAGAGTCTCATCACTTTCTCCTTAATTTTCCAATAAGGTTTTGAAAATTTCATGTTGGTATTGAGAAAACCTTGGAAGTGTGAACCCTACATGCTCAAAAAAGCAAAGACAAATAAATAAGACTGCAAAATCAAATAGTTTGCAAAATTTCATGATTTTTGTAAGCCTGGCTCATGGTTTTTGAGTCCTTGTTTTTGGCAATGCTTCCTGCTGCATTGCAGCCTTATTACTCACCTTCCCAATGTCACTCTGACTCTGTAAGCCTACCCCTGATTTTTCCCTGCATGGAAGTCTGCAAAGCTGGAGGTATGGGAGCTGACATGCTGTTAGGCACCCCTTCCCAACACATTCTCTTTGTACTGTGTAAACATTTGCATATGTTGTGTGAGGAACTATATTAAGCCTGAAAGAGTTGGTGTGTATAGATAGATACAAGACCATGATCCTCAGGTATAAACCAGCATGGTTCTATTGGCAAAATATGTTTTTCACAGAGCTTTAACAATACAGGATAATCCTGCCCAAGAAATGTAGTACGGAACTTACAAAGTCTATTGACATAGGTTCAGATGTTCAGATTTCGAGTACTCTTGGATGGAATATCAAACCAGCAAAAATGGAAGCCCATCCTCCCCCAAACCCAACAATAATGATTTCATTTATGCTGGATTTGAATAAAGCACTGTAAGTGAAAACAATGACAAAATGTGTATCAGAGGAGGGATGGAATAGGTTACCTCCTCCACATTAAGATACCAGTCCTGAAAAAGTAATTGTATGGAAACTATGTGATGAGGCCCAGTTTTAACAAAGAAAGGCCAGAGAGGACATCTAAGACTAAGTCTCTGTGCTTAACCCAGTCAATAACTACAGTGCAACTCCCCGTGTCTACTTAGTTTCATGGTCAGTATCTGCATACCTCATGGTCATGGATGTTATGCTTGCACCAGTGCTGTGAAATATGGAATTATTGCCCCTATTTTACAAATGGACAAGGGAGGCACAAAGTATACAAAGTTTACCCTAGATTCACACTAGGAGTCTGTGTCTGAGCCAGACCTTTTGAAGCCCCATCCAGTGATCTATCCATTAGACCATCCTTCTGACAAATGAAGACATTAAAAGGCAATGAAAGCGTATAGGCCAATTTAGTGAATTCATTTCTGGAATTCACTGACTGAACTCCGTTTTCATTCAGAAACTCTTCAAAGAACAAAGCCTGTCAAGTAGATTGCAGTTCCTTGTTCTTCAGAGGCTGTTATTAATCTAAAATGAGCATTTGCCTTTATGACCAAGCAGTGGTAGAGTTGACATGATTTTATTTACCTTTTTACTGTTAGATCAGGTATTGATGGTATTAGCTCTGATCTTTACTTTTAAGTGCAAGGGCGATGTGCTCAGACCAATATGTTACCTACCTGTAAAAAACTAAAAGAAAACTAATTGCTGTTGCTGAAGTACACATAGAAGTCTTACTCCAAAACCCACAGCAGCCAATGGAAAGGTGCCTGTTAAGCTCCCCGGGCATTAAATTCAATGGCCAGATCCATTAATCCCAAGCCTACGGATGGTATATGAATTTCAATACTGAAATTAAACATGCTCTGTAATTAGGGGAAAATTTTCTTACCTGTAGGGGAGCCAAGTAGGGGAGGCTTCAAGAAAGGACTGCAGACAGACTTTACCCTATGCTCTGGAGTGGCACTTTATAGCTCTGCTGTAGCTTCTACTGCAGTTTAATGATGGCAACAGGAATTACAGCCTATATATCCCTCTTATGCATAGGGAACCATCCAGTATATGAAACAAAGGTTCAATCCAAGAGGCTTGGTTTTGAGAACTATTCATTGCATGGAACTATACATTTAATCGAGTGCGTCTACGCGAGATGTTTACTGCGGAGTTGCCTAATTAGCTCTGCAGTAACTATCTCTGTGTCTACATGTGCTGTGTTATTAGGATGGAATTAACTAATTAACTCCACTGTAGCTTAGAACTTGGAAACACAAGTACTATTCTATGGCAGAGTTTTTTACTCTGCACCCCGCACCAATGCATGTGTAGACACTGACAGGGCTGGCTGGAGCATGAGGGTACTTCAGTAGGGGGGCTGCCTTCTGGTTAGCTCCACATTGAAATATCCTAGTGCCCCAGCTAGCCTCTCTGCAAGTTGACTTGGGTTGGAGGAGCCTTAGGCTGGCAGGCTGAGCTCTCAGACCTCTTGTTAGCCAGGGGTGCTCCAACTTGGTTCAACACACTGGAGTCCTCGCGCAAGTTCAAACATGCCTCTGCCACCCGCTTCCTCCCTTGAATCAATAAACTCCAGTGCAATATGCCCTGGAGTTTATTGCTGTGCAATAATTGCAGATTTTGATGTGCCCCATGGAAAAGGGTTGCATTTTCCTAGGGCCAGATTCTGCAACTTCATTTAGGCTAAATAGTACCTTCCTCTGTGAACAGTCACATTGACTCAAATGTGAGTAAAGGGATAAAAAACTTGCCTTAAGAGGCAAGTACTGTCCCTTCTCAGAGGAAGAGCTTAAATGCTGCTGAAAGGAACAAATCTCATATACTTTCTGTGCTTCAATCTTCCCATCTGTAATATGGGAATAATGAGACTCCCTGTAATAATGTGCTTTGGAATCCTTGAAGGAAAAGCAGGATAAATTGCTTTTCATAGTGATTGATTCATATACCCAAGCTGCATTAGCACAAGAGATTGTTGCTTTGAAGATTTTGTGGCTTTGCAAATACCTGTGCATGGAGATACTTATTTTCTATAAGCATAAGCCTTGTATGATACATATCTCATTTTTTGTGAGAATCACTGGGGGATGATAATCGTATAATTTATTCCAACACACTAGCATAAAATACAAACAATTCATACAAAATGGACACAGACATAAACAAATTATAAAGCAGACAGACAAAAAATAACCTGTGGTTTTAGAATTGGGGTACTTTATTACTTTGGAAGGAGGATTTCAGAAAAAAAATGTCCTACTCTGCATTTTTTCCCTGGTGCATCAAAGTTAAAAATCAAATCAATACCATCTTAGTATTAGACGGTGGTGACAGCATGCGGACATCAGTACTGTAATTAAAAAGCCATTCAGCTCACTTGGTAAAATGTAATTTTAGCTGTAGTCACTGGCTGTTTCCAAGCAATCTATTTACCCCAAAATATCCTCAGGCATGGACTGGAGAGTGTGAAATGATCGAGTTTTAGTTATCCTCATACATAACAAATTTCAATTATATTTCTGACTGTAAAGAATGTTATAATAATATTACACTGAAGTCCCCATGCTAACTGGCCCCCATTTTAGAAGAATAGAAATAAATTTCTCTGCTTTACTGCTCCTATTAGTCCCATTTTACATGGGTGTTCTTCCATGAGCTTGCATGAAAACAAATTCCATCAGCTGACTTCAGGCGCCACTCCCTGCTGTCCAGTTGTGCTGCGTACTCCACCAAAACACTCTGGAGAAATATGCTACAAGATTTCCCTCTAAAATATTCTGACAAAAGACTCTCCTTTGTTCTCTAAAGAATTCTAGAGCTTTGCTTTTACCCCTTGCTTCAAAACAGCCTTGAGAATCTAAGAGTACCTATTAAAAGTAATATATAAGAAATGTAAATAACAAGCTGTTAAAATGTTTGAAACAGATTTTATTTTGTAAGATACCAGCATTAGTTAATGGCAATGAAGAACATGTCTGACAGAAATAGTCACCCTAATCTGTACAATAAAAAGACCAAGGGCAAATTCTGTCATATTCCACACCAATACATCAGAATCTCTCTACATAATGTGAGTTATTTCACCTTGACGAGACCAGTGTTCAGAAACAAACTTTCTTATTGAGACTCATTTGGCATTTTAACACAGTATTAAATCCAGGCTGGATGTGGATTTACTAAAATGCAGAATGAAAGCAAAGGCTGGCTGCATCATCATCTCAAAGAAGTACTGTAGATCTGTCGAGTCCTCCCATGGCCTTCCACACAAGCTTTGCTGGCTACTTGGGTTGTCCTGTTTGTTTACATGTGCACATTTTACTGTCCTAGTGTCATCCTGACAGAACATCATTTTGCCAGTTACTGGTGCACAGCCAAGTACTGTACTTAGCAATTCCAGTTTGTGGGGAGTTCATTTACCTATGTCATGCCTTTGATTATTCAGCAACCATGATTTGTGTTTCAGTGTGGTTCTGAGCTGAGGTCCAGGCCTTGATTGCCCTCTGGGGGGAAGAGCATGTTCAGGACAATCTGAATTGTAGCCACTGTAATACAGAGAATACATACTATCAGGCAAAGAAGGGATATGACTGTTGTCCAAGCCAATGCCATAATAAAGGAAAGAAAACAGTAGCTTGGCACACCTACAGATGCATTCATGCATCATAATTACTGCCCATTAAGGTAGCACCTGTAATAACAGGTACTAAAAATGTGCAGCAATTAGTGCTACTGCGCAGTAGCACCAATACACATCTTTTAGATGATGCTAATGTCAAGTAGACTAATTCTACTTTCACTATGATGGGCTAATGAACAGTAGAATTAGCCTACTGCACTTTTAGCATCTTGTGTAGACACACCTGCTGTGTTAGAATCTTAAGGAGAATAATAGAACCCGTGGAAGAATTAATGGGGTATGAGGAGTTGGACTATTTATATATGCTAGAGATCCAATCACTGGACCATTATATTTTGTGGGTTTCACTGTTGCCTCCAGAAAAGCTAGAAGTATATGTGATGTGGTGGGATTACATTGTACAGTAATGCTGTGGTGCACTGAAAAAGAATAAGCAGGGATAACATAGATAAAACAGAAACTATTTGAGTCAAAGACACTTTACAGAAAGTTGGTAAAAGAATTGTTCCTGGGGGTTGTAGCAATGCTTAGAGTCTGAATGGACCTCAGGATCAGATTATACAGGGATGATCTTTGTAAATATTCAGATAATATAAATACCACCAGGAATTGTGTAATACTTGGATACATTAAGGGCCAGATTTTATTCCCCTTGTTAGGTACATGAGTGGACTTAAGTATGGAGGCCCTTGTTCCAGACCTAAGAGGCTGAAAAAACAACTAAAAAGATTTAAAAGTAAGCAGAGTAAAACAAGAAATGGGATTGATCAGCAAAGAAAGCTTCAATTTAGAGACTGGAAAAGAGAGAATTTACAAAACTCTATCTGAGTTAGGACTTGCAAATAGGGAACTAAGAAGTGAGGATAGAGTCTAAAAGGGTCAGGATTAAAGAAAAATCTTGGTCCAAAGTTCTATGGGCCAAAAGTTAAATGAATATTTTGCAAGGACGATTATTTTGAACATAGGTGCAAATCAGGATAGTGGATATAAATGAGGCCAGGGGAATGGAAATGACCACATTTGAAAGAACTGGCATATGAAACTGGAAGTCCAGCAGTAAGCATTTTAAACAAATTCATCAAGCTGGGAGTACCATGCAACTGGAAAATAGCAAATATAATACCTACATTAAACAAAGGCAAACAATTTATCTTGAAAACTACTCTGCTACTCTGAACTCAATGGCATCTAATGTTTAAGAGCAAATTTTGCAGGAAAGAATAATTAAAATCATGGAAATGAATGAAAAGTTGGACAAGATGCAACATGGGCTAGCCAAAATAGGTCGCACATATCTAAATATCTTTATTTGGGAAGATAAGTCATTTTCAGAGCAAACAAAATGGTAGAGATCATTTATCTGGATTTCAGTGCATATGGAAAATTATTAGTTAAGTAGACAGGGTATGCTGTAGTACAAATTTTGTCGTGGGTAAAGGAGACACTAAGGCGACAACAACAAAGAGCATTATTGGGCTGTGAAGAAGCTGCTAGTCAGATTCCTCAGGGATCCGGGATGGGATCAGTATTATTTAATATTTTCATTACTGATTTGTTACAAAAATAAGTGTGGGCTAATGAAATTTCCTGAGAACTGTGTCACAACCACTGTGTGTCCTGCAGCCTTCAGCCTTTACCCTGATGCTTACACCTACTGAAACATACTTGCAATAACTACCAGAAATGGGGCCTTTTGTAGGTGTTTTCTGCCTCAGAATGACGAGAATGGTGGATGTTGGAAGAGACACTTAACTCCTTCATCCACAAGGGGTAGGATGTGTAAAGATGTCCTATGCATGAAGATGTAGAGAAGGTCACTACTTTTTGATATTGAAAGCACCAGTTTGTCTGCTCCATGTACGTTATTTGTTTTTAGGTTTTCAGTGGTTTTTAACTTTGCATGTCATTGTAGATATTATCTTTTTCTTACTGTTTACGAGATTTGAATTAGTGAATTCATTGTTATTTATTAAAAATTCTCATAAAAAGTCTTTACCTTCATGATTCTGTATCTTGAACAATACCTTAAAATGCCTATGTTAACAAGATCCAAACATGCACTTCTCCTGATTAACAACCAGGGGAGTAGCTCTATTAATACTGAAGTGGTAGCAATCAGAAGTGCTGAATTTCCAAATGGTGATGATCATGTGCCTTGCTATGCTGAAGGGAGCTCTTAGGTGGGTGTTCTGTCTCTGCGGTTCTGGAGCAAGTTGTGCTGAGGTTTCTGACAAAGTCCTTAGACATCTTGAAAATCTGTTGTCACTGGTGACCATCCCAGGTCTTCCTCTAGTCACAGCCTGCTCCTCGTTCCAGCCTCTCTTCTGCAGGTGGCCTTTCAATTTTGATTCTAGTCATTGTATAAGTGCTTGTAGCAGTTTGTTCAGAATAGTCACTGTGAGGACTGCGGCTCTCATTGATGCTTCCTTCCTCGCACCTGATAGTATTTCTGGAGTAGAGTTGGATGGCTTGCAGAAAGATCGTCCTGATGGATAATGAAATGAATCAAAAAGGAGCATGAAAACAATGTAATATGGCTGTAAGTCCCAGAATATTGGTGCCTTCCTTTGCAGGTATCCCACAATAGAGAGGGTGAGAAATTCCAAAATACATACAATGTAATGCTAGAGCAATGTTCCAGGGGGTGTTTGACAAGAATGCTGATCAAAACATTTTACGACTGTGCAACCTTGATTGAAAAGGAACAATGTGGTGTATATGAATGTGAATGTAGGCAATGTGACTGTGAATCAAATAAATGTTCAGGTGTAGATATGCCCTTACTCTGCAGTTCAGACCTGACCCACTTTCTGTAGCCCTGTTAACTTCAGTCACGCTGTAATGATTTATACAAGTTGAGAACCTGGACCAGTAATAGCAGACAGAGTCACATTATCATGCAGGATGGTAACATAATACAAACTGTTTCTTCTCTTTCCTGCACCCCTCGAGAATCTCTCATGATAAAAACACCGAAGGCTCTTGATTTATTTTGCTGACTAGAATATTTCATTATATTGATTCAGTTCATGATAGCCCCACAAGGAAACAGAAAGTAGCCCATTATTTTGAATTTCCAATTTGAAAAGTTACAGCACATTTTATTTAGTGCGTGTGTGTGTGTGTATGCATGGTCAAGAGAGAAAGTTTTCAGATAAATTATTTATATTCAGCATTATTTTTAGAAAGTTATATTTTCACTGTTTAGAAAAGACTAAGGATTAATCCTGTGATTCTTTATGTTGTAAGCTGCTGAGGTTCAATGAGATTATTTAGATATCTTTTACACAATATTGGTGAGGAGGTAACTGCCAAATATCCTGAACTTCTCAATTCTGGAATAAATAGTGGGCTAGGCTGATCTTATAAAATTTATTCATGACTTAAATTGAACAATTTAACACTCTGAAGCTTAAGTAAAAATTAATAGAAGGCAAATCTTTGAAGTAGTGACGTGTGTAAGCCTCTTGTCCCCTCCAGCCAAAAAAAAAAAAATCATCAAGGCTTTAGACGATTGCATTAGGCATCTGAAGTCTCATAAAAATATTTGTGATGCAGAACAATTACTTGTTAACAATTTTAGAGAGAAGTTATACCAACATGTGCTTATTTTATCTTTGTTCAAAATCATGTAGAATATATGTTCTGTATATCTTTTATCTTATGTTAGATTAATCCTTTAAGATGTACCAGTAATCACACACACACACACACACACACACACACAAACACACATAGCAAATAAACTGTATCACTAGAAATTCTCAGCACGTACTCTTATTTCTCTATTACTCTTGCTTGAAGCACATGTTTAACATTTCACTTGACTTGAAAACTCAGTAAGGTACATGGATTAAGGAAAAAAAGTCAAAGGTTGGAAGGATGAATGGCTTAGTGAATAAAGCATTGGGTACTTACAGTACTGCTGACATTGAGCACAAGGAATCAATCCTGCAGTCCTCAAAAGGGTGAAGAATGAAGCTAAAGCTTCATACCCAACTTGGTCAGCCCAAAAACTAACCAAACAAAGGCATCACAAACATGCAGCTTGGGGTTAAAGTGCTAAGAAGTTAATCCAGTACAAAGGGTTTTGGTCATACTGTTTACCCTTTTGTATGTATGTATATACAATTTAAGCTAAATTTTTTCAGGCTATGAAGTGAAGCAGTGCTTCAGACAAATCTGGTAAAGAAAAAGCTCAGCAAGTTATTTCATTAACAAAAAAGTGGATTCTTTGCAAGTAGGGCAAAGATTTTTCCACTACAGTTTGTAGAATGTTTACTTCCTTCAGGTGTGGTACAGTTCTTTTCTTTTTTTGGAAGATTTTAAAGCATACAAAATCTATTTTTTATTAACTCGACATTCAAAGACTAGAACTCAAACACCAAGTGAATCCTCTATCTCTAACAACAACATTTCTCTTCACCTGGCCAGTGGCCTGGATACAAAACCTCAGCCATTACTTTGTAAGATTTATAGATGTTAATATCCTTAAGCTTTACACTTAGGCTTTTCCTTACTGAACACATTGGAATGACTCATTCACCGGAATGTGTAAATCTTTCAGTCTAGCAGATTGAAGCCTCAATTCATATCCACACTAAAAATTCATTGCATCTGCTATATGAGTGTTAGTTAGATTCAGATTCAGTTTAGTACGTGTTTTTCTGTCTTATTTAAATTATACCTTCATGACAGGGAGTATCTCACCTGTATGTGTAGTCTCTTAAGTGTCTCTGTGGGTGTGTCTACACATGCATTTGATCTGGGACCAATTTACTTTTGAGTAAACTACTCATAAGGAGGAATCTGGGTTTTCTGTTTCCCATGGAAAAACAGAGAAAACCATGGATTTCCCTTTTTTATCAGAGAAAATGGGGATTTCTTCTTTAAGCAGAGAAACCCGTGGAGTCCCCAGTTTTGCAAAGAGCTCTTCAGGCTGGTTGAGCTCCAGCCTGCAACAGCTGTTTTCAAACAGGGTGGGATACCCCCAGCCCTGCCCAGAGCGGGAGGGGGAAGGAAGGGGCCTGAGACTCTCAGTCAACCACAGCTCAGATCAACCTCACTCTTTTCACCCCGAGCCTGTGAGGTAAGTAGGGCTTGCAGGGGGTTGGGGGCCCCTCTGGCAGGGCTGTGGGGTTGCAGGTCATGGCTAGTAGGCACTGGCAGGGTGGGGGAAGGTGCGCCAGAAGCTGGCCCTGGCCCTGCCCAATTAGGCAGCACCAGTGGAGGAGCTGACTCCATGCTGCTTCTGCTGCAGCTGCCTGCTGTTGGGGGCAGGTAGCTGAAGACTTGGGTCCCTGGTCCTGTAGGCCTGGGAGCTGGGGGTTCCCTCCAGCAGGGCTAGGGGACAAAGGCTGTGGGTGGGGGGCAAGAGGTATGAGTAGGCTGGGGGGGCTGTTGTGGGGGCAGTGAGGGGCACCAGAATGGCTGGAGGGAGCTTTCAGGGTAGTGGGAGGCACCAGCAGGGCTGGGGGAGGCATTGGGGGCAAGTGAGAGGCACTAGCAGGGCTGAGGGGGGCTTTGGGAGTGAGTGAGGGGCATCAGTAGGGATAGAGGAGATTTTGGGGGCAGTGAGGAGCACCAGAAGAGTTGGGGGGGGACTTTGGGGGCAAGTGAGAGGCACCAGCAGGGCTGAAGGGGCTTTGGGGCCAGTGAGGGGCAGAAGCAGAGTGGATGGATCCATTCAGGGGGTGTGAGGGGCACCATCAGGGCTGTGGGTGGGAGGCTGTGTGGGGGAGTTAATTTTAATAACGGATTTTTGTGGTTTTTGTCAGAAAATTTGTGATTTTTTATCAGACCAAATCAGGATTCCTGCTCATGAGTAAGTGCTCCCAGGCAGGCATCTGCACATGCAAGGACATGGGAGCAAATTTGCTGCTCCTAGCAGCAAACTGTTCCCTTTTCCTGTGGCCCTGCAACTGGCTCCTGCCACCACTAGGGCAAGCTTGAGGCTCTGACTGCAGCTGCCAGCTGTCTTCTTGAAAAGGCAGTCCTGCTCCCTAGCTAGCTGCTTTTTTGGCTGGATGCAGCATGCAGAGGCTGGGGCCAGCATGCAGCAGCTCTCTTGCCATAGCCTCTGCCTCCCTGAAGCATGGCTGCTCCTGTCCCTGGAAGTGATACCCAGTATCTTGGGCTCCTGTTGGCCATAGTGCTGGCTCTGCTGGCCCCAGTGGGCCCCTGCTGCCGAGGGGCCCACAAGCTGCATACCTGCCAGGGTACTGGGTGAAAAAGGTGCTGGCTGATCATCTTCTCCTGCACTCCTCACTGTAGTCCACCTGGACAGTCACCCAAAGACCCCCACCCCACTGCACCCCCAGTACCTGCAGAGCCATGAGAAAGAAGCTGTTTGTGAGGGTTTGCAACATTTTTTAGATCAGATGCTTTGTACCAAGGTCTTGTGTACTGCTCAGCCTCTGATCAGGGGTCGTGCATGCACAGATGCCCACAGACTATGGCAAGTTGGCTGGACAAGCCTGGGCCTGGGCAGCCTCTGGCCAAGCCCTCATCCCTATTCACTCCCCAGGGGATGGCAGGCCGCTGGGTATTGGCCACAGTCAGCCTGCCTCCCCCACCCCATTCCCAGGCTGGGCTAGGCCTGGCTCCTGGCAGCACCTGCTGCCACAGCTCCAAACCCACTCCCTTCCATCTCCTCCTGCAGGCCAGCCTGTGTCCTGTGCTGCTTCCAAGCCCACAGTGCCTGGGCTTAGGGGACACAGGGCTCCTGGATAACTGGGATGCAGAGCTGACCATGCCCCTTTTTTCTCTGCAGGAGGCCTTTCCAGGGAGGTGTCCTGGGTCCTTTTCCCCCTCTTCTGCATGGCCACTCTGTATCCTGAGCATGTCCTTGCTGTGCATGTCCCAGGTGTAGCACTAGGAGCTGTTTGCATGCATCGAGGAGTGCCTGACCCATTATGTCCTGCTGCCGCTAATGGCTAGGTTGACCCAGGCACACCTGCACATTTGGCATGGGACCCTGAGCTTCAACAGTATGGGGACAAGCCTGTACTGCCCTGCAACCTTCAACACCAACTGGAGGGCTACCTGTGCCTGTGCTACATGTCCCTGCCCCCCACAGCTGAGGAGAACATAGCTGCCAGAACCAATATGTTCCTTGGCATATGAGAGGCCCATACCTACCTAGCTGCAGGGGCATGGGCTGCTTGATAAAGTTTTACACTGTCTCCCACCTCCTTGCATGCTGTGGGGTGGGGAACCTAGGGTCCAGGAGCATGTGGCCAGGCCACGCTGGGTGGGGGACAGCGGGGAGGACAGGGGCCAGGGCTGGGGCTGGGGGGCTGGGGGCTGGAGCTGGCAGCACAGGCCAGGGCCAGGGAGGGGAGGGCCCAGGGTGGGCGGGGGGCGGCTCTCCCCCCAGTGCAGAGCTTACCACATGGGTTGGGCTGGCATGCCCAGTATCTCCAGTCAGTCCCAGAGGGTGGCAATAGCATGCAGCTCCTGGAAGATTAATTGGGTGGCAGGGCATGGGGTGTGGGTGCCCAGGTAAGGCCTCCCCCGGGAGGAACTGGCACTGCTGGTGGCTGGCAGTGATGTGGTCAGGAGTGCCTCATGGATGGGGATGAGGTTGCAGAGCTGTCAGGGCAGGTGCTGGCCTGGGCTCCCTGAGCTGCTGGTGGAGGTTGGGGTGGGGAGCTCAGTAGGATGGGCTGCTAGTAGCCTGAGGGGCCCTACCCCAGTGGTACATCACTGTGGGTGCTGGGCAGAGCAGGAGGTTCAGCAGTCTGCCTGTGCTTCAGTACATAGCATGGCTGTGGCCTGGGTCCTGGGGTGTGAGGATGTCAGTCAGCTGCCGCATAAAGTGCATGGACTTGGGGGCACTCCCTGATCAGTGATTGTGGTTGGTGATCATAATCCACTGTGTCTGCAAGGTCTTGAACTATATCCAGTACTGCTGCACTGACTGGTAGTGCCTGTGCTCCCACATCCAGCTTGACAGCCTGTCGTAAACATGCACAGTGAAGTGCCTGCTGCATGCACTGCTGCTGCACCTATGCCTCACCCCACTGCCATGAGATCACCAGTCTCCTCCATGAACCAGTTGGGGCCCCAGGTGGTGGGGTGTGGTCTGGGCCTCTGCATGGCTGTTCCTGTGCTGCTGGCCCTGGGCAGCTGCCTGCAGAGCCTAATGCGGGGGTATGGCATGGTACTAGCAACTGTGAGGGGAGGCAAAGCCCTTCAGCACCTGCAGGCTCTAGGCAGGCTGCAGGGGGTTGGCTGCAGGCAGTTGGAGCTGGGTCTGGTGGCCAGGAGCTGCCTGCAGCTGGGTCTGGGTGCTAGCAGGCCTGGCAGGAGGTGCTAGCAGGCCTGGATGGTGCAGCCCTGGCACCTGTGCAGCACTGCAGTGCCAGGTAGCAGCACCGAGGTGCAAGCAGGCTGGTACAGCTGGCCTGCAGCCTATGCAGAAGCAGCAGTGGGCAGCAGTTGCCCCAGGCTCCCTGCTGTTGTGCCCCAGGGCTCAAAATTCCCGCAGGCTTTTAAGGGCTGGTGGCTAGGGCAGGCACATAGGCAGACTAATGCATGGGCCAGCTGCTTGTGTCTGTGCATCTGTGTGTGTGTGTGTGTGTGTGTGTGTGTGTATATGTCTGCTTGTGTCTGTGTGCATGTGTGTCTGCTTGTCTGTGTGCATCCCTATATATGTGCGTGCATCTGCTTGTGTGTGTGTGTATCTGTGTGTGTGTGCATCTGTGTGTGTGCCTATGTGCATGCATACATCTGTGTGTGCATCTGCTTGTGTGTGTGGGCATCTCTGTGCGTGCGTGTTTGTATGTGTATCTGTGTGTGTGTGCATGCCTGTGCATGTGCATGTGTAAGTGTGTCTGCGCATGAGAGTGCATATGTATGCATCTCTGCATGTGTATCTCTCTGTGTGTGCACGCATCTGTGAGTCTCTGTGCATCTGTGTCTGTGTGCACATCTGTATGCATCTGTTCCTGTATGTGTGCATCTATGTGTGCATCTGTGTACCTGTGTGCATGTGTGTGCATGTGCAAATATCTGCTTATTTCAGGTAGAGTGTGTTTGTGTCTGTGTGTCCCTGTGCAGAGAGTGAGTGAGTAGAATGCATGCCTGTCTGCATTTGTGTGTGTACACATGTGTGCGTGCATTTGTGTGTGTGTGTGCCTGTAACTGGGCACCAGGGTGGCGAGTGGCAAGTGACGAGCAGCGAGTGGCAAGTGGGGTCTGCCTGCATCTGCTGCTGGCACTGTCAGTGGTGATGGGGGGGTGGGGGGATGGCAAGTGGCAAGCGGGGACCGCCCACTGTTGTGTGGTGGCCATGTTGACAGCAAGAGAGGGGTGGCGACAGCCCGCAGAAATAGGCATCAGTTTTGGTGGCAGCCAATTTTGGGGTGGGGGGCGTGTGCCCCTCTGTGCCCCCCCTATACATTGCTTATGTGTACCTGTGTTCATGGCAGGGAGAGCGTGTTTGTGTCTGTGTGTCCATGTGCAGAGAGTGAGTGACAGTAGAGTGAGTTCATGCCTGTGTGTGTGTGTGCACGCCTGTGTGTGTGTGCCTGTGTATGTTTGGCCATAGTGGGGGCGGGGGGATGGGGAGCAGGGAGAAGAGGGGCATGTACTCCTCCACCCCCAGCCCAGCAGGGTCCCTCCAGCCTCCCCCACCAGCACCAGGAGGGGAAGGGAGCCCCTCCCTCCCCACAGCCCAACTCCCATGGTGGGAGGAGCCTCCAATTTTGTGTTTGTCCAGGGTCCCAGTACACCTTAATCTGCCTCTAGGACCCACCCAGCCTTGGAGCAGGAAAGTCTCCCAGCCCCAGGCCTGAGGCTCCCAGCCTCAGGCTTGAGGCTGGCCCCCCTAGAGGCAGAAGTGACAGGGAGCTAATTTGCTCCCGGTTGGCATCTGCATGTGTTACTGTGCAGTAACTACTGACAAATAAATTTTCTACTTGCATTGGCAGGTACCAAATTTACTCATGAGTACCATAGTGAAATTTACTGTGCAGTGAGCATGTGCAAGTGGAGATGTGCATGCTTATTGCACAGTAAATTATGCTACTGCTCAGTAAAGCATCTTGTGTAGATGCACCCCGTGATACATATAAATAAATAAAAATGAAATCTAAGGACTAGTAACAGAAGGGTCACCTATGAAGAATCATACTAAACAAATGTTCTGTAATGGAACATAGAATCATAGAGAAGTCAGGCTGGAAGGGACCTCCAGAGGTCATCTAGTTCAACCCCCTTCCTGAGGCAGGATCAATTCTATCCAAGCCATTCTATACAAATCCATAATCTAACCTCTTAGTAAAATTACCATTAACCCTGATACAACACAAGACATAACCTGCCACAGGTAAAGCAAGGGGGACCCTGGAAGTCCTGCTCCTATAAAGGGTTGTTAATAGTTTTAATATATGCTGAAGAGATGCCTAGGTAGAGGGCCATGCGCCCCACCCAGCATGAACACCGCATGTTCCCAGAGGCTGGCAGGTATGGCAAGCTCCTGCAGGTGGTGGCAGCACTGTTGGTGGCAGGAGCCTGGTGATGGCAAGCGGGGAGCTCCCTCAGGCAGCCGCAGCACTGTTGGCGGGGTGATGGTGGTGAGCGCTAACCAGTGGTCGACAACCACCCATAGATGCTGCTGGCAAAGTGACTACTTGATCACGGACTGCCTGCTGATGCCACCAGTGGTATTGGCGGCGAGTGGGGAGTGGCAAGTGGCAAGCACCTGCAGGCGCTGCCGGTAGTATCAGCGGCGGCTTCTGAGCAGGGGTGTGCCATCATGCTCAGGGGGTGCATGTGCATCTGTGTGCACTCCCTATGCATCACCAATGCCCCCTAGAGAGGAAGGCAAAACCTCCCACAATCCATGCCAATCTGATCATGGGATAAAATTCCTTCCTGACTCTAAATGTATCTATCTGAGCAGAAGAGCAAGACCCACTAGCCAGGAACCTCTGGCTTTAAGTCCAGCAGGAGTATTGGCACAGTTAAAATCCCCAGCCTTAGGGATGCTAAAGACAAATCATGCCAAATAAACTTGTCTTCTCTGACAGCGTGACTACTTGAGCTGATGAAGAGAATGCTGTGAATATAGCAGCAAAGCTAGACTTCAGCAGAGCTTTTAACATGGTTCCACATGACCTTCTCAAAAACGAAATAGAGAAATGTACTCTAGACAAAACTGCTATAAGGTGGAGAGAACTGGCTCCATAGCTGCAAGTAAATGGTAATTTTAAATGGATCCATGTCAAAATGGCATGAGGTTTTGAATGGACTCCCACAGGGGTCTGTCCTGGGCCAACGATCTTCAATCAATATATTAATGATTTGGCTGCGGTAATAGAGAGCTTCTTAAGCACATTTGCAGATGACACTAAATTGGGAAGGATTGCAAACATGCTGGAGGATAGGAGCTCAATTCAGAACAATCTTAATGGATTGGAAAGCTGGGCTGCAGCTAAATGGATGAAGTTCAGTGCTGACAAATGCAAGGGGCTACACCTTAGGAAGAATAATCAGAAATATAAATACAAAATTTGTGACATCTGGTTGGATAGCAGCACTACAGAGAAGAATTTAGGAATCTTGGTTAATCACAGAATTGATATGAGTCAGTGTGAAGCTGCACAAAAGGGAAACTCTGTTTCAGGATACGTCAATAGGAGCAGTAGGTGCAAAACACGGGAGGTGATAGTACCCCTTTACTTGGCACTGGTTAGGCCTCATGTAGGGTATTACCTGCATTTTTGGGGTCCACATTCAGAAAAGGATATGGGGAAGTTAGTGAGGGTCCAGAGGCAGGTGGCAAAGATGAAAAAAGGCTTGGACAGCAAGTTATCAGAGAAAAGGTTGAAAAAAATAGGCACGTTCAACTTGTGGACAGATGCTTAAGAGGAGGCATTATAGCTGTCTTCAAATATCTAAAGGGCTACCATAAAGAAGAAGGAGAACATCCAGCATTCTGTATAGAGGATCCAGCCCCTATGGTCAGAGTCAAACCAATTGCAACCTTTGGGGTCAGGAAGGAATTTTGCCCCATGTTCAAATTGGTACAGCAGGGTTTGTCTTCTTTTGTAGCAGGGGGCACAGCCCTCTTCCTTGCATCTCTTGAGTGTGTTTTAGCAACCTTTGAAGCAGTAGGATATTGGCCACTGTGTTCTCCCTGCTTTGTTTCTGACAGGTTAGGGTACTATGTCTTGCAGCTGACTGTGTAGTTCTGTTAATAGGTTAGACAATGAATTTTCATAGGATGCTTTGGATAGTGATGTTTCTGCCTCATGCAAGGGGCTGGATTGGATGACCTTTGGGGGTTCCTTCCAGCCCTGCTTTTTTAGGATTCTATGAAGAGCGCTAATGTCACCCCCTCAAAACAGACGATATACTGGTTCCATCTGTTAGATCCGTAGTAAAGAATTAAGGAAAAAAGTGTTCATTAAGGGGGGTACATCCCTTTGACCAAGGTATATGTCACGGATGGCCCCGCGAGTGGCCGTGAGCTCGCGAGCGCCCCTTTGCCGTGCCAATTAGGGTGGTCTGACACCCTCTACTCGCCCGCCACGTCTTAGATCTTATTGGTTCAGTATGGGAGGCTGCCTACTCGCACCTAACGGCGCCGCAATGGTATCACTACCGCTCCAAAGTGGGGTCCTCTCCCCCAGCCTTATGGGCAAATGCGTGCCTCCAAAACCTCCCCTTTAGCACGCCCCAAGCCTCGCAGCTGTCCCGGGGGACGTTGTCTGGTCCCCTTCCTGTTCTGCGCCCTCTCCGGGCCTCGCCCCCTCTGGGGCCTGTCCCGCGTCCCGCGCTCTCCGCGCCGCACCCTCTCTCCGGGCCTCGCCCTCTCTGGGGCCTGTGTACCGCGCTCTCCGCACCGCGCCCTCTGCGGGCCTCGCCCTCTCTGGGGCCTGTGTACCGCGCTCTCCGCACCGCGCCCTCTCTGGGCCTCGCCCTCTCTGGGGCCTGTGTACCGCGCTCTCCGCACCGCGCCCTCTCTGGGCCTCGCCCTCTCTGGGGCCTGTACCGCGCTCTCCGCGCTTGGGGCTCAGGTGGCCGTAGCCGTGCCTGGCCCCCTTGACCCTTTCCTTGGGTCTTTTCTCATCACCCACCTGGGCAAAGTGCCGTCCTTACGGGCCGGGGTCCAACCCCGTGCTCCGTGCCACTCCGGCACAAACCGTTGTGCCCCCCGGGCACTGTGCCCCTACTGGGCACCCGGAGCCCCCAAACTGCTGGGGAGCCCCGCTGAGGCCTCCTTGCTCCCCTACAGCCTCACCCGGTCCTCCGGTGTAAACTGTAACTCAAAGTCAAGCCCTCTGGCTCCAACCTAAACCGAGGCTCCACACGCGTAACAATACCTCCAAGCCCTGCCAGGGCTCTCAGTCCTACCTGCAGTCAGGGTGATCTTGTTCCCTACATCATCGCAGCCGGTTAGGGTGGCAAGGCTGCGACCACTAACCCAGGCCGCTCAGCTCAGCCGCAGAGCTCCTGCTCCTGCGGCGGCCAGAAGGGAACTGCTCCCTAGGCTTTGGCCTAGCTGTTTATAAGGGCCTGGCCCTGCCCCCTCCTGGCCACATGACCGGCCTGGTTGCCCTAGCAACCCCCATCTGTGTTGCTCCAGGCCTCTCCCCTTCCTGGGGCATCTCCTTAGGAGCGGGGCGCGGGAGTGCCCCGCGACAGTATATAAAGCACTTAAAACTTCACATAGGCTTTATTTTGATTTTTTTTTTAACTGAGTGTGCAACAGTTAAGAGAAACCCAAAGCTAGCCTATCAAGGTTCAGTATTGCTGCTCAATGTTTTATATGGCAAGAACTCAAGTTCTACTAGAAGCTAGAAGTAAGTAAAATAAATGTATATTTAATTATGCCTAACCTCTTTTGCCTTTATTAAGTATATCGGTGTAGTAATAGAACTGAAAAACTGTTCAGGTTGCAAATGAAAGAAGACAATACTTAGTTTCTCCTTCCAAAGGGAGTTTCTTTTTCAGAATTAGAGGAATTCTAAAGGGCCCTTTCCTTGTACAAAAACCTCCTGCTAGCAATGATCGTGGTTAAACAAAAAGCACGTCCAATAGAGCAAACCACTCATGTAACTATCATTTGCAACCCAGGTACTGGAAGCCAGCACAGGCTGCACACTTTGATCTAAATATACCCCAATTAAGGTTGACTGATTATCTGTACTTATAGAGTAGAGGTAGGCAAACTTAACAAAGGTCAATGAGAAGGCTTCAGGTTTATAGAATAATTTAACAAAAGAAATGTCATGGCAATAACACAGACCACCTGCTCCTCCAACCGGTTCACTTTCCCATGGACGTGTCACATTGGAAAGCTTCACACACAAATGAAAAAAGAAGTGAGTAATTTTACTGGCGAGAACAATTCTTCTGCTGCTGGTGAACTGAGATATGTCATGGTGAAAATTGATATAAAGTGATTTTTAAAATCTTTCTGAAGAAGTCAAAGGTCTTGTGACTGATGGTATGGATATTAAGAAAACTGTGTGACAACAATTAACACATCTAACTGGGTAAAATATATGTGGCTTTCTCCATTATCTAAATAGGGATATGTGAAAGAGAAAATCCCTATGGAAAAGTTTCAATAGAATTTAATGGAAAATGATAACCTTACTAGAGGTTATTTTGTAACGAACTATAGGATTTCACGAAGATTTATATCGCTGCTATACCATTTTATACTATTTGAAAGTATAGGGAGAAGGTTTAATTTTCCATTAAATTCTGGATGTCTTCAGAATAATTTCTATGGATCATGATTGGTTTCATCTCTACTGAATTACATAGTCCTTTACAAAAAGGGAAATTTCACTCATCATGAAGAGGAAATCTTAAAAAAACACATTAATTATTGGGCCAAGTGATGGAAGGTTGTATAAAATAAATGGTGGGATGCAGACTGAAGTCTGCAGCTTAAACTAGTTTTCTCTTCCTTGTGAAGGAGTTTGATGTTGGCTACAGTCAGACCACAGACAGACTTGCACTCCAACTGATGGGTCCTCCACACACTGTACTGTGGCTCCAAAGTGCCCCTCCCAAACCCTTTAAACATTTACCGGACTCTTCAAATGGCCCCTTGTTCCACTCTGGTCCCAATGCCCCACATAGCCCCCCTATGCTAAACCCCACCCCATCATGCCCCAAACCCTTCAGATCCCACCATTTCCTTTATACCCCCCAGAGTCTTACCCTGCCCCTCTGAGCACCCTAACCTCACTGCATAGCCCTTATAGCCCTTGGGTCCCCCTCACCCACAACCCCTCTTGCTCTGAAGCCCCATGATACACCATTTCACGCTCAGAGTCCTCACCCCACCTCTCAGACCCTAACCCCACCCATCCCACCCCCATAATGCCCCAGCCCTCTCATTCTATACCTCTCTACCCTACAGGCCTCCCTCCCCTCAAAATCCTCATGGTGCTCCTGATCCCCAATTCAGTCTCTCACAGTCCTTGGGAGCCCTTTTGCTTCAGAACCCCTCCCAAACATTTCCCCGCACTGCCCATGGGACTATGGAGCAGATGGGGGCAGGGCTATAACTGATTCCTCTCTCCTCCATGGCTGGTCCCCATTCCCACATCATGTTCATAGCCAGTCTGTATTGCTCTCCACCCTCAACAAACAGAAACAAACAGTTGGGTTGGAAGAGGACTCACTCCAGCTACTTGCAGTGCCCTTACCTAGGCACTGGGTGGTACTTATAGTGGTACTTATGCTCCTATTTTAGTGGTACTTATGCTCCAAGCCCTCTGGATCTGCCTGGCCTTAAACCACCTTGGTTACAATGCTGGCCAGCCTTCCATGGTGGCTATTATCTTCTGCAATGAATAACACCAACACCTTTCTTCCTCTGACCATTGTGCTGAACAGCTTGGCCTGCCTTCAGCCTTGCCCTTCCCCACCCTATCTCTGATTTGTGGGTGCAAATACCCTCGGAACAGAACTACCCACTACAGGTCCCTAGAGGGTAGCACACATTTACTGGATGTGCTGGGGAGTGAGCAGAGAAACTTTATAAAGTAAGTTACAGAGAAAATAATTGTTGATGAAAGGAAAGCTTGAGTAGTGGAAGATCATGGGTTGGATTAGCCAGAATCAAGTTGATAATAATGAGCCGGGAAGTAAACTATCTCCTTCAGCTCCACCTGAATAGAAATACAGATGCCCATGCAGGGCACTTTATTTTAAAGTTTTGAGTGCAGCAGGAATCAAAAGGTGAGGGGTATACAACTGCACCACCTAACCCCCTCCCCATCCCAGATCTGCCCCCTGCTAATTACACATCGAACAAAAAACAGAGTGCAGAAAGTGAAGCAATAACTAGGATGGCCAAAGCATCATCCAAAGTCCATGGAAATGGTAGATTTTCCATTGACTTTCACCCTAAGAGACAAGTTTTATGATCAGATGTACACATGGAATTCTTTTTGATGTAAATAGAAGTCTTACACAGACATTTGGAGGCATAATTTGCCTGTAAATGGTGTATGGTCTCTCTGTGTATATCCCTGTCTCTCTCTCCATTAACAGTAGACATAATCAGATTTTTCTCTTTTAAAGGAGAAAAATGCAGAAAACAATGGGTTTCCCCTTGTAGGCTGGCAGAGTTCCAGTCTGCAAGGGACTGTGGGGAACAGGAGGAAGGTGATCAGGCAGGGGGCACCACAGCTGGACCCACAAAGGGGGCAGGGGAAGCTCTAATTTTCCGTGATAAAAAACCCCAAAATCAAACACCAAAATGTATAGATATTTAAAGGTTTTTTTTTTATTATTATAGTGATTGAGGCAGTGGTAGGCTTCCAAACTGCTGAAAATTGTAAGTATATCAATTAAATATTGTGTTCAACTGATACCTATATATATATAGTGACGCCTCATTTTAATTGCAAAGAAATGCAGATTTGGGGGTTTTAAGTGATTTTTAAACAGAGAAAACCAGGATCCCTCGTCATAATCATGCTGGGATTGTAAACAGAAAGCTTTTCTCCCTTATTGCAATGTGATTTTTGTCATGAGTTGAGTTGAGCTTCCTGCAAGTTCTCCAAGCTCCAATTAGAACAAGAATTAGTTATAAAATCATTTACTTTTTCTAAATAATAACTGACCTTTTTGGCCAAACCCTGAAATTCCAGTTCAGAGGTGTTGCCACCATGCTTTATGGAAGTCGTGGATTGAGTGCCTCATGCACCTATTCTCTTCTTCAGGCTGGGTTCCATGGTCAAACTAAACCAATAGCATAATAAGTGGCAGAAAACCAGAGCACCAGCTCTGGGAACCCACAAAGAGTGGGAAAAGAACAGTAGCCACAACCATTCCCATTGTAGCTGCCACAGCTACTGCAGCCAGCTGGTCTGGCCCTTGCCACTGCTGCCACCCAGAGCATAGACCCTTGTTTTTACACTTCTGGACTAAACCTCCATTTAGGTACCAGTCTTCCTGTTTTCTGTGCTGATGAAGTTTTAGTGTCTTGTGCCTCCTGGGAGATGTAGTTTTTCTAAAAAGGCCAGCCTATATAGCAGGAACAGCTGGGTCCTAAGTGAATAAATACATAAATAAATACACACTCCCATGAGAAATGGGACTGACTTAGAATGAGTTCACCTTTGAGAAAATTTAGATCTGGATTCTGATCTGAATTTTAGCACCTGGGCCCTTATCTATGTTTGTGACATATGTTAAAAAAACAGGGAAAAGGAAGTCAAGGCTAATACTCATTTCTGTACTTGCTCCTTGCTGCCTAGATTTGCAAGATGTCTCAGATCAGTGCATGGCGTTAAGTGCTATATGTACTGCAATATCTCTGCACCATGGAATTGGTTATGGGTCAAGTGTCAGCTTTAACTTTCAATTCCTTCCATTTATCAGTTTGTGTCACAAGTGAAATGCTACTTAAATGCAGTATATATTTGGTGTGCACGTTAATCTTACTTTACTGAGAAAATGTTCATGATACTCATTTCACTATCAAGATGTAATGCTGTTGATTAAATTACAAATGACACACTACATCAATTCTTATTAGAAATGCTCAGGCAGTAAAGTATGTACATCCATGTGGCTGATATGAAACACCCATCTTGCCCATTTCTCATAACATTCAACCCAGTAATTATCAGCAAAGATTTCAGGCTAAACTTGAGTTAGTCATGCATTTAACTGTCAGTCAAGGAAGTTTTTTTGGCAATGTTTATGTGATATTCCTGGTCAGAGGTTTTAACCCTCCTGTCCCCAGTAAAATATTATAACCATACCTGGATTTTACTGGGAAGGGAGAATCTTCTATCATGCTGTCATTAATTTTTAATCCTGCAATATCAATTCACAGTTCATATGTATGTTATCACTGTGTTTGTTTCCCTACCAAGTACAAATACCCTTAGTGCCCATTAATGAGGGCTGAAAGAATCTCAGTATCTTTCAGGACTGGTCCTTGAGATAAGATAAAATACTTAACTTTTTTCAATTTCTGACACTGGTTGCTATCTCACAGCCTTAACAATGCTGTTGGAATATCACATAGTTATAGAGTAGATACAGAGCATGATACAGAATAGACTACAATATATAATACATCAATGCTGTTAGAATACTATATAGCCAGTTTATATTTAGAGGCAATGAAAAAGTGTTTCATCTCTTTGAAAAACTTTGATTGTTCACTAAAAAAACTCCAACCAAATATCTTTGTCACAAAACTCCACAATTCACTTCTTTGTGAAGAATCTTGACGTTTTCCATAAAAAGTAGAAAAATTCTTTAAAAAAAATTATCAAACTGCAAGCTAAATCTTTCACTGAAAATGTTTTGATGGAAAATTTTCAAGCTACCCTTATTTATTACAAGAGAGGAAGAACCTCTAATACATGTAATATGAAAACTTTATGGTAACCCCTGTAAGTGGATAAACTGAGAAATGTAATGTGTCAGCTCTTGAAACCTGCATCTCAGGTCTTTCAGTTTTATAGTGGTACTTATGCTCCTATTTTTTTAACCAAGTCACAATACTGTGGTAACCAAGCCCTTCCTTAATATAATTCTGCAGCACAGAATAGGGTAAAAGTTTTAAAGCAGTGCTGTGATACCAGAGCTGACAAAATGACACCGATAAAATTTTGACAAAAGTAATATAACCTTTAATAGGAATGCAGTAATGCAGTAAGTAGAAGCTACAAAAGTATTTCATCTCATAAAAATGTGTGCATTTTGGATAAAATCCACCCTTATACAATAGGACAGCTTATTTTATTACTACAACATCTCAGAGGCATAAAGGCAGCTACAGAATCTTGGAGTGGCTTTTTAATAAGGTAACTGTTAGCTGGCTGGCTGGATTGTGGGATTGATATGGAGCTTTTCACTTCCAGGTCACTGGTTTGAATCTGGCCCTGGCTGATACTAACTGAAAGTTGTAACTGTTTGATGGCTGCTCAGTGGCCTTAATGAGTTGAGAGTCTCCATTCTGTTCCCAGTGAACAGGTGTTCATTTCACAAAAATGTGTCAGCATAACTGCAGCCTCAGCAGAGATGCTAAGGACTGACTGGGCACTGAGATTCAATTAGGAGAATGACTCAGTGGCTGCATCCACACATGCAGGGGAATGCATCTGTAGCAGCACAAACAGTAACTATACAAATTTGTGCTGGTAATTTGTGCCTCAGTGCATGCACCTGAACGTGTGCTTTGTTACAGAACAAATTGTGCCGCTTTGGGAAAAAACTGCCATTTCCCAGCTCCTCCTGGCTCTTCAACACAGGTGTATAAATGGGTGGCCTGGTGAGTAGCTGAGGGTTACTTGCCCTCAGGAGCTTCTCAGCCCTAGGGATACTAGCCTCCTGTGCACTGTCCCTGGATGAACTTCCACAGTGTGGCTTCCTGGTCCCAAATGGCCAGGAGGTTGGTCATCTCTTCATGCCTCCAGCAAAGTCCCCAGCGCTTGTCCTGGACAGATTCCTGGATCTGGATCCTCCATTAACCTCACCATGGATGGACAAGGTTCCCACAATAGACTCCGGAGCCTCCTGCTGCTCTATGCTGCCTGCAGCTGAGGCCTGGGTCACTCAGCCTCTGAAACAGTGGCACAGCTGCCCATACGCCGAGCTGTAAGGAAGCCTATAAAGCAGCCCAACTGGCTCTTGGTGCCTGTTTAGACCCACAACAGTCCCTGGGTGCCAGATAGGCTCAGCAGCAGGCATCTGGGAGCCTTACTGCATTTTTGTTTGATCCAGCATGCCATGCTCCAATGGGGGCACAAACAGCAGAAGGATACACTGGCCAGCAGCCAGAGGGTCTTCCTAGAGGACCAAGGCTCTATTTGCTCTCGTGCATGCTACTGTAGCATGCTTTGCCTCACTGTTTTTTGTGCTGGTTATTTTTTTTTGAGTGGGAAATCTTGGTAGCAAATTTTAGCACTGTGCTGAAAATTTGCAGTGCAGCACACATTTGACCATTGATCACGTGCAGCTTGCAGCACCACAAAGTGGTTTGTGGTGGTGCAAACCACATGTGCTTGCAAGTGTGGATGTGGCCAGTGAGGAGTAAAATGTGGCTACAGGATGACTGAGCTAGCTTCTGGAAAAAGTCTAGCTATGACAATATGAAGCTCAGCACAGGAAAATTTGTTCTGCTGCATCTTGGACGGTGAATGTCAAGGGCTATAGGCTGTACAGGAGGGACAGGATAGGAAAGAGAGGTGGGGGCGTGGTGCTCTATATTAAGGAGGAATACACATCCTCGTTAATTAGCAAGGAGTCAGGGGAGGGGCACTCTGAAGTGCTTTGGGTTAGAGTACAAGGCAGTCGAGGGGAAAGGGACTTAACGGTGGGAGTCTACTACAGACCTCCCAACCAGGGAGAAGAGCTTGACCAGGAATTCTTGGGTCAGCTCACAGAGGTAGTGAAGGCTAAGGATGTGGTAGTCATGGGGGACCTGAATTTCCCGGACATCTGCTGGGAAGAACAGTCAGCCAGGTCTGAATGCTCACGTAGGTTCTTGGCCAGAGTGCAGGACCTCCATCTAACCCAGGAGGTGCACAGCCCCACCAGGGGGGACACCTTGTTGGACCTAGTGCTGGCCACAGGTGATGACCTGGTGAGAGGGCTGCAGGTGCTCGACCACCTGGGCAACAGCGATCATCGCCTGCTGGAATTCACCATCCAGTGCAAGGTGGCAAAGTCATGCAGTAAGGCAGCGGCCCTAGATTTTAGGAGGGCAGACTTCAACGAGCTAAGGAGGATAGTTGGAGAAGTGCTGAGGTCCTGGAGGGGAGGGGAACCAGGTGTCCAAGGAGAGTGGCCACTCCTTAAGGAGACGATCCTCCAAGCCCAAAGGAAGGTAATCCCAACGAGGATCAAAGGGAGCAGGAGAGCACACAAGCCTCTGTGGCTCACCAAAAGCATCCAGGAATGTCTCCTTGCTAAAAAGGAGGCTTACACCCAATGGAAAGAAGGGGTCATCACCAGGGAGGACTATTCTGTAGTTGCTCGGGAATGTAGGGGGGTAGTTAGGAAGGCCAAGGCAGAGATGAAACTGGGGCTAGCTTCCCAGATTAAGGACAATAAGAAGTCCTTTTTTAAATACGTAGGGGGTAAAAAGAAGGTCCCGGGTAATGTGGGGCCCTTGCAGGACGCCATGGGAAACTTGGTCGTCACACCAGACTGCAAAGCTAACATGTTTAATGATTTCTTTGCCTCTGTCTTCCTAAGTAAGGACCAGAACAGCCACTTCCCTGCTGGGCCCCCCTCGGGCCCCGGGGGAGGCACACCTGGGCCATGGGTTAGCGAGGATTTAGTTAGGGAGCTTCTGGAGGGGTTGGATGTATTCAAGTCAGCTGGCCCGGATGATCTCCACCCTAGAGTTCTAAAGGAACTGGCCGGGGTCATTGCAAGTCCCCTGGCACAACTTTACGAGCATTCGTAGTGCTCTGGTGAGGTACTGGAGGACTGGAAGAGGGCCACCTCCCTGCTGGGCCCCCCTCGGGCCCCAGGGGAGGCGCACCTAGGCCAAGGGTCAGTGAGGATCTAGTCAGGGAACTTCTGGAGGGACTGGATGTATTTAAATCAGCTAGTCCAGACGATCTCCACCCCAGAGTGCTGAGGGAACTAGCAGAGGTTATTGCGGGACCCCTGGCACGGCTGTATGAGCACTCGTGGTGCTCTGGTGTGGTATCAGAGGACTGGAAGAGGGCCAATGTGGTCCCCATCTTCAAAAAAGGGAGGAAGGAGGACCCGGGAAACTATAGGCCAGTTAGTCTTACCTCGATCCTAGGCAAGCTGTTTGAGAAAATTATGCTGGCACACATCCAGGAGGGGCCAGCAGGGGACTGCATGCTTAGGGGCAACCAACATGGGTTCATCAGTGGCAGGTCCTGTCAGACCAACCTGGTGGCCTTTTACGATCAGATCACCAGATCATTAGATGCAGGGATAGCAGTGGGTATAGTCTTCCTGGACTTCCAGAAGGCTTTTGACACTGTCTCTCACCCCGTTCTCATTAAGAAGCTGGGGGGCTGTGGTGTCGACACCCACACAGTCAAATGGGTCACCAGCTGGCTGGTGGGCCGCACCCAGAGGGTGGTAGTGGATGGGTCCTTCTCAACCTGGAAGGACGTGGGCAGTGGGGTTCCGCAGGGCTTGGTCCTTGGGCCCGCACTGTTCAACATCTTCATCAGTGATTTGGATGAGGGGGTAAAAAGCACCCTGTTCAAATTTGCTGATGACACTAAGATGTGGGGGGACATGGGCACACTGGAAGGATGCAACAGGCTACAATCAGACCTAGACAGGTTACAAAGGTGGGCGGATGAGAATAGGATGGGTTTCAACACAGACAAGTGCAAGGTGATGCACCTCGGGAGGAACAACCGGCACCATACCTACAGGTTAGGGAACTCCCCTCTTGTCAGCACAGAGGCGGAAAGGGATCTGGGGGTCATCATTGACTCCAGGATGAACATGTGCCGGCAGCGTGGGGAGGCAGTTAGGAAGGCCAATTGGACCTTGTCAAGCGTCCACAGATGCATCTTGAGCAGGTCCAAAGAGGTGATCCTCCCCCTCTATGCAGCACTGGTCAGGCCGCAGCTGGAGTATTGCATCCAGTTCTGGGCGCCACACTTCAAGAGGGATGTGGACAGCATGGAGAGGGTCCAGAGGAGGGCCACTCGTATGATCAGGGGACAACAGGGCAGGCCCTATGAGGAGAGGCTACGGGACCTGAACCTGTTCAGCCTCCAAAAGAGAAGGCTGAGGGGGGATCTTGTGGCCTGTTATAAACTAGTCAGGGGGGATCAGCAGGCATTGGGGGAGTCACTGTTCCCCCGAGCACCACCAGGAGTGACCAGGAATAAGAGGGTAGGTTTAGGTTAGATATCAGGAGGCGCTACTTCACAGTCAGGGCGGCTAGGGTCTGGAACCAGCTTCCAAGAGAAGTGGGGTGTTTAAGAGGAGGTTAGATGAACATCTTGCTGGGGTCATTTGACCCCAGTATTCTTTCCTGCCATAGACTAGATGATCTGCTCAGGTCCCTTCCGACCCTAGAAACTATGAAACTATGAAACTATCTAGGCTAGGGACAGACATTACACATAAACCATTTTTAAGTGATCAGAAACTGGTTTAAACCTGTAACAAAACAGATGTTCAGGGAACATAAATCAGTTAAAAATGGCTGAAACCAGTTTGAGATAAACCTGGTTGAAGGTAGTATCACACTTAACTCATTTTTGCTCAGACTGGTTTATTCAATGTCTGTCCCAGATCCCTTGCCTGTTTAAGATAAATCAGACTCCCCCAGCATCCTGGCATGCTCTCTGGGCTGGGCTGGGCTCTGTGCTCCACAGCAGAGCGGGCCTCTCCCTTCTGCTTACTGGCTGCAACTCTGGCAGAGACTGGAGACACAGTAGGGTTTGCCTGGCTTCCCTCTGCCCTACCCCTCCCTTGCTGCTTGCTGCTCAAGCAGGAATCCTCCCATCCTGCCCCCTCCCATCTCCCAGAAAACAGACCCCAACCCCATGGACCTTAGGCATGTGGGGTGTCTGTGTGTATATCTCTCCAATTTCACTGGGAGAGGCAGACAGAATAGTGATCATCTAGGGCTTTTGGGGGCTAATCAACAGGTCAGCTGGTAAACTGTTTAAGAGTTTCAACTAATGGAGAGAGGCTATTGTTTTGCTGTTGGCATGATAAACACTGTTATCAGCCCCCTCCTGGCTTGCTTGCCTGTCAGTTCGCTGTAGCCAGTATAAAGAAGCAGGGAGGGAGATTGAAAAGCTCCAATCATAAACAGATGCATGCACTGCACACCCCTCCTTGCCTCAGAGTGCTAGCAAGGGGCTGGGGTCTGGCAACACTCCTGCTCCTTGAGCAGCCAGCTGAGGATGCCGGAGGGAGCACATATGCCCCCAGTAACCCCCGACCCTTGAGGAGGCAGCAGCAGCAGCGATCTGCAGCTGAGGGACAGCTGCAGCAATGAGGAGGTAAGCCGGCGGAAGGGAGCGAGTGGGGCCAGGTGCTGGCAATCAGGCAGGGGACACTTTCCCCGCCTGACCCTATTTAGCCATGCTGGGAAGGAGCTGTGCTCCTGAGCCGCATGAACAGGGAGTGCAAAGAGGCATGTTCTTTAGGGGCATGCCAGAGTTTGTGCAGGGAGGTGCGTGAGAGGGCACAGGCAGCAGAAGAGCCAACGGTGGCAGCAGCAGCAGCAGCAGCAGTCATCTCCAAGTAAGTGAGTGGGGGTGAGAGCATGGGAGTTGTCATGTGGAGTGCAGCCAGGGCTCCTGCCCCACGGCTGCCTCCTAGCCCAGGGTCTGGTGAGGCTTCCACACAGGTGGGGCCACCTGCCTGTGGGGGCTGCCTGGCTTGGTCCCTGGGGCCAAGGGGGGACATGGAGGTGGGGGCTTCTCTCACCTGTCCCACCTGTGCCAGGATTGCGACACTGGAGGGGCAGGTGAGAGAGCTCCAGGCGGAGGTGAGCAGGCTGTGGGGGATCAGGGCCATAGTGGATGAGATTGATGGGTACTTTCTCTCTCTGCAGGGCCTGTGCCCTCAGGCTGTCACCACCCAGGAGTCTGCAGGAGGTGAATGGTGGACGGTCACCTCCAGGGCCAGGCGGTGTCGCAAGCGGCACGTAGTTGGGTTAACTGTCACCCCAGTACAACTGGGGAACAGGTATGTGGCTCTGGCAATGCTGGAGGAGACTGGGCATGAGGAAGGAGGAAGGGAGGAAGCCACGCTCTCATCCAACAAACTGGCATCCTTACCAACTGAGCATCATCCAGTGACCCAGAGGAAGAGACGGCGGGTCATCGTCATAGCGGACTCCCTCCTCAGAGGAACGGAGGGACCCATTCGCCACATGGACCCCAATGTGAGAAAAGTGTACTGTCTCCCAGGAGCTAAGACTGGGGACGTCACAGGAAAGATCACTGACCTCATCCGGCCTTCCGACTACTATCCTATGGTTCTCATCCATGTGGGAACCAATGATGAGGCCCAGAGTAGTCCAGACCAGATCATGAATGACTACATGGTTCTGGGGGCCAAGCTTAGAGAGTTGGGGGCCCAAGTGGTCTTTTCATCCCTCCTCCCAGTTAGTGGAGGCCGTGAGTGGCAGAGTGCCTGCATCCGTGAGGTGAACTGGTGCCTCTGGAGTTGATGTCTTCATGCCGGATTTGGCTTCCTGGACCACAACCCACACTTCAGAGCAGAGGGTGTCCTGGGGTGTGATGGTCTCCATCTCTCCCCCAAAGGTAAGAGTTTGTTTTCTTACAGGCTAGTTGACCTCCTCCAGCGGGCTTTAAACTAAGTTCATTGGGGTTTGGGGATCCACAGGAGGAAGAGAAAACTCATCCAGGTGTAGGACCTGCCCAGGTAAGAGCTCAGGTATATACCAAGGGAACAGTTGTCTCTCAGGAAGGGGGGTGCCCAGGGTTCTCTCAGGGGGATTAAGGTGTCTCTTCACTAATGCAAGAAGCATGGGGAACAAGCAGGAGGAGCATGCTCTCCTGCTTGCAAGTAGTAAAATCGACCTGGTTGGCCTAGTGGAGACATGGTGGGATGAAACTTTTGACTGGGCAGTAGACATAGAGGGCTATAGGTTGTTTAGAAGACATAGGAAGGGGAAAAAAGGGAGGGGGTTGCGTTCTGTGTTAGGGAACAGAATACCACTTCTACCTTCCAAATGTGACCACAGGAAGGCTTAACTGACACCCTGTGGGTCATACTTCAAGGAGGGTGGGGGAGAGAGATCTGGTGGTAGGGGTTTAAGACAGGCCACCACATCCGGAGGAAGAGCTGGATCTGGAATTTTCCAGGCAGCTTGGGGAGGCCGTGCATGCAAAGGATGTTGTGGTCATGGGTGATATGAATTACCCTGACATCAACTGGGAGGAGCAGTCGGCCAGGTCTAGCCACTCCATGAAGGTTCCTGATGTGCATACAGGACCTACACCTGGTGCAGGAGGTACTCATCCCCACTAGGGGAAATGCCATACTGGATCTGGTGTTAGCTTCTGGGGATGACCTGTTGGGGGAGGTGCTAGTACAAGGGAGGCTAGGGGACAGTGATCATGAAATGATCCAGTTTGCTATTCAGAGAAAGGTGGGGAGGGTAACTAGCACAGTGCAAATGCTTGACTTTAGGAAAGCGAACTTCGATGTGCTCAGGGCAGTAGTCAGGGAGGCACTCGGAGCCCGGGGTGTAGCTAGTATAAGGTCCAGGAAAGGTGATCCTGCCTCAAGGAGGCTATCCTTGAGGCGCAGCAGGATGCAATTCGTCTGCACAGGAAGGTGGGAAAAGGGTCCAAGAAAACGTCATGGCTGAGCGCGGATATCCAGGCTGGCCCGAGGGCAAAGAAAAAAGCGTACTAGCGGTGGAAGCAGGGGGCAGGGAGAAAGAAGGAGAACACCTCCCTGAACCGAGCTTGTAGGGATTTGGTAAAGAAGGCTGAAGCAGCACTAGACCTTAGATTAGCTTTTGGGATTAAGGATAACAAAAAGTCCTTTTTCAAGTATATAGGTACCAAGAAGAAGTCTCGGGGTAACACTGGACCCCTATGAGGTAGGGCAGGGCAGTTGGTGACGGATGCGTGAGAGCAGGCAGAACTCTTCAAAAGTTCTTTGCCTCTGTGTTCCTGTCTGCTGACAATGGGGTGCTCTCGGGTGACAGTGTAGAGAGGCCCAAGAAGGATGCGAATCCCCTGACTGTTAGTTCAGATCTAGTTAAGCATTACCTGGAGGGCTTAGATGTGTCCAAGTTGGCGGGCCTGGATGACCTTCATCCGCGGGTGCTGAGGGAATTGGCTGGTGTCATCGTGGAGCCATTGGCACGGCTGTTTGAGGACTCGTGGTGCTTGGGCCAAGTCCTGAGGACTGGAAAAGGGCCAATGTGGTCCCTATTTTCAAGAAGGGGAGGAAGGAAGAGCCTGGCAACTACAGGCCAGTCAGCCGCACTTCTATCCTGGGGAAGGTCTTTAAAAAAATTATCAAGGGCTACATTTGTGAGACCCCTGCAGGGGAAGTGATGTTGAGGGGTAACCAACACGAGTTTGTGCCAGGCCAATCCTGCCTGACTAATCTGGTTTCTTTCTATGACCAGGTAACAAAGAGCTTAGATATGAAGGAGGAAGTCGATGTCATCTTCTTGGACTTCCAAAAGGCCTTCGACATAGTGTCCCACCCAATTCTGGTGGGCAAGCTGAGGGACTGCAGCATTGACGAATGCACAGTCACATGAGTGGCAAACTGGCTATATGGGCGCACCCAGAGGATCGTGGTGGACGGGTCGATGTCAACCTGGGAGGGTGTGGGCAGTGGAGTCCCCCAGGGCTCGGTCCTTGGGCCGGTGCTGTTCAATATCTTCATTAGCAACCTGGACGAGGATGCAGAGAGCACCCTGTTCAAGTTTGCTGATGACACCAAGCTGTGGGGTAAAGTGAATACACCAGCAGGTAGGGACCGCATCCAGGCAGACCTCGATAGGTTGGAGAAGTGGGCGGATCTGAACAGGATGCAGTTCAACAAGGACAAGTGCAGTGCTGCACCTGGGGAGAGGGAACTAGCATTATGGTTATGGGTTAGGGGCTGACCCTCTCAGCAGCACAGAGGCAGAGAGGGATCTTGGAGTCAGGATTGACTTCAGGATGAATGTGAGTTTCCAATACGATGAAGCAATAGGCAGAGCCAACCGCACCCTACCATGTATCAACAGGGGCATCACTAACAGGTCCAGAGAGGTCTTGCTCCCCCTCTATGCGGTGCTGGTCAGGCCACAGCTGGAGTACTGTGTCCAGTTCTGGGCGCCGCACTTCAAGAGGGACGTGGAGAACCTGGAGAGGGTCCAGGGGAGGGCCACTCGCATGGTTGGGGGCCCCCGTGGCCAGCCCTATGAGGAGAGGCTGAGGGACCTGAATCTCTTCAGTCTCTGCAAGAGGAGACTGAGGGGGGATCTTGTGGCTGCCTGCAACCTTATCAGGGGCCAGCAGCAGGGACTCAGGGAAAGTCTGTTCACCAGGGCCCCCCTTGGAGTCACCAGGAACAACGGCCACAAGCTGAGGGAGGATAGGTTTAGGTTGGATATTAGGAAGAACTACTTCACTAAGGGTGGCCAGAGCCTGGAATAGGCTTCCCAGAGAGGTGGTGCTCTCACCTTCCCTGGAAATCTTCAAGAGGAGACTAGATAGGCACCTGGCTGGGGTCCTATGACCCCTGCCACCCCCCAGTGCTCCTTCCTGCCCATGGCAGGGGGTCGGACTAGATGATCTGTCTAGGTCCCTTCCCACTCATTGATTTTATGATTCTATGAAAAGCCTGGGATGGTGCAGGCAGACCTCCCTAATGAGAGCCTGCCGGGGCCTGGCCATGCCCCCCCTTCTCCCCCCCCCCGCTCAGCATAGTACAATGGAAGGGAGGGCTGCTCTAGTGTTCCTCGTTTCTAGCCTGAGCCACTGCATGAATCTGCCTGAATTTCCTCAGTCCAGAGAGAATGTCTGTCTAGTTACAAACTGGTTCAGCCTGGCCAGGTTAGACCAACTTGCCAAAATTGAATCAATTCAGGTTTTTTGAATGTCTGTCCCTAGCCCTAGACTGCAACTAGTACCCAAAGCAGCATGTGTATTTCTATGCCACCCTACAGTCACAGAAGTGCAGTGCTGTAGGTATACTCATATTGACTGAGAAACTGCATATGCCATCCTTGTGGCTAGAGAGAAAGAGAGAGAAAGTTTCCTTCTGCAAGGCTGTTTGTCCATCACATTCTGAAGGATTTTAAAGAAACAAACAAATACTAAATTGCACTGTTTAAGAGGGTAAGTTTTCCAGCTTTATTCCATGATACAAACTTTTCTTTGTACCATGTGCCACACAAACCTCAGGAGCCCTGGAGCAATCTCACATAAGGAGAATAAATGTTTTCTTCCTATTTATTTGGTAACTGTACTTACTTTCAAACAGAATTTAAAAAATGCATGTGCTATAATATTTAAAACATGACCTAGGAAACTTAAAAACACATTCATTTTTTCCCAAAGAATATACAGCTGCCAGAGAAAAGGAGACATTCAGTAAACTGCATGTCACTATCAGCTATTGATAGCCAGTGATTTGTTCTGAATCCAAAGGCTAAAGCAAACCTCATGCTGCTGTGTGTCAGATGCAATTGGTCCAAAGTCAAAGTTTTACAGCTCAGACAGGGCACACTTTATCCTTCAGGCTGCTACTTAAGATAGCCATGACCCTGAGGAGAACCAGTCAACAAAACAGACAGACAAGAGGATGTGATTTGTATGCATCCCCGGGCCTGCTCAAATCACCTCTGACCTGCAGGTCAGGCTGCAAATGACAGCAGAGTGCATGCACCTGATCAGACAGCACATTCTCATTAGAAAGCCTGGGAAGAGGGGGCAGCAGCACTATGTTTACTCATGGACCAAATGCAATCTGCCCAGGAAATGAGGGGAAAAAAAGATCAATTTTGCTCAACAGAAGGATGTGAGCGACATGTAAGTACGTTATGAAATTTCAAATCAAACTTTGTGTTTTGATGAACTTAGACAGGAGCTCTCCACTTGGCCAAGATACCAAGACGATGGGTTATCAAGCAGGAAGGGGCATTTATTTGTTGTAGAAAGGCAATGCAGAGAGTCTTAACTTGAATGCATAAACCGTACTGAGCCAAAGGAGGATCTGCCATCAAATGCATTCACAGGACCTGATTCTCTGCTCAAACTAGCTGTAACACCAGGGTCACTGTGTTGACTTCAATGCATTCACTGGTCATTTACATCAGTGTGAGGGGAAAACCAGTTCCACATCATCCAGTAGCGATAGACCGAAGTTGCAAAGTTCAGTTATGAAATAAAACTTTTTTCAAGTTTCCGGAGATGTTTAGACCCAGAATTTTCTTTGAGCCATTAGCAAGATCAGTGAATGTACTCATGAAGTTTGACCCCCTAAATTTTGAGGTGCCTATGGCTGTGCTTTAGGTTTAGGTCAATCTGTAGTGCTTTGTGTATCCCTCTGAGAAAGGATATAAATATAGACATATACACATTTCTTTGAATGCTTGTGATAACCTGCATTTGTTTTGACCGAGATTAACCAGTGAATTATATGCTTTTCAAAGAGAACATTTTTCATACATAACAAACACAACTTGATTGGAGCACATGGTAACACCCCTTGATATTAGGTAAATAAAACAGTGGCTAGAAAACTGTAGCTGAGATTCATTGTGATGCACATGCAGTCACTGAAGTGATTTGTACCTCCCCAATTCATGGGCTGCTGGACCTGTTTTGGCCTCTGCAAACTTGGGGCTGCATAAAAGTTGTGACCTCTATTCCTATAGTCCCTAAGAAGTGTGCATCAGCTTGAACTAATCTACCCCAGCCATTCCTCTCTTTGTCCTTCAACTTATTTTTTCCCTCCTCTAGATACTTAGGATCATCTCCACTCTGCACCTGGCCCACTCAGCTGACAGTTGAAGTTGATGTGTGACAGGGAGAATTCACTAGCTCAGCTGGTATGAATTGCCCACAGCATAGAAATAAAATTCCCTCTATATACACACAGGCCACATTCAGGCAAGCAGGGGTGCATGCTTGCTGTGGCACAAATAGTAGCAGCACAAATTTGTGCCACGACTTAGTGCCGCAGTACACACCCTTGCACGTGTGCTTTGTTGAAGGACACATTGTTCGGCTGTGAGCAAACTGAACATACTCAGCTCCTCCTGGCTCCCAGTGTGTTGTTCTGACTGGGCTCCATGTGTTGTGATGGTGGGGAAGGAAGAGGAGGGGTGTCGCTGCTGGGGCACAGGGTATGTGCCCTAGTCAACTGGCTGCTCCCTTGTCTCTGTGTTTGTTTCAGCACATGTTATTTTGGTGTGTTTTGCACTACTTTTTTCCCCCGGGGTTTTTTTGCTACTGGGAAATTCTGGTAGTAAATGTTGTCCTCTGTGCTACAAATTAGCAGCACTGCACATGATTTAACATGCAGTGCATGTGGTTTGTAATGCCACAAAGAGGTTTGTGATACCACAAACTACATGTGCCATGGAGTGAGAAATTTAGGTAGGGGTTATTGGAAAAAATGCATATTCCAACACATGGAATGCTATGTGTTGGAATTTCTTCCTTGTACTCTTCCTTGTGAAACTAGCACTCACTAATCTGTTTTTAGCTTTGTGTTCCCAAAGGACCCTCTTTATAATGACAAGTGGATGAGTATAGGTCCATTTGATTGATCAACTTAGTGTGAGGTTGTGTTCATGGCTATGAAATCACTCAAATGGTTTAAGAGACTCTAGATCTAGCATTTTGCTTGGTTTCATCTCATAGAGATAGGGTTCAAACTATGAAATTCAGAACCTGATTTAATTTCTAAAAGATGTGAATATGTATGTCTGGTTTGGAGCAGATCAGTACATGCAAAGAAGCTCAACACTGCACTGAACCAAAATTGCATGTGTTAAGTTTCCACTTACTTCCCAGAATTGCCTCACCAGACATCAAGAGAGCAGCAGCAAGCAAAATTGAAAGTCATCCGGGAGATCAAAGATGGGAGACTATATGGCCACATTGTAGCTCCTAAAAAACTAAAATTGTGGAAAAGGTTCTTGTTACAATGTATCAATTAGATGAAACACTAACAGCCACCTGAGTAAACATGTGGGAATCATGACCACAGATGAGGGAGGAGGAATTTAGGATGAATGTTAGAACTGCCAAACACCTACCTGCAGGCACAGAGTGTCATTGGCCAAGAAGGAAAAACTTCTGAACGCCTCCAGAGAGGGGGTTGGTAAGATGAAAATTAACATTGAGCTGTGGGGATACTTCTAATGATGTAAACACCATGTGCAAATTCATAGATTCATAGATTGTAAAGCCGGAAGGGACCTTGGAAGATCACCGGGTCCAGCCTCCTGCACCAGTCAGGAAAGATAACTGGGGGTCAGATGACCCCAGCAAGGTGACTCTCTAGTCTCCTCTTGAAGGCTTCCAGGGTAGGTGATTGGACCACCTCTGGAGGGAGCTTATTCCACAGTCTGGACACCCTGACTGTGAAGAAGTTTTTCCTAATGTTACGCCTGAATTGTTCTTCCAGAAGTTTGTGGCCGTTACTCTTAGTTGCTCAGCAAGCCTTTGATGTACTCCCCTGGTGTAGGGGTAAGCTGCTACCAGGTCCCTTCTCAGCTTCCTTTTCTTCATGCTGAAGAGTCCCAGGTCCCTCAACCGTTCCTCGTATGGCTTGCTGTGTAACACTCTGATCATACGGATGGCTCTTCTTTGGACTCTTTCAAGCTTGTCTATGTCCTTGTTAAAGTGTGGTGCCCAGGACACTACATGTGTGGAAGAATGTAGAGGAAACTTTTAGACTAGAGAACACCTATTGGCCAGCCACATTTGGCAGAACCAGGCACCATCTAAGACTTTACTAAGGCAGCAGATTGAGCTTGATTTTGGATACGAATGTGAACATGGTGACTGGACACAAGAAGATCAGAAATGAGTGGTTATAGGTATGTATTTTTCAAATTACGTAGGTAACTATCTTATCACAGAGGATTTAGATACCAGACTTCCTGAGAAGGGAGGGGAGGTTTTCTGAGAGGTGCTTACATATTACATCAATAGGCATCATAACAGAGCAAGTGAGTTCAGTAAATTCATTTAAATATTCCTCAAAGTTTGAGAGGATCTGGAGCAACACTCAAGCAAGGTCCTATTTCTGCTATCTATAATTAGGCTACTGTAGATAACCATAAAATGCAATCCACCAGGGCTTCATTTGGAGATAGGTAGCTATCCTTTTTCACAAAGCAGAGCAGTTTTGATACAGAAAAGCTTTTTCCTGCAGTCAGAAGAACCGTGTTTAATTGTAGTCTGCATAGGGGTAAAAGAGTACAAAATGGAGTTAATATTGCACCTACTCCACTCTTACCATTTCAAATCAAAAGCACAGTATGGACAGATATATGCGCTGTGTCCTAACATGGGATTTAGTTATACTTGAATTACATGTGCTGGGTTTTTTTTTCATAGTTTCATAGTTTCTAGGGTCGGAAGGGACCTGAGCAGATCATCTAGTCCGACCCCCTGCCATGGCAGGAAAGAATACTGGGGTCAAATGACCCCAGCTAGATGTTCATCTAACCTCCTCTTAAACACCCCCAGGGTAGGAGCCTGCACCACTTCTCTTGGAAGCTGGTTCCAGACCCTAGCCGCCCTGACCATGAAGTAGCGCCTCCTGATATCTAACCTAAACCTACCCTCTGCCAGCTTGTGACCGTTATTCCTGGTCACTCCAGGAATTTGGCTGGAATGAATTTCCGTATCTCAGGATGATGCAGATATAGGCCTCATATAACAAAGTAAGGTTCCTCGTATAGTATACAAAAGAAAAAAGTCTTTTTTCAAGGTGGGGCGGCAGCATCCTGAATTCCTAGTAGAAGTAGTTGCAAGGTAAAACACTTGAGAGAGGGATAAAATAGAATTTGTTCCTAGAATATAATGTAGAGTGTTTGCAGAACCCCACGTGGCCCAGATGGGACTAGGAAACAAATTCATTTAGCAAGAGACCCTCCTCCTTGTTCATCTTTGTTGTGGCTTCCACTAAATCCAGGGTTGCCACAGACAAAGTTCTCCTTGTAAGCTACATACTGCTAATACAAACACACGGGAAGTACAAGGAACTACAACTAAGTCTAGGAATACTTTGACTATATATATATTTAGGATCAGACCATGTATAAGTACACTTGTTTGTTGATTAGTACTGGTAGAAGAGGTTTAACAAGCTTAGTACAGTACATGTATGGCTACATGCATTCTGACATTTTGCATACATTGCAATGACATCTAAGTCTAAAGTATTTTATTTGAGTTGATAGAAAATCTGTGGCTCAATGCTGTGATTTTATCTTTAATGGATTCTAGTTATAATTCAGTTGCAATTGGACTGTTTCTCTTCACCCCCAGCAGCAACAAAATTAGGCAAACAACATCATAATTAATGAGTTTAGTACTGCTACAACCTTTACAATGGATTGGGAATAGATTATAGAGAGTAAATCAAAGCAATGTGATAGCTTTTTTTTAAAGTTTCAGTAACAATTGCAACTTGAGGGATTTCTGGTCTTATGGACTGCTGAGCTTTCCAAGTTTGTCTGACAAACCCATCAATTCATATGTAAATAAAATATATCATATCCTATAAGAAAAGAGCAGTTGATAAAGAGGATCTAGTGCTGTGGGTCTTTATAATCAGGAGTGGGAAGAATTTCTTTGTGTCACTACAAAATGTTACTCTGTCTATGAAAGGAAGGAGACAGAAGGCTAGTTCTATGTAAAAGCCTGACTGCATGTGACTGACCCAGCAGGAGAAATGCTGGTTCTCTTTCTTGGGCTCCTTCTGTTGCAAGACACAGATCCTAAATACATGCAGGGTGTCTCTGCCTCTTCTTCTGAGGGCATTCTGGCTCAGTGATAAGGAAATTTTTTTTTTAAAAAAGGGAAATTACTAAATTAAAAATATAAATCACAAGCTGCTTGTGTAGAACTTGAATGTTATGCTAAACCCGAACTAAAGCAAGCAAGATTATTTTTGGGGCATTTATGATTTTAGATGAAAATATGCATTCATATATTACATGGAAATATTACGTTTCCCCCACCACTTTTTCGTAGGAAGAGTCTTTATTTAAAACTGTTTGGTTTCATCTGAAATGTGTTTTTATTTCAGGGTGAGAGAATGTAGAATGGCTTGAGAAAAACTACAGTCCTTCCAAGTTGGACTGAATCTCAAAGCGTTTTTCCCCTTAGGATTTTATGGAATGTTACCTCACTTTATGACAGTTCACATCACAGCTTAAATGCTGAACATTTCTGTAAGTGAGGCAATGCACTGTGAAATGTCAGGCAAACGATAAAATCGATAATCTGCAAGTTACCAAAGAGAAATGAAGCTCATGGATGTCAGTGGGTTTTGGGTCAAAGGCAGATGCTCTGGAATTATGATGGCCAAGCACTTTCAGCTTGCGTATTTTTTATTTAAGTTTCACACCCAGGCAGAACTGAGAAATGACCTTTTTCACAGTAACTGTTAAGGTCAATATATATATTTCCTCCATTTTTATTCTTTTAACAACCACTGAAAAATCTAAAAATGATGTGTTTTTTTCACATTGTCTTCTTCCTTTACCCTCATTGTATTCTCTGCAACAGTTCTAAGTTTTTGTCTTAATAAGCAGCATAAAGCTGTAGGAAAGTAAAATATGATACTTTTGCACCCAGACCTGCTGCTGCCTTCAAGTGATTCCACATTTATGACATAAGTAGTAGGTAATGTCAATTTTTATGTAGTAAAACCAGGACTTTTGCCCAAAACAAAAAATAGCCTCTGGTTTGGTATCAGTTTTCTTGAAAGAACTGAAAATAGAATTCTGCTGTTAAAAATGCAGTCATTATTTAAAAAAAAAAAATTAATGAAAGTTTCTAGCTAAAAATGATGTTTTTAAAAGAAAGCCTATAAGTTTTTATAAGTTTTTTCCCCAGTTTTCAGATTCAGTAGTTAATTAAAAAATCAGAACATTTCATGAGAAAAAACTCTTTAAAATATTTCCTAGGAAAATGTTTTTTTAATCAGCTCTATCACCTTAAATCACAAGGTCCAGGATATAAATGTGACAAGTACTTTTTGTAATCCCAGCATACAAATAAACACACAGAGACAATGGACTTAATTTTGCAAGAATTAAAATTATTGCGCAGCCAATAAATTAAAGTTAAGTCTTAATACTGGCACTTGCATTTTATTTAAAAAAAAGAGACTTGTTAAAAGTGTTCTTGGAGAGCTTGTGGGGAAAAACACAACACAACTCTCCTGTGAGTATATGGTTTTAAACATCTCCAGATATGCTGACAGGCTAAACAAATTTAACATGGGAAACAAAAAGTGCTTAAGTTGCAAAGGACCAATAAATAAGATTTCATAAGCCTGAAATAAAAAATGCACTGGCTAAAATACAAAAAAAAACAACAAAAAAACCCCCCACAACAAAAAACCAAAACAAAACCAAACAAAAAAAATCACAATGCTGCCCTACAAGGAAATGCAGGGATATGGTAGTCAGGCTAAGAGGTCAGTGGCTAAAAGCTATATAGGTAGTGATAGAGATAATTATTGCTAATGCTCTTGGCTGAAGAGGGAGGAAAAAAAACTACAAAAGCTTTTCAGGTGTATCAGGCTGCTCCTTTCACCTATTCCATTGGTTCAGTATTATTTTATTAACAGAAGAGGCTTCTTGCTTTCTAAATACCATACCTGCAGTAACTGCTTATGCTCTGGGAATCATTCAGTTCACTGGTAAATACAACCCCATACACATCAAAAGTTTCCACTTTCTCTAACCCCTTTTTACGCATGGGTCCCTCCCCTCTCCCCAGGCGTCTTGCAGCTATCTGGGGAATCTTTCACTTTTTGTCCTTTCTCGACCCTTCTGGACCACTTTCTATGTTCTTATTCACACCATCTGCTCACAAGGCAGGGAAAACTCCTGCTCCCAAAACAACAGGCAATCTTGGCAGTTAGCTGCTTTTGTAACTTACCTTTTCAATCGCCGACAATGCAAACCTACAGATTCACGATCACAATGCAAATTGGGATTTTGGTGTAAATATCGTTTGGAATCGATACGTCTCTGGCAGCAGCCTCCCCCTTTTTCTGGAGAGTGGTACAATCTCCCTGTTTCTGACAGAAGTCTTTCTAAAGATCTGCTCAAGCCTCACTAAGCAGCTGTGAGTTAGGTCATTTTCCCAGGAGTTTTACATGTGGAAAACTGGGCATTAGGAAGGCCTCAAAAAGGACACCATCTGGCCCTAGTGAAAAAAAGGATCATGACACTTTCTGTGGTACCAACAGGCCCTGATGAACCATAAAGGAATTCAGGCCTAGACTGTGATCCAATGGTGACTAGCTCAACAATCACCTCAATGACAGACAATTCCATTCATCTTTGCAGCTATCTCATTGCACAATGGACTTTTGTGCCATGCTGTTTACCGAAGGCGTAGTAAAATCCATTTTGATTTTTGTGCTTGGTTTCAGTGCCTGTACTCTTTACTGGAACATGTAACACATTGGGAGAGATAACAACAGAAAGAGCACAGGGGTTTTTCAGCCCCTCAAATTTCTTTTGCTGCACGCGGAACAGAAGGAGAAAATGCGAGGCTCTGTAGTGGAGAGAAGAGAGTTCCTTGCTGGGAATGAAACCCTCCCCTCACTTGATTTAGATGTTTAGGCAGAGGTAAACTTTACCTAGTATATTACTGGAAGTAGACATTTAATTAAGGTGGATCAGTAGTTCCCGTTTTTATGTGCACTTTTGTAGAAAAGAAATAGATTCATTTATTCTCTAACATGATTACAAGTTTTCTCTGATTCCAATGCAAAAATGGGTTCATTTAGAACGTGGCTGCTAATGGTGCTTCTGTTTAATGACGGCATATTTCATTCTTAGCCAAAATATAAAAATACTACTTCGTGTACTGATTCTGACTTCTCAGCAACTTCTATTTAATACCAGGCATCTTTCATATCTTATACACACATGCAGAGCAGTTCAGGGTCCACAAACAGAGCTGGGGCACCACCTCAAACACTTTGTTCATTTTATTCTCACCTTCCTCCTCCCTCTCCCCTGCCCATGAAAACTTCCACCTCACTCCAAAAAGATAGCCTGGGAAAATAAGTAGACCTTGTAGTGTGGCCTGAAAGTCAACAAATTGACCCTGAAAGGGTAGAGAGCACTGAGTTCCCGAGTTAATGACCCTTCACCGAAAACAACCTGCTGTCTGCCCCCTCCAGCTTAAACCTGGGGCTGTTAGCGCTTCCACTGATTGCAACTACTACAGCACCTCCTACGAGTAGAACGGTGATCTCCATGTTAACCAGCACCTTGAACCAGCTCAGTTTTCCAGGGTCAAACCCAACAGCTTCACTAAGAAACTAAATTGAAGTTGAGGCAGTCTGGAACATAGCTGCAATGGACTACCTGGCTAGCTGTTAAGTTAATCAGTTCTTTCTTTAGAAGTAATACAAATAGTATCACCGGCTATGACTGGCACTTTGAGCCTGCTCTTAAGTCAATGGCAAAAACTATTGTTGATTTCAATGGGAACAGGATCAGGTTTTAAAGAGCCATTTAAGTAGTAAGGGATTTACGCCAAGTGGGGATCCGTCCCTTTGTCTTCAAAGTCTTGCATTTCAAATTATTCCTAAAGGAAATTATTGTGTTCAACTAGTTGCTCATAAAGGCCATAACAGAGTTCTGAGAACCACTGAGCCTAGAGATTGATATACATTTAAGAAGAGTCTCAAAGAGTTTACAGCATAAATCAAGAAGGCAGATGAAAGGCAAGAAAACAGGAGCCTCCATTTTATAGATGAACACAAGCACAGAGAGATTGATTTGGCCAAGGTCACATGGAAAGTTGGTGGCAGAGCCAGAAAATGAACCCAGACTTCCTGAGTACCAGTTAAGTATCTTAGTCACAAGACCAACCTTCACTATCAATAGACAATCATTAGGAGACGGACTTTCCTGTGATTATTCTACTACCTTTCCCCAACATAGTATTGATTTGAAAGTCACTCAAATTCTTAATTAATGTATCCCAAATCTTGAAAACCTTTAGTTAGTATTTTGAAGTATATCATCTGACTTTTCTTTGTGAAGAAACAAAAAAAAAAAGATGCCATGTTCGCAGGTAAGTTTTTCACTGCAAATATTTTATACACGTACAGTCCTAATATTGGCCAGTCTAGTATTCTAGCTTCATTTTTTCAACTTTTTGTGGCTACAACTTCAGCATATGTGCTGAGGACCCTTCTTTAGCAGCTCTTATTCTAACAGAAAAAGCCAGTGACACATTTACGCATCATGAACAGCAAAGAAAAAAAATGTGCACATCATGATCCTCTAAGTAAAATATTGAGATTTCCATAGAGAAGCCAGGCAACTTAGCAGTGGGCATAATGTCAATATATAAGGATGATAATAACAATACAGAAGCAGATTTTGTTCAAGTTGTGCAATATATACACACTACCCAAACCCTTAGCTCTTTAAAACCTTAATTAGTAATTACTAATTATTCTAATTTAGTAGTAATGGGCCCAATCCTGCAAGGTTGTGAAACTGAGAGCTGAGAGTGGTCTTAATTAAAGGTTGAGTCCTTAAATTCCATTGACACTAAGTTCAAAGTGTCGACACCGTTTCTTATATCGGATTTTCATTTTGTCTCTGGCACTGCTACTGATAGCCTCTGTAGCTGTGTGGCTTGTGTTTTTTCTCTGCTAACGAGGTACGATTAACATAACTTGACCAAGAAAAGTCATAAACTAGCAATATGAATGAGAGAAAAACCCCCAACAAAAACAAAAATGTGCGTGTTGTGTGTGAGAGAGAGAGTGCACGTGTTTTGAAAGGAAGGTCTAAAAACAAGGTCTCTTGCAGCGAGTAGCTACTTGCTGAAGTGTTTGCACAATTATACACACAGTTATTTATCCTATTATGAGCTACAACCTTTCAGAGGTTGCTTCTAACTGCTTAAATTAAAAAACTGCCAATGACACTGTGAGGCAAGAACAAGCAGCAACAGCCATTGGTATCAGTGTACAATAATCATAGTGGAGAGCAGTGCACAGTGAACCCCCACAGCACAGACCTGGGTTTTCAAAGGGCAAGGAATGCTGATACATGGGAAAGGCCTTTGAAGTCTACAAAGAGCTTGCACAAAAACAGAGGGAGAAGCGGGAGGAGGAGATCAGGACACCTTGGTTTATGCTCAGAGCTACTAACACAAAAGATACTTATCTAGTCAACTGGCAACTGTTTCAAACATAAAAACAAGACCAGGACCTTATCATGCAAATAGTTAAACATTTTATAATCTGGGGTACACACTTACTTTTTGTTCAGAGATTCCAGCTTGCTCTAATGAAAAATGTCAGGCTCTTTTAATAAAGGAACAATTTGAAAACTTGATATATCACAAAACCATTAATTTCAGCTATTATCTATTTGACACTTTTCATAGCAACGATTTCACTATGTAACATGCTTCCCAAGGATTAAAATGATTTTAAAGGATTAAAATGTTAATTAAAAATATAATAGAAATATCAATCGCTACCAGGACCAACATAAGTATTTGTCTCTCTAACTGTATAATCATGCTGCTGTCGTTTCTCCTTGCTCTTTACAGTTTGGCGCTGTAGTTCATAAGGAGGTAAATGACAGATCTAGGAGCTATTCTGTCCTTTAACTATTTAACAATGCATCTGTTTACACTTCACAAAAGCAGTGTTATGTCCTTGAAAATTCTAAAGGTCATTGTTAATGGGATCAATTTTTTTTGTGCCAACTGTGTCTTTCTTAGCTTGTAAGAACACTATTCCCGGAGAGGGTTTTGAAGGGGTGGGAGGAGGAAGGTCCAGCAAATTCCATGTGACCAGTTCAGCTGCAATAATCTCTTTTCTCCTTCTGGTCCAAGCTACACATGAGAGCACTCTAGTGTCTTTCATCATTATTTGTCACCCTTTTGTGTTGAGCAACTTATATCCACAGCCATTCCAGCAATTAAAATAAAAAAGGACCAGACATTATTCACACTGAATAGCTCTGAAACCAATGACATCAAGTACCAACCAACCCATTGAAGACTGGGTACCTGATACCACTGAAGCTCTATAAGTATTTTATGAAAAACAAATAAATTGTTACATGTAGAGTTCAGAGACTGATTAGAAAAGATAAAATCTCAGCAGTGATTTGTCTTACAACATGTTGCTGTTAGTAATGAGAGGAGGAGAGCAGGGAGGGGAGGGGATGAAGGACAATGGCTCTGTTACTGTAGGTTTAACTTGAAAAGACTGACAACTTCAAAGTTCATTTATTTGTGGAGGCATCTAAATGAACCTCATAGCTGTACCAGTAATCATTCCCCACAAATGCTACCTCCTAGGAAACCCTGCTTGATGATCATCCACACTCAAGGAAAGCTAAGTAAATGTTTTCTAAGCCCTATGTCAAAAATCCTAAGACTATTTAAAATATAAAAAACAAGTTTTTCTCTCTGTGCATCCAATCCTGTCCTCCACACACAACCAAGCAAAACATGTTGTCTATATGCATCAAGAATTTTAAATAAATTCTAAAATGGTTCTTGATATGTAATAGAAATGTGGATATGAATGCTGTGTAATTCTCTCTTTGCTTTACATCTGAAAAAGTAACTGCCTTTTGTCTAGGTGCAGATCCAAGGGGCTGCATTGGTGCAGCTGCACCCAGTCCTTGATTCCTGCTCTGCCCAAACTGTAAAACTAACTGCCTATCAGTGGCCACAGCATTTCTGTTCAGGCAGCAGCGAGTGTCAGTTGAATTAATGGTTCATTAAAATCTACCTGATACCTTCTAAACTCTTCATTCCACAGGTGTAATGACCCTTTCTCCTTTTTAATATTCTTGATGTTCCACTAATCAAGTGAGCAATTCTTCTGCAGTTCTGCTGTCTGTTAGCTGCTCCTGGTAATTTAGCTCTTTACGGCCCTGCAGACTGGTTTTAGCTTGTTTATTATATTTGTTTCTGCTTTGATGTTAAACTGAATAATACTATCCTAGACCCCTAGTGTATTAGTAAAGCTTCTAGTTTCTTTTTACTGGAAGAAAAAATCTGTGCTGTGTTATATTATGTGCTGCGCCCCATTTCAGGAGGCATGTGGACAACATTGAAAGGGTCCAGAGGAGAGCCACCCACATGATCCAGGGACTACAGGGCAGACCCTACATTGAAAGACTGTGGGACCTAAACTTGTTTAGCCTTCACAAGAGAAGGCTGAGGGGGGACCTGGTGACTGTCTATAAACTCACTAGGGGGGACCAGAAAGGTTTAGGGGAGACACTGTTTTCCCTAGCATCCCCTGGTATGACAAGGAACAATGGACACAAGTTATTAGAGAGTAGATTTAGATTAGACACCCGCAAGAACTACTTCACAGTTAGGGTGGCTAGGAGCTGGAACCAACTTCCTAGGGAAGTGATGCTGGCTCCTACCCTGGGGGTCTTTAAGAAGAGGCTTGATGACTACCTGGCTAGACTCATTTGAGTCCAGTTTTTTCTCCCACCCAGGCGGGGGGTTGGACTTGAAGATCTACAAGGTCCCTTCCGACCCGACTTCTATGATTCTATGATATGGGTTGATGGGTACCATCTGCACCCTCCCACACACCTTTTCAAAATCCTAGACCCACCTATGCTTTAGTCTCAAACTGGATTCCCTAAAATCAAGGTACCAAATATCGCAAATCGTTTCTGAAAATCATTGGACTCTGATTCTACATCCCCAGCCCCCCAAGATTACAAAATTGATTGGATTTCCATGTTCTACATAGTTGTAGATTGTTTTAATGTTAAAATAAAAAATAAGTATTTATTTTACATTTATTTATATTTTTCATATCACAATGCATCTGGATCACCATATTAAGCTGGGCCTAATGATACAAAATGTATCAATGTCACTCTGGCAACAGGAGGAAGTGAAGGGAAGATAAATTTTGAGAGAGCCAGATGATCATCTACTGTGATATTCTGCATAATGTCAGCTGAAGAATTTCCCTTAGTAACTCCAGCATCAAGGCCATAATGACTCCATCAACTTTAATAGTATGAGAATTACATGCCCAATTTTCATTTAAAGATGTCAAGTGATAGAGAATCCAGCACATCCCCACATAACTGTTCAATAGTTATTTGCTCTTATTGCTTTTTTGTTTTTTAAAGTCCCTTATTTCTACCGTGAATTTTTTAGGTTTTTTGTTAAAACCGTGCTAGGTCTTCATTAGATGAATACATCCTCTACTATGATAAATCTTTTTCCCAAATAGATTTTTACAAGGTACAATTGCATCCTCCTTAACGTTCTCTTGGACAAACTAAATAAATTGATTTTCTTTAGTTCCTTAATATAATGCAGGTTTTCACAATCTCAGAAGTATTTTTATGGACACTTTCCAATTTTTTGAAGTGCAAATACTAGAACTGAAACTATTAACAAAATATGGTGTCCAGTAATCATAGCATAGAAAAATGGGTTAGAAGGAACCTCAGGAACTCATCTAGTACAGTCATCTATGAAAGGCAGGATAATTTCTATTTAAACCAGACAAATGTTTGTTTAACCTGTACCTAAAAAAGCCTAATGAAGAGATGCCACAACCTTTCTAGGTGTTTTACCACTCCCATAGTCAGAAAATTATTTCTCACAACTAATCTAAATGTCCCTTGCTGCACTTTTAAGCATAAAATTAAGCTCTCCCCTGGTAGATATAGAGAGCAACTGATTGTCATTCTTTTTATAATAACCTTTTTGGAATTTGAAGACTGTTATCAAATCCCTCTCACTTTTCTTTTTATTATAGTAAGCTATTTCAATTCTTTCATCCTTTCTTCATATATCATACTCTTTAGTCTTTTAATTCATAATTTTTGTTGTTTTCTTTTGACCTTGCAGTTTTGGCTGTATCCACACATGCAGGGGGCATGTGCTTGTAGTGGCACATGTAACCTGGGTGGTACTCCAAGAGGTACCCCCTCTCCAACTGAAGGCATCAGAGCAGTGCACAAGTGCTGTGTAGGGTGTAGGGACCCTCCTTCCCCAATAGAGCAGAGCCAGATCACCAATTGGGACTTAACCATATACCTTTTAATGAGAAAACAGTACTGGGAACATAACATGTATAAACCAGGGAGTATAGGGGACACTACAATGCCCAGAGGGGGCAGGATTCAATAAAGGTTACGCATTTATATTTATAGACATATTCATCCAGTTGACAAAAGACAGATTTAACAGAATATAAAACACAAACAGCACAACAAACAATACTGGTTGGTGAAATATAAAACACACAAAATACAAAGTGTCAAATGACAAGAAATATGGGACCTAGGAACCTGGAGGGGGGAAAGAGGGAAAACACAATGACCCCCTTCCACTGCAGCAAGAATTTTTCCTTCTCCCTTCACTCACCCCAGCAAGGCTTGAACACAGATGTCCGACATAGTAAGCAGCACCTCTACCATACAGCCACCAGCACTGGTACTACCCTGTGCTGCTAGGAGGGCTTTGACCTCTCAGCAGCCTCTGCCTCACGTTGAGCTTCCTGGCCTCTTGCTGGAGGAGCTGAAAGCAGAGCTGGGAACCTCTCAGGTTGCTGCTCAGCTTCTTGCTGGAGCGGAGGAACCTCCCCTGCTGGCTGCAGCCTCGTAGGGGATCCTGGAGCCCAGCGGGGAGCCTGTCCTGCTAGCTCCATGCCACGCTGCTGAGGGTCCAAATGCTGCCTGCAGGTCCCACTCCTTCTGGGTCTTCTGGGGCAACTGCTTCAGCCCTGCTGGCCTAGCTCTTTGTAACTCCTTCCTCGTGGTCCCTCGCTGGTCTCCTCTGCATCAGCTGCGCTGCCCCTTTTATCCCCCTCAGGGTGACCCAAGGGCCCAATCAGAAGACATGGAGGGTGAGTCTCTGGGGCCTGATTGGTGAGGAAAGGGAATCCCAAGCCCTTCGATCATCTTTTACCCTTTCAAAATCCCTGGGCCAAATCATTACCAGACAGCCTGTCACACATAAATAGCAGTGGCACAAATTTGTGCTGGGGATTTGTGCCTTAGTGCATGCGCCTGAACACGCACTTTGTTGCGAGACCAAGGGACAAATTGTGCCGCTTTGGGAAAACCGCCCTTGCTAAGCTCCTCCTGGCTTTTCACCCAGGAGGAGCCGGAGGCTGGGGCCAGCACCTTGGTGCCCCATCACAGATCAGGATCTTGGTGTTTAAGCAAGTGCACAATGAGAAACATCTACCCAAAAAAAGCACATTTTAAGTCATGTGAGTTCTTTAATCTAGGATTATTGGGCTTTCTCCAGCTTTGACTGCTGCAAAGAAAAACAGGTTCTTTATCCCAGTAGGTGAGCTAGACAGACTCCAAATTTTCTTTCCAGGCAAGATTGGCCTCCTTGAAGTTAACAGAGATGGTCTCAGTCTTATGAAAGCCTGGACGATACTCCTTTAGCTTAGTTATCAGCAGCATAAAACAAGGCAAGAAAACCAAGATAGAAAACACCATTGACCTTTCAACTACTTACCCTGAAATGCCTCCAGGCCTCTGTTTGTCCCAATGCACACTTTTTCTCATGCTTTGCACTGCTTTTTTCCAGCGCTTTTTTTTTTTTGCTACTGGGAAATCTTGGTAGCAAATTTTGACCCAGTGCTGCAAACTAGCAATGCATCACACATTTTAACATTTAACATGTGTGGTTTGTGGCACCACAAAGAGATATGTGGTGCCACAAACTGCCTGTGCCTTCATGTGTAGATGCGGACATGGGGTGCGTACAGATGTGAAAAAAATAAAACCTAGGCCTTGACTTTCAGCTCAGTGTGCCCCCGTTGAGCTGATGACTTAACCACGATCCACAAAAATTGTACCTCCTGTCATGCCCCATGTGCATGGCAAATGGTGGAATTGCAGAATCCAGAATCAGATCCCATCACATCTTTTTGCTAGCACGGGGAACCTAGGATCACCATCCTGGGCTCCTTTTGTACCTGCAAGTAGCAAGCTCCCACACACAAGTAGGGAAAAGGGGAAAGATTACAATGTTTTGTATCTTACAACCACATGAATTGATGATAAGGTCCAGAACAAAGTGGTAGAAGCACCGATTGAAAGTCTATGGGTTCAGATAAAAGAGGAAAAAGTAGCAAGGGTAATGTCTTGGTAGGTGTCTACTACAGACCACCGATCAGGAGGCAGATGGCTGAATAATTAAATGAAGCCTCCAATCATAGGATATGCTGGTCTGTGGATATTTACTGACCATGTTATCTGCTTGGAAGTTAACAAGCAGAGCAGATACAGTCTAGTAAGCTCTTAGATTGTGTCAGGGACAGCTTTTTGGTACAGATAGGAAAGAAACCAGCTCAGCAGTAAAGTGCTTCCCAATTTGTTTCTTAACAATAGGGTGGAATTGGTTGAGACTCTGTAGTGGGAAAGTAACTTGGAAGACAGTGACCATGAAATGATAGTGTGCATGACCACAAGAAAAGGGAAGAAGCAGAACAGTAAAATAGAACTATTGGATTTTAGAAAAGCAAACTTTAACAAACTTAGAAAAGTGGATCCCATGTGGTTGTAGTCTAAGGGAGTGCAGGAGAACTGACTATTCCCTAAGAAAAAAAATCCCACCAGAAATATCACAGTTCACTGGGTACTTTGCTCTGCTGCCTGTTTGCTTCCCCTCACAGTCACTCTGATCTACTGGGTGTTACTACTGTCATGAGCAGAAATAAAACAGAAAAAGAACCGAGAGCAGGCCTGTACTAGGCTCTCAAAACAGTCTATGGTCCTCAGGGTACCCCCACTTTTCCCTGGGCCTTTCTGATGTCACCACAAACAATTCTCACCCTGTTTGGGTATACTCAGCTCCTGCTGTGCCCCATTTCCTCCCCAGAGGCTCCTCCAGGATGAACATAAAACCATCCTCAATTCTTTTCATCCCCTTTCTGGGGCTTCCAAGGCGAGAGAGAGAGAGAGAGAGAGAGAGAGGGAGAGAGCTGGATACTGCAGCTGACTGTAGGCTGAACTTTGCAAGTGTGATTCCCCAGCCCAGTTCCTGGCATTTCCCCTCTGGGGTCCCTGCTCCCTTTCCACTGGAAGCTGCTTGCTCCCTGCTGTCCTGCTGGGGTTTCCTTTGACAGCTGAGATTCTCTCCACCCCCATCTCAGCTGTTGGGTCTTTCTTTACAGCAGATAATTGTCCCCATCACTGGGTCACAAAGGTTTTGGTGTTATATGGGTCCTTTTGCCTTTCCTTCCCTGGCTCCCTCTTCTCCATAACAGGGCTATAGGGTTCCCTGTTACATTTGATTAAGCTATTCTCAATAGATTGTTATGCTTAAGAGTAAAGAAATTTGTCTTTTTCTGGATGTCAAGTCTTCATAATGGTCCTCTGCAGGAAACAGCACCCCAGAGTCAAAGAGGCCAATACTTTACTTGCAACAGCATCTAGGCAGCCATATATTATAGGATGTGTCTGTTCCTATCCTTGCATTTACCCTTGACCAGAAGGTTAGACAACCTTGAACAACCTAGTCCTTTCCTCCTTCACCCTTACTCTCAAAGCCACGTAGTCACTGTTGATCTGCCTAGGTTCATAACTGAATAAGTAGCATGGGGTAGTAGTTAGAGGGTGAGCTGCATATTCCTATATACCAGGGGTGCTCATTCCCCAGTCCACAGGCCAAATCCAGCCTGTGGGGCTCTCCCCAGATTCATAAATTAGGCAGAAGAGGAGCAGCAGCAGTGTTAACTACTGCTCTTCTGATGCCAAATTTCCAGGCCTGGGGGGAGCCACGTGAGCCAGATAACATTACCCTGCACTCCAGATTGCACCAGCGTGTTGCTGGATCCATGTACGTGGAGTTGGTCTGGCATGCAACTCAATCTGGGAGCATCCGATATGGCCAATACGCATCTGGATACAGAGCACAGGGTCAGGACAGCAAGCAGCAGGATCCCAGGGTCAGGCCAGCATGCTGGGATTGCACTTACTGACCAAACATACTCCATTCATCTGGTCCCGGGTCAGCACATGTGGTCAGTCTGTGGGGTGCCCATAGTACCCATACTGTATGAACAGGAAACCACGAGATGGTTCACAATTTAAGAAAGCTTACAATCCAAGCATAAAATAAGAAACAACATGTGGTTTGATGAGTATAATCTACTCGCAATTACACTTTGAGATCTTTCATTTATCTGTTTTTAACATTTAATAAGTATTACACTGATTTTGTTAAATGCTAGTTTTTAATCAGGCTGTCATACCTGGTTAGGTACCTTTAATACCTATCATGAGAAAGGTATTAAAACAAATGCTTTACTCTATAGTAAAACTAGAGTGGACACACTGACAGCCTTATTCCAGTGTAAGTCATTTCATTCCAGGGTAAAGTTACCTTTAGGAAGTAAGGAGATGCTACATCCCAGTATAAGTTACATGATTATCAGTGAATGTCTGCTCCCCTAAATCAGTCTCATTCTGGGGTAGCTGCTTGCTCAATGTAAAATGCCTCCTTTGCCACCTAGTGGCCAGGTGTTGTAATAATGCTTGTAATATTTAACTAGTTTGGGTGTGCTGGTCATGTGCCCACTCTTTAATTTGGAGTTAATTTACTCCAGAGTAAATTCTCCAAAGTAATCATGCTGTATGTCTTCCTTCTCAGGGGGTTTAGTCAACACAGGTGATGAGAAAAGGGTAAAAAAAAAATCTAATCCCAATATAGAAAAGTGGGGGAAAGGGAAGACTGTAATAATAAAGATAATTTGACTTAAATTAAAGCTTGTCACAGAAATTAAAGTAACACAGAGAATATTACTATTTTAAAAATATTTCATTTTAAATACAAATATTTTTGACCAAGAGAGAGTTTAGCCATAAGGTGTTTGATTAGTGTGGTGATTTCTAATTAGATCTCCTACATCACAATGAAAATATTACACTCTTAGTTAGGATCTGATAGTATATCCTCTGATATGGTGAAGTCTGTTAGCTCCCATTGTCAGTGGATTTAGGGCTCTGAGTATCTGCAAATTGAGGCTATGTTCTCCCACTGAACACTTTGTATATATGAACAGAGAATTTCTGGGTCTGCCTTTCTTTCCGTGAAGAGAGAGTTCATGGGTTCACTCTTTAGATGTGTGCATCTTTAGTACTTGTGAGGATGGGGCCTTGCTTTCTTGTGCTGGCTCCTCAGCTATAGATTTCTAGGCAGTATAGCATCATTGGAGGGGAGCAGACATAGGAGGGAGGGAGTAGAATACATGCAAGCTGGGTCTAACTGGCTACATCTGCCAGCTATTGTAGGATGGGAGGGAGAAGAGACAGCCTGATACAGAGGCAGAACTTCCTCTTCTCCGAATGTAAGCTCTAACCATGCATCAATGCGGAGTGGAGCTATAATTTGCAGTGTACCCTTTCCAATGACCATAGGACATCTTGCAAAGGGCAAACACGATATAAAAAATAGTGACATTGTCGAGGATATTTTGCTGTTTACAAATTACATAAATAAAATGGTGATACATTAAATGTCCCACTGTGGATGGGGTGCTTTCTATTCCTGAAAAATGATCAAGTTATTCTCACTAGAAAAACTAATCTGTTCCTTTAATGAAATTTATGAAAAAAATCCACCATTTGTACATTATTTTTACAACTTGAAGTATCAAAACCCAATTCTGCTTTAAGTTTCCTCAACTTTGGTGAATGCTTAGCTGTTTGTAAAGATGTCAGCTGCAAGACTGGTAGACCTGGAAAAGTTGCATTCAGAATGGCCCTAGTCTGTTTTCAATTTGATAGGAACTGGCTAAAGCATTGCAAACACTTGAAGCTATGCATTCTGCATTACAATGGAACTGGTGTCAATTCATGCTTTTTAATATAAAATAGGACATCATAATCAAAACTTGCTGAATATAAAGCAAGGGGAGAAGAGAAACAACCAACAACTTCAGTATCTTCTAACATTTTAAAAAGGGTACAAGACATGGTTTTATCCCAGTGATGCTTCTGTCATTTGTACAGTAAAGTAAATACATGGCTGACACTAGTTGAAAAGAATATTAGATTTGAAAGGTCACAGAACAAATCCATCTTTTATTCTTTTCTCTTTCAATAACACAATATAGAGAGACTGCACTATAATGCAGTACTTATAATACACCTATGGTACTTATAGACATCTCAATATATTCTATAAAGCCCTCAAATTGCTAAACATGCTCCAATGGAGGCAAATGTGTCTTGCAGTAACAGCCTATAAGCCCACTCCATGACAGGCAGACAGGAGAAGGCTATTTTAGGAGACCTCGACGAATTGGAGGATTGGACCAAAAGAAATCTCATGAGGTTCATTAAGGACAAGAGCAAAGTCCTGCACTTAGGACAGAACAATCCCATGCACAAGTACTTGCTTAGGACAGACTGGCTAAGCAGTAGTTCTGCAAAAAAGGACCTGTAGGTTACAGTGGACAATAAGCTGAATATGAGCCAACAGTGTGCCCTTGTTTTGAAGAAGGCTAACACCATACTGGGCTGTACTGGTAGGAGTGTTGCCAGCAGGTCAAGGGAAGTGATTATTCCCCTCTATTTAACACTGATGAAGCCATATCTGGAGTACTGTGTTCTGTTTTGGGCTCCCCACTATAGGAAGTATGAGGACAAATTGGCAAGGAAAATGGTTAAGGGGCTGGAACACATGATTTATGAGGAGAGGCTGAGGGAAATGGGCTTATTTAGTCTGGAGAAAAGATAGCTGAGGAGGGATTTAATAGCAGCCTTCAAGTACCTGAAGGGTGGTTGCAAAGAGGATGGAGCTAGGCTGTTCTCAGTGATGGCAGATGACAGAACAAGGAGCAATGGTCTCAAATTGCACCAAGGGAAGTTTAGTTTGGGTATGAGGAAAATTTTCTTACAAGGAGGATGTAAAGCACTGGAACACGTTACACAGAGAATTTTTGGAATTTCCATCCTTGGAGGTATTTAAGACTTGTTAGACAAAGCTTTGGCTAGAATGATATAGTTGGGGATGGTTGTGCTTTGAGCAGGAGGTTGCACTAGATGACCTTCTGAGCTCCCTTCCAACTCACAATTCAAAAAGGATGTGGAGAAGTTTGAGAGAGTCCAGAGGAGAGCCATGCGCATAATCAGAGGTCAGGAAAACAGAACTTACGATGACAGGCTGAGAGCCATGGGGCTCTTTAGCTTGGAAAAGTGCAGGCTCAGGGGTGATCTGATGGCCACCTATAAGTTTATCAGGGGTGACCACCAGGATCTGGGGGAACGTTTGTTCACCAGAGCGCCCCAAGGGATGATGAGGTCGAACGGTCACAAACTCCTGCAAGACCGTTTCAGGCTGGACATAAGGAAGAATTTCTTTACTGTCTGAGCCCCCAAGGTCTGGAACAGTCTGCCAGCGGAGGTGGTTCAAGCACCTACATTGAACACCTTCAAGAGCAAATTGGATGCTTATCTTGCTGGGATCCAGCTGACTTCCTGCCCTTTGGGCGGGGGTCTGGACTCGATGATCTTCCGAGGTCCCTTCCAGCTCTAATGTCTATGAAGTCTATTGTTGGCAAAACTGCTTTGATTAAAGGGTGTGATCTTTTCACTCCTAGCCAGCATAACTCCGGTGGCAAAACTGTGCGGTGTGGACATTGTGGACCAGTGGAAGTAGTCAGTCCTGCCTCTGAGGATCTGGGATAAACTCTTTTCCTATAGGTTCCTTCCTTTTGAATCCTGTTGCTCTCTTAAACTCTTCCCATTGATAGGAATCCTATAGATATTCAGTTAAGCTAAGCTGGTCAATTCACTGTGTAGAAAGGTACCCAAAGAAGCAGTGTTTTTTAGTTCCTCTGGTTTCCTTGGGAGAGATTGATCTGGATTCATTTTTATTATTTTTAAGAAAAGGCAAGGAAAAAGAAAAAAAAATAGAAATGCAAAGTTATTTTTCTTAAACTGCAGGGCACCATCAATTGATTCAGCATAGAGGGAAGCATTTGCACTGAGGCACCATTGGTTGTGGTACCTGAAACTCTGGAGTATTTAACTGAAGTGTTCTTTGCCAGCCATCCTGAAGGAAAGGAACGCTTAAGAGATTTCTCACAAAGGTGCCATAAGAAATATTTTCTCTAGCTGAGCCTTCTAATATGTCCTTATCTGAAGTGTCCTCAACTGCTTCATCTGCAGTAAATATAACCTTAACTGAATTCTTAACAGAGGTGTCCTTAAATACAAAAAAATACAAATATACTACAGCAGAAATATAAATTTTATACACATATAGCAGAAAAGATACTGACCAATTTATTTAACTCTTGAACTGCTCATTTCTTCCACAATGTTTCTTCAAACCCCCCCCCCAATGCCCCAAAAACCAAAAAGGCCAAGTATGGTACTCTATGCTTTGTAAGTCCAAATATTTAAATCTTCAATATGAATAGGAACATGATCTTTTATGTATACCTAGCCATCAAAAAAGAAGTATAGGAAAAGAGCCTCAGCCCTTCATCCTTATATATATCCATGTCCTTTATATATCCATGTCCTTCATATTTATTCTCCATGGGATAAAGAAGGGGAAAAGGGTTTGGAACAGACAAATCTCTCTTCTCCACATATCTGAGGACCCTAAAAATTGTCTATCCCTTACCATTCTGATCAAATACCTAATCTATCACTGAGATGAATTTGGTGGAGGCTGAATATCTCTTTGAAAGCCAGTAGATAAGAAAGTAAGACTTTTCTTAAAACAAGTTTACCTAAAATTTTCTTGCAAACACCAGTGTGTAAGTTAGTTGACAAACTACTTACAAAATCCATTTCATATCAGGTAAAAAACATATATACATAATATACACATGAATTACACACACACACGTATTACTTGATGAAATCAAAATAAATATATAGGTTCTTAACATCATACTCAAAAAGTAGGAGACAGATATCTATTTTGGTGTAACATCAGAGTATATTTTGAAAAGAAGAATTTCAAACAACTTGATTTATATCTCAATATTCATTTGAATATGAATTACATATATTTATGTCACATTCTTTAAGAGTCCTCACCTGATCAAACTCTAGAGAATTATTTTTATTTGTTGATTTAGTTTTTGCTTTAGTCTATTCTTAGAAGAACTCTTTCCAAATTTCTCATTTAAATATCTATTCTGCAGCTGACATATGTATAAAACTATCTGTAAGAAGTCTGGGAATTACATATAGCATTAATGAGAACACGAAGGGGGAAAAAACCCAAAAAACCTAATCATGGATTTTATAGGTCCAAATCTTGTAAAATAACCAAATTTAGGTAGCAAGAAAGAGTTCTTTTCTTTTTAGTAAGCCGTTTGTCTGAAAATGGGGGAGATTTCTTTTAAACCTGATAATCATTAATCTGAAAGTAAACTCTCCTAGCCACGGGATTAAATGTTTGTCTGAATGTTACCAAAGTGGCTTGTGTTTCCCTGTAGATCTTTAGAAAGGAGCCAACAGCTGGCAAGGATAGAACATCTGTTTTACTGGAATGAAAAAATCACCAGGGAGGAAGGGTTGCATTTGAAAATTTAAACAAGTTTAAAATGAATTCTAAGATCAACAACAACAACAACACAGACACACACATTGTTCGCTGTCTTCCACCTTCTACAAGCAGAGTATAGCACTATCATAATCATTTCTTCCTTGCTTGCTTGCTTTCCTTTTCTGGTTGGGACCAAAACTGACAGAAAATTGGCAATGAGAAATAATATTAGGTCTCAGCTGCTTGTGCTTATCAAGGTCTCAACCATCCTAGTTATGGGACCTGTTACTGTGTTGAGAATCAAAACACTCTGGCTGAGATGTGAAAGAAGCAGAGGGAGGGATTTATATGCTCAAATCATGTTGAATTCAGTGGAAAGTGGGTACATAACTCCACAAGTTCCTGTGAATGTTGTAGGCTTTCAGGATGGGTAACAAGACACTTGCCTTTAGTAAAAATAGAGGCTTTTATATTTGAAAGTGCCAGGCATGGTGATTTGGTGATATGAACTACCATTCACGGTTGTGCTCAGCAGAGGCAAGCACTGTCCAATGGATAAAAGGCTTCAGCTTTATTTACACTCTAAATTGACCCAAAACCCAATGCTGTGATTCAGAGATGAATTTTTGGCTCATAGTTGATGTGACCCATTGCATTCCCTTAGTCTGTGGATGATACCAAGCTGTGGGGACAAGGGGGGATGTCCAAGGACGGGACAAAGATGCAGGACAACTGTGACAGGCTGGTTCTATGGGCTGAATGCAATCAGATGAGGTTCAACAGGGACAAGTGCTGGGTCCTTCATCTAGACAGGAAGAACCCTCACTATATCTATATGATGGGTGCTGGTCCAGTGGCTGGCACTACATCTGAAAAGGACCTGGGGGTGACAATCGACCAGAGGATGAATATGAGCCATCAGTGCAATGAAGTCACCAGCAGGGCAAACAGGACTGTGGTGTGCATCAGCAGATGTGTCACCAGTAGATCCAGAGAGGTGCTCCTCCCCCTCTATTTGGCACTGGTGAGGTCACAGCTAGAGTACTGTGTCCAGTTCTGTGCACTGCACCTCAAGAAGGATGTGGACAAGCTTGAAAGGGTGCAGAGAAGGGCCACCCACATGATTAAGGGCCTGGCAGATAGGCCTTGTGAGGAGAGACTTTGGGAGCTGGGTTTGTTCAGTCGGAGTAAAAAAAGAGGGGTGATTCGATAGCCACCTACAAATATGTCAAGGGAGAATACGAGGATCTGGGAAAGCAACTTTTCAGAAAAGCACTCCCTGGGAGGATGAGGACCAATGGGCACAAGTTAGTCAAGGAAAAGTTTTGTGTGGACATAAGGAAAAACTTATTTTCTGTGTGGGTGACTAGAGTCTGGGACACACTTCCAGCAGAGGTGGTTCAGTTGCCATCCCTGGTAACATTCAAGAGGAGGCTGGACAGGCACCTTGTTGAGCTCATTTGAACCCAATTACTTCCTGCCCAAGACAGGGTACCAGACTTGATGATCTTGCAGGTCCCTTCCAGCCCTTCTTTCTATGATTCTATGAACTTCAATTCATTGGAGGTACATTTTGCTATGCCCTGTGACAGAGGCATTCAACTCAGCCTGTGAGCCAGATCTGGTCCCTGCTGCTGTCTCATCTAGCCCACAGTGGCCCTATGCCTTTGGTAAGGTGTGCAGGACCATACAGACTGATCATAATGTGCAGGGGCAGTGGAGGCTCCTCAGTACCTAATCTTCACATGCAGGATGAGGTGGAGGCAGTGCAGGGCCCCTGGAGCCCAATCCCAGTGCACAGAACTGGGTGGAGGTGGTGTGGCGTCCCTGGAGCCTGATCCCGGCATGTGGGACTGGGTGGAAGCAGCATGGGGTCCCAGAAACTCATCTCAGTGGATGCGGGGCAGTGTGGGGGCTCCAGGGCCCAATTCTGGTATTCAGGGTCCAATCCAGCCCATGGATCAGTCACACAACTTTAATCTGGCCCACTGGGCCAAAAGGCTGAGCATCACTGTCCTATGAAGGTAGCTTTAAGGTGTTCTCTCCAGTCCCTCCAGATCACTACGAAAATACATATGCTGATCCTAGGATCACAGACATATTGGGTAACAAGGGCCACATCTACACAAGACACTGACTGTGCAGTTGGCTGTGACTACTGTACAGTAGCATCACGTGGCAGGAAGCATGATGGTATTATGCAGTAGTAATGAGCTACTTTGCAGTCACCATTACAAAAAAGTCATGTGGCAATGACTACTCCGCAGTCATGTAGCACTTGCACAGTAATGACTGCACAGTCAGTGTCCTGTGTGGACATGGCCAAGAACTTGTTAAGCGATTTATTTAGTCTCCTTGACATCCAACTATGTGGTTCCAGAATATATTTTCTGTTGCTTTGTTTAATATTAAACATCCATCAGCACAGAACTGCTATTACTTCCTTTAGGGGAGTATTCTACAGTGTGGAAAACTAATGGTAGGTAGATTTGTGAGGGGCACCTAGCTTGTTGCACCTAGCCTTAAAACTTAAACCTCCTTCAAGAACTATTTTTCATTAGGGACTATTTCCAATCACTCACCTAGAGTCACCTGACATTAATCAAGCAGGTCCCCAACCCTTAAGCTATGACTAGATTATCAAGTTAAAAATGTACAGCTGAAATGAAGAGGTGCTTTCATTCCAGGAAACGTAATTAACCTATGAAACTCACTGTCACAAGATGTTACTGAGGCCAAGAATTTACTAGGATTCAAAAAAGGATTAGTCATTATCTGAACACATGTCCAGTCACATTACATAGGATAAAGTATCTATGTGTGAGAGAAACCTTTATTCTCCAGGGTAGAACATATACAAACCACTAACTTTCAGGAGGATATTTCATTGCTTTTAGTTACTGGGGTTGTTTTATTTATAGATTTCTCTGAAGTTTATCAGCATGGCTGTGCATGGGGGTAAGACCACTGACTGAATTCAGTGTCACAGTTCCTATGGTTGTATGTTCAAGGATACAGAATTTTGTACCCATTTATTGGCCTTTTCCAGGCTATAGTGGTAGAGTCCCTCTTAGGCATAGCAGTACTGTACAGTCCCTCTTAGCAAGGACTGCATGGTTCTTACTCTCTTTGGGAATATAAATTACTTGTAAAAGGACAGGTAGGAGATGTGGCCAAGTACAGAAGTAGAGCTTATGAACAGAAGAGTGATCTGTGCTGATCTAACTGATAATGCATAGCTCTCACACCTAGCTTTTGGCACAGCTCACCTGCTGCTCTCCTGGGGGTGATGAGACATTGAACCAACCTCTGCTACAGGGATTGATGCACACTGCACAATCTAGTCTTGCTGAAAAATAAAAATGTACCTGCATACATGCTATTTGATGTTTTGCTGAAGAGATGATCTCTCCTCTTAGGTATCAGGGATAATACCAAAGGGGTACCGCGCATTCTCTTTGGACTGGTGGCTTGTATACTAAATAAGTTATCTGTCAGGAAGTGTAGGTATGCTGCTCAGAGTGTCTGTAGGATGTTAATACCGATGTGGTGGGAACTACTGACTAGCGGCAATGTACAGGGCTTTTGGGGACAGACAGAATTCTTTTCAGCATACTTCAAAGGAGGTTCTCCGTTCAGGGGGGAAAAAAGGAACAGATTTTGAAGTTTTTCTCTGCCAGAAGGCTCTAACTTGAGACCCTGAAGTTGTTCATTTATAATCAGAGATAAGATAGGTAAGTTTTCCTGCTTAATTTGGGCCAAGGCATTTCAAACTTTGTGTAAATTCTGATGTGAGGTGAAGAATGAACTTGTTGTTTGAATCTTTACTTGTTATTTTTTTAATTATACAGTAAGTTTACACACCACAAACATATACATGAAGTAGTCATACACACACCCATACTTTTCCCCAGTTTTCTTAGCCTTTCCCCATATTTTTCTGGCAATCACTAGGCAAATACCACTCTACAACAAGCCAAACTACTTCTATCAAGAGGGAAATGAATGTTTTTTATATACAAGGAAACCATAGTGTTGGGGGAGGGGGAGCAGCTTTTCTTTCTTCTGTAGCATCAACAAAGAAATATCTAGGCTTGATTTACTTCATGAGTAGGGGATTTGGTGTAAAAACTGTACAGACACACCTGTCCCTACTGTGAATTCCTAGTCAGGCTTCTTATTAGGCAGTTATACCTTGCTGGGGAAAGCAGCTTTAAAATGTAAACAGCAGCTCTGCAAGACCCTTCCCAGGAGGGAAGCTGAATCAGTATCTGCAGAATGCCCTGCCCTTCTTTCATTCCTTTTCAATCACTTTATGGGTTTTGAAGCCAGCCAATTCTAGATCCTTTTCTTGCACCAATGTGTTTCTTTCCCAGGCTGCCAGGGCCCCAGATGCACATGCCAACCAACTTAAAGGTTGGCCAGGAATCTGATCCTGACTCAACCATAGCATGTACCTGCTAATTTAATTTCTATGGAAGATACAATCAGGTCTCTTTTTTAAACATTCTGGGCTAAGTTCCTGACTTAACATATTTTTAGCCATATTTAGACACACAAGATACAGAAATTCCATGAAAAAAGTAATTTTAACAATTCAGTCCTTAATCTCTTAGGCAGTTTAAACCTGCATCTAGTCCCTTATGTGTCTTAAGAAAACTTTTATAATAATTTATTTAACTTCCTATTTTGGATCATAAATCTCCTTCTGGTATATAAACAATAATACCTTTAAAAGATGTTAGGACTAATTTAATATGTGGCACTTGAAAGGGTCAGAAGGATGACAATCAAGGAAGTAATCATAGGTAAATGAAGGAGAAACACTCTATTATTAAGTATGTGGTTCTGCAGGATTGGGAGACTGCAATGGGATGCCTCCCTTAAGGCTGGATCTGGTAATCGTATTTGTAAAGGTACAGGAACAGTGACCATGCAGCTGCAGCACTTATATCTCTATAATGAGAACATCTTGAAGCAGGCATTGGAGGCTGAACAGGTCCCAGAGCATATACTGACACTCAGGATCCCTAGATCTATGTTTTTGTTCTGTATCTGACAGAAATTGAATGCCAGAGGTTTTGTTACAAGCCACCTAGACTTGGGAGGTTTTGTCAGTGACACATCATAACACAGCTGGCTCTCTTGGCACCTCCAGGCAATACCTTGTCAAATGAACTGTAGCTCGGTATCAGTGACTGCATGCATTGACACAGGATAGCGGGTGAGTCTTGAGAAGTAAAAAAAAATTACACAGGTCTAGTCCAGAAAGGTACAAGGCTAGAAATCAAAACCAGGTTCCAGACCAGAAATCACCCCTCCAGCACAAATAGACATCTCATTTGCCCTGGGATAAAGCCTTCTGCCTCAGAATCCTAGATGTACAAATCTACTGTCTTGTTTCAAGTGCTTTTGAAGTATGTGGGGTAAAATTATGCCAATGCTTTTTCCCAGGACATGGCTGTGAATGTCTGTAAGGTTATTGCTCATTTTCCTGGGAAAGCTTGCCAGACTGCATGCTCCTCTCTGGCAGACTTGCAGAGATGCAAGTTAGATGGACAACATGTATAAATGACTCTGGAGCATCTGTTTTGATCCAGGTCAAAACCCAAGCCCATGTCAAATAAGATGCTTATTTACAGCCAAAGAAATCCACCAGATTGTGTGGGAATCAATATTTTGGACAAGCTGCTTTTGGTTCTGCCAAACCATGCTGATTTCCAGGGGAAAAAAATAAACCTCTTACTTTGTGCCCCCAGATCCCAGGTTGCATAGAGACTTCCTAACTCCTGGAACTATACTACAATTCACATGAGAAAACCAATAACATGACAGCAAGGTTTAGAGATGCATGCAGTGAATCTGAAAACAATTTATAAAGAAAAATTGTGTCTTCAGATTTCTGCAAGTAGCTCCCACTGACTTCAGTGTGTACCCAGTGGCAAAATTTGGCCCTAAATGATCACTCTTGAGATTGAAAGGCCACAAAATGATCTTCAGTATTTTATATGAACCATAAGTAAATATAAATGTAATATAAGGGACTTTAATGGGATCCTGGCAGTTTTTATACTAGTGAATTTATTTTGGGTTTATTATTCACAGAGAAGACTTTGAACCTTCAAAGGACCAAGTAGTATCTCTTCGTATATACGCAGAAAGCAAAACAAACAGCAAGGTCACTCCTGACTTTTTACAATCTGTAGCAATAAAATATAATCTGATCCTAAATAGGAATGATGGGTTTTACTTGAACTCCCAATGTTGTAGTTTGTGTCACACTATGATTTTATGCTGCTATTTTAGCTCTTAACTATCTGACTCATTTTCACTTATTTTATATTCAGCAAGGATTAATCTTGCAAGAAGACTGAAACAAAGTTTTTTTTATATAAAAGTTGCTAAAAAACAACAGCCTTCCTTTTAATCTACCCAAGAGCTGTATACTGAGCCTTAAAAAGACATATGTGACTTGTTCAGAGCTGACCCTGGCAGAGTATGATATTAATAGGTTATTGACTTGCTAGGTCTTAAACAGCCAGAGGGAACATCACTTGCAGTAGCTGCAATGCACTGGAGGTTTGTTTCATTGATTGGTCTGTTTAACCCATCATCTCCAGGCATTTAAACAATGATATACGCTTGACAAACCTAATATTTCATTTTCTATCTGGGGACCATGAAACAGAAATTAAAGGAAAGAAAAAGACAACTGGACAGATACACAGCTGAAAATGATGATAAATGAGAGGACAACCCCTGGACTGATAATGGCCCAAATTTTGGACTATGCCTAGGTAACAAATATATAAAATAGAATTTTCTTAAAGGGGGTTGGGAAAGTCGAAAGAAAACAGTTGTGAAAACCACACCTCTAATCTGTGTTTCATTAATATTGTCATGATTGTTCTTATGCATGACTCAGTGAGTGCTGTAGACAAAACATTGGAAGACATGGGCCTTGCTCCCAAATTTAAGAGCTCAATTCCACAAAGCACTGAACAGCCTCAATATCCATGGAGATAAAAGGATTTAATGTACAGGAAGGGTCCTGAATTAGCTTGAAAGTGAGCACACCAGCATGTTTAAAGATGAGCAAAACCAAGAAGATTTTAAAAAAAAATTAGGCTTTTCATAGCATTCTGCATGTATCAGCAACTGAACAAGATGAGAAAGTTCCCTCCCAACACATGCTCATCTTCTCTTATTTTCATTTTTGCCTTCATCTATGTCCCATGCTTTTTGCTAGTCATAGAAGAACATGGCTATAATATGGTGGATTGTTATGCATAATATTGCTCAACAAACAATAGGACATATATTGCATAGCAAAGAGCTGAGTGGATATGGTAAAAAAGTACTTGTAAGAATGGTTTTGAATTAAAACCATGTATTTGCCTCCAAAGTGTACTTTTGGTTTTTGGAAGGTTTATTTATGCTTGAAAAGAATATTTGGATCCTGAATTCCCAATTCCCTACATGTAAATTGTTTGTGGCAGAATGGTTCACATGGCTGTCTTTTAAGCTCTTTTATTTATCTTTTACCATTCATAAACAGTTCAGACATCCAGAAAGGGAGCTGAAAGACATAAGCCTCACTCCTAAGAGTGAAAATACTGCACCTACATAGAACTTTACTGAAGGTAGAATACACAGGAGACTTTTGGTACCTGGTGAGTTGCAAGATAGGGGCTTTTGATATGTTAAATGATGATATGATCAATAATATAAAAAGTCCTGGGATAGATAAATAGAAACAATAGTCTGAAATGGAAGTGACCAGTTGTGCAGCATAGATAATGAATTGGAAGCAATCAAAGGGTCACTTGAAGTAAATAATCCAGAACAACACAAAAAAGGAAGTGAGTTCAGAGAAGGTATTTACTGAACAATTTAAAATAATGAACATTTTTCTTTCAAAATGGTTTCAAAAGGAGAACTGAAAAATGAAAAGCATTTTGTGAACATTTTCCGTTAAGGTTGAAATTTTCCAAGCAGTCCTAGTTGTCAGATAATTTATAAAAGATAGCAACAACTATAAAGATGCCAATTAAATCAATAAGTAATATATTATTAACTATGAATAGTGCACCCAGTTTTAGTCAGGAATAGTTTCATAGTTAGTAGGGTCGAAAGGGACCTGAGCAGATCATCAAGTCTGACCCCTGCCATGGCAGGAAAGAGTACTGGGGTCAAACAACCTCAGCAAGGTGATTGTCTAGCCTTGTCTTAAAGACCCCCAGGGTAGGAGCCAGCACCACTTCGCTTGGAAGTTGGTTTCAGGTCCTAGCTGCCCTGACCGTAAAGTAGCGCCTCCTGATGTCTAATCTGAATTTACCCTCTGCCAGCTTGTGACCATTATTTCTGGTCACTCCTGGCAGTGCTTGGGGGAACAGGGACTCTTCCAGTGCCTGCTGGTCCCCTCTGACTAGCTTGTAACAGGCCACTAGATCCCCCCTCAGCCTTCTCCTGTGGAGGCTGAACAGGTTCAGGTCCCATAGCCCCTCCTCGTAGGGCCTGCCCTGCTGCCCCCTGATCATGCAAGTGGCCCTCCTCTGGACCCTCTCCATGTTGTCCACATCCCTCCTGAAGTGCGGCGCCCAGAACTGGATGCAGTACTCTAGCTGCGGCCTGACCAGTGCCGCATAGAGGGGGAGTATCACCTCCTTGGATCTGCTTGAGATGCATCTGTGGATGCATGACAAGGTGTGGTTGGCCTTCCTGACTGCATCCCCACACTGCCAGCCCATGTTCATTTTGGCATCAATAATGACTCCAAGATCCTTTTCTGCCTCTGCACTGACAAGAAGGGAGTTCCCCAGCCTGTAGGTATGGTGCTGGTTCTTCCTCCCCAGGTGCAGCACCTTGCACTTGTCAGTGTTGAATCCCATCCTATTCTCCTCTGCTCACCCCTGTAACCTGTCTAGGTCTGATTGTAGCCTATTCCTCCCTTCTAGCGTACCCACATCCCCCCACATCTTAGTGTCATCAGCAAATTTCAACAGGGTGATTTTTATCCCCTCGTCCAAGTCACTGATGAAGATGTTGAACAGTGCGGGCCCGAGGACCGAGCCCTGAAGAACCCCACTGCCCACGTCCTTCCAGGTCAAAAATGACCCATCCACCACCACTCTCTGGGTGCTGCCCTCCAGCCAGTTGGCGACCCATTTGACTGTGTAGGTGTCGACACCACAGTCCCCCAGTTTTTTAATGAGAACGGGGTGAGAGACAGTGTCGAAGGCCTTCCGAAAGTCCAGAAAGACTACGTCCACTGCTACCCCTTGGTGACCTGGTCGTAGAAGGCCACCAGGTTGGACTGACAGGACCTGCTGCTAATGAACCCGTGTTGGTTGCCCCTAACCATAATCTCCCCTGCTGGCCCCTTGTGGACATGTGCCAGGATAATTGTCTCCAAAAGCTTACCCAGGATTGAGGTAAGACTAACTGGCCTATAGTTCCCCGGGTCCTCCTTCCTCCCTTTTTTGAAGATGGGAACCACATTGGCCCTCTTCCAGTCCTCTGGCACCACACCAGAGCACCACGAGTGCTTGTACAGCTGTGCCAGGTGTCCCGCAATAACCTCTGCTAGTTCCCTCAGCACTCTGGGGTGGAGATCGTCCGGACCAGCTGATTTAAATACATCCAGTCCCTCCAGAAGTTCCCTGACTAGATCCCCACTGACCCTTGGCCTAGGTGTGCCTCCCCTGGGGGTTGCGGGGGTCCCGGTGGGGGGGGGCACTAATTTGGTCCCTGCTCAGGAAAATGGAGGCAAAGAAATTGTTAAATAGGTTAATTTTGTCATCTAGTGTGACGACCAGATTTTCTAGCGTGTCTTGCAGGGGCCCCACGTTACCCGGTTCCTTCTTTTTGGCCCCATGTATTTAAAAAAGGTCTTCTTGTTGTCCTTGATCTGGGTAGCTAGTTCCAGTTCCATCTCCACCTTGGTCTTCCTGACTGCCCCCCTGCATCCCCGAGCAACTGCAGTATAGTCCTCCCTGGTGATGGCCCCTCCCTTCCATTGGGTGTACACCTCCCTTTTAGCTAGGAGACATTCCTGGATGCTTTTGGTGAGCCATGGGGGATTTTGTGCCTTCCTGCTCCCTTTGATCCATGTTGGGATTACCTCCATTTGGGCTTGGAGAATCGTCTCCTTAAGGAGCAACCACTCTTCTTGGACACCTGGCTCTCCTCCCCTCCGGGACCTCAGTGCTTCCCCTACTATTCTCCTTAGCTCATTGAAGTCTTGCACAGACAGGGAGATGGACAAGATGGTGCTAAGGTGTCTTCCCTCATTATCTATTAAGATCTTGTAAAAAAATGCAGTGTTAGGGACAAATCTTTAGCAGCAAAGGCTTCGATGAAGCTGTTACAATTTGCATTAATGAAGAACTGCCTTCTTGTTTCCAGGCAAGAAAAGTGTGAGCAGTTGTAGTTCAGAAATGCATGTTTTGAGAAATTTAAGCTGAGTAAATATTAAATCTTTAGTGCTGGGTGTTGAGATGCACTGTTCATTAGTAGGGGAGCCAAAAAGTACTGCCATCTTGCATTATAAACTTGAACTGGAATAGAATTTGCATCAGTACTTTGAGGTTATCATACTGTTCTTGCAGGATACAACTAGCCATATAATTAAAATGCATCTATAACATGGCTACTTGTGGCCTGCAGATGAGATAGTAATTGGATATGATCATTGAATGCCAAGTATAATTAACAAGAGCTTTGTGCTTTGCTTGCCTGGGTTTATGTTTTAATTTGCAGGATGTAGGTAACTTTATCATTATCTGATATTGAGTTTGCATCCATGTTATTACAAAGTAATTGATTATTTATATTTTACAGATTTAATTGAAATTATACATGAACATTCATCCTGTCATGTCTGAGTTTTACCTGTCAAGTTAGAGTGCCGATGCCAGCAAACCAAAAGACCATAATAACTTAGTAAGGACGCAGGCCATAAAGACCCCTTAGCACTAGTAGCCTTTATTTCTTTGCTAAAAGAAGCATTACAATTGGAGTTTGTTAAAAGTTGTTCTCCACACTTAGAAGCTTGTTCTCTGCAATGATAAATATTGCAGGTGCAATCACAAGGTTGACCTTTTGAACCCGCTGAGGGCAGCCAGATGAATAATGTATCTAGGTCAAATGAATAGGTATCTAGGTCAGATGAATATGTATCTAGGTCACTGTGTAAAAATGTAATTGGCGGTCAATAATTATTCACAATTGGCATGAGGTGATTGGTCATTGCTGACTATAAATAAGAGCAGATTCCCACCATTAAGTGGAGAACTCCGAGCACACCAGGGAGACACAGTCAGCAGATTGGCCACCTGCAGACACCTTCTCCCTGCCAGCCATTCTTCATTTGGCGTATCTCATTCACCGGTTCGTCTGATCGTTTCGTCAAAGAGCTCTCGGAAGTTTACTGATCGAAAGTGTGTTATAGTTTTTCCCTGTGCATGAGCTGTTGACCAGTTCTGGGACTATTGAGTTGGACAGCCGCACCTATCCTGGGCTTCGGCACCAGGGGTAGAAAGCAAGGGCTTGGCTCAAGAACCCCGTGAACCAACAGACCCCCTTTAGTTTGGTTTAAGTTCATGCACTGTAACCAAACAAAGCCAACTATCCTACCTATGCTACGACCATTGGTAGCATAAGTACAATAAATATTTTTGTAACTAATACGCTTAAGTAGCCTGACTCCTCCTCGCCGTTAATCCCCACCTGTCCAGTTATCGATCTTTTCTGCACCAAGCTGGTCATGCTGACCCAGGCTTGCAGGTCAAGGGTACGCTGGTTACAAGGTGCAACACATCCAAGGGGAGAACTCCTTAATTTAGATCATTTGCGGTACATACCTGACATACCACTATATGCAGCTTTATGAGGCTCATGACTTGCTACATTAACAATGTAGAAAATCTAGATTGTGAAGTATTTTACATTCTATAAATGGATGGTCCAGCTCTACTGACAATTTGCTCTCCATGAGCATGTCCAGACAAGTGCACATGTTTGGCCAGGGACAAATACCATGTGCTGCTTGTCCCCAGGGAATGCCACTGCATGCATTCTCTGGCATGCTGGCCCCAGCAGCCTTACCCAGGGTCCTGGGGGCTTCCCAGGGCTGCAGCAGCAGCGATTTGGGTGTGTGGAGCCTGGCTGGCAGTCAGAGCATGTCTCTAGTTGGCCAGGCTCTGGATTTGGGCACTGCATGCCTCAGCCACATGCACTGCTCCGCTTTTTTTTTTAACCAGTTTTTTTAGATACCAGGATTTCCTAGTATCTAATTTTGGCTCTGCGCAGCACAGAGAACTTTTTTACATGAACCATATGCATTTTGTGGTACCTCAAAAGCCCTTGAAACACTACAAAGTGCACGTGTGCACTTGTCTGGATGTGCCCCATATGTTTCTGAAGAAAATCAGGAGATTTTGACATGTTAAGGCAAGTTGTTAAGAGTAGAAAGGTCAGCATAAACTGATCAAAACAGATGAATGACCCATTAAAAGCACTTACCTTGTTTCTTTGATACACCTTGTAACATACAAACAGCCTAAGTCAGATTTGTTCACTGAAGTCAATGAAGTTGTATCAGGCTCCCAATAATACGTTATGCTGTATCCATATTGTCATTATTCACGGTTTTGCAAACTAGGGTATCTTTAAATTACAACCTGATAGCTAAAGTTCCTGTTTTTATCCTTCATATATTCATATTGAAAAGACATTCATCTAATGCATATTTTATTAACATATGTATGCATGTTTGTCACATTCAGTAGTACTGAAAATACTGTGTAGCTTCTCATATTTGTTTAAGTAATTTTTTTTCCTGAAAAAGGAACACAAAAAAATTGATCTTACTAGGTACTTTAAATTCTTTAAAAATTCTTGGCTTAATTTCAGATTGCAAGTCAGGAAGAAATTTATGACTATAGTAGAAATGGAACAAAATCTGTACAGAGCAATGAGAATACAAGAAATGCTAAAATTTACGTGCTGTGCTTCTAAGCAGAAGAGTGTGAAACACTAATTTCCACTAATAAATTATGTTTCCTAGAGCCCAAATATAACAATGTCTATATGCCATGAGTGAAGCTTGATTTACTGATGTCCATAGATATTTTGCTGTTGACTTTAATAGAGCTAAGATTTCATCTCCCATCAAAGGTCTTACAGAAAATAGCTTTCTATTCTAATAAGAATATTTTGCAAAATATAACCTGCCCTGTCAACTTTAAAAGAAATTTTATCTTCCTTTTTGACTTTGTCAACACTTTGATGGTTTAGTAAGCCAGACAAATATAACAGGGTTTACAATAGATAGCTACAATATATGCAGTCATGGAATAGGATGTTAACTCTACCCTGAGTGCCAGTTCTTAGGTGTAAAACAAGAGTTCTCAGCCTTTAAAAAGTCCAGTGCCATACTCTCTGCAATGTCTCTCCTGTTCAGAATTGCCCATTACTCTTCCATTCATTGCCTAACCAAGCCTGTTGCAACGACAGCAGCTGCTGTCATATTAGGAAAACATTAAGGTGCTTTAATAACATCAGTGGAATTTTTTCTGTCCTTTTGGGGAAATGTTGGTTACTAGTTTTGCTCTTTCATCCTCTCAGTTTTTCTTATTGCCCCATTTTCCATTTTTCATGTGAATAGGCCTCTCTTCCACTTGTTCTCCTCCTGCTGCAGTCCCTTTACACGTACTTTCCAGCTTCCCCTGCTGTTAGTTAGATGGCAGCATCATTCCTGCAAGCATCTCTTCCTCCTTACCACTGTTTCTATTAAGGCAGAAAGTCCAATTTGCTCTTTGTTCCAACTACTTTTACAAGTAATGGAGAGTACTCAGCATCACGTAACCAGCTGGCTCTCAGACCAGTGCAGGGCCTCTGTAAAACACCATTGATCTATCAATCACTGATTAGTAAATTCGGGCCTAATACATCTTGCTGTCTTCACTAAATTATAGGTCTACAATGCTATTTTACTCTGCTGCTCTATAGCAGAGCAGGGTTGTGTTATCACTGCAAAGGTTTTTTAAGTTGAAAGTGGAAACTGGGTCTGAATTGTGAAGGAGCTGTTAAAATGAATGAACTAGTTTAATAACAGACAGTGCCTAAGAAAGGCCTAAAGGGGAGGAGAGTCCTCTTTCAAATGTATACTAATGGAGCCTTTTGCTTGAGTTAAAAAGCAGCATAAATGCACTCTAGTATTTAGCATTATGAACACGCTTTAATATTAATCAAAGCCTTTTTTAGCACCAATTGCATATACTACTCTTCCCAGTTATTCAGTTGTAGGGCAGGGCATCTTGGGCAAATATCTTACTGTTCTGAGTGACTGCATAAGCTTTCCTATTGTTCAGTATAGCAAAGCTACAACTGCAAAAATATCGCAATGATCAGCTAATGTATAATCCTCACCCACTGCATACAGATGTGCAAGACCTAAGAATCTACATGGAGATTAATCATTTGAAAAAAAATTACATGTCATAGCAGAAAGGCAAATGATCAGAGTCACTAGTTCAATTGAAACGAGTAAGGAAATGCGTAGATCAACAAACTAGGTACAGTATAATTCGTTTTTCTTTTTGCTATGGATTATGCAGATTGTTTCATAGATGCACCTTTTTCTATACACACAAAAAGAAAGCTCTAAACAATGCGAGATCCAGTCTCTTGTCTGATTATGGACACAGTTTGCCTATTTTTCTGTAGCTTCTTTGATTATTCAGGTGCTGACTCCATCCAGCTTCTTGATGCACAGATACCACCCTTCTGCTTAGTGTCTGTTATATGGTGCAATAGGTATAAGTTTTCTGGAGACTTTGATTCCAGGTATACTAAATCTAGTGCAAGGCTACATTGCTGTACTGTGGATGAAGCTGATAAGGTTCACTAACTGGCTTTTTCCTATATTAAGGGGGAGTATTTTCAATTTTGCTATACTTATGATTTAGATACATAATGTGGTTAAATTATACACACTTTTCTTTCTTTTTAAAATAGTAGTAGCAGCATTAAAATACCTTGTTTTCTGACAAAAATTACACCAGTCTGTTTATTAAAATCACCATGAAAACATTGACACCGACATGTATTTTTTAAGGCTAGAAGCATCTGAGCTTTCTTTATTGCCTAATAAAGAGGCTTCTAAATTGAGAGTGCCACTGACTCAGGTGAGTTCATGGGCAAATCACTCAATCTCACTGACTCATGTCCCCATCTGTAAAATGGAAATATTTGCTTGACAAAAGTGTTGTAAGGATTTTTAAGTGTTTTCAAAACCCAAAGTACCTATGATATGAAAATATCTACAAGGAAAATTGTGTACAAACACTGATAAGTATACTTTTTTAGTATATATAACTAATTCTTTCTCACCTTGTTCATGTTCCATTCTGTCTGAAGCTATCGTACTATTCATTAAGTAGGTTAAAGATAGAGTTAATTGTATGTTCTCTCTTACCTGTATCATAAAGCATAGGTTCTGTTTGGTTAAATTGTTCTATTTGTTTATTAAATATCTTTTTTGCCCTTGGTAATTTATTTGGATTTTATTTGTTTACACTTCCTTTGGGAGTCTAATGATTTTTTTCTTTTTAATACTTGATTATTCCTGCTCTGGGTGATTATCTACAACCAGGAAACTCAACTGTACCTTTTTCAATTCCTTTGTTTTATGTAAAAGGTATCTTGTGAGAGATTCTAATTAGAGATGGAACTGAGCCATTTTTAAACCTGATTTGTCTGGCTGTAGGTAGTCTCTAGTTATAACAAGCACAAAGGGCACATATACACGAGTGTGGTGGTTGCTCTAACGTGCTAGAATTCCAGTGCATTGGAGCACTTGATTAATTGAGTCTGCTGGAGCCTGGTAATTACTGTGTTCCAGCAGGCTCCTGGGTTTTGTGTATCAGCATCCTCATGCTTAAAAATGGCAACAGGGATGCTTGAACTAAAGCTCGTCAAATGACCTTTAGTTCGAGTGCCCTTGTTGCCATTTTTAAGTATGAAGATGCTGATACACGAGATGTGGCAGTGTTTTAATTAGAACGGCTCCCCACCCCCCGAATCATGCATAAAAGTGTCAGAAGGGGAGGTTTAGAGTTTAACTTCTCAAGCTTATGTTGTTTGGGTACCCTTGTAGAGAAGAATGGCAATGCCACCTGGCTTGGGAAAAATCTGAACACCAAACCCTGTGTTATATATGCTCTGCCTTACCAAGATGTGCTTTTGGAAGATACTGTACCATGAATCTTTGTTATGAGTAGAGTTTCCAGCAACTGTTTTAATTTGTCCCTATCCAAACCACAGGTTTTCCTTTTCACTGCTCAAGTAGTTCCTTTAAATCTGACAGGGCCTCCCTGCAGGAGGTCAGAACCTTAGTACATTATCAAAGTTCTGCATGTTCATTTAAAAACTGGGTTAAATAGTACAAGAGGAGCAGAGGAAGTAATAGTTAGTCAACACTTCTGCCAGAATGGCTTATAGTGTTGCATTATGCACCAGTAGCTTAGATGGACAACACTGTTCAGGAATGGAGCGAACCTTAAAGAATATCAACAACAATACTGTGCTTTGAAAAGGTTCCATGATGTTTTATAGTGAAAGGATTAATACTATTTATCACTCATCTAGTTAATTTAGATCCAAGAGAGAAAAATGTCCCAAGAAACCCAATCTTCAGATGACCAGAACATCCAGAGCTAAAATCACAAAATGTTCTTATCTGATCTGTGAATTCCAAAATGCAGTCAATTAGGGATGTACAGCTAATTGATTTTTCCATTTAGCTCAACTGAGAAATGGTGTGTGTGTGTTGAACCCCTAATTCTTACAGCCTTTCCTCATAAGTCTTGCTTCTCTAATCATTATTATTGCTCTACTCAGGACTCTATCTTTTTTGTCCACATCCTTGTTGAAGTATGAGTCCCAAAACCGGACTCATCAGTTTAGGTGAAGCCTCACAGTGCCAAATAGAGCAGAAGAATCACTCTTCTTGATTTGAAATTGACACTCTTGTTAATGCAGACCAGTATGCTGTTGGCTTTTTTTTCCCAATAACAGTACACTGTTGGCTCATATTCAGTTTATGGTTTACTGTAACCCCCAGGTCCTTCTCTGTAGTATTGCAGCCTAGCCAGTCATCCCGCAGTCTATATTTGGCCTGCTACTATCTCACTCCAACTGCAGGGCTTTTGGCTTGTCCTTGCTGAATTTCATGTGGTTGATTGCTGACTATTTTTCCAGTCTATCTAGATCAAATTATTCAAAGACCAAGGCCGACTGTGAGGAGCTACAGAAGGATCTGGCACAATTGACGAAATGGGCAGCTAAATGGCAGATGAAAGTCAATGTAGGTAAGTGTGAAGTGATGCACATGGGCAAAAATAACACAAAGTATACCTACACAACGATGGGCTCTACATTAGCTGTTACCACAGAGGAAAGAGATCTGGGAGTCACAGTGGACATCAGCTCAGGGCTCAGCAGCTTTCAAAAAGTCAAACAATATGTTACAGATTATTAAGAAGGGAATTGTAAACAAAATTGAAAGTATCATTATGTCCCTTTATAAGACCATGGTGCGTCCATATCTTGATTACTGTGCCCACTTCTGGTCCCCGCACCTCGAAAAGGGCATAGAAGAACTAGAGAAGGTACAGAGAAGAACAAGAATGATTAGTGGCATGGAGGGGCTTCCATATGAGGACAGAGTAAAGAGGCTCCCTTCCAGCATTCACTCTGCCACTGTATGACACAGGACACTGGGCAAGATGGCCCCAATAAATGGCAATTCTTATGTTTTTATCTTATTCTGGATCCTTGTCCTACCCTCCAGAGTGTCTGCAATTCCATCCAACTTGGTGTCATCTGAATATTTGCTAAGTGTGCACTTGATTCTGTCATCTAAATCAGTTGTTCTCAACCTTTTCAGGCTTGAGGCACCTCTCAGTAGTTTTGAGGAACCCATTGATAGACTTGAGGCACTCCTTGGAAAACGGAAGCTTTTAGTTTTCACTCATTTTTAATAACAGAAAATAATAGAGAAATTCTTCTATTGCAAAGAAACAAACTCAGAAAGATCACGATAGGTCAAAATACAGTACAGGCATACCTCGTTTTATTGCGCTTCGCTTTATTGCGCTTCGCAGATATTGCGTTTTTTACAAATTGAAGGTTTGTGGCAACCCTGCGTCATGCAAGTCTATCGGTGCCATTTTTCCATCGGTTAGCATTTTTTAGCAATAAAGTATTTGTTAATTAAGGTATGTACATTGCTTTTTTAGACATAATGCTATTGCACACTTAATAGACTACAGTATAGTGTAAACATAACTTTTATATGCACTGGGATATCAAAAAATTCATGTGACTCGCTTTATTGTGATATTTGCTTTATTGCGGTGGTCTGGAACTGAACCCGCAATATCTCCGAGGTATGCCTGTATTAAAAATATGTGCAGCTATTATTTGTCCCAGAGGAAATGCATGCCCCTGCATGTGTATGCTCATCAGGATGCGCCCTTTATGTTTATCTTGTGAATCCTGTTTGCACACTAACAATGCTAACATTGTGCAGTACCCTTGAAAAAATCTCAGGGTACCCCAGGGTACGATGGCACCATAGTTGAGAATCACTTATCTAAATCAGTAATGAAGGCAGTAAAGAATACTGGGCCCAGGACACACACATGGGGAACCTCACCTGATACCTCTTCCCAACTAGTCATCAAGCCATTGATGACTACTTATTGTGATGATCAAACCAATTATGTATCCACCTTACAGTGCTTTCATGTATTCTGTGTTTCCTTAGCTTGTTAATAAGAATGTCCTGGGAGTCTGAGTCAAAAGCCTCGAGAAAATCAAGATGTATCACATACACTGCTCTTCCCCGTCTACACAGTCTGTCACCTTATCAAAGAAGGAAATCATGCTGGTCAGGAATGACTTGTTCTTGGTGAATCAATGCTGGCTGTTCCTGATCTGCTTGTTCTTCTCTAGGTACTTCAAAATGGATTCCTTGAGGACATTATCTTTCCAGGTATAGATGTCAAGCTGTAGTTCCCCGGATCCTCCTTTTTCCTTTTTCTTAATTATAGGTACTGTATTTACCCTTTTCCAATCATCCAAAACCTCACCTGACCTCCACAAATTTTTGAAGAGGATAACTAATGGCTCCAAAATATGTCAGCCAATCCCTTCAGTACCTTAGGATGCATCCCATCTGGCTTCAATGATTTGAAGGCATCTAGCTTTTGAGTAATCTCTAACCTGTTCTGCCATTGCCCTAGGCCAGGATAGGCAATTATTTCAGTTGGCAGGCCATTTATGGAGTTGTGGTGTGCTGTCAAGAGCTGTGCACATAAAATACTTCAGAAAATATTATTTAAACAAATTATATATAAAAAACAAATAATGTATTAAAATCAAACCTTTACTATAACCTATTTTAATTTTATTTAAACAAATATTTTTTCCTGATTTATATTTTTTTTAGAAGTGTATATAGAGGTGATTGCATAATAGCTCAAAATAAAGTCTTACTCTTGTACAGTGTGTGTATTTGGGGGTGGTGTGTGTGTGTGAAAGGGTGGTTATATGTGGAGTGTGGGTTGTGTGTGTGGATGGGTGTGGGGTGGGCAGGGTGGGTGTGAACTTGTATATGTGGGGACTGTCCATGGGTTAGGTCGCAGGACCCAGCTGGAGGTCGGGGAAGGGAGGACAGGGGGCACATGCAGCAGAGCTTGCCTGTGTGGTGGAGTGCAGGGGCCTTCCCCCCACCCCTCATGGCTGCCTCTGTGTGGCAGGGCACTGTGTGTGCCTGCCACTTTAAGGCCCTGGAGCTGGCAGCCACCAGGTGCCTAATGAGGGCAGCCATTTTAGATTTAGGGCTGCCCATATAAACAGGGCAGTTCAGTTGCAAGAGGCCAGGCAACAACACTGCCTGGCCAGAGGGCTGCTGAGTTTCATCCGGAGGTAAGGGAGGAGCTGTAGGGGATGGTAAGGGGACTCCTGGTTCTGAGTATGTCCTAAAACTGTGCCCTGCTGGGAGTGGGTGGGGCATCTAGGAAATGCCAGGCCAGTTATCACCCCGGTGAAAGGCAGGTTGGGGTGCCTTTACCCTTAGCCCCCACCACTGGGTGGGTTACCTCTTTAAGTGTAGGGCCCAGGGGGTGGACCCCTAGAGAGAGAGGGGCTACAGACTCAATACTGATTGAGAGAGTACCCTCAACTGTCCCATGCTGGTGCCAGGACCAGACCAGTCAAAAGGGCCAGGGGCCCACCACAAGGGACGTCCAAGAGCTGAGGGCCAGGGGTTCCGACTGGCCTGGAGGTGGGTCAGGGCTGGTAGCCAAAGGTCCCAGGGGGACCACACCTGAGAGGGGAAAATGGCTTCAGGGAGCTACATAGCCTGTACGAAGGTGAATGAGGCCACCTGATGACAGGACTCTAGGTTAGGGATCAGTCAGGAAAATTTGGGGCCCAGTTTGGGGCCGATGATGAAGAGAACACCTAGATGCCATCTGTGAGGCTTGGGCTGTGGTGTAGGGGAGGAGAGGAGCCACAGATAGTGCTCCCTGGCATCGGGGCAGAAAATGGGCAGCCTCCCACTTAATTACATCTATTAATTAATCTTTAAGATCAAGGCATGGTGGGCGAGAAGGATGGTGGTTAGCCCAAGAACAGGTGGGTGGGCTGCGTGGAGGTCGGCCCCGAGCAGGCCCCCCTGTTACCTCCCCCGAGTGCTCTACATGGGGCCGAGCCCCACCCACTCCCAGCTGAGGCAACCTGTGCCATGCTCCTGCCCTCACCCACCCCATGCCTGCTGATGGCATGATCTCAGTCCTGGCCTCAGCCAGCATAGATTTCATTGATTTCACAGACATTAGGGCTGGGAGGGACCTTATAAGATCATCAGGGGCAGGAAATCAGCTAGGGTCAAAGGATCCCAACAAGGTAAGCGTCCAAATGTTTCTTGAAAGTTTCCAGAGTAGGTGCCTGCACCACTTTTATAGGGAGTCTGTTCCAAGCCTTGGCGGCTTGGACAGTAAAGAAGTTTTTCCTTATGTCCAGCCCAAAATGGTCTTGCAGGAGTTTGTGACCATTGGATCTTGTCATCCCCTGGGGTGCTCTGGTGAACAGGTGTTCCCCCAGATCCTGTTGCACACCCCTTATGTACCTATAGGCTGCCACCATGTCAGCCCTGAATCTGCGCTTCTTCAGGCTGAAGTGTCCCATGGCTCACAGCCTCTCTTCATAAGGCCTGTTCTCTTGCCCTCTGATCATGTGCGTGGCTCTCCCGTGGAATCTTTCAAGTTTCTCCACAACCTTCCTAAATTATGGAGCCCAGAATTGATGCAGTACTCCAGCTGCAGCCTCACCATGGCCAAGTACAGTGGGAGGATGACATACTGGGTCTTGCTTGAGATGCATCGGTAGATGCAAGCCAGAGTTTTGTTCACTTTGCCAGCTGTGGTATTGCACTGGTGGCTCATATTTATCTTGTGGTCTCTTTTGGTCATGGTGCTAGGTGTAGCATTGCCTAGCATACAAGTGTGATGCGGGTTTTTATTCTCAAGGTGAAGCACCTTGCATTTCTCCGTATTGAATACCATCAGGTTTTAATCTGTCCACCTTGCAAGCCTATCAAGGTTGGCCTGGATCACCAACCTATCCTCAAGTGTGGACACTCTTCCACAAAGTTTGGTGTCATCAGCAAACTTGGCCAGTCTACTTTTGACACCAGTGTCCAGATTGTTTATGAAGACATTAAAAAGTACAGGTCCAAAAATGGAACCTTGGGGGACACCACTAGTCACTGAGTGCCATGTTGATTTCGTTCTGTCAACTACCACTCTCTGTGTCTGACCTCAGAGCCAGTTCCCTGGCCATCGGTCTGTGGAGTAGTCGAGGCCATGGTCACCCAATTTTTCCAAAGCCTTTTTTAAAATCCAAATATATGACATCAACCTCTTCCCTTTTGTCCAGGTGATATGTCACCTGGTCACAGAAGAAAATGAGATTGATCAGGCAAGACCTAACACAACAAATCCATGCTGACTATCTCTCAGAATGTTGCCTTCTGTTAGACCAGTCAAGAATAGTTTCTTTGATAATTTTTTTCCAAAATCTTCCCAGGGATTAGGGTCAAAATGATTGGCCTGTAGTTTCCCGGGTCTTCTTTTCTCTTTTACTTGAAGATGGGCACCACATTGGCCCTTTTCCAAACTACAGGTACTTTGCCTACAGGTACATGAGTTCTTGAATATCCTCACCAGTGGCTGTGCTATGATGTCTGCCAGTTCTTTAGCACTCTTGGGTGCAATCCATCTGGACCAGCTGATTTGTGGGGGTCCAGCCTCTCAAGATGCTCCCTCAGAAGATCCACGCCAATGGTGGGCTATATTCTTGCTCACCTTGGTCACCCCCATCATGTTAAGCAGGATGGTCCCTTTGGGCTGGTGAAAAAGTGATGTAAAGTAATCATTAAGCAAATGGGCTTTTTCCTGGGTGTCAGTAGTCAGATGCTTCCGTTGGTTTAGCAGGGGTCCAATGTTGCCCTTTTTTTCCTTTTGACTCCCCACATATCTGAAGAAGGACTTTTTATTGTCCTTGATTTGTATAGCCAGTTGGAATTCAGTTGCAGCATTGTCTTTCCCAGTTCACCCCCTGCAGGTGTGAACCGTTGTGGTATACTCTTCCTTAGTGGTGTTTCCTGTCTTCCATCCTTTATATGCCTGTCTTTTTAGATGTAGGAGGTCCATGAGTTCCCTGTTGAGCCAACGGTGTTGTTAAGCCCTTTTACCACCTTTCCTATGGTTTGGGGTGGACTCCCCTTGTGCTTCTAGGATCACTTCCTTGAGGAGAAACCACTCATCCTGAACTCCCCTCCCTGTGGAATCATGGCCTCTCAGGGCTTCGAGAACAAGCCTCCTGAGCTTATGAAAGTCAGCTTTCCTAAAGTCAAGGACTGCTTTGCTGGCTGACTTGCCAGCTTTGCGATGGATAGTGAGAGTGATCTACTCATGGACTTTCACCCAGCTTCCCTTCGATTCTAAGGTCGCTGATTAGATCATCCCCTTTAGCCACTACCAGGTCCAGCAGCGCCTTGCCTCTTGTCAGCCCACAAACTTCTTGAGACAGAGCTCATTCACGCATGTACGAAAGTTTTGTGATCTATGGAATTTGGCTGAGTGCTTATCCCATGAGATGTCCAGGTAGTTGAAATCTCTCATGATGACTAACCCTAGCCATGGTGCTACCGGTGGCCACATTCAGGGTCCTGGGGTGTCAAAGAGCCTTGGTCAACCTCCCAGTCCCTTAGACTGGGATCACCTCTCCGTGGAGTGCTTTCTTGTGGTCTCCCCCCACCCACTGGGGCACATACAGTTTAACTATTTACACAGTTTATTATTTACAAAACAGTCAACATATGAATGAGATTAATAGCGGAACAGGATATCAAAAATATAATTGTCAAAGGCAGGTATCCATGAACTAAAACACTGTACAAATTGAATCAAAGACACACAGTTCAACTCCCCAGCATAAACCTTGAGTCTCAAGTGACTTGCAGCAGGAGCACACAGGGTTACCACAAATATCTGCTTTCCTTCACACGGGCAACACAATAACAAAAGCTGGTGCTGCTGCTTCTGAAAGTCCTTCTCTCTGCTAGAGCCTGCATGGGGTAGAGCAACTCTCTTCTGCTCATCTGCTGGGAAGAGCAGTCAGCCAAGTCTGATCGCTCACGTCGGTTCTTAGCCAGAGTGCAGGACCTCCATCTAACCCAGGAGGTGCACAGCCCCACCAGGGGAGACGCCTTGTTGGACCTGGTGCTGGCCACGGGTGATGACCTGGTGAGGGGGCTGCGGGTGATGGGCCACCTGGGAGACAGTGATCATCGCTTGCTGGAATTCACCATCCAGCGTAAGGTGGCAAAGGGCTGCAGCAAGGCGACAGCCCTAGACTTTAGGAGGGCTGACTTCAACAAGCTAAGGAGGATCGTTGGGGAAGCGCTGAGGACCCAGAGGGGAAGGGAGCCAGATGTCCAAGGTGAGTGGTTGCTCCTTAAGGAGACGATCCTCCATGCCCAAAGGGAGGTAATCCCAACAAGGGTCAAAGGGAGCAGGAGGGCACATAAACCCCCATGGCTCACTAGGAGCATCCGGGAATGTCTCCTTGCTAAAAGGGAGGCATACACCCAATGGAGGGATGGGGTCATCACCAAGAAGGACTATGTTACAGTCGCCCGAGGATGTAGGGGGGCAGTCAGGAAGGCCAAGGCAGAGATGGAGATAGGACTAGCTTCCCGGATTAAGGACAATAAGAAGTCCTTCTTCAAATACATAGGGGGTAAAAAGAGGGTCCCGGGTAATGTGGGGCCCCTGCAGGACACGATGGGCAACTTAGTCGTCACGCCAGATGACAAAGCTAACATATTTAACGATTTCTTTGCCTCTGTCTTCCTAAGTAGGGACCAGTTCAGCCACCTCCCTGCTGGGCCCCCCTCGGGCCCCGGGAGAGACACGCCTGGGCCAGGGGTTAGCGAGGAGTTAGTTAGGGTACTTCTGGAGAGGCTGGACGTGTTCAAGTCCGCTGGTCCAGACGATCTTCACCCTAGGGTTCTACAGGAACTGGCCGAGGTCATTGCGGGACCCCTGGCGCGGCTCTATGAGCACTCGTGGTGCTCTGGTGAGGTGCTGGAGGACTGGAAGAGGGCCAATGTGGTCCCTATCTTCAAAAAGGGAAAAAAAGAGGACCCGGGAAATTACAGGCCAGTTAGTCTTACCTCAATCCCGGGTAAGCTCTTTGAAAAAATTATCCTGGCACACATCCAGGAGGGCCTTGCGGGGGAATGCATGCTCAGGGGCAACCAACATGGGTTCATCAGTGGCAGGTCTTGTCAGACCAACCTGGTGGCCTTTTACGATCAGGTCACCAAATCATTAGACGCAGGGGTTGCTGTGGATGTAGTCTTTTTGGACTTCCGGAAGGCTTTCGACACTGTCTCTCACCCTGTCCTCACCAAAAAGCTGGGAGACTGTGGTGTCGATGCCCACACAGTCAAATGGGTCGCCAACTGGTTAGAGGGCCGCACCCAGAGGGTGGTAGTGGATGGGTTCTTCTCGACCTGGAAGGACGTGGGCAGTGGGGTTCCGCAGGGCTCGGTCCTCGGGCCCCCACTGTTCAACATCTTCATCAGTGACTTGGATGAGGGGGTAGAAAGCACCCTGTTCAAGTTTGCTGATGACACTAAGATGTGGGGGGATGTGGGTGCACTAGAAGGGTGCAATAGGCTACAAGCTGACCTTGACAGGTTGCAACGGTGGGCAGATGAGAATAGGATGGGGTTTAACACTGATAAGTGCAAGGTGTTGCACATGGGGAGGAAGAACCGGCACCACACTTACAGGTTGGGGAACTCCCCTCTTGCCAGCACGGAGATGGAAAAGGATCTTGGAGTCGTCATTGACTCCACGATGAACATGGGCCGGCAGTGTGGGGAGGCAGTCAAGAAGGCCAACCGTACCCTGTCATGCATCCACAGATGCATCTCGAGCAGGTCCAGGGAGGTGATCCTCCCCCTCTATGCGGCACTGGTCAGGCCGCAGCTGGAGTACTGTGTCCAGTTCTGGGCGCCACACTTCAAGAGGGACGTGGACGATATGGAAAGAGTCCAGAGGAGGGCCACTCGTATGATCAGGGGTCAGCAGGGCAAGCCTTATGAGGAGAGGCTACGGGACCTGAACCTGTTTAGCCTCCACAAGAGAAGGTTAAGGGGGGACCTTGTGGCCTGCTACAAACTGGTCAGGGGGGATCAGCAGGTATTGGGGGAGTCCCTGTTCCCCCGTGCGCTGCCAGGAGTGACCAGGAATAACGGTCACAAGCTGGCGGAGGGTAGGTTTAGATTAGATATTAGGAGGCGCTACTTCACAGTCAGGGTGGCTAGGGCCTGGAACCGGCTTCCAGGGGAAGTGGTGCAGGCTTCTAGCCTGGGGATTTTTAAAAGGAAGTTAGATGAGCACCTTGCCGGGGTCATCTGACCCCGGTGCTCTTTCCTGCCAAGGCAGGGGGTCGGACTAGATGATCTTCCTAGGTCCCTTCCGACTCTAGCTACTATGAAACTATGAACTATGAAGCTGTGTGGTATCTGCAAAGAAACACGCACTGTCCCCTCTCCCCAAAAGCACCTTACTCCAATTCCCAGATATAGCCCCTTGTGCTGATTACTGAAACAACCCTTGATTTATCACTCATACAGCCCCTGGCTATTTCTCCATTAACTGTTCCCAGAGCCTTCCCAGATCAAAACCGTGCCCTCTTAGGCAAGCCTACCTTACTACCGTTTTTCCTCCCCATGGGTCCCTCTGCCTCACAAAGGGAAAAAGGATACCAGGTTATCTTCTCCCCATCACTAAGGGCAGGTTCACTTCACAGGCAGGCTGCAGGGTGGTTCTTTTCCAAGCTTGGTGGTCCCAGGGCTTCTTCCCTTTTCTGAGCCTGGCTGAGTCCCTGGGGCTGAGTTCTCTCCCCTCTCCTACCTCAGGAGTCAATCAAAAACATACATATGCTCTTTCAAGCAACAACTTTCTGCAAACTTTCCCGCTCTGCCTTTGCAGGGACCCTGAACCCTGCTACAAATCAAGCAGCAGCTTTTACATGACCATGCACTGACAGTGTGCAGCCTCGCTCGGTTCCCTGGTGAATTCTTGGTCAAGTTTTTGTTCCTGGTTTGGAGGTCTGTAGTAGACTCCTACCTTTGCATTTCCTTCATTATGTTCCCCTTGTATTCTAACCCAAAGGGTCTCCAGTTGTCCTCCTTGGGTGTCAATCTCAGTTTGTAGGGATATGTAGCTCTCCTTCACATAGAGAGCTATACCTCACCCCTTTTATCAGCCCAATCTCTCCTGTACAGGGTATAGCCATTTATACCCATAGTCCAGTCATAAGAGGAGTCCCACTAGGTCTCCATTATCTCTATGAGATCGTAGACATTTTTGTTTAGCAGAACGACAAGTTCCTCCTGTTTATTACCCAAACTCCTAGCATCAGTGTACAAACAAATAAGTATGCCATTGGAGGCCCTAGGCTTCCTTGTACTCATGGAGAAGCTCTGATTCTGGGCTGGGGTAGGAGTGGGTTCCCTTGAGCATCCTAACCTGCTGATTTTGCAGTTGATGCTTTGTGAGCTTGCTCTTGTGGTTGTTTGCCCATTGAGCTTAGTTTAAAGCCCGGTCGAGCAGGTAAGTCATTCTGGATGAGAAGAGCTTCTTCCCCAGTGGAGTGAGGTGGAGGCCATCTCTTTCCAACAGACCACTGCCTCTGTCTCCGAAGAGCAGACTGTGGTCGTAGAAGCCAAAACCTTCTCTGTAGGGCAGCTCCCAGTGTGGCTGCTGCTGCCTGGATCTGGTCTCTGGTGGCTCCTCCTCCTGTCCCTGCTACACCTCTCCAGGTAGTGGGGAAGCTGCAGCTAGGCAGCTCCTGCCCCAGCATTCAGCCAGCTCCCAGCCACCTTCCAACCTAGGCTGCCTTCAGGTGGCTGCTTATTGCACTGGGTCAGTGGAGTGGGTAGAAGGTGGCTGGAGTCCCATGAGCTGGGGCAGGAGCCACACAGCAGGGGAAGGAGGAGTTGCTGCTGGAGGTGGAGGGAGATGAGCAGTACCTGGGAAGCTGCAGCAGCAGCAGGAGAAGCTCTGCCAGGAAGCTGTGCACGCTGGCTGAGGCCGGGACCAGAGCCAGTACCAGGGCCAGGATGGTGCATTAGCAGGTGCAGGGCAGGTACAGGTGGGGCTTGGCCACATGTGGAGCACCTCTGGGGCCTGTGGGCCATATCTTGCTCACCTCTGCTCTAAGCTGTTTGACTCCTTCCTATCTTTGTTGCCAACTGTACTTGTCATATGATAACTGTCCCTATTTGCAAGGACTGAAGTAAAAAAGGCATTAAATACTAGGCTTTTCTGCATCATCTGTAACTAGATTGCCTTCTGCATTCTGTAGTGGACTTATGGTTTCTTTGGTCTTCCTCTTACTTCTCATATACTTATAGAATCCCTTTATATTGCCTTTTCTATCCCTTGCCATTGCATCTCAAATCATATTTTGGCTTTCCTAATTTTCTCCCTGCATGCCCATATAATACTCTTATACTCTTCCCAATATGAACAAGATTTCACTTATGGCAGGATTCCTTTTTTCTGAGTTTCAACTCATTGAGGAAATTGCTGTCTAGCCAGGCTGGTCTCCTATGCCCTTGTCATCCTTCTGTTCCATTGGAGTAGCTTGCTTCTGTGCCCTTAAAGCACAGCTAGCTCTCCTGGACTTCTTTTCCTCTAAGACTTGTCTTCCAGAGGAACTGGTGTACCAGTTCCTTGAATTTGTTTCAATAGAGAACAGGTCTACTTTTCACGTCATACTGCAACTCCGAACACATCTACATGTTCTTTATACGTAGAGCAACGTCTCCTCCAATTTTTTGCCTAATCTTCTAGAACAAGTTATAGCCATCCATGGCCATACTCCAGTTGTGTAACTAACTTTCCTTCCATGTCTCTCTAATCCCGATTAAATCATAATTCCTTGATTGTAGTAGGCTTCTTTCTGTTTATTCCACGCACATCTCATGTTAATATATAAACACTTCAGATATTTAACTGATTGCCTTAGCTTCTCCCCTTACAAAGTTCCTATGCAGCTTTTACTGATTTTGTAATTTTGGGGAAAATATACAGTACTAGTGTAGGGAATATCCTAGCAGCCATACAGACGGGAATTTAAAAAAGCGAACCACTAATGAGAAAAGTAGAAGTGCAAATTTCTCTATCAAAATGTCTTAACTATGGCTGGAAAAAAGGGACACTGCATCTTGTAGGTAGGGGGTTAGTAGCTGTATCTATGATTCTTCACATCTCCGTTGAGAAGTGGAGAATTAAGTGTATCCTTGTTTAACAGAATGTATCAGTAAAGGAAAATGAAATGTTCCAAGTGAGTGGAGTGGAGAGTGAGACTTGGACTAGTTGGTCCTCACAGCACGTGTGATCTATCTCATAACCAGACCCCTTGGATAATGATCTGAGCTCTCTTTCTATGATAGGAGGGTGCAAATGGGAAGCATCTGAGCCTAAGCTCTCATGTGCCATTTCACCTCTGAACAGGCTTGAAGCTTACAAGTTCCTTGAAGTTTTAAGAAGGCATTGATTTCAGCCACAGATATGTGCAACACTACTCTCTACAGGAGTGAAACTGAAGGGAAAAAAGCTTCTTTTTCTCTGGCTCCTGAAAGGAAGGACACTGAATGGAGTCTACTCAAACGTCTGCTAATTACAAAGGTGATTCTAAATGTTTAAAGTACTGGGCCACGTTTGAAATGGGTTTAAATAGCTATAATAACACTGATGTATGGAGCTGTGTTGGTTTATAGAAGCAGGGGCCTATCTACACTCTTCAGAAACAAAACAAAGCAGAAACAGTTGCATAAAAGTATTTTAAATACTATATATTTACAAGTAGATCACAATAATGGAAATCATAGAGAACAGGGCTAGAAGGGACCTCAAGAGGTCATCTAGGCCAATCCCTTGCCTGAGCCAGAAAAGATCTTATGCACCATGCAGGGATCAAACTTGTGACCTTAGAGTTATTAGCATCAAGCACACTATCATGACAGTGTGGTAAGGCCACCTCCCTAGAACAGGACTGTTAAATCAGTAGAATATGTTCAACTGAGATTCTGTAGGTGATAGACTTATTTCTATTTCTTCTATTAACAGGATTCCTCTTTTATCCTTTTTAAAACAACCTACAAGTAAGATTTTTATATTATTTTAATGCTTTTTTGAGTGGTCTCAGTTTAGAAGCTCCCATCATTGTGGACAGTTTGCTAAACACATTAGCTCAGTGATCAGCAGCTGTCAAAAAGGCCAACAATATGCTGGTGATTGTCCGAACCAAGTTTCAAAGTGTATGCTGGATAATACAGAGTTAAGTAATGACATGCGCAGGTGGAAAATCCCCAGAGGGTGAACAAGCATGCCCAGCACGTGCCCCTGTGTGACCTCTGGCTTGTCAATCATAGCTCAGCCATGAGGTAACTTGATTTGTTACCATGTGCATGCCTAGTTCTGCCTGAAGAATGACATAATCTGACCAGAAAATTCCATGAAGGGAATCACCTGATTGGCTACCTAAAACCATATTTAAATTTGTAAGTATCTGCCCACGGCAGAGACCAGACCCGACCTGAGAGCAGAGACTGCAGCTGCAGAGACTGCTCCTCAGGAGAGCCTTTTAGGCCAGAGCCCTGGTCCGCTTCCCAGAGCTCCGGTGGTCTCCCCACGCTGTGGCTTTACAGCCTACCTTCGCTTAACTGACTTTCATCTTCGTGTTGATCAGCCATTACCGAACCTTGTTCCGACATCGACTACGTATCCAGCTTTATCCTCGACATTGTTGTTACCGACCCGACTTCGCCTACGCTTTCTCTTCGTTCTTTTTGTCGACCGTTCATCGTTTATCACCGGTTCATCTATTCTTCACGGACTGAAAGTGTGTTACAGTTTCCTTTGTATGAGCTGTTGACCAGTCCTGGGACTATTGAGTCGGGCAGCTGCACCTAGCCTCCGGGCTAGAAAGCAAGGGCTCGGCTCAGGAACCCCGTGGACCAACAGACCCCCCTTCAGTTATTCATGTTTACTGTAACTGAACAAGCAAGCTCTTCTGCCTACGCTACACCACCATCAGTGGCGTAAGTAAATAAAATCAATTCTGTTTCGAAACCGCACATGTCCCGAACCGCTCTGACTCCTCGCCGCTAATTCCGCCTGTTTGATCCGAACCCTCGGCCCACCGTGACCATCCCGATCCCCGACAGTGATTATTAAGAAGGGAATTGTAAACAAAACCAGAAGTGTCATTATGCCCCTCTATAAATCCATGGCGTGTCTGCACTTTGAATACTGTACCCACTTCTTGTCTCCACACCTCTAAAAGGTGAACTAGGGAAGGTCCAGAGAAGGGCAAAAAATATGATTAATGGTATAGGGAGAGACTAAAGAGGCTGGGCCTATTCAGTTTGAAAAGAGATGCTTGAGAGGGGACATGATAAGGGTTTGCAAAATAGTACGTGGTGAAGACAAAGTAAACAGGGTAAATACTATTCCACAATAAAATAACTAGGGGTTACAAAATTAAACTGGTAGATTTAGTAAGTTTAAAATTAACAAAAGGAAGTTCCTTTTCACATAGCATGTAACTCAGGTTTGGAACTCATTACTACTAGATATTGTGGAAGCTGACAGTCTAGCCAGTTTCAAAAAGGGATTGTACCAATTCCTGGAAGCAAAGTTCATCAATAGCTATTTGAGCATGTAGGTTAGGGATACAGACTCTGAATCAGAACTGCCTGGATCTTAAATGCTGGAGGCTGCAAGTAAGAGAGAGACAGTGGAAAAAATGGAGGTCATTACCTGTTCACTGTCTCTTGCAGCACCCACTCTGTACTACTGTGACAGCATAGTAGGTAAGATGGACTTATGGTCTGACCCAGTAAATGGCAGTTTTTATGTACAAAATGGGAAACCTCAGCAAATATTTTCCTTAACAGTTTATACCATATCATTAGATAGAAAAGGCAAACACATTTTTTTTCCTCTCTGATCTATCAGAAACCAATGTCTTAGTTAACTTTCATTATTTCCAATAGCCCAATTTCTGGACTTTTACATTAAATATAGCATACATTTATATATCTTTATTCTGCTAGAAGCAGTTAGGTTGTTTAATCAGAGTAACCATTAACTCTCATATAGAGTTGTACATGCAGACAAGTATCCTCTAGAAAAGTGCCGGCAGTTTCAGTATCCTAATGAATGGTTCTAATGGAAAGGCAGCTCTTCACCAGAAAGTACTTGTACTAGGTCAGGTTGAAGAATTTAGGCATCAAAACCAAACTGCCTCCACACGTGTGGGTAATGTATATATGTATATGTGAATGACATTGGCCAATGAGAAGGGGACAGCTTTTAAATGCCTTATATTGAAACAAGGGATCACCTGGTAAGCTCACTTCGTACATACTATTGAATTCCAGTTCAGCAAATTCAATCCTCTTCATAGTTTCCAGGTTCTGGTTAGTTTTCCAAACTATCTGCCAAAATCCAACGTTTATATTAGAGTTTAAAATCACAGAGGGACAAAAAAAATTGGTTTTACTTGTTTATATCAAGGGGGACCTATTAGAAATCAATTACAACATTTTTCTGGGTCAAGCAAATAGGGGTGAATTAGATCAACTGGAAACATAGTACACCCAGTAACTATCACAAAAGCACCACTAGTTAAGATACGCCAGATTTATGAGCTTTACTTTCTACCTTAGGCCTGTCATATTTTTTCACCTTTATGTTAGTTAATTGCAGAGTAACATAAATTAACTTTGGAACACAGCAAAAATGGGAACTTTATTTATGAATTTCTTGGATTTCTTTACCCCAAGCCAAACAACTAAATTGCTACTTAGCATAAATTATTTATTGGCCCTGGCTCAATACCATCCAACACCAGCCCCTGGAGGTATGGGAGATATAAAAGATTTAAAGCATCTGTGCGACAGCATTGGTGCAGCCACAAAGCTATGTTTCTTTCCAGAAGGGTCCACTTTATTTTGTTGTAAATAAATAGAGCCTAAATTTCAGGGGAGGGCAGGGTAGCTTCCAGCAGGACTCTAGTGCTTTGCATATGTTAATTATCCACACTTTCATGACAGATAGACATATACTGTTTGCTACTATTTCTTGCAGACCTGTTGACAAAAAAGTGCTTTTAAATTACTTAGAGTACACAAGTCCTATCATTTTCTCTCCTTTTTTAATCCAGAATTATATTAATACCCTACAGATAATGATGAAAAAAGTAAGACTTCGTTTGCATTCACGTGTCATACCATGCAAACAATAGGCTTAAGTGTAGCTATACATTTTCAAGCAAATCTAGAGATCCATCTCCCAAGGCTGGGTGAAGGGTAAGGCTTTCCAGTAAGTGGAGAAGAAGCAATCGTGTCTCCAATGTAATGAAATTGCATGACAGCTATATGCACTGAGGTTATTTCATCCCAGTGACTGACAGTGCCCAGTCTAGGTACAGTGCACCTTCATTGCAGGGAGAAGTACAAAGTATTGACGCATCAGCAGTTTTTCTAGCTGTGTGCCCTCTCAGCCCACAGCTGGCTGGATGAGTTCCTCTCCTCTTTGAAACATCTCTTAAGTAGGCCTCCTCCTTACATGGCATTGATAGATGTGTTTGTATGGGCTGGTATGCAAAATTGTGGCACCTTGGCATCTTTCCCAAGCCTTCATTTGGTTTTCTAGACTTTCAATTCTCCTTTTTTCCATTTTTCCTTTAAAAAGGAAGTCTTTAAAAGTTATGGTTCCAAAGAACACCCTGGGTAGGTCAGCCAAGTGTAACTGATACATCCATGACTGTCTTTATTTTCAGAAGCAGCAGACCATTGCTTACCAGTGTGAATTCTGCCATTCAGCTGCAAGATTTTCTCACTCAGATGGCACTGATGATACATTCAGTTGTCCAGGTACCAAGTGATGTATATGCTCCATCTTCTGCCTTGTATATATGGGTTTATGTCATACTCAGACTACATATGTATCATATATAGACATCTAATGCACATCAGTGTACATATATATAGCGATGTACACACAGTAGGCACATACTTTATACACACACACACACACAAATGTATATGTATTTAAAAAAGGTAGATGTGCTTTAAAAATAAAATGTGCTAATCACTTTAGATAAGTAAATTCAATAACTGTGGTGTTTGCATAATTCCTGATGTATTCCTTACAGTAAACCTTGGAGCCATACTTCAAATTCTGAAGTAACCATATATTTAAAGGTGAATAGAATGTGCATGCGTGTGTTTCTCTTTGCATACAATACACACATAGACACTTACAGTAGTGTAGCTGGAGAGGGGGATGCAACTAGGGCACCAGCCCTCAGCACTGAGTTGGGAGGTACAAAAATTCTTCTGCTGCACTGCCAGCCTGGATGCTGCCACCATTGTTTGCAACACAGCCACTGATGGGTGCCCTGCATGTCACCACTGCCCATGGTACAGAAGTGCCCAGGTACACTCTGGACACTTACGTAAGTATGTACACAGCGTGTTATTTGTTATGATAAAAAGACACCGTTTCCTTCTGTTGTTAAGAATGAAGTTTATCCTAAGTCAGATTTTCCTTTTCCTATTGTATTTGCAATTATTTTTCTGGTGGTCAAAATTTGATATATTACATAGAATAACTATTAGAAAAGATTCTTCAAATGATAGGAGTGACCTTTCATTCACTTTTGAAAGTTGTGGTGATTGTCCTATCTCCTAATTAGAAGGCTTTGGAAATGAGAAAATATTACTATGTAACTATAGCTGTCATCCTGCAACCACTTATACATATATTGTATTATTATTGTATTATTTATTTCTGTAATATTGCACTAGCACCTAAAGACAACAACTGAAATCAAGGCCTCGTGATGCATGGCACTGCATAAACATGGAGAAAGACCTCTTGCCTTCAGCAGCTTAAAATCTAAACATGCAAGACAAATGAAGGATGTGTAGGAGGGAAACAGAAGCATAGAAATGTAAAGTGACTTCTGGATAGTCAGCGGCAAAGTCAGTAACAGAAATGCAAGTCTCTGGCCTCTTATCTCTTTGCCCTACCCACTAGATTATTCCATCTCTCAGATTTATAGCTACAATTCTGAAAGAATATGTTGGGGGAGCAGGAGCAGAGGGAGCAGGGCGCACGTATGCCACACGTGTACCCACCTTACCTCGGCAGCAAAGGCAGCAGCTGCGGAGGAAACAGCAGCAGGGGCAGCAACAGCTGATTTCCCCCTAAGGTAAGTGGGGCAGAGGGTACAGCACAGCTGAGGCAGATCCAGAGGGGAAGCCCTCTGGAGCCCTCTTAGCTCATCTGACAGGGAGCCGCGCTCCCAAGCCGCACGCGGGCAGGCAGACCATGGGGGGTGTGGGGATTTAGCGGGGGGGCCTTTCCCCCAAGCGGGGGGGCAGCTCTGACTAGTCCCTTGGCGTGGTATTCCCTGGCACCCCAGGATCCCAGCGGGAGGGGCGGGAGGGGGCAGGGCCACCAGCACGCACTTCCGGCCTAGCCAGAAGGCCTGATTGGCTGCGGGGTAAACCATGGGAATTTCAAACTGTGGGCTTTAAAAAGCTGTGGTTTGAAATTCCCCTGGGGAGCAGGAGCAGAGGGAGCAGGGTGCACGTGTGCCACACGTGTACCCACCTTACCTCGGTGGCAAAGGCAGCAGCTGCGGAGGAGACAGCGGCGGGGGCAGCAACAGCTGATTTCCTACTAAGGTAAGTGGGGCAGAGGGTACAGCGCAGCTGAGGCAGATCCAGAGGGGAAGCCCTCCGGAGCCCTCTTAACTCGCGTAACAGGGAGCTGCGCTCCTGAGCTGCGCGTGGGTAGCACACGTGAACAGTGCATGCAAACAGGTGCGCTCTGTAAGGGCACACCAGCGTTTGCACCGGCATTCACGTAAGGCAGGTGCGAGGTAGCTGCCCAGAGCGGCACCTCCAGTGAGCAAAGACAGCAGGCGCAGCTCTGCAGACACGGTGCAGACGTAGAGCGTGGCTGCCAGGGACCCCAGCTGGGCGCTGCCAGCTGCCATGGGCTCTTCTGAGGCCTCCACCTAGATGGAGCTCATGGCGGGGTCAGTGGCCCCTTGTTCCCCTGTCCGTGGGGGAGGCTTGGTGGGGTCCTGGGGGGGTGGGGCCTGGTGGTCCCCTTGCCTGTCCCTCCTGTGCATGACTTAGGGCCCTGGAGGAGCAGGTGAGAGAGGTCCAGGCTGAAGTGAGCAGGTTGAGGGGGATCAGGGATGCAGAGGATGAAACTGATGCCTATTTCTGTTCTCTGCAGGCCCGGTCGCCCACTGTACAGCCCCCACAGGAGATGCATCCAACGCAGGAGTGGCAGAAGGTGTCCAAATCCAGAGCTGCTATGCCTAGAGTGGTGGAATCTTCCCAGGTTCACCTGGGGAACAGGTTCAATGCCCTGGCAGCAGTGATGGAGAAAGACAGTGAAATTGCCTCCGGCGGGAACAATGCCACTCCCCACATGACAAAGAATGGGCAGAGAGCGAACATCAGCACGAAGAAATGCCGGGTCCTTGTCATTGGAGACTCCATCCTATGAGCACTGGAAGGTTCCATCTGCCAGCCTGACCCCATGATGTGAGAGGTCTGCTTCATGCCTGGGGCTCGGGTTAAAGACATCACGGAGAGGATCCCGGCTTACATCTGACCTGCAGACCAGTACCCCATGGTTGTCTTCCATGGGGGGATGAATGACATAGCCAGGGACAAACCTGACTGCATTATGAAGGATGTCAAGGCTCTGGGGGACAAGCTTAAGGAGACGGGGGCGCAGGTGGTATTTTCCTGTCTTCTTCCAGTGAGTAGGTGGGGACAGCGACATGGGGCCTGCATTGGCGAGGTCACCTGATGCTTACACAGTTGGTGCCGCCAGGCAGACCCTGGGTTCCTAGATAATGACCCATGACCGCTTTCGGGCGGGGGACTTGCTGGGGTGGGATGGGCTTTACCTCTCTCCTAAAGGCAAGCGTGTCTTCTCTTCTAGGTTGGCTGATCTCATACGGCGAGCTTTAAACTAGTCTCGCCAGGGGAGGGGGCTGCAGGAAGACGAGGAGACACCACCTGAGCAAGATGGGTGACGAATGCAAGGAGTGCCCAGGTAAGAAACAAGGGACCAGACAGTCTCCGAAAATAGGCGGTGGCACACGCAGCTAGGCAAGGCCTTAAATGCCTATATACCAATACTCGTAGTATGGGGAATAAACAGGAGGAACTCGCCCTCAGAATAGCTAGTTCAGATCCAGACATAATAGGGCTTGCAGAAACGTGGTAGGATTCATCCCACGACTGGGCAGTTAGCATTAGGGGCTATAGGCTTTACAGGCGGGATAGAGAAGGAAGGAAAGGTGGGGGAGTAGCGCTGTATGTCAAGGAGCACTACACATATTCTGCCAGCAGAATGGGGTCAGAGGAGGGGAAAGCTGAAGTGTTGTGGGTCAAGATACAAGGGGGCCATGGGGAGAGGGATCTAACGGTGGGGTTCTACTACAGACCCCCCAACCAAGGGGAGGAGCTGGACCAGGAATTTTTGGGCCACCTTGCAGAGGCACTTAAGGCAAGGGATGTAGTTGTCATGGATGATATAAATTGTCTGGACATCTGCTGGGAGGAACAGTCAGCCAGGTTAGACCATTCCAGGAAGTTCAGGGCCGAGATACAGGACCTCCACGTAATTCAGGAGCTACACAGTCCCACCAGAGGAAATGCCCTGTTGGACCTGGTCCTGGCCACAGGCGGCAACCTGGTAAGGGGCCTCCAGGTTCTTGACCACCTGGGTGATAGCAATCATCGCTTGCTGGAATTCATCATCCAGCACAGGGTGTCAAGGGCCTGCAGCAAAGTGGTAGCCCTAAACTTCAAGAGGGCCAACTTCAACGAGTTGAGATTAGTGGGAGAGGCGCTGGGGTTCTTGAGAACAGGGGAACTCAGTGCCCAAGATGAGTAGTCATTCCTTAAGGAGATGATACTCAAGGCCCAAGGGGTGACCATCCCAACAAGAAGCAAGGGGGGCAGGAGTGCCTCACCAAGGGTGTCCAGGAATGCCTGATTGCCAAAAAGGCAGCGTACAACTGGTGGAGGGGGGGTGCTATCTCCAAAGAGGAGTATATCTCCTCTGCTCGGGCCTGTAGGGGGGCTGTCAGGAAAGCTAAGGTGGACATAGGCTAGGACTTGCGTCCAAAATCAAAGATAATAAAAAGTCCTTTTTCAAATATATAGGGAGGATGAAGAAAGCACCGGGAAATGTGGGGCCCCTGCAAGATCCTCTGGGCAATCTGGTGGTTGTGCCAGAGGAGAAAGCAGACCTCTTTAACCAATTCTTCACCTCCATTTTCTTGGGCTGGGACCGGGACTTCCCTACTGTGATGCAAGATGGACTCTAGGGGAGTGCCTCCAGACCTCAGGTTGGGGAGGACTGGGTTAGAGAGCTTCTGGAGGGGCTGGACATGTTCAAATCAGTGGGTCCAGATGCTCTCCACCCCAGGGTGTTGAGGGAGCCAGCAGGGGTTATTGCAGGGCCTTTGGCATGGCTTTACAAGCACTTGTGGTGCTCAGGCCAGGTGCCGGATGATTGGAAGATAGCCAACATGGTCCTCATCTTTAAAAAAGGGAGGAGGGAGGACCTGGGCAACTATAGGCCCATCAGTCTTACCTCAATCCTAAGGGAAACTCTTTGAGAAGATCATCAAGGAGCACATCTGCGATGATGCTCAAGGGCAACCAGCATGGTTTCATTAGGGGCAGGTCATGTCAGACCAGCCTGATTGCCTTTTATGATCAGGTCACAAAAGCATTGGATACAGGTGTTGCCATGGACATAGTCTTTCTGAACTTCAGCAAGGCCTTTGACACCATCTCCCACCTGATCCTCATTAAAAAACTAGGCGACTGTGGCATTGATGCCTACACCAGATGGATTGCAGATTGGCTGAAGGGTCATACTTAGATGGTGGTGGTGGATGGGTCATATTCGACCTGGTGAGAAATGAGCAGTGGAGTCCCCCAGGACTTGGTCCTTGGGCCCGTGCTGTTCAATTTCTTTATCAGCGATTTGGACGATGGGGTGAAAAGCAACCGGTTTAAATTTGCTGAAGATACCAAAATTTGGGGTGAGGTGAGCATGCTAGTAGGGAGGGAAAGACGGCAGCAAGACCTGGATAGGTTACAGGGGTAGGCTAACAAAAACAGGATGTGTTTCAATACTGACAAGTGCAGGGTGCTGCACTTGGGCAGTAGTAACCAGCAGCAGACTTATAAGATGGGGAAACTCCCTTCTTGAGAGCATGGAGGCAGAAAGGGATCTTAGAGTCATCATTGATCCTCCCCGTCTACGTGACACTGGTCAGGCCACAGCTGGAGTACTGTGTCCAGTTTTGTGTGCCCCATTTCAGGAGGGATGTGGACAACATTGAGGGTCCAGAGGAGGGCCACCAGCATGATCCGGGGACAACAGGGCAGACCCTACAATGAGAGAGCACGGGACCTGAACCTGTTCAGCCTTCACAAGAGAAGGCTGAAGGGGGACCTGGTGACAGTCTATAAACTCACTAGGGGGGACCAGAAGGGTTTGGGAGAGACCTTGTTTCCCCTAGTGCCCCCTGGCATAACAAGGAATAATGGCCACAAGTTGTTGGAGAGTAGGTTTAGATTAGACATCCGTAAGAACTACTCCACAGTTAGGGCGGCTAGGAGCTGGAACCAGCTTCCAAGGGAAGTGGTGCTGGCTCCTACCCTGGGGGTCTTTAAGAAGAGGCTTGATGCCTACCTGGCTGGAGTCATTGAGCCCAGTTTTTCTCCTGCCCAGGCAAGGGGTTGGACTTGAAGATCTACAAGTTCCCTTCCGACCCTACTTCTATGATTCTATGTTTCTTTTGAATGTAAAACCCACTTTTTCCTCCTTCCTATTGTCAGCCCCAGGAGTGGGTATGTATCACAAACAGTCTTCTACTGTTGCTCATGGAAATTAATTTGAAAGTCATATACATAGACTTCAAGAGCTGGTTGGTTCCAATCACTTGGAAGTGGGAAGTATATAGTCAGTACTTATTTATACATGCCTAAGTCCTGGTCTTGTAGTAGTTGATATCATCAGGATCAAGGTACTATACAGTATGTATGTGTAATTTGGTAATGGAAGTTCAAATTGGGTAGTTTGCCATCTGACTGCTGGTATGTGTGATCACAATTCACAAAGGGTGGCAAGGTTCTTCTGGTAGATGTGATATCTTTTATTAGATCAACTAAATAGTTCTTTGCAAGCTTTTGGGCACAAGCACCCTTCTTCAGGCATTGGGAGACTCTACCTTATCCTGTCTCTCAAATCTAATACATGCTCCAGGAGTGTGGGGAAGGCACTTTAACTAGAGTGGCTCCAAAAGCAGCACTAATTAACTGTTGCCATGTCTTGTGTATCAGCGTCCCTATGCTTAAAAATGGTGGTGGGGGCACTTGAAATAAAGCTCATTTGATGAGCTTTTAAAGCACATGTAAAGTGCGGGGATGCTGATACACAAGATGCAGGAGACTGCTGGAGCATGGAAAATGCCATGCTTCAGCAGACTCAATTAAGGAATCTGCTCTGATGTGCTGGAATTCCAGCATGTCAGAGCAACCTCTGCGCTCATGTATAGGCACCCATTGGTACTAGATTTAATGCACATTAACTAAAGCCCATTAATGCATGTGTAGACATGCCTTCTAGAATGTTTAAAAATAATACTTAAACCCATTAGTGACATGATGACCAAAAGGTCTTTGTAAATAGCTTATACTACAGGGATTACATGAAGAATCAAATTTAGAAAATGCCTAAAAAGACCAATATTTAGGAGTACCTTTAACCCTGTTACTTTTTGAGGTATCTCCAGAAAATCTATTTCCATATAGGGGTTTTGTCAATGAATGCTTGATATACCCTTTTGTAAACTCATATTGATTTTCATGCAGATGATTACATGGGACAGACAGATTTTCTTCCTCATCTAGTTTTCCTTGTTTTTCACAGTTTTTTTTTTAATCATACCCATTTTAGTGAGATTAATTTATCAGTCTTGGATGACTTGACTGCTGCCACAATACTCTAGAAATACTGTCTGATTTCTCTTACCACTCAGACAAACCAGAAGACCTCTCTAACCTACTCAGGGCTCTTCACACCAACTGATTCCCTACTAGTAATTCAACCTAGCATTTGGCATCATTACTTTTGGAGGCTGCAAAGGAACCATACCTATTGTTCCTCTGTTCAGCACAATATGTTTTTGATAGGTATATAGGATTAGGAAGACAAAATAAACTGATTTCAGTATGCTAAATGTTTGTTGCTGGTCATATTCAACTCAACACTTCGTGACAGTGAAGACAGAAAATAACTTTATGGTTTTTAGCCTTATTCGTAATGAAAACAATAGGAAAGATGTCTGCATATGCCTTCAAAGAGCATGCATTTGATCAGTATAGAAATGAACCTGTCTAAGGACAGCTTCATTCTTTTATGATTAAAGAATATGGAAGACCAATAATAATTTTGATATAGTTAAACAATGAACAGCAAAACAAGGAACTCAGGTAAAAAGATTCTAGGGATGACATATATAAATTAAATTAGGTTACATATTAGGAACATTTCCCCTTGTGACTGCACATATTATATATTTAGAGGCATTAAAGGGGACTGGGGTGATGCAGGTGCTAAGGTGCACAGTTGACAGCCCAGAGCTCGCAAGTTCAACACTATAGCAGAAGTGCTTGCAGTGTGGCCTGTCAGATTCCAACAAATCTGTGAATTCTGCTAAATACCTTGTTACAAGGACACAAAAAAGGAAACAAAGAGGCATTAAATGCCTCTTATTTGCCATCATTTTCAACAATATCCTTTGCTCCTTTCTAAGATTAAAAATAACAATTTGCAACTGAAAATCAAGAGCACTAAAATCAAAATAGACCAGGTTGTATAAAATCATCTATCTCCAAGCATCATGTTTTGTGTTCCTGTTGACAGTTTTTCTCTCTCCCTATCGACATGAAAAATACCCTGATACTTCAATGCAAGCTGTCATGAAGAATCTTTAGCTGCCAGTATACAGTTTATTTGAAGAGTATGAGGATAAACTGTCAGTGCCAACAGATCCACTAATAAAAATAATAATGAAGTCTTGAGAACTGTCAGTCCTTCGATTATGCAACAGTGACAGCGACTACAAATTTGCAAGAATCCAACCTTAGTGCTGGAGGGATGAAAAGGCCAATCAAGCTTAGTCATATTCAGACACAGTCAGACACAATATTTTTGTTCTTTTCTGTACCAGCCATCCATGTCCTCAGAAAGTTTAGCCTTAGCACTAGGATCAGCTTTGCAGACATGAAGGATTGAATCAGTCAAATGTAAATGACTCCTAATACTGACAAGAAGAACACAGCAAACCCTCAGTATTAAACAGTCTTGCAGTGCTCTTTGGATAAAGGCTCTCAGTTACATTAAATTAAGCAGCTAGCTAGTAAGCCAGACAAAGCCAGAAGAAAAATATGATATATTCTTTTACACTATCTCCAAGTCCTATAGGTCAGCTCCTACTTTTGTTAGGAAAATAACATTAGGGGAACATTTGTAGAGAGCCTATCATTGTCTTGATAAGACTGATACTGAAACTAGTAATCAGTGAAATTGGAGGCATCATATTTCTTGTTTGAAAGAGAGTGAGGCATAGACACAAAGAAAGAGTCCATCTCAATTTGTCCTAGTATTTCCTGATTGAGATCTATCAAGCTAGTATCTCTTACTTTGTCATATCTAAGGTGTAGCTTTCAGAGAAATGCAATGTTATAGTAAAAGATAAGTGTAATTATGGCTGACTGGAATAGTTGCATTTTCTCTCTATATTAAAAAAAGGAAAAATCAAGGTCTTATTCGATAAACAAATGGTAATTGTGGAAGTGTGGAATGTGACATTTCTCTCCTGTGAAGTTACAATTTCGATACGAAACACTACCCTAGCCTGTTATGCAATTAAATCAGACCAGTATAAATGGCAAACCAAACATTGGCTTGCTTTCACTACACTCATGTACAGTAAAACACTTCCCCTATACTCTGCTTTCTTTAAGATTGCACAGAAGATTACCACCCCTCAAGGGACTTCCCTGGAAACACAGAGAGTGGCTTTGCAGAATCTTAGCAAGAAATTGGATCAAGAAGTGGTTTGGTATGACCAAAGAATCCAAAATATAGGTCTCTATTCAGAGACCCACATTCAGCTAACCTTACCAAGCCATAATCTTTATACACAGCTTGCTATATAAATGCCTCCTTTTCTGAAAAATTGTCACAAAGATGCCTTGTTTCAGCTAACTTAAGCATGAATATAATTATGTGTTTTGGGGTGCAAAGAAGAAGTAACTTTTTTTTTGGCCATGAGTATTCTAACCCAAACTAACCACATTAGCTGTCAGTCTGGATTCTTTCATTCAAGAGTCATCATTTAATTAAAAACCCTTCATTACAAATAGTGCATATTTCAGTAAAATATTATTTCAGCCTCATATAACCTCCTACTCTGAATACCAGTTTGTAATGTGACATGATATATTTTCAGTCTGAATATTCCCGCTCCTACTTCCTTTCATAACAGGCTTGCACTACCTAGTTCACAATAAAGATTTCACTGGTATTTAATAGGAAGGCTAAGTTTAAGTCTTCTCTTCCCCCACAAAGATACTGGAGTTTCCAGGTAACTAAGGCCTTGTAAAAGCCAGTTCAACTGAGCACTAGACCAGCCAACTGCAACACTTTGATGTGAGTGACATAGCAATGAGAGTGAGTGACTCTCTTACCTTCTAAGTCTAGTACAATAAGACTCAGAGCCATTCATCGTATTATACATAGTTGTATAACCTTTGGGTTAGGAATTGGTAATAGATCGCTTCTCGGCCTCTTGAAGGCTCAGATCGAGCGAAAACATTTATTCTTCAATATGTTATACAAAATGCTGCATGTGTCCATGAACTTCTGTATTTCATGGAGCATTTTATCCATGGAATTAGAGCCTTATCAAAAACATGTAACCACTTCAGTAATCATGCTCTCAGACTATTGTTTTGGCATGAAAACTGTACTATCATTTTGCCAAAGATTTTTTCTTTTTTATAATGTATTTTCAACATTATGTTATGCATTTGTCATAATAACGCATCTCCTTTTTTCCTTAAGTTCAACAGCTTTGGCAATATAGTAAGGCAACTGGTATAGATAGCCACAAAAGCTTGTAAGAAATCAAGCAGTACCATAAGGTACAATTAATGTAAAATCAAGTACAGGTTAGCAGAACCCTTAACTGTCTTGTGAAGACTCACACAGGCAGAAGGCTCTTGGACTTTTGAGTTATTGAGAAACAGTTGGATCCAAACTGTTCTTGTAGATGCCTTCACCTAGGCTTTGTCTCAAGAGAGGTGATCCAAATTGATAGAATTAATCCTTTTGAAGTCAAAGATAGAGTGAACTGCCACCAAAGGCATCAGAATGCCAAAGTGTTGAGCAGGACAGTATTTAGGAAATAAAAGGCAAAGGGTATTCTGGAGCTCCCAGCTTTCTTTAGAAGTAAGACACGGGCTTTAGGCCTCTACATTTGGCACTTCTGTGATCTCATAATCCAAAGCACTTGGATTGGAAGCAAGTAACATACTGAGAGTAGCAATGGATTCTGTGCAACGTTCAGCCCCTAGAATGGTGATTGTGTCACACACTTTTGCACTTCTTAATGATTCCTATGCTACAACCCTTAGGTTAGAGTGCTTATTTAGAAAGTGAGAGAGAGATGTGGATTCATAGCCTTCTTAATCTGAGAGAATTCAAACCCGCATCTCACTTCTCAGAAGGATACTCTTTAAGGTTTGCAGTATGTTACTCAGAATTTAAAGCAGAAATTATATTTTCAGTAATGGAATGCTTTTCTATTAGTGCTGCATGAAACTTCAGTCCCTGATTTGATTTGGCAGAGATTCAGCCTGATTCGGTAGCCAAATCTCCGAATCTGAATTAATTCAGAGGACCCTTTAATTTTCCCGTATCGAATCGGAGAGATTTGGAAAGATTCGGTGATTCAGACATAGACACAGCGTTAAATGTTTTTTCTATATGCCTCAAGACAGCAGGAAGCTCATGAATGTAATGGTGAGGTGGAAGGAGAGTCCCACAGGAGTGCAGGGGGTCCCCACTGTGCTCAGCAGCAGACCCAGAAGTGGACCAGAAGTACTTCTGGTCCACTTCCGGGTCCACTGGAGAGCACGCTGTCCCCCCCCCATGCCCAGCAACTGGGGCCTCCTGGGTCTTGGGGGGGCACCCAGGATCCTCCTGTGACTGTTCACTGAGCTGGGGTGGGCATGGGGGGGGGCCCAGCGCACTCCCCAGCGGACCTGGAAGTGGACTGGAAGTACTTCTGGTTCACTTCTGGGTTCACTGCTGAGCATGTGGAGGGCTCCATCCACCCCAGCATCACAGCGCTCATGAGCCACGCCTGGTACACCGAGGTATGTAGAAAAAACATTTAAAGCTGTGTCTATGGCCAAATCACTGATTCTTCAAATCAGCATTGAAATTTCAAATTCAGATTTGGCCAAATTGAATCAAGGACAGTGATCTGAATCAACGAATTCAATCACTGTCCTTGATTCAGGCCGAATCCAAATCCGAATGGAATAGAGCCTGCTTTGCACACCCCTTTTTTTCTATATGCAGCAGGTTAGATTCTTTAACCAAATCTGGTGGAAGCCATTTTGCAGAGCCTCCAGCAGAAAGCCAGACAGGAGCTGAAGTACAATGGAAGAGATGCCGTGCAATATCTTGGGAGTAGGAGGGGGTTGTCCACAAAGTGAATAGATCTGTTTGGGAAGAGGACAAATTACTTGGGAAATATGCTTCTTGTCCATTACTTTGGAAAGCACCACTCCCATTTTGCCTTATAAGTGAATTTCCCATATAGACCCAGATACCTGTTGGGGGATAGGGAGTGGATCAAACCTCTGTGCTATTCATTTCCTATCCTGTTGGAAAGATCAAGAAGGAAACCATTAGACAGACTAGGATTCCACCTCCCATTACCTTTAAACAAGTTGCATATCTAATTTGAAATGTACAGTGCAAATATTTACCTTCATGTGTCAAAGGAGACTATAAAGATATTTGTGGATCTTTACACTTGAAGGGCTTAATTCATTAAAAATAATTACACATATATGGGGATTACTTCCTCTCTGGAGCTGAGATATGGAATCAATTGCCACATATGAAAGTACAGCGTACAGGCTATGGAACATACATGTTACATAGGAACATAAGTGTGTAAACAGTACAGAGCACAGATCTTACTGGAATTCATTCCTGACTAAATTAGAGAAAGTCATTGGACTGTATTGAAGAATTGTAATGATGCAGACATATTCCAGTTTTCTTGTGCTTGCATACTACTTCCTTTACTGACCTAATATGCCATGTTTCTTCATTTTGTAATGAAAGGAACTTTAGGAAGAAAAGTATTACATGCTGAATATGATTTTTATCCAAGTTATTTTTAAGCAAAAATTTTTCCTTCTTCAGGATGACAGTTTGTTTCCAAGGGTGCCAGTGCTGCAAGATTGAACCTCTTAACTACAAATTTGGTTTTCAGTGAGAATAGACATACAAAGTTTTCCCTTTCTGGACTGATGCCTGTGATGAAGGTGGTGATATTTTAGCTCAGAGAAGCTGATTCCTAAATGGAACTGAAAAGAATTGCTGTTGAAGTCAGTGGCCAACAAGAGGCAGTTAGCTATGTTCTCAGGTGCCAATCTGCTCTTATTTGCAAATTCTGGGAGCCAAGGCAGTATCTGGAAATCACTGAGCAAGCCATACAATACTAACACTATTACTAATTTATATTTTGGGAAAATGGTAATAACTGAGTTTTGTAAACAACATTTATCAATCTGGGCATTTGTATAGTCTCTCCATCACAGTGTGGGTGAATTCACAAAAGTACAGAGGAGACTAAAGTGCAAATTAGACAGAATTTAGGCACCCAAGTCCAAGCAAGTGATCCATAAAAATCCCTGTCTAAGTATGTAGGTACTCTGGATGATGAAGGAATATATGTTTTTACCAGATAAATCACTTGGGTACTTAAAGTTTTTACTGTGCATGACACCATCTTGCCATAGAAGGGGAGTCTTGATTTCTGTTCTGGGCTCCAAGGACTCTGGTCATATTTTACAGGAAAGAGTCATTGGATAAAATACATAAACAACATTTGGAGTAGTGACCAGAACCCAGGACTTCCCTCTTCCTTACTAGACTACAGAGTCATGACACCTTTTGCTTATTTGGTCTTCCATTCCTTTCTGTACATTGACTGACACAGTTACAAGAGAGGGGCAGTACCTTCCCCTTTCCAGCCTCCCCCCCAGTTGTAGACTAACTTCGAATCTGGTGGCTAGGGTGTTCTTCTGGAAGATATAAATATGATGACTAATGAAAGCCAAAAAAACCCAGATCTCTCACTTTTTGGATAAGTGCTGTAAGTGGATGGCAGCACCCCCCCCCACTCTTTCATATCCAAAAACCATGGCTTTGGCATCTAAAAGAAGAGGGTTCAGATTGTGAATCCCATTTTCACTAGGTACCTAACTTCAGTCATGAATGAGATGTTTAAACCCAAGACAAGATATAAGATTCTAGACACATGCCTGGTTCAAAATTTCCTGTTTGGTGCTTTAAGTGATGCTACTCAGCTAGCTATTATCTGTGATTTTTAGGCTTCATCTACATGTGCAGGTGAAGGTGTGATCAGATCTAATGTGTGATCCACAAAATCATGCCTCCTGGCATGCTACTTGTGCATGGCAGGAGGTGTGATCGTTCAACTGTGCATTAGATCCAATCACACCTTATTGCCGGTGCAGGGGGAGTCTGATCCTGGGCTCCCCCTGTACTGGCAAGAAGCAGATGCCCATGGCTGGGAGCCCCCTTTGCTGGCAGGGCCCTGAGCCACAGGGGCCATGTATAGCTGAGACCAAGAGACCCTGCACCTGATTAGGCCCCCAGTCCTGGCTGCACCTCACAAATAGCCAGGACTGGGAGCTTTATCAGTTGTGAGACTCTTAGCCCTGGATACATGTGAGGTGCAGTCAGGACTGGGAGCTCTGTCAGATGTGGGGTCTCTTGGTCCCAGCTGAACCTGAGGGCTGGGGGTTTCATGAATCCTGTGCCTTGGGGATCATGGCAGCCATGATACTCAGGGGTTTTATGCTGGGTAAAGTGCACCCCTGCAGCTGGGAGCCCACAACTGACATGGCTTCTAGCAACAGGGCAGTCCCTGCTACACGTGCAAATTAAAGCACAATAGCAACCAGCAATAAAGTTACTACACATTTTTGAAGTCTAACTTTATAGCTGGTTGGAGCTTTTTAAAATTTGAATGTGTAGCTGGTCTTAAGGTAATTGTGCAATTAACCATTTAACTGTGCAATACCTGTAATGTGTAGAGAAGGCCCTCAGCATCTAACTCTCCACACCATATAGAGCACTTAACTGCACTTAATTCCACTTCTGAAGCCAGGTGCCTAACAATCAGGCACAGCAATGTAATAATAGATACCAGTGCCTGCCACTGTGTCTAATGACAAAACAGTTTCTTTGTTGCTTCCTCTGTGCTTGTGGAAGGATCTGGACTGTGTATGTTTTAAAAAAAATATTAAGAAAGTTTTATGACAAATAGGTGAGTTTTGCACATGTGCAAGTTCTCTGCCACTTGTGCCATTTCATTGAGATCAATGGGGAGCCAATAAAAACAGTAGATTACTGGGGTGATAGAGTCATAGTGACCTGTACAGGTGACCCTCATCATTCGCGGGGAATATGGTCTGGAGATCCCCGCAAATGGCGAAATCTGCGAATACGGCACTATGTTCATGAACATCGCCTGCGTTCATGAATGCAGTGCCCCCAGCAGCTGTGGAGGAGGCATGGCTGCTGGCAACAGTGGGAGCCTGGTGGCTGGAGACTGGCAGTAGAAAGTGTGGAGGTCCTAAGGAGCTCCTGTAAGTGTATTTAAGATGTAGGTTTGGCAATTATGAATATTTGAAACCACAAATGCTGAACCCATGAATAGCAAGCGTTTCCTGTATTACATAGTGGTCATGTGATTGCATTTTGTACCACTTGGTTCTTGCATGTGAATTTTGGGGACTGTTACAATTTACTCCACTTTTCAGAGAATGGATCTTATCTGGCTAGGTAAAGACATTCAGGGAGTGTAGGGAGTGGTTAGATCACATTAAAAATGGCCACTCAATCTAATTTAGTTTACCCAGATGTGGACCTTACACTTAGATCCCTAGTTAGATTGATTTAAGTGAGAACTGTATAGAAGTTCAGGAAGGTTAGATTGGTTTAAAAATGCCTGACCTGATCTGACTTAACTGTACCTTGGAGATAGTCTAACTTGGATCGGGTCTGGTAAGATGGATCTAATTGAACTTCTGTACAGTTCCCAGCTGGTAAAGCCCAGGTGCTGGCCCAAGCCCCAGCCCCAGCCCCAGCCCCAGCGCTGCACTTTTCCTACCCTCCCGACACTGGGTTAATTTTAGCCCCCTGGCCTCTTTCCCCACCCCCAGATGGACAAACCACCTCAGAGAAGCCAGCTCCACCCCTGAGCCCACCAAACCCCTTGATCCCACAAACCACTCCTGGCGCTAGGAGCTGATGGAAGTAAGTCAGGGTGAGGGAGGGTCAGGGGGCTAAAAATAACTCCTGGTCCAGGGATGGGAAGAAAAGACCCCCTGATCCTGCCAAACACCGTGGTACTGCCAGCCCCCTGATCTACCTGCCCCTTGCCCCACTTCAACCTATCTTCATCAGGCTCCTGGGACTGGTGAATGTGGTAAAAAACACCTCGGGGCAGTTTTCAGGATTGGGGGCAGTTTGGTGGCATTGGTGAAGAGCTGGTGGGGTCTGGGAGGTGGGGGTTTGGTGGGATTGGAGACTGTCTCTGATCTCCCAAATCTCCCTGATCCCCCCTAACCCCCCATTAGTCCTCCCATCTCAGCTTACCTTAAATTGGGTGGCTATTTTAATCTGATCTAACTTCCCCCTAACCTTCCCAAATGTTGGCCTTTATGGACCATGTTTGCACTTCATAAAAACTTATGGGATTTCTTGGGTTTAGGTGCACTACTCAGCAACTATTGCTGGTAATGAATGTTTTATGGTATAGGAAGCCTATCAGGATATTACTGGGAATCTGCTGCAACATCAGACATTTGCCTTTGACATCAGGAAGGTGGTAGACCAATGATGTAATATACTCTAGATGTACATCTGGTTTAGTATTGCTGATTACATGTGACACATAGTGGTAAGCAACATGTTATTTTGCATGGTGCAAATAATATTTATTCTACAGGGAAGACCGCCCATGCAGAATAAATAGCACCTTCTCAGTGAAAGTCTATAATTAGATGAAATACAAGGAATGACAAATGTTTTGTTTAACTGAAAGTTACTCTATAAGATTCTGATTTTGGAATATTGTTGAGATAAAAATGATAGTCTTCATAGATTCATAAATATTTAGTGCTGTTTTGTTATGATAAATGAGATCATAGGAGATGGACATCAATTTCTATTTAATCTCAGAACATATTTTAGCCCCATATTTCTACTTCTGCCTGTGACATTCCTTACTACCTTCCTATCTTACAGTCTCTTCTATGTGGTAAGTCAAAGGGGACACTATTTTGTGTAATAGCAGAAGACCCAAGATAAAAACCAGTAGGAAAATTTTCATATTAATCGTTTTCCTTCTGAAAAAGATTCTCAGTTTCAAATTGTATCAGTTTCATTGAAAGTTTATTCAGAAAACAATGGAAAACAAAAACATCAAAATATCCTGTTTCAACATTTTTGGAAGAAAAAAGTTTTGATTTTTTATTTGGAAGTTACTTCAATTTAGAAATGTAATGCATTTTATATAAAGGAAAGAGATGTGATTGCAATGGGAAAAAAAACCAATTGACCTAAAATATTACTTTTAGAATGATGATTTATAAAAAAAGAAATTAAACTTTGTTTTTTTTCAGTCTCAATTCAGGGTGAATAATTTGGAAATCTCAGTTTCTGGGATAAAAACTCCATTTTCCAAGAAGCTCCATCTGATATATTGGAGAGGAATCAGTCATTCCTGACCTTATGCCAAATGATTACATCTTATGGCCTTGCAAGAGCAAAACATATAGTAATAATACTACAGTATTGAACTTCTTTTGCTGTTTCCAGCAAAAAATCATTATTTCCTGGCATCTGTAATTAAACTTCATTCCTAGGTGAAGTTAGCTTTGCAAAATTTAAAATTTAAAAATCTTCTTTACTGTTAATGAGTTACAAGATTCTTACAAAAAAGTGAACAGTAATTTAAGATATTTTGGATCCATTAATCAGAAAATGCTCTTCTCAAAGCCATAGATTTTTCAGATACTGTGCAAAGCAATACTTTGTTCTAAAAAATAAATAACTTTTATTTTCCCTGTACCCAATGGGTATCCCGTATGTGTGGAACATGCTGGACCAAATTCTTCTCTCAGCTCTGCCCCACAAATATCTTACAATGGGCCATATGTTCTTCTTTCCCCCATGCAAACATTAAAAAAGGGAGGACTTACCTCAAAGATAGACAGCTTTGGATGGGCTGCTATTGTACCCCTTCACAGCTTGGGGAGATCTGACATATGTCCACAGGGTTTCTACTTTTACACAAATGTCCATAGAACAGTGAAGCTATTAATTCTACTGATATAAATGGCAAGAAAATAACCAATGAAAAATCTCCAAATGAAAACAAACCCAACTCTAATGGTTCTCCCTTACTCTCAAATCCAGCACGTATGCCAAAAACTTTATGAAGTTACATAAACCAGCATCAGAACAACTTAAATATGTAGAGTGAAACTTCTGTAGCAGCACTGGTTTTAATTCACTTTAGAGCTCTCTTTTATTCTACCAGTACTGTGAACTGTGTCAGGCTGCTTGTTTTTTATTTAGCTTGTAGTCTTCTGGCACCTAATCAACCCTTTTACTTCACTAAAATGTAGTGTTTTTGCAGCTGAATAGTATTCCATGTCTTTCCCAGGCAAATGCTGTGGATTGTTTGATAAGAATGTTGGCTGGTTACAGCTTGTCAATGTTCATTCTCAAAAGCTATTCCTGCTGCAGTAGAAACCGACTGCAATATGGATATCTGGATCACCCTTGATTTCCTATCTAATATAATATCACGATTGTATATTACCTGGCTCTGTTTTTTATTTCTCCCTTGGCTATTAACTTTGATGTTTTAAAGTATTTAATTCTATGGCTACAAAACTTAATCCCTCTGCAGAGCTCTCTCCTATGTATCACTTTGTCACTGCTCACTCCCTGGTGGATGTGTACTTAGCTTACTTTACCAAAGGGGGAAAAAAAAATCTACGCATTTAGTTCCTCATGAATTGGGAACAATAGGTCTGAGCCCTCAGATGCACAAACCATATTTCTAGAAGATGTAGCTTGCTGTAGGAAACGGCTCTGTAAAATACACCTCTAATACAGGAAGAAGGAGGTTGGCTTCTGCCCAGAGGCATAATTAGCAAGGTTTGTGCTTGGGAGGTGGGAGAAGGAGGAGGTGCGGTTGAGCAGGAGGGGTGAGGGTGCTGAGAGTGGAGTGCAGGAGGAGGCAACAGGCAGGGGCAGGCAGGGGTTTTATCTGCTCCAGGGACTCTCTGGTTATTGGTTCTACAGTAGCAGGGTGGGATGCATGCACCTGACTGCTGCTGCACCACCAGTGGCATGGGGCTGCTATTGCTGCTGTGGCATGAATACCTGGGGGGGGCACCCTCAGTAAGTTGGTATCTAGGGCTGGTGCCTCCCTGCCTGTGCCTAAAATGCTGGACTTGGACCTCAGGTGATTTTTAGTCTGATCAATGGCTGTGTCCCAAACTTCCCAAATGACTCTGGGGAAATCTCTTAATTGTTTTGTGCCTCAGTTCTCAAGATAGGAAACTGAGAAAAATGCTACTATTTTTCTTCCATCCTTTGTCTATCTTGACAATTTAGATGTAAGGTCTTTGGGGCTGGGGCTCTCTCTCATATTAAATGCTTGTGCAGTGGGGTCCCAGTCTCAGCTTGGACCTCTGACTGCTACCTCAATACCGACAATGATAATAGCTACAATGAATTATTGTATAAAAAGTGTGAGTTTAATTGTGTTCTTCCTTCCCTGCTGACATTCAGGAGGGGCAGCACCCGGCACCTGGACTGCTGCAAGTAGACAGGTGGTAAAAATTGTTGAAGGACGCAAGTACAAAGCAGAAGTCTGTATTTATATTCATTTCTAATTTCTCATTCAAATACACCAAAACATTTTCTTATCTTCCTTCAAGTCATATCACTATGTCTGATGAGTGGTATGTTAAGTTAATATCAGAAAACCAATGAACAGTAGTAAAAAATAAAAGCAGGGTCAACTGGCTGCAATTGTAGATATGAGCAACTTGAATGAAGGGGTGGAAGGTTAGCAGCGCAAGGTCCCCCATGGAACATTGACAAAATCTTGATTCAGCCAGAATTTCTTTGGATGCTGTCATGGGAGCTTTGATATACATTGAAAGGTAAGTGTTACCCTCTCCTCACTTCTGCTTTTTGTTAGCTTGGGACTGCTAGCTGAGACAGTGAAGAGAAATCTACTTTCAATGCCCTCTTGTGAAAGCTAACATTGTAATTATGGCTTGCCTTGAGGTACAAGGGATGGGGAAGTCTCCTTAACACTAATCCTGTGTAGGTATTTATACAGGACTCGTCAGTGAGGCACTTGAGCAACTGAATCAAAATTAAAGAGAGCCAGGAAAATCTAACAACATCTATCTTATAATTCACCATTTCCCCCAGTTTGATAATCATGTACGCAAAGGATTTTTAAGAGATTCCCTCTTCCATGCTTACTGGGACAGAACTGTAGCAAACAATAGTTTCCGAAAAAGATTTCCAAGTCAACAGCTACTAACTTGATAGAAAGCAGAGAGCTAGAGAGAGCCAAACACTATCAACCTGCTCTTGCACTTCTAGACTTATTTTGTTTTAAAAGTGATATGGTTATACTGTATAGATTGTAAAACAATTTGAAGAACTTTTCTTTAGTTTGCTCCGTGCAGAATTAGATGGGAAAAGGTAGTGATACTGTTTTACAGTTCTGCCACAGTGTGTTTATAATGCAAATTTTGTACCTATGTTAGAAAGCAATGACTATGGAAAAACAATTGTCAGCTAGTACTGTTCAAACTTCTTTGCATAAACTTGTTATGGCATTTGCATTATAACCTGAAACAGTTCTTCTGTTTTCTTGAAGTTAACTTAATAATCTTGCCAAAATACAGTAGTTTGTGACTCGCACAGACAAGTATCAGGATGCGACCAATTTTCACTTGAGACCTAATTTGACCAAAGAATTTGATTTCTGATCCTTGTAAATGAGCTAATATAGCACTAACCCACTACTTCAGTGAGGCCTCTGGGTCTTCTACTATTTGGAAATTATGCTCCTATTTAAATATAAATATTTATAAAACCTCTGTGATCTTTAAAAATGTGAGAATTGTCTTTATGTTTATAATTATTATAAAAAAATCCTAAACTCACTAACTGAATGAATCTTTCAAATGTGAGTAATTTTTTATTTGAATTCTACATCCCTATGTATTATGTAACAATTAGTAATGATGTGACGGATAATTTTTTTGGAACAGTTCCTGATTCCATTACTCAACTACTCAATCGACCAGTAATTATGAATCATATCTTTAATTAGCTGCCGCTCTTCAGAAACATATGAAAGCCAAGGGCATAAAGTAATTGGCATAAAAGTTTTCCTAATTAATTTATCTGTCCATGTGAGTAACCGGGACCGGAGTCAGGGGAACATTTATAACTCCAGGAAGGCCAGCCCTAAAACCCAATGTCAAAGGAGATTTATATTTTTGAATTATAAAAAGAACAACAAGCCACAAAATTACATTATCCCCAGCTCCAACAATACAGCCTATAATGCGTTGTTCAGAGATGAGCAAAAAGTTCTTATTGATCCAATTCATTTTCATCATATTCTCCAGTGAGTCTTTCAAATCTCTCTGGCCATTTCCCCTCATTCTGCATTGTAACAGTAATCAAGCACATTAAGCAATTCATTAAACAACAGTCCCTCTGACCACAGGGAGTACTGCAGCTAACATTCATTAGACAACTAGTAACTTTATTTAAGCAGTACAGAGCTCTGGAGTGCAAAACGAAATCCTTTGTCTTTCAGTGTAAGTCCGTGGCCCACCAAGGCTGTACTGTGTCTTTCAAAAACTATAAAACCTCAGAACTTGCTGGCACAGACAGTACACTTTTATAAGCAGCAGCCTCTAACATAAGCCAAACTGGAACGGAGGAAATGTGTCCTGTGTTAATTCTGAGCCTGCCAAAGATTAAGTTAAAATCTGAGCTCATTGCTAAGCATGGATTGTTAAGATTTATGTCAGATATAAAACCAAAACCCTAGAATATTGATATTTAGGCCCTAGATTTTCAAATATGATTTCAAGAGGGTAAAAGTTATAGAAAAACAGATTTGTTCTGAATGTCCTGGCTTGCATGGCACTTGCTAATAAAAATGATAGATATTGTCCTTCATAAGAAAACAAAGGATGCTGGAACATCAAAAAAGAATCCTGATTGTTATAGCCCTGGGAAAGTTTTACTTTCATCAGAGCAGTGAACTTGTGTCTGTTTCCACTAATGCACAAAGGTGCTGAGTTTGTCTGTTATATATTTAGTGTAAAATCCTTGCACAGCATGGATATTGTTATAGCACAACTGTATTGGAAGTCTTTTTTATTTTAGTTGTAATCAGTGATGTAATGGGGTGGGGGAAGGGGGTGACTAGGGCAGCAGCCTCACGTGCTGCCTTTTAGGGAGGTGGCAAATATAACTGCCACTGCAACTGGCAGCTGGCCATGCTGCTGCCACTAGCAGCATAGCAGCCAGCACTGCCCTGTGTGTCATTGCTCTCCAGGGTGCAGAGCTGCCCTGCTAATAAACCTCTAATGGCAACTCCTAATATCTAAGAGAGGAAGGGTTGCATCAACCCTGTTGACATTTGAAACTGTGGTTCTAGGGAGTCTAAATATTTGAAACCTGATAATTAAACCACTAAGCTACAACAGTTTTCCTCTTAAGACCCATAGCTTTCTTTCTAAATTTTTTGTCTCACTGGCAAAATATCAGCATCATTCTTTCTAGCTCAAATCTATTGATTAAGCTTCTGACGTGATGCCATCAGTAAATAAAAAGGTCCCCACTTTTTTCTTGAATTCTGCTGCAGAGAAAATAGAACCAGATCATGTGCCAAGCTTGATAGATTGGCACCTTGTGCTGCTGGGAGACTTGGGTTCAAGGCTAAACTCAGACTTGCTCTCTGGGCTGGCAGAAACTGAGAGTATAACTGAGGTGATGGTCTCACCTCTGATAAAGAGATCATATATGGGGTATTGATGATGAGAACTCCTCAGTGGCAGGGTTAGACTGAAGGTGACTGTAAACTCTCTCGACCACAAGGCTTCCAGCTGTGATTTAGTATGGTAAGAGGGAAAAGAAATAGCAATACCTCCTTCAAAAAAAAAATGGAGAGGGGGAGAAGAGGGGAAGGACCTGTAGTCTGTGCCTGAATCCTTCTTTGGAAGGTGAAGCTCCTCTTAAAACGCATCCAGTGACCACAGTCAGACCAATATCAGACAGTACCTCTAATGAAAATGCTCCTTTTTCTACAGCTTTCAGATCTATTTCTGAGCTATTTACTTTTCATATCTGTGTTTATGTCTTGCTGTTTGTTCTTCAAAATACCTCTTAGCTCTTCTGATTTCCTTCCTTCCTTTTACCTGCCCTTGTTTCTACTACTCTGTATTTCTTCAGGAGGGTTTTAGCTCTATTATTTTCAGGTGACCTGCTGAACTCTAATATTACCTTCTGAGGGAAAGCTGATTTGGGGTAATACTTGCTCAGGAGGGCTCACCTCTCACAAATCCGAAGAGACCCAAACACTAATTTTGAATGCAAGCCTTCTTCTTGAAGAGACTACCCTAGGTGTGGGAGCTCACAGGACAAATCCCGATACACTATGATTTTTGTTATGATTTAACAAAGACCAAGAAAACCACTTTTCCATCCAGAAGCTAGCTTTCATCTTGATAAGAAAGGATGTCAAAGAAAACAGGGTTGGAAGACCCTCTAGGTCAAAATGCAGGTACATGACTTTATGTAACTTGACAGTGAAGAACCAAAGCTGGATGACAAATATAGATCTTCAGATTCCACTGCTCTCCAATCCCTACCACTCACAAGCACTATCATTCATAAGAAGCCATCAGAAAATAAGACATTTATCTCACTCAGACTTCTTGACAGCCCTCTGAACAGAATTGGTTTGCTTGTATGCCTAAATATTTTGGGTTATTATGATCCCTGGGTCCGCATTCAGAGCAAGGCAGTTCACATCTTTACAACAGCTTGAGTTCTGAGGTTTTTATGAGACTTAAAGGGCAAAAAGGGTATTCTGCTCTTTTATTGCACAAAGTTTGTGATTGTAGCTCCATCAAACTAACCATGAAAAGCAGCTATGGTATCTTATTTTATTAGCAATAGAAACTACCAGAAAAACACCTAGCATATACAGTTGACTGGCTATATTTTCTGAAGTACTGTGCAAGTACTGTATATACTAGTGTATGTAGTTGATTATATATAATGGATGGCAGTGTTATCAGGTTTACACTCATTGTAAGGAGACAGGCCCTTACTTCAGAAAGGTGCAGCCTCAAGAGACTTTGGAAGTACCATTCTTGCAAAGTGGAAAAGTATTCCCAGTGCCCACTATGACATTATTGTATTATCACATGTGACAAGCTGCAGGCTATTTTAAAATACATCCCATTATGAGGAAATGAATAATGTGGATGATGAACAATGTGAATGGAGTTTTATAATGATAAAAATATGAATCACAATTATAGCAAATTCAAAATATTTTGCCTTATAGATTTTTTGCCTACTGCAGTGATGAAGTGTTTAATTCTTTTGGTTGCTTTTTATTTTTTTTTAGACCATTTTCTATCTAAAGAATTTACATGGTTCCTATTGCTATAGTTACTGAGCATCTCACCATCTTTATATTGTTCTTGCAACAACACACTTCTGTATAGACAGGCAACTGAGTCAAGAGAGAGAGAAGTCATTTGTCCAAGAAATCCGTGACAAGAAATATGTTGTGGGAAACCCATGACAGATCAGGGATTTAAACTGGAGTCATCCAAGTGCCAGGCATGTGCACTAACCACTGGACCATTTCCGGATATCTAACATTTTGTAGACCTTGCCTTTTTTGTTACTTTATTTTCATACCGCTTTTAATTACCTTGCTGAGTCTAAAGAATTTCTAAAGTCTGGAAAACTCTAAAAACATTCATCTGAGAAGTCTGCTGATACATAGTTGACTTTACATTGCTGTCTTTCTTTATGATGATCCAAATGTCTTCAAAAAGAAAAACATCAGTTTTCATTTTTGAAGAAATACCATGGCTAATATGCAGGGGCAGATCCAGAGCGGGTACAGAGGCATAGTTGCATCCCCACCTTTTTTAACTGGACTGCACCTCAGGAGCCTCCTGGGTTTTTTAAACTCTTAAAAGAGGTGAAAGTCCTGCTCCTCTTCCCCATAAACCCCCATCTGCTGTTGTTTTTCCCCCACTGTGCCCAGCATGGGGGAAATGCCCTAACTGTTCCTGTCCACCCCAGCCAGGCAGCATGCGGGCTGGACTCAGCTGGGGAGAGGTAAGCTGCAGTAGGAATGGATGATGCAGGGGGCAGGGGGGTATCCTCTTCCCTGTTCCTTTTCCAGGGTGAGGGGAAAGGGGGACAGGGAGCAGGAAACTACTTTTCTGTCCTCCTGTTGCTGTTATCTCTCACCCCAGATGAGTCCAGGCCCAGTGCAGCCCTGGTACTTCCTTCACACCCAGAATTGTGGGGAAATCAACAGCAGCAGGTTGGAGAGGAAGAGTGGGAAGGAAAGGAGAGGCAGGATTTTTCACCTGCTTCAGGGACTTTAAAAAGTTCTAGGAGGCTCCAGGAGGTGATCTGGCTGCATCATTGAGGGTAGAGGAGTCTTGGAGCTAGGGGTGCAGCCAGCCCTGCAATGAGGGATGCTGCTTCTATAACCTGCTTTAGGAATATGGGTGGATTAGAGACATCCTCTCTTTCTGTTTTCCATTGTGAGGGCTGAGATCAGGTGAACTGCTTTTTGTGACAGTCCACAAAGCCCTGAGGAGTGGGTATGGAACTTCCTCCATTTGGTGATTGACCAAAACACAAGTTAGGCTTTCAGAAAGTTTTGGATTCTGTCCCAGATGACATTCTTAAAAAGCAATCTAAGAAAACAAAGTCTCTTTAGACCAAAATCACAACTCTGAAAAATCAGGATGACATTTCACATGGGGTCCTGCAAGGGTCTATCTGGGATCCAGTTGCAGCCAGTATTTTAATATAATGGAATAAAGAGCAGGTTTTTAAAATTTGTGGATCACCCCAAGTGGGGAGAGATTGTAAGAACTTTGGTTTTAATTCAAAAGGATCTTGGTAAATTGGAGAAATGGTCCAAAATCAGCAAGGCGAAATTCAATAAAGACAAGTGAAAAAGTGCTGCACTTAGGAAGGAAAAGTCAAATGTCCAAATACAAAAACAAAAAATACTTGTTGGGGCACCAATATTGAGGGAAAGAATCTGAGTACTATAGTGGACCACAATCTGAGTCAGCAATATGAGATGATTTAAAAAGAACAAGCCTCCTCCTACTAAGTATAAATAGGTACTCTATTTGTGAGACACAGGCAGCAATTATTTTGCTCCACAAAGTTCAGGTGAGGCTTCAGCTGGAATATTGTGCCGGGTTTTGGGCACTGCACTTTAGGAAAATGTAAACAAATTGGAGAGAGTTCAGAAGACAGCAACAGTAATGATAAGAGGATTAGAAAATGTGACCGTTGAGGAAAGGCTGAAGGAGTTTGAGTTGCTTAGTTTAGTACAGGGGCTCATGGAGCTCCCCACAAATCCTGAAAATTGGTAGTGGGGAGCAGTGGCACCACAACCTAGTTGCCAAATTTCTAGACTTATGAGGAGCCTTGGGCCTTGTGCGGTGGATCAGGGCCGGGCAGGTACCAGTCCCAGTGTGGGGGGCTGGGAGGGGGTGATACTAAGCTCTTGAGGTCTAATCCCAGTGTACACGGGTAAAAAGGGGTGATGCCAGGCCCCCAAGGTCCAATCCTGGTGCATGGGAGTGGGAGGTGGTGGTACCAGGCCCCAGGGCCCAATTTGAATGGGAGGGGGCAGTACTTGGCCCTCTGGCCCCAATCCCAGCATGTGGCATTAGGAGGGGGTGGTGCCTGATTGTGGTGTGCAGGGTTTACTCTGGCCTGTGGACTGGCCCCACACCACTCCTCTGGCTTGTGGCCCAAAAGGTTGAGCACCCCTGGTCTAGTAGAATGAAGGGAACATGATAATTGTCTGCCAAGGGTTATGTAAAGGGGTGTGCTAAGGAAGACAGTTGAGCAGTTGTTCTCCTTGTCCATTGCAGGCATGACAAGAAACAATTAATTTTCAGCAAAGAGGATTTAAATTAGAAATTAAAGATACAAACAGACGTTGCCTGATGTTGCATTTGTGTTGCCATAACAATTTTTATGGTGGCACAAATGGTGAGCAAAGAGAAGTCTCTACCCTTTGCTAGAGCATATTAGTGGTGCAACAAATCACTCTAATTAATAAGTTGTGCCACTTTATTGCAGGGGATGTTTATTTGCTCTGTGGTGGTAGTTTGGGCCCCTGCGTAGATTGCGGTAGACTGGATACTCCTGATAGGATTAGTCATCTCGCCCCCAAAATACCTGTCTGGCTTTTGCCACCTACACAGATGTCCAGGGTGCATTCTGTAAGCAGGGAAAGTCAGGTTGGTTTCTTGCTTAAAGAGGCCTGCCCCAGGATCTCCAGTTGTTGATCTGCCCCAGCAGGGAAAGCTCGCTTCCAGTTTAGATGCACAGGACCCAGGGAATCCTAGGTTCCTCTTGTCTCTTTGCAAGGACCTGCACAACCCCAGGCCTTCATACTGGGACCTGAACTGGCTCCCCCACTGGACCATGCCTCATGCAGGAGCACAGGTTGGCATGGGTCTCAGTGCAGTGGGATACATGAAGCACAGGTTAGCTTGGGTCCTGGCAAGGCTGTGTGGGGCAGACCAGTGCAGGAGCCAGGTGAAGCACGGGTCAGTGTGAATCCTGATATGGAGGCACAGGGCACTGTGGATTCCCCAGTTCCAGTGCTTTCCCCTCACTGGAACATGTGCTGACCCATGCTTTACACAGAAATACAGGTCAGTGTGGGCCCAAGCATGGAGGAAATGGGGCATCAGGGACTCCCTTGCTCCTGTAAGCTCTGTGGCTCCATGCCACCCCACACTGGGACCTGTGCCTCTGCATGAGGCATGGGTTGGTGCTGGAGCCATTGCAGATCCCAGTGTTGAGGTCTGGAGTTGTACAGGCACAGGTCAGCACAGGACTCATTGAGGGGCAGCAAGGGATGTGGGGAATCACCAAGCAGGGTGAACACATGGCAATGTGTGCGCTGCCCAGCAGCGAAGGGAATCACTTGTGGTGGTACATGTCCTGCTATAGCTGATCTTCTTTGGTTTGGTGACATGGTTTGGTGACATTTGTTTTTACCCTAGGAAAAACTTTCTAATAATATAAACAGGAAGGTACTGTTAAAGGTACTTTTAAAGAAAATATTGGACAAACACATCTTAGGGATGATTTATTTATACTTATTCTTGCCTTAGAGTAAAGGTATAGTCTAAATCAGGGATCATCCTGCAGTATGGGTGCCACAAGGGGCATGGGAAGCCTCTGTGTGTGGCAGGCAGCAGACTGGGGAGGGAGGATGAAGAAGAAAGCAAAGTACCAGACAGCGCAGGAAGCACAGGGAAAGAAGCAGAAAGCAGAGCAGCAGATTGAGCAGGGGATGGAATCAGAGTGGCACTGGGGGAGAGTGTATGGCTAATTTGTAGCACACCTGCTGACAAGGTTGATTCTCATGGTCTAAATGACCTTTGGGAGTCTTTCTCAGGCATATATCATTTTATGATACACTGAGCATCCTAGCTGAGTGAGATGCTACTGGTTTAGACTTTATTTGTTTTATGATGAATCGTTACGGATTGGGCTGGCCATTGGAGGGGATTTTTATGATATTTAATGTACATAACTTATGTAATATACCCAGATTCTGTGGTGATGGGCAAAACACATTTCAATCAATCAATCAATCAATCAATCTAAATATGAGGTAGAAGGTTATTATCTTGGAGACCAGGAAAAATTTAATTGAGCTTGCATCAAAAACAAGCATCTTAACAACAATAATACAGGAAAACCACCTGATTGATCATATTACAATGTCAAACACTTAAGGATTGCAAAGTCACTCACACATTTACCTGCTATTTCTTAAATCTTTTAATATATAATATCTCTCTATATAAATATTATACTTTACATGATTTAAGAAATAGCAGCTAATGTGTTATTTTTATTTCTCTACAACCATAGATGTACCTGTGTGCAGCATGTTGTTATATTTCCTTCTGTCTGTAAGTCAAAAGATTAATATAATTAAAATGGCTAAATTTTAATTTTATTTGTAGTGGATATATATGGGAATACATGGAATCTTGGGTTTCATTTAAAAAAATGATATCTGTAATTCTCCTAGTTCAGTCAAAAACTTTGAAAATATCAACCATAATGGTTAAGAACCAGGAAGAAAAAATAAAGAACCCCAAATGTATTACAGTTTTAAAGCCACACATTTTTTTTCAGCTCTCACAATATTTGAGTTTTTGGAATGGGACTCCTGAGATACACATCAAGATTAAAAAAAACTCTTAACAATAAAAAATGATATATCCTTACAAATAACCTCTGTAATTTGTTGCAGAAAAAGAAACAGAAGTATGGTATATATGGTATGGTGTATAATCTTTTGATAGGGCTGAAAACAGACAATATTTGTCTGTTTACTGGATATTTAAGTTTATGCTGAAGTATCATTTGGCAAGCAGAGAATACCTGTGAAAGTGTTAAATTTGCCAAAGACAACATCTATAGGGTGGCCCACCTCGGCCTCACCTATACCTATTGGAGACCAACTAATTTAATCAGGCAACTGCATTAGTGTGTCTCAGGGCTCACTTAATCAGAAAAATAGCAGAGTATAAATGTGTCTGTCATTTGTTGTGGGGGGAACAGTAGAAAAAAGTTCAGTAAAGCACAGTAGGATAGATTTTAGAGTAAGTGGGTACATCTACATGAGATGCTTTACTGTGCAGCAGACTAATATGCTGCTCAGTAAAGTAGTACCATCTATACACATGTGGCAATTAGGGCACAGATTGAAGTTCTTTACTGTCAGGCAGGACAACAAAGAAGGCCTGTGCAGTAGAAGCGCATGCATATATACTGTATTTAGCAAAAGTGAGAATTAGAAACCTACCAAAAAAAAGACACCCCCCCCCAAAAAAAGGCAAGGCCCAAATTCCTACATGAAAAAAAAAAAGATTGTCAAGTGGAAGTCGGAAAATAGTGATAAAAAGGCACAACAATTTTTTATTTAAAAAACAACACAATGCACCAGGATCCCTATGGTGCCCCCTCTCTTGACATATGTCAACCATGGCAGGGGAAATATTCCAGGAAAGAGCCAACTCCCTGAGCCAGAGAAGCTTTCAAATCGGCAAAAATAGATCTAGAAATATCCTTGGCAGTTTTAGCAAGGAAGAGGGGACACCAGTATTATAAAGTGGGGGATGACTGGACCACCAGCCCTAGCACTGCTACTGCTGCCACTCAGAGCACACATCCTGGTAATTCTACCTCTAGAGGATGCTAATAACATCATCAGATTGCTTTCCACAGTTGTCATTCTGGATATTCTCTCCCCTGTACAGATCAAATATTTGTTCCAAGTGCTTCCTCCACAGTCCTTTCATCTCAATTTCATTCCATTGGCTCTTCATACCTCTTTCTCACTCCCGAAACATGATAAATTAACATTGACCAGGTAAAATATGCATCAATCAAGCATTGTTTAGCTATAGAACGAGTTAAATAGCTAACAGGGATGTTCTAGGTAAACACAATCCTGCCCCAGTGCAGGGGCTGAATAAGAAGATCTCTTGAAATCTTTTCCAGCACTACTCTTTCTATGATTTTATGACCATCACTTTGTTTACTCCCCTTGTATGGCCTAGCCTTTTCCTCTACCCTTTTTCTCCCTTGCCTATTTAAAATGTAAACTCTTCTGTGTAGGCACTGTATAGCTTTGTACAGCATAGTGGAGTCTCATTCTTAGTTGACTCTTAAGAACAAATGCATCAACACAGTATATAATAATTTATTATATTGATATCCACATATGTACTGTATAGTCAAGCTTCATTTTAGATGTTGGTCAAAATATATATGCAAGCATATAAACTAAATACAAGGTCTGTTAATGGCATAGCCAGTGCTTACCCTGCTAGGTATGTTGCCACCCAACCAAACTATGAAAAGGCCCACATCCTAAAAGGTGTTTAGGGTACTCAGTTCCCATTGATCTCAACTCCCAATGGGTAGGTGCCTTCAGGAACCCAAATGTCTTCAAGGAGCTGGGTCCAAATGTGTGTGTTACGCATGCATTTACTCCATCTTCAAAAATATGACTTACAGACTTAAACAATATGTTTTCATCTTTGGATTTAAACATGCCTTGCAATAGTAGGCATGTATACATGAGAATATAGCCATTTTACAGACTTATCACCAGCCACCTAGAGCTGATACTTTCTGAAAGGCATTGTAGCTTTGAGGATGTCTTCACTGTACTGTATCAAAGATCTGGATTCTATTTCTGCTTTGGCACAAACTTTCTTTCTAGTCATCTGGCCTTTGGTTATAGCACTTGCAAAATGGGGCAATATGGGATTTGACTCTTTGGATCAGACTGTGAGGCCTACTTAAATATGACTTGTGAAGCACAGACCTATCCTAGGTGGCAAAAGAGGCTGAATTAGAACTTGTGGTCTTCTGGATCAGAGTCTAATGCTTCTTATCTTATGGCAATGAGTTTAAGAAAATGGCTTCCTTTTCAAGTTCCTATGTCAAGCTATGTTGTGAGAATGCTCTTCTTCAGAAGCAGTTGCTTTTTCTGGCCGTGCCTGTTTCACTCAGCACAGAGAAAAGTCTCACAACCTTGAAACCTCAGCTTTCAGCTTTTTATAAAAGCATTCACAGTTGCTGGTGTCAAGTATGGTTTAAAACTTCTGTATACTTAACATATGACAATCAATCATCACCACTAAAAGTCACATCAGTGAGCTAGGGATTAGGTCATAGTCAAATTTCAGGTCTCTACCATCTCCCTGTGAAGTGCAAATGCTGTTCATAATAATCCCTTTTTATTAATGAGACTCTCATCTTTCTTACAAATGGCTGAACTGATTTTGCACCTTCTTTTCAAAGAAAAACTGCTTCTGGGATAAAACTAAATCTGCCAATTGTAAATCGAGAAAGAAAAAGAATGACACTTATAAGCAGGTGGAAATGAAATGTACAACCTTAGCTACAGGTGGCACTATATTCTTTTTAGCTATTGAGATACTTTGTTTATCTTTCACCTGTTGCAAAGAACTCAAGTTGACGGGGATGTACAATAAGTAACTGACTTTTTTGATTAAGCTAAATAATAGTTCATCAGTACTGTTTAGTAATCCAACAATAAGAAGACCATAAGGTAGCATAAAGGAAGATTATGCCTAATATGATATTCTATTTTCCCTCTTCCTGATAAAAATCTAAAAGCTAAAACATCATAATAAGTGATATCAATGAAATATAAGTTCAGAAAGACCAGATAAGCTGCATCTTATATATTTTTCCATTTCCACAAAGCCCATATCTATATATTTTTAACTTTGAAAATTTTTGGAGATGCTCCTTAAGTTTATCGAAGTCCCAGATATTTATATTATACTACTGTTTGTATCTGTCTTTTAAAGGAAAATACTGAAATAAGTGTGCCTACTCATTATATATAAGTCAACCTAAGTTTATGCATTAGCTTTGTGCAGTTGTTAATGTTTCTGACAGTATAACTCACACAACTTTTTCATAAAAATAAGCTAATATTTTAATTTGGCTCTCCAGAGTTTTTCAGGGGCATTTATAATGGAAGGTCTGCCACTGCACAAGAACTTGGAAAGTTTGTTTACAGTGTATATTTTTATAAAAGAGTTTCTGTGACGTATCTTTCCAAGAGTTTACAGATTACAAATATTATGGGTTCCTATGAAGACAAGGACTAGTCTAGTGTTGCTGCCAGTTCTAGGGAGGAGAGGACAAGCCCTCTGAGGAGACTAATGAAGCCAACACACCAAGGGATGTATCATTTATGTTGACTGGGTAGAGCCAGGGGCTCCCAGAGGACACAATGCCACAAGGTGCATGCCTGTGTGCTATCATCACCTAAAATTCTGCGAGGCCTCAGGGACAAATCCCACCATCTATATGCAGACAAAAAGTCCTAAGGCAAAAACCACTCCTGAAATTTAAGTTAACAGGAGTCAACTCTATGCATTTATACATACAAATGGATAGAAAATAACATATGACACAACATATGCTTAAACTCCTCCTAAAGCTTTACTTTCATTTGGAAATGTTGTAATATGTTGTATTATATGGTACAAACATTTTATCTTTAAATTGTGCCTGGATATACTCTTCCGTTACTTTCATTCTTTACTCTCCCACTGTCCCCTATGTAGTCCCTCTGTACACATACACACATTCCCCACTTTAGCTCTGGTATTATAGCACCACTGCCTGAAACTATATAAAACCCTTGGCCTCAAACCAGAGAAGACCTAAATGCAGGAAAGTAAGGATAAATTAAAGTGACAGGGTCTCAGCAGTGGAAATTAGTGCAACTCTTCTAATTGCATGTCTAGCCTGAATGATGGGATACTTAATTCTTACACATCCCAGACAATTGCTTTATACTAACATGAGCTCTGGGAAAAAGGCAGATTCCAGAGACATATGGAGCAGTAGATGGAGTGGAAAAATAAATCAGATGCCCCAGCCACACTAGAAAAAAGAAAGAAAAAAAGCTTTATCTTCATTGTTAATATAAGGTGTTGCCACCATTAAAACACAAAACTGATATTCTCTTTCTTACTATAAAAATAGAACATTAAATAATTAAGTGCAAACAATGCTTTGGACCATATTTATTGTTACTCTTAGACAAAAAAGAGCTTTGGAAGAAGAGGTTACATTCCTCCAGTTAGTGGACGCAGTCCTAAATGTGGGATCCCAAGACACACAGTCAGGAAGAATAATATGCTGTATTCCACTACTATAAGGACTGCTAATAAAAGGCTTCAAAACTAGCATGGGTTCTTATATCTATTTAACCTTTTGCCCCAAGAAGCAAAGAGCATCTGGTTAAGTGGAGAGTAAAAGCACAGCTACTTTTCATTATCAAGGCTTACAGCCAAAGTATGTGGAAGCCTGAGCTGCCAAGCCTGGGTTAAATGCTTGTTGCCTTCACTGCCTGAGGCCATCTAGCATGTTTAGAAATGATTAAGTACTGCAGCCTAGAAAGGACCTGTCCTGAGCGTTCATCTCTGACTTCCAGCAGAAAGGAGAGGCTGGCAATGACAGAGGCAGATGGATGAGTCTCATTAGTATGGCGAAGCAGCGAACCAGACTGCCTTCACAGAGCTGTCCAAAAAAGAGAGCAAATTAAAATAGGAGCTGAGAAAACCAATGAGCAAGTGTTTTAACTCTCTGATACCTGGTTTCATCTACAGCAGATTATATGCCTGGCTATACTTCCTCACCTATAAAGCAGCTGATCAACACTTTGCATGTACGTTCTTATTTTATTTTTGTATCTTTTTTTCATATTTTTATAAAACTCTTTCAACTTCCTATAGACTGGCTAGTGACAAAGTAAGAAAGATACTTTTGTAAGGATCAGATAAATGCCCACATTGCTGGTTCAGAACCCAAAGTATTATAATTAAGTCCTCATGGAGAAGCATTGTGCAAACCACGTAATAGAGATAGTACCTCCATGTGTTAGCTACTTCCACAATGATTTCAGTAACTCTGAAAACAGAGTTGCTGCCATACTTAAGAAGAATGTCCTGTTGATGTGAAACTATTATCTTTCTAAATATCTATGCCAGTTACCCAGGAAAACAGAAATTCAAAAGATGATGTTGTGGTGATGGAGGTATTCATACAGTAAGTTGGTTAAGTCAATGACAACAAGTAACATCATTCTAAGAGCCTCATAGCATGATGGACTGGCAAACCCGCAGCTATTCTGAATGAGTTTCTACAAGATTGATGGAAAATTATGTCGATTTATTACCCCACTTTGATTTGTTTGAGTTGATTCAGGCACATCTAAGAGACGAAAAAGGGAATGTATCTGAATTATTCAAAGTGTAAATTACTGCATGCAGGACAGCAATTTTGCTTTGTCTTTGTGTACAAGATGAATACTGTAAGACAGAGTTTACCTAAGGCTCTTCATTTTTCTTAAGATAATGTGGAGCTAAAAATTAGAAGGTTAATTCTAGAAACAGGTCCAAGACCCAGAACTTACCTAATGTGAACAGGACTGTGAAAAACTGCAGGCAGAACAACAAGTCAAAAACAAAACATTTTTTAAAAGACCAAAATTTCACTATAAATAAAAATCTGTTTGAACAAGTTAGGTATTTACAAGTTCTGGAGCATCTTAGAACCTGGCAATGCTAGGGTTTCATCAGCCTCTGTGTAGGCCCCTGCTGTCAGTGGTATATTAAGTCAGAGATAAAACTCTTACGGGATTTCTTTCTTTTTATTTTATGAATTGTTGTCTCATCTCAAATGAAGGAATGTTGGGCCCAATTTCTAGAAGTGCAGAGTAAAGTCACTGAGGTCAGTAGGAACCATGAATGTTTAAGGACCTGCTTTTCAGAATTGTTAGTGTCTCTATGCAATTTAAGCTTCTGTTCCTCCTTTAGCTGTTCAGGAAGTTTGGGGAGGGGGAGGGTGTGGAGGTCACGGGACTATTTCTTTATCTGGAAGACAGAATATTAGGCCAAAGAAAAGACAGAGAAAAAATCAGTTAATCCTATTCCAGTGCATTTTTGTTATAGAGATCCCAGAGGACAGAGGTCTTCCCAGGAGCAGTTTATTTCACTCATGGCTCAGTTTTGCAGGGTTCTGGACCTTTTGCAAATTCAGTCCTCCAAGTAAAAACCCCTGAAATTTAGTTTAGGAACCATTGGTGCATGCCTGTGTTTAGGGTAGCGGGTGGGAGGGATGATGCTCAGATGATGACCCAACCTTTTCCTAAGTCCTGGTAAAAAATTGTATGTTTTTGAGATTTAAAAATAATTAACAACTTTGAAAGATCAAATCGATAGAAACTGTGATCACCTTATGAGATAAAAGAAAATCGCAGCAATGAAAAAGATATCAAATAATACTTTACTATAACTAGCTGACCAACTCAAATGTTGAAATAAGTGAGAACTTCACATCAATAATTTGTACCCTCATTATAATATAATAGAATTGATTGCCTATCTCAGTATGTACAAATTCACTGATTACATTCTATATTTTTTGTCCTGCTATAAAATGTACAAGGATAAGTGATTTAACTAGATGGAACATGTCAGAAAATGGTTCACACAAAGGAAATAATATTATGCAGTATAAACTCCCATTAACTAGTAATATAGTTGACACTGATTGAAGAAGATTAAATCGAGTGCTTTCTTTTTCATGTTGCTTGTTAAAATAAATACCTGTATATATGAGAAAAGTTGGTGTATTCTTATTTTGTAAATGGATTGTAGAAACGTGATTTCTTCCCCATATTAACTTAAAGTAAAGGATTTGTAGATGTATTAGGTGAAGAGATACACGTAAATAGATAATAATCAAGAAAGCAGTGTCACTCCATCATTCACCTTTCCTAGTTAAAAAAGGTTAGTTACTCTAAACGATAACATTTCATGGTCAATTTGGTATACATAATTAAAGCCAATTGTAAACCTATTGCCATTTCTCTTCTCTTCTGAGGTCATTGTGATAGTATGTTTTTGGACCCCTGTTCTTGAACATTTTCAGAGAGATCTCATCATTGAAGGTGGTATTTTCTGTTGTCCTTCAGCTTGCATCTTCTGCACAAAATCTGGCAAATGAGAAGAGTGCATGCAACATTGATTCACTAAGTGAGAAAAGGCAGGGTGTCACTCCTAAACTTTTTTAAAGAGCAGATGCAGATTTGGAAGCAGATGAGTGTGTCTACATGAGGTGCTGACTGTGCAGTTGTTACTGCACAGTCATTTAGTACTAGTTTATACTACTTGTATAAACAAGTACTAAGTGACTGCGCAGCAATCAGAATTACTGTACGATATTGCTGATCGTGTAGTAGGCCAAGACTACTGCACAGTGGCGCCGAGTCACAGTTGCTGCCACATGACACTATTGTGCAGTAATCTCAGGCTACTGTGCAGTCAGCATCTCATGCAGATGCAGCCATTGGACGAATCTATACATGCATTTGCTGCAGCACCAGTTTACTAGCAAGTAATTTACTCATGAGTAAATGGTGCTGAGTAAGCATCTACATGTGCAGGGAAGTGGGAGCAGATTTGCTGCCAATCTACTCCAGCTTCCCAGGGTCCTGAAATGGGCCCCTGCTGCTGCCAGGGGAGCTCCAGGCTCTGGTTGCAGCTACCAGCAGCCAGCAGCCCTCTTCAAAAGGCAGGCCCACTTGCTGCTGTCTGGCCAGCCACTTCCCTAGCCAAGAACAGGATGCCCAGCAAAGGGACAACAAGCAGCAGTGGTCTCTTTACCACCTCTGCCTTTTTGTGCTATGGTTGCACCAGCCTCTGTTCCTGGCAGTGATGACCCCAGGCTCCTGCTGGCTAGTGCACTGGCCCTGCTGGCCCACCATGCTGACTACCCCCTTGTTTACCCCTTCCACCTCCCCCACATGTAACAAGTGCCTGCAAGGCCACTGTGTGCCATCTCAGGACCACCACCATACACTTGCTGCCTCGACTCCATTGGCCTGGCTGGACCCCAGCAGGGCGCTGATGACAAGCTCCAGGATGCCACCACTGGGGCCACTGTCGCCTTCCTGGGCCTCCACCTCTCCCACCACTGGGCTTACCAGGCCAGCCAGGATTGGGGGCATTACATCATCTAGCACACCTTCCAGGATTTCCTGGAGCAGCTCCAGCCACACTTGGAGTGGCAGCAAACTGGCATGCAACTGCCCCTTCCCACAGATACCTGCCTGGCCCTCGTCCTGCTCAAGCTGGCCATGCCTGCCAGCCTGTGGTATGTTGGCCATCTGTTTGGTATGGGCAAAACCACCACCAGAGAGGCTGTCCTGGAGGTGTGCATGGTCCTCCAGGATGTGCTGGGGGACACCATGGTCTGTGTGCACAACCCCCTGGTCGTGGTGGTGGGGTCCTCCATCCTGGGATTCTCCCAGTGCATCAGGGCTCTGGATGGGATCCACATCTCCATTACCTGCCCAACCCCCTGGAGACCACCCCTATTACAGCCAGAGAGGCTTTGAGTCTGTGGTGCTCCAGGCCATGGTGGACCACTATGGGGCCTTCATGCATGTGAGCGCCACTTGAGCAGGCAGCACCCACGATGCCTGTGGTTTTAGAAACTCCAGCCTGCCAGGACTAATGGAGAGTGTGCTTCATGCTGGGGGTGCCAGACCCACAACTGGGAGCCATGGCTGTCCTACCCCTCCTCATCAGGGATCCCACCAACCCACTCCTGCCCTGGCTCATGTGGTCCAACACCGGCCAGCTGGATGGTGGGGACCAGGTCCACTTTAATTGCTGCCTGGGCTGAAGGGATCATAGTGCACCATCACTCCCTGCCTTGAGTTTGCTGAGGACAACTTCCTCCAGGTCATCATTGCAGCCTGTGTGCTACATAACATCTGTGAGGCCTGGGAACAGCTGTTCTGTGAGGCCTGGAAGGAGGAGGTCTGGTGCATGGAGGATGCCTGGCAGCTGAAGCACCAGCTGTGGTGGCGGCAGCAGTGGCAAGCCTCCCTACCCTGCTGATGCAAAAAGTGGTTCGTTTCTTTGGAGGCCACCAAAATCACAGACACACACTTATTAGCAGCACAAAAGGTGTATTTGCAAATAGGGTCAGAGCAGAGTCAAAGACTCAGATTACTCCGAACCCTTGAGAAATTTTTGCAGCCTGTATTTATCCTTTCCCTCCTGGGCACGTGTGCAGAAACAGGAACTTTTACAGCTCATTTCTGTTTCATACAAACATATGTGTGGTTACATCACTACATCCATTGCATGTACATTATAATTAACTACTTAAGTATGCAGGGCGGAGAAGTAAATATGCTTCAGCTAATTGCGCATGCTTAGAAAGTTCTTTAGGTCACCAAAAGTTTAAATTCCCCGCCCTTTGAAGGACACAGTCAGTTGAATTCCAGCTTCTGTAATCTGCATGAGAAAAGGTCGGGGGAGGCTGGGGGAGAGTGTGATTTAGTATAAGAAGAACTGTGGCAAGGCTAGCCAAGAAATAAAAGTCCTTGGCAGTGTTTTTGCTTATCAGGTACAAGATGCAAACTGTGCATTTCTAACAACACTCCATTTCTAACACTGCTGAGGCCCCAGAAGAGCCAGCCTCAGAGCAGCGGGCTGGGGCACAGTGTGCCTTGAGACAGGAGCTCCACATCATGTGGAAACAGGGGAGCAGGCAGCCCTAGGCTGTCTGCTCCCTCATCTTCAAGTGCCACTTCCCAGCTGGCTTGAGGCATGCTGCTTTCCTGTCCCAAGGCACTCTGCATCCCAGCCAGCTGGGGAGCTCTACCTTTTTCCGGGCACATGGCACTTTGCATTGCCTTTTTTTTGCAGGATTTTTTTTACTACTGGGAAATTCTGGTAGCAAATTTTTCCCTAGCAATGCAAATCAGCAATCAGGCTCACGGTTTAATATGCAACATGTGCGGTTTGTGGTGCTGCAAGGAGGATTGTGGCACAACAAACTGCACTTGCCTGCATGTCTGGAACCAGCCAAAGGGTGCATCCAGATGTGAAGGCACATGCAGTTTGTGGTGCTGCAAACCTCTTTGCAGTGCCACAAACCACACGGCCAGAATCTTAAATCATGCCCCGCACTGCAAATTTGCAGTGCAGGGGCAAAAAGAAACTCTGTGAAAAAAAGCAGCGTGGTGCATGCAGCTGCCAGTCAGGCTTTGTGCTCCTGGATCTGTGCCCCTGCTGCACTAGGATACCAGGTAACTGCTGGGGCCAACACAGATGCTGCCGCCCCGCCCCCCCAGGGACAATTTGCTACGTGCCGAAGTGCGCATGCAGGGGTGAGTGATGGGCCACAAAGCAGCAGCACAGATTTGTGCCTCTGCTATTTATGCTGCTGCAAATACCTGCCGCTACATGTGGGGACAGGACCAAAGGGTTTTAGGCACCTAACTTTAAAGTATTAGACAGCTAAATGCCTTCAAGGATCTGGGTTTGGTGACAGAAATGATAAACTTCTTCATTTGCATGGAATTATTTTGTCATTTTTACATCATTCCATTAGGCAACTGGCTGGTCCAGAGCAATTGTGTAACAGGTAGAAGGAGTTTGAATGAGAAAGACCAAACTACATGGCAGAACTCTCTTTTTTTAATATAAAAAGGCCATCTGTTATTATTTTATAGTAATGACAAATTTCTGACCTGAAAGTTAATAAAGAAAGTATGTTTACTAATTAGACTTTATTCTCATTGGTCCATGTTAATTTCAAAATATCAATCTATCTCACTTATGAATATGCAAATATAGTTTCATAGTTAGTAGGGTCGGAAGGGACCTGAGCAGATCATAAAGTCCGACCCCCTGCCATGGCAGAAAAGAGTACTAGGGTCAAACGACCACAGCAAGGTGTTTGTCTAGCCTTGTCTTAAAGACCCCTAGGGTAGAAGCCAGCACCACTTCTCTTGGAAGTTGGTTCCAGATCCTAGCTGCCCTGACTGTGAAGTAGCACCTCCTGATGTCTAGTCTGAATCTACGCTCTGCCAGCTTGTGACCGTTATTTCTAGTCACTCCTGGTAGCGCTCGGGGGAACAGGGACTCCCCCAATGCCTGCTGGTCCCCTCTGACTAGCGTGTAACAGGCCACTAGATCTTCCCTCAGCCTTCTCTTGTGGAGGCTGAAGAGGTTCAGATCCCATAGCCTGTCCTCGTAGGGTCTGCCCTACTGCCCCCTGATCATGCGAGTGGCCCTCCTCTGGACCCTCTCCATGTTGTCCACATCCCTCTTGAAGTGCAGCATCCAGGACTGGACGCAGTACTCCAACTGTGGTCAGACCATAGAGGGGGAGGATCACCTCCTTGGACCTGGTCAAGACGCATCTGTGGATGCATGACAAGGTGCGGTTGGCCTTCCTGACTGCATCCTCACACTTCTGGCCCATATTTATCTTGGCATCAGTGATGACTCCAAGATCCTTTTCTGCCTCTGCACTGATGAGAAGGGAGTTCCCCAGCCTGTAGGTATGGTGCTGGTTTTTCCTCCCCAGGTGCAGCACCTTGCACTTGTCAGTGTTGAATCCCATCCTATTCTCATCCACCCACCCCTATAACCTGTCTAGGTCCGGTTGTAACCTATTCCTTCCTTCTAATGTGCCCACTCCCCCCACATCTTAGTGTCATCAGCAAATTTGAACAGGGTGCTTTTTATCCCCTTGTCCAAGTCACTGATGAAGATGTTGAACAGTGCGGGCTTGAGGACCGAGCCCTGCGGAACCCCACTGCCCACATACCTCCAGGTCGAGAATGACCCATCCACTACCACTCTTTGGGTGCGGCCCTCCAGCCAGTTGGTGACCCATTTGACTGTGTAGGTGTCGACACTACAGTTTCCTAGTTTTTTAATGAGAACGGGGTGAGAGACAGTGTCGAAGGCCTTCCGAAAGTCCAGAAAGACTACGTCCACTGCTACCCCTGCATCTAAGGATTTGGTGACCTGGTCGTAGAAGGCCACCAGGTTGGTCTGACAGGACCTGCCTCTAATGAACCCGTGTTGGTTGTCCCTAAGCATAATCTCCCCTGCTGGCCCCTCATGGACATGTGCCAGAATATATGTCAGGGTGCCACGAGTTTTCAGTTTATTGTACTCTGCTACCTTTAATTAGATCAAAAATGGGTCCATCTCATTTCAGCAAGATGGGCCCCAGTCTTTAATCAGGAAAATATGTTTGTCTCCTAACAGGTATCTTCTTTTGACAGTCAGCAAACACTAATTAACAGACATAACTATATTAATTGCATTACTCCACTGTATTCTTATCAGCTAGCTGATGTTGCCTGTTTGCTAATGCAAATAGTTGCTGCCTTGGTAAAGTCAACTTGCAAAAGTCTTTCTAATGCTAACTAGCAATCAATGCATATAAGATTTCTAAGATTTCTGTAGGGAATTCTGCATAATAGATGTATTCTGTCTTTTGAGGTATCCACGGCCATTTAGTATAATTATTCCTTAGAGCTGCACCTATCATATTATCAGCTTCTGTGGAGGATAAAGAACACAACTTATTTGTTTAAGAACAAAGAACTATAATCATTTCCTTTAGGAATCACTAAATCACTAAGTTAAATGAAGATGTATGACCCAGCGGAAAACTTACATTTATTGTAATTATGTATTTTTCATTTTCTTAAGATCCCCTTAACATTTTTAAAAGGAATTTACTGTTTTTGTGAAGTGGCAGATTGACAGCCTTAGAGGCCATGTGCAATCCTACAGAACAGGCATTGCTCTGGCAGGAACAGCTGAAGCTTCTCAGCACTGTCCTACCCAGACTTTTTGTCCTCAACCCTACTCGTTAAAGGCCACCAGTGACAGAAAAAGGGTAATTAAGCCACTATATTAATTTACCTCTGAAACTTTAGACCAAGATTATCAACAAGGGTGTTGATTAATGCTATGTGCAATAGTATTTTCATAATATTTATTTATGTATATGATTTATATGCCTCCCTTCCCAATAAAGACTCAGGAGCAGCTTACAGCAAGAATAACAGAAACTTGAAAGGACAACTAGAATCAAACAATAACAAAATAAAAGTAAATCAGAGACTCACTAAACAACATCCAGGCCTTGTTTTGTTTTTTAAATGCCTGTTCAAACAGAAAGGACTCAGAGCAAAAGATGTACAGGCTTGGGCTCTGGAAGGCCTCCAGAGGAAGGCAGATCCAGAGCTGAGGAACAACGGCTGAGAATGATCTTCCTTACATTTTTGTCAGGTGAACTTAGTGTAGTGATGGTAATTGCAAGAGGTTGCTCTTCACTGACCTTAGGGATAACAATGGGACATAGAGTAGAAGGTGGTCCCTTAGATATGCAATCCCAGGCTCTTTATAGCTTTCAAGGTCAAAACTAGCACCTAAAATTGTGCCCAGAAAGCTACCTGGAGACAATGCTTGAGCGCTGGAGTTCTATCCTCCTGGTGACCCAGCCCTGGACTGCCACCTTTTGCACCAGCTGCAGCCTCTGGACAGTTTTCAAGGGAAGCCCGACATGCAGCACATTATATTAGCCTAGCTTTGAGGTTACAAAGGCATGGATGATGGTGGCCAGATCTGAATCTGAAAGAAAGTGTCACAGCCTTCTCACCAGACAGAGTTGGTGAGAGGTGCTCCTACCTGTGGTGGTGGTATCTCCTACCCATGGCCAACACCTGAAGATCTAGGTGCAGAAGAGGAGCCAGGAGCATCCCAAGGCTGTGAACCTGAGTGTCAAGGGAAGGTTGAATCTCATTCTAAAGCTCTGTACAGTCTGGCCCACTGGACTCATACATCCACTGAATAGGATGGGAGACAAAGATGGAAGCCTGGGGGATCCCAAAGGAAAATTCCTGCGGGGCTGATGAACACTTATCCAACATCATCCTCTGGGACCTGGCTTCTAGGAAAGAGCAGAACAAATTTACAGCTTTCCCACAAATGCCCACCTGATCATGTAAACGTTTTATCAGCACCTCATGGTCAACTGCATCAAAGGCCAGAGAAAGACTGAGTAAGACCAGCATGGCACAATTTCTCATCTTCAAACCAAAATCATTGACCCAGTCCATGAGCACAGTCTCTGTGCAATGTCCAGGAGAATATAAGCTGACTACTGACAGCTAGACTAAGACCATCTGCTCCTGTCACATAGACCATGGAAGAGAGGGCTATAACATATAGTCCATACCAGTAGTGCCCAATGTCTCTGGTGCACAGGCTGCATGAATGGGGTTCAGCCAGTCTATGGGCTAAATTTAGTGCACATGGACTTACTCTGTGAGCTGGACCCAGACTACAAACTGATCAGGACCACATGATAGGTCCGACCCAGTGTGTTAGGGCCAGGGCTGAGGCCATGCACTGGGTCCAAAAGTGCACTTACTGTGTGCCAGCCCAATCAAGCATATGGGGCCATGTCATCTGGTCCATGGGGCCAGCATATGGACTCAAAATTTTAGTGATGGAGGAGCAGTGGCAATGTTGCTTGCTTCTGGGCTTCCAGAGCTGTGACAACTCTTCCCCCATTCCTCCACTGCCAAATTTCCAGACACAGGGAGGGCCTCATGGGCTGGTTGACTTGGCTCGGGAGGATGAATGCAGCTTGTGGGTCATACTTTGAGCACCGCTAGTCCATACTTATGTGCACTGATGTTTTAGAAGTCAATAGTTATATATTCAAGGAGGTGACCTTTATCTGCTACCCATGTGAGAGAACTGTATTGAAACTGGTATTCTAGATTTGAAAGGTATCTTTCAAAATATTCTCTATTTTATTTGTATAGTGCCTTTGCACAGATACAAAGGTGAGTTTGTAATTTTTATGTTTAATATTGTAGACACATTGTTAAAAGAACATTATTAAAGGTTCCAAGGTCAAGAAGTTAAAAAGTAGGAAATGCAAACATTAAGTACATATTCTTAATACCATAATAGCAGCATGTCACTGGGCTGACTGTGAAAAGACTTGAGACTAGGGGTATTCAATCAGTTCAGAACATTCAGGGTTAGATCTTTAAGAAATGCTGAGCTACCTTCTTTAATTGTAGACTAGCTGTATTCAGGGCTGATCCCCCGAGGCATATACATTTTTACCAACATGTCATTAAGTCATGCAACAGGGGAAGATAACGGCATATATTGGGTACATATATTCTTCTAATTATCTTTTATCCAGTTTAGATGGCACGGGGCAAAAATCCTGGTGCTCCCTCTACACTGCAATGCCCACATTATTGCCCATGGTGGAACCACACCAGTGCAGAAAAGCACATATGATGTTTCCTGGTGAAGACAAGCCTTAAGTAGTGTGTGCCAGTATTCCCAGGTGGAATTTGCAAATGAAATTATTATGTATTATTTATATATTTATTGGTATACCTTCAAACAGCTGACATTTTAATGAATGCCTACAGGGAGGGAAATGAGGTGATAATGAAACCTCTGTGTCAAAACCTCTTCAGCTTTCCTCTGCAGCCAGGATTTCCCTCCTTTCCTTCTTTTCCTTCTGCCTTTATTTTCTTTTCAGAGAAAAAAAAAGTAGCAGAAGAGCACTGAGAAATACATTAAAAGTACATGATTAATGAGCTTATGTAAAATACTCCTACCCTAAAACAATGATGATGCTTATCTAGTACTATTTTTGAAATGTGGGGTTGTTTGTTTTTTTTTAATCCCATAGATTGCTTTAAGGGTAAATTTTTAATATAATCAGCTCTGATTATCTGGTCTTTTTTTCATTCTGATTTGGCATTCATGGTAAAGATTCTGCACAAGTGGAACCTGTAGAGTTGTTCTATGAATGCTGCAAAATGTAACTGTCCATGGTAGGTGGAAGTTTATATAATGGTTACTGGGCATGATTTTTATGTAAAATCCTGTAAGGAAGGTTCTTTTTATGCCAAGATTGTTTTGATTATGTCCTGGTATAGCTAGGACAGACAGTCCAGCTATAGGGCTGGTCTGTTATGGGAGCCCTTGTTATAGCACACAAATTTTAGTTGCATGTAAACATTACCATATTTTAACAGATTGAATTTAAAGTATACATTTAGGGTAACTGCCTCACTCTTGCTTCTTAAAATGTCAATCAGAAATGGTAAATCACTTCTGAAAATAAGGCAGATTACTAATACCTGTAACTGAAGTCAGTAGGAGTGCTAAACACTTAAAGAACTATATAATGATAAGCACCCTAAAACACCTTTTTTGCTGCATAGTGGGCACTCTGATTTAGGGCATATTTGTTTACCTTATACTTCTTTGGCTGAGCTTCCCATCTTTAAAAATGGAGATAACAACATCCTTCACCCCACAGAGGTATACTAAGATATTTCTGTAAAATATATTATCCCGGTGAGTACCACAGAAAAATCCATGAAGAAATTAATAATTTTGTCTTCAGGATAGTCTGTGAATAGTTTGCTTTAAATAAGGCTGAAGGCTACACACCAAACAATGAAGAGAAAATAAAAATATTGAATACCTATTCAATCAGTTAACACAATACACTAAATAAGGTATGTGATCTTTCAATGAAAGAGTATAGCAGAATGGCAAAATTTCTCTCTTGGGCCTGTGATAAAACTCTTATAAAGTGATGTCCATTGTTTCAAAAGGTGTGTGCGAAGGACAGGGTTTGAGAAATCAATTGCTTTTACCTTCAAATAACCAAGAAAGGAGGCTGCAAATGTATCTGCATTTTGCTAAGAATGTTCATACTTTTGCTCCTGGAAAATATTCTGGGAGTCTATTTATAGAGCAACCCAGATGGTTGGGAAGAAGACCTCATAAAAGGGAAAAGAACATGGTAGCTTTTCCAAGATGTTTTATATTTTTAAAAAATATTTCTCATATTATCGAGTCCATACAAAAGAAGTTCTTTGGGAGTGTTTTTGGACCCAACATAAAAAAAGTCAATGGTAACTGCAAAGATGATGAACCCCATGGCTGAGAGGAGCATCATCACATCCTTTCTAGAATTTGGATGGCAGAATTTAATAAGACTTTGTCTAAAAGTGACCAGTGACACCATTAGCACATCTTGATGGACTGGTATTGCCCAATCCTATGACAAATATACGTACTGGTAATCCCAAAACTCAGCAATCTTCCTTCTCCTGTTTCTGTGGATTTCACTACTGCCAGTTGTGATGTTATATCATGTTAGTGCTTTGAACGGAACTATAACATTTTGGTTCTGGGACAGTAGTTTCTTTATAAATGCTGAATCATAATCTCCCTGTGGTATATCTGATTAAGCTATAAAAATTGTTTCTTTCATTGTATCTTTATCAAAACTTTATTTTTATGCAAGAATTCATTGTTAGGCTACTTTTCATTGATGCATGCAAGCCTTGGACGCTATACATGATCCATTCATGGGTTCCCATGAGAGAGTTTTCATTGTAATGGTGGTGACCAACACACGAAGAAAGCCAAATATACATGATTTTTTTTCGGGTGTTTTCCATCAGTCTTGAAAATCTGCTCTATGATTTTGTCTCTTTCTGTCTGCTTGTTTGCTTAGGAATGCTGAAATTGGAATTCTTTGCCTAGAAAACAGATTTTCAACAGTGGTTAAGAAATGGTCTAGAATGTTTTTGTCACAGTGTACAAAGACAAACTGAATGAAGGAGCCAGATCAAATGAAATGCAGTTGATTTCTCTTGATCATATCTATGGCATAGTATCAGAAATTGGTTGAGTAAATTCTAATGTTAAAGGTTTTTGAAAATTTCCGTGGGAACAACAAAATGTAGCATGGCGAGGATGAGCTTATTACAAGGCATCAGAAAATTGCTGGATATGGATGTTTCCATTAAAAAAAGTTTCTAGCTTTCCCCTTTACAGAGACAGAACTCAAAATGTAAGTGCAATGCTATGGACACTTCTGAACAATGAAAAAAAAAAAGCACTAATTGTGGGTGGTTCCAGAAGGGGTGCAGTGGCATGGTAGAAGGCACTGCAGGAGCAGCAGCCAGGTTTGTTCTTAAGATAGTGAAGCAGGTAAGAAAACTTGTATCACTCGCCAGCAGTGGCAGCCTGCTGTCATCCCATGTACAGATCTGGGGGCCTGCACTCCCCAGGAGGAGTCTGGCACAGCCCTGCAGCCCTTCCAGGGGGTGCGGGCCCCTGGATCTGCATGCAGGATGACAGCAGCACCAGTCTTTCTGGCACTCAGCATGGGCTGCACCCAGAGCCGGTCCCAGCCAGCAGCCACAGGCTGCTGTCATCCTGCATCACCCAGGGGCCTGTGCCCCCCGGGAAGAGCTGGGGGAAGTGATCAGAGAGTTGGGGGAAAGAGGGAGCTAGGGAATCCAACTGGGAACTGGGGAAATGTTCAGGGACCATAGAGGAAAAACATGTGGAAAGAAGAATGGGTAAAGTGGAATCAAGGAAGAAAAGAGGAGCAGAGAAAAGGAACACAGAAAAAGGTGGCAGAAGTGCACCTCTGGAATATTCTCAGGGGCTTGGTGTCCTGTTGTTGTCCACTCATACCTGCTCCCAATCTACACTAGGCTGTCAGAAGCCTTGCCCTCTTTGTGCAGGTGCTGATTGAAGTGTCCACACGCTCTTTGAAAGCTTTTCAAGAGCTTCCTGCTTCCAGAAGCATTATTAGATTTATCATGATGAGACTTTAAAGGTTCACTAGGGGACTGATTTTCTTTTCTACCCTACACCATCTGTGGTTCACAGGAATAGCTCTCCCCTCAGGTGGACCTCTGGGGATCCACAGGAAGGGAGGAAAGAATTTCCTTCTTCCTATCATAGTATCTCATATTTTTTCTTGCCTTTTTGGTGACTGTCTATCTTAAATGGAATAAAGAGAATTTCAAAAGACTTCAGATATGATATGTCTATTTTACCTCTGTCCCTTTCTAGTCTGTCTGACAGCAATCCCTCTGGTGTTCAGGCTCTTGCCCATGAGAACCTGTCTCATGACCATTCCATTCTTTGACAAGGACCCAGGTTATTCTACTCTGTATATGCCACCTGCATGTCAGCTACCTACATTTCTTCCCCCTCTAGGACTTGCAAGCAGTAATACTGTCCATTATTCTTCTTAAAACAAAGTGCTTTTATTTTATGAATGGAATGAAGCATTTGAGAAAAAAAGAGCAGTTTGCATACAGATGTCATCTACTGCAATATTTATACTTCAACAGAAGCAAAGTCAGATAGACTTCCCTCCTTGTTTACAAGTACAAACCAGAACTTACATTCCCCTAGAGAAAACAAAATCTTGTACCTATGAGACTCAAGGCATTTAGTGTAACATGGAGCACTGCAGTGTATTTGAATGTGCCATTGCATGGTACAGTAAATATGTAGTGGGCATCTTTAAGCTCTCACTCTGACCCACCTTGCTTAAACAGAGGTCTGTCCAAGTAGAAGAAGCAAGGATGTTGCCTGCTGTACAGCTACTCACTCTGGCATTGTCTTAACCAACCCTCAGGTAGTTAGTGAGGCAAACATTAAAAAAAAGCCTCCTTCCTCTTTCTCTAAATTGGTAAGCCCTGCTATCCATTTAGATCTCTATCTCTCATCACAGACGATCCAGGTATACCATGTTAACAACAGATCTGAATACATCATTGTTAATTTGTCACAGACTTTTCATATCAGATTTCTACTGAGTGGGCGCATCTATGCATTTAAGTAATATGCACGAATAAACTCTGGAGCTTATTATTCCGTGTGTACCTGGGACCATGGTTTGTTGAGACAGGTCAGAGCAGCCCCAGCTGGCAGGAGCCTGGGGGTCAGCTTGCCAGCCTGTGGCTGATTCCCCTGGCTCAACAGGCTGTGGAGAGGCTATCTGGGGCATAAGGGTGCTTCAGTTATGGGGGCTAGCCAGCAGGCAGCCCCCACACTGAAGCACTCTTGTAGCCCAGCCAGCTGGGGCACTATCTTCATGTGCTCTGCTGTGGAATAAAAAACTCTGCAGCAGAATAATATTTGTATTTACAAGTATTATCCTGCTGCAGGCTTAACTGGTTTATTTCAGCCTAAGAGGGGCATAGGTGTAGACGTGCAGTGTTTACTGCCCAGCTTAATTAGTCTAGTGTACAGTAAATGTCTCATGCAGATATGCTCTGTAAGCTGCCAGAAGGATTAAGTCATTTAGCACATCCATTTATATGGTCATGGATGCCTGACAGTTGAGCAAATTGGACTGGGAACAAAGACCGAAATCAACCTTATAAGTACTTCCACTTAGGTGTCACAATGCCTAAAATTTGAACACCTTGCCATAGGAAAATGATCCAGATCAATGGGGTTAGGCACTGAGGATCCTTGTGCAGTGAATGGGGAGCTCTAGATGCCTCTTAAGGGTAATCCAGAACTTCTAGTTGCCCATCAGGGAAGTCCTGATAGTTTGAAAGGCAACCAAAAATAATGTGAGGCAGAGGTATGTGGGCTCCTCTACCTCAGGGCTGCACATAGAGCACCTCCATCCATTTGGGATCCAGAGCACTTATCTGAATCAAACACCTAACTGCAGCAGTGAGTTCAGTATGAAGCATACTCTCTCCCCAGCCACCTCTGCTTTCACTCATGGACACAGCCAGCAGTGGTGGGGATGGTGACCTTTTGCCCAATAGCCTAATGGTTATGGAACTCACCCAGGAAGTAGGAAGCCTGGGTTTTAAACCCTCCACATCCTGATGGCATTTGAACTGACATTTTTAAGTTCCCAGAAGCATGTCTTAACCATCAGCCCTTGTGGTAGCCTCCTCCAATTGAAATTGACCCATAGGGCATCCAAGAATATAAAATCAAGGGGCCAGAAAAAGAGCAAGGAAGAGGGAGTACGACTGATGCACCACAGATGCATCTCAAGCAGGGCCAAGGAGGTGATCCTCCCCCTCTGTGCAACACTGGTCAGGCCACAGCTGGAGTACTGCGTCCAGTTCTGGACCCCCCACTTCAGAAGGGATGTGGACAGCATGGAGAGGGTCCAAAGAAGGGCCACCCACATGATCTGGGGACAGCAGGGCAGACCCTACAAAGAAAGGCTACAGGACCTTAACCTGTTCAGCCTTTGCAAAAGAAGGCTGAGGGGGGACCTGGTGGCCATCTATAAACTCGCTAGGGAGGACCAGCAGGGTTTGGGAGAGACCTTGTTCCCCTAAGCACCCCCTGGGTTAACAAGGATAATGGCCACATTATCCTTGTTGTTAGAGAGTAGGTTTAGACTAGACATCAGGAAGCACTGCTTCACAGTCAGGGCGGCTAGGATCTGGAACCAACTTCCAAGGGAAAGTTGTGATGGTTCCTACCCTGGGGGTCTTTAAGAGGAGGCTTGATGTCTACCTGGCTAAGGTCATTTGAGCCCAGTTTTCTCTCCTGCCCAGGAGGTCGGACTAGAAGATCTACAAGGTCCCTTCTGAACCTACTTCTATGAATCTATGAATCTATGACTGTGCAGTCTGATAAGGGTAACACTCCCATGGAGGAAAAAGGCCCAGATTCTGGTCCCTGCTGCCAGGAATGTTTATCTATAGCAGCACTGGCTATGCTGTAAATTGAACTGCACTCCAGCACTTGACAAGTGTGGCCACCTAGAGAATTGGAGACTGATGCAGACTTCAGTACCTCCCAACACTAATTTGGATCACAACAGACCTTGGACAGGAAAGAGCTGTCCTGGATCCCTTCTGCACATGTGCAGTAGCCCCCCACAATCGACTCTAGGCATGTAAGCTATTTTAAAGTTGCTGGAATGAAGTCAATTTGGATCCCTTTTTGTGTTTTTGGTGCCTAACTTCCATCTGCTTCTTTCTAGGTGTCCACAAAGTTGATCTGGATTGGCTCAAAATCAGCAGTAAACACAATGCCTTGGTGAGAGGTACTGCTCCCCATTGAGTCATAGAGTCTGAAACTTCTACAAACAACAAAGTTCTCTTCAACCATAATGATCCATGCCATATAAGGCAATAATTTTATATATTGGTACTGGTCATTGAATAACACTACAATCCTGCACTCCAGTCCCGTCCAAAGTAGGAATAATGACGACAGGTGTTTCACACACACCTGCCTAAACACAACAGTTCAGAAACAGTTTGCAATAATATTATAAGGTTAAAGCATTTCATTAAGTATTACATGCTAATTATATAATGCATGGAAAACATTTGACTAGTAAATTCAATACTAAATATGTCCCACCAATTGTGGTTACTTAAAATTTAAATTTTTATTAGCTTTTCATTTTATAGGATCCATGTTAAGTGAACTCACTTCCATTTTCTGTACAAGCCCTTCTCCTCATATGAAATGTAATGCAAGAGATTCATGAAATTTTGAATTTAATTTGCATTGTTTCTATTCCATAGCAAAATGAATTATGCACTTCACTTAAATAAGTTAAACACCAAAAGACACATCAAAAGACACATGATACACACATCAGAAGACAAGTTGCCAAACAATCTGGTGTATTTTGGAAAAACAACTAATGCATTTGTTTATAAAGCTGATTTTCAAAGATATGCAGTGATGTATGCAATGGATCAGAGGGCAGATTCAGGCTGCAGGTAAGTGATAAGCATACTAGACCTCATTAAGTATTTTGTGAACAGTTGGTAATGTGGAAAATTTGTGACTGACTTGTATAAAGTACAAATGATAATAATTAAAAATGCATTTATAGCTTATCTGTGTAAGTGTAAAATCTGCATTTACCATACAAATATTTGAAGACAGTACTCAAGAATATCTGCAACACAAGAACAATTCTTACCTCAAACCCTTCTGATTGCCAAAACTCTAATCCGTATCAAATGGAAATTGCCATCTGTCCATTAGATCAATGATTGGCACTTGCGTCCCATTGATTTAGCTATTATGAAAATATATTATATAAGATATATGACAAATTAGACTGTCAGGGATATTTGGTCAGATTTTGTTGTCTTTCCAAATAAGATAATTAGCATTAGCTTTCCAAGTCTATACTAGCTTAAATATTACGGATTTAGCTATTGCAGCTACTATCCTTCCTCGTTCACTCGTCTTTTACAACACATGCATAAAAAGCTTTTGTCCATATATTGTCACACTTAAAAAAACATGATTTAATATGAAGATTAACTTGTGTTAACTAATGAGTGGTTTGTTAATAGTCAAAATAAATTGTTTAAGAATAATATAATGTTTCAAGTACAGATGCCCATCAAAATTCATCACCATTCTTTGCCCTCTCCATGATGGTATGTGAGTAGTGGTTCTAGGTAATGAATCTATTACAGATCCCTTTGAAGTTAACACAGCAGTTAAGCAAGGCTGCATTGCTGCTCCAGCACTCTTCTTGATATTCCTTACACATGCCCCCAAGGTGCAGTTGTTACTGCACTGTCATTTAGTACTTTCTTTAGTACTTAGCTGTAACCCTTTCCCAGTTACAGCTGTTGCTGTGCTGTCCCAGCACAGCCCAGTTATTTTTAGCCGCTAGGTTTATGCCTGCTGACGCTACGTCACTGTAGTGTGTTGCTATGGCAACATAGCATCGCACGTAGACATGTCCACTGAGAAGCTATATCTGATCACCAACAAGCTTCTAATCAGAGTCAACTCTGAGCCAAAACCAAGACCACCCAGACCTCAATCATTGAGCTTCTGTATGCTGATGATGCTGTGGTGTGCTCCCTTGGAAGTGGACCCTCAGGCAACTGTGAATGTCTTTATCAAGGCATACAAGAAAATGAGACTGAAACTTAACATTCCGAAGACTAAGGTCCTCCATCAACAAGCTCTGGCAATTCAGATTTATGGTGATCCTCTGGAGAATGTTTAGTATTTCTTGTACCTTGGAAGCCACCTCTTACAGAAGGCTGACACCAACAAAGAAATCCAACATCCCCTTAAAAGTACAAGCACAACCTTTGGATGCTTGAGGAAATGGGTGTTCGAAGATCCCGACATCATAACTGTTTATCAACTCACAGTTTATCAAGCAGTCATGATCCCCACCTTACAGTACAAAGCTGAGACATAGACAATGTACAGGAACACCTCAACTTGCTGGAGAAGTACTATCAACACTGCCTGTGGAAAATCCTTCAAATCCAGTGGGAAGACAGACTAATGAATGTTAGCGTTCCCATGCAAGTAAACACACCAAGCATCAAGGCGATGATCATCCAACATCAATTTCCCAGGGCTGGCCACGTCATTTGGCTATCTGACTTCAGAATCCCAAAGCAAGTTTTATTCTCCCAGCTCAGTCAAGGCATATGCTCAAAAGGAGGGCAGAGAAAATGCTTCAAGGATGTCCTGAAGACTAACTTGAAAAAATGTAACGTTCACATCAATTTATGGGAGCCAGCACCCAGCACCACCCCAAAAGAAGGAAGAGTCTGCTAAAATGATCTCAGTACTTTGAAACCTTACAATGACAACAGGAGACAGAAAAGTGGGAGGAGAAGAAGCAGCATGTTGCGGACCCAATCAAGAACTCAGAGCCACACACCCCACCCCACGTGGAAGCATGTGTCAGGGTTGCAATAGAGTCTGTCAATCCCAGATAGGCCATGTCAGCCATCTTCACACTCACAGATAAAACAACCATGAAAGACAATCATCCTAAGCTGTGAAGGATTGCTGATGACTTTAAAATACATAGAAATGAAAGTATCCGAAACATGCTTCAGTGTAAGAGCTCTATCCATTTCATCACTGATTAGAAAACATATTTTGTACAATATTTCCAGATAGTCTTTCTTAAAACAACTGTAATGTTCTCTTAAATACTTACTGTAGTTTATTTTGTCTCAGATTTTTACAATGTAAATGCCTTTCCTTAAAAACTTTGCCAAACCATTTAAAATGGAATAGCAAATTGAGACACGACAACCACGTATCTATTTTGTTTTTTTTTTTGTAATCTGGCATTTTTAAAGGTCTGACAAGCATACACTTGAAAGCAGCTGCCATAGTCACCAGCTCTTTGAAATTCTCTCCTTCCAATGGAAATTGAAGAACCTGGCTTTGTTACAGCTAATATATATGGTTTTGGTAGCAGTTCTTACTACAGGCATGTGGATATGCACCTTTCACACAAACAACTATTTATTATTTTTCCTTAAGCCAATCATTTTCCATGGGCTGAAGTATAATCTCTCCCCCCAGGGTTCTCTTTGTCAGTCCCTGGGGCTGGCTAGAGTCAGGGCTGGGTAGCTGGGCCCAGCTTTGTTCCCAATACCAGCAAGGATCCACAGAAAACAGGAAATCAACCAGAGCTGCCTTGGCCCTTGAGCAGTAGTGAAGGGAAACAAGTATGTTAGAGGAGAATTGGTAAGCCTTCTCTTATGGCACAATAGTAACCCTATTCCCATGTGATGGTCAGAACCAAAAAGATTAATAAGCACTAAATATGCGCTTCTTGGGGGCATTGGAATTTTTGTCTAATATAAAGCTTGTATTTTTGTAACCCGCAAATGTAACTTGTAACTGTTTGTGAAACTGACTAGGCCTCAGAGGCAGAGCTATAGCTATAAGATTAGCTGACCTAATGGTTTTTAGCTCAGAATTTAGCCTTGATGATGATAACAACTGGATCCAACAGCCTGGCACACCCAGCACATTCCAGGAAAACACGTCCCAAGAAAGCATATTCAGAGAAACCTAAAAGGGGTTGGATTTAGGCAGAGTAATGTTAATTTCAAACCTGAAGATGCTGCATTGTAATTTGCTTATTGGATAAACCCAAGTCTGGGTAGAAACCTTTTATGATAATTTTTAACACCTTTTAATCCCATAGGGTAACCGTGATAGGGCAAGATTTTGAGTGGCTCTAAAGCCAACAGATTAGCATAAGACTAGGTACAAAAAGCATGCATGTCAGGTGACCAGCAGGAAGGAGGGAACAGGATGGTAATTACTTTTCCAAGGCCGGACCCGGACTCCCGGTGTGAGTGAGAATTGGATCCTGATCAAGAGATCTTCCCTGGTAATCCCTCTGACATCATCGATCGGGGATGCTTGACTTCGCTGGAATCATCTGGCGCACACCTGGCCTTGAGGGACTATCGATAAATTGCCAACCCATGTCTGTCTATCTGTTGTTTTGAACAACCCAGTGGCTGATACCCTCGCAGTGCCGAGTTGGCCTGCTACAGATTAATCTATTTATCTGTTGTCATTATCTGTTGTTATTATTTACAATTAGCTCTTTAATACTGCATCATCTGCTTATTTCATTTATCTTTCTGTTAACTGTTGTGTGTGTGTGTAAACTACAATAAATTTGCCATTTCATTACTCCCAACTCTGCCTCCTCGATCCTGAATCAAACAGCCCAGTGGCTGATACCCTCACAGTGCCCAGCTGGCCTGTGACGCTCCCACCGAGGTAGTTTAGTTAACTTCCCTTCCCTATCTCTTTTTGACCATTATTCAAGATAGGAGAGCTTGGGGGTAAGGAGTCTAGGCTTCAGAAATGAGAAAATGATGTTACAACCAGTGGATGATGTGAAGAAAACAAATGAATATGGGCACAGGAGTATGGACTAGAGCAATTTAGTGCTGTCCAGCCCACTGGCATATGTCTCTATACTCAACCTCTATCTAAGAATTATAATATAAAGAAATTATATAGAGCTAAGTTAATACAGAACCAGAAATTAATTTACTCCATAACTGATTTAAAAAGTTGTGTGTATTGGGCAGCTAATATTTCAGCTCACAGTGATGCTTGTTAAAGGTAACTTCTTTTTAAAGATTAGGAGTCAAATTTATTCCTGATCTCAACCTACATGGCTATAGTTAAAGGAAAAAACCCAGAACACTTCTGATAACAAAATGCAACAACAGAGATGCATCTAACAGGATCCATCTAACAAGTTGTACATTTTTTAGGTCATAGATTCATAGCTTCAAAGGGTGGAGAGTCAGAAGGGACCCCAATGGATCATCGTGTCCGACCTCCTGCCCCTGGCAGGAAAGAGGACCAAGGTTAGATGACCCGAGCCAGGTGAGTATCCAGCCTCCTCTTGAAAACCTCTAAGTCAGGTGATAGTACTACCTCTTTTGGAAGCCCATTCCAGATTCTGGCCACCCTTACTGTAAAAAATTTCTTCCTAATGTCTAACTTAAATCTATTCTCCACTAGTTTGCACCCAGTGTTCCTAGTTACTCTCAGGGCCCTCTGGTAAACAGTACATCTCCAATTCTCTGTTGTCCTCCCTTGATAAACTTATAGGTGGTTACAAGGTCTCCCCTCAGATGTCTCTCAACCTCCCCTCATAGGGTCTTAGACGGAGGCCACTAATTATGTGAGTGGTCCTCCTCTGAACCCTCTCCAGATTTTCTGCAATCCTCTTCAAGTGCGGTGTGCCTGTCTCCTTTCAATGGTACAATCTCGCGCTGCCTTCACTCAATCTGCCACTCTGGCCCACCAGGAGCCTTCATGTAGGCCCCGGAGGGTACCTCAGTTGTCTTTAGGGTGACCCCCAAACTCTCCTGCCATGACGCGCATAGGAAAGAGTCCCGCACCCTCCTGACTCCTAACAGCGCTAGTCTAATGCACCCCAGGCTTAGATCCCGGTTTTCACTCCCAACCGGTATCTCTCTCTCCTTCTCTCCACCATCCTCCTCCACCCTCGTGCTGCAATACCCGTTGCTTCTACTGAGATCATCTGCGCTGATTATTGGCGTGACTACTGCTGCCCTCCTCAGTGGTCCTGTTGGTCCCCCTGTCGGTCCTTCCCTCCATGGGGACACCCTACAGCTCCTACCATGTCAGCTCCCGTCAGTCTTCCAGTTGGCCCCCTGGTCCCCGGTGGACCTCTATTCCCGGCGAGGCTTTCTTTGTGACACTGGTTGCTGTGGCTACTGCTCCTGCTGCTGCAGTTGCCGCAGTTGTCTCAGCCACCACTTCTGCCACTGCTGCTTCTGCTGCCGCGGCCATTGCCTGCCGCGGCCACACGCCGCAGTCTCCCATGGCTCCTCCACTCCTCAGTGCCCCTCCTGTGCCTTTGGGGGTGTTTTTTATTTCTCCCAGGTGGTGTCTCCCTGTGACGTCACCTGGCCTCAGCTGGCTATTGGTGCGGGTGACGAATTGCGCGGGCGGTTCCCTGCTGTGCATTTGCCTGGTCCCTGCAATGGATAAGTTGTTATTTTTCCTTCTTTGTGCCTGGGGTTTGCCTCTGATAGAGGCTTTCCCCTTTTCTGGGCCTGTCCCCCTGGGACATGAGGTCTCTAAAACTGGACACTGTACTCCAACTGTGGCCTGACCAATGCTGCAAGGGGGAGCATCACCTCCTTTGATCTGTTGGTCATGCATCTGCTAATACACGACAAGGTGCAATTGGCCTTGTTGATGGCCTTGTTACACTGCCTGTTCATGTCAACTATGACACCAAGATCCCTCTCAGCCCCTGAGCTGTTGAGGAGGTCATCCCCCAACCTATAGGTGTGCTGGGGATTCCTTCTTCCTACGTGCAGTTCCTTACATTTATCTTTGTTGAATTGCATCTTATTTCATTCCACCCACAGATCCAACCTGTTCAGGTCACCCCTTTTCTGCTCCCTGCCCTCCAGTGTGTTGATTTTGCCTCATAACTTGGTATCATCTGCAAACTTGGAGAGGATGCTCTCCACACCCTCATCCAAATTACTGATGAAGATATTAAATAACACCAGTCCAAGGACCAAACCCTGCAGGACCCCACTGCCCACCTCCTTCCAGGCCAAGAACAACCCATCCACCACTACTCTCTGGGTGGTCAAAAGTAAGCAAATTCTCTTCAACAGATGGGTCATGCAGTGCTCCTAACTCTTCTTTTAAATACTTCCCTGTGAGAATCATGTCATTCTTCTCTGGATTAAGCTACTGTCAGTTCACCTCAGAAGGCAGGGTAGGGTGACATCTTATAGATTCATTCAGAAATGCATCTGATGAATTAGGCTGTTGCCTACAAAACCATATGCATTTCAAAGTTAATCTATTAGGTACCACCCTACCCTGACTTCTCCTTGACTTTAAATTAACACAACTTACAACTTCTCAGTTCACTTTCAGCCAGATCTCTCTTTCAGTCTGATATGAAGGCCCCTAACAAACATTACTTTTATGTGGAACATCTGTGACTAGTTTATACAGTGCCTTAAACTGAATATGTGAGATGTGTCCCAGAGCTGGGGCTGATTAATGGCCTTGGGCTCAGAACAGCCCCAGATATTGAACTGGGCCATAGGTTACCCCAGTCCCAATGTGGACAATCAGCTGATTGTTGCTATTTGAACTGGGTCTGTTCTGAGTGATGACAACAATCAGCTGATCATTGGTATCAGGCACTGGGCAGGCCCAGGGTCCAGGAAACAAGTGTGTCCTTCCTGATCCCTGGGATTAGGCTGAGAGCAGCCCCCAGGCCTGATTTAGCCCAGGCAGTTGTGCATTTAGGATCTGAGGAATTTTATGCTCTGTGACAGAAATTATGTATTCTGCCTTGTACATCTAACATGGCAGGATGTGCAGTTTTTGCGATGGGGCATAAAATTCCTTGGCTCCAAATCATGTAATTTTATTAACACCTGCCAGGGGCCTAAGAAACTACCAATGAGACTGTGTGATCTGAGTTCATATTAAATAGTGGGCCAGAAAATAGTTTTTGTTGAGAGAAATATTTTCAAAATGATATTACAGTCTGGCTGTTTTGCATTTTATTATTTTGTGGCTGATACATCATTTTCTGAAGAATCCACTTTAGCCTGCTGGATTGTGATCTAGAGCCTACGTTTTAGTTTATGTCCTGCAGAGCTGCAAACAAGTTTACAGACTTAAACTAAAGCAGGATAGTATTTTGAATGTACAAAGATTCTGAAAGAACAACTCAAAGAAAGGTGGAAACTGCCCCATTCATGTCTGTGAGCTGTTTATTCTGAAGGCTAATGATGACAAGAGAAATGTCAACACTTTGCTATTTCAAGAGTCATTTTTTAACAGATACTTCAGGTATTGTAATTATTATTTTACAATATTTAACTCTAATCCAAATGTTCAAAGCTCACTTGTCTCCTACACAGTCATAAAAGTGTCCCTTCAACAGCACCTACAACATTGTTATATGCTATGAATTGGCAATTGAAAAAACTATAGGTGAAGTGAAATAACTTGATTTGACTATCAAAATAAATACTACAAGGGATATATTATTTATTATCATGTTTAATTCAATACAAACTTCCACTTTCATATTTATTTGAATCTGCCACAGAATTTTTAGGCTCTCTCAACAGTGACATAGAAACAAGGGAATCTTCGCATAAAACAAAGGCACACTTTTATATGAGACACATATGCCTTTGACTATAAGAAGCTTATGAAAAAATGTGTAACAATTCAGGAGTATAATAATGAAGTTTGTCTGATATGCAAAAGATGTATACCTTTGCTGCTAATATTTTATGTCATTTTATTTCTATAAAAACAAATGTAATCTAAGGATCTTTCAACCTTTAAATATACTTTGAGAGACAATCTGCCATATCTTCTGCCCAGTGCTATTCTGCTGAAGTTATAACATTGTATGGTGTGTGAGTCAGAACTGAATTTGATGTTATAAATTTTAATCTAAAATTTCTTAAAGTTCTTCTATCCTGAAACTTTTAATGCCAGACAAACTGAATCTGTAATTTAGCTTCCTGTTACTTTTTCATGCCATCTTCTAGCCACTGTAACTTCTTTGGTGCAGTAGGATTTATAGTTTTTATGTCCTAAAAGAGAGCACTCATATGACTCTGTGGACAAGTATCATATATATTCAGCTGCTCTTATCCTGTGCAATAAAATTAATGAGGATGTCTATAACAGGCATTGTCCTGGAAATGTGCAAAAGCATGATACACAACTAAATACATGTCATAGATACCATATAACATAGAAATGTCTTAATACATGCAGACCATGTGCTGAAACTCAGAATCACAACTGTCAAGTGCTAAAAGAAAACTAATTGTTTATAAGATTCACTGTTAGTTTCCTTCATACCTTCCCTCGTAACTTCCTCTAAGCTTGTATTTTAAATACATCTAATTTACTACACTAGCCCTGTCGCCTAGTGTGTCTTTGTTTGAATAAGGGAGGAGTCGGCATGGAAATCTTTTGTTATTCAGCTGAACTGTTTCTTCAATGAAGTCACAACTGTACTTTGACAGAGTTTTTTTTTAATTAAAAAAGCTAACATATTGTTCCTGAATTAAAGGACGTATTAGTAAAAAAACCCTACAGTTATTCACAGCAGGAATTTTATTCCACTGAAATCAAATCTTTACTTTTTTCATCCTATGTTTCAATACCTAATACCAGATATAGTCATGATTCCCCTTTGTTTTAATAATCTGTATTTTAAAAAAAACACTCTTCAGGAGTCATTTAAAGTATAGTGAAATTATTTGACTTTTAAAAATATCTAAAAATAGTACTTGTTGTAAGATAATAATGACTCCACATAAAAAAAAGCACACCATATAGTTTAGGCCAAGCTGCCAAATCCTATTACAAATTCAATCCTATTAAAATGTTCCCAGGTTTAAGCCTGCTTTGGAGTTTTTCATAAGAGTGCATGACCCCTACCAAAACCCTACATGTGTGGTCAGGGGACCTAAGGATAATTGTAAACTCCATGGGCTCCCATTAATCTCAGCACAGTCAGATATTAGTGCTTGTAAATCAGCACCTAAACAAGGACAATAGTTAAAGCCATCAATAGTCTTTTAATGAGGCAGATCAAAAACAAATGAAAGCAGCAGGACACTAGGATTTGCCAAGAAGGGGTAGGGAAGGCAGAAGGCTTTGTCTGATTTCTTACACAAAAGTAGATGGAATAAGTCCAGGACCTTTCCTCTCACTACTGGATCTTCTGTTAAGAAATAAAAAAAAATACAATTTCTAGTGCCTCACTCAATTTCAGCTTACAGGGACCAGGAGGTGTATATATATCTAAAAGAGGAGGCTATAACTGATAATCACATCAGGTGGATGTGGGTATGTGTGTCTGTCAAGAATTGTAATGAATTATCTACATCCTTGCAGGCATACTGTGCATCTTTTGAAATCCCCACAGATGTTATTTATCCATCAGAAAAGAAAACGTCCTGTTACAGAGTTCTTCATTTAAAAGGGGGAAGAAAATAAAGCATGATAAGAATTTACTACCTAACACGCATGTGCAGTAGTGCTATAGTGGTTGCTGGGCAACCTAAAGGCACCATGTCATATTCAAAGGGGGAGAAAGGGGGACAAACGAACAGCAACATAGGTGGTGGAATTAGGTAGTTAGGAGGAGGCATACTAGGAGTCACCTAGCTTCCACATCCTTCTGTTTTATCTTTTTTATTTTGTTGCTTGCTGTTCCAGACACAATCAGCTTAAAAAGCTGTTAGGTAGAGAAGTACTGGGGGGTGGGGAAGGGATTTAAAACCCATAGGAAAGCATGTTTTATGTTATTCTGCTGAAACAAAAGGCTGCAAGAAAACATTCTGAAAACTAAAAGGGGAAACTAACTTGTTCATCATTTTTACAGCTAATACCTCGGCATGATGCATGTTGCAGAACGCCAGAATAAAATGAGTGGCAGGGCCCTACTTGATATTGCCTTAGGAAAAAACATACTGTAGAGCTACTTTGGATTACAGTGCATTTACAAAACTTCTTGCAGTTTCATGGCTATTGCCATTTTTCTGTTCCTTATGGCAAAGGCAGGGCTATGCTATTGTTGCTGACAGGAAAAGTGTGATTAAAGATAATGAGTGAAAACCTTGTCCTATTGAAGTTAAAAGGAGTCTTCTGCAATAACTAAGAGACTGGTCGTATACCTTTATGGATGTGAGCATCGAGGATTCATATAAATTAACCCAGTAACTCCGGTGGAGCTACTGACCCACATGGCAACTTGCTATATACATAAATATTATCAGATTAGACTCCTCTTTATGTAGTGGTCTCTTTTTTTAGTGTCTTTGAGATACCTCTTGGATGCTGCAGTGATAGCTGCTATAGAAAATGTTGTAAGGGCACCATACAGTGTTTTTACCCCATGGTGTAGGGGCAGTGTTTACAACATCTGAAATGGGTATCAGTCTCCTAATCTGGACTGGATAGTTACAAATTGCTGCTCTTCTCTAGGAAAAAGAGTTGCATTTTAGTAATAGTTAGCTGTTAAGTAGTTGGGAAGTAATTTTGTGGCTGATAATATATTCTCTGTCTCTCTCTCTCTAATGAGATCACCTCACATCCACTGGCACTAATACAAGCATTCATAGCTAAGTGCTCAAAAGAGGTTGAAGTACAAACTGTATATAATTCATCCCCCTGGAAAACACTAGTTCAGTACAACACACTACAAGATACTTTCAAGTATTTCTAAGGCAGAAAGAGTATACCAGAGTCAGTCTGAAGTGTCTGTTTATACCAACTGATTCCACTTGTTTTTTACTAGAGCTAATAGTCCTCCAAGTTATTGCCCTTTCAGCTGACTGGACCTCATAGATAAGAGACAAAAAATAATTATTACAAAATTCCAAGCAGCAGTGTAGACTTGCATAGGCATAAAAAGTAAAGCTATTATGACGATCAATGCCAAAACATTTCCACTGGGGGAAGTTGCTAAATGATGCCTCTGTAAAATGAGCAGATTGAATTTTTAGAAACCACAAAGTTCCAGTCACAACCTTTTACTGCTGGCGAGAGCCAAACGGCAGCAGAGTTTTATGTGACAGGATTTCCAGAGATGTCTTGAATGGCTGTATCTTCTTTATTTCCCGGTGAAATAAAAAATGTGCTACTTTTCATTTCAAAAGTTCAATGTCTATGAGCTCATAAGATTAATTACAGGAGAAAACTGATGAAGAAACAGAAACCAATTTGATCATTGATTCTGCAGGGCAGTTTGTGCTGCTTTGGTCTCAGGACCAATGCACCTTGCTCAGCTTGCAGACTGGCTTTCCTGATTTTGTGCCAGAATGAGAACATGCAATCTGAGGCTTGCTGACCAGACCTGATATGGCAGAAGTACATAATGAAACTTTCATGAATGAAATAATAATGCAGAAGCAATGGCTAGCCTACACATATTATCATACATTAAATAATAATATTTTTCACATGTATTGAGAGCACCTGTTTTCTTTGCAGATGCCAGATATGAAGTGGGTCATAATTTTCCTTGTGACATAGTCTTTTGGTGGAAAAAAGCTTTTAAGAAGTTCCACTTTCATCAAAAAATGTTGGCTTTTAGGGAAAATCTGAAAGTAAAAAAAGATTCAAGTCTTGGGTTTCCTATGTTAATCCAAAAAATTCAAAGAAAAATTGAAACTCTTTTTCATTCATATTTTTCTTTCAGGGACAGACATTAACCCATCAAAGCACTTTACAGATGCTTGCAAACGTCATTATTGTTTTTTTGGATGGGGAAACCATAGCATAGGAAAGTTCTAAAGTTTACACAGTGAGTCAGTGTCAGAGTAATCAGCGGCATACAGTTAACTCACAGTCTGGTATCCGATCCACCGTAATACACTGCTGTGTAATTTAATCTGTTGCAGTTTATGTTATTAAAGTGTGTAGCATCAGGGCCAGAAAACAAATTGGTGGCCTGCCATCGTTAAAAAGTACTGTCATGCTTTTCAAAATGTTCAGTGCGCCCCAGCTGGCAGCAGGGAGAAGTCAGGGTTTAACAACTGACATCTTTGCACAAGGGACTCCTCTTTCTGCTTCTCCTGCATGTGGGCAGACTTGATACAAGTATATGGGGTAAGACAAAATGGTATACGGTGTAGAGAGTATATGATGAAAGACAAATGGTGAAAGAGAAAATGTGAGTATATCTGGTGAAAGGCAAAATGGATTTTTTAGGTTTTGGGGGAGGTAAATGAAAGGGCCTAAGCTTCGCTTCTGCCAACCAATATTTTTGCTATTGGCATCAAGTGCAAAATATCTTATGTGGGCTGCAGCAGGTGAAACAGGCTATGGCATGAGAGTAATGGCAGCATTGTGGAACTGTGGGGTGTTTCATTTTTAACCCGGCAGGTTATAGTAAATCCAGCATTACCCTTTGATAGCAGTGACTATAAGGCAGTTTGAGTCGCTTGTGAAAGTGGAAAACTAGTGCTTTACATGCTCCTCAGAAAGACACAAGAAGCTAATTCTGGATATCTGCTTAGTGGGTCTGTATGCGGTTTTACTGAAATATGTGTATGTTATTGCAGAAAAAACTAGGGATATGCTGAAATATTTGGGACTATGGTGCCATTAGTGTGCTATGGTTACTTTAATTAAATCCATAGTCCAGAGACCATTGGAGTGCCCAGTTAAGACGGGAGACTACATGCTAACAAACTGACTTGTCAGGCAACAAAGGGGTGATGCTTGTAGGATTATGTACTAACAAAGCAAGCTAAGGAAATTGCAGCTGGCAGTGAGGATGTTACATCCAACTTTTACCAAAATGTTTTGCTGCCTGAACAGACTGTTAGATTCATTGATGTGCCCACATTCTCAGACAATAGTAGTGGATTGTAGATTCATTTTCATCTGGATCTAGCCAGGAGGCAGGAGGAAATCACTCCTGCCTGATGTAGGCCACACTAAAGTTGGACAAATCTTTTCCATCTGAATATTCACACTTCTCTCTACTCAGGGTACAGCTTGAAGCACTGGCTTCTGCAAATGCCTACCCTTCTAGTTTCTGCAAAAGTATAATGATGTCCTGACTTCAGTAAACTGCTTGGACTCAAATGATCTATGTTCCGATGTCTGCACTAGCTTCTTTTTGATTTCTGCTACCATTTCAAGGTGACGATGACCATTTTTATAATCCTGAATACTGCATGACCCGGTTATGTGAACAGTTGCCTCTGGCCTTCTGTACTTCCATGGCAGTTAGAATTGGTCGGCTGTCAGTCCTAGATTACAAGTTCCTCCTCTTAGCTGAGGGCCTCTGCATGCAACTCACTCTCACCTTTGACCTGATCCAAAGCCCAGCGAAATCAATGGAAAGACTCTCCTCGACTCACTTTTTGGATGTTTATGCAATTCTGAGTTTGGAGAACAAACACATGAGACTTGCTGGGGTTTTTGTAACATTTTGCTGACTTTTATTTAGTCTTGGCATTTGCTTATTTGGTTTGTTTTATCTTTGTTTTTGGATAGTCATTTGAATTAACATTTGGTTTACTAAGACATGGGTTTAAGCCATGTGAGTAACATGAACACTGGGAGCGTGTCCCTTTGAGCGGGAATGTTGTTCCCCGGGGACAACTAGCAGCAGCACATATTTGTCCCAGCCCCCTGGGGCTGCCTGAGCAGCAGTCCAGGCACACAGAGCCTGGCTGGGAGTTGGAGTATGACTGGCTGGCCAGGCTCTGGTTTGAGGTAGTGTACACTGCCACCACATGCGCTGCCCTGCTTTTTTCTGGTGTGGGCTTTTTGGACACCAGGGTCTCCCAGTGTCAACATCATTAATTAGCAGCACAGTGAATGTCTGCACATGTGGTGTGTGTGGTTTCTGATTCCACAGACAGGTCTGTGGCACTGCAACTGCATGTGCACGCTCATGGAGAGGTGCCCTAGAAGTCTCAGTGCCATAAAGGGAGAAGTTTACTTAATCTGAGTATTTCTTTTTATTGAATACATTTGGATTCCATACAATCTCTGTTAGATCAAATATTTAAAACAAAATAAATCACAAATATGCAGGATATGAAACTTTGAATAGTTATAAGTGTATCTTTAATTTGTCTGGATGTTTAATACACCAATCTCTCAGTTATGTCTCAGAATACTGCATTTGTCATCATCATGATTTAGGCAGTGATGGCTTTACTTGTAGATCTTCATCAACCAAGAGAAGATGACCAGGCAATGATTATTTGTGGATAATTAAGACTAAACCTGAACAAATTTGGTGACCTTGTCTTTGCTGTAGAAATACGAGCTATAATCTCATGAGAACATTTTTTTGTTAACATTTCTGATAATTCATTCCTATGTCCATCTATGTTAGAAACACATTGTTAGAAATCTGCTTGCAAACCTTAGGTCACAAGTTGGTAGCAATTTTTTTTCATATTTAAGAGATGCAGGCAGGTTGGATAGTTTGTCTGCTTACTAGTACTAAGTGAGTCTGTGAGTCAGATAGAACATAGATTCAAGTACAAGTTTATTTCTTAGCTCTATTCTGTTGGTATATAGTAAAGACATGATCTTTAATGTTCCTTAGTTTGAAAACTTTATGATAAAGTTTGGGAGTCGCATAGGATATTGGCCATAAAGTTATAAGGTGGTATCTTCAACCCACTAAATTCAAATGGGAATTTTGCTATTGGCTTGGATTTCACTCACGGTCTATAAAAACAGCTGCCTTTTTTTATACATTTTTTCTCTTTACAAATTGCCCAGCCTTCCAAATGATATGTTATGAACATGCATGTGTTTCCTTTATGTTATTTACAGACAAAGTCTTAAGTACAGCTGAGGGAATTCATTGGACTGATTACAATTGAGCAGTTGCACTGGGAGAGCACTCCATGCTCTGGAAACTGTAACGGAAACTTTCCAGATGACAATAACGGTCACATTGTTGGGGAAATTCAGGCTAACAGTATGAAGTTTTTCAGTAGCATAAGTTGTCCCAATAGCTAATCAAATAAGAATGTGGGTTTGATAATATACTTCAACACGCTTTTACTACAGGCAAAGCAAGGAACAAAATGAAGGCTACAGTGTTCTTTGCATAGTGAGCTTACTAGTCACTTCTCCAACAGTTTAGTTAAATTTTTCTGCCTGAACTGTAAAATATTAAAGATCCAAGATAAAAATGTGCTCCCATGCTTCAAATCTGACCAATTCTATTACGTGCACTATTGAAGGATGAAACTTTTTTTCCTAGATCAAAATGCTGGTGAGGAATATTTATATTTTATATAAAGTTATCTTCATGGAAACAAGTAGAAAGAGTAAAACAACCATCCGTAAAGTGACTTTTTATATTTTTAAGTAGGTCAGCACTAGGGTATATTATTCTTACTGAAAAAGTCATGTTAAGCCTTTCAATTAGGAAAGGATGCATTTATAAAGTTCTTCCATTTTTTATTGATTTTTATGTCATTTTTAGAGTGATGAATAACCATATTATACAAAACTGGACTAAGGGAGAAGTTCTTTCATGATTTCTGCTGTTGCCAAACAGAATGGCTTTGGTCATCTCAAAATTTATAAGGCTTATCATCCTAAAGATTTTAGATTGAAGGTAGCTTTAGGGGTGGAGCCTTTGTTATAGCCTGGCCCAGGCCCCTCAATAAGAAGTCACCAGTGCGCTGTAAAGAGACCCCAGTTATGGGTGATTACCCTAAGACTCTTAGGTCCGAGTAGTGCCTTTAGGTCTCTCAAGGACATTCCCAAGTGAAGGTCCTCTGTCTGACCCTTCTTGGGCAGTGGAACCATGCAGTATTGCTACTCAGTGGCCTAACTTGGGTGGGGGACTGGGGGAATGGCTCTGGGAGCCGACTTGGGGGAGCATGAAAAAAACAGCTACCGCTGCCAGTTATGGAATTGCAATAGCAATCAGAGACTACTGCCCCTGTGCCTCAGTCTCCCGGCCACGTCGCTACATTGCTGTTGCTACTCAAAACCCCAGAACCAGTCCCAACCCTCTCCTGAGGCCACTTGTTTATATATATTCCCTAAGGTTTCCATCTGGTTTTGGGGACACTGGTTCCTCAGTTAGGAACATGGCAAACAATGTGCTTAGCTCAGGAATTTCTTAACCAATGGGACTTTTACTCTTGATTAGCACTGCATTATTACAGAACTCTAGAAAACAACAGTCCTGAATGCATCTCCCCCTCTGTCTGATCTTTCCTTTTTTGTGAGTCCCAGGCTAACTGAGAATCCATCGGTGGGATATCCCCTCGTGGTTCCTTAGGTATATCTTGCTTGACTGTGGCAACAGAATTCCCTCCACTCTGACTTCTTAAGAGAGGCCCTTCCTTTAATTAAGGTTCCTCCTCTTTTGCTAAATGGCTCTCTTCGTAGCTTTCTAAGATGTTTGCATAGACCAGGGAGCTCTGGCCCCTCCTCTCTAGACACGGTTCTAAGTGCAAAGTCTCACCAAAGTCACTGGCCCTGCTAGTACAAAACACATTGTTCCAGAAATGGATACAATTTCAATAATGACAGTCCTTGATGGCTTTCTTATTAATAGCTCTTGAGGTGCCTGGCTGTAACTCACCAGGGCTGTTCGAAACCCAAAATGGAAGGAACAGGACAAAGATAAGGTGACAGAGGAAGTGCCAATACAGATGGTGCTTAAAATACAATAAAATATTCACAAAATCAGAGAGGTCATAATTTCATACAGACATATCTCCAGATTGCCACAGAATATTTCATAATTTTCTTGTATTTTTGAGGACAAAGATTGTCCGTGAAATCTATCAATAAATTGTCAGACTAAATTCATTTTAACATGCCCCCAAAGAGGCCAAAATTGCACACAGTTTCAGAGTTCACAGGAACATAGGAAAGTAGGGCTCAAAAGGATCTCACAAGATCATCTAGTCTAACCCACTTCTCAGGGGAAGAGCACCCTTGACTAAAGCATCCCAGCCAAGTGTGTGATCCAGCCTTCTCTTGAAAACTTGAAAGGATAGAGAGATTCCACAATTTTTCAAGGTAACTTGTTCCAATATTTAACCAGACTCATAGTCAGAAAGTTCCTCCTAATCTCCATCTTAAATTTTCTCTGCTGCAGCTTGGGGCCGTTGTTTTTAGTTTTGTCTTCTATGGCTATAGACAAAAGCCCCTCCCCAGCATCTCTATAATTGTCCTTCAGATGTTTGAAGACTATTATTAAATACTCCCGCAGTCTTCTCCAGACTAAATAACTCTATTTCTTAAGCCTTTCTTCATAAGTCATATTTGCCAGGCCTCTTTTCATTTTTGTTGCTCTCCTCTGCACTCTTTTGAATCTGTTCACATCATGTTTGACATGTGGGGCCCAAAACTGGAAACAGTACTCCAGGTGAAGCTTCACCAGTGCTAAATGAGCTAAAGAATCACATCCTTTGATTTGCAAATGACAATACTGTTAATGCCACCTGGTAGACTTTTGGCCTTTTTTGCAACAAGAGCACTTGGTTGGCTCATATTCAGCTTATGGTCTGCTGTAACCCCCAGGTGGTGTCCTGCAGTACTGCAGCCAACCAGTCATTCCCTAATCTGTATTTGTACATGCAACTATTTTGCCCCAAGTGCACTTGTCCTGTTGACCTAGGACAAACTCTTGAGGAACCCCACTTGATATCGCCTCCGAGGTAGACATCAAGCTTGTTATGACGACTTGTGGAGCATGATGATCCTGCCAACTACTATCCCATAGCTTTATTAAGCGTAACTTACAAATTATTAGAAAGACTGATATATAATATGCTTTTTCAGACCATAAATGAACATATTCCCCCTGAGCAAGCAGGGCTTAGGCCAAACAGTAGATGCTGTGATCAAATTGTGGCCCTGGACACCAATATAGAAAAAGGCTTTGAAAAGTCCCAAAAAACTGTAACTAGAAAACTAGAAAAGTTTCTAGTTTAACTTGATCTATCAGCTAAATATGATACAGTCCGGAGGCAAGGACTCATTTTAAAGTTCTTTTACATCATACCTTTTCTTAAAATAGTTAATTTACTAGACACCATGCTTAGCAATAGATGGTACATATTTTTTCTGATAACATTAAGAGTAGATCACATAAATTCAACAATGGACTTCTGCAAAGATCAGACCTTGCTCCTCTGCTGTTTAATTTTTACATCCATGATCCCCCAGTATCTCTTCAAGAAAATTCATATACTCTGATGACATAGGCCTTCTTGTGCAACAATCTTATTTCTCCAGAGCAGAACTAATACTTACATCTGATCTGAAAGCTTTAGATGCATAATTTAAACAATGGCATCTGCACCCAAACCCTGGGAAAATGGAATTGTCTGCATTTCACTTGAATAATAAACAAGCTACTTATCATCCCATTATTGTTTTTAGAAGTCAGATCCTACATTGTAATGGTAATCCTAAACATATAGGAATCATCCTAGATAGAACACTGTCCTATAAAAATTACTTAACTATGACAGTAGCTAAATTAAACACCCATAATAATTTGCCAGCTGCCTGTACAAAAAGATTTCTTAAACCCACCTCATCCAAGATTCAAATGTAGTCATCCTACTTGGCAAACAGCAATTCAACTTGAGCAGGACACATTTAATATCCAAGATGCCTGGATGCAAGAGGGGCTCAATTCACCTCTTAATACAGAAATTACTATTACAAATCCCACCATTAGACCAGCTGGCTTTGATCTCCCTAGACATCTTTCCTCTTCTCTAAGCCAAATTAGGACAGGATATGGCAGATATGGATTTCTGTTACATTGATGGGGCTGGACTAGTTCACCAAACTGTGACTGTGGGGTCTGTTTTCAAACTTTGAATTACATAACCTCTGAATATCCCCTTTATGCACTTAATAGAACTCTATTGGATCTGCACAATACTACACCTGAGGAAATCAGATGTCTGTAAAATTTAGATATAAAATTACGAATGTTTCTCACTTTGTGATCACTGTATCATTATATGCTAAATAATAATAAATCCAGCCAGTTATGCATCTGCCCTGCAGTTCTTTTATATAGTCAGTTATATATGCTCTTTGAAGCTTGTATCTTTAAAACATTAAATGATGCAAGTGACTGTAAAATAAAACATAAGGGCAATGGAGTTACTTTCACACCTCTTCTAGGAAAGTCACTTAGGACAGCTTAGCTCATTTTTTTCGTTATAGGCTCTTGTGCTTGGTGATCCGTGATGACTGGGTTATTCCTGTCCACTTACCAAGCATGAAGACTCCTCCTTTTGTTTTCAAAACTTCTGTTTTCACAATGTGCTACTAAATGATACTGTTCAGAAAAGAGATTGCTTTTCTACTCCCTCAGTGCCTGGACTCCATCTGAAGAGGCAAGAGGGAGCTGTAGGGATTTCTTGTCCCTATCTCCAGGCATTTTTAGAGTTGTTCTTCATCTCTCACTGCCTCACCAAGAAAATGAGGGTTTTTGAGAACAGCTCCAAGGCCAATGGGCGTGAAGCCATAACCATTAAAACCCCCCCCAAAAACCACACAACCAAGCACCCAAATGCTTCAAAGTCTACATATTTGTTACCATTTATTACCACATACTACATTTTCTGCAGCTGTTTGGCAACAAATATTGTATCTATTATATCTATGACTGATCTGAAACCACATCAGGACTTAGGTAGAATCTCCTCAGTGAGGAAAGTGAATCTATTGAGCAGAATACGGGTGAGGATCTTTCCAGCTATGGACAGGAGTGTTGCTAGACAGGTGCAAGAGAAGTGCTGAAAGAAACACTGAGATATTTATATGGTCTTCATTGATTTGACTAAACAAGCCTTTAATTCAACCAACATAGAAGTCTTCAGGAGGATCCTGATGAGATTTGTATGCCTGACGAAAGCTGTTACCAGTATCAAACTCCTTCATGATGACATGACAGCAACCATCCTGAGCAATGGCTCAGAAATGGACCCCTTCATTTTAGAACTCAAATCAAGCAAGGATATGTGATTGCGCCAACATTAGCTATACCACAGCTATTCTACATCTCATTGCTGACAGACTTTTACCTGTAGTCTGCATCCAATACTGCATGGACAGAAATTCCTAACATCAAGTGTTTATGTTCCAAATCTGAGACAACCAACACCTCCATTACTGATCTTAAATATACTAATAACTGTGTCATGTATGCACACTAAACTGAAGAGCTCCAAGTCACTCTTGATTGCTTCTGTGAAGTGTATGGAATGCTTGGACTTACCGGGTGCATCTACATGAGACATTATATTGCTGTAGAAACAAGCTATAGTGATGTAGCTTGCTATGGTGCCATAGTGTCAGAGGGCATTAACTGTCATGCCACTGCTACTGCACAGTAGCCATAAACTACTGCACAGTAGGGTTGGAAATGACCTGTGTGCTGCCAGGACTGTGTAGTACTGGAGGGTACTGTGCTTGCTGTAGTAGACATGCCCACTGCCATATTCATGAAAACCAAGATACTTTAGCAGTTCACCCCATGCCTATGGGCTGCTCCTTCACACATTGCAATAAAAAGGCAATCCTTAGAGAATATCAAGCATTTCTCCAACTTGAGCAGCCACCTTTCGCAAAAAGTAAATATAGATGATGATCTTCAACACCAGATAAAAGCTGCTAGTGCCACCTCTGGATGTCTCCAAAATCATGTCTTTGATGATTATAATATCAAGTACCCAAACTAGATTCGTCTTCTTCCAGGCTATTGTCATCCCCACATTGTTCTATGGGTGTGCAACTTGGATGACAGATTGGAAACACCCAAAAGCTTTGGAACATTACCAGAGGAGATTCCAGGGGAGGGTGCAATGATGTGGCTGCAACTCCCTTTGGTTCCTGCTCCATCCAAATTTTAAAACCAACTGCCTAGGAGAGGCAGCCAGGTTTCTATTTAGGCTGTGCTGAGACAGTCAAATGACTTTATAACTCATTGCTATCTCCCTGATTCCTGTTAATCTCTCTCCACTCCACAGGTGTTAACAACAGTCCATCCTTTTTAATGGTCTTGATGTCCCACTATACAAACTATCCTTTCCTCTGAAATTTCTCTGCCTCGTAGCTATTTCTGATTATGTCTCTCTCTTATTTCACAGCTTAGCAGACTGTGTTTAGCTCTAGCTAAAAATCTTAACTCGGGTGCAGTAATGTTTATTCAGGTGTAGAAATGACAAACAGTTAAGTAGCAGAAGCATTATCAAGACAGTCAGGAAGGCTGTATTTTGTTTTATGAATCTGAAAAAGAGATGTACATTTAACTATAATAACTACAGGACCAATAAAACAATAACTTTTAACTATTTGGGCTGTTTTTGCCTTGTTTGTTGTGGTTTTTTTAAACTACATATAATCTAGCAAATTTGTGCATATTCTCATAGTTATTTTTGTTTTGTTCTTAAATTGAATTATACAGTGCTAGTCCTCTGGCACACTAGAAAAGTTTCTAGTTTAACTAGAGAAATGTGTTTTGTGTTATATCATAGAATCATAGACAATTAGGTTTGGAGGGGACCTCAGGAGGACATGTTCAACCCCCTGATCAAAGCAGGACCATCCTCATCTAGATCACCCCAGCCAAGATTTGTCTAGCTGGGTATTAAAAACCTCCAAGGATGAAGATTCCACAACCTCTCTGGGTAAGCCTGTTCCAGTACTTTACTAACTTCCTTGTGAGAAAGTTTATCCTAATATCCACTTATAACCTTAACTTCCCTTGCTGCAGCTTTTTGCAACATGTTGCTGGGTTCTTGCTAGTCCAGGTTTTCTGCTTAGGCAATCCCCACCTTCATGTTCGCACTGCGGTCAGCTGCTGGGCAGAAGGACAGACGAACAAATGTCAGTGTTCCAGAGGACGAGGCCTGTTAGGAGGAAGCAAAACTACCACATTAACATGTTAAAAAAGTGGAATGGAAGGGAGTCACGGCTGATGTAGGAAAATGTGGGAAATGTGGATGATGTAGGGGATCTAAAAATATTAGAATTTGTGACAGGAGATCCAGAGATTGGAGATACATTGTCCTTGGAACACAAAAAGGAATTAGGGCAGCTGGTAGAGGAGTTTTCTGATGTGTTTACGACAAAACCGGGTAGAACTAAGGGAGTAATGCACAATATTTGGACAACTGAAGGGTGTGTAGTCAGAGACCATTGGAGGAAACTACCACATCACTTATGGAAAGCTGTTAAACCGGAAATCACACATATGCTAGAGGCAGATATCATAGAAGAATCAAGGAGTGAATGGAGGAGCCTGCTAGTGACAATACCAAAACCAGACAGCAATATATGGGTATGCATAGATTTCAGAAAAGTTAATGAGGTAGCCACCTTTTATGCTTTCCCCATGCCTCAGGTAGAGGAAATGCTAGAAAAAATTGGACAGGCCAAGTATATATTGACATTAGATTTGACAAAATGTTATTTGGCAGATCCCCATGAATCCCAGGGACAAAGAGAAAACCGCATTTGGAGCCCTGTGGGTCCTATTCCAGTTTAAACGTATGCCATTTGGCCTGCATAGGGCAGCAGCATCTTTCCAAAGTTTGATGGATAAGATGCTGCTCCTCAAAATTATGCACCAGCTTATATTGACAATATTATAATCTTTTCATCATATTGGAAACAACATTGTCAACATTTATGAGCTGTTCTACAGGAACTACGTGGCACAGGTTTGACCGCTAATCCAAAGAAATGTAGTTTGAGTCAGGAAGAGGCCAAGTATTTGGGTTTCTAAATAGGTCATGGCCAAATAGGACTTCTAGTAGACAAAGTGGAGGCCATAAGAAAATATAGGGTACCAAACACCTTAAGGCAACTTCATTCGTTCCTAGGCTTCGCTGACTACTATAGGAGATTCGTACCAAACTATTATGAGATTGTAGCCCCACTTACAGACATGACAAGGGGTAGACCCAGACATCTAAACTGGTCTGAACCAGCACTCAGAGACTTCGAAGAAATCAGACGATTACTCTGTCAAGCCCCAGTTTTATATATGCCTAGGTTTCAGTACATATTATTCTTACAGACAGATGCATCAGGGTGCACTGTGGGAGCTGTTCTGTTCCATAAGAGCAGGGTGAGGAACGGCCAATAGCATATGCTAGTAAGAAGTTTTCTAAAGCAGAAATGTGATATTTGACTATAGAAAGAAAGTGCCTTGCTATTAGGTGGGGCGTGAAACTATACTGATACTTTTTATTGGGATGGAAGTTCATGTTAATCATGGACCATACCCCCCTAAAATGGCTAAAGACAGTGAAGACTGATAATTCCCATATTATGAGAAGGGTGCTTATACTCAACTTTTCCATTTTCCAGTACAGCACTGAGCAGGCAAGAAGAACAGAATCCCAGATCTTTTATCTAGACCTATGAATGAAGAAAATGGAGTCTAAAGAGGGGAGGAATCAAATTCCAGATATCATCATGTTGGAGTAGGATGGATAAAGAGGGGAGGTATGTAACAGGGAGCCCATGACCCTGTTATTGTAATAAAAAGAAGGAAAGACCTGGTGGGACTCCACCCATGACTGGGCCACAGGTATAGATGGCTATGCCCTGTACAGGAGAGATCGGGTGGACAAAAGGGGCATGGGTGTAGCTCTCTATGTCAAGGAAAGTTATGCGTCCCTGCAAGCCAACATTGGCACCCACGGTGGATGACTGGAGACCCTCTGGGTAAAAATCCATGGGGAACACGGCACAGGGGACACAATGGTGAGAGTCTACTACAGACCTCCTACCCAGGATCAAGAGCTTGACCAGGAGTTTGCCAGGGAATTGGCTGAGGCTGCATGCTCCTGGTGCATGGTTGTCATGGGAGACTGCAACTACCCAGTCTCCAGAGCAAAATTTGCTGTTCTGAGGATCACATTCTACCCTAGAGACTAGAGCATGATGACTGCGGGTTGTCCATTTCTACTTTCATCAGTAAATACAACCAAGATCTGAACTACCACCTTGAAACTGTTACAGAGCATCAAATGGAGAGAATGCAAGCATACTGCATGTCCTGGCGTAGTCAGAATGAGTATTTGGAGGTGTTTGCCAAGAAAGTATTATATATGATTCTTGAGGAAGTGAGAAATGCTCACTACTATGGAATCATAGATGGGATGCCTGATGTCTCACATACTGAGCAGTTGGTATTTATCATTAGATATGTACATGAAAAAGATGGAAAATGGGATGTGCAGGAATGATTTCTGAAAATGGTGGACTGTGATAAAAAGAAAGGAGTAGACATTATGGAGCAGATAAAGAAAGTACTGGCAGAGTATAAGGTAGAGTTGCAGAACTTTAGAGGCTGAAGGTATGACAATGCTTCACATATATCTGGGAAACAGCAGGGCGTGAAAACTAGGATACAGGATGAAAATCCTCAAACATTGTTTTCACCCTGCAGTGCACACTCTCTGAACCTATGTGATACCTAAGCATGGAGAAGAGCCCTGAAATGTAAACATTTTTCAGAACTGTTCTTAAGTTCCTAACCTTGTAGCATAAGTTTAATACATGTTTCACTTGCAAACTGTTAATGTCATTTTGCTTTAGTAACCTGTCTCCAATGTAAATTCTCTCTGTCTAACCCCCCCTGTCATGGGAACAAGCAGGGAAAGACTGCTTGTTTCCACTTCCCAGGACAAGGGAAGGAGGAGCCACATGTGAGAATTCTCAGATATGATGCATGCATGCAAGAATTCTCGCATGTGGTCCCCCAGATTTTTGTACACACATATATGGGTCCTTTTAGGAGGCAGTGGCAGGGTCCCCAACATCACACCTACCCCAGGCCCCATAAATCCTCTGGGTGGCCCTGCCTCTACTTTTCCCCTTCTTTTCTACTTTTTATCCGCTTTTATACATGACTTTTAAAAAATATAAATGCTATTCCCTCCCCTCATCTCTTTTAAGGGCAAATCACAGACTGGGGAAGCTGTGGAAAGGGAGAGTCTTTACAAATGTTAGACTGTACAGATGGGATAGATGGATAGATGTTAGACCATTAGATGGGAGATAGTCCACCATTTCTGAGGTGGTTAGTTTCACTTTCAGTAAACCAGTGGGACATCTTTCTAGTCCAGAAAGAAGAGACTGCTATATCTAAGTCTAGTATAGTATAGTATAGTATATTTAGGACACAATTGATTGTTCCAACACAAAAACTCATGAGGAGCACCACAATAAAGCCACTATTACTCTTCGCCTCAAAACACTTAAGATTACTCTTAAATCCCCTATTAAGTCATGCCCTTGACCATTTGCAGTTGTAATAGACCATCACAAATAATTTACATACTACGGCCAAAATGGCACTCTGATAGGTAAGAGAAAAATAAGAGAGAACATTTAAAAAGCAAGAATACAAAAATCCTGTGTACCTTGGATTTCTATTACTTTCACTACTAGAACAGAACTTTCTTGTGAAGATTTCAGTTTTTTCCAAACAAATTAAAAATCCTTATCAGACTGCTTATTTATCAAAACTGAGAAAGATTTCCTTGGATTTTTAAGTTCCTTTCTTCTCACATCCTGTTATCTCTCAGCCCCCCAGATACTAAACATTTGATAACTTTTGCTTAGTTTTGGTTCTGTCCAGGTGGATTGATCACATACAAGGCCCATTTGTTCATGTGGTCTAGGCCCCACTGACACTAATTTCACCTTGGAAAAGTTCCTACTGCATTGTCTTATGAAGACATTTTTGCTATTTGCCTATGCCACCACAGCTGCTAGTACATTGCAAATCCATAGATGCATTTCTGTTTCCAGTCAGGGCCCTTTGGTCACTCACTTCATACCTGCTTTCTCACTGAACTGATGTATATAGCCAGTATACAGCAGGATAGCTTGTTGAGAGCTGATCCCTAGAAGATAGTATCTGTAAATACTGTCTGGATCTTTTAAATACTTAAGTCCTGAAATATTTCACCTGTTTTCAGAAAGGAGTTCATTTATGCCCCCTGAGGTTCTAGTCTGCCTCTGGGCATTGTCAGACACTACCACTTCTAGTCCAGTTGCCCAAGGAAAGATTTCACAATTTGCAGTTTTCTCTGCAAACTCCTTAAGTATTTTCCCTGCAGGGACTCCAGTTACTCTGTGCAGTAGTGACTAGTTGTGGGAGCTGTTCCATGGTGGATATGCACCTTCATTTTCCATATGTTTTCCTGCCTATCAGTGAAAATACTCAGAATCAGAAACCACACGATCATCTGTATCACTAAAAGAGCTCAGATAGATAGGGCCCGTTCACTCTCTTAATTGAAATGGGTAAATATCTGTTCTGGGACACTCATCAGATGTTACCAAATTTTTGGAGTCAAAAGCACTTAAGAAGGTGGAATTCTCTGTACTCTAATGTTTCCCTTTGGTTGCCATTCCTGTGAAAAGTAACAATGGGATCACTGTGGGCTAATGACACTTCCAAGCTGGAAGAGGAAAGTTTTAATTCATTCCAGGAGAATTCTTTTACTTCTGGTGAAGGAAGTGTTGCTAATTTTTATTGATCATATTTAATTAGAGTAGTGTCTACTGAATGCTTCATTTTTTCCCAAGCCCTCAAGGCCTCGGGACAGTTTCTGACCTGATGAGACCAAGGCATGTACTGGTAAATCAAACAATTTTGGAGCAAAAGATCTGGCTTTATATTAATTGGCTAATTGGCTCCATGAAGATGAGACTAAATCACTAAGTGCTAGAGAAGTTAACCAAACTGCAGTGACATAGGCACCTGCAGTCTCTCACACTCCCTTGTGGGTTATTTCAGTTCCCTTGAACTTCCTGGACCCAGGGAAACTTCTATTCAAGGATCCTTTTAAACTTTCAAAATATAGCACATGAACTTAATTCACCTGGGCTAGGGACAGACTTTCAAAAAGCCTGAGCCTGAATTGATTCAATCTTTGCAGGTTTGTCTAACCTGGCTAGGCTAAATCAGTTTTGTAACAGGACAGACATCCTGAAAAGACAGGCACATGCCTGCAGAGGCTCAGACTAGAAGCCAGGGGGCGCTATAGCAGCCCTCCCTTTCTTCCACAGCATGGAACTGAGTGGGGCATGGCCAGGCTCTGGCAGGAGGTCTGATTCACCCAGCACGGAAGTGATCAGAGAGCTGGGGAATCAAACAGGGAGCTAGATGTCAATATAAGAGCAGTCCTTCCCCACTCTTCCCTCTCCCTCCCATAGATTTCATAGATTTCATAGACATCAGGGCTAGAAGGGACCTCGGGAGTTCATCGAGTCCAAGCCCCTGCCCAAAGGGCAGGAAGTCAGATGGGGTCATAGGATCCCAGCAAGATAAGCATCCAATTTACTCTTGAAGGTGTTCAATGTAGGTGCTTGAACCACCTCCGCTGGCAGACTGTTCCAGACCTTGGGGGCTCAGACAGTAAAGAAATTCTTCCTTATGTCCAGCCTGAAACGGTCTTGCAGGAGTTTGTGACCGTTTGACCTAGTCATCCCTTGGGGCGCTCTGGTGAACAAACGTTCCCCCAGATCCTGGTGGTCACCCCTGATAAACTTATAGGTGGCCATCAGATCACCCCGAGCCTATGCTTTTCCAGGCTAAAGAGTCCCATGTCTCTCAGCCTATCATCATAAGATCTGTTTTCCTGACCTCTGATCATGCGTGTGGCTCTCCTCTGGACTCTCTCAAGCTTCTCCACATCCTTTTTGAATTGTGGAGCCCAAAACGGGACGCAGTACTCCAGCTGCGGCCTCACCAAGGCCAAGTACAAGGGGAGAATGACGTCCCGGGATTTGCTCGAGAAGCATCTATGGATGCAAGCCAGTGTTTTGGTCATTTTATTAGCCGCAGCATCGCAGTGCAGGCTCATGTTCATCTTGTGGTCAATGATGACCCCCAAGTCTCTTTCTTCTGTAGTGCTATCCAATGTAGCACTGCCGAGCCTATAAGGATGCTGCAGGTTTTTCCTCCCAAGTTGGAGAACCTTGCATTTTCCAGTGTTAAACACCATCAGGTTCTTGTCTGCCCATTTGCTGAGGTTGTCCAGGTCAGCCTGGATCACCCGCCTATCTTCTGGCGTGGATGCTTTGCCCCAAAGTTTGGTGTCATCAGCGAACTTGGCCAGTCCACTCCTGACTCCAGTGTCCACATCATTAATGAAGATGTTGAACAGTATGGGTCCAAGGACAGAGCCTTGAGGGACCCCACTGGTCACAGGGCACCACGATGAGTGACTGCCATCAATTACAACCCTCTGGGTCCGACCACGGAGCCAGTTTCCCAGCCAGCGGATCGTGGTGGAGCCAAGGCCACAACTGGGCAGTTTGGCCAAGAGGTGATCATGGGATACCAGATCAAAAGCTTTTTTGAAGTCAAGATATATGACATCAATCTCTTCTCCCTTGTCCAGTTGATAGGTCACCTGGTCATAGAAGGAAATGAGATTGGTCAAACAAGACCTACCCGCAACAAACCCGTGTTGGCTATCCCGTAGGATGTTAGCCTGGGCCAGTCCCTCAAGGATGGCCTCCTTAATAAACTTTTCTAAGATCTTCCCCAGGATAGAAGTCAGGCTAATTGGCCTGTAGTTAGCCGGATCCACTCTCCTACCTTTCTTGAAGATAGGCACCACATTGGCCTTCTTCCAGTCTTCGGGCACTACACCAGAGCGCCAGGAGTTTTCAAAGATCCGTGCCAGGGGCTGGGCTATGACGCTCGCCAGCTCCTTGAGTACCCTGGGGTGCAGATTGTCAGGGCCAGCTGACTTGAAGGTATCCAGCTTCTCAAGATGTTCCTTTACGAGGTTCAGCATTTATGGAGGGTAGGGGATCCACATCACCCGGATCTCCCTGTCCCATAGAAGGCATGGGTGTCCCATGGGACTGATGAAAGACTGACACAAAGTACCTATTTAATAGGCTGGCTTTTTCCTGGGCTTCAGTTGCCAGTTGTCCCATCTGGCTTAGCAGGAGTCCAACGTTGCCCTTGCTTTTCCTCCGGCTCCCCACATATCTGAAAAAGGACTTTTTGTTGTCCTTGATGCTTGAAGCTAGTTGGAGTTCAGTTGCAGCCTTGGCTTTCCTGGTTTGCTCCCTGCAGGACTGGACCAGTGCAGAATAATCCTCCTCGGAGGTGAATCCCATCCTCCATCCTTTGTAGGCTTTCCTTTTTAGCCGTAGGAGGTCCGCTAGGTCCCTGGAGAGCCAGGAGTGCTGCTGTATCTTCTTGCTGCCTTTCCTCCATGTTGGAATAGATTTAGCTTGTGCAGTGAGGATCGCTTCCTTGAGAAGCAACCACACTTCTTGAACTCCCATCTCCCTGGGGTCATGGTCCCTAAGGGCCTGACCGACAAGCCTCTTGAGCTTGTCAAAGTTGGCTTTTCTGAAGTGAAGGATTCTGTGTTGCTGACTGACTTGCCAGCTTTATGGCGGATGGTGAAGGTGATCAGCTCGTGGTCGCTGTCACCCAGCGTCCCATCGATCACTAGGTCGCCGATTAGGTTGTCCCCCGTAGCCAGTACCAGGTCGAGCAGCACTTTGCCTCTCGTTGGCCCATAGACTTCTTGATTCAGGTAGAGGTCATCCATGCACGAGAGAAAGCTTTGCGACCGCTCGGATATTGCTGAGTGATCTTCCCACGAGATGTCCGGGTAATTGAAGTCACCCATGACAACCAAGGTCCTGGAGCAAGCGGCCTCAGTCAGTTCCCGGGCGAACTCCTGGTCAAGCTCAGGACTTTGAGTGGGAGGTCTGTAGTAGACTCCCACCGTTGTGTCCCCTGTGCCGTATTCCCCACGAATTTTTACCCAGAGGGTCTCTAGCTGTCCATGCTGGTCACCAACATCAGCTTGCAGGGACGTGTAGCTTTCCTTCACATAGAGAGCTACACCACCGCCCCTTTTGTCAACACGATCCCTCCTGTATAGGGTATAGCCCTCTATACCCGTGGTCCAGTCATGGGTGGAGTCCCACCAGGTCTCCGTTATCCCAATGGCATCATAATTCTTTGCACTGAGCAGGAGGACGAGCTCCTCCTGCTTGTTGCCCAGGCTCCTGGCATTAGTGTACAGGCAGGCAAGTGTGCCCTTGGGGGCTCTTGCCTTGCCCACAGATTGTGCCAGGGCTGGGGCAGGGGTGGGCTCCCTTAAGTGCCTTGGTCTGCTGGCTTTGCAAGGGTTGCTCAGTGGGCCAGCAGTGGCAGTAGTCCCCCCATCCCCCAGCAGGCTTAGCCTGGCTGAGAAGAGCCTCCTCCCCAGGGGGGAGAGGTGGAGGCCATCTCTTCCCAGCAGCTCTCTCACCAAAGAGCGGGCTGTGGTCATGGAAGCCAAAGCCTTCCCAATGACACCAGCTCCGCAGTCTTTGGTTCACTACGTGGATCCTCCTCTCCCTCCTCAGCCCATAGACTGAGACTGGGAGGATCAACGAAAACCCACCTGAGCTCCCAGACCCCTAAGCCCCACTCCCAAATCTCTGTAGCACCTCATGACCTGGCTGGGGGTGCTCCGAGCTTGTCATTGGTGCCCACGTGAATAAGGAGCATGGGATAGTGGTCTGTGGGCTGGAGGAGCTGTGGGATCCTCTCCACAATATCTTGGATGCGGGCCCCTGGGAAGCAGCAGACTTTCCGGGCTAAGGGATCGGGGTGGCAGATTGCCCCCTCAGTCCCCCGCAGGATGGAGTCTCCTACAACAAACACCTTTCGTTTTGTCTTGGGGAGAGCGGGGGCAGTAGCTGTGGTTGAGCCTGGGTTGCCTGCGGGAGCCGGCAACTGAGCAGGCTCTGCTGGGACTGCAAGAGGTGCAAACCTGTTGCTAATCTCCGGTGAGGGAGGGGCCTTGGTGTGGTGGGCCTTGAGGCCCTTGACCACCTTGGTCCATGCCCCTGACTGGGCAGAGCGGGAAGTCCCAGGGTCCTCCTTAGTCCTGGACGGAAACAGTGCTCTACCCCGCGGCTCCCGGGGAAGAAGGGCCTGGCAGTAGGAGTCTATCTCCTGCTCGCAGTCCCTGATGGCACGCAGTCTCTGGACTGCGGCCTGGAGCTCCTCCAGTTGGCGCACCAGAGACCAGTCTCGGGCTATGGGCTGAGGAGGGAGAGGAGGATCTACGTAGTGAACCAAAGACTGCGGAGCTGGTGTCATTGGGAAGGCTTTGGCTTCCATGACCACAGCCTGCTCTTTGGCAAGAGGGGCAGCGAGCTGCTGGGAAGAGATGGCCTCCACCTCTCCCCCCTGGGGAGGAGGCTCTTCTCAGCCAGGCTGGTTGACCTGCTCCACCGGGCTTTAAACTAAGCCTGCTGGGGGATGGGGGGACTACTGCCACTGCTGGCCCGCTAAGCAACCCTTGCAAAGCCAGCAGACCAAGGCACTTAAGGGAGCCCACCCCTGCCCCAGCCCACTAGTGTGTTTACTTTACCCCATTATTTGGTGTCATCTGTGAATTTGGATAGAGTGATCTCCACACCTTCATCCATGTCACTAATGAAGATATTGAACAACACTGGTCCAAGGACCGGATCTTGGAGAATGCTGGGGGTATCTATTTTATCTTAAACCAGCAAGGGATCTGGGATAGACATTGCATAAACCAGTTTGAGCCAAATCAGTTAAGTCTGATACTAAATTCAACCAAGTTTATCTCAAACCGGTTTTAGCCATTCTCAAAATGGTTTATGTGAACCAAACATCTGTTCTGTTACAGGTTTAAACCAGTTTCTGATCACTTAAACCAGTTTATGTGTAATGTCTATCCCTAGCTGTAGTGCCGTAAACAGATGCCTAACCTTTAATGAACTATTTTGTCCATCACTTTGAAATAGATAGGTTGCTTATATCAGATGTTACCCACGGGGAGAAAGGCCTTCAGTGTTTCCCTTAGTGTTTTCATTCTTTAAAATGCTTAGTGAGTGAAAAAAAGAAACAGATATGTGGGGAGCCGGAGGAAAAGCAAGGGCAACACTGGACCCCTGCTGAACCAGATGGGGCAACTGACAACTGACACCCAGGAAGATGCCAACCTATTAAATGGGTATTTTGCGTCGGTCTTTCATCAGTCTGATGGGACCCGGGAGGTCCGGGTGATGGGAGTCCCCTACCCTCCATAAATGCTGACCTCGTAAAGGAACATCTTGAGAAGCTGGATACCTTCAAGTCATCTGGCCCTGACAATCTACACCACAGGGTATCAAGGAGCTGGCAAGCATCATAGCCCAGCCCCTGGCACGGATCTTTGAAAACTCCTGGCGCTCTGGTGTAGTGCCCGAAGACTGGAAGAAGGCCAATGTGGTGCCTATCTTCAAGAAAGGTAGGAGAGTGGATCCGGGTAACTATAGGACCATCAGCATGACTTCTATCCTGGGGAAGATCTTAGAAAAGTTAATTAAAGAGACCATCCTTAATTGGCTGGCTGATGCCAACATCCTGAGGGATAGCCAGCACGGGTTTGTTGCGGGTAGGTCTTGCTTGATCAATCTCTCATATTGGCAACAGGCATAATATGTTTACAATCCATGTAACTAAAGATATCAACCAAGTACAGGTCACCTATCCTCTGTGAACTGTTCTAATTGGTGGATGATCACCATCAACCCTCTACCTTCCAGCCCAACCCTTCTGACATGCTGCTGTCTACCTGATCTGGAATCTGGTTAACTGGCCACAGAATTGCTCTTGGGACAAACATTAGGATTCCCAGACCTCAATCTTCTTTAACAGATGTGTTCTCATAATTTATTTCTGAATCTCATTGAACCAACAGTTTTACATTGAACCCGTCTATCCAGTGAACCAATGACAAAGACAATCCTCCTCAACCTGTAAGGAGGTGGACTGTTTATTAAAGAGAAGAAAGGTAGAAAGCTTATGTCAGGACCAGAAAGTGGGTATTTTGGGCTTGACATTAGAGAGTTATGATTGTGGGAGTCAGGAACAGGCAAAGTCAGGAAGCAAGGGTCCAAACTAGAGTCATCATCCAAGGGGTCAGAAACAAGAACTTGGGATTTGGACTGGCATCATAACCAGATAGTCAGGAGCAAAAATCTGGACTAGAAACCATAAAATAGACAAGGACTCAGTCAAGGCTTAGGAGTCAAAAGTCAGACTAGTACCTAAACAGGGATTTTGGCAAGGTCTAAGAACTAGGAAGGGTTGCATATCTGTGGTGTGTGTTGAGTGGCCTGACAGCACTGAGCACACATCTGCCTTTATTCAGGCTGCCATGCCCTGAAGATAATTGGAACAAACAGAAGGTAACAGGGCAGCTGGCTGCCAGGTCCACTCTGATAATGAGGGCCAGATGAGGTAATCTGATAATCAGGGCCAGATGAGGGCTAATTAGCTCGCCTGTTACCCTGATTTTTAAGAACTTAAAGGGGGGCAGGGTTTACTTTTCCCCTGCTGGCCTATCTTAAACCCTCTTCTGAGGCCCTTCACTTAGGGGATATTACGTGTGACCATGGACAGATCCAGAATTTTGAAAAGGGGGGTGCAGATGTTGAGGAGTGTCATCAAATATAAAACTACACTTAATTTTCCTCAGTTAAAAATACAGTAGTATATTTATTAATATGCTAGGGGCCTAGGGCTGCATTATTCAGTTTAAGATTTAAGCAAAAACAAATATAACTTCATTGGAATAATTAAAAACAATCTTCAGGACTGTGAAATAGGAGCTTCATTATCAGGAGCAGCTAACAGCAGAATTGATTGGTGGAACATGAAGACCCTTATAACAAAGAGAGAGCTGTTAACACCTGTAGAATGATGCATTTAGAAGAGATCACATTGATTATAATTAGCCATGAAATCACTTGAATCCCTCAGTATTACCTGGCTAGAAATTCTGCTGCCATTGCCTGGCAGTTGGTTTTAAACTCTGGGTAGAGCAGAAATCAAAGAAGGGTGCCCATGCACCCACCCTGGATCCACCCCTGGCAGTGACACTGTCTATTTAGTTATCAGAATCAAGAACAATGTGAAAAGATTTTTTTCTCTAGTTTAATAATTTAAAAAATGAACTCCAATTTAAATAAAATAATTTTTTGTTAAAGTTTGATGTTTTTACCTAACTGTTGAATGGGTACTGTGATGGGTAATAAATTTAAAAAATCCTATACCTAGTATAGGATAACTGCTGTAGTTGGGTTTAATAAATATCCATTAATGGGGACTCTGATAGATAGATAGATAGATCGATAGATAGATCGATAGATATAATTAATTACAATATGTATATTTAACTGAGAAAATTTCAAGTGGATCTGCACTGAGGATGGAATCCATTTTTAGGCAATGGACTAGATCTGAGACTCCTGTACTATTTAAGTCCAGAAGGCTATGTACATTTTAAGATGTATGAGATGTTTCAAAATTGGCATTCTTGGAAAGTGTAGACCCAACACTCCATGAAGTTAACATCAAAGGTCTATAGGTGCTAATACAGCTCAATGGCTTGAATGCTACTCATGGAAGTTTGCATGGCTAGTCAAAGTACTGCATCTTGGTTTCCTGGCCTTAAAAAAACAAAGGATTTTCTCTTTTATTTTGGCTACATGTACTATAAGAAATAAAAACAAAGGATTAAAAAATGAACACATAATTATGCATCTGACTGAGATAGACTTAGTAGGAGAGTTTGGACTGGAGCAGTACATTGCATTCTGGGACACAAGCTATCAGAATGAGAAGTCCATGGATTTGGAATTAGAGAACAAAAAGCATTAATAACTCCACCTGTGGCAGTCTTACAGTCTAAAAGAATGTGTCATGAATCAGGCCCCTAAAATCACAAGTATTTCTTTCAAAATCATGAACATTTCCCTTGCACAATAGATTTTGGAAGGTTTCATTTGATTTCAGATTTTTGAGCTTTTGGGATGTGTTCAATTCACATTTTTAAAGCTTTTCTTTACAACTACAAGGGCTAGAGAAATATTTCCTGTTTTTAAGGAAAGCTGAGATTCTCATGTAACCACACACCTTCAACACCTGAGGCTTACAAAAAACACAAAATATTGCAAGATTTGGGATAAAATTGCAAGAGCTGGCAATACTTCAATACAATTTGCTAGATCTTATCAGTGTATTCTTTTACATCTCCAAATCCTGTAAATGGTAATATACTTTATCTCCATTATAGGATAAATAAATATTGAGTTAAGAAGAGAGACTGAAATACAATTTTACTTTAACTTGACTAAGATAAGCCTTTCAAATTTGGGTGATTTTAACTACTAGACAGGTGAAGCCAGCAGGAATCATAAATCGCGGAAAAACAACATGCTACAAGAATTCCCTCCCCTTTGGGTCTGAAACACCCCATTTTTCTGTACCAAAATACAACTAACTGACCTGAAGGAAAATACTACACCATAAATTGTAAGTGACACAATGTAGTTTGGTTCAGAAAGAAATATGACTTCAAGATAGGCGTGAACAAAAACACTGACTCTAAACTTCTCTGAATATGGGGGTATCCTGAATCCAAACCGAGGTTCACATTTTGTCCCTTGAGCCTCTCTCCCATTATTATTATTACCATTATTATTGTTGGTGCTGTTATGGCTATTATTTAGTATTTTTCAAAACTACAGTAACTTTTATTAAAGTTTAGTTCAACTTTTGCTGCGAGTACAGGCCATCAAGTCCAGACTCTCATGACTTTCAGATTTTATTGCTATCTGGACCAGTGGGAATCTTATGAACCAGTTAGATCTGCCTATCTTTTTCTGCCTAAGTGCCAACATTATCAGTGCCCAGGAGGAATTCAGTTCTCAGCACCAGGAAAATGAGCACCAAATTCATTTAAAAAAAATTATTTGACAACGTTTTTGTTTTAAGTAATTAATAAAATTACCTGTGCAATGACTTGGGGAAGAATTTTTCTGGGAGCCCAAGCTAGCTAAGTCTCTGGAGGCAAACAGATGACTTCCCTGCTCTTGCCGCTAAATCACAGAGCAGCACTAATAGGGTATTTGGAGTAACTGGCCTAAGGTAACCCCCAGGAAAATGGTGAATTACCATGTTGGTATCCAAGATCAGCTTGGCATATGCAAGATAAAATGCTGTAAACAACCTAGACATGCATAGATATTAAAAGTCCAATGAAAGTTTACATAGAAAGCATATGGGTGCATATGGGTGTAAAGTGAAGTCAGAGCAAATTCAATAAACCTTCTTTATTCAGGAATTTCAGTTAAAAGCTTTATATCAGGGGAATCTAGATCACAGTGTTATCAAGTTAATATTTTATTATTATTTATTAGTAGGCAGTTTTAAGCTGTACGTTGTAATAATATGTAAAACTCATGGTGATTGAGAGAGGTTCCAGATGATTGGAAAAGGACAAACATAGTGCCCATTTTTAAGAAAGGGAAGAAGGACGATTCAGGGATCTACAGATTGGTCAGCCTCACCTCAATCCCTGGAAAATTCATGGAGCAGGTCCTTAAGGACTCTATTTCTAAGCACTTGGAGAAGCATAGGTGGCAGAAGGCTGGGTGTGGCGGGGCACCAGTGGTGCCTGCCACTTTAAAGGCTAGATTGAACACTCAGCAGGTGTTTGATTATGGCGGCCATTTTTAGAACTCTGGCTACCTTTATAAACATGAGAAGTTTGCTGCTGGGAGCCAGGCAAGAAATATTGCCTAGCTGAGCTGCTGCATGGGAACATCTTATAGGTAGGAGCAGGTGGCTCTAGTCTGGGGCTTGATCTAAAACTGTACCCTGCCAGGAGTGGGTGGTTTGGTGGGGCTCCCAGTGGTGTAGTAATGCCAGGAAAGTGCCAGGCCAGTTTCCACCCTGGTGAAAAGTGAGTAAGGGCACTTTAACCCCAGTCCCAACCTTTGGGTGGATTATATGTTCCATCTAATACAGGGAAGGCTAGGTAAGCTTCTTGAAGCACTGGAGCCTGCTGGGGTGAGTGACCCTGCAGGGCCAGGCATGCTTCATGAAGCACCTGAGCTGGGAATGGGAGACCCTAATCCCTGAGTGCAGGCAGGCAACCTAGACCTGAGGGACCCGACTGGTCAATGCTGGGGCCAGGACCCAGATAGAGGTCAAAAGGGCCAGGGGCCCACTGTTAGGGACATCCATAAGAGCAGAGAAGCTCAGGGTCCTGACTGGCCTGAGGCTGGGCCAGGGCTTAAAGGAAAGCTGAAGGTCCCAGGGAAGGGTCTACAGCTAACGGGTGAAGGGGTTGGTTGAGTTGGCTGCCTGAGATGCCATCTGTGAGGTTAGGGTTGTTGTGTAAGGGTGGAACAGATCCATGGATAGCCCTCCCAATATTGAGGTGTATAATGGGCAGCCTCCTGCCTAATTATTACATCAATATTATTACATCAAGGCATGGCGGGAGAGAGAGGCAGATGGCTCACCTGTAGACAGGGAGCAGGCTGGCGCTTGCACCGGACATGAAAACTTGCCCCTGTCACACTGGGCTAACAGGGCCTAGCCCCCAAAATGCAGGCATTGGGCATTGGGTAGAACCGCAGGCATGGAGCTGAAGACATGCAGTTGGAGCCTGCAGCATCCCAGCAGCATGCAGAGCACTGCACAGCAGGTAAGTCTGTTGTGGGAAGTGGTGTGGAGGGGGGACAGATCAAGGCCCCGGTGGTAATAGAGGGGGTTGGGCAGGGGCAGGGGCTGGAGGGAATGGGGCTCTGAGGCTGAGGTAGGCTGGGATACTCAGAATCCAGGGATGCGGGGTAGAGGGGGCTTCCACTGCTGTGCGCACTCCGGGAGAGGCCCAGGGGGCATATGGCCTCATAGATCTCTGTGTTGGGTGGAGGTGGTATGCCACTATGTGCTGGACCTGGAAGATAGGATGGAGTACACCCTCAGCAAGTTTGCAAATGACACCAAGCTGGGAAGGGGGTGGAAAGTAGATATATTGGAAAGTAAGGCTAGGATTCAGAGAAACCTCTACAGATTGGAGAATTGGACTAAAAGAAATCTCATGAGGTTCAATAAGGAGAAGTACAAAGTCCTGCACTTAGAACAGAACAATCCTATGCACTAGTGCAGGCTGGGGACCAACTGGCTAAGCAGCAGCTGTGCAGAAAAGGACCAGGGGGTCACAGTGGGCAGTAAGATAAATATGAGCCAATAGTGTGCCCTTGTTGAGAAGAAGGCTAAAAGCATACTGGGCTGCATTAGGGGCCAGCAGACTGAGGGAAGTGATTATTCCCTTTTATTTGGCACTGGTGAAGCCACATCTGGTGTCCTGTGTCCAGTTTTGGGCCCCCCACTACAGAAAGGATGTTGACAAACTGGAGAGATTCCAGCGGAAGGGGAATGAAAATGGATAGAGGGCTGGGGAATGTGACATATGAGAAGAGGCTGAGGGAGCTGGGCGTATTTAGTCTGGAGAAGAGAAGACTGAGAGGGGATTTAATAACAGCTTTCAATTACCTGAAGAGTGGTTCCAAAGAGGATGGAGCTAGACTGTTCTCAGTGATGGCAGATGACAGAACAAGGAGCAATGGTCTCACGTTGCACCAAGGGAAGTTTAGGTTAGATATTAGGAATAACTTTCTGACTAGGAAGGTAGTAAAGCACTGGAACAGGTTACCCAGAGAGGTTGTGGAATCTCCATTCTTGGAGGTTTTTAAGACTCAGCTAGATGAATCTTGGCTGGGATAATTTAGTTGGGGATGATCCTGCTTTGAGCAGGCAGTTGGACTAGATGACCTTCTGAGGCTGCTTCCAACCCTAATTGTCTATGATTCTATGATTCTACATAGGCAGGCTGTACATGGTTTACATTCAAAGTAGTCATACTTTCTAACAAAAATGTAGGAAAATACATCACATTTGACAGAAGGTGGACCAGATGTAAGTAATCCAGTGGTATACATTTTATTTAATTTTTTTTATGGAGCAGACAAAAGTAGGTTCACAATCAACCTTTCTGTTGATTGGGGATTTGCCCCATAACATCACATCTGCATTCAGTCAATAAAGCTTACCAATTATAGAAATTATTCACAAGGGGTTGAAACTACACACCAAACTAAAAAAAGCCATAACTGAACAGTATAGGGTATTAAAAAAACCTCTAGGACCAAATTCTGCCTTCAAATTTGTGTCTGGTCTACTCTTCAGCAGAATCAAAGATAATTTGAAAACATCCATGGGGAAAATTTGGCCCATAGCATTAAATCTACTGTAGCATAGAGAGGATCAGTGTTAATATATATGAAAAAAGGATATACATATATTTTAAAATGAATATACAGATATGCAAAATCACTCCTATTTTATTACCCATCTAAATGTCCTCTGAAGGACATTCTACACCACTGTCAAACATGAAATACTTTTCTATGGAAGTGTGAAAGTTGCTTTGTATTTTCCTTGGAAAAGAATACTACATCTTTCACTATACAACCTTCTGCAACCCAACTGCCCTCCTCACTCCCACACCCACAAACAAAGACACTCCTTAATTGTATTACTGTTAGGCTGACCTCCAACCCCCACTAAAATGAGGACAAGGCTAGTTTTGTGTTTCATGGGATAACAATTTATGAGCAATTAAAAATGAAGAGACACAAAGCATTCATCACAATCTCAGCTAGACAGGCAGCTGAGGTCAAAGGTTCCTGCAATGAAGTGTGCGCAATATATTTTTATTTCTGTTTTCACTAAGAAGGAAACAGGTTAGCTAAAAATTATGGCATGCAGCCTCCAGTTCAAAATAGGTGCACTTAATCTTTCAAGACAGTCCATGCTTGGGCAGATAGACTATGACAGCACACACTCATCCCTCACCCCCCCCCAATATCAGTTGGAAGAATTCGGAGAGTATTATTAGCAAAACCAAGCACAATTTTGTTTAAAATTGGATGCACTGAACACGTAGGCAGCTTGTACTTTTGCAGCTCTGGTTGCCACACAGTGGCCATGTCTAGTCATGTGCTTTACTGTGGAGTAGGGTAATTAGCTGTGGAATAAAGTATCGCCATCTGCATGTTTGACAGTATTGGGCTACAGTAAACTAATTATTACTGCTGTAAGATACTACTGGGGAACATTACTATCTTATGGTGGAGTAATTAACTGGGATTAAACACACATGTAGATACTGACTGTGGGTGTAAATTGCATTCAGTAAGCCCACCCAGCAGGGGGCCAGATTTCTACCTGCTGCCTAGCCACATGGCTTCACACTTTCAGTACCCTTGTGCCCCATCGAGTCCCTCTCCTATTTGCTGCCACCACCCAGAGTCTGTGGCAGAGCAGGGCAGGAGTGGCCCTGGTATAAAGTGCTCTGCCCCAGTTCAAATTGCTTCTATCCTGATAGATAGTAGTGTAGATGCTGCACCTGGGAGTGGTTTACTCCAGCTCAAACTGCTCCAGAGTTTTTTGCTTTGAATTCATTGCATTTGCAGACGGACTCAGTACCTTCTTCTACAGTATCTTCTTCTACCTTCTTCTACCTTGTTACAATAGTGCTGCAGCATTTAAGGCCTCCGTTTCCTTTTCCCTTTCCAAATCCAACTGGGATACAATGAAAACATTTTATCTTTATTTTTCTGAAGCCACAGTGAAATTCTACACTAGGAGGCCCACATCTACATGAGGTGCTGAGTGCACAGTAGCTCATTACTACTGCGCATTAGCGCTGTGTAGCATGAAGTGTGACACTACACTACTGCTCAGTAGTAAAGAGAGAGTGCACAGTCAGCGTCACCAAAAAGCAGTAACACAAGATATTGGGGTGTGGGGGATGAGTGTGTGCTGTCATAGCTGGTTACTGTGCAGTCATTTAGTACTTGTGTATGCTACTGTACAGTCAGCGTCACCAAAAAGCAGTAACAACTGCATAGTCAGCATTTCATGTAGATACGGCCGGAATGGCCAACCTATGGCACAGATGCTGCTAGTAGCATGGGCAGCGTTTGTGCATGGCACATAGCAGATCAGAGATGGGACTCATAACATAGTGGCAGACAGGGCAGAGACCAGAAAGCAGAGTATCCAATTAGGCAAGGAGCACAAGGCAGAAAGCAGAAAGCCGAGCAGCAGATTGGGTATGGGAAAAGGTTTGGGGTGGCACTCAGGGGGGCTTAGGTCTATTTTGTTGAAAGCCTGCAAAAAAGGTTGGCCCTCACTGTTCTACACTAATGTAGAGATTAATGTCTTGCACATTGAGCTTTATCTGGTGTTACATATATCTATGGACTACTGAACACTGACTTTCCATGTAACAGGGTTTTTTCGGTTTTGGTTTCTGTTTTTAAGATAGACCACACAGGTTATAAACCTGACATTGATCCGCTGATTTAAGGTCTAGTGTCTCGGTCTGGCGTGAGCAAAAGTGCTGGTGAATGATCTATCACATTATGCTGTAAATCTGGTTCAGTGTTATTTTGCAACATGTCAAACATCTAATATAAAAACAAAATAAGGGCTCAGATTGAACAAGCTTGACTTGTCATTCTAAAATGACTAGACTTATTTGTTTAAGAAGGATACACACGCACACACACACGTGTGTGTGTGTGCGTGTGTATGTGCACAATACTTGTGGGATTACTGTAATTGAAAGTTCACTTATATAAACAGGGACATTTATACTTTTCCTTAGTAATTTTCTATTAGAAGAGACAATGTAGGTTAAAAGTATATTTCATTTGCATCAGAATTACATCACTTTACAAGTAGATAAATAATGCAGACTACCAATGGGTATCTAAGATCACTGTGCTCTATCTCTGTTGACTGAAATGAGACTACAGTTTATTCAATAATGGATTCTTTCAAGTAAAACAAAGATTTATGTCAAGCATGACATCTTTTCTTCTGGATTAAACCAAATGATCAGCAGAGAGGGCTGATATTGATTATACAATAGAATGTGGTGCATTTGTTACGTGGGAGTTTCGTTTTGCTGAAAAGTCAGCTGGGAAAGGGCAGAAAGTCAGTAAATAGCTTCCATAGAAAAAGAGGGAGGTCATCACTCATGGAATGGAGTAGTAGGAGTGGCATAATTAAAGAAAATGTCCAAGATAAAGCTGGGAAATTGATGTCAAATCTGGAAGCAGCATGTTGGATGTGGAGAAGTTTGAGAGAGTCCAAAGGAGGGCCATGCACATGATTAGAGGTCTGGAGAGCAGCTCATATGAGGCAAGGCTGAAAGCCTTGGGATTGTTCAGCCTGGAGAAGAGAAGACTTAGAGGGGACTTGGTGGCAGCTGGTAAGTATATTAGGTGTACATCAGGGCCTGGAGGAGCATCTGTTCCCAAGGTACCCCAGGGGAAGACAAGAAACAATGGGCACAAACTGACTGAAGATTGCTTCTGATTGGACATAAGGAAAAACATCTTTACAATTTGAGTGCCAGGGGTTTGGAACAGGTTCTCCACAGAGGTGGTACAGTCACCTACCCTGGTGATCTCTAAAAAGCGTCTTGACACCCACCTTGCTGGGGTCTTCTGACCCCAGCAGTCTTTCCTGCCCAAGTGCAGGGGGCACTGGATCTGATGATCTTTTAAGGTCCCTTCCAGCCCCTGGCATCTATTTAAAAAAAGCAAACAACCCAAAACAGAGCACTACAATGAATATCAGAAAAACTAGATTCTAATTCTAATGCTAATCCTGAAAAAAACTATTTCTGCCTCTGAACTGTCAGGGAAGACTAGAGAAGAGACCGCTGGCAGAAAACGACAAATGTGTGGTCAGCAGTGGTTCTGCAGCTCTCTTGGACTGGAGGAAGTTGAATATATCCCTCTCCAGAGCAGGGTGATGTCCGCTGGATGTATCCCCTGAGGAAAACTCTGCTCAAGTTATTTCTACTGAAGTCACCAGCATGACCTCTGAGGCAATGAGAGGTTATAGGACAGCAGTTAAAGGATCGCTAAATCTCTCTGGATTAAGTCAGACGTTATGGTTTCTAACGTAATACTACTTGTTTAATTGGGCTAATAAATTCAATCAGATGTTAACATTTGGTCTGGAAATCAAATCTCAAAAGCATCTTGATGAATGAAAAGAATCTTAAATAGGTAGATCCAAAAATTATGCTTACATATATTTATAAATATATCCAGATACAATGAGAATGAAATTCTGGTAAATAAAGCATGCCAGCATTTGATAGCCTGCATTATTTGCCCTGTAATTCTGAGGTAAATTCCTCCCAGAAAATGATCAATTTTTCAACTGACCACCACTGGAAATATATTTTTATTTCTCTGGATATGCCTGCAGTAGTGTTTCTTATGTTGAGATTTTACCTTGAGGTTGCTGGCTAACTTGTAGTACTCAAAGTTTTAAAGCATAGATCCACTCCATGAACATACAGGCCATGTCCAGACAAGCACAGAGATTTGGTTCCCTGGGGACAAGTAGCAGTGCATCTCGCACTGCAGGTACTTGTGCCTGGGCAACATTTGTGCCATGTGTGCTCTGGTGCATGGCAATTTACCCCAGGAGGTGGTAGGGGAGGCTGGGTCCAGCACTGAGCTGGCCCCAGCAGCCTTACCTGGGCTCTTGGGAGCCTGCTGGGGCTCCAGCAGTGGTAATCCACCATGTGGAGCCAGGCTGCCCAGAGCTGTGCACTGCTCCAGTTTTTTTCCATGTTTTTTTTTTTTTTTACCCCTGGATGTCCAGGGGTAAAAAAAAAAAACATTGGGGAAAAAAAAAAAAAAAAAGGAGCAGCACGCACATGCACACGCAGCGGCAGAGCACCCTGGCAGTGGAAAGAAGACCTGACTATGAGGTACGTGAGGCAGCAGATGTGTTTGCAGCGCCACATACTGCATGGCCATGCTCATCTGGATGTGCCCATATGGTTTAACCTGAGTGAGCAAAATATAAGCATTCCATATTTTAATATTGTGACTTTCAGAACATCTGTGAACTTTTGGGCCCTTAAAGCATGTATGGAAATTATATTTACAGAAACCTTTGGCCTAAATATAAGTCAAACCAGAATAAAAACAAAAACAAAAAACAGCAAACCTCACAAATCCCAATCAAACAAGAACAATAACAACCCCCGCGGCTGCCCCTCCCCCCCCATCATAAAGTGCCTTTCATCTACTCCTTTCAATTAAAGTTTTCTGCTGCTAGTTCTCTAGTTCTGCCTGCCTGGCCTGTAATTCTGTGCTTGTTTGGTGTTGCAATAGTTCTGGTCCCAAGCACGGCATCTGATCCAGTGTTTTCAAAAGTAGGTGTCTAAACCTTTAAGAAAAGCTTTAAGGGTTCTAGTTTGAGTCTCATTTCCTTCTTATTCTTTGTGGTGCATAGAAAAAAAAATAGGAAAGAAAAGAACCACTTTGGTTCTTCTGGATGCCCAGTCATATTAAATATTTCCAAATGTACTGAACAATCTGTAGCATTTTTGATGAGCCAACATTCAAAAAGTTGCAAGAAGAAGCCAACAGCGAATGTTAAACTGTATTTGTTTGGAATGTCTTTTCCCATCTATATTATTTTCTGCAACCAAATAAATAAGATCACATTGACATTTATTAAACATTGCCAAATAATTTTAGAAGCAAGTCAGTTGTCTGCACTTAACATAGTCTGGATTTTTCAGTAGCTTGGAACATTGTAGATTTTATAACTTTTTTATGTTAATGCATACACTTTATCTGAAAATGAACATGAAATAGCAGTGAGCTCCAGAGCTGAAATACAAGATCTTAAAGGGGCTTGTTCCCCAAAGTTTGACTGCAGGAGTACATCTTCCCTGCAGCTATAAGACTTCAGTAATTAAATTTATTCTAGAGTTTAGATTGCATTCTTCTCTATTTTTCCTATTTTAAAAAAACCTCAGACAGATCTACCTGAGGTTGGCAGAGTAAAAAAAAAATATATATATATATAAAATCTCTTGGATTTTGTGAGGCTTTCTGATAAATCCTCTGCCTTAATTTGTTTTCTTCAAATTGCTTAGTACAGAATGTACTTTAAAAAATCAATGCTAAGAACAGCATCATATGGAGAGGCTTTAATTGTTCAAGTAAAATGACTAATTCTCACATAGACATAATCACAAATGGAATAATCTTGTTTGTACATGTTGTCTAATTCATTTAGTATTTCTAATGGACACATTTAAAAAAAGTAAGAAACTTCAATATATGAGAAAACAGCTGTGAACACTGTTAAATCATAACAAAAGCAACAAGCATTTTTCACACTGGAACTAGCATTTAAAAATATTCTGGATTTTCTATCTATTTCATGATAGATTCAAGTAAGAGGAGGGAAGAGAAAAGAGGTCCAGAATGTATTATCAGGTGCCTTCTACAGCCTGTATGGCAGAGGATAGGTATATCCACTTAAAAAAGCAAAATGTAAGACTCCTCCACCAGCAACTCTAGAGCTTTTCAGTGTTAGAAGTACTTCTGGTAACAATGACCTTAATATAGTAACATGTTCTGTGTTTTGGAACTCCTGGGCACATCTCAGAAGACTGAGAGGGGATTTGATAGCAGCCTTTAGCTACCTGAAAGGTGGTTCCAGAGGGTACAGAGCTGGACTGTTCCCAGTGGTGACAGATGACAGAACAAGGAACACTGGTTTCCAGTTGCAGCAAGGGAGGTTTAGGTTGGATATTAGGAAGAACTTTCTCATGAGGGTGGTGGCGAAGGACTGGAACAAGTTACCTAGAGAGGTGGTATAATCTCCATCCTTCAAGGTTTTTAAGGCCTGGCTTGACAAAGTTGTGGCTGTAATGTTCTAGTTGGTCCTGCCTTGAGCAGGAGGTTGGACTAGATGACCTCCTGAGGTCCCTTCTAACCTTAATTTTCAGTGATTCTATGGTTCTATGAATTAATTTGCCTGAATTTTCTGTCCCTGCTCTACCCCCCTGCATCAGCCAGGGGGAACTCCAGACTCCTCTGGGTATAAGCCCCAGGCTGGCAGGGGCAGGGGCAGGGGCAGGGGAGCTTAGACCCCAGCTCTGGAGGGTGGACATTGGGCTGGCCTCAAGCGAAGGGGGAGGCGGGGTCCAGAGGGGAGTTGCCCCATCCCAGTCTCCACAGTCTGGGGCAGATACCACATAAACTGATTTGACCCAAATCTGTTAAGTCTGATGCTACATTCAACCAGGTTTATCTTAAACCAGTTTCAGCCATTTTCAAATGGTTTATGTGTGCTGAATTTATGTTCTGTTCCAGGTTTGTAACCTGGGTGGTACTCTAAGAGGTACCCCCTCTCCAATTGAAGGGATCAAAGCAGGTGCACAAGCGCTGTGGGAGGTGTAGGGACCCTCCTTCCCTTATAGAGCAAAGCCAGACCACCAATAGAGACTTAACTGTATACCTTTTAATGAGGGAACAATACTGGGAACATAACAGGCATAAATCAGAGGGTTTAGTGGACACTACAATGCCCCAAGGGGGCAAGATTCAACAAAGACACAATCATTGACAAAAGACTGGGTTAACAAAATATAAAACACAAACAGCAGAACAAACAATACGGGTTGGTGAAATATAAAAAGGCACAAAATACAAAACGTTAAATGACAAGGAAATATAGGGCCTAGGTACCTGGAGGGGGAGAAAGGGGGGAAAACGCAATGGCCCCTTTCCACTGCAAGAAAAAATTGCTTCTTGTTAGCTCTCTCACCCCAAATCTCCCCCGCTGCGACTTAAACTCAGACCTCCCACATGGTAGGCAGAAATGCTATCACACAGCCACCAGTGGTGGCACTGTATCAGCCTGCTAGGGGTCTTGACCTTCCTGGAGCCCCGGCCTTGCATTGAGCTGCCTGGCCTCTGACTGGAGAAGCTGGAAGCAGAGCTTGGAACCTCTCAGGTCGCTGCTTAGACCCTTCCTGGAGCGGGGAGAGCCTCTCCTGCTGGCTGCAGCCTCTCATAGAGGATCCTAGAGCCCAGTGGGGAGCCTCTCCTGCCAGCCACACGCCATGCTGCTGAGGGTCCAACTGCTGTCTGCAGGTCCTGCTCCTTCAGACTCTTCTGGGACACTGCTCCTGCCCTGCTGGCTCAGCTCCTTCCTTGTGGTCCCTCGCTGGTCTCTCCTGAGTCAGCTGCACTGCTTCTTTTATCCTCCTCCAGGTGACCCAAGGGGCCAATCAGGGGACACGGAGGGTGAGTCTCTGGGGCTGGATTGGTGAGGAAAGGGGATTCCAAATCCTCCAATCATCTTTTGCCCTTTCAAAACCCCCAGACTAGGTCACTGCCAGCTAGCCCATAACAGATTTAAACCAGTTTCTGATCACTTAATCCAGTTTCTGTGTAATGTCCATCCTTAGCCCACATGGCTGGGAGGCAGCTACCCAGCAGCTGGGACAGCAACAATCTCCATGTGGCTTGAAGGTAGCTGCCTGGCATCCAGGGCAGCTCTCCAAGCCATGTGAAGATCAGGATGGGTTCTGACTAGAATATGGCTGGTAGGCAGTGTCCTACCAAGCTGGGACAGCTCTCCCTACCACCCTTTGGCCCTCTGCTACCTAGGCTGACCAGGAGCAATTTTCTTCAGTATGGCACATTAGTTATTACGTTGTTTTTCTAGTACCTGTATCTGAGATACAGGTACTAGAAAATGGCACATTAGACTAGTATACTGCTCAGTAATTGCTATGCATGTGTAGATGGTGACACTTTACTATGCTTTAGATTAGTCTAATGTGTGCAGTAAAGAGTCTCAGGTAGATGCACTCCCTATGTCTTTATGAAATCCCATGTGTTGGATTCTGCTTTGGCAAAGGAATCTGCCTGTGTAAAACATATCATTACCATTGCATTTATTGCAAAAATCTGTGTGGCCCTTACCCATCCTAAGTCTCTTTTTGCTGCCAGTAGTGTTCCATGCTGCTCAAAAGTAATGAAGTTACCTTTCCCAAGAGATTAGGTGAATGCCAATGGTCATCTTCTAAAAATAATAGTTAAAACTTTTGCTTTCATAGTTTCATAGTTTCTAGGGTCAGAAGGGACCTGAGTAGATCATCTAGTCTGACCCCCTGCCATGGCAGGAAAGAGTACTGGGATCAAACGATCCCAGCAAGGTATTCATCTAACCTCCTCTTAAAGACCAGCAGGGTAGGAGCCTGCACCACTTCTCTTGGAAGTTGATTCCAGATCCTAGCCGCCCTGACCGTGAAGTAGTGCTTCCTGATATCTAACCTAAACCTACCCTCTGCCAGCTTGTGACCATTATTCCTGGTCACTCCTGGCAGTGCTTGGGGGAACACAGACTTCCCCAGTGCCTGCTGATCCCCCCTGATTCTGCAGTGAGACTCTGCCTCTGCTTCTGCCTCTCAAGCACTGAAACTAATGATGAACAGGTCCTTATTACTTATTTGGATTATTATTTATATTATGAAATTATTAAAGACAATTACTATTTCTTAATATATTTTTTCGTTACTATGTATTGTCAGAAATATTGACTAAGCCTATTTCCTAGGTCATAGGAAGTTGTGGAATGTCCTTTAGAAGGTTTCACAGAGTAATTAGGAATAGTGGATCCCACCTTCATGGAAGGGGGTGGATTTCATAACCCTTAAGTTCCTTTACAACAGGGGTGGGCAATTATTTTGGGTGGGGGGCCACTTTCTGAGTTTTGGCAAGCCATCAAGGGCCACATGACAGGCAGCCAGGGGCAGATAAACATTAATTTTCTAAAATTTTTAGGGGCCCCGTGGGCCGGGCAGAATGGCCTGGCAGGCTGCATCCAGCCCGGGGGCTGCATTTTGCCCACCCCTGCTTTATAACCATCTGATTTAAAAAAAAACCCAAACAAAAACCCATAGATTTATCTAATAATCTTACATTAATTCATCACTGTCATCTGAAACATATGCTCTTCTGAAACATTTTTCTGTTCATGCAGTGGATCATGGGTAGTATTGTCTATATTTGCCTCTCCATTTCATGTAAGTGACAAAGTCAAACTATATCTAAGTTAGAAAGTCTGAACCAGAGTGTCAGGGTACCTAGGAGTGTTGTGAGACCTTTTGAGGCATGCCATGAGATGTGAGGAGATAGGCAAATAAGCATAGACCGAGGCTCAGTCCCTGCTTGGCCATTTCCTTTCCCCCATTACCTGGCCCCTCTGCAAGGAGGTAGTCACTATAATAAATATATTAGTTGTTGATATGAGGTGTTGTTCAATTTATGAAAGTAATAGAGAGATGCCTTGAGTCTAAAATGTTTGAGAACCACTGAATTCTAAAAACAGTATTTTTAAAAATAATAATAGTAATAGATATTTCAAACAGGCGAATATTTCTCCTAAAACAATAAACATTGAACAAAGGCTATGTACCAGAAGTGACCAAAGTGAAGTATGTTAGACTTTGATATTAAGATATTCCCGTGTAGGAAAAAAAATTATTTCCAGGAATTAGATGTTAGCATTATGAAGAATCTATGGGATCTGTTTTGTTTATAAAATTTAGAAAAAAAAGGTGTGTCTATTATGAACAACAAAATGTTGAAATATTTGACAAAAAATATTAGAATAAACTTTTAAGCGAAAATTGACAAGATTCTGCATTTGGATTGATATTGTGCCACCTCCTTCAATTTGTACTGGTTTTGCATTTTTCCTGATGTGAGTAGACACTCCATTTTCAAACAGGACTTCTTTAAAGATACAGGTACCTTTGTTTACAAAGACTAAGACTTTTATATTCTTCTTTTATCTTCTATTCCATAATTATGAAAGCTTAAGTATGAGACTGTTACAATATACTGTTACTGCTATATTCCCCTTCATAATCAGAATTCCTCCTGAGAATATTTATTTTCCAAATCTGCCAAGGTTATCCCATTTCCAGCAAAAGTAAGAAGTGGTAGTAAAACACCATAAAACATGCATGTGTGCACATCTGCATGCAGAATTATCGAACTCATCTAATCCAGGTCTAATCCATCACACTGCCCTGATTCAGCAATGTATATAAGCATTAAAAGCAGCATGATTTAAGTATGTGCTTTGTTGAACTGGATACCAGAGACATTTGTGCCTATAATTTTCAGACTTCAGAATTAAATGTTGTCAAGCCCAGAATACTTCTTGAAAAAAACAAATAAACCCCTCCTCCTCCCCAACTTCAATGAAATTTTGCGTAAGAAAGTTTTGGCAAGAGATAACGGGGCTCCACCAATCAAAACAGTAGAATCCCAAGCCTGGGACTCAGTCTAAGCTCTGAAAGGTAAGTCTGCTGCAATTAAACACTCTAACGTCTAACATATTATAAATTTACAAATATAAAGATAAACAAAATATAGCATACAATGTTGAACTCCATTTAAACCTAAATTCACATAAACATTGAATACTCATATACTAACATACACTCCTCCACCTTCATTTTAAACAAATGCTCAGCCCCATAAGGTTAAATTAATATTTTAATATAAATGACACAATCTTAAACTCTATCAACTCACAGCTACATAACTATAAACGTACAAAATATAAGGTGATGTCTCACAGAATATAAGGTGCAGCAACCCTTAAACTCAAGTTAACTTTAGAGGTACACCATGACCCAGGCTGCTCTGCAGCCTTGGCTGCATTCCCGTGGCTGCAAGGTGGAGGGAGAAGCTCCCCCAGTGCCCTCTAGGCTTTCCCCCTAGCCCAGACAAAATATTTCTCAGTAACCTAACACTCCAAACTCAGGGAACCCTGTCCCTCTGCAATGGTCAGACTCACTGACCCAGTTGCATTCCCCCACCCCTGTGGGAGTCCTTTTCCCAGTAACTCATGACTCTAGGGCTGTGCTGGAGGGTCCTTCTCTCTCTCCTGGTGAGTTGCCACATTTCTTGTTATGGCTCCAGCTGTCTCTGGCTTCTTCTGGTCCTGCCACCTGCTGGTAGCCCTGTGCACCGTGGTATGCAATGAGGGCTTTACTTTTCTGCATGGAGTTGGGGACCCAAACTGCCTTACAGGGTTCCGGGGTCTTGTGTCCAACTAGGGCCCTCTGTGTAAGGCTTCCACTTTAAATGCCTGGCCTCCTGCTGGGGGCTGTAGACCTGAGTCATCCCATGTGGCTCCCAGGGCCTGGGTCCACCGTGCAGTACTACCTGCACCGAGTCTCTCTGGACTCATGCCAGGGGTGGGAGACCCGAGCCGCCTCATATGGCTCCAGGGTCCTGGTCCCACCTGGACTGCTCTGTTGCCTGCACTGCTCCACCCTGGATGCATGCCAGGGCTGGAGACCCGAGCCACCTCATGTGGATCCCAGGGTCCATCTCATGCACTGCCCATGCACCAATGAGCTGGAGATCCGAGCCACCTCAAATGGCTCCCAGGGTCCCACCCCATGCACCAGGCTGTGCCCTGCTCCTCGCTCCTCAGTGGTGGGGCTGGAACACAGCTGCTCACCACTCCCCATCCAGCAATGGGAAGGAGTCTTTGGGCTCTTCTGGGGGCAACTGCATTCACCCTGCTGGGCAGTTTTCCCCAGCTCTTTGTCTTCTGCCTGCTCTCTTCTCTGTCCCTCGACACAGTGTGTCTGTGTGCCAGGCACACTGTTCTTTTATACCTTCAGTAGTCTCTGCCCCTGGATTGCAAGACAATGCATCAGGGTGAGGGGGAGTATACTCCTCACCCAGGTCCAGGCACTTCACCTTGCCCCAGGCAGGGGCAGAGCAACCTCTCCCTAACCACCTCCTGATGGGTGGAAAAGCCCTTTTGAGCCAGCAAGCCAGGCTGCTACCAGCATGCCTGCCACAAACATGAGGACTGGGCCTCCACAGAGATGACTGTGTGACCTCTGAGGCTCAGCCACTGCTGACAGGTACCCAAGCCATGTGTACCTGGAGTGCTGCAAGGGTTTTGTCCTGCAGCTACAGATCCCAGGGTACTTGGGCTGGGGAAGCGGGGATCACTGAGCATCCAAACTGGGCAAGCAGGCAGACATCCCTAGAAATTTTAGGAGCAGGTAGGGAATGGCCAGTTGCCTCAGTGTTGCAAGTAAAGGACACTAGAAATTTCCAGGCCAAGGTTTGGGGCATTGCCAGCATCACAGGATGTCTTTTGGAAGCTTCTGGAAAGTTCCAAATTGTAGGAGTGGCTTGGCTAGTGGAGTCCCAGTCACTCTGAAGCAAGGGTTGTACCCAGCGGTAGTGAGAGGGAGGGCCATGCACTGTGATCAGCACCTATGCAAAACCAGCATTCTTTCCATCCATCCACCCCCTCACTGTCTCCCACAGATGCCAAGACCCCATGGGCATCATTGTGGCCTGTGGGAGACCCTGTCCTGTTCTCCTTCACTACCCAACCCTGATCACAGAACTGGGACTATGGGGAGATGAGGGATCTTGTCACCATCTCAGGTAAGCAGGAGACCTAGCACCAGTTCTGCAAAAAGCACTGCAACAGGGACAGGTTCAAGCACATTGCCCAACTGATACACATGCAGGGCCACAAGGGCTGGGTGTAGTGCTGGGCTGGGATGAAACAGATGACGATCTAGTACAAGCATGTGTATGACACCAACAAAAAGTCTGGGGCCAGGATGCAGAGCATGCTCTTCTACAAGGAGGTATCCCATTTCCTCACCACAGACAGGGTCATCACTACCCCACATACCTATGGCACCAGCAGGATCTGGGAGTAGAGTTGCATTTGCAGCTAGACATGAGCATCCTTGAAATCTTTTTGGACATTGTTGAGAGCAGGTAGAGTGACATGCAGGAGCAGGGGGAAAGCTCCAACACCATGGAAGTTAAGACCCAGGACCTGGGCCTGAGCCTGTGCCCTCCACCTTGTGGGAGCCCCCTCCCCCCACCCCCAGTCCTCAAACCCATGGAACACAGCAAACACGCAACCCCTGGGATATCATTCCTGACATAGCTGTTTTCCATTCCTACTCTTCCAACACCTGCTTGTTGTCATGCTCCAAGATTCACAGAATGTTGCCCAGCCCTCCCAACTACCACTACAGCAGCACAACGCACAGCACTCATGGCAGGTCATATCCCCACTTCTGGTGAAGACTCAGACACCCATTGAGGATGCTGTGCTGCCCAGGATGGTACGCCTTTCATAGTTTCATAGTTTCTAGGGTTGGAAGGAACCTGAGTAGATCATCTAGTCCAACCCCCTGCCATGGCAGGAAAGAAGGTAGAATGGGAGGCAGGGAGAAGGGTTATTTGGCCAAAGGGATTTTTTCTTGTTCCTTCTGTAATGCAACTCCAGTGCTTCTTATAGATAGCAGTGTGTTATCTCCTGTCCCTGACTTTGGTGTTCTCCCTGCCACCTTACCCCATGGTGCTGTTAACTGGGGCAGCGTGCCATGCACCGGCACTTGTATATATTTTTTACATTTTCCCTGAATAGATCAATAAATTGTTTTGGTGCCTTTCCATGAGTGCAAGGGGGAGGGGATGTTGTTTCAATGCCAGTGCTCTGGGCATCTGGGAGGAGGATCATCTTCCAGTAGCTAAGCATGGTCCTGAGAGATAGGGCAGGAAGGTGTAAATAGGGCAGATTTTTGTTCTTACAGAATGGGAGATGGGCTGCTAACCTGTCCCTTCCCCCCTCTTGGAGGCCTAGGGTGGCAGGGGCTGATGCCTTAACTGTGATTCAAGAAGTGAGGGAGAGAAGGGGAGGGGTGACCGGTCTGTCCAGTTCTGAAAGACAGAAACCTTTCAACCAATTAATGCCCTGGGGCTTTTTGAGCAGTCAGGACAAGATGATTCATCACCGCCCCCCCCCCACTTGCCCCTCTATGCCTGCCCCAGGCCCCCCTTTTTGGCTTCTCCATCATGATGGCCTGGAAGAAGGCTGTGACCATGAGGATGGCCTGTAGTGGCAACAAGTCCCCCAGGGGCTGAGGGGCACAAAAGAAAGGCCAGCAGGTAGGTCTAGGTAACCACCTTCTTAAGACAGGATTGCACAGAGGGCTTTGGGCTTGTGGGGCATCATCATGCCGCTTGCCTCTCCCCCTTTCCCTCCAAGGGTTTCAAATTTCATTTTGTGGCCCATCACAGCCACATGGAGCACGGTAAAGAAGAAAATGAAGGCAAAGAAGTTGTTAAATAGGTTAGCTTTGCCGTCTGGTGTGATGACCAAATTTCCTATTGTGTCTTGCAGGGGCCCCATGTTACCCGGTACCTTCTTTTGGGGCTTTGTGTCTGTGTGCCGGGCATGCTGTCCTTTTACACCTTCTTTCCTTTTGGGGCTGTGCACCTCCTGGGTTAGATGGAGGTCCTGCATTTGGGCTAGGAACCTATGTGAGTGGTCAGACCTGGCTGACTGCTCTTCCCAGCAGATGTCTGGAAAGTTCCGGCCACCCATGATGACCATGTCCTTTGACCTAACTACGTCCAAGAGCTGAATTAAGAATTCCTGGTCTAGCTCTTCCCCTTGGTTGGGTGGTCTGTAGTAGACTCCCACTGGTAAGTCTCTTTTCCCTCAACTGCCTTGTATTCTAACCCAGAGCTCAGGGAGCCTGCAGGGCATGCTGAGAGGACTACAGGAGCACCCCTGGTCTGCTGGCTTTGAGCAGTGTAGGCTGCCTGCATGCCCTTCCCCCTCCAAATCCCCCACAAAAGGTGAATGTGTATACTGCTCATTCTCAAACTAATTAGAAGACATAGGGAAAACTGCATAAATTAGATCAATTTCTCCTTGGCTTTTTGAATGTCCGTACATGGCCAGAGAGAGTCTGATTTTCATGGTGTGCAGAAAAGACAGGGTCTTTAGTTTTAAAATCCTATTGAGAGGTTGAAACCAAACCTTTAATTTAAGTCTTTACCTGTAAAAGCCCTAATGCTTTAAAGAAATTAAGCACACGCTTAAATTTAAGCACAAGGTGACTCCCACAACAATGAATGCTTTCATGCTTACACACATGTTCTAGCAATTGGCTGGTCCAGAAGCCCTCATATCAGAAGTAATAAAAAAAGCATAAGAGAAAACTGTAATACTTGTTATACAATCAAGTATTTTTACTCTAATGCTAGTAAAAAGTACTTTTAATAAATGCATTTGGATTGAGCTTACAAACCCCACACTCCCATGAGTCCTCTGGGACAAGATAACGGCAGTCAGGCAAACTGCTTCCCATATCATAGTTTTAAACTATCTTCCATTTACACCTACTGTAAAAACATCTTCTATAAAAGGAATAATATAAACTTGAATGGCAGCATTATACTGATAATGCATAGAGAAAATTAACAAAATCTGATCATTCTGAACATTTTCTATATTGCATTTAAAAGGAGACTGCATTCTAAGACCAGTAAACCGAGTTGCTGGCAAATATATGCATGACTTTTTCTTTAGTATGTTTTTTCCCCTTTTTGCCTACATTGTGAAGCTTCCTGATTCCCCTCCCCCATCCTTATTCCCCTCAAACCAAGGAACAAATAGTGCACATTAATGATATACTAGCCATAGTGCAATATAATGTAGTTATTAAAGCTGAAGTCAGGACATTTTCCGTTTGCAATTTTCCTTTGGTGCTACGTGAGTTCACAGGACAGGAACACAACTGAAATCTTTTTGGTTTTAACCAAATTTGGAATAATTTTAGCTTTTGCTACAACACGTGATAACTCTCCCACAGCATATTTTTCACTGCATCATTACTGACCTTCCAAACTGTTGAAGCACTCTTTCAATTATAAAAGCTCTTTTCATAGATTTCATAGATTTCATAGACATTAGGGCTGGAAGGGACCTCGGGAGATCATCGAGTCCAGCCCCCTACCCAAAGGGCAGGAAGTCAGCTGGGGTCATAGGATCCCAGCAAGATAAGCATCCAATTTACTCTTGAAGGTGTTCAATGTAGGTGCTTGAACCACCTCTGCTGGCAGACTGTTCCAGACCTTGGGGGCTCAGACAGTAAAGAAATTCTTCCTTATGTCCAGCCTGAAACGGTCTTGCAGGAGTTTGTGACAGTTCGACCTTGTCATCCCTTGGGGCGCTCTGGTGAACAAACGTTCCCCCAGATCCTGGTGGTCACCCCTGATAAACTTATAGGTGGCCATCAGATCACCCCTGAGCCTGCGCTTTTCCAGGCTAAAGAGTCCCATGGCTCTCAGCCTGTCATCGTAAGATCTGTTTTCCTGACCTCTGATCATGCGTGTGGCTCTCCTCTGGACTCTCTCAAGCTTCTCCACATCCTTTTTGAATTGTGGAGCCCAAAACTGGATGCAGTACTCCAGCTGCGGCCTCACCAAGGCCAAGTACAAGGGGAGAATGACGTCCCGGGATTTGCTCGAGAAGCATCTATGGATGCACGCCAGCATTTTGGTCGCTTTACTAGCCGCAGCATTGCATTGGAGGCTCATGTTTTGTCTGGGTTTCCAGTTCATCCATTTCCTAGTTGTGATTTAAAAAAGAAAAGAAAACCAAAACAACAAAACAAAACCCTCAAAACTGCTCTGTTTGTTTTGTTTGAGATTCCCTATTCGATCTAAACAGATTAAATAAATCAGCAATAAATAAGGCAATAATATAAAGTCATTAATACAACTTTTCTGCTCAAGTGGCTTGGCAGCCTTTATCTTCTGGCTTATATTTAAACAATTACAAGCTTCCAAACTAATTATGGAGCAGAATATTACAGGATTTATAAAATTTGCCAGCTATCAGTTAAAAAAAAGGGATGGAAGGAAGAAACATTTAAATTATCCATTATGTAAATATTCCAAAAGGTTATACAGAATAGAAATAATATATTACTGGGGGAGCCTTTTAGCAAGCCTGAGCATCACAACCTCTAATTTATAGTTTTTGTTTATTTTTCATGTCTTACAAGCATGCTTATGGGAAGTGCTGTGTAATTTGTATGCAAAAAAAATACCTTCCATATTCTTTGTTTAATTCATATAATCAAGGCCTTAATTTGGACTTGTGGACTTGTAGCCATTCAAAAGAGACTCAAAAGTAGGTGGTGCATCTTGGGGAATGGCAGGACTCTTATGGACCCTTAACTAGAATTTAAGGAACTCTGTCCAGACAGAACTAGTAGAGTAGGCCGTGGTGAAAACATCTTCGCAAGGGCTGCAGCAACCCATTCAGATTAAGGAAATGTGAATAGGACTTTGCTTTACCAGAAAGAGTAGTTTTTTTTCCTTTAGTTAAGGCAAGAGGCTTCTCATATTGTCTCATATTGCCAAGAGGCTTCTCATATTACCGTCGGGTGCTTTGGCCCACATTGCCAACTAGAAATTATGAACTGGATCTGATTCTTTACAACATACACTTTCTTAAGCTACATCTACAATGGCTGGAAAGTTATTTTTATTGGAAAGCTGCGAGTCATGCTAATAAAAAAAACTGGGAGGGCTTGCAAGTACATGGGAGGATAGAATTAGAATTAAAAAACTGTGATAAATTAAAGAATTAGGTTACAGATAAGAAATAAAATTCAGCAAAGACAAATGTAAGGCACTATTACGTCAGCCAGTGACAGACCTTAAAAACAAAGCATGCTGGGATCTGATGTGCAATCCTAGCAATCACACTTTCTGCCATGGAATTCATGCATGGCATGATCCCAGGTCCTCCTGCACTGCCAGTCTTCACTTCTGTGGTTGGGAGTCCTGCCAACCACAGAGCTCCCAGCCCCAGGGGGTGCACCATGCACTCCCATGGATGAAAACTCCAGTCAGTTGATGGGGCTCTCAGCCATGGTACTGCATGGTGTTACCATCTGTGGTGTTGTATGCTGTCAGTGATCAGAGCTTTCAGGCATGGGGGCACAACACACACTCCTGCGGCTGGGAACTGTGCCAGCTGATCGAGGCTTCCAGCTGAGGGAGCTCACTGCGCTCCCTGAACTGGGAGCCCCAATCAGTTGACCAGTGTTTCCGGTCTACAAGTCTGGAAGGACTGACCACGTGTTCAATTTAATGTGTGCTAGGAACCAGCCACAAAGTTAGTACACATGTTTTGTGTAATAACTTTGTCACTTATCACACCATTAATGAATGAATGTCACTGGGTTACTACTTAAGATGTGATTAACCAGTTTATTAAGTCTTAAGTGTAATGTGTCAGGGGCATCAGGGAAGTAAAAGCACATGTACAAATACAGAATTGGGAATAATTAAGCAATATCCCTGTTGTGAAGGATCTGGGTGTTATGGTGGATCACAAAGGCTAGGGACAGAAATGATACATAAACCAAGATAAGCAATCAGAAACCAAATAAGCAATCAGAAACTATAGTTCAAATCTATAACACAACAGAAGGTCAGTGCATGCAAACTGTTCTCAAAATGGCCAATACTAGTTTAAGATAAAGCTGGATGGATGTAGTATCAGATTTAACTGATACAGATTAAATCGGATTATTGAACTTCTGTCCCAGTTCCTGTATAGAATCAAGTTAACTCACAGTCTCCCAGTATCCCAGAATACTTTTTACCTCCCCACAACTTTACACCTTGCCGGGTGGGTGGGCTAGCCTTGGCCCAAGCTGTCTGCTCCAACTGAGCAGAGAGGCTTATTCTAGTGCCTCCCAGCTTCTAACCTGAGCTACTGCAGGCATGTGGCTGCATTTCTGGAATCAAAAGTGAGGAACTGATTCAGCCTCTGGCTTTTTGACTGTCTATACTAAGCCAAAATTGGCAGTGTGATGTCACTAGTGTAATTCCCTTGCAAAATAAATTAAATTTTGGGGTCCTTTAAGAGAAGCATAGTATGTAAGACCTTGAAGGTAATCGTATTCCTCTGTTCAGTACTGGTTAGGCATCAGCTGGTATTGTTTCCAGTTTCCGGCACTACATTTTAAAAAAGGTTTTAAAAAACTGGAGAGGATCCAGAGGTGAATGACAAAGTTGATAAAGAGACTGGAATGCAAGCTGCAGAAGAAGAAGCTTTGTATTCTAAATTTGGAGAAAAGGAAATTAATGAGGGACACTACAACAACTTTTAAATATTTGAAAGACTGCCATAAAGAAATGGAAGAGCCACTGTCCTCCCGGACTACACCTGTGCGAATAGGCAACTATTCAATTTGGATTCAGATTCAACCAGATTGGATTTGGACGATTAAATTCAGAGATTAAAATTTAACAATTTCTTTGCCTCCATTTTCCTGAGCAGGGGCCCAATCAGCCCCCCCACTGGGACCCCCACAGGTCCCAGGGAAGGTGCACCCAGGCCTAGGCTCAGTGTGGATCTAGTCAGGAAACTTCTGGAGGGACTGAACATATTTAAATTAGCTGGTCCTGATGATCTCCACCGCAGAGTGCCGAGGGAATTAGCAGAGATCATTGTGGGACCCCTGGCACGGCTTTATGAGCACTTGTGGTGCTCTGGTATGGTGCCAGAGGACTGAAAAAGGGCCAATGTGGTTCCCATCTTCAAAAAAAGGAGGAAGGAGGACCTAGGAAACTATAGACCAGTTAGTCTGACCTTGATCCTAGGTAAGCTTTTTTAGAGAATTATCTTGGTACCTGTCCATGAGGGGCCAGCAGGGGACATTATGCTTAGGGGCAAGCAACATAGTTCATTAGAGGCAGGTCCTGTCAGACCAACCTGGTGGCCTTCTATGACCAGGTCACCAAATCCTTAGATGCAGGGGTAGCAGTGGACGTAGTCTTTCTGGACTTCAGGAAGGCCTTTGACACTGTCTCTCACTTCATTCTCATTAAAAAACTGGGGGACTGTGGTGTCGACACCTACACAGTCAAATGGGTCACCAACTGGCTGAAGGGCCACACCCAGAGAATGGTGGTGGATGGGTCATTTTTGACCTGGAGGGATGTGGGCAGTGGGGTCTCCCAGGGCTTGGTCCTCAGGCCTGCACTGTTCAACATCTTCATCAGTGACTTGGATGAGGGGGTAAAAAGCATCCTGTTCAAATTTGCAGATGACACTAAGATGTGGGGGGATGTGGGCACACTAGAAGGGAGGAATAGGCTACAATTGGACCTAGACAGGTTACAGGGGTGGGTGGATGAGAATAGGATGGGTTTCAACACTGACAAGTGCAAGATACTGCACCTGGGGAGGAAGAGCCAGCAGCATACCTACAGGCTGGGGAGCTCCCTTCTCATCAGTGCAGAGGCAGAAAAGGATCTTGGAGTCATCATTGATGATGATGATGTGCCGACAGTGTGGGGATGCGGTAAGGAAGGCCAACCATATCAACAGATGCATCTCAAGCAGGTCCAAGGAGGTGGTACTCCCCCTCTATGCATCACTGGTCAGGCCACAGTTGGAGTACTGTGTTCAGTCCTGGGCGCCACACTTCAAGAGGGATGTGGACAGCATGGAGAGGGTCCAGAGGAGGGACACTCACATGATCGGGGGCAGCAGGGCAGGCCCTACAAGGAGAGGCTACGGGACCTAAACCTGTTCAGCCTCCACAAGAAAAGGCTGAGGGGGGATCTAGTGGCCATTTACAAACAAGGCAGAGGGGACTAGCAGGCATTGGGGAAGTCCCTGTTCCCCCGAGCACTCCCAGGAGTGAATAGAAATAATGGTCACAAGCTGGCAGAGGGTAGATTCAGACTAGATGTCAGGAGGTGCTACTTCACTGTCAGGGCGGCTATGATCTGGAACCAACTTCCAAGCAAAGTGGTGCTTGCTCCTACCCTGGGGGTCTTTAAGAGGAAGCTAGATGAACACCTTGCTGTGGTCGTTTGACCCCAGTACTCTTTCGTGCTATGGCAGGGGGTCGGACTTGATGATCTGCTCAGGTCCCTTTCGACCCTACCAATTATGAAACTACAAAACTATGAAATTGTTTTTCTGATTCGATTTGGCTGAATCAATTCGGAAAAGATTTGGAGCCAATTCAGAGAGATTTGGGATGTAGCAGTGCAGGTAAAATTGCAGATGAAGTTCAGTACTGACAAATGGAAGATGCCACACGCAGGAAGAATTATAAAAAATGGGTGACACCTGACTGGATGACAGCATTACAGAGAAGGATCTGGGGGTCTTGGTAGATCACAGACTCAGAATAAGCATGCAATTTGATGCAGCTGCACAAATAATGAATGTGGTTTTCAGAAGCATTAATAGAAGCATTAAGTACAAGACACAGGAGGGGGCAGTGCTTCTTTTGGAAAGCAAGTCAGACTAGGAGAGGTTAAAAGAAATAAGCATGTTCAGGTGGTGGAAAAGGCACTTAAGAGGGGACATAGCAGTAGTCTTCAAATACCTGCAGGACTGCTATGAAGAACGTCTTTTCTCTCTTGCTACAGAGAATAAGGTGTGGACCAAATGCTTGAAGCTGCAGCAAAGAATAGCAACTCTCTTGCTGGGACTTAAACCAAGAGGTTCCTGCCTAGAAGGTCTTGGACTTCATGGTCAGACTGACTGCCACATTGGGGTCAGGAAGGAATTTTACCTCATGGTCAGATCAGTACTAACTGTCAGAGGTTTTGCCCTTTTCTGTAGTGAGGGGTGTGGATCTCTAAATTATTTTTTAATAATCTTTTCAACAGCAGAATGTTGTCTATCCCGGTCCCCCAGCTTTACTTGTGGCAGATTAGGGTATTATGTCTTGACTCATGTATGGGTTGACTGTAGTTTTGTTAATAGGTTAGACAATGGATTTTTACAGGATGGTTTGGATAGGGATGATCCTGCCTCAGGATTAAATGACCTATGGAGGTCCCTTCTAGCTCTTCTCTATGATTCTATAGTGCATCCTGCATCTGTGTTGCAAGCAAGGATGCTTGAGTTGTTTTACAAGCCTATGATTGTATTCTATTATTCTATATAGAATTTTGTTTGGGGTGTTAAGAAAAACATCAACTATCACAGGGCCAAGAATTGTACATGCCAACAAAACTATATTCCTGTGCAGGTGATCTACATGAGGAGTATGTGCCATTCACATCTAATTTAAATCTAACACTAGGTGCTTAAATTGTACATAGACTTTACACCAATCATCTGTCTGGAGAGAATATAACTCTAGATTCATTCCCTTAGATCAGGGGTTGTCAACTGGGGGTACGCGTACCCCCAGGGGTACTTGGGAAGGCCCTGGGGGTATGCATGGGTTGATGGGGCAGAGCACTGCCACCTCCCAGGAGCAGGGCCAGGGCAGGGCAAGGGCAGTGGTGCCCCTGTGGGCTGTAGGGGGGAGTGGGGCAGGGAAGCTTGCATGTGGCAGCAGTTGTCACCACCATCCTCCACCCTGTACCACTGCTCCATGTTTGGCTGTGCACCACACCACCCCCTCCCCCACTCTGTGTCTGGCTGGGGATACACTTATTAAAAATGGTTGAAAATACCTGCCTTAGATTGTTATGAAAGGAAAGCTAAATTTTCACTTCAGACAAGAAGAATTAATTAAGAACTACAGTATTGTTTTAAAAGTTGGCTCAGAACATCAAAACCTGGAAATTATTAATATTTCAGAAACCTCATTCAACACTGTAAAATAGTTATTAGGTACCAAAATGAGTATAAAACTAACAACACCCTTTCCCTCCAGCAGTCTTGGACTGGAGTTAAGGTTATTGATTATTGCTAAGCTAATTCAAGATAAAATACATCAGAAATAAAACATTTGCTTTTTATTGCATTAAGAAACATTTTTTTAAGTGATTTCAGTGTTTTGGAAAGATTTTGTATAAACAGCCCAAGAAACTGAAGTCTTCAGTGTACAAGAGGTCTGGCCAGGTAAGGCAGTAGATGTCATAGATTTCATAAATTTTCATAGACATTAGGGTTGGAAGGGACCTTGAAGATCATCAACTCCAGCCTCCTGCAGCAGGGGCAGGAAGTCAGCCAGGGTCAAAGGATCCCAGCAAGATAAGCATCCAAGCATTTCTTGAATGAGTCCAGAGTAGGTGCCTACACCATTTCTGGAGGAAGTCTATTCTAGGTCTTGGGGGCTTGGACAGTAAAGAATTTTTTTTTATGTCCAGCCTAAAATGGTTTTGGAGTAGTTTATGACCACTGGTCCTTATTTTTCCTTGGGGCACTCTGGTGAACAGATGTTCTCCCAGATCCTGATGTAAAGTCCTTATGTACTTATAAGCAGCCACCAGGTCCCCCCTGAGCCTGCGCTTTTCCAGGCTGAAGAGTCCCATGGCTCCCAGCCTCTCTTCAAAAGGCCTGTTTCTCTTGCCTCCTGATCATGCACGTGGCTCTCCTCTGGACTCTGTCAAGCTTCTCCACATCCTACTTGAATTGTGGAGCCCAGAATTGGATGCAGTACTCCAGCTGTGGCCTCACCAAGGCTGAGTACAGCAGGAGGATGACATTCTGAGATTTACTTGAGAAGCAAGCCAGGGTTTTGTTTGCTTTACCAACTGTGACATCGTATTGGTGGCTCATTTTCATCTTGTGGTCAATCATGACCCCCAAGTCTTTTTCTGCAGTGGTGATAGCAAGCATAGCACTGCCGAGCCTATAATTATGCTGCAGGTCTTTTTCCCTGAGGTGGAGTACCTTGCATTTATCGGTATTGAACATCATCAGGTTTGTGTCCACCCACTTACTAAGTTTATCCAAGTCAGCCTGGATCACTAGCCTGTCCTCAGGTGTGGACGTTATGTCCCAAAGTTTAGTGTCATCGGTGAACTTAGCCAGTGTGCTTCTGACACCAATGTCCACCTTGTTGAAGAGAACCAGTCCAAGGACAGAGCCTTGGGGGATGCCACTAGTCATGGAGCACTATAATGATTCGCTACCATCGACCACTACTCCGTGGGTCTGACCTTGAAGCCAATTTCCCAGTCATCGGATTGTGGTGTAGCCAAGGTGACAGTTGGCCAATTTTTCCCTGAGGAGGTCATGGGACACCAGATCAAAGGCTTCTTTAAAGTCCAGATATATGATGTCAATCTCTTCTCCCTTGTCCAGGTGATATGTCACCTGGTCATAAAAGGAGATAAGATTGGTCAGGCAAGACCTACCCATGACAGACCCTTGCTGGATATCTCTCTGGATGTTGACTTCAGCCACCTTATCCAGAAGGGTCTCCTTGATGATTTTCTCCAGTCTCTTACCAGGGATTGAGGGCAAGATGATTGGCCTGTAATTCCTGGGATCTCCTTTTCACCCTTTCTTGAAGATGGGTACCACATTGGCCTTCTTCCACTCTTCAGGTACTTCAATCTGAGTGCCATGAGTTTTTGAATATTTTTGCCAATGGTTGCGCTATGACACCTGCCAGCTCCTTGAGTACTCTATGGTGTAATCTATCAGGACCAGCTGACTTGAAGGTTTCCAGCCTCTCAAAGTGATCCTTTACTAGATCAACACTGATGCTGGGTATAAATATGCCCTCACTCTGGCCATCCTGCATCTTGCTAGGCAGGGCGGTCCCATTGGACTGCTGAAAGACTGACATAAAGTACCCATTGAGTGGATTGGTCTTTTCCTGGGTGTAGGTTATCAGCTATCCCATTTGGTTCAGCAGGGGTCCAATGTTACCATTGCTTTTTTATGACTCGCTACATATCTGAAAAATGTAGTATCATGGATTCTTTATAGGAGTTGAATAACTACGGGTGGGCAAGTGGGGCATCCACTCTGGGTGCTAATTTAGAGAGGGGCACAAGAATGGTAGCTACTGCCTCTGCTGGCCCAGCCACTACTGCTGTCTTTCCAATGCTGCCATCCAGGGAGCAGAAATTGCTTGTTACACCTCTTATTCACAGGGATATGTTTCTACTGCCATGCCCCTGAAACGAGGAATGTGTATGAAGAATCCAGAAGTATATAGAGCTGCAGCAAACAGCTATGTGGGACTGCATAGGTGTACCCACAGTTTTCTGAAGCTCTTATTTCAATGGGCACCACTTCTCCAGTCAGTCAGTTTTATAAGACTGTGGCTGAGCTCCAGTTGACTGAAGAAGTGGCATCCTTTGAAGTAACAGCCACAGCAAGTATCCAACATGCTGCAGATTAAACTGATTGCACACTGTATCTCTAGGGAAAAATCTGGATTCTACTGTAATTATGGTTTTCTCTCCTCTCCCTGCCACTCCTACCGGTAAACCTCACTCCTGTGTTGAATTAATGCCACCCGTAATGGTGGGTGTATTGCTTGTGATGAATAGGAATTAGACTGAAGTAACCAACTCTTTTTACTATGATTAGCATGCAATCATCAAATGAGGTTAGGTTAGATTAGATCTTAAACTATGCCAGGGCTTGCTTGAGGTAGCTGAAATATGGGAGAGGAGATTGACTTTAAAAGTAATCTTTGTGTCCTCTGCCCCAACCCCCAGGATGTTAGGGAGCGAAACCAAAGCCCAGCATAATTTAGAGCAGCCTGAAACAACTCCAAGTTACAACAATTTGGATGCATTTCAACTTTCAAGTGATATCAACATCATCAAAGGGACACTATAGTGCCCAAGCATTGCCAAAATATTTTCTCCACGTGCTCTTCCAGTGCCTGTGTACCCCCTACATTTGTACATAGAAGGTGTGTGTCAGCAGGCATAGGGACAAAGAAGAGAAAAGAGGCCATATCATATTCTATCACTCTCTAACTATACTGAACCAAAATCTGCTCAAAGGTCCTTTGAACCATTCTTTCTCTTCTGCTCTCTCTTAATCACTGCAGTTCTAAATATTAGTCTCACTTTACATTATGATTAATTAAGCAATCATTGCTTTTAAAGATTTATTAATATATTGTAAAAATATGGCATGTTTTTAATGAAATCATAAGGTTTAATCAATGTTCACAAATGCTACAAAAATATGGGCAAAACAATGATTTTTAAATAAATCAATTCTTAATACATCCATTTCACCCGTCTCTAGAGAAAATCCACAGATACAAACTAAAATGGACTGCAGTGAACATAAAAACAAGCTACACATTTAAAATGTGTAGCTTGTTTTTATATTCACTGAGTAAGAACACCTAAAATTTAGCCAGTCTAGACAGTGGTGATGCGGTGACATAGACTTTGGTATGCACTGGATAAGCCAGTTGGTTCCCAGCACTGAATTTGGTGCCACTGTCTTTTCATTGCTTTTGTTACAGGAGATCCAGAGTAAAGCTAACATGGATATACTTACTTGGCTGGAACTGTTCTAGTAGGGACAGGTGCAGCCATGATTTTACAAGGCAGAGTTAGAAAAATATTAATCTTCTTCAAAGAGGAAAAGTGCTTAAACTCTGTTTAGTCTCACGAAGACAATATTTGTGCAGTTTGGTTTTGTAGTTTATTAAAAAAACTCATTTAGATAAACTTTATGGATAAGGAGAGCAACTTAATTGTAAGAGGACCATTCATACGTCTCTTTTGCATATTCAATTATTCACCCACCCTCTGATCAACTTCTACTTGTCCTTGCCATATAACAGCAGAGCAGTAAAGAGTGCTAGAGGTGCATCAACCAGCAAGCTGATAATACAGGAAGAAATTCAGGGAGTGCAGAAACCAGAAGATGCAGGAGGCTCACCCACCCCACAGAAGGATTGTGTGTGTGGGGATGGAGGTAGAGACAAAAGAATATAACATCATAGACTTCTCAGTAATGCTAATGTACTTAGGAACTGGAACCCTCAGGCTAGGGACAGACTTTATACATAAACCAGTTTAAGTGATCAGAAACTGGTTTAAAACGGTAACAGAACAGTTGTTCAGTGCATATAAACCAGTTTGAAAATGGTTGAAGCTGGTTTGAGATAAACCTGATTGAATGTAGTATCAGACTTAACTGATTTGGCTCAAACTAGTATCTAGTTTGATATCTAGCCTAAATCTACCCTCTACCAGCTTTTGACCGTTATTCCTAGTCACTCCTGGTAGTGTTTGGGAGAACAGGGACTCCCCCAATACCTGCTGGTCCACTCTCACTAGTTTGTAACACGCCACTAGATCCCCCATCAGCCTTCTCTTGTGGAGGCTGAACAGATTCAGGTCCAATAGCCTGTCCTCATAGGGCCTGCCCTGCTGCCCCCTGATCATGCAAGTGGCCCTCCTCTGGACCCTCTCCATGTTGTCCACTTCCCTCTTGAAGTGCGGCACCCAGAACTGGATGCAGTACTCCAGCTGCAGCCTGACCAGTGCTACACAGAGGGGGAGGATCACCTCCTTAGATCTGCTTGAGATGCATCTGTGGATGCATGACAAGGTGCGGTTGGCCTTCCTGACTGCATCCCCACACTGCCGGCCCATGTTCATCTTGGCTTCAATGATGATTCCAAGATCCTTTTCTGCCTCTGTACTGATGAGAAGGGAGTTCCCCAGCCTGTAGGTATGGTGCTGGTTCTTCCTTCCCAGGTGCAGCACCTTGCATTTCTCAGTGTTGAATCTCATACTATTCTCATCCTCTCACCCCTGTAACCTGTCTAGGTCTGATTGCAGCCTATTCCTCCCTTCTAGCGTGCCCACATCCCCCCACAACTTAGTGTCATCAGCAAATTTGAACAGGGTGCTTTTTACCCCCTCGTCCAAATCACTGATGAAGAAGTTGAACAGTGCAGGTCCGAGGACCGAGCCCTGTGGAACCCCACTGCCCACATCCCTCCAGGTCAAAAATGACCCATCTACTACCACTCTCTGGGTGCAGCCCTCCAGCCAGTTGGTGACCCATTTGACTGTGTAGGTGTCGACACCACAGTCCCCCAGTTTTTTAATGAGAATGGGGTGAGAGACGGTGTCAAAGGCCCTCCAAAAGTCCAGAAAAACTATGTCCACTGCTACCCCTGCATCTAAGGATTTGGTGACCTAGTCATAGAAGGCCACGAGGTTGGTTTGACAGGACCTGCCTCTAATGAACCATGATGCTTGCCCCTAAGCATAATCTCCCCTGATGGCCCCTTGTGGACATGTGCCAGAATAATTCTCTCAAAAATCTTGCCCAGGATTGAGGTAAGACTAATTGGACTATAGTTTCCTGGGTCCTCCTTCCTCCCCTTTTTGAAGATGGGAACCACATTAGCCCTCTTCCAGTCCTCTGGCAACACACCAGAACACTGCCAGTGCTCATAAAGACATGCGAGGGGTCCCGCAATGACCGCAGCTAATTTCCTCAGGACTCTAGGGTGGAGATCATCTGGACCAGCTGATTTGAATACATCCAGTCCCTGCAGAAGTTCCCTAACTAGTTCCTCACTAGCCCTTGGCCTAGGTGCACCTCCCCTGGGGTTTAAGGGTTACAGTAGATATCCTGTAACTCCAGCTTGGAACTTGGAAAAGCTTTAATAGTAATCTATGGGGCTAGGGACAGACATTCAAAAAGCCTGAGCTTTAATTTATTCAATCTTTGCAGGTTAGTCTAACCTGGCTAGGCTAAACCAGTTTGTAACCAGACAGACATTCTCTCTCGACTGAGGAAATTCAGGCACATGCCTCCAGTGACTCAGGCTGGAAGGCAGAGGACACTAGAGCAGCCCTCCCTCCTTCCACAGTGCTGAGCTGGGAAGGGGGGCATGGCCAGGCCCCAGCAGGCTCTGAATAGGGAGGTCTGCCTGCACCATCCCAGGCTTTTACCAGTTTGCTGCTCAAGGGGCTATAGTGTTGCCAGTCCCCAGCCCCCTGCTAGCACTCTGAGGCAAAGGGGTGTGTGCAGTGCATGCATCTGTTGATGATATGGAGCTTTTCAATCTCCCTCCCTGCTTCTTTTTACTGGCTGCAGCAAACTGACAGGCCAGCAAGCCAGCAAGTGGCTGTTAACAATGTTTATCACCTCATTAGCAATACAATAGCCTCCCTCCATTACTTAAAACTCTTCTTAAACAATTTACTGGCTTACCTGTTGATTAGCTGTAAACAACCCTAATCAGTCACTGTGCTGTCTGCCTGTCCCAATGAAATTGGAGAGACTCACACACAGAGCCACCTTTCAGCATTAACTAGCATAGCACATGCATAGGGTCTGTGGGGCTGGGGTCTGTGCTGTGGGATATAGGAGGGAAGCGGGGGGGATCCCTGCTTGTCCAGCAAGCAGCAGACGGGGTGGGGGGTAGGGCAGAGGGAAGACAAGCAGATCCTGCTGTGCCTGCTTGTCTCTGCTGGAGCTCCAGCCAGGGAGCAGAGGGGAGGAGCCAGCCTACTGTGCAGCCCAGAGAGTCCTGCCCAGCCCTGAGAACATGCTGGGATGCTGTTGGTGTCTGGTTTATCTTAAACCAGCAAGGGGTCTGGGACAGACATTGCATTGCTCCTACCCTGGGGGTCTTTAAGAGGAGGCTAGATGAACACCTTGCTGGGGTCATTTGACCCCAGTACTCTTTCCTGTCATGGCAGGGGGTCAGACTTGATCTGCTCAGGTCCCTTCCAACCCTACCAACTATGAAACTACTCTTGTCTTACAAGTAGCAAAAGCTTCTCCAGTCAGAACTACTCAGTGAGGATACCTCTATATCAGGTAAAGTCTTGCTTTTCAGCATGGCATGAGCTGTATCAAAACATGCACTATCAGGAGATATGGAAAACTGGGTAGTGATTGGGGAAAAATTGATTTGTGTGCAGAACAAGCTTTCACTGATAGGGGTTTTTCAGATCTGATACAACAATAATTGCATGATTATGTATACTTTTCTTTTTGGTCATAATCCCTTGTATTTTCTATGGTGTAAATTAGCAAAAGTTAATTAGCATAAAATCCAAATTAAAAAGAATTATAAAACCTACTGCAAGAATTTGTGTATGTATTGCACTCATTGAAAAAAAGACTGTAACCAAAATTTACAAAACTAAGTGCATAATATAAAGCTCTCTAAGCCATATTTGCTCCATCAATAACATTGGCGTGACTTTCAAAGGTACTGTACACCTACAGCTCCCACGACTTCAGATAGAGCAGAGACTATGAGCAGGCCTGGTCTTTTAAACCAATAAAAGCTAAGACTGCATATGTAGGCTGCCAAATCAGACAGGGCCCGTGGCTGCCAGCTTCATGGGCCTCAATAATTAGCTACAAAAAGAAAGGCAGACAAGGTGAAGAACAGAAAGAAAGGAAGAGGAAAAAATGGAGATGGAGGATCAGGACAGGGGTAAAAATCATGTGGATGGGGTAAAGCATATGTAAAAGAAAGGCAGCAAAGTAGAGATTGTGAAGAGGGAAAAGAGAAGCAAAAACAACAAGTGATAAGGAGAGAAATAAGCTGGAGGAAAATGGATGGTCAGTCATAAAGACAAGAGGAGAAAGAGTGGAAGAACCAATAAAAAAGCAGCGCTCTGTCAGTCATGGACACAAAGCACTGACCCACAAGGAAAGGATTCAATCACCAGGAAGTGGAGGGACAATAGCAAATGATTAAATCAAGCAGTCTTGGATAGTAAAAATAGAAAATAAAAAGCATAGGGGAAGAAAAGAGTGCATAGTGGGAACATGTCTTTTGGCATATACGTTCTGCCTGTCCCTGAATTTAGGGCACTAGGATTAAACAGCAATTTTTTTGACGTTAAAAGAGATTTTCATAAATGTGAGCCTAAAGAGCAAAAAATGGACAATATCTAACTAAAAATTATACTCTGTAGACTGAAAGAGAAAAAATAATTTGTAGGATAATATATTTGGAAACTAAGGCAGAGATTTTTGAACAACCACCTGGAATCAAAGACAAACCATTTACTAAAAGATACAGAGGGAGATGGAAAACAGTGAAGTTCTTCGTTTTATACCAGGTGAGGGTTTAACGTATTATCCACATTTAGAAATTGCCAGGAGTTTCTTATTAAAGAAAACAACTAACAAAAAGCATGTTATAAATGGTGGAAATCTGAATCTGAATGGTGGAATATAAGAATTGTGGGCCTCTCGTAGGGAATTTAAGGAAAGAACCTAACTGATTTTATTGCAAAGTGGGTCACCATGCGTTTTAAATGTGGAAGAGTATACATGAAAAGGCATTTTTGATCCCTGTCAGAAGACAAAATTGGGAGACGACTTGAAATGTACCATTCTGTTTAAGGTATCAAATAGCAGAGACAGACAGAGAACAATTAAGACTACACAAGAATCTCCATCACTAGCGTACAATGGGAGTAGGATTCTCTTTTTCCCCGGATGTCAGCCTAGGCACTCAGGCGAGACGAAGAGAATTTCTTCCACTTAAAAAATCCTTTGTTCAGGAAAGAGCTGTTCCGGCCTCTGTTCTCCTCCTAGCCAAATTGTATGTAGTTTTCACTGAGGCGACTTAGCTTTCTGAGAGGCAGTGGTAACTAAACAACTTCTGAACAAAGTGCAAAGGTGTAACAAGGCCAAAGTATCCTTGGAGTCTGACAAGGAGTCTAAAGAATGAATGAATGGAACCATTTTCAAATGCAGTGAGGTTGACGTTTATTCTTGGAAAATTTGTCATAGTGATTTTTCTCCTGTAAGGTTTGTAATAACAGACTTTTTTTTTTTGCCTGATGGATGCTTGCTTCTGTTCACGCATTTGCATTTTTTGTTGAATTGTGTTGACTGTATCCTAGACAAAAGGAAACAGCATGTAAATCTGCCAGATCGTGTCCAAAACCTGTCTGAAATTAAGATTGGTCTCATGAAAATTATTTAAATGTAATATTAATAGCTAGTGTCCCTGATAACCTGAGTACTGTTTTTCTTTTCTGTTGATGCATAACACTGCATACTTTAAAAGTGCAGGGGAGCTGTTAAGCTTAGAAGGAAAGGAAATGCTCCCTAATGATAGCATTCATTTAACCCTTTCCCATTCAGACAACTTTGGGATATAGCAGATTGTATCTGTTTTTCATTTTCCCTCATTCACACAGATGCATACTTATTGAGTGAGACTTTGAAACACAAACTTTATTAGCCAAATGGGCCCATTTGGGAGCACATAATGTAGCAAGTTAGCTAGTTCTGAAAATGTAGGTGCCCTCTGTCAAAGAAAAATTCCAAATTATTAATTTAAACTGATCTATTTCCCTTAAAACATATGTTGCTAATAACATGTATTACAAATGAATATACAACTTCCAGAATGCATAAATTAATTGTACATGCCTTTTTCTGGGGAAAAGCCCTGCCTCCCCAGCATTTAGGGCTTAGAATAAAAGCTGCTATGAAATGCTACTATCCACTCCCATTGCCCTTATTTCATTGTGAATATGCTGCAGTGCCAGTTCTTCCCTGTAATACCCTGTTACAGCTTTGCTGTTAGACCCTATTAGGAGTCTCACAATAGGTTTTTGACACTGGAGATTACTTAATGCCTGCAAAGAAGCCAATCTGGCCTGTCATTTTAAGAAACCATGTAACTAAACTGCACATTTAGGCCTTTATATCATGGGCTAAAATGCAGAAATTCTTAACAGTGAATTCTGTCAACAGTATCTACCTTATTGTGGCTATTCACTTGTTAATGGGTGTTTCTCACCAGGATCTCGTTACACCTGTGCCCCATTGTCTGCCCTCACTTCCAATTCATTTTCAAGTGTAGTATTATATGTTGGTTTAAATTTATACTGCTCTAAGTGGCTTGGGTCCTTGATACCCAAGAAAACACCTCTCTCCTCATGTGTGACCAGGAGGCTGAGATCAGCTTGAGCTACAGCAGCAGAAAGGGCTGAAGAATGTAACTTGCTTCCCAAGTTGGTCCATCAGAGTATAAACTGGTGGACCTAGAGGTCACATTGCACAGATTGTCATTCCTTCTAGCTTTTTTCTTTGTGAAAGGGAGGGAGGGAGGGAGGGAGGAAGAGTGAGCTGTACAGATGGGTGGGGGAATCCTAGTGTGCTGGAAATGGGAGTAATTTAGGTTTTAGCTAGTGACCCTAATTTATCTCAACTATCTATCTTTTGTGCAGAGACTCAAGCACAGTCAAGCCCATTCTTAAGTACATTACAGTAAGTCACTGAAATAAAGCAGTTAATCATCTAACTACTGGCTCACATGTGCAAATGCATTTTCCTGCATATGTTTTACTTGTGTAAAATATATAGGATATGAAAAACTGCTGGTGTGTTTTGATTTTTATTATACTTGGATTGGCTCATGCTTCTCTGAAACAGACTATCTTTCCCTTTGCTTTCATTAGTTCAATAAAACTGAAAGATAGTGTTACAGCAGGGGGCAAAAAAAATCAAGTTCTGAACCAACTTTTCTTTTTCCAAATCAGTCTAATTTTTCCAATGCCAACTCTCCATGGACACAATAGCACATGCCATATAGGACAGGAAATTAAGGCTTACACAAAACCTGTGTTGCCATATTTTTTTTTGAACAATTATGAATGAATGCTTGATGCTGAAAAATACATTCTGAAAAGGAGAAAAAAAATCCAGAAAAATAGTATCAAGTGTTTTGTATTCTCTCAGTCATCTGCTAATACGTTTGTACTGCATATTTACTAAAGCTGGAGCTGCACTACCCAGTGCTTCTCATTTTAAAACAATCATTTATGGGTGTTAAAGTATGCCTGTGAAAGCAGAAGTGTTCTATGTCAATCAAAGCTAATCACTGGTACAGGCAAAGTGCTTTTGTTGGCCTCCATGCTCTAAGCCGCACTTCCACATCTGTGTTTGAAGAGATTAGAGAGGTGCTTCATACAAGAACTGTATTAGTTAAAGCTGATCGACAGTATTTGGAATAAATCATGAAAAAGTTGAGTGCCAGAAGGAAAGGCATGGCAAGTGAGATTGAAATGGACAAGGGCTAAAATCCAGCTCTCTTCCATCCTTATTGCCGCTCCCTCCTCCAAACATATATATACAAACAAGCATATACTTGGTTTAGGCTTGTTCTTTTGAGAGCAGTACGAGTTATCTTCCTCCAACCACTTCATAGCTAGCATGCAGCTGCACAGCTAAAGATGCTCAAGCTTGTTTTAGTGAGATACATACTGTTTATTGGCTGAGGGACTGATATCATATTTTCTGTGTTTATACTAGTCAGGGCTGGCAAAGGGGAAAAAAATGGTGAGTACATATATAAAAAATATCTCGGACGCTGCTGTATTTCTGAGTTCAGTACCCCCCCATCTCATTCTAGCCGCACTCTTGCTTCATGAACGCCATATACTTTCAAATAAATTATGAGTGACAAGTATTTGAACCAATAAAGAGGGCACCATATTTTATATGCAGTAAATTTAATTCCAGATTGTGTTTCACCTCAGCAGTGTGACATGTTTATTGCCACTGAAAGATGAAAGCACCAGGAGTTAGAGACAAGCGTCAGCAGTTCTAGTGGGCACCAGCAAAATGAAGATTTGACAGACCGGTGCCTGAGCCCTTGAAATGAAATGCCAGATCAAATTTTACCCAAAAAGAGGTCAGATGTACTGTCATGCCCCCAAACTCTCAATACCAAATGAATAAATGACTCAGGTTCAACAACCTGAGGAAGGTTGCGTGTGTTTCATATTTCATAGTTAGAAGGATATGCTGCTTTTCTAAGTGCAGTCATGATTCCTAGTGACAGACCTGACTTTGACAATATAATACAATGATGTAATTCCTCTGTTGGCATTAAGCACCTCTTAAAAATACTGGTAAATGTCTCAAAAATAGAGTTAAATTGAATTTCATCTGTTTTATTCTGAAGTCAGATCCCAGAAACTGAATGTATACTATCAAGGCCAGTATGCAATAAATATACTCAATGAAAATCACATGCATCCATTTGTGATACTATTTGGGGCTATTTATTTGGAGGGGACCAAGTTCAAAGCTGACACAATTGGATTTGGTATTTGTATACACACATGAAAATGCTAGGAGTTACTTACCTGGAAATTTAACCACACACCATAGAAAAAAACATATTAATATATATTTGGAGAATCTGCGGGCTTTAGTAAGAAATGTGCTAATGCCAAACAATAGCTGATCACTAGAGAAGCAGATAGAAGAGCAGCTCCTTGTTGTAACTCATGGCACATGACCAGGAAGCATAATGCATTTCAATGATTCCCTGGACCCAACAGAAGTTTGCTGTTAGGTCCTGAGGGTTGGGGAATCTAGCTGCTGTTTAGAGTAGTTGTGAACCGGCAGCCACTGTCTTTTAGCAATGCCCCTGCTGCCTCCCAGCCCTGGCGCTCTTTCTAGAATGGGAGTGGGGAAAAAGCAGAGGAAGCTCATTCTGGGGGCTCCCTAGCCAGTGTTGGAGGGTGGGGTGGGTGGATTGGAGTCCCCCCCAAGGTGGGGACTCCAGTGCTGGGAGGTGGCACAGACACAAATTACTGAAGGTGCTGTGTTGTGGAGCATCTTCATCTGAACCTTCATACAATGAGGGTTCAGATTTTCACTGGATTGGGCCCTTTTAAAGTGCTCTGCAGCCATGTACTTCTCTTTGGTCACAGCTGTAGAGAGTTCTCAGGGGTCACATTGGAGGAAAATTATCATTTCTGTTTGTACCTTAGGATGCATCTGCAAACCAGTTTTGCTAAAAACCTTAAGGATTTAAAGCCCATATTATTCATTGTCTAGGCTCACATATACCAGAAATACATCCACCAATAATCGTATCAACCATAACATAACTGGGTGGGGGGAGGAGGAGGAATGGAGCAGCAGCCTTCTGTTGGGGTAAGAGGCATGTTACCACAGCAGCAGGTGATCATACCTATGGAATTGGTATGGCAGGAGTCAGTGCTGCTCTGGGCACCATGATGTTGCCCCTAATATGCTCCTATGCTTCTGTGTATCAACAACAAGGGCTAATAGCTTGAGTGAGTTTGTTCTGGGAGAGGAAAAAAATCCAACTAAGTTAAAGGAAGAGTGTTCATGGGCCATCAAGGTAAATTCTTCGTTCCTCAGAGCAATCTGCTGGGAGTCAATGCCTATTTATCCATTACAGCACTGTCACCCGCCTGGCTCCCTAGAAGAATGAAAAGTGAAGGTATTCGTAGTCCCCTAGTAAGCAAGTTGTAGTGGCAGAATTAATAGCATAGTCTATTTTACCATTACTGTGAACTTAGAGGAAAGAGTTTGGCCTGTTGAAGGTACAAGCCAGAAGATGTGGGAGAGGAACAAGCCTCTGAAGATTGTAGAAGGTTATAGGAACTTAGTAATAGGACTGAAAAGGATTTCCTGGGTTAGGGAGTACAATCCCCTGCTTTCACAAGCAACCAAATGGTACAATCCTTTAAAAACTTATCAAGCTCCATCTTGAACTAGTTAGGCGGTTTAACCTCATTAGTCCCACTGAAAGACTACATAATTTCTCACTAGTTTGAGCACTAGAAACTTCCCCAGCTGTAAATTTATAAATGGGCCATTTCTACCCATTTGAGCTTGTGCCAATATTGTCCTTTAGCTTAAATAGTTCTACTCCATTCTAGGGTTTTTAACCAACTTGAATGTGCTTGTAGACAACCATCATATTTCCCCTCCCAACCCTTTTTTTTGACTAGTCAAAATCCTTCTGTGCACTTAGTATAAGAGGGTGTCAGTTTCCCCGATCATTTATGTGGCCCTTCATTATACCTAATTCTAGTTTGGATTCTTCCTGGATATTGATGACCAGAATTGTACAGGACAGTCCAATGAGGTCACATGACTGTCTTGTGTAAAGCCATAAGTAGTGCTCTAGCTCTGTTGGAAACACTTTGACTGACACATCCTTGCACTGTGATTGCCTAATTCATAGCTGCATAATATTGGTATCCCTTATTCAATATTCATCAGCTATAGCCAGGTTTTTCTCCTTCTCCATCATTTTCAAATAGTGAACTCCTAGATTACATCAGAAGTTCTTGTTATTAGGATAAGGTAGATGGGTTTGTCCTTCCCCTCAAGATATTAGAAGGATATGATGCAGGTACCCATTCTGGATATTAGATGGAGAAGAAAGTTACATCTCATCGTTAGTCATTCCCCTTGAATAAAACTAGCAGTGAGTCCTGGAAAAGGTATTTATAAAACTTTTAAATATCCCAGAAAACCCATGCAAAAAGAAATGCCATGGGCCAGTGGGAATAACACAGTGGGCTGGATTCTGTCAAGAACTTGTGCTAGGTCATGTTTAAACACAAGCTTAGTTGTGCTAGGGACACATCTAGTAGGTATAATCCTTGGAAATGAGTGCTGGTAAATCCCATTCCCTACATCACAAAAACACAGGATATGAAAATTGTGTCCAAGACAACAGAAGCAAATACATTTGCCCTGATTCATATTAATGAGGTTCTTAGGTTACATGTTGTGAACTTAGGCCTTATTCCAGCTCCAGGCAATGCTGATGATTTTTCAAATGTGTTCTCATGAATTCAGGATCAGGTTTTCATATGTTTCTTGTCCTGGTCCTCACTTTGTGCAAATCTCTACACCTGTGTTTTCCAGGATTGAACTCAATGGTATTCAATATCATCATCAAAATGCAGGTTGGAGTCCTTGAACTGAAAGTACAACACTGAAGACATGATTAAGGCAGAAGTATAATGTATTGTGTAATGAGGTAGCATTATGTTATAAAGAATGTCATATAATGAGCCTTCCATTTACTACAAGTGTTTTCTTGAATTTGCCATAGATCAGTTTAACCCTAACTTCCACTCATCTAGCCAGCCCTTTAAATGTTTCTAATGCTTGATTCTTAAAGTGTTATCATTTTGAATAAACAATACAGATTTTATTAGTTTGGAGTTTGTTAGGCCATGTTTTATTTTAATTCAGTTGTAATAAAGTTAATGAACTACAATAATTGCTACAATAAAATCCTATGCAGTACATTGTACATAGAGTACAAACACCAGCCACCCTTGGGCAGTGCTTACATGCATAGAGTTACTTTTATAAAATGTTTTCAGCACCTTCCATTAAGACAATTCTACAAAACTCAATTTTGTTTTTATTTAGGATTTTACAAGATGACACTGCAGACCTGCTTGTCATGAAAACTCTATAAACTTTGCAGTCACAGCCCACATATTCCTGAGCACAGCAAGTACCAAGCCCAGACAAGGATTATTCTGATGCATGTTTTATTAGTTCAGGTTTTTTTAACAGCTGAAAGAAATGGCGTGGATGGATATTTTGCAAACTCTGTTATATCATAACTGTTAGATAAGGAGTAGACCTATATTTACATGGAGATACAGTGTCCTTGTTTCTTAAATATTTGTGATTTTATTATTTTCTTTATAGAGGCACAGCAAGAACAAAAGCTTCCACAAAATCTTGAATTTAAAATATGGATGAAGAAGCCAAATACTGTTTCCTTAGGAAAATTTTATTATTGCTTTTTCCACCAAAAAACAAAAATTCCACTTCCAAATTTAGGGTGTCATCATTCTTGCTGAGTATAAAATGCCAGGTGTATATACTATATACAAGTAAAATTCATAATGAATTCAAAGGAGAAGGTTAGGATTATCCCAGAACAATAAGCAAGTAGAATAAAGTCCTGTGATTTTTTTCTGCCATAAATAGAAGTGGTTCATGTACTCCAGACCATCCACAAGTATTTCAGTTGTGACTACACAAAGCTATCTTTTTTTAAAAAGAAGAATCTATTAAATATCTGCACAAATTGAAACATTTCTATTTGATTATATGCATGTCTACATGACATTTTCTACACACTGAGATTAAAGAATTAAAGAAAAATAGGACAGGACAGGACAGGAAGGTCTTCTACACCAACAGCCTGCTCAAGGAAGGATTACCTCTGTTTAAACCATATTATTCAAGTGTTTGTATAATTTGCTCTATCATAGATTTCATAGACATTATGGCTGGAAGGAACCTTGGAAAATCATTGAGTCCAGCCCCCTGCCCCAAGGGCAGGAAGTCAGCAGGGGTCATAGGATCCCAGAAGGATAAACATCCAAACTTCTCTTGAAGGTGTTCGAAGTAGGTGCTTGAACCACCTCAGGTGTCAGTCTATTCCAGACTTTGGGGGCTTGGACAGTAAAGAAGTTCTTCTTTATGTCCACCCTGAAACAGTCATGGAGGAGTTTGTGACCATTCAAACTAGTCATCCCTTTGGGGGGCTCTGGTGAACAGACGTTCCCCCAGATCCTGGTGAGCACCACTTATAAACTTATAGGCGGCCATTAGATCACCCCTGAGCCTGCGCTTTTCCAGGCTGAAGAGTCCCATGGTCAGCCTCTCATCATAAGGTCTGTTTTCCTGACCTCTGATCATGTGTGGCTCTTCTCTGGACTCTCTCAAGCTTCTCCACATCCATTTTAAATTGTGGAGCCCAAAACTGGATGCAGTACTCCAAATGCGGCCTCACTAAGGCTGAGTACAATGGGAGAATGACATCCTGGGATTTGCTTGAGAAGCATCTATGGATGCAAGCCTGCATTTTGTTCACTTTACTAGCAGCAGCATCACATTGATGGCTCGTGTTCATCTTGTGGTCAATCATGACCCCCAAGTCCCATTCGTCTGCAGTACTAGACAGCGTAGCACTGCCAAGCCTATAAGCATGCAGTGGGATTTTCTTCCTAAGGTAGAGAACCTCGCATTTTTCAGTGTTAAACACCATCAGGTTCTTGTCTGCCCATTTCCTGAGCCTGCCAAAGTCAGCCTGGATCACCCTCCTGTCCTCAGGTGTGGATGCTTTTACCCCAAAGTTTGGTGTCATTGGCAAACTTAGCCAGTCAGCTTCTAACTCCAATGTCCACATCATTAATGAAGATGTTGAATAATATAGGCCCAAGGATGGAGCCTTGAGGCACCCCACTGGTCACAGCGCACCAAAATGATTGACTTCTGTCAACCACCACCCTCTGGGTCTGACTATGGAGCCAATTCCCCAGCCAGCAGATGGTGGTGGACCCAAGGCCGCAGTTGGCCAGTGTTGCCAGGAGGTGATCATGGGATACCAGATTGAAGGCTTTTTAAAAGTTAAGATATATGATATTGATCTCCTCTCCCTTGTCCAGGTGATAGGTCACCTGGTTGTAAAAGGAAATAAGATTGGTCAAGCAAGATCTGCCTGCAACAAACCCATGCTGAATATCCCTCATGATGTTGCCATTGGCCAGTCTGTTAAGAATGCTTTCTTTGATAATCTTTTCTAAGACCTTCCCTGGGATAGAGGTCAGGCTGATGGGCCTGTAGTTTGCCAGATCCACTTTCCTCCCTTTTTTGAAGATAGGCACCACATTGGCCTGCCAATCTTCGGGCACTTTACCAGAGTGCTAGGAGTTCTCGAAGATCTGTGCCAGGGGCTGAGCTTTGATGCTTGCCAGCTCCTTGAGTACCCTGGGGTGTAAGCTGTCAGGGCCAGCTGACTTGAAGGTATCCAGCTGCTCAAGGTGTTCCTTCACAAGGTCAGCATTGATGGAGGGTAAGGAATCTCCCTCATCCGGGCCTTCCCATCCTGTAATAGGTAGGGGCATCTCTTGAGACTGGTGAAAAAACGATGCAAAGTACCCATTTAGCAAGTTGGCTTTTTCCTGGGCATTGGTTGTCAGTTGTTCCATCTAGTTTAGCAGAGGTCCAATGTTGCCCTTGCTTTTCCTCCCGCTCCCCACATATCTAAAAAAGGAGTTTTCTATTGTCCTTGATACTTGTAGCCAGCTGGAGTTCTGTTGCAGCCTTGGCTTTCTTGGTTCGCTCTCTACAGGTCTGGACCAGTGCTGAACATTCCTCTTTGGAGGTGGATCCAGTCCTTCATCCTTTGTAGGTCTTTCTTTTTAGAGGCAGGAGGTCCACTAGTTCCCTGATGAGCCAAGGGGGCTGCTGTGCCCTTTTGCTGCCTTTCCTCTGAGACGGCATAGACTTAGCTTGTGCATCCAGGATTGCTCCCTTAAGGAGCAACCACTCTTCCTGAACTTCCCTTCCCTTTGGGTCATGGTCCCTTAGGGCCTCACTGACAAGCCTCCTGAGCTTGTCAAAGTCAGCTTTCCTGAAGTTGCTGACTGACTTGCCAGCTTTACAGTGAATGGTGAAGGTGATCAGCTCATGTTCACCGTCACCCAGCTTCCCTTCGATCGTTAGGTTGCTGATTAGCCCATCCCCGGTTGCCAGTATGAAGTTGAGCAGTGCTTTACCTCTCTTCATCCTGTAGACTTCTTGTATCAGATAGAGCTCATCCGCGCACTTGAGGAAGCTTTGTGACCATTCGGATATGGCTGAGCTCTCTTCCCATAAGATATCTGGGTAGTTGAAGTCTCCCCTAAAAAGCTCTTAAAAGCTTCCAAATTCAGATCCATCAATTTTTTTCATAGTTTGTACATATGCTAGTCCTTTTCAACCTTTTAAACCACATTGCATTTTAAATAATTGTATATTCCCAAGTTCTATGGTGGTGTGTTCCCAAAAAAGAGAAATCTCTTTTTGCAAACATGTCAGAGTTCTTTCATATTTTTAGTTAAATAAAATACCCAAACCTTGCATACTTCTACTATATTAAAAAACACTAACTCTCTCAGAAACCAGTTCATTTCTACCTTCTTCCTTTACATACTGGATATGGGAAATGCTTATATTCTCTATTTCTGTCACCGTTTATACTACTGAGTAACCTCACAAACACTAGACACAGTACACAAATACTTGGCATTCAAAGTGGTTATATAATAATGATTTTTAAGTATCTGCTTCTGTCATATTATATTATCAGATAGTCAATGGAAGTATGCATGACACTTTTTCACTGCCCACAAATTACTTCTTTAATATTTCTACAAAGTTTAATTGATTCTTTCCAAAGTTTTGCTAAGAAATAAGCAAGGAGAGTGATATCATCAGATTTGACTCTACAGGTTATTTGAACAAATTTGCCAGTTTATTTACATGTTGGTGTTCCAGAGACCTTTTCATCAACCTTTTTTCCTAATACATGATAAAAACACATGGATAAGCACAATCAGATAAATGTGTCCCATTTTATAATGAATGATGAACAACCTCTTTGTAACAATTGAGTTTCTTTCTCCTATGAAATGAAGCCTTCAACTGCATTTGGGGAAATATTTCACTTATCAAATTAAATAAAATATAATTTTCCTAAGATAGACCTTTTTTTATTCATGGTGACTTTCAGACTGTTAAGGATTACAGAACTTTATGCCTTTGAAAGCTCTTCTTTATGCCTTTGAAAAGAAGCGGACAGTGGCTTATGGACATGAACCTTTGGCCTGAAAAATGAATTTAAGATATAACCTTAATTTTATATCTCATATACGGTTAAGTATAAATAACTATAGGTTTTGTACCAGCACAAATATTTCATGACCTCGTACAGTATGTAAGAATTATGCCATACCATTGTTTATTTTCCACAGAGATTATTGCATTTCATATCTATCCAGTTCTAGTACAAATAGCTATTAATAGTTAACAAAGGCCTCAATAGTGCATGTTTCACTCTATACATGTGCATAGACCCAGAAATGTCAGTAAAACTGTATGCTCAAAGTTAAATATATATGCATAAGTGTCTACAGGAGTACAGCCTGTTAGGTGTTCTAAAACAGATTGGTGGCTTATAAAATGTTACAAATCATTAGTAGATTAAGGCACACAAGGTTCTTTGGGTAGATGTGATATCTTTTATTAGACCAACTAAAAGATATCACATTTACCCAAAGAATGTTGTCTGCCTATGTCCCTAGACCAACACAGCTACAACTAACAACAATTAGTAAATTAATGCATTTTACCTTATTGGACAAGACCTTCCCTTTATGTAAACTGGTGCAGCTCTGCTGAAATAGAACTTGCATACTTTCCTTGCTGTATTGCTTATGTTATTTTAATTTGTTTAACCCTTTCTGCTTTCCTTCAGGAGAATGAAGCTAGTCTTGTGTATAAGGCAGTGACCCAAAATATGAGAAATCTGGCTTGAATTCTCATATCTCCCACAGACATTTACATTTAGTCTTGGTCAAGTCACTTCATTTCTCTGTGCCTTATTTTCTCCTCTGTAAAATCTGGGAATTAAATATGCTCCTTCTTATTTTTTTCCCTTTTTAATTTAAATTATGAGCTCTTTGGAGCAAGAACTCTGTCTTACCATCTATGTAAACAGTATCTATCTCTAATAAAATCTATCTTTCTATTCATGAAAAGACCCTTACTAGATAATTCTCAAAACAAATGACTAGGCTAAGGTTCATACAAAGTTTAGCATGGCCCTTCAGCATAATTGAAAACAAGCATTAGGGGAGTTTCGCTAACTACTTAACATAGCACTATAAAAACCTTATCTTAACAAGCATAGAAGTTGAAATAGATATCCAAATAATGAAGTATCCCAAGAGATTGAGATCTTAAGGACTTAAAAGCAGAAAATATTTTATATTATTCATATCTGTAATGTTATAGAGCTATACAAATGTTGAATAATGAAAATAAGTAAAAAATAATAAAAATAATAAATAACCATAATAAATTCCACTACACCAATTTTATAGTCTCTTTGTAAAATTATAACACTTTAAATTCTTCTTTCATACATTCCCTCTTATTTTAAGCCTATAACTCAGTACACATTTCTTCAGTACTGTTGCCTGTTTTTAGTCATTTCACCCTTTGTTCTTTCTAACCTTTTAACTTGCAGTCATTCTGTTTCAAGGCTAAATAATTTCAGTTTTGTCACTATGGCCCAATACATCTCCATGACATTAATGATTTGGTTATCTTACATCCTTTAGCCTGTCAAAAGAAAGTCTGATATCTATCACAAAGTTTTTAGTGCATATGTAACAGAAAACATAGCATAAAGTCTTCCATTACTAATCATTCACCACAAACATTTATTTAAATCAACAGGATGCTGATCATACTTTGCACATTCAAGTGCAGAGCAGGTGCTTTCTTCCTGGAGTTACCTGGGATTATCAGGTGCAGCTAATGTGTTAATGGGGCAGCTGGTGTAACTGAAGTGAATAGAACCTTTTCTACTGAGTGAGGATCCAAATCCAGCTATGTAGACTTTTACCAACTGTGGATTTTGGTAGAACTATGGTGATTTACATCTGCTACTTACATAAGGAGAGGATCTTGGCCTCAGTCTACCTCCAGATGAGATCTATTATCGTCAGATTGGGTCATGCCACTACATATATTTGTCTCTCCTCCAAATTGAGATGGTCTAGGGCTTCCCAGGAGCCTCTCTGTATTCAAGTCTTTCTTCAAAACACGTAAATGCTTGCGTTTAAATTACATTAAACCCATATTTTGCTACCTAACTCTTTTCAAAGTGGCAGAGCAACCACAGCTTCTACACAAAAAGATTTTAAGCAGACACCTCAGGCAAATTTTAGCACAATTGAATGAATTGATAATTATTTTTCAATTTTCTGGTTTTTAGTTTTAGGTTAAATGGCACACAGATGATAGATGATGATGATTTTCTACTGTGGCAAATGCTAAAGCCCTCAACCAGAATCTTCATCCTATTTTTCTATTTCTAAGTACCCTTAAAGGATTTCAACGCACTGAGATGTATTTTTTTTTGCAAAGACTAAAATCACCCTCTTTAAACTTCAGAACAGCTAATTAAATGATATCTTGAAGTTCCTGATGCTATGCTCACACAAGTAGTCCTTACTTATGAGGAGATGTGTTGAAGCTACTTGTCTGATCAGAGGTTTGTAAATTGGGCCAAAACACTTAACCCACCGGTTCTTTTTGTCAAACTAAAGTACCTCAAGTGAAATTAAGGAGGAAATCTATGATGGTAAACTGAAGCAAAAGATTAACAGGAAAACAGAAAATCATTAGGAAGAATATGTCTGCAATGTTTCACTGAGAACTTTCATTAAAAAGGAAAAGTCATTATTCCTAACCCATGCTTGAACTCATATTGCAAAGCAAACTTAAACCTATACCACAGAATGAGTATTACAAGTAACCTATGTTTTTAATAGCTAGTTATGTGATGCATGACAAGTATCATTCTGAATTTAATGTGAATTGTTTCATAAAAGTCATTCAGTAAATTAATGTAGTTCTGAAAAATTATCAGTAAAATAGGCATGCAGCCAAATGTCTAATGACAAACTGAAGAGTTTTGAGATGTATCTGTTTATTTGCAGTACTGAAATTGTTTTCAAAACAGAAACACCCTGGAAAAAAGTAGTGCCACACAATGTAAAATAAATAACTATGAAATTTCAATACATACATAACTTATTTGATATGTAATTAAATATACTTATGCCAGGATTTACCATAAGACATTTTTTTTCTATGCATTGTCTCAGTAGCCAGCCCGGTTCCCAGTGAGGTCAATAACAGGATTCCTATTGGCTCTAACAGAAGCAGATTTGTGTTCCACATATAACATTTGCTTAGTTCTATAACACTGATTGGGCCATAAGAATTTGGTGTTTGCAAAGGAAACCACACTAAGCAGAGAGTAATGATTTGTTAAAGCAATGGTTACTATCTGATATGTTACCTGTCTTGCAGGTAGTATTGCTCTCCATTTATGTTCTAGCCTAGATCTGATAAATTAGGGATTTTTTTTTTTGGCAACCAGATCCTGAGTGTGTCTCCTCCTTAAGTCAGGGCTGTTAAAAGGGGAACATTAAAAACCATTATGAGACCTTCATATAATTAATCTTCAGCTAACTTGAAGTTTAAGAATGTAACGTCCTCATCACACTATCTATAATAGTAAGTAACAAGGTGGGGTTAGGGGGGGACACCACACATCAACAAAGTTTAACCAAAGGAAGAAATTCAATCATAGCATAAATAGAAATACAGTACTGGTTTGGCATAATATACTAAGGATCCTGTACTATTAAAAAGCTTTGTTCTCAACTGTATCTGTGTACACAATGAAATGATGAACACAGTGCATCACATAACTAAATTTAATATATGCAGGGGTATGATGTTTGCAATGCATGCATTTCAGCAGGTCCCATTAGTGTGCCTTTCCCCTCCAGTGAAAACAGAATGAACCACAGCCCCTTCTGGTTTGCATAAAGCAAACAAAATTAGATTTGCTTTGCTGAATTGAAACCCGCTTGGGATTGTGAGCCTCTCTTGGGGACAAATTACTTCAAACAATCCCTTTGTACCATAACAAAATCAAAAAATTCAGGCCAATCAACATGGCTCAAAACCCTTAACACAAGAATTAATAATACAACCTAGTCTATTTTTATTGCTTCTGTGCTACAGATCCTTGTTTTAATGTAATTACACTTATTTGTGGTCCACATGTTAAATAAGCTTGCATATGTTAACTAATGTGACATAAAACAACTTTCCTAATTTCACTATTGCAACCGGTTTTGTTCCCCCTAGAGTAACATCCCTAATACAGGACAAACTAAACTTTAATTGCATTACATTAAATTTATATAAAGATTTTTGGTCTATATAGACAAAATGCCAGGCATTTCTCCAATTAAATTAAAAGAATGACTAGATTACATTTAGGTTTGTTTCAAATATTATTTTCCCTGATATTTTCCCAAATCAAGTACTTGGTGCAAAATGACGTGTGATTCTCTCTGTAACTTTGGTTTTACAATAAGAACTAATTTAAAAATAATGCAGTGTTCTCTCCATTTCCTAACAAGTAGCTTTGCTATTGGCAATTTAATCTGGGTTATAAGCATATTAAACTCTTCCTTCTGATCTAGCCTCCCAGATGACTTCCAGTTCCAGTATATTTCAAATGGGTTTTTTTTTAGATAATTTACAATATTTTGAGCATTACAATTATTTGATCTCCCACATACTGTAAATGAAGATAAAGCTGATTCTATTTGTCTTCTTTATCACAAACACTTATCCTACATTAACCACAGGGAACTGTATTTGTCTTTTATGTATTTATCAACATATTATATTATTGCTCTAGACAGTATTATCTTTTACTATTTTTCCAGCTCCAATCTTGGTATTATGCCATACATCCCATAAAATAATGGTAAACATATCTAGCTCTGATATTCCAGGCTAACCTAATTCAAGATTATGGACAGATAAGCCAGAGGTCACTTTTATTACTTTCTAATAAGACTTCACCTTTTGTGAGGTTACATGCAATATATCAAGATGTCACTCTGAACATAAGAATATGACATTGTGAATATAGAAGGAACAGGAAAATTAGTAGAGCTTTCTGGAGCATTGTCCCAAGAAAAAACAGATCTACTGTACACAGTTTGTAATGCCTATGCCTGGAAAAGCCCAACTAGGACAAAATTCTACTGTGACTCAGGTTTCATGACTCCATGAAACTCAGGTGAGATCATTATGGATAGCTAGAGTGTCGTGAAAACCAAATCTGCCCTTAGGATGTCTGAGAGAAAAATACCCAAAGCCAATAATAATTAGGCTAAATATACATCTAAGAAACAGTAAAAAAGTGTAACTGCTATTTTGTAATTATCCCCAGACCACATTTTACAAACCCAGGAAATTCAGTGGTAAGGAAAAAAAAATCCAAACATGTTAGAATGTGATAATACATACTCAGGGCATCATCAGCCCTCAGACTTTAACTACGTCCCTGCTATGACATCATTTAATAACCATACCAGTATGAATAAAACGGAACAGTAGTTTAGACTTTTCAAGTTGTTACCCTCTTAGTGTGAGCGTAAGATGGACTTAAGTGTGTTTGCATACCCTGACACTGCATTTCTATATTTCTAATAATTTAAAGATGCAAAGAATCAAATTTTATTTTTTAAAAAACACATCCTAGCACCATCTTTCATCTTTATCAAAGTAAAAGTTCTTGTTTAAGAAGTTCTTTTTCAAAATGGTCTCAACAGAAGTGAAGCCAAGGAAGACTGGACTAGAAGGATGGTGGCCATGGAAGTTGTTATCAGGTGAAGAGAAGAACGGTAAGAAGTAGATAAGTAGAGATTGTTATTTTATATTTATAAATAAAACCAAAAGGATAACAAAATACATCACAGCCAATGCATATTATACTTGTAGGTTCCTAAACCAGATTTAGGTGAAATATAAATGCCAAAGCCACAAAAAAAAAGAAAAGAAGGGGTCCATAAGAAGCTCTGACGGTTGCAAAACTGCTTAGATGCAAATATTCATTAACTGCCTCCATTTGGAGAGACTCCTTCCTATAAGAAAAGACCCCTTCCTATATGCTTAGACTTGGGCTATTGCATACTGAAGAGCAATTAAGATTGGACACTTAGGGTCGGGGCAACGTGTAGGGGGTGCACACGGGTGCATGTGCACCCCCTGCACGTGGCGGTGCACCCTCTCCAAAATGGCACCACCGACACTGTCAGTGGTGCCTGTGGGTGGTCCCTACTCACCACCTTGCCACCCCACACAGACTGAAGCATCTCTGGCCTATGTTTGAAATGGCCACTCTCAAGCACTTCAAGGATGTTGTCTAGGCCAGCTTCAAAAAATACATCAACATCAACTCATGGAGACTATCACTCGGGACTGTCCCAAATGGAGGAAGAGTCTGCTATAAGGATTTCAGCACTTTGAAACCTTACAATGACAACAGGAAACAGAAAAATGGGAGTGGCAAAAACAGCATGTCATAGACTGAACCAAAAAACCAGAGCCACCCACGCCTCAAGGAAATGTGTTCAAATTGCAGTAGAACTTGTTGATCCTGGATTGGCCTTGTCAGCCATCTTCAGACCCACAGATAAGGTAATCATGGAAGACAACTACCTTTGACTGTGCAAGATTGCCAATGATGGTGATTATGAGTTCATTACAAAACATAACCAGAGAAAGAGTAGCCTACATTTTGCCTGATAGTTAAGTGGTCAGAGCACATGCCCAGGAAGTGCCCTAACCATTAGAATAGTATGTAAAAGGTGGATAACCCCCACATTAGCTATGATCAACAATAAACATGAGGTACTGTGCAACATATCATACAGAGTCTGCACTGTACTACATAATGTACTCTCTATTGACTACACTGGGAGCTTAAACATTTAATCTTGACTTGAAAAATTCCCATGAGGCAAGGATCTTATTTTAGATGTTGTGATGTTTATGTGAAAGTGCCTCCAGGATCAATTTAAATGTGGATAACTTCTGTTATTCTATCATTTTTAGTTATTATTATTCATTAAAGATACTGGTCCAATGCCCTCTCTCTGGTGCTATTCCATTACTTCCACTGGTCCATTGACAAAAAATGTTGTCTCATGATAGGTAAAAACCAACCATCTTCTATTCAAAAAAACTTAGGATCCAGATGGAATCATTGTATAGCATTGTAATCTGGAAGAAAGATCCTAGAAAGTGCTAACAGTGGTCGGTAATATATAAACTGGCAACTAAGTTGGTAAGAAACTAGGTAATCCAATAGAAGTGTTGGAGTACAGAAATTAGCTTTGGTGAAAGCAAAGGCAAAGAAATGTAAACCTATCTAGAACACAAGATAGACTATTTTTACTAACTTTTACATGCTTCGAAAGATAAGATAAGGCTATAATTTATTTTCTCTGTTATTGTTCTAATGAGTTAGGTAAAAACTTAACACTTGTTGTCCCCACACTTCAGCTGTTTGATTGAACTGAAATATAGGCCTGAATAACTTCAGCTTGAACAGTTGAGAAACTTTGTAAAATCAAAAACAACTCAGTTTGACCATTACAAAAAACCCCAGAGGATTGGAAAATAGGTAAGGAAAATTCAGCTACAGTTACAGTGTGAATGATGTAGAGGATATATGCTTGATGGGGAAGGAGACACTGGGCACATCAACATGTGATGCTTTGTCAATGTAGCAACGCACTTCAGCAACATAGTGTCAGTGGGCACAACCTGTGATGCCCCAGCTAAGTTGTTTTAGCAACACACTCCCTCGCTATAACGTGTTGTTATGGGAATGTAGCAGCTAAAAATAACTGTCTGCTGCTGGCATGGTGCAATATGGGCTGTTACTTACAAAAGGAAGTACTAAATGATGGCACAGTAGCAATGGTGCCATAGTGGCACATGTAGACATGCCTACTGGACCCAGAAGAAAAGTATTCATTAACTTGAGTGGTCTGAGATATGTGCAAAAAGATATTATCAACTGAAATGGATATTAATACATATAAAATACAGATATGCATTTATTATAACAGTTCTATATAAAACAAGTCTGCTATACTTGTGCATCCCTATCAGTGTCAGATTGATGTTCTCAATTATATATATGTTTTTATAAATGCCATGTATGGTGTATGTTCAATCAAATGTACTGGCAGTGCACTGAAAGGAGCTGAGATCATTCAACCCAAACCAGCTTTCCCTGATGGCAGGCCCACTGCGCATGCATGCAGTTTAAAAGGGCCTGCCAAAAAGGGAAAAAAAGCTCAGTTAGGCTCCGGAGCGGTGAGAGACGCGTGGGTGAAGCCCACTGCGCCCCCGCTCCCCTGAAGCCCCCCAGACACCCCCTCAGCAGCCGCAGAGCCCCCTGCCGACCCCCAGCACAGCCGGAGGTAAGCGGGCTCATGGTGGGAAGGGGTTAACTCCTCGCTCCCTGGGAGGAGGCGGCTGCTTGGAGCCGGGCTGAGTCAAGGCCCCGCCCAGGGCCCCTAGTTGGCCCAGCCCCCCAGGGAGCCACTTGACCGGAGCCGCGCGAACAGGCTGTGTAAACAGGCACATGAGTTCGCGCTGAGTTCGCACAGGAGAGGGCGTGGGAGGGCAAGAGACCCTGCCTGAGAACTCCCCAGAGTAGTCAGTCCCAGCCGTAGCCAGCCTACCAGAGGCATGACACGGATGGGCACGCGCCGCACCCTGAGGGTCCCCTCGGACTCTGCGGCCCCCCCATCGCGCACCTCAGAGACGGCCACCCAGACGGAGCCCATGGTTCCGGGCTCCACACAGATGGAGCCCCTGGCTTTTGGCTGCGGGGGCTGCCTGTCCCTTTTTCAGGCTCTGGGGCCCGGGAGCATGGCCACCTCCCCTTGCGGGGTCTGCTCCCTACTGGGGTCTCTGGCGCGCCAGCTGGAGGAGCTCCAGGCCACAGTCCAGAGACTGCGTGCCATCAGGGACTGCGAGCAGGAGATAGACTCCTACTGCCAGGCCCTTCTCCCCTGGGAGCCGCAGGGTAGAGCATCGTCTACCTCCAGGACTAAGGAGGACTCTGGGACCTCCTGCTCTGCCCAGTCAGGGGCATGGACCAAGGTGGTCAAGGGCCCTAAGGCCCACCACACCAAGGCCCCCCGCTCACCGGAGCTTAGCAACAGGTTCGCACCTCTTGCAGCCCCAGCAGAGCCTGCTCAGTTGCCGGCTCCCGCAGGCAACCCAGGCTCAACCACAGCTACTGCCCCCGCTCTCCCCAAGACAAAGCGAAAGGTGTTTGTTGTGGGAGACTCCATCCTGCGGGGGACTGAGGGGGCAATCTGCCACCCCAACCCCTTAGCCCGGGAAGTCTGCTGCTTCCCAGGGGCCCGCATCCGAGACATTGCTGAGAGGATCTCACAGCTCCTCCGGCCCACAGACCACTATCCCATGCTCCTTATTCATGTGGGCACCAATGACACAGCTCGGAGCACCCCCAGCCAGGTCACTACAGGGCTTTGGGAGCCGGGCTTAGGGGTCTGGGAGCTCAGGTGGTGTTTTCGTTGATCCTCCCAGTCTCAGGCTATGGGCTGAGGAGGGAGAGGAGGATCCACGCAGTGAACCAAAGACTGCGGAGCTGGTGTCATTGGGAAGGCTTTGGCTTCCATGACCACAGCCCGCTCTTTGGTGAGACAGGCAGCGAGCTGCTGGGAAGGAGGCTCTTCTCAGCCAGGCTGGCTGACCTGCTCCACCGGGCTTTAAACTAAGCCCGCTGGGGGATGGGGGGACTACTGCCACTGCTGGCCCACTGAGTGACCCTTGCAAAGCCAGCAGACCAAGGCACTTAAGGGAGCCCACCCCTGCCCCAGCCCTGGCACAATCTGTGGGCAAGGCAAGAGCCCCCAAGGGCACACTTGCCTGCCTGTACACTAATGCCAGGAGCCTGGGCAACAAGCAGGAGGAGCTCATCTTCCTGCTCAGTGCAAAGAATTATGATGTGATTGGGATAACGGAAACCTGGTGGGACTCCACCCATGACTGGACCATGGGTATAGAGGGCTATACCCTGTACAGGAGGGATCGTGTTGGCAAAAGGGGCGGGGGTGTAGCTCTCTATGTGAAGGAAAGCTACATGTCCCTGCAAGCTGATGTTGGTGACCAGCATGGACAGCTAGAGACCCTCTGGGTAAAAATTCGTGGGGAATACAGCACAGGGGACACAACGGTGGGAGTCTACTACAGACCTCCCACTCAAAGTCCTGAGCTTGACCAGGAGTTCGCCCGGGAACTGACTGAGGCCGCTTGCTCCAGGAACTTGGTTGTCATGGGTGACTTCAATTACCCGGACATCTCGTGGGAAGATCACTCAGCAAAATCCGAGCGGTCGCAAAGCTTTCTCTCGTGCGTGGATGATCTCTACCTGACTCAAGAAGTCTATGGGCCAACGAGAGGCAAAGCGCTGCTCGACCTGGTACTGGCTATGGGGGACGACCTAATCAGCGACCTAGTGATCAATGGGAAGCTGGGTGACAGCGACCATGAGCTGATCACCTTCACCATCTGCTGTAAAGCTGGCAAGTCAGTCAGCAACAGAGAAGTCCTTGACTTCGAAAAACCGACTTTGACAAGCTCAGGAGGCTTATAAGTGAGGCCCTAACTGACCGTGACATCAGGGAGAGGGGAGTTCAAGAAAAGTGGTTGCTTCTCAAGGAAGTGATCCTCAATGCACAAGCTAAATCTATTCCAACAGGAAGGAAACACAGCAAGAAGGCACAGCAGCCCTCCTGGCTCTCCAGGGACCTAGTGGACCTCCTGCGGCTAAAAAGGAAAGCCTACAAAGGATGGAGGACGGGATTCACCTCCAAGGAGGATTATTCTGCACTGGTCCGGTCCTGCAGGAAAGCCAAGGCAACTGAACTCCAACTAGCTTCAAGCATCAAGGACAACAAAAAGTCCTTTTTCAGATATGTGGGGAGCTGGAGGAAAAGCAAGGGCAATGTTGGACCTCTGCTAAACCAGAAAAAGCCAACCTATTAAATAGGTACTTTGTGTCAGTCTTTCATCAGTCCCATGGGACGCCCGTGCCTGCTATGGGACAGGGAGATCCGGGTGATGAGGATCCCCTACCCTCCATAAATGCTGACCTCGTGAAGGAACATCTTGAGAAGCTGGATACCTTCAAGTCAGCCGGCCCTGACAATCTGCACCCCAGGGTACTCAAGGAACTGGCGAGAGTCATAGCCCAGCCCCTGACATGGATCTTTGAAAACTCCTGGCGCTCTGGTTTCATAGTTTCATAGTTTCTAGGGTCAGAAGGGACCTGAGCAGATCATCTAGTCCGACCCCCTGCCATGGCAGGAAAGAATACTGGGGTCAAATGACCCCAGCAAGATGTTCATCTAACCTCCTCTTAAACACCCCCAGGGTAGGAACCTGCACGACTTCCCTTGGAAGCTGGTTCCAGACCCTAGCCACCCTGACTGTAAGTAGCGCCTTCTGATATCTAACCTAAACCTACCCTCTGCCAGCTTGTGACCGTTATTCCTGGTCACTCCTGGCAGTGCTCAGGGAAACAGTGACTTCCCCAATGCCTGCTGATCCCCGCTGACTAGTTTATAACAGGCCACAAGATCCCCCCTCAGCCTTCTCTTTTGGAGGCTGAACAGGTTCAGGTCCCGCAGCCTGTCCTCATATGGCCTGCCCTGCTGTCCCCGATGATACGAGTGGCCCTCCTCTGGACCCTCTCCATGCTGTCCACATCCCTCTTGAAGTGTGGGTCCCAGAAATGGATGCAATACTCCAGCTGCGGCCTGACCAGTGCCGCATAGAGGGGGAGGATCACCTCTTTGGACCTGCTCGAGATGCATCTGTGGATGCATGACAAGGTGCGGTTGGCCTCCCTAACTGCCTCCCCACACTGCCAGCCCATGTTCATCTTGGAGTCAATGATGACCCCAAGATCCCTTTCCACCTCCGCGCTGACAAGAGGGGAGTTCTCCAACCTGTAGGTATGGTGCCGGTTGTTCCTCCCGAGGTGCATCACCTTGCACTTGTCTGTGTTGAAGCCCATCCTAGTCTCGTCCGCCCACCCTTGTAACCTGTCTAGGTCTGATTGTAGCCTGTTGCATCCTTCCAATGTGCCCACGTCCCCCCACATCTTAGTGTCATCAGCAAATTTGAACAGGGTGCTTTTTACCCCCTCATCCAAATCGCTGATGAAGATGTTGAACAGTGCGGGCCCAAGGACAGAGCCCTGCGGAACCCCCCTGCCCATGTCCTTCCAGGTTGAGAAGGGCCCATCCACTACCACCCTCTGGGTGCGGCCCACCAGCCAGCTGGTGACCCATTTGACAGTGTGGGTGTCTACACCACAGCCCCCCAGTTTCTTAATGAGAACAGGGTGAGAGACAGTGTCAAAAGCCTTCCGGAAGATTATAGCCACTGCTACCCCTGCATCTAATGATCTGGTGATCTGATCGTAAAAGGCCACCAGGTTGGTCTGATAGGACCTGCCACTGATGAACCCATGTTGGTTGCCCCTAAGCATGCAGTGTAGTGCCCGAAGACTGGAAGAAGGCCAATGTGGTGCCGATCTTCAAGAAAGGAAGGAGAGTGGATCCGGCTAACTACAGGCCCATTAGCCTGACTTCTATCCTGGGGAAGATCTTAGAAAAGTTTATAAAGTTTATTAAGGAGGCCATCCTTGAGGGACTGGCCCAGGCTAACATCCTAACGGATAGCGAGCATGGGTTTTTTGCGGGTAGGTCTTGTTTGACCAATCTCATTTCCTTCTATGACCAGGTGACCTATCACCTGGACCAGGGAGAAGAGATTGATGTCATATATCTTGACTTCAAAAAAGCTTTTGATCTGGTATCCCATGATCACCTCTTGGCCAAACTGCCCAGTTGTGGCCTTGGCTCCACCATGATCCGCTGGCTGGGAAACTGGCTCCGTGGTCTGACCCAGAGGGTTGTAATTGATGGCAGTCACTCATCGTGGTGCCCTGTGACAAGTGGGGTCCCTCAAGGCTCTGTCCTTGGACCCATACTGTTCAACATCTTCATTAATGATGTGGACATTGGAGTCAGGAGTGGACTGGCCAATTTCGCTGATGACACCAAACTTTGGAGCAAAGCATCCATGCCAGAAGATAGGCGAGTGATCCAGGCTGACCTGGACAAGCTCAGCAAATGGGCAAATGAGAACCTGATGGTGTTTAACACTGAAAAATGCAAGGTTCTCCACCTTGGGAGGAAAAACCTGCAGCATCCTTATAGGCTCGGCAGTGCTACGTTGGATAGCACTACAGAAGAAAGAGACTTGGGGGTCATCATTGACCACAAGATGAACATAAGCCTGCACTGCGATGCTGTGGCTAATAAAGCGACCAAAACGCTGGCTTGCATCCATAGATGCTTCTCGAGCAAATCCCGGGACGTCATTCTCCCCTTGTACTCAGCCTTGGTGAGGCTGCAGCTGGAGTACTGCATCCAGTTTTGGGCTCCACAATTCAAAAAGGATGTGGAGAAGCTTGAGAGAGTCCAGAGGAGAGCCACGCGCATGACCAGAGGTCAGGAAAACAGATCTTACGATGATAGGTTGAGAGACATGGGACTCTTTAGGCTGGAAAAGCGTAGGTTCAGGGGTGATCTGATGGCCACCTATAAGTTTATCAGGGATGACCACCAGGATCTGGGGGAATGTTTGTTCACCAGAGCGCCCCAAGGGATGACTAGGTCAAACGGTCACAAACTCCTGCAAGACCATTTCAGGCTGGACATAAGGAAGAATTTCTTTACTGTCCGAGCCCCCAAGGTCTGGTACAGTTTGCCAGCGGAGGTGGTTCAAGCACCTACATTGAACACCTTCAAGAGTAAATTGGATGCTTATCTTGCTGGGATCCTATGACCCCATCTGACTTCCTGCCCTTTGGGCAGGGGGCTGGACTCAATGATCTCCTGAGGTCCCTTCCAGCCCTGATGTCTGTGAAATCTATGAAATCTATGAAACATGCATTTGTTGTTTACTGAGAAGACTGTCACCAGTAAAGTTCTCCTATACTTATGCTAAGGAAGGAGACTTAAACAACGAGTTATGTCACTTCTATTGGGAACAGTGAAATTCCAAGGAATTTAATTTTATCACTAATTCATGGATCCCACAAACATACACTCTCCAATATGTTAGCACATTTAACAGCCTCAATATTGACAACATTCTTATCTTTTGTGGGAACAGAAATAATTTAAAAAATGCTTTGGATGATTTAATTACTCGCTTCTGGCTCAGATAGGATTCTCCCCCAACTTGCTCTTAATTCGATGTGCTAGTACCTGTAGATACAGGTAGTAGATTAACTCCCAGTAGCTACTGCTTAGTAGCACCTGTGTAGATATGACTGGGAACAATTTTGCTTCTGGTCAGCCCAGGCAGCAGGGGGCCACTGCTGCCTGGCTAAGCCCCCACGTAGGGGGAGCTGTGTCTGCTGCAGTGGCAGCTGTCTCCTGGCACCATGCACATTGGGACTGCCTCCCATGCCCCCTGCCAGCCTCTGGGCTGGCACCCGGGGGAGTCTGGATTTCCCCCTAGCTGGGGCAGAGAGGGGCAGGAGCAGTCCTGTACTGGGCTGCTTCCATTGGGATCAAATCTGTACCTGACAAGTCACATGTATAGACACATTCCCAGGCACAGTTTACTGCATCTTATTTTACTGCATAGAAACCTTACTGCACATTAATTGTACATGTAGACATACCCGCATTGAGTAGAACTGTTGGCCTTGGTTATATTGTCTTGTCAAAAGGCAAGGAACTTACTGAGAGGTACAAGGTAAGTAAGCAAGTCATGACTGACACAAAGCTGCATCCCTATGATAGGAAAGTCCAGTACCCAAATATTTACATTCTCATTCAGAAGGTTTAGGAATTTGTTCCTTTTCATGGAATATGCATACTGACACATATTTCCCTTATATTTAAGGCCTGAATTTCATCATTAACAACATGGATTGTTTGAACAACAGGTATATTTATTGGCTGACAGACAGCGTTCATAAGTTGTTACCCTATGTTATTGGAGATTTTGAAGCAAGGCATGGAACAAATTTGGCCAATGTGCAATATACATGCATCATGACCCAGGTATGAGACTTTGGATGCTTTAGGTTTGGCTATAAAAGTAACTTGGATTTGAGAATTATGGCCATATTCACTACTCCCTCATTACCACCCAGATGAATGTGTAAATTAAATGGACTGTCAAATTTGGGTCTTTCTAATGTTTTTCTGGAATGGCCAAAACAATGTATCTAATACCTTCTGAAATCAGCAGCAGATCATGTACTTATTTTCCCCACTGTACCCTTCCATGTAACATATCATACACTATATCTCATAACTGATGTTCTAATATTATAAAAACCTTAGTCGGTTTCTCTGTCCATATGGTTTATTTGCACTCTGATTGCTTGTCTGAAACAACCAATCAGAATGGTCCAACAGCATTTTGGACAGGCGGCAGCAGCATGCCACGATGATGTTGGGGATGGAAGGGATGGAACAGGAGAACGAGGCCAGTGGTGCTGGCCTCGCCCCACCCCCCCAAGCCCTGTTCCCTGGAGGCAGCAGTGACAGAGCAGGGAGGTGAGGCCCCCGACCCAAAAGGGGGTGGGGGGAGTGGGCCCGGCTCTGCAGCAGTGGGAGGGGGGGAAGCAGGCCCATCCCAAGCCCTGGCCGTGGCCCTGGCCCTGGCCCTGAAGCAGCAGCAGGGGGGAGGGGAGGGGTAGCTGGCCCAGCCCTGGAGCAGTGTGTGTGGGAGGGCAGATGCAGGCTTCTGTCCGTGCCCCCACCCCCCCCAATCATTCAATTTGCTAGTAACACAGCAAATTTGCTATGGTCAGCCCAGACAATGTACTGCCACACAAAATAATGAACTATGCCACTTAATTTTTTCTTTAATTTGCTCAGGTATGTTCTATCAATACAGAAGATAAGCTGATTTTAATTTGCTGAATGTAGACATGTAACATACACATGTTCATTAATTTACTGTTCAAACACCGATCAGTTGTTCAAGTACTGAGAAAAATTCACAATCCACTCAGCTTTACACAATTGAGCTTGTGCAGAGGTTTTACTTTCATTTGCTATGCACTTGTGTTAAACCAAATTAAATCCCAAGGAAATTGCAGTCATTCATGATTCACTGAGTCATTCATATCTGAAAGTTGTGCTTAGCTTCAGTGTATATTCTTAGGTTGAGACATGTTCCTCCTACAAAACATATAGAGTATTATCCATGGGCAATTACCCACTTCTGCCCATCTTTCAGAGCAAGCACTATTAGCAACATAAATTATTCATATTATATAATGCAGCACACAACTGGTGTGTTATGTCAAAAACTTCGCCTTTTCTGTTTTTTTCAATCTAAGAGAAAAATTCTCCTTTCAAACCTGCATGATTTTCAGTATTCTGCACTCCATATATACAGACTTCTCACTGCTATCAAGGTGAGACACATATGGACTTAGAGTAGAATGCTGAAATTATGCGCTGCAACACTGATCTACCCAGAGCAGGCCACACCTCTGAAGGACAAAGAGCTACAATTTTCCAAAGAGTATTGGTACCTCTTTGGACCAGCCATTTAACAATATACAGTCAGGCCTTGATTTACATGGTGGTGATGTTGAAAAAACACTGTGCAAATAGAAATCATGTAAGAAGATACCAAGGGTCTATGGGAAATAAGGGTTTAGGTTCCAGATGCAGCCAATAATTTGGCCAATAAATGCCCATGTGTCCATGCATCTGCAGCGCAGCATGCAGGCAGCAAGGAGCAGAGCCCAGCAGTTTGGAGAGCTGCATGCATTTGGTAAGTCTGGTGTGATGGAAGGGGATGGGGGAGGGAAAGGCTGGGGGGCACATATCAACTTCTCCTGCAGTGATGGAGGAGTGGGGCGGGGGCAGACACTGCCCAGCCACGGTGGAGTGGGCATGAGACGGAGCCATGGATTGTCTGGGAGGTGTGTGGGGGGTGTGGCTTCCACTGTTGTGCACACCCCAGGAGGGCAAAGGGGTGTGTGCCCCCCGGATCTGCGCAGAGAGGGGCGGGTGGGCTACAGCTTCAGGCTGGAGCCAGGGCTATGCTGGGCTTTTCTCAGTGGGGGATGGGCTTGGGGTGGGCAGTGGTGGCACTTGGGGAGGGGCTGGAGCCACCCCAAATTTTGCTGTAGCCCCCCTGTAGCCTTTTTCCAGCACCGCTGCCAAGTGCCCCATGCGCAACCCTGGCTCAACCCCTGCTTCCACCCATGTGCCAGGAAGATCTGGGGCTGTACCAGGCAGGTGGCAGCAGCAGTGGAAGTGGGCTACGTCAAAATTTTGAGTGGCTGCAGTTCCCTTGTAACCCCTTCCCAGTGCTGCTGGTGTCTCCCTCGAGCCAACCCCTGCCAAAAAAAGCCCCGTGTAGCCTTGGCCCCAGCCCACAGCTGCAGCCCACCTACCCACCCACCCACACCATCCTGCACAGATCAAGGGGCACATATTCTCCCCTATTCACTACCAGGGTGTGCGTGGTGGCAGGAGCTGCCCCCCTCCCCACAACCCACACCTGGGGAGGAACAACCGGCACCATACCTACAGGTTGGGGAATTCCCTTCTTGTCAGTACAGAGGTGGAAAAGGATCTTGGAGTCAACTCGAAGATGAACATGTGCCGTCAGTGTGGGGATGCAGTCAGGAACACCAACTGCACCTTGTCATGCATCCACAGATGCATCTCAAGCAGGTCCAAGGAGGTTATCCTCCCCCTCTATGCGACACTGGTCAGGCTGCAGCTGGAGTACTGTGTCCAGTTCTGGGTGCCGCACTTCAGGAGGGATGTGGACAACATGGAGAGGGTCCACAGGAGGGCCACTTGCATCATCAGCAGTGAGGCAGGCCCTACGAGGAGAGGCTATGGGACCTGAGCCTGTTCAGCCTCCACAAGAGAAGGCTGAGGGGGGATCTAGTGGCCTGTTACAAACTAGTCAGAGGGGACCAGCAGGCACTGGGGAAGTCCCTGTTCCCCTGAGCACTGCCAGGAGTGACCAGGAATAATGGTCACAAGCTGGTAAAGAGTAGATTTAGGCTAGATATCAGGAGGCGCTACTTCACTGTCAGGGCGGCTAGGATCTGGAACCAACTTCCAAACGAAGTGGTGCTGGTTCCTACCCTGGGGGTCTTTAAGAGCAGGTTAGATGAACACCTTGCTGGGGTCGTTTGACCCCAGTAATCTTTCCTGCCATGGCAGGGGGTCGGACTAGATGATCTGCTCAGGTCCCTTCTGACCCTAGAAACTATGAAACTATGAAACTAACCCCTAGATGAGCTGTGTCTCTGTCCTATGCCTGCCCTGCCCTGGCAGGGCAGTGCCTGCCCCAACCCCGGCCCCACTCCCTCCCTCAATGCATGGGGTGTTGATCTGCCCCCCCATATCCCTTCCTTCCCCCTTCCCTTTCCACCCCAACACAACATACTTACCAGCTACATGAACTGCATGGTGTAAAAGTGAATCCATACCATGTACAAAAATAAATGGTCACAATTAATTGACCGTGCATAACTGAAACTGTGCAAAAAAAATACCGTGTAAATCGAGGCCCAACTGTACATAAAAGTCAGTTGCTTTGATGAAGTACTTATGATCGCAGGCTAGTAGGCATACAACATAAGGATTTCTAATTTAACTGAACAGTCATATGACATATCACAACCCCATTTTTAATATCATCTGCTTTGACATATTCAGAACCTCACAGGCATTTTACCTTGTACTGTTGTAAAAGTGCTCACAGACCAATAATTATAATTCTTAAGCATATCTTTCTAAGGAAGTTAAACATCACAGCTATACTAATTGTTCTAACAATAGTATTAACTCATAGGCTTTACATGAGATCTGGATGCTACTGTTATAAATAGTTACTCCTAATGCTTTTTGGTGAAATGCTGCCAGGTCTTAGTGATGCAAATTAAAATGACTGTAAAATAGTTACTTAGCAATTTTGTTAGATGTAAATTTTCGACTCTGGATAGTGTCACTCTACCTCTTGCTGTCTGTTCAGACTAATAGGCAGAACCACGCTCATTTGTATAATGTTAATATCTACTTGTTTAACTTATACTGTTCTACACAAATTAACGTAAGATCCTAACAATCAGGCCAGCTATTAAAGAATTCCATGATGTATTCCACAATGAAGTATGTAATGCCTATTGGGTTCACAGAATAATTACAGTCCGGCTGCTGTATGCTCTTCTCATCACAGTGACACCTGCTAACAAATATGCTGTTAACTGTATTTGCAGCATAACGAATAGGTAGATCCTTATCGGCTGCTACAGTGCTACTGCACTTGGCCTATGTACTTACTAGTGGAAGGTGATTTAGTAAGCTAGCTTTGAAGATCTTCTTTTAACAGTATGATGCTATATCCATTACACTATATAATTCCTAGGTAGAGTATTACAGGTCAGAGACCTATCTTTCTCTCTCCCCCCTGCCTCCTCTCCCCATACCTTTCCCCTTTTTCCTATTTTAACTGGATTATCATATTTTTCTGTTTACATTGGTATCCAAAATTATGTGGTCACCCTATAGCAATGGTTTTTTAACCTGTGGCCTGTGGACCCCTAGGGGTCTGCAGACTTTGTCTAAGGGGTCTGCAAAAGATGACTATGAACAATCAAAAGTATGTGAATACCCACATTTACAATTCAAAGGGGTCCACACCTCCATTCTAAATTTTTTAGGGGCCCACAAATGAAAACAGTTTGAAAACCACTGCTCTAGGCTTTTCAAACACTCAGACATAAACAGCCAGCCTCTGTGTGTAAAGTTAAGGCTAGAAACCAGAATCAGAAGTTAACCCCCAAGCAATACCCTGGGTCTGGAAGCTAGGAGACTATTGTGGCTCTTGGGACAAAAACTGGAAGCCACACCACAAGTCAAGGTAAGGAGCTGGAGTTGTAGTCAGGAACAAACCTGAGGTTAGAAGCTGAAGAGGGAAAACGAGCCATTGTCAAGGGCCAACGTAAAATACTAGGATCAAGGTAGTCTACAAGCTCACTAGGAGACCTGTTCTGTTGAGGATTTGTGACTTGTTTTTTTCTGCTGGCCTTAAAAGTGGAAATGGGGTAGGGTCAGCTTTCTCCAGCACTGGAGACAACAGCTGGTCTTTGAGAATGAAGAGGGGTGACTCATCAGAGGGTCAACATCTGCCTTTGATGGGTTTATTTGGGTAACTATTTGTGCACAGAATTTGGGCTGAATGTGCAAGCTATATTCAGTGTGCAAAATTTGGCTATTTAAGCATACAGTGATGCTAATGATTTATACTGTAAATACTCAATTGCAAGAATAATGGCCATAATCTCTTTTTCTCTGGGCACATTTTAGTGAACAAAAATGCTCAGAGAAAATGGAAAAGGGAGCTATAGAAGCTATTAAAGTGAAACCCTGGTTTTACTCAAAGTATAATATTTGTGCATATATTTCTGTAGAATTTTCTCATGTCCATATAGCAGGAAGGAAGTTCCAAAACTCTTACTATCTTATAACAGGTCCAGAATAAGGTTTCCTTGCTAGTTATTTTTTTTAACTTTGTGGTTATCCATTCCATATACAGTTTAACCTCATTGCAGGAAATTGTAGGGTAGAAAGTCATATAATTTATGTTGAGCACCAGTTTTACATTCCCTGCAACATTGCAGATAGGTAGATTAAATGCCCTTGATCTACACACACAGTGAAATAGCTCTTGTATAGCCCTAGGACATACAATGACTGTCTTATCATTTCTGCCAGTATATTGGAAATAATGAACCTCCTTCTAAGATCAAGCCTCTAGCTCTTCTGGAGGCATGGCAGTCAGGAGTTAAAAATTAAAAGGACAAATAAATATAAGTCTGTGGATATCCACCAGATATGGACAGTTTTGGAAAGCGGAGTCTTTCTGATACGATAACATAGATCTCATACAGACATTACATGTCTACCGGGAAAATCACCACTCTCACTGTAGAAACTACAGGCATAAAACATTCATTCCATTTTTCTCTGGAGAAGCAGGAGAAAGATCTTCTAGGTGTCAACCTGGAAGATCTCCCTTGCAATGGAAACTCTTGTAAGAATGAAAGCTTGCACACTTTCTTCCCAGTCTCGTCCAAAAGGGGAGGAAAGGGGACAGGGGGTAGGGCAATTCTTCCTCAGAGTGAGGACTGTTTGCTGGCCAGCAATTAGCAGGGATGGAACTGGGCTCAGGAAGATTCTCTTCAAAACAGTTCCCAACCTCACCAGCTTTCCCTTGCCTCCTGTGCCATCCAGCTAGAGCTACATGGCAGGATGGAGATTTAAAAACCAGGGGAGGAAAGCAAGCTTAGGGAGGCTTTACTTGTCTTGGTTCCTGGCCCTGCATGCTTAAATGCCACATGTGCCACCCAGCTGGGTGGCAGGGTGGCCATGTAAAAGATGGAGGCACTGGGAGCTGGGGTACAAAAGCTCTCCCCATCATAGTGGGGCAATGTTTCCACTGCTACCCCAAACCAGGGACTTGGGGCTTTGCTTTTACCAAACCACTGGGGCTTTGGTCTATTGCCCCCTTTCCCCTTCCCTCCTAGACTGGTCTACAGGAGGGGAGAAGAGCAGCAAGGGAAGACTCCCTGCCCAGTTTCCAGACGGAGTCTTCTTGTTCTGGGGAAGTGCAGGGGGCCTTTCCCCCTATTCTACTCCCCAACAGGAATAGGAGGAGTGGAACAAGCACATTTATCCACACCTTCCCCAGACGGTGATAACCCCAGTCTCAAGGAAATGAGAAGAGTAAGGGAGAGGGGGTGATTGCCCAGAAACATTTCTCAGAAATTTCTACTGCTGGAAATAAATGCCTATTTGTGGACATAGTGTTTGAAGAAGACAGAGGTACTTCTTTCAATTTTGTACTGTAAACCTTAAGGAAGTACAGTCACCATCTCAGAGCTTTCCAAGGATATGAGGGCTCTAAGGAATACATGAGATTACGTGAACTGAATATTCAGCAAGTTATCGATGCAGTTATGTGAACACAGTTACTGTGATAATCCAAATTAATGAATAAGTTCCCTTCTTCGGCAGGTGTAATTGGAGAAGAAAGGTATGAAACATATTTCTGGAAACAGGAAACAGCTGCATTATGTATGATCCAGCCGTTTAAAAGTCATACTCTGTTCCTAACAGCTGTTTTATATTTATTTTGGTTAAAAGTGCTGATTTTCTGAGATTACAAAGATTATTGGAGAGACTGATTACAATAGAGATTTTTCTGTTTCTAAGAACATCCTTTTCTAGATTATGCATTTATATGTAGACCATATACCCTTAAAGCTGGGGAATTAGGAGGGACTACACATGTAAAATTTTGTTCGACTAGAAAAATAAAAGCCGATTCAACCACATTCATGACTTTTTGGTGTTTATAATTTTTGCCAAAAATCAAGCACTTAAGCTTTATTAGTAGAAAGAGTTTTAAGTGTACTTCACTTTATTTTGATATAAAATCCAAATAATTATAGTAAAAAGGCTATGGAAAAATAGCTTGTCAGATTCCCTAGCTATTGCATTTCCATTTCATATTACCTCAGTTTGCAAGCAAAAATCTGACTGTTTCAGAGTATACTGGTTTCTGATATACAAGATGGAAATACCAGACTGACTATCATCATGAGTAATAACGTTTCTGAAGGATAAATTAAGTCCTTGGCTACACCTCTGCAATCCTTTGACATCCCTTGGACCTCTGCCATCTTTTGCCCCCGCTGAGACCTGTAGAAACCACTTAAAACCAATGAAGACAGGTAAAAAAGGAGGCAAAGAAGAAGGCTATACTGAATGGCAAATCTGATATGACCTAAAAAACCTCTCTCCCAAGATCATTTAAAACTTTGAAACTGCTTTTGAAGAGGTGTCCCTTTAAAAAAAAAAGAAGAAAACAAAGCAGTAAAGGTAATTTTTTTCTTCCTCACAACAAGTATGGGTCATGTAAAAGCTTGGACTGAAAATTAAAGTTGCCTGAGGTGTGGAGAAGGGACTCTACATCCATAACTTCCGCGAATTGCTTCCATAGGCTACCAGAAAAGAAGTTAACAAGGCATATAGGCTTTGCTACTCCTTTCTTTTAGTTACCCTGTCTTTTAGATCACCTACACAGCTCACTGGGAATAGTAAGTAAAAGTATTTCTCCCACTGTTTCTGCTGCTCAGAAACTTCTTCACATTATTTTTTTTAAATTTTTTTCTTTGCAACTTACAGTGAGAGAACTCATGCTGAGTCAAACCGAATGACATTTTTCTAAAGCCCCGTCGGTACTAATGAGATGTGGGTCAGTGTTCATTGGCACACGACTGAGGATAAGATGTGTCTCTTGAAGATTCTTTTCAAACTCATTTGACCAGATACCGCTTTATCTGCCTACTATTTTATATGGCAGATGGTAGCTCTTATTACCTTAGAGTCTGGCTAGAGGGTGGAATGCACAAATACAATAGCTATCCTCTCACTTACTGGACCTGAAAGTTTTGGAGAGTTCCAAATAAATATTACTGAAGGATTATTCTGAACACATGGCAACAAATATATCCCAAGTTCATATGGGGAGACGGTTGACACTGATTCTAGCACAGATGATATACTTTATTGAGGAATATTTCTCATCTATCTGAACTGTATATATGAACTTTATAATATACTAAATGACTTTCTGATGGAGCCATGCTTTATGAATATTCTAATTTAACTAGATTGATCTCTAATTTTTTCCATTTTATTACTGACTGGTTTAAGATCAAGCACATCAAGTGTAAAACCTAACTAAATAGTTTGAGATTTAGTAAATTTATGATGGAATTTTAAATTCAATGAACTACTGGTTTCTTAATCTTATAATTTGTTCTTGAATCTCTTTTTACAGGAGTTCATAAATAATTTAATTTTCATAATATCCAAAAGACAGAAATGTTCAGGATTTAAGTAATTAAAATGTACATACACAACAGGGAACCAAATGACATAGGGTTTGGTGCTGGAGTATGCAGGATGTCACTTTTAATGGAATCAGACCTATCTATTTTTCTGGGTACTAACATGCTCCCTACGGCCATAAGGTCAGAACTTGGAATTTCAAATTAAAGTCTGATTGGACTGTATTATTTAATAATATAAATAATAGGATAACAGGGCTGCAAGGGATAATATGAGGCCATCTAGTCCAGCTCCCTGCTCAAGGCAGGATCATCCTTAACTAGACCATCCCAGTCAAGTGTCTGTCCAACCTGCGTTTGAAAATGTCCAAGGATGGAGATTCCACAGCTTCCTTAGGTAGCCTGTTCCAATGCCTGACCACTCTCATAGTAAGAAAGTTCTTCCTAATCTCCAACCTAAATTTTCTCTGCTGACGTTTGAAGCTATTGTTCCTAATTATGTCTCCTTTGGCCACAGAGAAAAAACATCCTTCTAATTTGTATAATTGCTATTCAAGTATTTGAAAACTGTTATAAAATCACTCAGTTTTCTCTTCTCCAGAATAATAAACTTAGTTCTTTCAGTCTCTCTCCATAAGTTTTGCTTCCCAGGCCTCTAATCATTTTTTGTTCTCTCCTTTAGACTTTTCCCCATTTGTCCACATCCTTTTTGAAGTGTAGGGCCCAAAACTGAACACAGTATTCCAGGTGAAGTCTCACTGGTGCTGAACAGAGTGGAAGAAATTCTTTACTTGATTTGCAAGAAACACTTCTGTTAATACGGATCAGTATGCTATTGCCTTTTTCTGCAACAAGAGCACACTGTTGATTCATATTCAATATATGGTCTACTGTCACCCCTGGGTCCTTCTGTGTAGTACTACTGCCTAGCCAATCATTCTCCAGTTTATATTTGCACATGCAACTATCCTGCCCCAAGTGTGGGTTTTATACTTGCCCTTGTTGAATTTCACCTAGTTAACTGTTGACAGTTTTTCTAGTCTCCCTAGGTCATTCTGGATTCTAGCTCTGCCCTCCAGAATCTCGGCAGCTCTGCTCAATTTGGCGTCATCTGCAAATTCTCTTTTCTTCCTTTACCCACTTCCTCTCAGGTTAATCAGGCAGTGGTTACAATTAAAAAATACCATCAGTATTCCCCATTAGTTTGTACATTGCTGCATCTAAGGTAGGACTGCCATTTCATCTCCTAAATGTGGTGAAATAACCATGGCCAGGTATAGACATTACACTTTTATCAGTATAAGTGATCAGAAACTGGTCTACATCCATAACAGAACATAAGTTTGGCACACACAGGCAGTTTTAAAAATGGCAAAATCCAGTCTAATATTTGTGTTGTGCCCCCTCCCCATCCCCATCCCATCACACTCCCCAATAAAGAGTGAATGTCCATTCTGTTCACATGATATCAAATAAAAATCATGGGAAAAGTTGATAAATTTGGCCCAGTAATGGAAACAGCTATATAGGAAATGAATTGATGTTCCAAATCCAGGTGTCCACATCATAAAAAACATCTTCTCAGTTGGCACTAATTGGCAGTCTCAGCAAAGAGACCAAGTACTACATGAACATAGAAACTGAAATATATGTTCATCTCTAGAAAAGCCGCAAGTAAGTCAGGTTTGAGACATGTTGACAAGATAGCTTATGGGAAATTGCACAGCCTGCTATGTCTCTGTAATTGGGATAAATTGAGGAGTTCAGTCCCATATGATACCAATTCAGCTCCTTTCACAGGATTTTAGATAAAATTCATTTTTATAACTTACAGTAAAAAACCCAAGGTATTGGCATCATAAAAAATGCTTACATTCCTAACTCAGTTTCACATAAACACTGCTTGAATGCTTTTTCTTTATCTTCATTTTGATATACTGTAAACTATTATCTTCTTCAAAGTTTAATATTCTCTTATAATTACAGGTACAGCATTGTCTTCTTGATTAATAAATAGCATGTTTGTCAAGAGCGGCTGTCAACATTCTAGACAGTGATTTCACCTCAGTTACAGTTTCTAAAATTACTCGCATGATATGTAGGTAGGTTCCTCTGTTTCACAAAAGGTAGCATTGTCTCTGAACAAATACCAAGTATTTAATATCAGACTTTGAAGTATTGGTCCAACAACAAGTATTTATTTAAAATAAGGTTTGTACATATGTAAAATGTCTTCTTAAAATGCTATTGCACTTAGCTGTCTCCGTTTCTTATCTAGAGAGATGTTGTTTTATCCAAACAACTGAATAGAATATTCTAGATGTTATCAAACATTATTTTTAACTGAAAGATGGTCTTGAATCTATTATTACAGTGCTTAGTATCTTGAAATTCACCTCTTTGCAATTAAACCATGACCTTTCTCACCAAGTACAATTGTTGTTTTTATTTTTTAAGTCTCATGACTCAAATGTCATCTTCAATCTTGTGTTCTATCCCTAGTCTGTAATTTAGCAGAGAAACATAGATCCAAGAAAAGGTTATATGTTATCAATTTAATGTAAGGTATTCTCTACTAGAGGAGTGTCTGGCACTGGCAGGAATATGAACTAAATAATTTGGGTGGTCTTTTTCACCTCTAACATCTACACTGTAATGGAGAAACGCTGTTTATTCAGAGGTTTCTACATGGGCCACATTCACTGATACACAAGAAGATTCAGTTCCACTAGCTTCTTTTTGAGTCTATGGCCATGTGTAGACGAAACAAGGGGCACATGTACATGATGCTTTGAAGTGGGTTAAATGCTTTTGCACCACTTTATTGGTGTTGGTATTTTGTGTCGGTGATGTATTGCACAGTAATTCCAGCAGCTGTAGGAAATCTGGTGGCATAATGTGCCCTAAATGACTTGGGGCACAACAAATTAAAATTCCTCTGAGGAGTTTTAGTTTGGTGCCCTACAGTCATGGAGCAAAGCACCGGGCTTCATGCAGCTCAGGGGCTCTGCAGAAAGCCCGTACAGGCAGCCTGGCAGCAGCCTGGGAAGGAAGGCAGAGACAAAAGAAATGGAGAGGCTCTTTGAAGTGCTGGGCTTACATTAGACCTCCTGGATGATATTGCAGCTTAGACCTCGGTGTGCAGTCCTTGGGCTGTGGGGCACCCAGTCCTTCCCTCTGTGACTGCAGTGCCCTCTGGGACCGCTTGAGCTGGGTGCCTGTAGGTGGTCACCATCTAGGCGAGGGGCTGCTGCTGCCACAGAGGGAAGCACCAGCCCTCCCACAGCCCAGGGACCTCTCTGCCCATTGGCAGCTCACCCTCCCCTCCCTGCCACCAGAGAGGCAGGTAAGTGCCCAGGTTTGTGCATGACATAGGGGTTTACTTGGCTCTAAATTGAAGCAGTGTTTTTAAAAACCCACTGCTTCAATTTAGGGCCCCCATTTCATCTATACACGCTCTATGATTCTGTATCCAAAGTAGATCATAAGTGCAAACAACAGGTGCCAATGCCTTCTCTAAGACCTATATAAAGGGCAGAATTAGTTGCATCATCCCCTGATGATCCCAGGGAGGAAATATAACTCAGTCACAAGGCATGTCTACTTGAGACACTACTGCACAGTCATTTCTGCACATTTATTAAGTACTTGTATTAACAACTACTAAATAAATGCACAGTAACTGGAGTTATTGTGCAGTAGCACCAGTGCTGACAAATGTCTTTTAGGTGATGCTAGTGCTCAGTAGCCTAATAATACTGTGCAGTAGCGTATTAGCACTGCCCGTGCTGTTATGTACTAATGCACAGTATTTTTCTCTACTGCACAGTCAGTGTCTCGTGTAGATGCACCCACAGTCTATTTATTCCTTTCCACCTTGTTCTCATGAGGATGTTACACTGAATCTCTTTTCTAGTAGAAATGTACTTTTTCTGTACTGGTCATTTGCTGCACTGATGAGGTCAGAGAGAGGGGGTGTATCTGAGCTGCAGCTCCATGCAGGATCTGTTTCTTTGTCCAACAAATGGGAAAAGGAAAAATTATTGTTAGACATGAATCCATGTCTAATACCTGAGTCCCTGGTAACCAGAGCGATCACATGGAGGTAGAGGAAGGGTTAAATCAACCTTTTTTCCCTTTGCATGGCCAGGCAGGTCTAGTCACACCAAATTACTTGTTGGCAGCAATAGGGATGATCCTCAAAATGTTCTATTTTAATACCGTTTGGATAAGTATTCAAATTGATTGTTATCGAATGATTCCTCAAAGTATCCACACCTCTTGAGAGGGAAAAATTGGATTAGAAATCTCATGAAAGTAGGCTCTCCAGAAAATTCTGGGATTTTTACTGAATAATTATGGATAAAAATATTAGTAAAACAGCCATTCTTGTAGTAGTTTGCCATTTATATTTCTGGAACTTGGAAGTTTGAAGTCAGACACAAATGACATTAAATTGTAGTCAAATCTGGAAGATTAATTGATTTACATTAATTTCTAGAAACAAGAGAAGGATTTGGATTTGTTTATATATGACCACCTTCTCATTTTTGAACAAACCAAATACTAAAACATTACATTTTAGTTTTAAAAACAATAACACCACCCCCCTCCCCAGTTTCCCTGTAGTATTCCCCATTAGTACCCAACCATCCTGGTCATAAGGATGCCATCATTCTGAGGTTTGGCATTTAACAGAAGGTTTTGTAACCACTATTGCAACATAGCAATCATGGAAACTGAGGGCTGGAAGGGATGTCAAAAGATTATTGAATCCAACCGCCCTGCTTTACGATCCCAGCAAGGTGTCTGTCCAGTCTCCTCTTGAAGACTTCCAAGGTTGGGGACTGCATCCCCTCCTTGGGAAGTCTATTCACCCTTACCATAAAAAAGTTCTTCCTTACATCCAACCAGAAACTATCCTCTAACAGTTTATGGTCATTGCTGCTTGTCCCCCCCGGGGCACCCTAGTGAACAGTTTTTCTCCTACCTCCCGATATTCACCCCTAACATACTTATATCTGGCCACCAAATCCCACCTCAGTCTGCTCTTCCTCAGGCTGAACAGTCCCAGATCCCTTAGTCTTGCCTCATAAGGTTTGTTCTCCAGGCCCTTAATCATTGTTGTGGCCCTTCTCTGGACCCTTCCAAGATTCTCCATGCCTTTTTTGAAGTGCAACACCCAGAACTGGATGCAATACTCCAGCTAGAGGTCTCACCAATGTTGAGTAGAGAGAAAGTATCACTTCCTTAGCCCTGCTTGTGAGGCATTGGCTAATTGGCAGTATGCTATTAGCTCTGTTGACTACAGTGTCACAGTGACAGCTCATCTTCAGTCCTTATTATCCTATTCTAGGTTTGCCTGTGCCACATTTGGGTAAGACCAGAATATGTTATCCAGCTCTGGCTGCCTGTCTCTTTGGCATAAAAGCCAAACAGCTTTGAGAGAGTATGAGAGTGGGATCAAAGAGTACAGGGGCCTAAAGAGAGGCTGAGAGTGGGACCAAAGCATCCAGAAACCTAGAGAAAGGCTAAGTGGGAGACCAAGGGGTCTGAGAGAAAGAGAAGTGGCTAAGAGAGCATAAAGACAAAATATCAGAGAAATATGCCACCTGGGAGGCTTGGGGCATGGTGTAGGGGCAGAACAGAGCCACACAATTAGCCCTAAAGGCAAAATCCACAGATACCTGGTGGTCATTAGAAAAAGACCAGGTCTGGGAAGCCCTGGGGCAGCCTCCCATTTATAACAATAAAATGCATAAAGGCATGGCAGGTGAGCAAAGGGGTGACTATCACCAGAGAGCAAGCAGGGTAGAAAAATAATTTTTGGGGCTCCAGGGTCTTACAGCCACCCGTGGAGAAGGCACCCTGCTACACCATGGATTACACCAGTCCCATGTAAAGGATGATCAGCAAGAGTACTGTTTTCACTGCACCCACTTTATCCTTGAAAGAAAATGTTCTACTACTCCACAATCCCAATGTAACCCAAGTGGTACTCCAAGATGTACACCCTCTCCAACTGAAGGGATCAGAGCAGGTGGGAGGTGTAGGGACCCTCCTTCCCCTATAGAGCAGAGCCAGATCACCAATGGGGACTTAACCATGTACCTTTTAGTGAGAGAAACTGCAGTGGGAACATAACATATATAAACCAGGTGGTATAGGGCACACTACAATTCCCTGAGGGGACGGGATTCAATGAAGGTTAGGCATTCACATTCATAGACATATTCATGCAGTTAACAAAAGACAGGTTTAACAAAATATAAAACTTCAAACAACACAACAAACAATATTGATTGACAAAATATAAAATGCACAAAATACAAAATGTCAAATAACAAGAGCTATAGGGCATAGGTACCTGGAGGGGGGGAAGAGGGAAAACACAATGACCCCATCCACTCCAATAGGAATTTCTCCCCCTATCACTTCCCTCATCCCTACTTGACCCAGCCAGGACTTTAAATCCAGATCTCCCACATGGTAGGCAGAAACTCTACCACAAAGTCATCACTGCTGGGACTGATCCAGGCTGCTAGGGCTTTTGACCTTCTAGAAGCCCCTGTCTCATGTCGAGCTGCCCCACCTCTTGCTGGAGAAACTGGAAGCAGAGTTGGGAGCCTCTCGGGTCACCACACAACTTCTTGCTGGAGCCATGTGGGGAAGTGCAGCCTCTTGCTGGGGATCCTGAAGCCCAGTGGGGAGCCTCTCCTGCTGGCCACATGCTGTGCTGCTGAGAGTTCAACTGCTGCCTGCTGGTCCTGCTGCTTCAGGCTCTTCTGGGGCAACTGCTCCCACCCTGCTGGCCCAGCTCTTTGCAACTCTTTCCTTGTCATCTTTCTTAGGTATCCCCGAGTCAGCTGCGCTGCCTCTTTTATCCCCCTCCAGGTGACCCGAGGGGCCAATCAGGGGACATGGAGGGTGAGTCTCTGGGGCCTGATTGGTGAGGAAAGGGAATCCCAAGCCCTTCACTCATTTTTTACCATTTCAAAACCCCCGGGACAGATCACTACCAGCCAGCCCTTCACACCAATATCTGTCTCACTCCTATCTCTAACTTCTCCCACATCTTTGTTTCTTTCCCTTCAGTGCCCATGATCGTGGGAAATCTAATGATTTCACCCTTTACTACCCACAGCCTGAACTTCTGTAAATTTTCCCAGGTCCCCACACCCATCAATGCCCTTTACAAGTTATTTAATTTTACCCTGACACTTCACCATAGCCCTCAGTATGCTTCAGTCCTGTTTTGACTGATACATTGTCCTGAGTCACTATGTTCACATCATCCACATATAATGTACTTTTAACTTCTCCTTCTCCTGGTAGCTTCACATCACTGATCAGCTTATCATTATAAATTCTTTTTGCCAGTGGCTCCATCATGCATACAAAAAGATTGGGGGACATAAGGCATCCCTGCCTTACCCTGGTTTATATGGGGAATGCTTTGCTCAAGTAACCATTTACCAGTACTCAACTTCCTGCTTTACTATAAAGCACTTTGACACATCCAATCATCTTTGCTAGAAACCCCATGCTCCACAATACTTCAAACATGTTTAACCCTATCATAAGCCTTTTCCAGGTCTAAATTTATTTTCTTCTCTTGTATATGTGATATGACATTGTTCATTAACCATAGGGTCTGGGATGTCCTTGTCTTTGGAATAGCACGTTTGTTCTTTTGGTAGTACATCTATTAAACACTTGATGGTGGCCAAGAAGCTATGCTACTGATGGAAACCTACTCCAAGGATAGGTCAATGTACACTATATGAAAATTACCACAGGCATGTTTATTTAAAAGTCAGTGTTTTTAAACTGAGAGTTTCTGTCACCTGTATTTAAGTAGCCTCCACACTACATCAGATGTTGAGACACTGAGTCTAGATATAAAGAACAAGTTTGGAGCCAATAAAGACATGGCCTGTGCTGCTGTAATGATGGTAAACACATCAGAAGCATCTGAGGTGATGAAAAAGACTCCTCCCAAAAATTCTTACTGGCACCACTTCCGGAAATTAGAAGAAAATCTAGAAAATGGACTTCTATATAATGAGAGAGATATGTTCCAGATGACAACTCTTTGATGGAGTTATGTGAAGCTAAGAAGAGCTTGACACTAGACTCTGATAAATAGACTTGGGTTGCAAAAGGTTTGGCATGGAGATTTTATTTATTGGTACCATTGATGGCAATGCTGGAATGGACTCAGATATGACAGATAGACAATGGATTAATGTCCAAGAGAGATTAATCTGGTTTTAGAGTGACCATTATACCTGTGAAGGCAATGTGAAGGTAGCCTGAGATAAAGTTGGATATGATACTAATATAGATGGTATGCGAAGAAGATGACAACCTGCTCACCATCTTCCTTGCTAAGTGCAAAAACACAATGAATGTCACCGATCTGTCAGCCAAACATCAATCTTTGAACTTCTGGTCACAAAAGTAATGGCAATGTAAACAGCTTTTTTTCCAGGCCAAATAAGTCATTACATTGGGCCCTTACTGCAGGTTATGCAACTCAACATTGAGGGACAAGCTACTACGAGGAATGGAATAATGTATAAGCTGTTGAAAACAAATGACATTGATGTCTTGATGCTACAGGAAATCCATTTAGCAGCTCCCGGATCCTATAGTAAGATCTTTGGTTATACATTAGTCACTCCACAATGCCATCCTAAACAAGGCCTTGCACCGTACATCTGTAAGGACATACAGGATGAGAAGACAGTATTGAACAACAACTACAACAATGCTATGATCATCAAGATTGGTGAGATATATGTGGTAAATGTGTATTAGCCTTTGTATGCATGTTGGCAGAAAAATCTGTTGCCAACACCTAAACACCCATCTGTGCATACTGGAGACTTTAATAGCCACCATACCATGTGGGAGTATGGAAAATCAGACAAGAATTGAAAAGACCTGCTGTACTGGTCATTTTCAGAAGATCACTACCTGCTATATGATGCCAAGCAGCCTTCAAATCAGTGCAGTGGAGGAGGTCTTACAATCCAGATCTCTTCTTCATCTCCCATGATAAAAATGGCATTATGCTCCCAGCAGAAAAAAACATACTTTCCAGATTTCTCCACATGCAGCATAGGCCCATTGTGATGCATATAGGTCTTCAGCTTCCCATGATCAAAGCCAAGCCAAAAAGTCACTGGAAATTTTGGAATGCAGATTAGACAGCTTAAACAGCATATACTGAAGAAACTTCAAGCATATCTAATCTTTGGCCTTTAATTACAGCCATTTTGATGGCCTGGTGATGAAAGCAGCAAAGAGGCTATACCTCATGGCTTCCAAAAATGATATACGCCATGTTGGTCATGAGAAACTGAAAGCCTCTTCAAACAGTACCAAAAGGACAAAAAACAGGCCACAACAACAGCTCTCCTAAAGTCATTGAACTCAGAGCAGCAAAGGCGGTGGCATAGAACAGTTGAAAACCTGGACTTCACAAAGTCAAGCCACCACAACTGGAAGCTTCTTTGTTCTCTTGGCACTGCAACCCCAGCAACAAACCAACTGCCCCAAGTGACAGCTGATTCCATTGCCTCTGTCCTTGTTGCTAATTCAAAGGTGCCAGTGGTCAAAACAGTCAGATAGCGCATCCACAAAGAGCTGTGGAAGATTAATTCAGCCTGCCAACCTTCTTCCCCTTTCTCTGTCCCTTTCATGCTGGAGGAAGTAAACAAAGGGCTTTCAGCCACAAAGTCTTGGAAAGTGGCTGGTTCTGATGGAGCACTCTCAGAGTTCCCTTAGGAACCTGGGAACACTGTCATGGACTTGGCTTATGAGTCTTTTCCGCAATATACATACTAACACTTGGCTCCCTAAAGAATGGAAAGAGGTAAAAGTTATCGCAACCACAAAGCCTCGAAAGCTTGCTGATGACCTGAAAGGCTGTGGGCCAATCTCTCTTCTGTCCATGGCTTATAAATATTTGGATTAGGTAATCCTCACCCATTTGAAACTCACCCTAGAAGCCATCATACCCGAAGAGCAAGCCAGCTTTTGGACAAATAGAAGCTGCTGTGATCAGGTATTAGCACTGACCAGTCATATTGAGGCCAGATTTCAGTACAAATTAAAAACAAGTGTTGTATTTATAGATGCATATATATGTCCTCTATATATGACACTGTTTGGGGAGAAATACTTTTGCTAAATTTGGCATATGTCACCAACTCTCACACTAATAAACATGTTCCTATCAAACTGCAGATTCTGGCTACATCTCAGCAAGGATTTGAACCACTGGTGAGTGCTAAATGATGTTCTCCTTCAGCGGTCTGTTTTTCTCTGATACTTTTCAGCCTATATACCAGTGACATCCTACCAACAGCATACTGTAAATTTGTTTACACTGATGATATGGCACTAGCCACACAAGGTATTGTATTGAGGCAACAGAAAAATTTCATGAAAATGCTCTCCAAGAGGACTATTTCTGAACTTGGCATTTGAAATGTAATGCAGCTGAGATGGCCATTTCCTTATTCCACTGTAACCAATACCAGGACAATAAAACACTAAATGTACAGTTGTGTGAAACTAAGATAATACGCGAAAAACATCCATGGTACCTTTGAGTCGCTAGATGAAACTCTTAGTTACCACCAGAATCTCAAAATTACTGGCAAAAAGACAGCAATGAGGGTAAACATTATAGAGAAGCGCACTGGAATATCTTGGGGAAGTGATGTTCTTACCCTCTGTAGATCAACCCAGGCCCTGGTACTCTCTACAGCTGTATACTGCACTTCCATCTGGTATCAAAGCCCTCATACTTGTCATGTGAACACATAGGTAAACCTATCATGTGAGTACTAGTAAGTGGTGCTTTAAAATCCATGCCACTTCTGTGGCTGCCGGTGTTATCAAATATCACTCCCTCCATGGTGACAAGTGATTTGGCCATAATTTGAAAGTATGAAAAGATTATGGCTGACCCTAAACTCCTATTGTATGAACATATCACCCAGCCATCAAGATATCGGCTTAAGTCAGGGAAAACTTTCTGGTTACATGTGCTCCAACTTTCATGGAACAGTCTGGATGCTGAGAGCTCCTGGCACAAAATCTGATCTGCAGCAACAGTATGCAACACACATTTGGTTGTTGATCTAACCATTGAGCTTCTGGGTTTCTGTCTACAATGTAAATATTGGACTGAATTGAACTGTAATCTTATGGGACATGGATGGTATGCCTATTTATTGAATGTGGCATCAAGGACTCACCAAACTGCATATGCGGTGAGGTGCAGTCAGTGACCCACATTGGAAACTCCTGCCCCGAACTTGCATATCATGGAGAGATTGAAGCAATCCACTTAGCTGGCCCAGATGTCATCAGCTGGATATCAAACTTTAACATACACCTTTAATTAACTTACACCTTCTGTGAAGAATAAAAAGAATGAAGAAGAAAGAAGAAGAAGAAAGAAGAAAGAAAAGAATCAGGTATGGGCCTGAATTAATAAAGAGGTATGTATAGAACCTTTGAAAGCCAGAAGTCCATGTAATAGCCACTGTTGCATCTGTAGTAGCAGAAGCATTTTTTTTAAATCTATTTTTAAATCAGTGGCAGACTGACTCTGAGAAGGTAGCTCAGAATCCAAGTCTGTTTACACATGTTCAAATGATCTGAAGAATTCTCCCAGGTTTGTTTTTCTGGTAGAAAAAGTTACCAAGAGATTCTGAACAGATATTCAAATGCTGAGCCCTTCAAAAAGAGACAGCTTGCACTGCTGATACTGCACAGCCAGCAGCCCTCTGTGCACATATCTCAGCATGCTCTGCATACTCCCTCAGTCTGCCTGGAGAGAGATGGCAGCAGAGTACAGGGCAGGCCCTATTGGCTGAACCAGACTGCTCAGGGTCACCCTGAGTCTCTGCAGCCTAATGTGGGGTTGTAAAGGGGACATGCTTTGCTTCCTGCTCACCTGCTCACCAAGAGCAATAGACTTCAGTGAGTGACATACTGTTTCCCTGAGGGGAGGACAAAGCACTGTGGCATGCTGAAGGAATGTGCTGTGGGTTCTTCTAGAAGAGAACATATATGGACATTTGCTTTCCCAGGAACAACTCCTGTGAATGATATAACCCTGATTTCTTAGATTATTTTTCTCCTGGAATTGCCATTTTTGCTCTGAGAGAAAAATTCTGAAAATCTGTATAGTTTTGGTTTCTCCTGGGAGAGAAGCAGCTCTCCCGGGAGAAACTGAATCTCTGTATGTGGTCTAAGACACATTTTATTGTCCTTTCCATCAAATATATCTGTAGCAGTCATGTGCTTTTTTCCATCTATTTAATGAATGCCTTGAAAATTGAGTATTTGTCTGTCATATGCAGTCTCTATAGATGAAAAAAAGAAATTTAGCTGACTCACAGACCAGGCAGACTTCAATGCTTAGAGATGAAATCTCATTCAGCAGATCTTTTTTTCAATACTGAGGAAAGACTCAAAAACAAATATTGTTTTTGTTTTTATTTGTTTTTCCCAGACTCAAACAAACAATAAATTAAAAATAAGAAAGAAACCCTCCTAAACCTAATTTATTTTGAATCAGCTGGCTCCATATAGCTTTACCTTGCTGCTATGTGTAGCAAGAAAGACCTAAGTAACACTCAGGGCTGTTCTACCTTTCATGTGCTTAAGAGGCTTAGGCATGACGATGTTCAGGGCACATGTACACATTTGCAGCTACAATAAATGATACTGGATAAAATATGGTGATCTTGCTCACAAATTCAGATGTTGAGCCAGAGAAATAGCCACTGAAAACAGAACAAATTCAACACATAGATTATGAAAGGCAGTGTAGGCATTTGAGACTTGGACATGCCCTGCTAGAGACCTTATTTCTATCCTTAGCTTTGTCAAAGTGACTTTGTAATCAGTAATAAGGGATTTTAAATACTCACAAATGTTAAAGCCAGTCCATGGAAATGTCAAACACAGACGGTGGAATTTTATTTGATTTTGCACACCTAAATTGCATTTACACAGTCCTGGCCTTTTTGACACTTACGCAGTTTGCTATGCTATTACTTATGTCATGTAGACAAGTCAGCTAACTTGCATGTACTGAACCTGAACAGTAAGCTACACTCTCACCATGCAGACTTGCATGGAGCTGAATGTAAGTCTGAAAAAACAGGGTGGAAGAGGAAGGCTTTTCTATGTTTTAGTCCCAGTAGCTGAGCGGTATAGAAACTTAGGAGATCTGGGTTCCAAGGCATCAACCCAATAACCTAGATGGGGCTTGATCCTGCATCTCTCTGACTTTTGAAGAGCTAAAGCTGTTCCCTTGGGCAGCAAGATGTAGTTAGCCATATAAGTCTAAAGCCAAGTAGAAGGCAGGGTAGATTTGCATCTTACAGACTACCCAAAGTAGATATTTATATATAGCACAAACTTTAGTGAGCTGTAAGTCACTTTATCAGATGTGGTGAAAGGACATGTAGAAAGCAGAATATAAGGAGAGAGAAAATAGAATACAAAAGACAAGGAAGGGGAGGGAGAGAGAGAGAGATGGGAGGAGAGAGGGACACACAAACAAACATTAAACCTCCAGGAACAAAAGAGTCACCAAGGCTAACTCATCTGCCTCTATTTAAAACATGCTTAGCACAATCCAGTCTGTCCAGAAGAGGAAAACGTGGCAGAGAACAAACAGTGCAATGGATAAATAGTCTATACAACCTGAAAATATTCCTGAATAGTGAATAATTTCAATGGAATAAAAATAAAGGAAAATTGAAAAGGTCAAAATGGTTCATTTTGACATGTTTAAAATAAAATATTTTGAATGTTCATGGTAGAGTCATGAAAATAAGATGGAGATGATACCTTGTCCCTGATAAGACACTCATGAAAGATGTAAAACATGAAGGTTCAAATCCTTCTCCATCTGATTTAGAGCAAAGATTTGAATCAGGATCCCCACCCCCACCTTCCAGAAGAATGACTAAACTGGTGACAAAGAACATTTCAGGTTGACAGTCTCTACAGTCAGTACTGTGCTGCTTTGCTTAAATATTCAAATGTTACTTGGACCAAAGTCTGGTTCTCACTTCTAGGTAAATGCTTAAGCTACCATACAAAATCATCTTTTGCTCTGACCTACTGATTATTTAAGTATTTTATAGAAAGCATAAACCTTCATATCCTCTCTGAATACCCAGTAGTCTTGATTAGGGTACTCTGATATAAGTGGGGAGACTTAGATTCAAATTTGTGCTCAAAATGAGGTAGAATGGTAGAATTTGAATCTGTATATGTCACAGCCTATGTGAATGTCACAGCACTATAACATTTAGAAGAGCTGCTGCTACCACCCCTGCCACCTCCGTTTCATGAATGGCACCTAAGTCCCACTGTTAATCTAGTGCTTTATTTACATATCTGGCTTTAAGTCATCCCAATATGAGTCATTTCTTCCCCTCTCTTTCTCCCTCCTTTCCCATTTTCTGAACCAAAACATGAGAGCTACTGAACCAAAACATCAGTTATTTACAAAGCCCTGCTTATGAGCAACTGAAAACATGGCTAATATTGGGAAGCATCAGGCAACTATAAGTACATGATATAGCGATACTAGGAATATATATGATGCAATTACCTCAATCCTTTTTTGCTTGCTAACAAAGATGTATATTCTGTTCTTTGACCAAGGAATTGATGTAAAATGCTATCCTCTCTGATGCCACTAACACAACCCAGATTGACTTCAAAAGGGTCAGGATTTCCCCCTTGGTATTTCACAGAGATTAATTTGTGATTTGTGTCATTTTCTTCAGACGTTGTTAAATTCCAAAATTAAGACAAATATTTTGTAGAATGTGATAATTTGAAAAGTATCTTTCATCTGAGAAGGTTTGAATTTGTCCTGATAATAACAAGAACTTGATCAAGCATGAACACTCCAGAGCTATCTATAGATTTGTACTACACAACCTTAGAAATGTCATTGGCACACTTCATAGTGTAATCAATAAGTTCTTTTTAACCTTTTAGCAAGAAGGTTGGGATATAGAGCAAGACTGATATAAAAATGACTCTCCTATGCTGTGAAGGGTACAAAATTAAGGATTAGTAAACTGTTCATTTTGTTAATGGATTATAGGAACTGAAACTAGCAGGGTTTGTCTCAGAGATGGATGCTGAATCAACTGTGCTAAGTTTGACTGTAGATATGAATTTAGCCTCAAACATCCCTTTTCTTCTGTCTGCAAGAATCTTCTCCTTTGCTATAGTTGGCATTTAGGAAATTAGAATCATCAGTAGCTTGTCCCATCCTGGTTACCTTCTCTAGTCTTGTGAGGCCCTGCACCAGTGTTTTTGAGAAGTTTGGGGCAACTTTTCTCTAATTGTTTTTATTGGAGATAAAGAACAGCAGTGCCTCATAACTCATTTTTCACACCGTTAAGTTTGCAAAGGTAAAAGAAATGCTCTATTTAATAGAAAAGTGGCTGAGAGGAAATAGTCAGCCACTGACTCTATCAAGCTAATAGCAACCAGCATCCCATAATCCTTCACACTCTATCTAGGGAATTCCCAAAGGTTCCCTAGTAACAATTCACCAGGAAAATAAACACTATAATAGGGCTGTGCAAAGCTTTGGTCCCTGATTCGATTTGATGCAGATTTGGTGGCTGAATCTCTGAATCTGAATTGAATTAAAGGACCCTTTAATCTCTCCAAATTGAATCAGAACCCTCCGAATTGATTTGGAAAGATTCAGAAAGATTCGGAGATTTGGACATAGAGATAGCTTTAAATGTTTTTTCTACATACCTTTAGGTAGCAGGGGCTCATGTATACTACAATGTTGGGGCACATGGAGCAACCCACAGAAACATGGGAGGCTCCCTAATGCACTCTGGTCAACTTCTGGGTCTGCTGGGGAGTGTGCAGGGGGGTCGTCCGGCACCCCCTGGGCTCAGTGACTGGTGCCTCCTGGGTCTGGGGTGGAGGGGCACCCAGGGTCCCCCTGTGGCTGTTTGCTGAGCCAGAGAGGTGTGGGGTGGCCCCCACATGCTCCCCAGCAGACCAAAAGTACTTCTGGTCCACTTTCAGGTTTGCCACCGAGCACGTGGAGGGGCCCCCCTGCAGTCCTGTGGGACACCCCATGCACCCCAACATCGCAGTGATCACAAGCTGTGCCTGCCACCTCGAGGTATATAGAAAAAACTTTTAAAGCTGTGCCTGTGTCGAATCACTGATTCTCTGAAACAGCATCAGATCTTCAGATCTGGATTCCGCTGAATCAAATCAGGGACAGTGATCCAAATCAAATAATCGAATCACTGTCCCTGATTCAGGATGAATTCAAATCCAAATCAAAAAAGGCCCTCTTCACACACCCTTACACTATAATCTCCACAACATGGTTGTATGTAATCTGAGGGGCAGCTGAAGAGCCTAGAATGTATTTTTCTGTTCCTATGACCCTATTAAAATATTGAAGTTCCTTGTCCAATCTTCTGGCTCATTTCAGTCCATCATTTCCCTCAATGTCTTTCTCTGTCCCTAAAAAAATATATTTTCTAATAGAAAGGAAAATGGGCAAGTGGCCATGGTCAATCTTTTTCAACACGAGTGTAGGATTGTTGTCTACATTGTTGTTATTGAATGTTTCTAGCACAGCAATATAGAGGCCCTATGATGATCCAAGCATTGTGTAAATACAAAGACGTCGTCCATTCCCCGAGAAGGTTTAATGTCTCTTTTTTTCTTGTTAGCTTTAAATGTCAAAAAAACCCACCAGCCACTCTGTGGAAGCACATTCCACAATATCACTTGCTATAACAGTTTCCAGATATACCATCTAAAATGTTTGCTTTCTGTGGCAGAACATTCCCTTGCTGGTCATTAGTTGCAAATTCCCACTCCTGGCCTCAGGACAGAAAACTCTCCTACAGTCTTTAGAGAAACAGGAATCCATAGATGGAAATTTCTTTTGTTTCAATACTGAAAAAAGTATCAGTAATAAACAACCAGCTTAATCAGGATTCCTCTTCAAATACTATTTTGAGTAACAGTCAACTTTATTAGCTACCTTTGTCAGCTAATGTTTCATAGTTTCATAGTTGGTAGTATTGGAAGGGACCTGAGCAGATCATCTAGTCTGGGTCCCTGCCATGGCAGGAAAGAGTACTGGGGTCAAATGACCCCGCCAAGGTGTTCATCTAGCCTCCTCTTAAAGACCCCCAGGGTAGAAGCCAGCACCACTTCTCTTGGAAGTTGGTTCCAGATCCTAGCCACCCTGTCAGTGAAGTAGCAACTCCTGATGTCTAATCTGAATCTACCCTCTGCCAGCTTGTGACTGTTATTTCTAGTCACTCCTGGTAGCACTCAGGGGAACAGGAACTCCCCCAATGCCTGCTGGTCCCCTCTCACTAGTTTGTAACAGGCCACTAGATCGCTCCTTAGCCTTCTCTTGTGGAGGCTGAACAGGTTCAGGTCCCTTAGCCTCTCCTCATAGGGCCTGCCCTGTTGTCCCCTGATCATGTGAGTGGCCCTCTTCTGGACCCTCTCCATGTTGTCCACATCCCTCTTGAAGTGCGGCATCCAGGACTGGATGCAGTACTCCAACTGCGGTCTGACCAGTGTCGCATAGAGGGGGAGGATCACCACCTTGGACCTGCTCAAGACGCATCTGTGGATGCATGACAAGGTGCAGTTGGCCTTCCTGACTGCATCCCCATGCTGTCGGCCCATGTTCATTTTGGCATCAATAATGACTCCAAGATCCTTTTCTGCCTCTGCACTGACGAGAAGGGAGTTCCCCAGACTGTAGGTATGCTGCTGGTTCTTCCTCCCCAGGAACTTTTTCCAGTGTTTGAAAAAGAAACACACTGATAGGATTTGCACCTTTAATATAATATAAGCTAGGGTTTCTGGTGTTTTTCAGCCAAGTAACATCAACATTAGAGCCTTTCATCACTGAGAATTGGCTATTAATAGATCCCATTATGATAGTTCCAGTTATACTGATGTTGTCTTTGTCCTTCCTGAAATGAATGAAGGGAAAGGAGCTGTTTGCAAATCAGGACCTTAGGAAAAATTATTTAAAATCATGAATGGTTCAGTGGTGACTGACTCAATTACTAATTTGCCATGAAGTACCACAGTATTTCGTGATAAGCACTTGGTAACTGCAGGAGAAACAATGGTAGCTATAAGGTAACTTATGGTAATATCTCCGTATTACCCATGATAATGAAATAAATAACTCATCAAGTTTTTATATTATGATCAGAGAGAGAAAAAATTGCTACAATCAATTGTGTTCAGTAAATTTCATCATCCTACATGGATGGCCTTATGTTTTCTCACTTCATTTTAGATTACTGATTGGCACTGAAATATGTATTTCATTTTGTTCATTTGAAGTGACTAGAAAAATTTCACATATCTCTATCCTGAGATCTAAGCCTTGATTAATAGATGACATGGTTTTTGTGTATTGTTAAAGCTGAGTGTTTTATTATAAATATGCTTAATGCTATTATATACTTAGGTAACACAGCCACACGGAATGCTTTTAATATGGATAGCAAAATTGTATTTTTATGTTATTATATTTGGTTTTCACTTTTTAAAACAGAGTAATTTGCTCATCTGTCATCTACAATACAGAAACAAAATATTGTTCAAATGCTTCTGCAAATAGAAGGATTTCAACTGAAACAGTGTAAGAGAAAGGAGTTTGAGCTCTTTATAGCACAGATACTCTCAGAAAATACACTGTCACTTAGCAACGATGTACCTAGTTATAATATCTAAATACATGTATATGAGAGAAAATGAGTAGAAGTTCAAATCTTATATAGACCCTCCAGCAAATAAGGAAGTAACTTGGCATATAAGAATTATAAGACTATCAGGACTAGAAGATTTTTAAAACAAATTTAGGGGCTAGTCTGTCAGACAGTTGAGCATAGTGGATGCAAAAAATTGTTTATTTACTTATTTTGATGTGATATAGATCCCCCTATTTCCCTTTGGGGTGAAGTTTTTGCCCCAGGGAAATTGAGGGCAAAAATACCATTGACTTAAATGGAGGTAGGATTTTTCTCTAGAAGCTTTGGTCTGTTTCACTTCAGCTAACAATAAATGGTGAGCAGCAAATAAAGACACATTACAGTAGGTCTAAACACAATTGTCTCCCCAATCTACGTTCTTGACAAATTCCTTGTTTCAGCTCAAAAAAAAAAGATGTATAACATTTCTCTTATATTAAATTTAGTGGTAGAAATCTTTAATAACTAAAACTGACTATAATTTCCTCCTTTAGACTGCTCTATTTCAAGGTCTCATAAATCCTTTTTATTGATTAGTTTTACACAGAATGTAGTAGAGCCCTAAATACAAGAAATTAAACTGAATGACAGGTGGATTTTTTTTTTCTACAGACTTTCCAGCTACCACATACAAAAACCAAACTAAGCCTTAACCAGAAAAGAACAAGCAAACACACAGCTCGCTCCCTAACTAAAATTAAAAAGCATATTAATGCTACAGTTAACTTTGTATTCTATATTGTGTACATTTTGGCGAAGTTCTACATTTTGTTGCTTTAGGAAATAAATGACTATGCAATGACAAGCATAAGGAAACAGAAAACAAGGATAAATTATTATTTGAAATTATTAGAATATTTATTGGTATTTTAATATAACAATTTACTTCATGTATTCAGATATTTAATTCAAATGAACTTAGAACCACCCATAAAGAATAAAAAATGGGTAAGAATTGTAAGCCTGATTTCTGAGATGACATGCAAGTGTCCATAAATTTTAGGGCCAGAAGGGTCTATTATGATTGCCGTATTGGTTTGCGTAATTCAATCCCAAATCTGATGACTTGTGCTTGAATGTACGTTTTTGTTACAGGACTCTTTAACCTTCCCCTTAGAGAATACATATGTGATCATGGAATGTTATCATATAAGATGTCAACCCCAAAAAGGCATCTGCACTTACCATTATGCATGCTAGTTGTCCAATCCACTATTTCAATTGCACAATTTAAGTACTTAAATCTAGAATCACAGAAAAATAAGGCTGCCTCAGGAGGTTAGCTGTCTAAATCCATGCTCAAGGCAAGTACCATCTGTACCTAAACTATTCCAGTTAAATGTTTCTCTGACCTAGGTTTGAAAACTTTCAACATGTGAATAAAAATCGTGTGGAAAAATCATGGAGCAGATCCTCAAGGAATCCATTTCTAAGCACTTGTGGGAGAAAAAGGTGATTAGGAACAGTCAGCATGGATTCACCAGGGGCAAGTCATCCCTGATCAACCTGATTACCTTCTATAATGAGATGAATGGTACTGTGGATGCAGGGAGACTAGTGGGTGTGGTATATCTTATTTTAGCAAGACTTCTGACTTCTCCCACAACATTCTCACAGGTAAGCTAAGGAAGTACAGGCTGGATGAATGGACTGTGAGGTGGATAGAAAACTGGCTGGAGCATTGGGCTCAGAGGGTAATAATCAATGATTCGATGTCTATTTGACAGCCAATATCAAGTGGAGTGCCCCTGGAATTGGTCCTGGTGCAACTACATGTGCACATGCTTACTGCACAGTAAACGTTGATAATCACGACTAAATTGGCTACCTGCAGATGCAAGCAGGAAATGTACTCACAATTACTAGATGCTCAGTAGCGCTCATGTAGACATCTGACTGGGAGCAAATCTTCCTGCTACTAGGGCAGGCTCTGTCACTGAAGCCCAGGCAGGGACTATGTCACCCTGTCCTGGCAGCAGGAAGCTCCAAGCCCCCCACTCTGAGATTGCAGTCAGGGAGCAGGGGCTGGGAGATCCTTATCTACTAGTGCCAGCTCTGTGGTTGTGGGACCAGTGCTGGGAGATCTTTATCTTCCTGACTGTGAGGCCAGCACTGGGAAACCCTTACCTCCCAGACCAAGCCTCATGATTTCATGGCTCAGGCTAGGAGATAAGTCTCTATCAGTGCTGGCTCCATGGCCAAGGAGCTAGTGCTTGGAGATAAGGTTCTGAGAGGGGAACAAGCTCTACAGCCTTTTCCCCACCCAGCTCCATGATCATCAGAGAGCTGAGCAGGGAACATACTCTCCAGCCCCTACCCAATGATCATGGAGTGGAGCTGGGAACTGTCCTGGTCAGGGGCAGGTCCCAGCCCATGCCCCGATCAGGCGATTGTGCTGCGGGGCTTGGAAAGAGCTGCAGGTATGGTGCAGGGGCCTGGGACCTGTCCCTCACCTGCAGCTCTTTTGAAGTCCCCTGCTCCAATAAGGAAGCCAGGTCTGGGAGCTCCCCACTGCTGAGGCAGGGGACATTGTTCTTGCCTCAGCAGCAGGCAGCCCCCTTGGGGTAGGGAGCAATATTCTCACCCTCACCACCAGACAGCTGTCTCCTAGCCAAGTGTTCTCTGTCAGTTCCTGTGATACCACCCAGGGGAGCCTAGAGCTCCCTCTGGTGGCAGCAGGGACCTACTGCAGGACCCCCAGGAAGTGGAAGGAACTTCCTGCCATTAGCAGCAAATCTCCTCCTACTTCCCTACATGTGTAGACACCTGCCTGGCACTGTTTATTCACAAGTAATTTATTTGTGAGTAAACTGATCCCAGAACTAATGCATGTGTAAACACACCCAGTTGGCTTGGATTGGTAAGGGAGTATTGGTTGCTCTGGAAGATCAGATAAAGTAATTGTGAGTATTTGCTCTTAGTAGCAGAATATGTGGTTTAATTATTCTCTGAAAGCTAATCTTAAAAGCATGGTGGGTCCAATTCCTACTTATTTAAAGCTTCGTTATATTACCCTGGCAGCTAAAAGTGGTGTTATGCACACTTTAAGGCTATTTTACACTGACAGAGCATTGAAAAAATGGCAGCAGTGCAAATGACAACCTTTCTGCCTCTTCTGTTTTTCCAGTCCAAATAATAATTATTCATTTTGGGGGAAAAATTAGTTTGTCAATATACCTGGGAAGTTATCAAGTGTTTGTGTATCTGTGAGCCTCCTATTTATAGAATTATTTACTGTTTTATAGGGGCAAAAAAGGTAACTCAGGTTTTCAGAAATATCAGAAAGGCCCTCACTCTTCAAGGTGATCACCTTGTTTAATTAATAAATGTATACAGCTCAAGAATTGATTAAATTATCCTCTATTTGACATTACATAGTATTTCTCCATCAAGTTACAGTATAGCATAGTGTCCTAAAGGTAACTGCCCTCTGAGAATCTGTTGTACTGTACCTTTACCATTACTGGCTTAGCAAATGTGTTATATGAGTAATGCCTAACTTGTATATAGAACAATGCAAGTTTAGACCACTCATATATGTAATATCCTTTTAACTACAAAGCCTGGGACTATATATTTGACATTATAAATAGACTTCACTTTTAATTTTAAGTTTCATATTTGGCATATGATATTCTGAGGACGATCCCTGTAACTAGAATTTTTGTTCACCTGGAGCATAAAAGCAATTGTATACGCAAGAAAGCTGGAAGGCATTTTCTGAATTTCAATATTTTAAACTAATTTAGTTGGTTTACTATGTTAAATTTGACAAGAAAAAAAAAACTTTGAAAATTTTCCACCAAAAAAGGAAGAAAAGGAAAAAAGAAGAAATAATGTTGTTATTGTTTTAACAGCTATAAAGCTGAGAATTTTTTTGTTTTGTTTTTTAATTTTGGTGGGGAAAAATCTATGCTTTTAACATTCTAATGACATGGATATATAGAAGTTTTATATAGAATATATTTATTGTGTTGCTGATGGAGGCCTTTTTGAATAAGTGCAGGGCAAGAATTCAGAGTGGCAGGTATTCTCACTCATGCAGGAAAGAGTAGAAAGGAAGCAGTCATATTCTCAGAAATCAGTCCTAAACGCTGATCAAAACACTTCTCACCAAATAAGCCCAAATGTAATTAAATGATTATTACAGTAAAAATGCTTGGGAATATAACTCTTGGTGATGTAACAAACTAATTTTATTTTTAGCTAGCAAAAATGTAAGTCTGAGAAACGCAAAACTCCTAATAAACAGAACATTCCGCACAATTCTTCAATGTAAAAAAATTACAAATATTATAGAAGGTAACACATTATTTATCTGGATATACCTGGCAGCAAGATCCTGAATAAATTCTGTGATTCTGTGGAGAATTTACTTCTCATAGAACGAAACTGGCTCATAGAGCAACATGTTTGCAAAGAGCAATATGCAAGCTCCTGTATCACACACACACTGTTAAAAGAACATTATTAAGATCAAAAGTGAGGAAATGCCCAAATTAAGCTTGCCCTTGCAACTTTACTTTAGCTCCTTTGTTTTATGCATTTTGATGCAGTCTTTAATTATGTAGTTAGACACATTTTTCCCCACTGGTTCCCTGCCTAATCTAGTGCATAGGATGGATAATGCTTAATTACTGAGCAGGTAACTGTTCAATATTTTGTTTTCTCTGCATTGTTTAGCATGTGGCTCCTGACCAGTTGCATGCATACTTGTTCCAAATTCTGCTGTGAAGAAAGAATACATTTTCTTATGGAAATTCCATGGTCATCATACAATCTGAGTAAAAATTATTATTATTACCATTTTGATGCAAGAGGTATTATTATTCACATTTTATAAGGAGAGAACCAAGAGATTACTGTAAAAAGTTTCCACTACTTCTGGGGACTCTATTTAAGACATGTAGGACCTGATTTTTCAGAGTATATAGCCATATATAGAATTTAAAATTTTTTAAACAAAGCTGTCATTGATTTCAGTTGTAGCAGTCAGTGCTTAAATGTTCTGCAAATCAGAACTAAGGGTCTCAGATCGGACACTAATAAAATGATGGACACATAACAAATAACAACCTACAAGTAGTGTGGCTTGGCTTCGCTTGGCATGGCATGTGCAAGCAGGCCAGAGTCAGGGATAGGATTAATTTCTCTCAGGCCTCCCTGAACTCCTTTAACCAGACAACTATCCTTTCTTTTCCCTCTGTTTCCAGCCTCATTCACATACACATCTTCCACCTTTTGTAGCAAGTAAACTTGCACACTCTGATTTCCTCAGGGTAGGTCCACCTCATACTCTAATGAGGCAGGAGTCCCATGAAAAATTCAGTGTGCTACTAAAAGCTGCATCATGATGCATATGCAGAATGGGACCGAATTACAATTGCTTAGGCAACCTGACTCCTAGCATCTCTTAACTTTTGAGTGATTAACTTTACACCCTTAACAATTACTGGAAGTCAGAACATTTCGGGTGAAATGCTGATTTGTCAGAAATGACAAATTATTCATGTGGGCATCAATGACACGGCTCGGAGCGCTCCCAGCTGGGTCATGAGGTGCTTCAGGGATTTGGGAGCGGGGCTAGAGGGTCTGGGGGCACAGGTGGTGTTCTCTTCGATCCCCCCAGTCTCAGGGTATGGGCTGAGGAGGGAGAAGAGGATCCAGGTAGTGAACCAAAGACTGCGGTGCTGGTGTCATCGGTAAGGCTTTGGCTTCCATGACCACAGCCCGCTCCAATTAGATTCGAGCATCAAGGACAATAAAAAGTCCTTTTTCAGATATGTGGGGAGCCGGAGGAAGCAAGGGCAACATTGGACCCCTGCTGAACCAGATGGGGCACCTGACAACTGACACCCAGGAAAAAGCCAACCTATTAAATGGGTACTTTGCATCGGTCTTTCATCAGTCCCATGGGACGCCCATGCCCACTACAGGACAGGCAGATCCAGGTGAGGAAGATCCCCTGTCCTCCATAAATGCTGACCTCATGAAGGAACAACTTGAGAGGTTGGATACCTTAAAGTCAGCTGGCCCTGACAATCTGCACCCCAGGGTACTCAAGGAACTGGCGAGCATCATAGCCCAGCATGAATCTTCGAGACCTCCTGGTGCTCTGGTGTAGTGCCCAAAGACTGGAAGAAGTCCAAAGTGGTGCCTATCTTCAAGAAAGGGAGGAAAGTGGTTCCAGCAAACTATAGACCCATCAGCCTGACTTCCATCCCGGGGAATTGGTGTCTAGGCTCCAGCAGCACAGAATTACTTCCAAAAGGCATGACTGGTCAGAAGTGTATATCTAGATTTACCACACAGACCTCTGCATTGTGGAATAATAAATTAAATTATAACAGTAATAGGTTGTCATAGATCAGCACTAGATAGGAATGGGATATTTTGCAGTGTAGCTCACAGGTATTTGCTGATAGCAGAGGGATGATTAGATGCAGTGGAGAGAAATGAAGAACATCCAGTAGGCACAAACACTTTGGTCCATCCCTCATGCCAAACACAATACCTTCTGTCTCTCCTTTCCATTAAGTCCCAGTCCTGCCTCTTCTTCACTTCTGGCACCTTGTCCTATCCCATTCACTTCACCCAGGAAGTTCTAGTCTCTATTCTTCACTTTTTCATCAACACCAACTCCCGGACCCAGTTTTCCTCTCCCATCTATTTCTGGTTTCCCTTTCCCAATCTATTTTCCTTATCTGCCATCTTGATGCCTGGGTCTTGTCTTTTCTGCCACTGAATGAAGAGCTTGTTCCTCTGTGTAGTCAGGACATTGATTGAAGGGGATATTAAGAGCACAAGAAGGAAATTCCCTGCTCGCAGTTACCCAGAGCTGTACATTCAGAGAAAGCGCTGTTCAACACTAGACTGGACCATAGTCAAATACAAATAGCACTTTCTGGCAGCTTAACTACTAAATTCCAACAAGCATCAAATAAGTATGTGCAAAACACATTTCAAAGACTGGCAAATGTTGGGTAGGTATGTCCCTTTCCCAGAGACTACAGATCTTGTCCATTTGTGAAATACAGTGACAAGTAAGTATTGTGCATGTTTAGCATAAGATTAAATAAACTTAGTCTGAATAATGAAATAAATTCATTATAACAAGTAATCATGTAGCAACCTACAGGTTATATGAAACAGTCTGAATATACAGTGACCCATTAGTGAACAGCACAGGAAAACACTGTATTGACTAAAAGAAGAAAAGAGAGCAGGTTGACAGCATCTGTACTAGGTAGTTCTTGGAACCTACAAGCAAGAAAACTTAGGTTTGGTGAAAACAACTGTTTCCACTAGGACACTGACACTTTGACACCTTCTCCTGCTCAGAAAATGTGAAGAAACATTTCCTGATAATTTTCCCTTAGTAGTTAGCACTCTTATCAATGCTGTGCTACATATAGCTGTAAAAGATTCATGAGGGACATCTTTTATAGCAGGCCTTATGACACTGAGAAATCTGCCAAACTCCTCTTTCCTTCTTTATTGCAAGATATGTATTCACTTCACATCAGCCCAAGTGCTAATCATAAATAAAGTACAACAAGCACTGTCAGAAAGTATACAAAGATACATTTTAAAATGTAATGAATATTAACATAAGAAATACAATAGAAACAAAGTAGCAAGTGTCCTTAGCTTTAGTAAACCTAAAATTAAAATATGATCCTTGAATTACTAAGTCTGTCTGTCTGCCTATCTATCCATAGCTGCTTTTAACACTTATTTCCCTTTAAAAGATGTTATAATCATCCTTCTTTTTGCATATTCAATAAAAGCAGATTAATTTATTTTTCTAATTGAATAATTAGGTTTTTTGGTTAATTATCTTAAATAGTTTCAGGTCATGAGGATCTTCTCAATGAAATTCTTCTATGATGTTTTCTCTGCCTTAGTACTTCTCTTATAAATCACAACCAGTATAACAAAGCTTTTTCAGCTCTACCCCTAGCACTTTAAAGACAGGGGTTAATATAAGTTCTTCCTTCTGGTTCATTTTCCTTTCTCTGTCCCACTCTTTGCTTTCCTTTCTGCCTAGCTGCCAGTATTTTTAAGCTTCTACATACGTGATAGTTTTGAACAAGCAAGCTAAACAGCATCGGTGGCCTTCTACCTTCTTATGTTCATCCCTGTCATCGTGTACACCATTCACAGCTTCAAAGGTTTCCCCAGGGGTCCTAGCACAGTAGAAAATCCTGATTATAAGTGACATTTGAGTGGATTTTTAGAATTAGTGTATTAACAATTATACCCAACCTTAGGCTCTTTATTAACAGTATCAAGACTGCAGTCTAGTGTGGAATTCAATGCAGCTATGTCATCTCTTCATGAAAGCAATTTCCAGTCCCTGCATTGATCTTAGCAATGATCTAAGGGTGGGCAAAAGAGTTGGTACTATTCTTCAGCTAAATAAAACAGAGAGCGGTGGCTTTTTTGAAGGGTGAAACATGATCGGAGTCAGTTAAGCTTACATCATATGAGGTAAACACCTTATTTGCCCTTCAGCTAGAATACCTTCATTTGTGATACTGAGAATAGCATTGGGGCTATTATGCAGATATCTACAAAAGCTCCCTTAAAACCTGTATTTTAGAATTACTTACAGAACTCTTTATACTTCTACAATTTTTAAAGTGTTTATATGTGCATATAACATATAAACAGCAGTTATGGGAAAATCCTCTGCTGGTCATAGCTCCACTTATGTCACAGCATTGATCTAACTAAATCTTTATTTAAAAAAATCATTTTTCAAGTATTTTAGCAAGAGGAGAAAGGCCAAGTCCAGATTGTAAACTAGATACTGAAACAGGTTGTAGACAGAAAGTTGAGGCTTAAGGCAAGGCATAAAAATGATCCAGAATATCCAAGGTACAAAATTCATTTGGCATCTCAATTTTGGACTACACAGATATGTGGGTGCTTAAACATAGGCTTCTATATATGAGCAAAGTACCCCATCTTACTAGTTATGCAGTGAGCCCTGATACCCATTGTAACTCAGATACTGGATGGAATAGAATCCAAAGGTTTCCTATGTCCTGGATCTAGCAGACATGTTATGAGCATGCCTAATATATATCACAATGTAGAGTTCAGTACAAAGCATAACTGCTCCAGTAACTCTCTCTCAAAAACATCAGGGTAGTAGTGATGCTGCCCGCCACCTTTCATGTAATGTGGGGTTAGCTTGGGGAAACCTGGACTCTAGGCCTTCTCAGCCTGAGGGGGCTCAAACCTACATCTTCCCCTTTGCAGATAAGTGTCTTAACCACACAACCCTTCTCACAGGAGTATTTTTGGATTTTATCCTATGATGATCTAATGTAAAATGGATAAACCACCCAAGGACCAGGTTCTACAGCTGAATACTCCTCTTTCCAGCTGACTACCTAATCCATGAGACTATTGATTCAGGGTCTCTTGTGTTTGTTCTCTTTCTGGCCTGCCACCTTGGTTGCCCAGTGACTCAGCTTCAATAGGAGAAGTGGAGGATGCTATTATCCATACCACGTTATGAGCTGGTAGTTTCACCACTTTTCTGGAAGGTGGGAGATGTGGGTTTGAATGCCCTCAGGCTGAATAGGGAAATGAGCCTAGGTCTTCACCTCCTGGGTGAACTTGCGCTCTTGGGAAAAAGGTGAGAGTGTCTCTGTGTTAAGGTAGGTACTCTGAGCTCAGGACCACTGAACTGAGATGTTTACTATGTAACCCTGAGACATACACCTTAGCTCTAGAGAAGGATAGGAGTTCAAACACATCTCTGTGTTCAGCATTGCCCAGGTCTAAGCAACTCAATATGGAATTCCGTTTGAGATGCCCAACTCTCCCCGTGGACTGCATAGAGAGCCTAACCCCATTTCTTTGATCCTACCAAAGCCTAAAATGGCAGTGCCTTTGGGGCCAATCTGGATTTTGCCCCAAGACTTCTTCAACCACATTACATTTCAGCAATTCCTATTAGTGTTCTAATTGAGGTTAAAGATGACACTCTACTAATACATATGAATAACAATAGACCTGTGTAATTTTTGGTGCCAAGAGAGTTTTAGTTAAGTCTGTTTGCCATTAATTAATTAGAACCAGGTGAATCTTTTTATGAATTTGGATTAGAATCTCTAAATTAGACTATATTTAAATGGAGCTGTGCTAAAAATAAGAAACAAACTACTTTTCTATGTCACTGTTTTAGCAGTAATTATGCCATCAGTATTTGACAGGGAATAAATGGAGGGTGGGGGGTAATGTGATTATTAAAAGCATCTGTGATTACAGATCATAACTATGGCTATTTCAAATATTGATTAACTCATAAAAAGCCCATGTAATAAGTACCTTAACATTTCCCATCTAAGAAAGAAGCACATTTGCTTTTTAAGACCTAGAATAGAAAAGAGTGGGGTAAGTCAAGTACCAGGACAAGGTGATTACTTAACATCTGTGACCAAGTAAAAGGCTAAAGGAGAAAAATCATCCAACATCTGCACTGTCGGTAAAATACTTGTAAAAAACACAAGTGAAGTGTGATTAATCACCATGGCTGTATGATTGAGTCAATTGACTGTTACTTTTTCATGATGATTAATCAGCTCCAAAAATTATAATTGTCCCACTTCTAGTGGCTGCATGCTGTGCCTGATGACATCATTTGGTCTACAGATACTCAATGAGTGGTTTTCAAAAGAATATGCAGATGAACAAGGAAGGGCGGGTGAGGTTAAAACTACATTTTGAAGAACTTGCTATCTTTAGTATTCCGGATATCGAGTTGTTTTAGCAGCTCATTGAGTGGGCAAATGCTATGCTATTACAATTCCAAAACCTCTTCACCAGCATAAGTTAAGATCACAGGCACCAGTGTTATCAATTTGAACATTATTGTTATTTAATATTCACATTATGACAGTATTTGGAGGGGAGACAATAACTCTGAAAATATTTTATGACATTAGATAAATGAATGTATATCCTGTTCTGGAATGCTGTTTTCAGCCTAGCACAAAGTGGGTACAGGAGAAATAGAGGAGGCTTAGAAATGGAAAATGAAAATGATATTATAAGAATGAAAATGCTTCCAGATCAGCAGAGATTTAAAAGACTGGGATTTCTCGTTTTAGGGAACAGATGAATAAAAGGGAACATGGCATAGGTGTATTAGATAATGGATGCCATAAAGTAGGAAAAGAAGGCAGTCCTGTTTTCCCTAACAATCAAAATTGAGGGGACATATAAAGAGACCAAAAGGAAGAAAATGTAAATCTGATAAAATTACATACTTTTTAAAATACATTGTAGGAAATTAACCTGAGGAACTCATTGCAACTGGATCTCTCTGACCCAGAGGTTCTAAATGACCACAAGGTTATACATCTATTTTATGCATTACAGGGACATTTGTAATTATACTAGAACATGTTTTTTAGAAAGGGGTTATGAGCACTTATACTGCGGAGTGCAAACCAATCATAAACTTAAAGGGTTTAGGAAGAAATCTCCTTTATGAGCAGTTTTTTCTACCATTCTCAATGACAGGGTTTCTTGCCCTTCCTCTGAAGGAATGGGGATTTGCTTCTGTCAGAGACAGGGGGCTAGGCTAGATGGATGGTTGATCTAATCCAGTATGGCAGTTCCTGTGTTCCTAAGATCACTACGCAAGCTTCACAGCAGATATTGGTTTTGCATGTAAGCCTGAAAATGTCGTCATCTTGTTGAGTGGTTAAAGTGCAGCATTTTATAAACATACAACCCTCAAGCCTCCTAAGGAAAGATTGTTACTTCAGGATCGTGGTTAATCTGTAAGGGCTGATGCACTAAGATCTGACACAATAACCCAAATGATGAATTATTCCAGGCAATTTTGCCCCATCAGGCAGAATTCAAATATACTAATGGACTGTGCAGAAGGGCTGTGCAGTGCAAAAACCTCAACCCCAGCTCACTCACTATTATTTTAAATGTCTTTGTGCCTATAAAGATATAGCTGCATACAGAATACAAGATCCTACTTTAAACTTAAAGTTCAAAGTCCTATTTAGGGACAGACTTTTTTTTAATGGAAAAATCCTTTAAAATCCTCAGAGGTAACATCCTTAGAGAAATATCATCTTTTACATTCATTTAAAACTGATTTCAGACTTCTTTCCGGTCTGTTCTGAGGAGGCAATACCTTTCTGAGCCGTACATAAAACCTCACTAATGATCTGTAATGAAGTGCTTTTTTAGCACATCTAGCATTTCAGCTCTAAAGTTCAAGAAAATAACACAATTTTGCTAGTGCTATTCCCCTTTTAGCACATTGGCTTTGCTTTTGAACTGTAGCACTAACAGCAAAACCACAAAAAGCAATCCTTTTAAGTCCTTAGTATGTGTAGTATTACATCTATGCATCCCAGAGTTCATTTCTGTTTATTCCTCAAATGTTAACCTCTGTTACACTTTCATGTTTCCAAAAGCCACATAGGAAATAGATTTTATAAATACAAGAGGCAGACTCTGTAACTTGTTGTATTTAGATAAGAAAGAGAAACGTGGGGGCTCCAGTCTCTTGAGTTTTTCCTAGGTACCTACTAATTGTTAATTATTAGAGACTAACTAAGTCACTGAAGTGAGTCGTTTGGCTGGTGTCTCAAATGCTGTCATTTACTACTACACAAATCAGCCTGGTGATAGAGTGTCTTTAAATTAGGTTACAACCATGCAGTTATTGGACAGGGAGTAATTGATAAAACCATTAGTAACACTTGTAGAGATAACAGCTAGCAAAATCATGCAACCATAATTATTCCTAATGGATACATGCTATAAATTGTGGCAAGAAAAAAATCTTGCATTATCTTTCAATCAAATTTGACAGTCCTGGTAGATTACTGTAGACTAAATGCTCATGTACAAAAAAAAAAAAAAAGAAAAAAAAGAATGACCTATCAGAATCTCTATGCTTTTTTCTTTTCCTTCTCTATTCCCATTACATTTTTCTTTTCTTAGTTTCTTTTCTTTTTTTGTACTTTCTTTCTGTGATAGTTTTCAGGATAAGGAAAATGCAGTCTTCTTTATTAGTTGTCTTTTCTATAGTGTTTTATATTTTCAATCACACATAAGACATGTCAAGGTTTTTTGCAATGTGACAACATGAAAAGAATTGCCTGTTTGAATAAAGAATTCTAGATATTACATTTTTTTCCACAACAAAATGTATTCTTTAATAATATATATCTATATTCCAGTGTTAACATTGTTTCAATGCATCAAGCCTTCTATTTTTAATTCCTCTCCAAATCACTGGACAAGGTTGTGTGATTTTTCCTCTTTCTCTACAAGTAACAAAGACCATAACCTGAAATTTGTCTTTGAAAAGATGAGACAAACCCTGATTATACCTTTCTCTCCTGTTCCTCACATGCAAGTTGAAACTTCTAAGCCACACATATGAAAGTTTAAGGGGAAATCAATGAATCAGCAGAAAAAAGTAAGTATTAGCTATACATGGAAAAATAATCACATAAAAAATCTTCTTAGAAGAGAGGTGCATATATTACTGGAATCCTATAACCTTTTACTGGTTTGGTACTCTGGAATCATTTCTGGCTACCTCCATGCATTTCAACAATCACAATTAATTACTTCAGTGATTCTCTTATATCCACATACGCCACATATACTTACATAGTCATGAAAATGCACATTACCACTTTTATTTTGAATCCCTCCCACAAAAAAAACAAAACAAAACAACAAACTGGTTTGGGGAACAGCTTAGCTCAAGAGGATTCAAAGGTTTTATTTCTAAAGTCCTAAGTTCAGATCCAGGTATGTCTGGCAGTGACTTCCATATAATACCGTATAGTCAGTAGAAGATCCCAAAGGGTGATCTGTCCCACATTAGAGGAGTTAAGTGAGAAGAAAGTTTGAAGTATGCAGGTGTAGAAGGTCATTGCTTCTGCTTGTGTTATTTTTGTTTTGTGGGTAAGAAAAGCAGGCTGTAAACTCCAGTGCTTCTTGTCATTTTTGCTAGGGAAATGCCACAGAAGTGAGATGAATTTCATCTTTACTCAGAGGCTAGGTACAGATGTTACACTTATCGCACATAAAGTGCGCAGAAAATGCTGTACAGCTGTAACAGAACATAAAGTGCATTAAAAATGGCAGATCCTGATCTAAGCTAACCCTGGATGGAGGTACTGGGCTTTAGGTTAGATTGTTTTATTGAATGTCTGTACCACATCCCATCCTGAGTTAAGGTAAGTTGTATTCCACCAGCATCTCAGGGGCCCTCATGTGGTGACTTACTAGCCTTGGCCAGTGCTCATCTCCTCAGGGTGAGAACCAGTCCAGTCCTGCCCCCAGGCTTTCATAGAAAGGAGATAGAAAAACAATCTCTTATCTTACAGCTGGGTGGGGAAATGGAGCCCCCATGCTGCGCAGGCCTCCCCCCACATTGCTGGGTTGGGTCTTGGGAGAGGGGGCTGGGCTGGGTCTATGCAGCAGGGGGCTCCCTCCTTCTCCCTCTAGGTCCCAGCATGGCCAAAAGCCAGGTTGGGTAAGTCTCATGCTACAGTTGTCAAGTAGTCAGGGCAAGTGGTGAGGGAGCCCCCCTGCCACACAGCCCCCCTTCCCCCCCAGATTGCTGGGTCAGATCTTGGCAGAGGCTGGGTCAGGTCCACATAAAAGGAGGCTTGCCCCCGTCAGCCTCTAAGTTGCAGCCAGCAGCTGCAGCATTAGACTGCCCAGCCTGGCTTTTGACCTTGCTAGCAACAGGGGGTGATGAGATGGAGGCCCCCTGCTGCACAGATCCTCCACCCCCAAGACCTGACCCAGAAATCGGGGGGGGAGGGGGCTGTGCAGCATGGGGGCTCCCTCCTCTACCTTTCCCCACAGCTGCTGCTGACAGTCTCCAGTTGGCAGGGGGCTGGGGCTGGGGGCAGAAGCTACTCTGGGAGTGTGCGAGTGCCCCCCCACTTGCTGGCCTTGGCCAATGCAGGCAGGCTGCAACCCCCCCCACCACCCTGAACAGTGAATGTCTATTCAGTTTGCTCTCGCATTAACTTGTAACACTTTAAGAAAAGCATGATGGTTAGAGCCCTTCTCCTAAGGGCTTTTTGAGCATCTGTATTTAGCCAGCGTGTTTACAATCTATAAAGCAACCAAATATTGAAATGAGCATCTAAAAAGCTTCTCTCAAAATAACTATGCTGCATGACTTTCTCCTTTTAATCTGTAGAAAAACAAGGGCACAATACACTTTTAAACTATCTTCTCCTGCATAGTACCCTATCAAGGTCATTCCCCCTACTCACAGCTTTCACTCCATTTGGGCACATGATAACAAGCATATGTCTGTCAAGCAGAAATATTCCCCCCTACTCCTCAAGGACTTAAGGACACACATGCACTAAATTTACAAAGCATTACATTTCATGAATACTTGCCATATGCTGGCTGGAGAGACAGAAGTGGAAGGACTTCCCTGGTTAATGTTCTGCATACCTTAGTGCAAGAAAGCTGTTTCTTTCTCTTTTTTGCTGGAAAGGGTCAGATATAAAATGTAATTAAGCCTAAAAAACACATCCAGCTACAAAATAAGGCATTGTATGCACTAAAAGAATCTTATTTTTCTTACATTTTACTCTGACATGCAGGTCGCTGTGTACCTATCATTTCTGCATTAGTGAGACTTGGATTAGCTTAGCAGTATTTCTTGGCACTCCCGAAGTCACAATAAAATGAGTCATCAACATCTTAACAGCATGTCAAAACTATTCCTTTGCTTCTACAAACAAGCATCCCAACTTCTTATTGATTTCCTGCATGCAGATTTAATGAAGATAAGATAACATTTACCAAACTCAGCTATGTATGGAAGAAAGGACAAAATACTTTGCAATTTGAAAAATCTCATGCGCTGGCTGTGGGCATTTTCACACTGCATTGGGTCCACTCCAAAAACAGGATCTGAGATGGTTTTATTCTGTGGTAGGCAGGGCAGATATCTTGATTTTGGCTTTGTTACCCTTTCTGGGTGGTGCTGCTTTCCCAGTATTATGCAGTGACATACTGCAAGCTTGAAAAAGGTATTGTGTCTAACTCCCTAACTTGACAATTTAAATGGATTAGTTTTATGGCTGAAGCAAGGACGTCCCCTTATGTATTATATGCATCACATCTCCAGCAGGTAAATGCCATCCTCATCCTCAATAACCACATCCACTTGATTTTTCTTTTGGAATGATTTGTTGAAGGTGCACACAGACCAATACATAAAAATGCTGCTTATTACAATACAGAATTGGAATCTAGCCTAGCCTTATATGCATTTTTATGATACTAGCCCAAACTATAAAAATTCCATTAAAAAATCAAGTTAAAATTCAACATACAAAAACTGTTTCAGTAAAAATCACAACTGAGATGTAATACTGTTTTAATAGATTGTTAAATGCTTATAAATCAGCTTTGAGTATAACAAATTAACTCAGTGAAAATTGGTTCAGGTGAAACCCTTTGATTTTCTCATTGTCCTTTAAATTAGAAATTAACCACCCTGGCATATACTCTGTACCAGAGCTGAACAAGCTCTTAATATATCCAAACTCATACAAACCTCATACTTCCCTGGAGAAAGTTGAGTTTCTAAAGATTTAATTCAAGTTCCAAGGTCAAACTGAATAGATCTGAAATTCTCCTTAAAATGGGAGTTTCATTCCAATGAGGACTCGACTTCAATTTACTGCTTCTTCCAAAGTTGTGACAATATGGCACATAACATCACATGCAGATAGCAAATCAAATGCTGTGACAGCACAATGCCAAAAAGGGTGCCCAAGAGCACACTCTGAAGGTTTGTTATGAGATGGGAAATCTTTTTAATCTATATTCTTTCTTTAAATCCCAATTTTAAGACTTTTTTTGGACTTCAGTGTCCTAAAATTTAAACAAATCCAATAAGCGTCTTGTATTTTCAGACTGTCACAAATGGGGCATGGAACAACATTCCTGATCAATTTCACAACACTATGCGAAAGATGAAAAATTGTGTTCAAACTCTACACACAACACTGCTATTGACAGGAATTCCCTAAGTTTTCTCTAGTTTGGGGTAAGTTTAGTCCTGAACAAGGGTGGAAGTGTAAAGGTATAATAAAGTCAAATTTCTACTCTACCTCTCAGATCTTTGACCAACTATGATTGATTGCAATTGCAGATTAGGTTCATATAGTATTTTCTACCAGAGGCACCCTATTGTAGAATATTTTCTACTATAGTATAGTAGAAAATACTATACTATAGTAGAAATCCACTATAGTATGTTCTACTATAGTGCTTTATATGCAGTATTTTCTTGCATACCACATGCCCTGGAATAAAATACACACTGTATTTTTGAAAGGCAGAATGAAGAAAATAAGGTCTTTCCTTGTAGCAAGTAACTGAGTAAGTGGAACCTGGTTATTGGCTACCTGTGAGTCTGGGGCAGATTTTTTTTTCCCTCCATACTAGTAGAAACTGCTCTTACTCCATTACTCACATATATTGTTCACTGAAAATTTCAGCAGCTGGTTTTTGGATAAAAAGTCTTGTATGTATGCAAGAAAATATAGTATTTCTATATAATTACTGCATGTTAAATAAATATTATTATCTCATTTGAAAAATTAGGCATAGAGTTAGTGGATCAGACTGGGTTCTCACTGATGTCAATAGAAAAACTTAATATGTTGTCAAATCAGATTTATATATCACACATCATACATTCATTTGTGCTACACATTAAATTAATTATCCTGACACCCTGTTCTTGCCCTTCCGTTCATCCATCTGTCAGTTCATCTTTCCTTCCCTCTCACTTTTTTTTACTGCAAACTGCATTTGTATTATATCCCTTAGGTGCATATTTTATTGTAAATGATACATAGAAGATTATCGAATTATAAGAAAGTAGGGCTGTAAGAAACTTCCTGAGGTCACCTAGTCTAGGTCCCTTGCTTAGGGCAGAATTATCTCTGACTCAACCATCCCAGCCAAGTGTTTGTCTAACCTGCTCTTGAAAATTTCCAAGGATGGGGATTCCACAACTTCCCTAGGTGGTCTGGTCCAATGCTTAGCCACCTTCATAATCAGTAAATTCCTCCTAATACCCAACCTTAATGTTCTCTGCTGCAGTTTAAGGCTCATGTCCCCATCCTGTCTCCTACAGCCACAGATAGAAGTCTATTTCCATCCTCTTGATAATCATCCTTCAGATATTTGAAGACTGTTATCAAATTCTGCCTCAGTCTTCTCTTCTTCAGACTAAATAATCATAGTACTTTCAACTTATTCTCATAAGTATTGCTTCCTAGACCTCTAATCATTTATGTTGCTCTTTTCTGGACTCTTTCCAATCTGTTTACATCCTTCTTGAAGAGTGAGGCCCAGTCTGTATGTATGCATGAAATTATTTTGTCCCAAAGGAAGGACTTTGCACTTGTCTTTGTTGAATTTCATCTAGTTGATTGTAGATCATTTTCCAGGTCACTCCAGATCCTAGCTCTGCCCTCCAGAATGTCCAATTCCACCCAACTTGGTGCCCTCTGCAAATTTGCTAAGTGGGGACTCAGTCCCACAGTCCAAATAATGAATGAAGTTATTGAACTATAACAATAATATGAAAAGATGTCTATACTCTTGTTTTCTTTCATGTGGAACATAGTATGGAACTTGTATTTGAACCAGAGAGATCACATGTAGTTCCTGAAGAATCTAGAACCCACAGATTTAGAAGCACTTGGTATTTCTGACAGTAAGGTGAAGTACATTAGGAAGAATACCTTCAAGTATAGGGAATAAAGAATAAATAATCCCCAGGTCAAATACAAAAGGGTTGTCTCCATCCATAGAAAAATATGTTCACGTGACTTTAAAAACTCTGGTTTACTAACTTTCAATTTCAGAAATATAAAGTGCATTTAAAGCCAAATGGAATCTAACTCATATGGGGTGACTTTGATAAAAGCCTTTGAAAAATGATTCCAAAAACTATGATATCTAAGGCAGAAGGCATGGTAGATATAGGCTTTTATAGACTAATTAAATAAGATACATACAGAGAGCAAAAGCTTTCATGAAACCAGCTTCACTTCATCAGAAGTCAGTTAGCTGGGGCAGCAAAGTCCATATGCTTGGAAAAATTAAAGACAATCCTCAAACTATGGACCGTTACTTTCTCTCCACTCTGCTGCCTTTGCTCCAGGGACTCCCCACTGGCGGCATGCCCCCTGCCTACCCAGCAGCGGGAGGCACAACTCATGGCCCTTACTGCTGCCAGGTGTGCAGGGGATGTTCAGCCAGTGTGGGGTCTCCAGGGCAAAGACAGTAGGGCAGAGAGCCCTGAACCTGCAGCGGGCATCCTGCATCTGCTCCATGCACAAATCTGGTGGGCACATCTACCCAAATGCCTCTCCTTGGGGGGTGAATGCAATGGCAGGGAGCCGCTCCCCCTATGACTCCTGGACAAGCCACCTGTGGCTCCATCCGGCTCCTGCTTCCCCACCACCCCGGGTCCATTCATTGGCTTGGCTGGGCAGCACCGCCCTGCCCCAGCCCCAGCCCCAGCCCCACTCCCTCATGGTGGGGGCCTGGATCTGCCCCCCTCCCCAATGCCTCTTCCCCCCACACAATTACCTTCAGGGAGCTGCTCTCCATGCTGCCTGGCTATGTTCTGGCCCATGTGCATACATGTAGCTGCACACAGGCACATGGTGCCCCTGTATCTTGCTCTTGGTAGCCCCAAGCAGCCCCTTGTAGGCTAGAGTGCTGCCTGCCTGCAAAGGGAAACCCACCATTTCTAGCAGGAACCCAGGCACCCAGGGGGGTCCCTGATTGGCAGGGGCTTTGGGCTTCAGCCCCACCGGCCTGTGCATTAATACGCCTGTGTTTCTGCACCATGGTCTTTTTGTCAAAGTGTGAGTAGAGGAGGCTGGGAGCTCCCTCACCCCAGTTTCCAAAATCCTGGATCCAGCCATGCCTACTGTGGACACCTTTATACTGTAATAGCATATTGGCCCACATACCTAGAAATAAGTTACACTAGCATAAGCCCTTTTAAGTGCATCTATATGAGTGGAGTTGTGTGTGTATTAGGGCTGTCAAACTATTTAAAAAATTGACCATGATTAGTTGCATGATCAAAAAACTAGCCACGATTAATCATATTAATCACACAGCTAAAAAATCAAAATTATGCACAGAAAAACTCAAATTATGCAAAAATATGCAGGTATTTTGTATGGTTGGGTGGGTATGTGGGAATTTGTGAGGGTGTGGGGGGCTGTGGGTACATGTGTGGAGCTTGGAGCCTGGGGAGGGTTGTTCCCACATGCCCTGTCAGGATGCAGGGTACTGTGGGTCAGGAATGAGGAGCAGCAGCAGGGCAGGTGGGGCTGTGGCTTGGGAGAGAGGTGCAAACACACACACACACACACACATACACACTGATGAGCAGGTATGTCTGTGGAGGGAAGAGGCAGGGGAAGGGTCAGGGGGGTAGATCAAGTCCCCATGGTGAGGGAGGGAGTGGGGCATGGGATGGAGTGAATGGGGCCCTGGGGCTGGGGTGAGTTGTGAGATGGAGCCATGGTCCAGGGTCAGGGGGCATGGCTCCGGCTGCTGTGTGCACCCCCAGGGGACGCATGGGGGGTCACATGCCCCCTGGATTTGTACACAGGGAAGAGGCAGGCTTGCATTGTGGGCTCAGGGGTCTGCTTCTTGACTGTCATTGCCCCAAGAGCCTGCAATGCCATGCTGTGCCTCCCACCACCAAGCAGGCAGGACACATGCAGTGTGGCCAGCATGTAGCTCCTGGGGCAAAGGTAGATGGGTGCAGAGAGCCCAAGGCTACAGCCCACCTCCACCCTGTCACATGTTTCTCCATCCCATGATCCACCCCAGCTCCCAGGTCCCATTCACCCCAGCCCATGCCCCACTCCCTCCCTCGCCATGGGGGCCTCAATCTGTCTCTCTGCCCTTTCTCTTCTTCATGCCCCTTCCCTCCCCCACACCCATCCTCCCCCACAGACTTACCTGCTGGGCAGTGTTCTACATGCCACTGGTCTGCATTTCTGGCCACATGAAGCCTGAGGCTGCTCATCTGTGTCTGTGCATGTGCCTCCCGCACTGCTGCAGCAGCCCAGAGCCCACACCCAGGCTGCCCTGAGGTCCTTTGCACTGCCATCACTGCCCAGCTGGGTGCCCCGGAGGCAGCAGTGATGGTAATGGAGAGGAGCAGAGCCTGGGCATCAGCTCCATAATCATGTGAGCAATTAATGGTGTTAAAAAAATTAATGTGAACACCAATTAACACATTAATAGTGTGCATCGACAGCCCTAATGCCTATATACAATTATATGCCCATATAGTTCAAGTGATACAGCTTTTATGTATAGACAAGGCCTAAAGTCATTTTAACTGGTAAACTAATTAGCAGATTTATTTGTAAATGCTTAGAAAATGAATTGAAAACTGAGCATAAGAGCTATAACACTAAAAAAGATATTGTACTTTTATACATAACCAATTTTAAGGCGTTTTCCTATTTATGTAAATCAGTGGTTCTAGTTCAAGAAGTGGGTATTAATTAAACTGAGCTCCTCCTTTCCTCTCCTTCACCTGCATTTATATTTTTTTCAAATAAGGAGAGGTGATTGGTTGATAAGGAATGTTTCAATCATCTTCAATTAGCTGTAGAGTATTTCTTTACAGTAGCTTAGTTCCTAGTTAGCTGCCCAAAGAACAATGATAGCCATTTTAAACTCCAGAGACAGTGCTGACAGGGGGGATAATGAGAGAAACTGTCTCAGGTTCTTTTATTAACAAGTGTAGCCAAAGCCCCCATTGGCCTTGCTAATGGGTAATAGCATATTACTCTATTGGTGAAGGCCTTTTGCAGATTATAGACAAAGTTGGTTAATTAGTGGGATCTGAAGTGTTACCCCTAATGCTGTTCCAAGTCTGCAGTTTTCCTACAGTTTCTAATTATTTGCTTTGAATAAGAATACAGTACTAGATTTCCCAACCTGATTATTTTATAAAATCTGAATGGATAATCAAGCACTACTTATTTCAATCAAAATACACTCAAATTGAACCTAACCACAGATGTATGAATGCGACTGATCTGGTATTGATATTGATTTTCCAGTAAATCATCTTAAGTCCAAATGATCAAAAATCAAGACAGGTCAACATCAAAGAAACAGGAATATTGGCATGAAAGCAAGCTCTCTTGATTGGTACAAATTAAAAGATCATTTATTAGTGATTATGCTGTATAATACTGCCAGTGCCAAATGAATGCAATTAAGATGAAATGGGCCCCTGCAGCTACAGGGGTTAATAAAGACTGAATTCCTAATGATTTTTCCATTAATTATGAAGATGTCCACAAAACAGCCTTAACAAAGCTGTGGCCACCTCAGACAAATCTTTGTAATCTGGATAAAATGCCTTCTTTAATTGACACGTTATTAGGATAATGTAGAGTTCAACAGCTTCTCAAGCCATTACATGCCATATAAACAGTACTCTGAAAGGGATGCAGAACTTAAGGTATGTAATAAGGGAAATGCGTACTGCTGTTTTGAATGGGTGGAAAGAACTCTCGTTACAGTTCGACATGGCTGTGGGTCTAAAGGACTAGGTAATACAGCCAAAGCTCAGGTATTTATGGCTACTAAAGTTAATAAGCATGCTTTTATCTCCCCAGAATGTCGGTGTTTGGGGGACAGGGTGGGTTAGGAGGGCAGGTAGAAGGAAATGAGAGATGAGACACTGATAGAATCTGGCTACATTTAGCAAAACAATTCTCCTGTCAGCATAGTCCAGGGATTTGAGTGAGGTGGATCTAAAAACTTGCAGTTCACGCCGAGTATGGATTTGGCCCTAAAACAATGCAGATGAGGGAAAACTACTTACCTTGTAGTTCTTCTTATTTGAATATGCCATTTCACAAGATTCTTACTCTTGAGTCTCAAGTGTCTTGAATGTGACTGGCCAGATTCTTCCGCAACTAAAGAGCAAGGGAAATGGTTTGACCATCACAGCAATAAGGATAAAGTCAGCTGCTGGCTGCATCTCCTTTCTTTTCTGCTGATGAATGAGTTGCCTTTGCTTCCTCCTCCTGTGAACTGTCTCAGATAGTCCTTTGGCTGTTTCTTGTTTATCCATGGGATTTTCTTAGCATTTTAAGTGTTTTTTTTATTGATGTCATTAGCTCTCTTCTGTCAGTTAACAAGAAAAAAACACCCCAAAATATAGAACTGAGGAGATTGCTTGGATACTCAACTAGGCACCTGTTGCCTCTCAGCATTAAGTTAATTTCCTTGCTAATTATACATGTTTTTCATACTCTGTGTCTCAGTTTTACTCTTTCAGGCAGGTTTCAGGTTGATATGAAGATGTCGGTGTTACTGTAAGTCCCTGAAGGGATTTCTGTCAGATTCTCCATTGGATGCATTCTTCAATCAAAATGGGGTTTCCTGCCATGGTAGACAGACTGCCAGACATTCTTGGTAGGACATAGCAGTTTTAGCCTTCAGACACTTGCCCGTTAGCAGTGCCGTAGCAAGCAGGGATGAGCGGGGAGCTCGCCCTGGGTGTCAAAGTGAAAGGGTGCCAACATGCACTGCCCAGCTGGGGTGGGGTGCAAGAAGGAGCCCCAAGTGGCTCGTTTGGCGGGGATGCAGGGATGGGGAAGGGTGACTCCTGCTGTTGCATGCAGTCCCAGGCAAGCATGGTGGAGGGGGCCATGTGCCCCCTGGATCCATGTGCAGGGCAAGGGTGGGCTACCACTGTGGGCTTTGCCCAGGGAGCCTAACTTCATTACTACAGCACTACCCATCAGTCACCAGAAGACTCCAGTGACTCTAGGTCAAAGATATGAAATCTTTCTGGAATCTGCTTCCTGAGCTAAGACAAAAAACTTGAAGAGAAGGACATCAGTTATAGTTGGGTAAATAATTGCCTCAAACAAGGGTGTTAGGACTAGGACTAGTGTAGGACTAGGGAAGTACCTGGGTGAGTATTCCCCTCTCCAACTGAAGGGAAAAGTTAGCAGGGCATGTGCACTGCAGGGTGAAACTGCTGCTGTATGCGCTTTCCCTCCATCCCCTATAGAGAGCCAAACCAGGAGACTGGGTTAAGTATATACGAATTTATTAATATAATGAATCATACCAAAAAGAAGTGTGTAGATATATAGATAGATATAGATATATATGTGTGTGTGTGTGTGTGTGCACGTGTATGTATACACACACAGACACACACAAAATAAAGCTTAGAAAGGATAGAAAAATGGACTGATGAGAAAATAAAGCTACATCTTAGAGGTTAGAAAGTGTAGAGATGAAGTCAAGCTGAATTGTTAGGACCTCAAGACACCTTGTAAAGGGTTCTTTGGCAATATTAGAGAACAAGGAATGGAAGAGTTACCTCACTCTGCAGTGAGGATAGTATAGAGTATAATCTAGGTATGGGTAGGGTTACCATAGGTCTGGGTTTTCCTGGACATGGCCTCTTTTTAGATCCCCCAATTTTGGTCCGGGCAGTTTTTTTAAGTATGATCAAATATCCATGATTTTGCCCTGCTCCAGGTTTGTCTCAGCAAGTTGCTGCTTGGGGCAGGGTGATTGGAGGTAGGGCACACACACACCGTGGTTAGCATATAGCCAGGCAGGGGGTGGAAGCAACCCAGCAGCTGGATACAGGTAACTCTGTGGGTTGTGTGTGTGTGGGCGTGTGGTAGGGGAGTGGGGGAGGTGGGTCCAAGGTTGCAGCAGGGCAGGGGAGGTGCATGCCTTAGATGTATGCTCCTTCCACTTTGGGACAGGGGAGGGGGAAGGGGACAGTGGAGCCCTTCAGGGGCAGCAGAGAACTGTGTGACTGGCTCAGCAGCACCAGGGACGGTGCTTGTGCTCACAGGGGCAGGGCTGGGGGGAGCAGGGGGCTGTGGGTCAAGAGTGAGGAATACCAGCAGTGCTGGCAGGGTTGTGGCTTGGAGTTAGAGGCACCTGGGGGGCAGAAAGGGCCATGGTTTTGGAGCGAGGGGCAACAGAATAGGCAGTGGCAGGGCACTGCCATATCACCACTCCCACCCAGTCATATATTCCTCCTCCTTCCATGTGACAGGCGTCCTCTTTTTTGGAACTGAAAATATGGTAACCCTAATTATGGGCCAAACACCCAGTTAATACTTTGTCCAAGTTTTCCATAAGTATGATATTGAACATGGGGACAAAATGGAATAGGCAGTGGGAAGGAAGTTGCAAAAATGAAAATGAATATTTCTGAGGTGCATTACAAATTCAAATAACTTAATTCAGATAAAAACAAGATATCCATCCAGACCATTGAACTGACACACAAAATTGTATGTTCAATAGCTAGAATGTTTAATGAAATGATCCAACCGGGGCTGGTGTGGTATGACTGAAGAATAGCAAATGTAGAACCTCCACTTAAATAAAAGATTAGAAGAAAGTTCTTAATCAAGAAAGAATTTGATAATTTTAATGAAAGGGATCATGTGACAGTTCCCTGCAGAGAAGTGGTCTTGATGATGCAGAAGGTCCCTTCCAGTCCTATTTTCCATGATTCTGACCCAACCTACTAACTAGATAATGGAGACTGTCAGAAGAAATATTATCTCAAGGTCTTGAGATAACATAGTTCTCACAAAGTACCCCATACAGCAGAGGTTTCCAAAGTTTTTATGTCATGGCCCAGCAGACCATGGCCTGGCAAACTGTGGCCCAGCAGTCATATCAATCATGGCCAGAATTTCCAGCCAGCAGACAAGTAAGGATACCCTACCCCACCAAGCAGGGATGGGGTGGAGTAGGGTGGGGCGCAAACCCTGCATTACTGTGGGCCCTGAAGAAGGAGCTGTGGCCTCTCCATTTGGCTCTGGGGGCCACGGTTTGCTGGTCCACGGCCACTTCCAGTCTGGCAGCTGACTGTGCTGTGGACTGGCAGTTGACCCACTGCAGCCCAGTACCAGGCCATGGCCCAGGAATTGAGAAACCCTACCATAGAGCATTATTTCAAAGCAGTACTTGATTTGGCAATGCCCCCAAAGAGGCCTTGGTACACTGAAATGGTCTTCATGATAATTAGGAACCTACCGAAATCATGGTAGAAGTGGGCTGTGCGTGAGCCTCTTTAATCTTGCAGGTTCCCCTGTGCACCCCCCTCACCCTGCTGATTTGCAGAGGGGCCCTGCTGCTCACTGCTGATTGGCAGGGAGGAGAAAACCACAGTTTGAAATATGTTGCCATTTTTGCCTCTTGCCCAGTCAGCAACAAGCAGCAGGGCTACCAGGGCCCCTCAGCCAATTAGCAATGGGGGGATGCACAAGGGAACCTTCAAGATCAAATTAGTTGCCACACAGCCCATTTCATTAGGGTAGGTCTTTCACCATAATACTCTTAAATGAAGTAACTATCAGTGTCTGGATTCTCTCCGAGTCACTTTATATATACAGGTATAATCATTAATAGAAAAATACATTAATACCTCAAAATACTAAAATCCACCTGATACACTACCATCTGATTTGTTAATAATTAAACAATCAGTACTGGAATAACTGCTGGGAGTACTGTCACACAATGGAAGCCTTCTTAGCTCTTCACTCAGCACTAAATAGTGCACATCATACATAAATTCCCTCTGAAATATTATCTGTGACTCAGGATGTACATGCCTTACTAAAATGTGCACGATTATATAAAATTTATATAAACTTTGCACTATGATTATTCACACATCCCTCTTTATGGGATTGAGAGGTGAAAAGATCAGTCCTTTTGGAAACATCCCACTATACAGTACAGTGCACAAGTATAAGACAAACTTCTTTATGCCTAACCCAATTTATTTATATGCTTAACTAATTATTTTAACAATAAGAACCATCTTCAGGGCCAAAAGCTTTACAGATTGTTTTGAGGAATCTTAAGACAATGGTCTGGACACAATGAGGGGGAACAGAGTTGCCCTCTTCCAGTTCCACAAAATACCACAATATACAACAACCAAAACCACACATTTTGCCATACACAACCGCAAGTGCGTGTGGCTGTTATATGATAACATGGCTTTTAATGTGTTAATCTGTGAAATTCTGGGCATTGTTAAATAAGATGCACTTAATTTCCTTCCATTAAGTCTTCAACACCATGAAGGCTCAGAGTTTTTAAGGAAACCATGACAAACCAGATGTCAGTAGATATCTGAGGCTTTGGTATATCAGGCATTCCTGTCTATAAATGCCTGTTAATGGCTTTCCTGTCTATAAATGGATAAGGCATTGATGAAGCAACTGCTCTGAGCCATAAGATGAAAATGTCTCCAGCCAATAGATGTACCAGAGCTCAGAATAACTTACTAATGCCTTGAAAGAATTTACTAGTAAGGTATAGGATGAGAGGATCACCACCAACCTAACCTGATTGAACATGAACTAGAACTTTTTGAAAAAAGAAACAAAAAAGTGAAAAAATTCAGCTCATATAAAGGTCATTTTTGACAGCAAAGAATATGGGGATGTAGCACCTTTAAATCAATTCTTATTCACATTAATATATTACTGGTAGTTAATTTTGACTATTTGCCAGTACATGAAAAGGCCCCTTTGATGGTGTGGGATACTCTTAGAAGATACTCAGGCCATCCCATAGTATATAATCTCAAGAGTAAATAAACAATCCCGATAAATAATCTTTTTAGGTGTGAGACTTGATTTTCAGCATAAGGATCAAGAACATTGACTTCAGAGATGTTACATGGGGGATAAATTGTCCTTTTAGTTATTTTATTGTATTTTCAGACTCATGCCCTATATATGTCTGGTCTGCTATCCAATACTTATTTCTTCAGTAAATAACATATTTGCCTCTTTAGCAAAAAACAGACCCACATTCAAATGATATTTGCCAGAACAATAAATATAAAAAGGCTGCCAAGTATATCTAAATAAATCCCCACAATCTTATGTACTGGATTTTCATTCATGTAGGATGTTTTAGAAAAAAATATTAGAAATACATTGGCTCTGATTTTGATCTCACTAGTATAAATCAAGAATAGCTCCATTATAGTGAACAAAATCACATTGTTAAATAAGAATCTGGGCCAGTTTTAATTTTCAAAAGTATCTCAAAACTACTGATCTGATCAACATGTGAGAAGTGAAAACATGATTCAGATTTTCATTATAATTCTATTGCTGCATAATTTAAAATGGAGTTTGCCTGGACCAGTGTCTCTCTTGGTTGCTATAGGCATTCATTTCTGGAACAGACAGGGGAATTTGCTGCTCAAAACCTATCACAGATCACCAGTGAGCATCAACTTAGGGAAGGAACATGTTTGTTAGTAAAAAAAGATGTTGATGGGGATATTGTTTTGCATGTACGAAAAGAGGTTTTCTTTTTTTTTAAATTGCATTTGCAGTTGATCCATGTCTAATGCATATAGGGATGTACATCTTCCAAGCACTTTGTTAAGAACACAGAGCTGAAAAGGGCCTCCTAAATTGTTGAATATAGTCATTACCAGGCAATCATCTACCCAAGATATCTCTGAAATCAAATCAAATCAAACCAAACCCTAGCAGACAATGAGGAAAAACATGTGAAACACAAAGAACACCCTATAACATTCCATAGGTAAAAGCAGGGGAAAGGAGGGTGCTCCCATTGTGACAATAGGGAAGGAGATAGTTAATATACATACCAAAAATCACAGGAAAAGACTTTACCCCATGCTACAAAAAGTAACAAAAACCTCTGCAGCGCATAACAGCCTGACCTGAGGAGGTGGGGGAGAATTTCTTCCTGACTGCAAATTCATTTAAGTGGAAGAGCAAGACCCTGTAGCTAGGACCCTCTGGTAATTCTACTATGAGCAAAAGCATCAGGGAACCCTAGTTTAAAAAAATAGCCTTAGCAGTGGCTAACATCTCAATCCCTCAGAGGAGGAAGAAGTGGGGGAAAAACCAAACAAACCCAAAGGCAGAAGCAACGTGGGGAATATTCAGGAGTTGTCTCAGATCTTTGTCATGCTTTGGTTTCTTATTAGGGACCCTCAAATTATAAAACTGGCTCTTCAGCCTTAAAAAAGTCAGAGAATCTTCCAGATTTCCACCTTCTCTCTGAATTATCTGGTGGAAAAACACTTTTTTCCATATAGGTCATCATTACATGGGAAAATTGTAGTACATGCAGTCCTTGACTTACATTTCGAGTTACAATATTTTGCACTTACAACATTTATAAATTGACACCCTGTTTCAACTTTACGATGTCAGTTTTGACTTTACAACACTTGATCTGATGCAACGCTACACCAGCAAACAAGTTCACTGCATCGCTTACCTTCCTGGAGTACATCTGTCCAAACTTCCTTGGACATTTTCTTTAAGGAAGTGGACAAGACTCCAGAAAAACCTGCAGGCAAGACTCCTGAAAAGACTCCAGCCAAGAACTCTTCAAAAGGTTCAACCAAGAGCCTTTAAAAAGTCCAGCAAAGTCACCTCAAATAAGTCTTTCCAAATCAATACGATTGCTATTTACAATATAAATACATTTATGTAGCTATATTACTCATCTATAATTGATTGAGTACAAAATTCTGGGGTATTTTTGGTGAAAATAGGGTATCAGACCTTGGTTCAGGAACCAATCCCCCACTTTGTTTCTTATGAGGAAATTGGTTCCAAGTTACAATGTTTCGACTTAAGATGCAGCTCTCAGGAACCAATTGTCATACGTCCCAGGGCTGTCTGTACTCCAATTATTGTACTACAGTTGCACAGTTAACCTCCTCTGCTTGAGTTATCTGAAAACTAAAATTAATCAATTGCTTCAGAACTTGTTATTGTCAGAAACTTTCCATCTATCTTGTTTTAGCTGGTACCCATTGTTTGTCAGCATAAAATAAAGGACTTTCTAACTTCCTGTCAGGTGTTCTCAGCATTTCTAGAGAGTTTCAGCTCTGGTAAGACATACTGCTCCATTCTTCATTGTTATCCTATTTCATTAAAGTCCTGGTACCATATGTATCAGGAATTGGAAATCACTTGGAAAAAGTTATCTTAGGATGGTTTGCTTAATTCAGTGTCAAAGTTCTAAGCATTTAGCATTTTGAAATGTGATCTTTCAAAGTGTCTCTTAAAGGTACAATGTCCTACACCCGGGATCTCTAATCACGGACCAGGACCCACGAGCAGATGTAGGACTTTGAAAATGGCCTGGAGCCTAATCACATTTTTCTCCAGTTAAAAATAAACTAGAAGCTTTGCTTATATGTTAGGAGCTTAGGACTATATTATTCAATATAATATCAAAGCAAAAAACCAAAAAAACCCACTTTATTGGAATGTGCATTAACTTGCTGTATTACATATTAAGTATAAAAACATAACAAATGAGGAAATGACTAATCAAAAGATGTTATCTTATTAGTCCTGTTGACATTAGAATTAAATGTCTATCACGTATTCATAAAACACAGTTCTTCTTGTGGACATTGGAGTCAGGAGTAGACTGGCTAAGTTCCCCGATGACACCAAACTTTGGGGCAAAGCATCCACGCCAGAAGATAGGCGGGTGATCCAGGCTGACCTGGACAAGCTCAGCAAATGGGCAGATGAGAAACTGATGGTGTTTAACACCGAAAAATGCAAGGTTCTCCACCTTGGGAGGAAAAACCTACAGCTTCCTTATAGGCTCGGCAGTGCTACGTTGGATAGCACTACAGAAGAAAGAGACTTGGGGGTCATCATTGACCACAAGATGAACATGAGCCTCCAATGCGATGCTGCGGCTAATAAAGCGACCAAAATGCTGGCTTGCATCCATAGAAGCTTCTCCTGCAAATCCCGGGACGTCATTCTCCCCTTGTACTCGGCCTTGGTGAGGCCACAGCTCGAGTACTGCATCCAGTTTTGGGCTCCACAATTCAAAAAGGATGTGGAGAAGCTTGAGAGAGTCCAGAGGAGAGCCACGTGCATGATCAGAGGTCAGGAAAACAGATCTTACGATGACAGGCTGAGAGACATGGGACTCTTTAGCCTGGAAAAGCATAGGCTCAGGGGTGATCTGATGGCCACCTATAAGTTTATCGGGGTGACCACCAGGATCTGGGGGAATGTTTGTTCACCAGAGCGCCCCAAGGGATGACGAGGTCGAACGGTCACAAACTCCTGCAAGACCGTTTCAGGCTGGACATAAGGAAGAATTTCTTTACTGTCCGAGCCCCCAAGGTCTAGAACAGTCTGCCAGTGGAGGTGGTTCAAGCACCTACATTGAACACCTTCAAGAGTAAATTGGATGCTTATGTTGCTGGGATCCTATGACCCCAGCTGACTTCCTGCCCTTTGGGCAGGGGGCTGGACTCGATGATCTCCCGAGGTCCCTTCCAGCCCTAATGTCTATGAAATCTATGAAATCTCTACCACGTTTGACTGTTTTGTTACACATGCTTGTTCTCATTTATTGTACTTTGCGAGGCCTCTCATTGTACATGTGCCTCTAAGAAGTGAGCATTGCAGCAAGTGTTGCATAGTCTGAGGACCTGTGCTGCCGTCACAGGTGGTTGAACCAATGGTATAGCCCCACCTACTCATTAGTACCTTAGAGCATCCAACTCTGGTATGTAGGCAGTTGAGATATCACCACCTTTGTTATTTTTCATCAGCCCCTAAGCGGTAAGGACTTGACTAATAGAATTTCCATTTTTCCACTGTCATGTATTTTCTTCAGCCTCTCATTCCATACCTGTAGTTGTGTCTCCTTGGATGTGGCATCAAGGGGTTAGGTACTTATAAGGAAGCTCCTGCATGACTTTGGATGTTTGTGCACTGTGGAATGATCATACTGTGGATATCTCACATCTTCAGTTTGTCTCAGTATCTCTATCCTGCTGGCCACTGTTCTTCTGACATCAGGTGGAGCAATGCCAGCTAGCAGGTACACACTGTTTAGACTGGTAGGATTCAGGCATCCTGTGATTCATCAGCAGCTATCATTTAGAATGGAGTCAAGGCACTTAGCATGTATGGATCTCTTCCTACTTGGCAGAGAAGAAACTGAGAGCCAGAGCAGTGGTTTGGAAGGTTGAGGGGCTAGCTCCCCATTTTGAGTTGGTGAGCTTATATATAGAATGTGGTTCCGAGTGCTCACTTTTGCTTTTGTCTTCATGATGTGTTCTTTGTATGAGACAGTTCAATTGAGGGTGACTCCAAGGGAAACTGGATTTGGACAGTGGGATAGTGGGGTCTTAGACCATTCAATTTGGAGCTGGTGGTTGGCCACATGGTTAACAAACACAGTTTATCTTTCTTGAGAATCTTAACAATGTATCCAACACTTCACAGACAGCAGTTTCCATACCCGAGTTAATGTTCACTTCAGTTAATTTGTTTACACTTGAGTTAATGTTTTAGTTAGAGCTAAAAATTGTCCACAGCACTGTGAAATAGGAGAAGAGAGACATTACTAGGAATAGCTAACAGACGGCAATATTACAGAAGAAACGTCAGCTTGATTAGTGGAAAATCAAGACAATTAAAAGGGAATGGGTTGTTAACATGTATGGAGTGAAGATAAATTAGCAGGGATTGGGTGGATTATAATGAATCATGAAGTCAACTGATTATTTTAGATTGCTAGAATAGAAATACACTTGTGCTTAAATTTTGGGTGGAGCAGTAATCAAAGGGAAGGGGGCATGTCAGCATCCATCCTCCTGGATGCACCACTGCAAGCATCCCTTATACTGGATAGTATATAAACATAGGACAAAAGATGGCCATTGCCCCAAAAATATTATAAGCAAAAGATGTTGTCTCATTAGGCTTGTCAGAGGAAGACATATAAATGGAAGAGTACAAGGATGCAGTGAGACAATGTTTTTATGTTCTTATTTGGGGGCTATCTGAGAAACTCCTCTATAAAAATTAATACAAGACAGGAACCAGGAAATGGACTGAATTAATATATTTCTTACTACTTCTGAAGATTCTTCCTCCACTTTGTCACTGCTGAGATGCCTGCAATATGCTGTTAGGCTTCTCAATGGTAGATACTTTTGGCATTGTACAACTGTAGTAGCCCTATGCTCTGAAGGTTTCTTACAGCTGAGGGCCCAAAGGCTATTTTTAAAACTGACCAAGAAGTAAATTAGCCAGGAGTATAGTGGATATGGGTTTTAATAATTTAATAATTTAAATTATTAAAAAACCTTTCTGGAAAGATTCCAATAAGCCCCAATATAATAAGAAGAGCTCCAAAGAACAATGGAGGGAAGCCTGGCCAAATACCAACTTGCCGCAGAAATATATCATCAGCAAGCCTACAATTCCCCAGAGAAGTTCTGACCTACTGAGATAGATTTGATCCTCTCTGAATCACATCTGGACACTTCATTGAAAATGTGGACACCTACTCCATAAATAGTCGGAGAAGTACTGAGGTCCTGGAAGGGAGGGGAGCTAGGTGTCCAAGAAGAGTGATCACTCCTTAAGGAGATGATACTCCAAGCCCAAAGGGAGGTAATCCCAACATGGATCAAAGGGAGCAGGAGGGCGCAAAAGCCCCCATGCTCCCAGAAGTATCCGGGAATGTCTCCTAGCTAAAAGGGAGGCGCACACCCCATGCAAGGGAGGGGCCATCACCAGGGAGGATTATACTGCAGTTGCTCGGGGCTGCAGGGGGGCAGTCAGGAAGGCCAAGGCGGAGATGAAACTGGGACTAGCTTCCCAGATCAAGGACAACAAGAAGTCCTTTTTAAAATACATAGTGGGCAAAAAGAAGGTACTGGGTAATGTGGGGCCCCTGCAGGACAAGCTAGGAAATTTGGTTGTCACACCAGATGACAAAGCTAACATATTTAATGATTTCTTTGCCTCCATTTTCCTGAGCAGGAACCAGAACAGGCACCCCCCCCCCCGGCTCCCCTTAAACCACAGCGCACCTAGGCCAACAGTTAGTGAGGAACTAGTTAGGGAACTTCTGGAGGGACTGGATGTATTCAAATCAGCTCCTCCCAGAGGAGGGCCACTCGCATCATCAGGGGGCAGCAGGACACGCCCTACAAGGAAAGGCTATGGGACCTGCACTATTCAGCCTCCAGAAGAGAAGACTGAGGGGGGATCTAGTGACCTGTTACAAACTAGTCAGAGGGGACCAGCAGGCACTGGTGGAGTCCCTGTTCCCCCAGGCACTACCAGGAGTGACTAGGAATAACGGTCACAAGCTGGCAGAGGGTAGATTTAGGCTAGATATCAGGAGGCGCTACTTCACTGTCAGGGCGGCTAGGATCTGGAACCAATTTCCAAGAGAAGTGGTGCTGCCTTCTACCCTGGGGGTCTTTAAGAGGAGGCTAGATGAACACCTTGCTGGGGTCGTTTGACCCCAGTACTCTTTCCTGCTATGTCAGGGGGTCATGATGATCTGCTCAGGTCCCTTCCGATTCTACAAACTATGAAACTACGAAAGTATGAAGACCAAAGTGATACATCAAGGCCTCAAAGGGATGTCATGACAGAGTCAGAATTAGAAATCAGGGCTAGGTACAAATGTTACACTTACTGCACAATATGTGCACAGAAACTGCTATGCAGCCATAAAAGAACAGATGTTCATGGCACATCCAGCATTTTAAAAAATGGCAGATTCCATACTAAGTTAACCCTGGATATATGTGATATAAGAATAAAGTACTTTAGGTTTGAGTTCTTTATCAAATGTACCACCTCCCATCACGAGTCTCAAGGTAGGTTGCATTCTCCCAGCATCCCATGGACTTTGTAGGACCCTGCTCCCCTCCTCTTGCATGGAGGTGTTCTAGCCTGGGCCAGTGCTCATCTGCCCTGCCTGAGCACTGGATCAGCCCCACTCCTGGGCTGTCACTGAAAAGCGTAAGCAAAGCCTTTGTTCCCAGCCCTGTATCCTCCCTCCAGCCAGCTGAGAGCCACAGCCAGGCTGGGGGATGAGAAGGGGTCTGTGTCCCTGCACCAGTCTCGCCACTGAGGCACCCATATCCCGAGGCCGTACACTCCCCACACTATCAGAAATTATCGAAAAGACCTGATATAGAGCCCAGGAGAACCTCCTGCACATGGACACAGCCCTATGGGAGCCCAGCCCAAGCATTCACACACTTCTCAGGTAGCCCTCAGGCCAGGCACCCTGCCATCTGGACCCCAACATAGGCCATCCCAAGCAGGAGTCAGTGTGCATGGATCACTTCTGTTGGGCTGAGGTGACAGGGGACAGAACATCAACAACCTTGTGGCCTCTGCAGCTCAGGCACTGTTGGCACATACCCAGCCCACAGGTACCTGGTGTGCTGCAATGCTATTTTGGCTTATAGCTATAGGATCCCAGAGTAATAGGGTAGGAGGAGAGAACATCCAAACTGCATCAACTAAGTGGATGCCCCTGGACACTGTTACCAGATTTGCCCATTACTTTGGGGTGTGCTCATTTATTAGGGATATGTTTCTAGGGTCTTGGTAATTCTATCAATGTGCTGCTTGTGTTAGTTGTGTTTCTATACAGAGCTGTATATCTCCCTTCTGCAAGTCCTCATCCAAGTGGAGCTAACTTGCAGGACTCAGTTTCAATGGGGCTGGATTCCTCTAGCCATCAAATCAGTCATACACACAAACACACACAGATTAACATGATACACCTGACCTGGCCAGGTTGACCAGCATGGACAGGCTGACACCCTCATATGCCAAGAATCAGTTCATCAGAGCAACAATAAACTGCAGTCAGACACAAGCACACAGTTAAACAGAATACCTCTGAATCTGGCTAGATGTCCAGATGACACCCTCATGGGCCAGCATTCAGTTTATTAGGGCATGTCTGAGTCAAACTGGGTCAATCAGCCTGTACAAGCTAATCCCCTTATGTGTTTCAAACTCAGCATGTCCCAATCTTTAGCCTCTTGATCAGCAGACCCCACAGTATTTTGGGCTTCACAGGGATCTTTAGCTTAGGTAAAAGAAGCGTTGCTGCAAGTGGGGAAGGAGAAGTAAAGAAGGAAAATATACCCAGATACTACCAGTTTGACTATAAAAGTTATTTATTGCTAAGTATATGAAATATATAATGGCACTTGGGTTGCAAAGCTAACAGGTTAAAGTTCTTAGCATGATCCTTGAAGGGAGACGATCTGTTTCTTCCAGTTTCTCAAGAATTAAGCAGGTGGTGTGAGAGAGACTTCTCCTCTTGAAGCACACACACTGCTGATTTTTACAGATTTTTACACCCTTAGTTCAGCTTCTTCCAAGCATTCTTAATAGTGTAAATAATTGTCTTTTCTATGGACAAGGAGTTATCTGGTTTGGAACATCTCAGGAAACTGATTGATAATCAGGAAACACATAAGGTTAGGGAGTAACCAGACACTTGGGAGCCAGCTTGAAATTCCTATGGATAGCAGATATACTGATGGGATATCTCATGGTTTCTTCAGAAACAATAGATAACTTGCAGCATCAGGGTTTTGGATTTTTACTTGTTGTGGACAAGCCTCAGCTTAGCATGACTTTTCCAGATCTTACTATAGTCTTTTAACAGGTTTATAACCTTCTGTGGGGAGAACTTCCACCTGTCATCCCGGGAAAAGTGGTCAGGGCTCCTACGGGCTGGATGCTGTGATGAACCCTTAACCATTGTTCAAATGTTGCCCATACCCCCTCTTACTCAGCCTCTTGCCTCAGCATTCCCTAACCTGGCAACTGAATTTTAATCAATCAAGTTTAAATAGGTCTCCCATAGTGGGACCGGGGAATGTACAGCCTGAGATGCCTATTAAACTTAGAGGTGTGTGAGTGGGTGGGGGATAAAAGTCCTTTGTAAGTCTAGATTAGAACTGGTCTGATAAATGCTGAGCTGGGTGTGTGTAAATGTGGGTGGATATGCATTTGCAGCACAGATTCCTCATCATGCAGTGCTCCCCTGTTTCTCTGATCCCAGAATTCACTGTGGTCTCTGCTTCGAGCATTCTGTTCTCCATCTCTCATGTAAATGAATGGTCATCTGGTTCCATATCGGATGCAGATGAGACCTGGGGCAGTTGCTCCCTTATCTGGAGGGCTTTGGGCATGTCTCCCACTGCATCTTAATCAGTTTTGTTTAGGTAGAGGAGGGGAGGAGGGAGATTCTTCGTGAGTCAGACAGTCTGCGTCCTGTGTCAGGGTTCCCCAAGAACATGGAGCTGAGAGGTAACAACACTTCAGAATCAGGTCTGGTGTGGCCAGCTCTCTGTGTAGGAGGTAGAGGACAGTGGAAATTTCCAGCCCAGCCCCTCTCTTGGGCTCTTACACCCCTGATCCCATACACAGCTCTTCCTCTGGGCTCTCGGATTCCTGGTCCCACACACAGACCCACATGCAGCCCCTCTCTGAACTCTCTTCAGGTCAAGTGAGTCTCTCATTAGTTCCCTCTGCCACCTGCAAGTAGCCTCTCAGGCTGCTTTCTCCCTTAAAGTAGCAGGTGCACCCCAGTACCCTGCTGCAGGAGGATTATAGCTAGTGTTTAATCTTAACTAGAGTAAAGGGTAATGTATATATGTTCCCTGTTGCATACTACATACACAAGTACTCATAAGAGTAAAGATAGGTAAATAGAGGGTGTGATCATGATCTCAGTGCAGGAACAAATAGCAGAAACACCTCAGCTAAGTGCAGATATTCAAAAAGCCTGTGGGGGAAGTGTTCTATCGCACTTTACTTAAAGTGCTATAGATAGAATAGGAACAAACTGAATGGGAGTGTGTGTGTGTGGGGGAGGTGGGGGGCAGGCACTCAGAGCCTGTTCACACTGGCCAAGTCCAGCAGGTACAGGGTGCTCTAACACACCTGCCAGTATGGTCTGTAGGCTGCTGAAGACTCCTGAGTGAAACTGAAGAAGTAAACCACCCCTGGTTTGCTGCTGGGAATGGGTTGCCATGCCCCCAACCCTTTGCTGGCTGCTGGGAATGGCTACAGACCAGCTGAGAGGAAAGGTGGCTCTGCTGGAAATACGGTTAACAGAACATATAGCAGTGGCCAGAGCTCCAGGATCACCTCCAGGAGTTCGCGGTTTTGAATGGGTCCTTACCTGAGGCTGAGAAACAGCTAGAGGCCCTAAGACTAGAAGCCCTGAAGCCCCAGGAGAGTAGAGAACTACCTATATGCATGAGCCCAGGGATCCCAGGAGACAAGATGGGTCCAATCCAGCGGGGAACAAACACTGAGGCAGACAGACCCTCAGACTTACAACTCATACCCATATGGGAAGAGGTTCTGCCAGTGATATACAAGTGTCTGGACCAGAAGTGGGATGAGTTGGTGACCAGGCACCTGGAAGAAACAGACAGACTAAGAGAAAAGCTGGGAGAGCTCATCAGTAGGCTGAGATACTGGCAGTGACAGACTGTAGCCTTTGTTTTATGTTAAACCCCTAAAGGGTTTGAGGTGTTTGCCAGAGGGCTGTGCCACTTCTTGTTTATTTAAGTTACACTGTAGTTTAGCCAGGAGCCCTGCTGTGACAGGCTCAAGGCCTACTTAGAGGACTGGTAACCCAGGAGCCCACAGACAGAGTGGGGGCCCAGTATAGGATCCAGGACCCTAGGAAAAGGCTAAGACCTGGACCAAAGTGTCCACATGCCCAGAATAGGCTAAGCCAGAATAGAGGGCCCCCAAGCCCAGAGGAGGACCTGCATGCGAGACCAAGGGTCTGAGAGTCCAGAGGGAAACTGCATAAGGAACCAGAGGGTCTGAGGGCCCAAGGGAACTGAATGTACAAATAAATATCATCATGGAGAGAAAGGCTTGGGGTGTGGTGCAGGAGAGGAACAGAGCCACACATTGAGCCCTTAAGGCTATGGGTGCCCTGGAAGAGCACAGATATACATGTAGTCCTTGAAGCTACAGGGGCCCTGCAGGGTCACAGGCCAGCTGAGGGCTCATTGAGCTTAAGAGGTCAAATCAAAGCTGTTGGTAGTCCAGCAGTGACCCACTGGTACTGCAAATGGACTAAAGCTCACTCTAAATTCTGTGGACAGCTTCTCTTATTCAGCCTCTAGTAAGGTCAAGGTGTGCCAGGAGAGCAAATAAGTGATGGCTGTTATAGGAACTAGGCTGGGCAGGAGCCATATGGCCACCGGGGGCATCATGGCTGCTCCTGGGGCATGAACCTGCCACACCTCCATACTGACAATGATAAAATAATATTTTTTTCCATTGTCCTTCTTCAAAATACATAAGTTTTAAGAAGTAATAAGGTCTGTGTGGCAAGTGTCTCATGTAAGATATGAGTCTAAATGTAATCTTTATCATGCTAAAGGAAATACCTTGGCTATCTGTTTTCTTTTTGCTCTATTACTCACACCAGCAGGGAGTCCCTTGAGTTGCACTATTTTTAACCTCAGCATTGGATTTTCCTGTTATCCTTAATCTCAGCAGTTTTCACCTTGCACCGAGGCATGATTCACTCCACAGCTGTACAAGATGAAGCCTTTTCAGGGTGTCCTGGGGAAAGAAGTAATAAGGAGTACTCACTGGCAACAGAAGACGCAGCACAGCAGGGGCAGAAAGAAGAGCCCACGCAGCTCATCAGCCGCCTCTTTATCCAGTTAAGGCCGGCCGGTGAAGTCAGCCCCAAACGCCGGCTAGTGGAGATAAAAATGGTGGCTGATGCCGTGGAGAGGGGAGGAGAGAGCAGCAAAAACGGGGAGCTGCAGCTGCCTTTGGAAGGGAAGAGGATCTTCCTCCAGGGACCTGCAGAGCTCAACAAGCTGGGGGAAGACACAGACAGTGTGGGGCAGAATGCCCCATCAGGAGCACAGATGGGAAGGCAAGTGAGTGACAGGCACTCCAGACTTGGAGACAGAGCCACGCCCGACGTTCGAGCAGATCCCAGGTGGGAGTATTGGGATGACCAGGGTGAGGAGGGAGTCACGCCAGAGGGAAAAGACCCTGGGAGAGCCCCGAGGGGGTTACAATCAAGGCAGGTACCGCTGCCAGTCCTGGTCAAGTTGATGGGAGAATGGGAGTGAAACCCGGAGGTGACGGGCAATGAGGAGAGCCTCCCCAAGCTAGAGCAAGGGGGAAGAATAGTAAGGGGACAGGGTGTAGCCATGTCAGGAGGTGGCTCATCACTTTAGTGTTTTGTTGATGTATTTCTGTTTGGTTGCCCCGTGCGAATGGGGAAAGTAGAAAGTACTGGGAGTATTCCCAGGGAATGGGGCTGAGGGAGAGCCTCGGAAGTTTTTTTGTGTTTCTCCAAAGAAGGGGTGGAGGCAGGGAAGGCAGGCGGGCAGGCCCACATGGGTGAACTTGGCCATAGGTGATGAGCACACAGATGTCAAGCCATGAGATGTGACTCCACAAGAGGGGACGAGGCTGAAGGAGGGACAACTCACACAAGGGGCCGTGAGGCCGGCATGTAGGGCTGGTGGAGCCCCGTGAATGACCACAGAGAGATGGAGAAATGGACTCACGAATTACTTTTATAAATTAATTCCCAAACCCAAGACAAATTGTTAAACTATTCATACCAGGTTTTAATTGGATCAAATGGAACATTACTAGAAGAATTTAATTATTCTCTCTAAAATTCCTGGTTGTTTTTTTTAAATTTTATTTCAACAAAATAGACTGAAGATTCTACAATAGTTTGGGCTAGACAATAAAAACCTAGATGACTGATTTTTTAAAAGTAACTCAGGAGACTTCACACTATATTGATCAGAAATCTTTCCTGATATTTTAATATCTTTACCTTAATGCCGCTAGCATTCAAGTAATTTAGGAAGTTTATGTTTTATAATAAGAATCATAATGACTTTATTCTTTATTTTACATTACAGCCTAAATCCATAAAGAGACTTAGATAAGACACCTCACTGTCAACATAACTACTCATTGTGGAAGTGACATTCACACACCTAAGTTAGATAGGGAAAGTTAGGTACCTAGGACAAGATTCATGAGAACCAGCATGCTAAGTTTGGGGAGATGTCAATTGCAGCCAATTGGCATTATTAAAGATCATGTTATGGCTGCAAGTTCACCTCTTTTCCTTTTACAGCCTTAAGCATTGATATAGAGTCCTGAGTTGGGCACCTAAAAAAGGTAGGATTCAGTCTGAGTGTAGCTCTCCACATAGGTATTTAAGTAATTCCTTTGATTATGAGCAACTGGCTCACTCTTTTAACATATGATGGTGGAAGAATATTTTTATATAATAGACTGATGATGGTTAGAGTAGTCACCCTATAAAATAAACATTAAAATCTAAATTGTATAGAAGCACCCCACTTATAAAAGTTTACTAGCAAGTAAATTATCCTTCTCTCTGACTTCAGAAGTACTGGTTAGAATGCCTTTATTAGAGAACAGAAAAATGACATTATCAAAATGCAAAAATATCCTAAAAACAGACATATAGATAGGGGAAAAAAGCAAAGTGGTATACTATCTATTCTGCACAAATCCAGTTACATTGTGTCAATCTTAAGTTCCCATTTTATAAAATATTATTTGCATTTTAAAGTAATAAGGTTTCAGGTAGATATTTGACAGCCAATTAAAAACCTATTGAATGCAATGGTTTCAGCCAGGTTCTTCATGAAAAATGATAGGAGGAACTAGTAAAAGAATCTTCCTTAGATGCAAGGTTCCAGCTTTTTCTTCTGTTCACATTCCATTATAAAAACCTTTGAAGGTCAACAAGAACAAAGGGAGTAAGAGGCCATAGCCTTGGCTAATGGACTATTTATCCCAAGTCACAATGCTAGTGTCTGATGAGTAACATGCAGTATTGATGAATTTCCAAAGGCTAGTGAATAAGGGGCAAAGAAGGTAATTTAAACATAAAGGGGCTAGATGGCACACATGGTTTTTGCACTTTCAACTTAAAGACCTTGGTCTAATCTCAAAATAGGTAGGTGAGAAAATACATGTGATGCTTTCAAACTACTGAACAACTGTCCTCATAGATTTCTATGGGTTTTGTTTTGTTTTGTTTTTTAATATACTGCATAGCCTCTTTTTCTTTTTTGTTTAGGGGCCAAGAAACATCAGGGTTCATATGCAATAGAAAAACCTCATATAGGAAGAATTACAACACCAATCTCTATTTTGTCTTGCTCTCTTGTGCTATTATTTTCATCTAACAAGGAAGATCTCTTAAGGACACAATCTAAATTTCAGGGTAAGGTTCATCGTGATTATTTTAAATTCTATTCCAAGGTGCTTTGATTATTCACCTCAAATGAATTGCAATTGCAAATGCACACATACACTTAAAAAATGAAAGTGCAGTGCAAACCAACATAAAGTAGAAATTACAAGGCATTGCACTTAAGTTGAAATTGTGAGTTTTGCTTGCTATTGTAAAAAAGAACACACACAGAAGTATTTTCTATTTTTGCACTCATTTACCATGTTTAGAGCAACAGACCTGAATTCTCAGAATTTTCCGCAACAAAATGTGCTTACTATGTAGTTAGGGTGTTTGTTAAACTTGGGGCAAGCATTTTTTGCAGTTAAGTAGCTCCTGGCCAAGGTATTTAATAATCTTTTCTGTTGTGCTAGGTGTTTCAATTATACTGGCCCAACTGAATATTTTACCTTGAAATGCACTGTCACAGGTGGGTCCTAGGAGTGGACGTGATCTCACTAGCACCCCCTGCCGTGTCAATCAGGCAATCCAGCACCCTCTACTCACCCACCACGTCTTTGAAGTTATAAGGTTCAATATGGAAGGCTGCCTCTTATCGCCCTGGACACTGCGCTAATACTATTCCCCATTCCAAGTGGGGTGCCTCAATGCCCCTTAGGAGCAATGCATACCTCGTACCTCCCCTTTAGCATGCCCCAAGCCTCGCAGCTCTTCCTGGACTTTATCCGGTCCTTAAACCTTCTGCGCCTTACCTGGCGCCCCTGGGCTTGTCATGCAACCAGCGCCCCTCTCTGACGCCCCTGGGCTTGTCACGCAACCAGCGCCCCTCTCTGGCGCCCCTCCGCAATCTGTATTAGTTATTTGTATTCATTATCTGTATCAATTGGGCTCAGGCGGCCTGAGCCTTACCTGGCCCCTCTGGGTCCTGTCAATGATGATTGTCCAGTTAGGCTCAGGCGACCTAAGCCTTACCTGGCCCCTCTAGGCCCACTGGGTCCTGTCAATCATGTGAGTCCAGTTAGGATCAGGCAGCCAGAGCCTTACCTGGCCCCTCTGGTTCCTTGGGATTCCTATTGCTGTGGAAGCGTTCTGGAACACCTTTAGACCGCACCTGTCTTGGGGTGACGGTCAATAATACATGCCCCCCCCCGGGGTGGCTTTATACTGTACGTGCCCTGCCTGGGGCCTCTCTTCAACATGTGCCCGCTCCCACGGCTTCTTGGCACCTTCTCCAGGCCCAATATAGCCCCTGGGCCGCCCTCACTAGGTTAAATCATCTTTACAGCACCCACCCTAGGCTTTCACTCATGTGGCTTCCACACCTGGAGCCCAACATGAGTCTCTACAGGCTTCACTCTTGTGCTCGGCCCCTTGAACGGGGTCTTCTGCCCTGCTCGGGCCTCTCACTATCATTCACCCAGGGCTACCCGCTGTGCCGCCTCAGCACTGAATAGCTGTGCCATCCCAGGCACCACACTGTTGCCCACACAGGGCACTGGGAACCCCCACACAGCTGGGGAAGATCCCGTGAGGCCTCCTCATGCCCCTACAGCCTCACCCGGTCCTCTGGTATAACAATAACTAAACCGTGAGCCAAAAGGCTGCAACATAACAACAAGAAGCCTCCTGGCTTATAGTATAAACTCTGTGCCACACTGGCTCTCCTTCCTACCTCCTTTAGGGTTCTCTCTACCCCGTATCCTCATGCAGCTGGTCAGGGTGCTCAGGCTGCAACCATTAACTGCATCTGCTCAGTTCTCCCACAGAGCTCCTGCAGCCACCAGAAGGGAACTACCCTCTAGGCTCCAGCCTGGCTGTTTATAAAGGCCTAGCCCTGTCCCCTTCTGGTCACATGACCCGCCTGGTTGCCACAGCAACCAGCACCTCAGCTGCCTTAAAGTGTAGCAGCTGCCCTTATTTCTTCCAAGACACGGGGCACCCAAGTGCCCCCATGACATGCACAAATTAGAATAATAGAAATCATAGAAAATTAGGGTTGGAAGGGACTTCAGGAGGTCATCTAGTCTAACCCTCTGCTTAAGGCAGGACCATCTTCAACTATATAATGCCACCCAAGGCTTTGACTAGCCAGGTTTTAAAACTCTCCAAGGATGGAGATTCCACCACCTTTCTGGGTAAATTATATTGCAATGTTTAGGTATTTGTATATGATTACTAAAATCTCTAGCATTATATACATTTTAACCTGTCTTATAAGCTTTATTTTGTTCTTCTAGGAAATATTGTGTATTCCCATTAGGGTCCTATTTGAAACCCTGGTCCACTAGAGTTACAATTATGCCTTTAATGTTCAGCCTGTCTTATTTCTTGCTAGTTTTCTTTTGTCCACTGGTATGTGAACACAATGTCCAAAATATTAAAATTTGGTAACTAGATCCAAATATAAGAACTTAAATAAATGGATGTATTTTCATAGTTGCTCAGTATCCTCCAGTTCAATCAATAAGAGCTTTAGACAGACAGCTTCTGTAGGAGCTAGGGCCCAAATGTAAATTTAGGTACCTTTCACTAGTCACTTACGTTTGGAAAATGTTTCCTCTATTAGTTGATAAACTTCAGGTCAAGAAAAGCTATGTCTAAGCTCCAACTTGTTTCTGACCAGTATTCTCATATAATGAGCCTGAATTCCTAATGCCCTGCCTGTTCTGCAATATTTTGTGTCTTTGCAAATTATTATAAAACACTACCAATTCATAAAAGTAGCATTCTAATTATTTTGCAGACTTTACAAGGTGCAAGGCAATACAAAGTTTGTTCTTAGATCTTCAACATATAGAATTCCTTTGTGAAGTGCCTTTTTTGTGCCCAAACTAACTTCCCATCTATTGGCATAGTATGTTGCACTAATAATACTTCTCCCTAAGATTTTAAGGCAAAACTTTCTCTTCCTATCAATAGAATTCCTTCAACAGATGAAGAGATTGATGTTCTGATCAACATGAACACTTCTTATTTCTTCCTTCCCCTCCTCAGATCTCCCAGTGCTGAGCTTAAAGCCCTTGTCCTTGTTAGGGATGAAATACAAGTCAACTGCCTGGTGATACACAGAATTACCAGAAGGGCAATGAACTAGCTCTTTCTGTTTTTAGGGGTCAACTAGAAACAAATCTTATTATGTTGATAATTTTTCATGTTATTGTGTATAGTAATGCTATTTTATAAGAAATCATTGTACACATCGTGGCACAAAATCAAGAATGGTGTTCAAAGAGGCAAGAATCAGTCAGGGAACAGGAACAAAACTGAAAAAGCTTAGAGTGCTTTTAACTGTGCTTTCTTATAGAAAAGGAGCAGAAAGGACAAGGAAGCCATCAATAGAGAGGAAATGCTAAAAAGTCTATATATTATTTTGAATTACCTCAATAATGTATCATAATTGCAGATGCAACCTTGAGGGATGAAAAAGGGAGAATCAGAAAGTTATCTATGAATTAAAAATAGGGTGACCAATCAAAAGGCCAAGGAAAGATCCTTTTATTCCTCCATTAGCTATTGCTCAGAGAGGGTGTTTAAAAAGAAAAACAACAAAAAAGAAAGACTGTGATGTGTAGAAAAAATGAACATCTTTACCAGCAATTTTCCACTTACTCAAATTCCTTTAATAAATCCAACAACGTTTGAGCTTTGAGTCCAAGAAACACAATGTGAAAGAGCAATGAGCTGTGGTGGTCCTAAGGACTCAATTTACTAATGATATATACAGTGCACACATAACACTTACTGAGAAAAAATGAAACAATGCACCCATTCCCAAACAATAATGTTACAGTGAGTGATATTCATCATTATGGTTTTGTGACCCCCCAAGTACCACCATTTCATTGAGAAATAAGACATGGCAGACCACAGCATTTGGGTGATTATAGAAAGCCTAGGGTGGTGGTAGTCCGAGGACAAAGTGACATCAGCCACTTGAGAAACATAATCTCCTGAAATGCACTGCCCAGAGAGTTTTATTGCTATTATGATATTGAATATGTAAATAAAGATAAGGCAAAGTTAGTACTGCATATTTACTAAACATTACAGACATGGGTATAATACTGAGAGCTCCCAAACCCTTTGTTTTTATGTTTTATGTTCAGAGTTTTAAAGCCATTTTAAAATGTAAGTGAAAGGACAGTGTCTGCCTCTTTTTGGCAAAGCAAAATCCAAAATCCACATCTTTCATTTCCAATAAACAGTAGCATTATAAGCAACAGTGCTGACTAAAGCAGCGGTCTTTAGGCCATCAGAAATGCAGATTGAGGGGGGACTAAAATGGTCTGTGTTTTGTTTTTAGTTGCCCAGTTGGTCTACACTGTAACAGTTTATACTCATTCTAATATTGCTGTGCTCAGACAAATATTGTCCATGCTTTCTAGTTCTAAAGGCCTTGTTACATAGTAATTTTTGCTGGGTCCTGGAGCTCTTAGCCCTTAGATTGTCCACACATTAATACCTTAATCGAGATGCAACTTAAAATTAAACTACTCCAGGGCAGGATTGTCTCTGAACTTGCCACCTTGGCAAGGTCACAGTGACCACCTACATTGGGATTTCTAGTTTTGGTGGATGAACCAAATCAGGAGGCTGGGACATGATCACATTAAAATACTGATAAATGACCAAACAATTATGTGTCCATGTGATGAGTTTGTTGGAACAAGGGAATATGCTGGCAGAACAGAATGTGGACAGTACAATGAACACAGGGAAACCAATCAACAGTACCCAGAAATGAAGAGTCATCAGAGAGGAGAAAGAATACAAAAGGAGGATTTCAGATCAGCAAAGTGTTCCTAAGGAGCGATACAGAAGCCACCATGGATAGAGGGAGCACCACCAGCCCATCTCACCCACTCCAGTGGGGGTGGTGTGCCTTGGCCCTCAACCTCCAGGCTGCTGACATCTGACATTCAAGAAAGAACTACAGGGTAAAGCTTGTTACTGACCAGACATAACTTCTGTCTGTGACAGCCTTAGGATTGGTAGATATAGAATTGTGTGGGTTATTTTCTTTGCCTTGTCTGCATCATTCCTATCTGCTATCGATGTGTATCAATAGCATTTACTGTTATTATCAAATGAAAGAAGATGTGGTCAGTTTGAAAGTTTGGGTGTGCCTGGTACAAGGTATCTCGATCATAAATCCAGTGCCAACAGGGGGCAGTCCAGTCATCCTGCCAGGTTTGTGAGTGCTAGGAACTCCAGTGCAGCTGGTGCCAAGCCTCAGCCCCATTGAAATGGTACCAGGGGCCAGTTGCTAATTCAGTTTCATGGGAGTTGCTTTGTTTTTTACTTCCATCAGCTCCCACCCACGCTGCTGCAAGGACAGCCTCAGCCTCCCCCTGCTAGCCTAAGGGATGTGTTGTGACCAAAAGAGAAGATCTAAAATATTCAACTTCCCAAGCCATACTTCAAGAAGGATGTGGAGAAGCTTGAGAGACCCCAGAGATAGGCATATTGTTAGTTCAACTAACTCAAGCAACTTATTTTTGGCACCCAAAAATAAAATGAATTAAATCACATAGTTGTATATTGTCAGAGAGGGGAAGAGTACATGAACATGTCAGAGACAGGAGGAGTATCAGGGAAGTCTGCCTTAGAATCATAGCACAGAAATCACACAAAGAACAAAGCCTTGTTCCCTACCATATTCTCCATTATTGAAAGTCTAATGAAAATTTCTTAGTTTGATCCCAGTTCTGGGTTTTCTGAGCACATTCATTCTGATCAAAACTTGGTTTGTAAGAAATTTGGGGGAAATAAAATACCATATCTTCTCCCTTTCTCAATTAATATCCAGGAGAGACATAGAAGCCTACACTTGAAAAAAAAAGTCTACTTCTGAAAAAAAAATGTGAGAGTTTAAAGCCAGAAAAAAACATCTTGTTTCTCAGATTTTATGTTCTTATAGTATAATTATGTTATTTCTACAACTTGTTAGCATCTGTTAGAAAAGTGTGTCTTGGGTATGCAAGGAGAATTTTTCTGTGTTCTTAAATTTGATCTGTTGTTAAAAAGAATAGCCAATATTTCACAAAACCTGCTCTTGATCTGAACAGAGACAAAGACCTCATGAAATGCAAAATGAACGTTCCTTGCCAGGTTTTCTGTCCATGCTTCACTCTTAAAATCGAGAAGCAATAGATGCCACCACTACACTGTTACTGATTAGATGCTGTAGTACCTACTGCTGCCCCTTCTGTTACAAGAATCCATCAGTATTGCCAGGACTTAAACCAGAGTTATTGTCTCCATCCATCAGTACAGAAGACAGATTTGAAGACGGGACCATCTGATGGCATTTCAACAAAAATGAGAAGAATGAATTTGAAACATATGACTGCTCTGATGAACTGATCTGATTTGTTTCACTGACATGGGGACAGATCTAAACTAACTTTTTAGATAAAATTTAGGTACCTCAGTTGTAAAAGTCAAGCAAAATTAACTCCGCACGGGGGCCAGAAAGCTGTTTAGGTGACTGTATTCAGTAATCACCATCATTTTATTCTGAAAAAGCTAAAATAGTCATTTGGGCTCCTAGATCTGGGGTACTGTGAATGCTATCCAGGTGTGTCGCCTTGGTACTCAGGAGGAGCTGGTGGTCATGCCAGGTGGTCATGCCAGAGAAGCCTACAATCTGAAGAGCAATGCTTTCACAGTCTGCTGAGAATGTACATTTCTAGTCCTTTCAGAACTTCCTGAATATGTATGCATTTTCGCTGGGCAAGGAGGGAGACTGACTCTGTTAGTGATTTAGGACACTCATCTGGGACATAGGAAACCCAGCTTCAAGCCACTTCTCCAAATCAAGTAATTCAGAGGCTTGATCATGACTACAGTGCTACAATTATTAATGCCACAATCCACATTTTCTTCTCTTTGATCCTGGCCATACAAATGGCAAACAAAAGGGAACACAGAAGATTTACCGAGGCCAGAGAAGAAAATCAAATTCACTCTGACCCCAACACTAGCTTTTTAATAACAACCATTGTATTTACAGTTTCTGATGTCATTTTCAATGCACAACTTTTAATATTAATTTAAAACACATGGTCAATGCTCTATATCTTTAATGCCATAAATTAGCAATTCATCTGTTTGCTTATGTATAAATATCTGTTGGTTTCAGAAAACTCTTGAGGTACAAGTCTTTTCAAAACCATAGGAAAAATGATGAGCTTTGCAGTCAGAAGATCAAGAATAGGTACTCCTTAGAGTTGGGAAGCCTGTGAACATCAAGTGCCAATGTATTGAGTGATGATGGCAAAACAGCTTCATTTATAGAAACTGGCATTCTGCCCTCCCTAAGGAAAGGTACTGGCAATCTCTGTTAAAATAGAAACAAGTTCATCTCGCTCTGCCTACACAAATGGTGCTAAAAATATAACCAACATTTTTAATACCTCAGTGACCATCACTGGCTTTATCTTAAGTAAGGAAAACAGCATTGGCAGTATTCCAATATGCCTCTGCCTGAGAGTGCAGGCCCGCCCCAAGCCACTTGCAAAGCCACTTACAACATTTCCCAACAACAAAAAGAATTAATGTTGGCCACAAAATGAAGAAAACTCTGATTAACCAAGCTGTCTTCACTTCTAAGCAAATCTGTTGGCTGAAACTTTGGGTATATTATAGTGGAGAAAAAGAAGCTCTCCAGCATGGCCATGGTGTAAGATTTCAGAAAGATTTCAAAATTAATTCACTGCTTTTTTTCTAACTGAATAAGGTAAGTGCTTTGACTGCTTGGGAAACTATTGAAACAACGATAAACTATTACTTTCTAAGCTTCAGAAGACACAGATAATTAATGACTACCAGCTTTACGGGTGCCCTTGCACTGTTCAAGTGCATCTGGGGTTTTTTGGTGGTGGGGTGTGTGTGTGGTTTTTTGGATTTACTGGGGACCTTTCCACCATGCAAAATTTAATCAGTCACATAAAGTATTTCATTATGTTAATAGCTCCTTTTTGTCTAGATAGGGAGGATCAGACACCCATTCTTATACATTCTGGAGGATAGCCTACTCTTCTTCACGCCTTAATATTTCAATATCTTTTAAGGTGGAGGCACTTTGGTCAGTTTGCTTGTCTCCAATGAACCACTTTTGCTGGCAATAGCAATACTGAATTCTTATAGCACAGAACTCAATGTGCTTTGAAAAGTATTATTTAGAAATAGGAAAATTAAGGAACACAGACATTAATGGAATCCAATTAATTTTAAAGTTTACATATATCTTTGTATGTAATTAAAATACAAAGTAACAGTATTTATACATGTGTACACACAATGAAAGACAGTAAGAGAAACTGACTACTTGATACTGAATATGTCTACTGATTAGTTTTACTGAGGCCATCTTCAGAGGAGTGAAAGGCCACCCCATTCTCCCATCTTCTACAGTAGTAGAACAGAATTATTCTTAGTTCTGGTACTGTTACTGTCTATTTACAGCAGCAGTGGCATCTAATAAGCCATTTGGGTACAATAACATTTAAGAAATCATTATTTACTTAGGGGCATCTCTGAGACAGAACTGAGGTATGTTTCTTTTGTCCTATTGCTGCAAGATGTTAAGTGAGGAAAGTGTGGGCAGACTGGGTGCTTCTCTTGAATAGGCTTAACAGGACTTAGGAGTATGGTACTCTTTCCTCTACTGATGCTTTAAAAGGGAGAAGCAAACTAAGAAATCACCTTAGCAATCCAGGATAATGAAGAATACCAGCTAAATATGTGAGAGGGGTTTTGAGAGGATCAAATGGACATCTTTCAAATAATAGTTGTAGCATAGACAGGTGTAAAGAACTCAGGGACAAAAGATTAAATCTAACTTGACTTTATGTTTGTTTGCTGTGTTTTGCAGTGAACGTCTTTATAATTTTAAATATAAGAACTTAAAAGTGCCTGAGTGGCAAGGTCTTAAATATAACCTATTTTTCCTTTTATTGGTAATATTTAGTTGCTTTTCTGAGGATAGTTTCTGTCTAGAATATGTTATTTTCTTTATATTCTATTTAACTTGGAAACAAAAACAACCTTGTCATCTATCCAGAACTTCAAACACCTTCTTAACCTAAACATCTCATCATATACTTCAGTAGCATGCATTGCTTTTACTTTCAAGCACCTTGATTGATATGGTTATTAGGTTCATGTAACTGTGCAAGAAAAACATTATATACTTAGGAAGAGAGATGTGTGAGAAATGTGCTGGTGGACACATTTGTCATCACCAATGCTGTGTTTCTGGTCACAGATGAATTTCCAGATCAAAGGTTGCATCTTTCTCTCTTTGCCTTGTAACAAAAGCTAACACTTGGTTGCCCTTTAGGGTATGTCTACATATCACGACATAAGGCCATGTACTAATTTGGTACTAGAAGCAGTATTGGTCACATTAGTACAACACTCTGTCCATGTTAATTATCCCTTATATCAAAATTAAATGAGTCCCCCATTGGGCATAGCCTTGACAGAGAAGCGTATGTCCAGCTGAACAGACCGAGATGCGGATACAAATGCTTCAAAATAACACTTCATAAGATGGGGATGTTGGATGGCCCCCTGTGTCAATGCAGTGTCCAACAAAAAGCACAGCACTTATTTGAAAGCTGCATTTTTTACAAATGCCCAGATGGGGTAGGTGGAATTCACACGGAGCTACAATACCAGATAGTGGTATTGGAAGTTGATATCTGATGCCATATAGATTTGGAAGTTGATATCTGATGCCATATGAAAGAGAGCCTGGGTACAGTGCCACAGACTACTGTTCACAGTACCCAAGCTATTATGTTCAGAGCAAACAGGGATTTCTATATGACGCGGCAAGGAGTATCAGCCTTGAAAAGTACCATGATAAAAGAGGTTGCTACACATTAACATAACATTCATTTAAACATTTTTTAAGTTCAGAAGGGACAATTGTAATTGTTTAGTCCAATGATGCTCAGCCAAGGTGCCACAGGATCTGGAAGTACTTTGAGTTCCTTTTAAGGTTGTCATGGGAAGCCACCATGTTAGCACTCTTAGGGCGCATCTACATGTGCAATTAGCCACAATTATATTTACTTCACATTAGCTTAATGCACAATAACTGATTTGTGTTAGGTGTTTAGAAGTGCAGGGAACTGACACTAAAGTTAGTGCTAGTTCCCTCCATATCTGTCATGTTCTTCTGTGACCACTGGGGGGCGCTCCAGCCATTGGCCTGAGCTGGCAGCACTTGGCAGCCATGTTGAAGCCAGAACTAGCTCTCAGCATGTGGCAGCCATCTTTAAAACTGAGCCCTGCACTCTGCAGTCTGGGCAGACACTTCCTCTGTGACAGAAGCTGCATGGCATGGGCACAGGTAGCACATGGTTGCTCTGCTGCTGCCCCAGCTGTGCTTCACAGCCACGGCTGCCCCAGCCCCTGGCCCTGGCACCCAGGAACAGGGTTCCCAGATCCTCCAGGCTACCTCGGTCATCCTGTTGGCCCATTGCTGTCACCAGTACCTGGCTCACAGCCACCTAAGGCCATCTGGCTCCCCACTCACAGTGACCACCTGGATGGTGACTGCTACATGCCCTCCCAGGGCTGCCAGCCACGATGACCAGGGGCTCCAGGTTGCCACCGCCAGGGCTTCCATCACCCTCCTGGCCCTCCAGCCCTGCTGTCTCTGGGCCCACTGCACCAGGCAGGACTGGTGGCAGCATGTCATACAACACAACTGGGACAATAAGCAGTGAGTTTGTGAATCTATAAATCTTATGAACCTTCATGATGACCCAGGGCACTTTTGATGACCTGCCTCACCAGCTCCAGTCCCACCTGGAGTGCCAGGACGCTGAAATGCACCGAGCCTTCCACACCAACCCTCACCTGGCCCTGACACTGGTCAAGTTGGCCACTCCCGGCAGCCTGCGGTATGTGGGGCACCTGTTTGGGGTGAGCTAGGCCACCTCTGGGGAGGTCAGCCTAGAGGTGTGTGGTACCCTCCAGGATGTGCTGGTGGACACAGTCCTCTGCATCTGTGGCCCCAGGTGGTGGCAGGGTTCTGGGCATTGGGATTCTCCAAGTGTATTGGGGCCCTGGGTGGGATGCACATCCCCCTCACCTACCCGCCCAACTCAGGCCAGCCCTATTACAGCCACAGGGTGATCCACTCAGTGGTTCTCCAGGCAGTCATTGACTGGATAGGAAGCATACATGGTGTGTATGTTTTCCAGAACTTGGTACTCAGTGTGTTTGGGAAGAGTAGGTACTTTGCACCAGGAGTGGAGGCCATGCAGCTGGGTGCTGTCATCATCCCACCCCTTCTCATTGGGGACTTAGCCGACCTGTGACTCCCATGGGTGATGAGGCCCTACACTGGGCACCTGGACCCCTACCAGGCCCATTTTAACCAGAGACTCAGGCAAACCTAAGCCCCTGTCGAGTGCACATTTGGCCACCTCAAAGGCCACTGGCAATCCATCATCTCCCATCCTGAGGTGACTAAGAGAAATCTCCCCTGGGGCAGTGTACATGCAGCACAATGTTTGCAAGGCTCAGGGAGAGGCATTTAGGGAGGACTGGGCAGAGGAGGCACACCAGGTGGAGGCAGCCTGGCAGCAGAGGCACAAGCTACAGCAGCACCAGTGGTGGTTCCTCTTCAGTGAGGCCCCATGTGAGCCATGCACCTGTCAGTGGGGACCAGGCTCCTATCCCTGCTTACTCCTCTGTGGCTGGTGGGCCATTTGGTCCTGATTGCAGGCAGTCTTCCTCCCCTGACAGGCCAGGGTCCTAGAAGCACCCGCTACCATGGCTCCAGATCCTGCTCCCCCACTCCCTATAGGCCAACCACTCTGCTGCACTGCTGCCTAGCCCATGGTGCCTGGGATCAGGGTATGTGGGGCTCCCAGACAACTGAAACGAGGGGCTGGAGCCCCTCTCCCCCCACTGCAGGACTTACCATGTGGCTGGGGCTGGTGAGGGTGGCAGCTTGGCATGGGCTTCTATATCAGCAATAGCAACCAGTTGTGCCCAATGTCCTCAGCCCATGGTAGGCAGTGGGCCAGCACCTGGCCAGAGCCCCTCCTTCAGGAAGAGCTGGTGCTGCTGCGGGCCAGTGGTGACATGGCAAGCTGCTCCTCGTGGTGGGGTCTGGGGCTGTGAAGCTGTCAAAGCAGCCAGTGGCCTGGGTTCCCTGAGCTGCTAATGGATGCAGCAGCCAGGGAGGTGGGTGGGGCGGGGTGCTGAACACCTGAATACCCCTCCTCTGATGATGTGTCACTGGAGGGGTCAGGGCAGGGTGGGATCTCAGGCAGGTCAACCTGCTGGTGAGCACTGCAGGGATGCAGCCTGGGTCCAGGGCATCAACATCCTGGTCAGCTCCTGCATAAAGGGCATGGTCTTGGGGACACAATTGGACTGATGATTGTGGTCTGTCAGGGCCACCCACTATACCTGGAAGGTCTTTCCCTTAATGAGCCACACCATCTGGGAAAGACCTTGTTTCTGTATGCTGCCTGACAGGGCCTCATAAAAGTGGGTGTTCAAGTGTCTGCCCCACATGAACTGCCTCTGTACCTCCGCATCACCACAGAGTGTCATAAGGTCACCTATCTCCTTTTCAGTCCAGTTGAGGGCCTGGGTAGAAGGCTTGGGCATGTGCTAGTGGGCAGGGCCAGGTCTCATCAGGGAGGATGACAATGACATTGCATCCCATGCTGGCTCTCTGGGTCCCTGTGTGGCTGATCTTGTGTGACCAGCCCTAAATAGTGACTAGCAGCACTCAGGACAGAGGCATCTCCAGGGACTGGGAGTTGCACAGCAGAAGCAATGTGCCACAGGACCTGCAAACACAGGAGATACTGCTGTGGGTGAGCAGCAGCAGGGAACAGGTGCTGGCCCTGTTGCCACAGATAGCCAGCAGCCCTGGGGAGATCTCAGGTTGGGCAGGGGGTGCAGTAGGGTGCTGCCCTTTGCAACACTCACCTGTGGCCAAGCAGCAGCTCTGGCTAGGGGATAGGACTGGTAGAGGCTGCTTGTGTCCTGTCCAGGGGCACATATGGCCTGCAGTGATCCTGGTCAGATAACAGGCTCTTTCAGGCTGCCTGTGCAGTGTACCCAAGGGCACAAAATGTCTGCAGAATTTTATAGCCTGCAGCTAGGGGCTACCAGAGAGTTTGCCCAGCCCAGGGGCAGGAGAAGCTCCCAACCAGAAGCCCTGGGGCTGGGCTTAGGCTAGCCCCCTAGTGGGAAGGCAGACCCAGCATTAAAGTTAGTGATGGGTTGCAACCACACATGCAGGTATCAAATTTAGTCATGATTAGTTTAGGTTACTGTGCAGTAAGGGTGTGCATGTGTAAATGCATACCTGTACTGCACAGTAAACTAGGCTAAGGCACATTAATGCATCTTGTATAGACACACTCTTAGGTATGTAAGTATGATTACAAGATAAACCCAACAATTTCAAATAGGAATCCATAATGTTAAAAATATTCTGACCTGTTGTGGCTTTTCTGAATTCTTGGCAATAAAATAATTCCTCTATTATTTTTCTGCAGTAAAAAATCTGTTGAGAACTAAGAGATGGCATTTTCTGAGGGGTGTCTTGAATACAAGAAGTGGTTCCTGGAGTCTAGAAAGGTTGAGAATCAACATCTAGACTTATCTCCTGAATAGCACAAGTCATACAAATTAATTCATTTATGCTTCAGGTTCAATGGTGATTTAAATAGTTTTGTTTTCAAGCTGCTGGCCAGCCTTCCCTACCCCACCTGAGGTAACCCACCACACACCAGAGGGTGCATGGTACAGGCATTCCCCATGGACAACTAGCAGCAGCACAAGGTGTCCCACTGCTAGTTGTCCCCAGAGACACAAACATCCGTGCTCATCTGGATGCGTCTAAGGCGTCTCTCAGAAAATGCCAGCTCTTCTTTTTTTCTCATTTTTTGACTACAAAAAAATAACAAGGCAATTCTTCTCTGCAAAGAACAGAGACCACACCAGGTCAGAATATTTCTGATACAATGGATTCTTGTTTGAAATCACTGGGTTTCTTTTGTAAGTCATGTTTGCACACATGCAAAATTGTGCTAAATTGTGTGGCACCCTGTGGCACCCTTGAAAGGATCTCAAGGTGCCCCATGGTATCACAGCACCATGCTTGAGACTCATTGGTTTAGGTGAAAAATCAAGTTTCTGCAGAATCAGGAGCTTTTCATTAAAAAAAAGCAATTTTAGTTGAAACCCAAATTTTTCCTTGAAAAAAATGTTTTGACTTTTTTTTGACCAGTTCAATGAAATCATCAATTTTGTAGAAAGATTTACATATAATCCAATAATTTTGTCATCCATCTGAAGAGAATAAAGTCGCTCTTCTTGAATTACAGACATATGGGTGTCTTGTCAAGCTTAGTTCAAGACAAAAGACGCTGCTACAGAATATTGGAGGAGTCACGAACATTTTCAAGTTGACAGCCCTGCACAGAGGGTAAAAAAACTCTCCTGAAGATGTCACAGAGTAAAGTGGGAATATGGGGCCAGTTGCACTAAAGTTAAATGGAAGAATGTTTAGTTTTATTTCTTTACTTAATTATTTTGTGGAGGTAAGGAGCTGGCAAGAGATTCTTCAGTCTACACTTATCAACACTCTTATCTGTTATCATCAACACTTGATGCGTGCACATGTGCCAATTTTTGAAAACTATAAATAACAGAGATGGATATAAGCCAAAACTCTGAGTCCAAACACGAACACTCTCACAATCTAGAAAAATTGAGACCAGGAGCCTAATTCTAATAAACTGGTACACATATTTTAACTCTGCTGAGATTCACTGACCTGGGAAAGGTTTTTCTGACAATGAAAATAAAATCAGTATCTTACTAAATGAGAAAGACAGCCATCCATCATGGACGTCATTGGAGATGGACACATATATACTGAATAGCTGACCAAAAAGATTAGGTAAATTAATTATCCCTCCATATAAAAGATACAAAGAAAGTAGTTAATGCTCTAAAAGCAATCTTTTAATTGGTGTTGGTATGTACTCACTCACATGTAACTTCATTAAAAAGCATTGCTGTTTAAAATTGTATTCTAATAGGGGCTAGTGAACGTCCAAATGCTATTATTCTTTAATTCATTAGAGGACGTATTTGTCATCCTGCAACATTTGGCTACAATGATCTGTAATTGAGATTAATGAAATCAATAAATATATACTATTCATTTTTGCTAAAACTACCCATTGAAGTTATTTTGTTGAAAGTAGTCCTAACTAAAAAATGTTAGCATAGGATGGAATCATTACCCTTAACATAGATACTAGTAACTCTAGGCTATGTGTTTAGTAGATGCAAATAAAGATCCATGTAAGTAGCCAATTATCTGAGGAAATGAACCATTAATGGATTAATGTAATTGGAATACATTCTTTTATCAAGAGAGACATTCACTGAAAGTGGTACCATATCTGCTTTACACATGACTTGTTGCATATCCAATACAGAATATTGTCACATTTTATAAAACATTGATGTGCCACAAGAAGTTAAAATGGTGGGATTCTTCACTGTAATCCACAAATACTTTGATGTTTAATTTACCTGCTGTCTACTCTACAACAAAGAAGACATAAAGTAACAACAGGTCTCACATACACTCCCTCCAGGACATCATGTTGTTTTCTGACCTTTCTAAATAGATTGAAGGAGTTCCGCATATTGAAGAGCCAGGATTTGATCACCACCATTGTATATCAAGTACATACAAGTCCATTTCTTAATGTCTATATTGATTATTAAAAAATATCCAACCAAAAAACAAATGCAAAACTCAGATGTCATGAGCAAGACAGAGGTATGTGAATATTGAAATATATTGCTATATGTGTTTAACTTCAACCATATTTTTCTTTCTTTCTTTTTTAAATTTTTGACACAGAGAAGGGCCAATATATTAATTAGATCAATGTATATTAGTACTCTTGGATTGTACTGGGCATATACTATACTGTTACTCGGCATGGCAGCTTCAGACTTGTCTTAATTTTCAAGCTGTACTGCACAGATTTAAAAAGAATATTGCCATGTTATATATAAACAGGGGAAATGTCATAAAATGATAGGTACATTTCATATAATAAGAAGTGCAAAAAAGTCCTTGTTGCAAAAAACCCAAATATTTCTTAAACAAAAATGAGAAAAATAATCATTGATTTCTTTTCACCCTATTAAATATTTTTAGTGTATTCCCATGAACATAATGGCAATATATATTTATATATTTTTATAAGAATTCCATTAAATTCTGTGAATGAAACAATTATTAAAAGAAAAGTAAGAATAACATCAATGTTCTTGATAGTTCTATTAGAAAACTATGAGAAAAAAATTCTAAAAATATTTCAGTACTATCTAGAGTTCTAGAGTTGAGTAACTGGGGACTGAAGATAGCAGACAGCAAATAGGAGGAATCATTTGATTTATATATATACTGAAGAAAGGAGAGTGAAAGGAGTTGTAAATACTTAGGTTTGCTAAAACCAGAGAGATGCCTAGTAGGGCTGTGTGAAGTTTTGGGGGCTGATTCAATTCAGAGGAGATTCAGTCCAATTCAGTAGCCAAATCTCTTAATTCTAATTGAATCAGGAGACCAATAAAAAGGTCCAAATTGATTTGAACCTCTCTGGACCAATTCAGAAATGATTTGGAGGGTTTCGGCGATTCAGGCAGTCCCCTCTCCCTGCCAAATGGAGTTGGACCCAGACTCCACGCTGGTAAGTATGGGGTGGGGGGGGCTGGAGGTGTGGGGAGGGAATCATGGGTAGACCCCTGCCAGGCCCCATCCCCTGCCTGCTCCCCCAGCCCCCCTGAGCACTCCCAGCCCCTGTTCACTCTTTCAGCACCCCCCTGGCTGTCCCACCAGGCCCCAGTTCCCGGCTCTTTAAAATAAATAAATAAATAAATAAAGCTCCACACTCACTGGCTGCTGCCAGGTGTGGGGGGCAATCCCTGCTGGTCCCTGCTAGCCCCCATTTCCCCTGCTGTTTGGCAGGCTCTGCTATGAGCCCCCACCTCCCGCTTGCTATTTCAGCCCCCCATGACTGCCCCGCCCACCCTAGCTCCCAGTTCTTAAAAAAAAAGGCTGCACTCACCGCCTGCTGCAACAGCCTCAAGGCTTCCGGGGGCTTGTGGCAGAGCCCCCTATGCAGCGTGGGGGCAGTGGGGGGAAGTAGGGATCACCCTCCCACCTGGCAGGAGCTGGTGAGTACAGGTTTTTTTTTTATAGTTGGGAGGCTGGGGCCGGGTGGGGCAGCCATTGATGAGACTGGGAGAGTGCGTACAGGATGGGGCCTGTCCAATACGGAGATTCAGCCTATTCAGCAGCTGCCGAATCTCTGAATCAAATTTGGCTGAATTGATCTTGGACAGTGATTCAAATCACCAAATCAAATCACTGTCCGCTGAACTGGCTGAATCCGAATCTGAAGCATATACTAGCTGCTTTGCACAGACTAAGTGTATATCCCTGTTAAAGTGGCAGGTTATTGCTCACATTGTCCTCTGGGTGGCTGATGTGTAATGTTGCTTGAGATCAAATAAATGAGAATAAAAATGTTTTTAAAAAATGCAGTACATGACAAGCAGGAAGTCTCCAAGTCTCCACTTCAATATGTCTACCTGGCAAATTAATGTTCTGATAGCCTGGTGTTCCATACAGTGGCTCCAAGGTATGGTACAGAAATTCTTACTGCTCTCATTTCTCTGCACTCTGCTGGCTTGATTTTACAATGAAAGGAAGAATACAAGCAGGGTTTTGCTTTGTTTTATCTTTGCCAGGGTGCTGTACGTTTCTGCGGATAAGGACTTGGCAATGGAAACAGGAATAATTCCCGCAAAGTGAAACATAGGCTGTTGTGCAGATATGTGTCAAATGAAAAGCTTTTTTCTAAAACAGTGATTTTCAACCTGTGGTCCATAAATCCCTGCAGGTCCCCAGACTATGTCTATGGGGTCCATGAAAGGTGGCTATGATCAATCAAAAGTATGTGAATACCTACACTTACAATTGAAAGGATTCTGCACCTCCATTGGAAATTTTTAGGGGTCTGCAAATGGAAAAAGGTAGACAACCACTGTACTAAAAAGCATCTTGCTGAAGAACATAAATAGAAAATATTTGTCTCCTGAAAACACCAAGTGGCAAGTTCATGGGGCAGCAGTGAGTAAGCCTGTGTTCCTTGCTTTAAGATACCAGTGTGTAGAGGGATCTGACTTTAAAAACTAAGTTTGAAACAATTGTCTGGGCCAGTGGAGTCTCTGTAGGCTGGAGTTTAATGAGTGGCACATGGGGGAATAGTTTCATAGTTGGTAGGGTTGGAAGGGACCTAAGCAGATCATCAAGTCTGACCCCCTCCCATGGGCAGAAAAGAATGCTGGTGTCAAATGACACCGGCTAGGTGATTATCTATCCTCCTTTTCAAGACTCCCAAGGTAGAAGTGAGCACCTCTTCCCTTGGAAGTTGGTTCCAGCTCCTAGCTGCGCTGACTGTGAAGTAGTGCTTCCTGATATCTAGCCTGAATCTACTCTCAGTCAACTTATGGCCGTTATTCCTTTTTACTCCCGGTAGTGCTTGGGGGAACAGGGACTCTCCCATTGCCTGCTGGTCCCTCTTAGCAAGTTTATAGATGGCCACCAGATCCCCTCTCAGCCTTCTCTTGTGGAGGCTGAACAGATTGAGGTTCCGTAGCCTCTCCTCATATGGCCTGCCCTGCTGTCCCCTGATTATGCAAGTGGCCCTACTCTGGACCCTCTTGATCCTGTCCACATCCCTCCTGAAGTGAAGTGCGGTACCCAGAACTGGACACAGTACTCCAACTGCAGCCTGACAAATGTCGCATAGAGTGGGGGGATCACCTCCTTGGACCTGCTCATGATGCACATGTAGATGCATGACAAGGTGCGCTTAGCCTTCCTGACCGCGTCCCCACATTGGCAGCCCATAGTTTTATAGTTTCATAGTTTGTAGGGTTGGAAGGGACCTGAGCAGATTTCATAGATTTCATAGATTTCATAGACATTAGGGCTGGAAGGGACCTCGGGAGATCATCGAGTCCAGCCCCCTGCCCAAAGGGCAGGAAGTCAGATGGGGTCATAGGATTCAAGCAAGATAAGCATCCAATTTATTCTTGAAGGTGTTCAATGTAGGTGCTTGAATCACCTCCGCTGGCAGACTGTTCCAGATCTTGGGGGCTCAGACAGTAAAGAAATTCTTCCTTAAGTCCAGCCTGAAACGGTCTTGCAGGAGTTTGTGACCGTTCGACCTCGTCATCCCTTGGGGTGCTCTGGTGAACAAACGTTCCCCCAGATCCTGGTGGTCACCCCTGATAAACTTATAGGTGGCCATCAGATCACCCCACAGCCTACGCTTCTCCAGGCTAAAGAGTCCCATGGCTCTCAGCCTGTCATTGTAAGATCGGTTTTCCTGACCTCTGATCATGCACGTGCTCTCCTCTGGACTCTCTCAAGCTTCTCCACATCCTTTTTGAATTGTGGAGCCCAAAACTGGACGCAGTACTCCAGCTGCGGCCTCACCAAGGCTGAGTACAAGGGGAGAATGACGTCCCGAGATTTGCAGGAGAAGCATCTATGGATGCAAGCCAGTGTTTTGGTCGCTTTACTAGCCACAGCATCACATTGGAGGCTCATGTTCATCTTGTGGTCAATGATGACCTCCAAGTCTCTTTCTTCTGTAGTGCTATCCAACGTAGCACTGCCGAGCCTATAAGGATGCTGCAGGTTTTTCCTCCCAAGGTGGAGAACCTTGTATTTTTTGGTGTTAAACACCATCAGGTTCTCGTCCGCCCATTTGCTGAGCTTGTCCAGGTCAGCCTGGATCACCCGCCTATCTTCTGGCGCGGATGCTTTGCCACAAAGTTTGGTGTCATCGGCAAACTTGGCCAGTCCACTCCTGACTCCAATGTCCACATCATTAATGAAGATGTTGAACAGGATGGGTCCAAGGACAGAGCCTTGAGGGACCCCACTGGTCACAGGGCACCACGATGAGTGACTGCCATCGATTACAACCCTCTGGGTCTGACCACGGAGCCAGTTTCCCAGCCAGCAGATTGTGGTGGAGCCAAGGCCACAACTGGCCAGTTTGGCCAAGAGGTGGTCGTGGGATACCAGATCAAAAGCTTTTTTGAAGTCAAGATATATGACATCAATCACTTCTCCCTTGTCCAGGTGATAGGTCACCAGGTCATAAAAGGAAATGAGATTGGTCAAACAAGACCTACCCACAACCAACCCATGCTGGCTATCCCTTAGGATGTTAGCCTGGGCCAGTCCATCAAGGATGGCCTCCTTAATAAACTTTTCTAAGATCTTCCCCAGGATAGAAGTCAGGCTAATGGGCCCGTAGTTAGCCAGATCCACTCTCCTCCCTTTCTGGAAGATCGGCACCACATTGGCCTCCTTCCAGTCTTTGGGCACTACACCAGAGCGCCAGGAGTTTTCAAAGATCCGTGCCAGGGGCTGGGCTATGATGCTCACCAGCTCCTTGAGTACCCTGGGGTGCAGATTGTCAGGGGCGGATGACTTGAAGGTATCCAGCTTCTCAAGGTGTTCCTTCATGAGGTCAGCATTTATGGAGGGTAGGGGATCCACATCACCCGGATCTCCCTGTCCCATAGCAGGCATGGGCATCCCATGAGACTGATGAAAGACTGACGCAAAGTACCTATTTATAGGTTGGCTTTTTCCTGGGTGTCAGTTGTCAGTTGCCCCATCTGGTTTAGCAGGGGTCCAACATTGCCCTTGCTTTTCCTCCGGTTCCCCACATATCTGAAAAAGGACTTTTTGTTGTCCTTGATGCTTGAAGCTAGTTGGAGTTCAGTTGCAGCCTTGGCTTTCCTGGTTTGCTCCCTGCAGGACCGGACCAGTGCAGAATAATCCTCCTTGGAGGTGAATCCCGTCCTCCATCCTTTGTAGGCTTTCCTTTTTAGCCACAGGAGGTCCACTAGGTCCCTAGAGAGCCAGGAGGGCTGCTGTGCCTTCTTGCTGCCTTTCCTCCGTGTTGGAATAGATTTAGCTTCTGCACTGAGGATCGCTTCCTTGAGAAGCAACCACTCTTCTTGAACTCCCATCTCCCTGGGGTCACGGTCCCTGAGGGCCTGACCGACAAGCCTCTTGAGCTTGTCAAAGTTGGCTTTTCTGAAGTCAAGGACTTCTGTGTTGCTGACTGACTTGCCAGCTTTATGGCAGATGGTGAAGGTGATCAGCTCATGGTCGCTGTCACCCAGCTTCCCATCAATCACTAGGTCGCTGATTAGGTCATCTCCCATAGCCAGTACCAGGTCGAGCAGTGCTTTGCCTCTCGTTGGCCCATAGACTTCTTGAGTCAGGTAGAGGTCATCCGCGCACGAGAGAAAGCTTTGTGACTGCTTGGATTTTGCTGAGTGATCTTCCCAGGAGATGTCCGGGTAATTGAAGTCACCCATGACAACCAAGGTCCTGGAGCAAGCAGCCTCAGTCAGTTCCCGGGCGAACTCCTGGTCAAGCTCAGGACTTTGAGTGGGAGGTCTGTAGTAGACTCCCACCTTTGTGTACCCGTGCCGTTTTTCCCATGAATTTTTACCCAGAGGGTCTCTAGCTGTCCATGCTGGTCACCAACATCAGCTTGCAGGGACATGTAGCTTTCCTTCACATAGAGAGCTACACCACCGCCCCTTTTGTCAACACAATCCCTCCTGTACAGGGTATAGCCCTCTATACCCGTGGTCCAGTCATGGGTGGAGTCCCACCAGGTCTCCGTTATCCCAATGACGTCATAATTCTTTGCACTGAGCAGGAGGACGAGCTCCTCCTGCTTGTTACCCAGGCTCCTGGTATTAGTGTACAGGCAGGCAAGTGTGCCCTTAGGGGCTCTTGCCTTACTCACAGATTGTGCCAGGGCTGGGGCAGGGGTGGGCTCCCTTAAGTGCCTTGGTCTGCTGGCTTTGCAAGGGTTGCTCAGCGGGCCAGCAGTGGCAGTAGTCCCCCCATCCCCCAGCGGGCTTAGTTTAAAGCCTCGTGGAGCAGGTCAGCCAGCCTGGCTGAGAAGAGCCTCCTCCCCAGGGGGGAGAGGTGGAGGCCATCTCTTCCCAGCAGCTCACTGCCTCTCTCACCAAAGAGTGGGCTGTGGTCATGGAAGCCAAAGCCTTCCCGATGGCACCAGCTCCGCAGTCTTTGGTTCACTGCGTGGATCCTCCTCTCCCTTCTCAGCCCATAGCCCGAGACTGGGAGGATCGACGAAAACACCACCTGAGCTCCTAGACCCCTAAGCCCCACTCCCAACTCCCTGTAGTGCCTCATGACCTGGCTGGGGGTGCTCCGAGCCGTGTCATTGGTGCCCACGTGAATAAGGATCATGGGGTAGTGGTCTGTGGGCTGGAGGAGCTGCGGGATCCTCTCCGTAATGTCTCAGATGTGGGCCCCCGGGAAGCAGCAGACTTCCCGGGCTAAGAGGTCGGGGCGGCAGATTGCCCCCTCAGTGCCCCGCAGGATGAAGTCTCCCACAACAAACACCTTTCATTTTGACTTGGGGAGAGCGGGGGCAGTAGCTGTGGTTAAGCCTAGGTTGCCTGTGGGAGCTGGCAACTGAGCAGGCTGTGCTGGGGCTGCAAGAGGTGCGAACCTGTTGCTAAGCTCTGGCGAGGGAGGGGCCCTGGTGCGGCAGGCATTGGGGCCCTTGACCACCTTGGTCCATGCCCCTGACTGGGCAGAGCGGGAGGTCCCAGAGTCATCCTTAGTCATGGAGGGAGATGGTGCTCATCAAGTCTGACCCCCTGCCATGGCAGGAAAGAGTACTGGGGTCAAATGACCCCAGGAAGATGTTCATCTAGCCTCCTCTTAAAGACCCCAGAATAGGAGCCAACACCACTTCTCTTGGAATTTGGTTCCAGATCCTAGCTGCCCTGACCATGAAGTAACACCTCCTGATATCTAGTCTAAATCTACCCTCTGCCAGTTTGTGACCGTTATTTCTTGTCACTCCTGGCAGTGCTTGGGGGAACAGGGACTCCCCCAATGCCTGCTGTCCCTCCTGACTAGTTTTTAAATGGCCACAAGATCCTACCTCAGTGTTCTCTTATGGAGGCTGAACAGGTTCAGGTCCCTTAGCCTTTCCCTGTTGGGCCTGCGCTGCTGCCCCCGGTCATGCGAGTGGCACTCCTCTGGACCCTCTCCATGTTGTCCACATCCCTCCTGGAGTGCGGCGCCCAGAACTGGATACAGTACTCCAACTGTGGCCTGACCAGTGTTGCATAGAGGGGGAGGATCACCTCCTTTGACCTGCTTGAGATGCATCTGTGGATGCATGACAAGGTATGGTTGGCCTTCCTGACCATGTCCCCACGCTGTCAGCCCATGTTCATTTTGGCATCAATAATGATTACAAGATCCTTTTCTGCCTCTGCACTGACAAGAAGGGAGTTCCCAGCTTGTAGGTATGCTGCTCGTTCTTCTTACCCAGGTGCATCACCTTGCAATTGTCAGTGTTGAAACCCATCCTATTCTCATCCGCCCACCCCTGTAACCGGTCTAGGTCTGATTGCAGCCTATTCCTCCCTTCTAGCATGCCCACTTCCCTCCATATCTTAGTGTCATCTGCGAATTTGAACAAGGTGCTTTTTACCCTCTCATCCAAGTCTATCCTGGGGAAGATCTTAGAAAAATTTATTAAGGAGGCCATCCTTGATGGACTGGCCCAGGCTAACATCCTAAGGGATAGCCAGCATGGGTTGGTTGTGGGTTGGTCTTGTTTGACCAATCTCATTTCCTTCTATGACTGGGTGACCTATCACGTGGACGAGGGAGAAGAGACTGATGTCATATATCTTGACTTCAGAAAAGCTTTTGATCTGGTATCCCACTATCACCTCTTGGCCAAACTGGCCAGTTGTGGCCTTGGCTCCATCACGATCCGCTGGCTGGGAAATTGGCTCCGTGGTCAAACCCAGAGGGTTGTAATTGATGGCAGTCACTCATCGTGGTGCCCTGTGACCAGGGGGGTCCCTCAAGGCTCTGTCCTTGGACCCATCCTGTTCAACACCTTCATTAATGATGTGGACATTGGAGTCAGGAGTGGACTGGCCGATGACACCAAACTTTGTGGCAAAGCATCCACGCCAGAAGATAGGCGGGTGATCCAGGCTGACCTGGACAAGCTCAGCAAATGGGCAGATGAGAACCTGATGAAGAAAGAGACTTGGGGGTCATCACTGACCACAAGATGAACATGAGCCTGCAATGCGATGCTGCAGCTAATAAAGTGACCAAAACGCTGGCTTGCATCCATAGATGCTTCTCGAGCAAATCCTGGGACGTCATTCTCCCCTTGTACTCAGCCTTGGTGAGGCCGCAGCTGGAGTACTGCGTCCAGTTTTGGGCTCCACAATTCAAAAAGGATGTGGAGAAGCTTGAGAGAGTCTAGAGGAGAGCCACGCGCATTATCAGAGGTCAGGAAAACAGATCTTACGATGACAGGCTGAGAGCCATGGGACTCTTTAGCCTGGAAAAGCATAGGCTCAGGGGTGATCTGATGGCCACCTATAAGTTTATCAGGGGTGACCACCAGGATCTGGGGGAACGTTTGTTCACCAGAGCACCCCAAGGGATGATGAGGTCGAATGGTCACAAACTCCTGCAAGACCGTTTCAGGTTGGACATAAGGAAAAATTTCTTTACTGTCTGAGCCACCAAGGTCTGGAACAGTCTGCCAGCGGAGGTGGTTCAAGCACCTACACTGAATACCTTCAAGAGTAAATTGGATGCTTATCTTGCCAGGATCCTATGACCCCAGCTGACATCCTGCACTTTGGGCAGGGGGCTGGACTCGATGATCTCCCGAGGTCCCTTCCAGCCCCGATGTCTATGAAATCTATGAAAGTCGCTGATGAAGATGTTGAACAGTGCAAGCCCAAGGACTGAGCCCTGGGGGACTGCACTGCCCACATCCCTCCAGGTTGAAAGTGACCCATGCACCACCACTCTCTGGGTGTGGTCCTCCAGGCAGTTAGTGACCCATTTGACTGTGTAGGTGTCAATGGCACAGTCCCCTAGTTTTTTAATGAGAATGGGGTGAAAGATTGTGTCAAAGGCCTTCCTAAATTCCAGAAAGACTACATCCACTGCAACACCTGTGTCCAAGGATTTTGTGACCTGGTCATAGAAGGCAGCAGGTTGGTCTGACAGGACCTCCCTCTAGTGAACCCACGTTGATTGCCCCAAAGCATAATCTCCCCTGCTGGTCCCTTGCAGATCTGCTCCTGGATAATTTTTTGAAAGAGCTTTCCCAGGACTGAGGTAAGACTAACAGGCCTATAGTTTCCTGGCTCCTCTTTCCTCCCTTTTTTGAAAATGGGGACGACATTGATCCTTTTCCAGTCATCTGGCACCTTGCCAGAGTACCACAAGTGCTTGTAAAGCTGTGCCAGGAGTGCTGCAATGACCCCTGCCAATTCCCTCAGCACTCTTGGGTGGAAATCATCAGGACCTGCTGATCTGAACACATTTAGTCCCACCAGAAGTTCCATGGCTACGTCCTCACTGACTCTGGGCCTGGCTGTGCCTCCCCTGGGTCCGTCCAGGACCCCAGTGGGGGGGATGTCCCAGTCCCTGCTCAGAAAAATGCAGGTGGGTTCATGCAGGAGAGAATGTAGGTAGATATGTGTTGGAGGAAATGCAGACAGGAGTGTGGGGGAAGCAGGCTGGCATCACAGACTGGGTTATTTTCCATTTTTTTGGACAGGATTATTTTTCTAGGGCCTGATTCTGCACAGTACTGAGCACTTCAGTTCCTACCACTTTTAGTGGGTTGGAAGTTGCCTTTCCAAACCAGAATGTATCAAATAAGTACTGACCCAGACCTTCCACTGTACTTGTTCTGTCCCCAGACTGCTTCCTAAGATTGGGAAAGTCTAGGCAGCACTTTGGATTTTAACCTGGGCAGCCTGTGGCCTGATTTAGGCTAGAGTTAGAAGCACCACGACATTGTATTCCTGAACCTGAAGGACAGAGGAGTGGGGAAATGCAAAAGCAAAATCAAACCCAGGTGAGAAAAAGATATAGGGATTGAAAGAGTCAGTGATGTGCAAGCCCCAAGCTGGCCCATGGCCTAGGGAGAATTGTACCTGCAAGGGAGGGCTGTGGTGAAGCAGCTAGACAGCATTGTGCTATCACAGATGATGTTCTCCCATGTGCGACAATGCTCAGCACTTAGAATGGGTGAACCAGTCAGATGGGATGCTCCAGTGTATTCCTTGCCATTTGCAGTGCTGGAACAGTAGGCAGGTTTGCTCAGAAAGGAGTCTCCTTGCATTGAGCACTCCGCAGATATGGAAATTAACATAACCTCACTGTAGCCTGCAGGGGCTCCATTACCAATAGGTCCATGATGAGAGTCATGTGATGTTGGTATGTTGCAAACTCTTTGCCTTGGTTTTAAAAAACATCAATCAAAGAAAAAAAAATCCCCCCAACTGCAAATCTCATTCCCCACTAGGGTTTTTCCTGTCTAAGGCCTCTGCCATATTGGTTCTTGAGAAGAAGCCTAATGAGGAAGAATTATTTGTGGAGGAGCTCTTTGTACCCACGCTAAAGCTGGAATCACAGAAGAGGAGGAACAATCCCTCAGCAAGAAACAACATATCACCAGCAGCTTCTCTCCTTTACTTGTCAGAGGAGGAGGACGACAGCAGTTTCACACCCTACACTGAAATGCCTCAGTTCCCAAAGAGAGACCAAAACTGCCATGTTCTGTGTGAGTCAGAAAGGGTTGGATTCCAGCTCTGAATCAGAAGTCTCCTATCTGGATGGATGGTCTGTGCCCACCCTTACAGGGTGCAGGTTCTTTCATTTTGTCTGGAGGGAGACTAGGGAGGACACCTCGGGGTTCCAGACAGCGAGAAAACCTCCCTTTTGGACAGCTCCTCCTTGGGAGACTCCAGATATCCAACCAAAGGATACGAGCAGAGTAATGTGGATGTGGACAGGTGCCATCAAGAGTCCTTTTTTCAGGTTACTGTGCTGATGAAAGGTCTTCATTTTAATCCTTCCTCTGAGGACCCACATCTCTACACAAGGGGCCACCTTTACCCTGACCTGGAGAGGCTTCCCGTTCCTAAACACATTGCTTGCATGAAAGTATGATGGAGGAATGAAAGGACAAGCATTTGTCACCCTGTGCCTATTTGTACATCACTACCCAAACAGGGTAGCTTCTACTAATGCATGTCCTATCAGGTGCTACAGCTCCAATTGCAAAAAAAGGGTGTGCTTTCACTGCAGGTAGCTAGCACCCATTCACCACCCTACTGCAGAAATCCTGTGGCCACAAGGCACTGTGATTTTACTGCATGGAAAATAGGACAAAGTCAAACGTGGGTGGGGTTCACAGTGATGATCTCATGTTTCCCTTTCAGCAAACACTGCAGATGCCTTGCCATCTCATAGGATTTTATGGTTAGATATGGATTGTGTGTTAATTATCTCTCTGTAAAAACACTGGTGTATCAGCAAAAGTAAAGTCTGAAACAACCAGGCCATGCTGACAGGTTTCAGTCACATGTGGTTTGGGACCTAAGCTGATCCACTACCAGTTCCTCACCTGAGGTTGTGAAATTATTCCTCCTCCTTGGTGGCAAAAGTAAGGGTTTAAATTTGGTTCCTTTACAGACATTTTGCCACCTTTGCTTGCGTAGGATTGGGGGAAACTCATAGTCACCCTATGTCAGAACAGTGGAAAAATCAAGGCCAAAAATATAGGTTATGGGATTTTTTGCTACTTTTGTCATAGATTCATAGATGTTAGAGGCTGGAAGGGACCTTACAAGATCATTGGGTTCCACTCCCTGCACTTGGTCAGGGAAGACTGCTTTATTTTGGTTTGTATAAAAGTATGCGTGTTGGAAGTGAAATTCATTTTGCTGAGCAGAGCAGCTCAGTGCTGTTATGCATTGATGGACAACTGCATGTTTGCATTTGCCCAGACAGCCCAACTGAGAGCACCTCTACACACCTCGGAAACCTGCTGCCTTGGTTTGAGTGATATTTTAAGTGCTCTGTCTCCTGTCTCTTCTCCCTGAACACTATTTGCTTTCAGTGGCTGCAGTTCCCATGCTGGGTGGGTCTGGAGCCTACCTATCCCTTGGAATAAAGTCAAAGCTTCACCAAACTACATAAGGTTGGGAGGCAGGCAATATGTCAAGTAGCTGATGGTGAGACCTTGCACTTTTACTTATATTTCCAGGCCAAAGGAACTTGTTGCCATTCGTTTCCAATAAAGGAGATAAGGAAATAAGAAAGAAATGCTGGTAGCACATGTGTAGAATGTGGGAGTTTGGTGGGACTTCATGAGCTGCCTTTGACCCCCCCCGCCGTTTGCAAGGAGGGAAGGACAGCATGGTACTAATGGAGGCTTTTAATGCTCACCTCCTTTTGAGGACTGGGGGATCCAAAGGGCAGATCAGAAGATGTGGGAGCTGGTTAACTGCATGCAAAGCCTTTCATCATCCCATATCACTGTACCTCATGTTTTTTATGACTATAGACAGCACCAACAAGGCTCTGAATGAGACTGGCACTCCAGAGTATTGTTTCACGTCAGTCCCAGGGTGGGACTGACACCTGTCCCCAGAGATCTGTGTGAAGTGAACCAAGAATTTTAATTCAGTTTCTCTAGAGGGGAATCATAGCCCCAGACACCAAACCAAACCATACTTCCTTCCTTGTTTAAATCTGAGGAGAAAGCATGAGATAAAAGGAAATTGCACATGGAAAAAATCCCATTTCTTTATAGAAGAAGTTAAGATTATGGCTGAGTTTTCAGAGGGACTGAGCAGCTGCAGCAGAAGCTAAAGGGTGATGTCCATTTCTGAAGTTCAAACCAGAAGCATGCAATTATCGAGGGAAACTGCATATGCCGTATGCCTGAACTCCCAGTAGCAATCACTATTTTAGAAGACAGAAGTTTGTGCATGGCATCCTGTAAGATGCCACACAGTCAGCCTTAATAACATGGCAAACTTTGGCGTAAGTTCACTGATACGGAATTGAGATATAACACACCTAAGATCACAGACCTTGCTGTTGCTAAGTTCAGAGAAAAGTGTTCATGCAGGTAGCCCTGTGCAGAGGGGTTGTCAGCTTCTCACTGTGTTTTGATGCAAGCAATGAGCCTAATTAAGCCAGATTCTGTATTCACATAAAAAATATAACAAATAAAAAATATAATCAAATGTGCACCGTCTGGTGCACTCCCCAGCATCAGTGTGCTGGGAGACAGGGAGGGAGGCCCTGTGCAGGTTGCTTTGCCCCAGGCCGTGGGCCGAAGAAGTGACAAAGAAAAACTCGGCTCGCAGTGGCAAAACTGGAAACCCCCTGGAAGTGGTACTTCTGGTTTTGCTTTTGCCGTGTCCCTCAGATGCTGGTTAGTAGAGTTTTCTGGTTAATAAAGTGCCTGTTAACACAGCTCTTGCTGTATTTTACTTGGTCCTGTATTTCCTCCAGTGTACGCAGGCACACACTGCACTTCATCACACTTATTCATTTAGCAAGTACATGCAACCATTCTTGTATCTTCAGGAAAAGCTCCCTCCTCCTCCACAAATTACAGGCATTGCAGGAAAAGCAAGAGTGAACCCTCTGTATTGAGAGTTTGACACATCAGAGGTCTCTGAAAAGGAACTCAAGAGGTCTTGGTTCAGTTCCCTGCACCAGTACATGTCTTCTAGACCTATCAGTTGCTCTCTCTTTGTCTCACTATCCTCATCTGCTAATTGAGAATAGTGGTCCTAGTCAGTCTTACAGGGATTGTGTATGAGTTAAATAACTAATGTTTAGGGGATACGGCAGTGACATGGGAGGGAAACAAGTACCTTTATATACAGATTTTCTACCATGTGAGACATTTGTGAGATTCCCACTGGGCCAAATTTTAAAGTCCTGAATCATCAACTTCTTGAATAGCTTTCATGGCAGCTATCCATCCCACACCCACCACTGGGGGCACTGGATGGAGAGGGGGGTGGGACCTCCATGTAGACAGGCCCAAGACTCATGTAAGCAGGGTGCATTTGGTGGGATGGATGGACAAGAAGGCTGCAACCCAGTCCTGTAACATCTGAGGGCTTCAGCAAGCCCTTTTGGATGACAAGATGAGAAAAAAAAGGAGGCCAAGCAACTAGGAAGTGAGAGGAAGCTTGTCCTGGTTCCTACCTGTTTTTATTTCTCACAAATTCAACCATGGACAGATTTAAATATTTAATCAGTGTTGGAAGGTACTGTGCATCCGAAGAAGATAGGAAACTCCAAGGTGATCTGAGGGACTAAGATATTCTACATCAAAACAAATTAAGCCTCCTCTGAGGATACTTATATCTGGAACCTTATGCAGCCCTGTGAAAACTTACATGATACACAGCCTCTCAATGGTCAGCAGCCACCTATGAGGCAGGGATTGGTCACCTAGTTGTCATAGTGATGCTTACATCACAAAGGCTGTTGGCTCACCTCTTTCTTGGGTCTTGGACCTGGCAGCTTGAGTGGCTCCAGACACTTCCATGATAGGAGCTGCTCAGCACATGAGAGAAAGAAAGCTCGTTTAAGCCAACTTTGAACAATGGAAGTAATCGACCTGAAACTACCCAGCAGAGGTAAGATTCCCATGATGTTCTCCATGCCTAATATCTAGTCTCACACCCATTCTTGGAAGCACAAGGAATAAGTGGATTAGCTAAAATCAGCTTTTCTAGAGCCAGATTTTCAGTTGTGCAAACCAGTGTTACTTGGTGACTTGGACTGTAGCTTGAGTGATTGATACCAAGTCAGGATCAAGACTCAGCCTCTGAACACTGACATGCTTCTGATCATTGGAGATTGTGTTAGATGTTCAGGGAAAGGCCTCCTTCCATTCCCCAAACTCTTTCTGACCCTGTCCCCCTTGCAGCCAGGTGGATGGTGTGAGGTGTTTCTGTATACATTACTGTGGCAGGGCATTGTGTGTGCCTGCCACTTTAAGGGCCTGGAGCTGGCAGCCCCCAGGTGCCTAATGTGGGCAGCCATTTTAGATTCAGGGCTGCCCATATAAACAAGGCAGTTCAAGGAGAAAAGGGCCATAAACTCAGGCCTGTTGGAGTTTCCCCTGGCTGGCCCATTCTGGGGCCAGGACTGGAATGGTTGAAGGGCCAGGGGCCCGCCGTGAGGGACGCCCAAGAGCTGAGGGCCTGGGGTCCCGACTAGCCTGGAGGTGGGCCAGGGCTAGAGGAGCCAAAGGTCTCGGTGTGGGGAACACACATGAAGGGGAACCAGTTTCAGGGAGCTATGTTGCTCGGTATTACGGCGGAAGAGTCTGCCTGAAGGGAGGAATCCAGGTGGGGTTCAATAGTAGGGTTCTGAGGCCCAGTGTGTGGGTGGGGCAGATAGTGAGAATATCGTGATGCCATCTGCGAGGCTTGGGCACCCAACATTTTAAAATGGCCATTAGAGCACTTTACCTAAAGCTTATTCAATGAACTTTAGTTAAAGCACCCTCACAGCCATTTCAAAATGCAGGGGGAGAGAGGGCTCATTACATATGACAGAGAGGTCAATGCTGGAGTGTTTTAATTAGGATGTGGAGAAGACTTGATTCCTCAGAGTGACTGTAGAACAATCCCTGGGTAGCTGATGTCCAACATCACAGTCTTGGATGATCAGGCATTGGTCCCAAAGGAAACCCATCATTCTCTTTCTTGGTGTGTTCTCAGGAGACAAAAGTAACCATTTACTCCAGCCTGAAGAAAGTCTTGCAGGGGGACACACAGGGCCTGGACAGGAGCCTTGTCAGGAGGATCATCCACTTGGCCTCCAAAGACATGAGGGAGGCCCGGGTGGGTTAGCTCTGCCCAGTTTCTCCACAAAAAACCTTAGTGTATGCCCAGTTTGTTTGGTCCAATGTAGTTTGAGCCTATGGTGTATCTCCTGCATGCGTCCTGGTTAGAGGCTGCAGCCTTGTTAAAACAGATCTCCTCCAGATGTTTCTGGAGAGCAGAAACAGGATCCACCCCAGTGTTGAGCTCCTCTGAAACGTGGGGCAGCTTCTCTGCTAAGAAAGACCATAGTTCATAGGTGCTTTGCTGGGGATAGCACTGTCCTAGAAGTTTCCTGTTCCATGCTGAAGTTGTCCTACAGCCCAGGTGAATTCTACACTTGGCCAGCCAACCAGAGCCAAAATATTGTTCATGTAAGTGTTTCAGTCAGCATTTATGAGTGAGGGATCTCATACAAGGAACTATTAGGGGGACTTGGTGAATTCAGAAACCGGTATTACAGTGTGTAGTTGGTAGGTGGTGGGGGAGACAGTTTGCTTGGATGCAAGGGTTAGCCAAGGATGCAGTGGACTTAAGGGAGTGGCCAAACACTGGGACACTGGTGAAGCTGAAGCTAGTGAGTCGTTCTCCCACCCTTTCAGAGGAGGCAACTTTATCCCTCTCCTGATTTACCACTGTATAAATTGTGCATTGAGCATCTGTTCCAACTTTCTTTTTTTATTCATTGTCATGACCACCAGGCCTGCATGTCCTGGTGCTACAGCAGCACTTCCTCACTCTAATGTTCCTGTGCAAACGTCTTATCTTTTCTCTTCCTCTGCAGTTGTGGGAGGCTTTGCCCGGGCTGCCAACATGAAATTCCAGATCAGGGATGAGAGCCCAATCCCCAGCTGTCGGGCAGCTGACTACTGTTTTCATGTGCTCCCTTTCTTTAACCTAATGAGCAGCAGCTGGCTGAGAAGCGAGGACCTGGAGATGCGAGCTGCTGTCTTTCTAGCTCTATAGCACAGCTGTCACATGTCACTATGTCTGCTTGTCTGGGCAGTTCTGGCAGGGAAGACGCAGTCTCAGGGGCTCATATCATGTGCCTGAGAATCTGCTCTGACCACAGGCAGTGTGCAGTTGTGTGTGCTAATGGGTGTCAGTGAGCACTGGGATACAGGGCAGTTCCTTCTGGGCATGACACCTTTGGTGCTCAGGGGGATGGAAGCAAGGAGGAGTTCACTTTCTCTGCACATAAATCTGGGCACATCAGCACAGTGGGAGGTGTGATCCATGAGCCATCCCAGGACCATATCCCATGGCCCCTCCCAGCTGCTGTAGTTGGGAACCATGCAGACAGGGCTGGTCCAATGGTGGACCAAGTACACTGCTGTATTGAGAAGGAGAAAAGCTGTGCCTCTTTCTGATCCAGGGCAACCACCCAGAAAGTCTGTCAGAGGGACTAAGTCCTGCCTTCCCTCTCTGCAGCTGCAGCAGTCTGTGGTCAAGGTGCTGGGACCCATGATGGGTCTCCTTCTCCACCATGAGAGGCATCGTTTTTGAGAGACTCCCGTCTCCTGCAGCAATACGAAAGAGGGGTCAACAATCTTCATGTCACCATAGTGAGACACCACCTGGGAAACCAGCATTGGCTCTTGTCTGTATGCATGGGTGTGCACACTGGCATGTGTGTGCATATATGACTTGGCCTAGGAACTCCATAGCTCTCTTGGGGCTTTCCTGGTGTACTTCAAAATTCAAGACTCCTTAATGGATCAGACTCACCTACAGCTGGGGGCTGTGTTGGGAATGCCGCTTCTATTTTCTGGACAGTCTGATAAGAGGAGACAAAAGAAATGAACTACCGGATTGCTCCTTCCAGCTGAGTTTTGCTCTGCTCCCTCTGAGCTCAAAACTCCACGGGGTAGGGAGGATCGGAGGTTGTGTCATGTGGAGTGCAGGGATTATGGTCAGTTTAAAACATGAAGATTTGGGGCTCCCTGCTATAGGTCTGTCTTTGTTTGCACCTGGGTAGCACCTGAGGCAGCAGAGGTTTACCCAAGGGGACAATCCCACTTCAGCTCTGTGCTCCCCTCTCCTGTGACCCTGGGGCTGTGGCTGGTTGGTCCTGACTCTGCGATCACTTTTGGAGCTTACAACACCCATGGACTATGGGACCCACTTTCCTCCTGGCATCCTTTGGAAGGAATATAAATCTCCAGAGTGGTAATCTGGATGGGGTGTATTCAGGGTTCTGGGCAGGGGCTCAAACAGCACAGTGTGGCATGGTCAGAGCTGCAGACATGGAAACTGCCAGCACTCAAGCAGTAAAACACTAAGCATGGGGCAGTGAGGTATTTTTTCTCACTCACTAATTTTCTGCTTTTGCTCACTCCATGGTTCTTCTCTCTAACCCTCCCTTTGACTTTCACTTTCTGTTGTAGAGTCTGAGCCAGATCTTGGAGGTGGCCTATGATTTTCAGGTCCCTCTCCCCAATGGGAAACTCAAAAGCATCTGCTTTGCCCTGCACACCCAGGTAAAGGGAGGTCGCTTCTGTGCTACTCGTCCTAAGGCCCAGGAGGTCCAAGTCCCATTAGCCAGACAGACCCAGTTCATGGCTGTGGAAAGCCCCACTCTGCTGGCAACCTCTCTGCTTGCCCAAGAAGAAGAAAACAGGTGGTGGTCTCCTTGTCTCCCCTCAGTTCATCTCAACTGCTGGGGAGGTCCATGCAAATCCTTTTGTCATAGCGAGTCAGGACCAGAACAATTAGCCCTGTGGTGTGAGTCCAGCAAAGAACAGTTGTGCTGTTAAAGAGACTTGGAAATCAGGATCCCCTCTTATTTATGGTCTGGACCTTTGAGTTCCTGGCTCTTGCTGTGATTGCAGTGATGTCTTCTGGGACTCAAAAAGACTCTGGTTCAACTCATAGTCAGTGGGAGTTCAGGATCCATTCCACACTTTCATCTGCACCTAGATGGGACTGTGGAGAATCCCTTCCCTTCTTCCCACAGGTATGTGATATTGCACAACTGCCGAGATCACAGAACCAGGTCAAGGTGTTCAACTGTCTCCTTCTGCCTGATAAGGAGAGGAGACTCCAAGTGACACGGGGGGTTCCTTCGAACCTCCCTGCACTGTGCCAAACCTGGAAGGAGGAATGAGAATGAGGAGTGCTGAGGCCACTGAAGTTCTGCTCTTTTCCCTGCAGCCTGTCTCTCCCCAGACCAATTGATTTTCCTTGTGGGCTCCCAGCTCTAGACCAACAAGGAGGCATGCCATGTGGTGTCCCTCTCAATCTTTAGTGGCATCTTTGCTGCTGACTGTAAATATGACCAGAGCAAGCGTGTTGACTGCATCTTGCCTGACCCTTCAGGAGCTGAGTTAGGACTGTCCAGAATGAATAACCTGTCCTGCTCTAGCTGCACTCAAGAGCTCTGGCTGTGTAGAGCTAGACCCAGGCCTCCTCTGCTGCTTGGTCACAAAGGTAGCACCCTGAGTCCTGCTGGGTGACCCAGGAATGCTGAGGCCAAATCCTGTTCAGACACCTTTCCTGGCAGCACTCTGATGTCAAGAGGTTTAACAAGACATTTGTTATGGCCCCAGAGACTTTCCCAGGTTTCAAAGTAGAGACAGGAGGCTGTGCAGGTTGCCACAAATGGGTCTTTTGCAATCTGGGTGCATCTTGCTGTGGAGGGTGAGCTCCCAGAACACAGCAATATTGTGCCCTCTTTCTCCTTCCAGTGCTAGAGATGACCAAGAAAAAATGTGAGCTAGTCAAGGCCATGAAGTTCATGCTTGGTGATCAGAGTACTCAGGTGAGGTGATTTGTGAGTAGTGGCTGTTCTGGGGATGGCACATGGACCTGACACAAAATTCCCACCCGAGATTCTTGGTTCTCTTGTAGAGAAAACCTTTCCTCCATCAGTGTTTTCAGGGAAGGCAGTCTGCCCCCTTCTTCCAGAGCTGGGGATACTCAGGATCTAGGGAAGTGTTATCAGATTGCTAGTGAGGAGGGATCTGCTTTCCTTCAGATGCCAATATGGGACTACTGAGTAGTAAGGACATATTGTTTTCTTGACTCTTTATAAACCCTAGAAATAAAATTGGAGGCCTGGGGACCCTTCTCCCTCCCTGTTATTCTTTCCAAGGTTTGAGGGAGGGTTCATGCCATGGCTGGTCCCTACCACCATTTGGGTATAAGGGCAGTAATGACTCCAGTCTGTCTTCTCCTCCCCTCCAGGTGAAGAAGGCCATCTTCCATTTCAGCAGGACACTGCTCAACGTGCAGGGCATGGACGATTGGGCCTGGGACTTAGTGGCCTATATTTTCAAACAGTTCAGCTTGTCTAGCAGCCAAATGGTAGGAGAAATTGAGGCTGGAGACTTGGTCCTACAGTCCTAGCAGGCTTCAGCCTGACACCGGCTTGAGCAAGAGCATGGGGTGCTTCAAGGCAGCCAGGCTGAGTCATTAAAACCAGGGTCAGACCATTTCCACTGGTACAGATCTAAGGGAGCTCTCATGACATTAGTGAAGCTACTCTGGATTTTCCCCAGGGTGTCAGCAAGACTAGACTCTGAACTGGACTATGTACATCTTCTGATGAGGCTGAGATTTGCCTCTTCAGGCACTGAGGAGTGAAAACCTGACCACACAGTCTGTCAAGGAAACTTCCTTGAGAACAGCAATGTTGTCTTGTAGAAATAGTGTCTCAAGAATGTGTCTTGGTCCTCAGGATATAGCTTGGACCATTGATAGAATCACAATTATGAGATGCAGAGGATTGAGCTGGCTGAGCCCCTGGAGAAGATGGAGCAGATTGGGTGTGTGATGCCTGCACATTTGTGTTCATTGGGCTGAATCTGAAGTGTTCTCTTGGAAGGACGAGGGAAGTGAGAACTTGGCAGTTTTCAAGACATAACATACCCCCAGGCCCCAGAAACACTTTGTGTCTAGTGGGTCATTGCACAGTGTTTGAGATGTTTCTGAACTGGGAACCTACCCCACAAGCTTGGTTTTTCCTTTATCTCAGCTCCAGTGAGTTGTGCTCTGATAAGAACATTAAATCAGTTGTAACTGTGCAACATTCAAGCTGGCTGTGAAGGAGATGGAGACTGAGTGTCCTGTCAGTGCCTCTTGACTAGCTCATGAGCTTTCCCTCTGTCTCTTGTGCAAAAGTCCAAAAACTGTTCCAGTCCAGATGCTGAGAAGGAACAGCGCATCTGAGCCACCTGTGTGGAAGATCTGGATGTCTCAATCAGTGGCATGAGACAAGTAGGTAATCAGTTGCTGCCCTCGCATTATCAAAGCATTTCTCTTCATCCCTTGTACCTCTCCACTGGGAAATTCTCTGCTTTGTCACAGTAATGGAGATAGATCATGGCCAACACTGGCCGTGAATTATGGAGCAAGGTGCTGCCATTTAAGGAATGACATACAACATCCCAACTGGAAGGAATACCTGTGCTGAGATGGCCTCCTCATTCTCTCGCCTTGCTCAGCTTAGTCTTCTCTGAAATTGAGACTTGTTTGGCCTGTGTTAGAACAGGGTTTCAGAGATCAGCTATTTCTAAGAGACAAGAGGTCAAGTAGATGGGTCATTGGTGAAGAAGAGGAGACTGCCCTTCAGGACTGGATGAAGAGAGCTGGGTGCAGGGGTACAAGTAGCTGTCTGGTTCATCTCTCCAGGTCTTATGGCCCAGGCTGCTGGAGTACATAGTGCCAGCTCAGTACAGCTGCACTCTGACCTCTCAGGCCTTGGGGACCTGGCCAAGCAACCATAGTGGGAGGGAGAAGAAGCAGCTTGCATGGACCCCAGCAAAAGAGATTTGGAATCCAGATCCCTGCAGGATGAACAAGCTCCAACTGCTTCTTAGAAAATCTTCAGCCTCTTCCATCCATAATGAGAAGGCTCAAAGGCAGGAGAGACAATTAGGTCATTACAACCTGGGAGGGGGAGCCAGGCAATGTGGGCTCCTCCAACCCAGAGCTGTCCCAGATTTATGCTGTGCCATAGGGAAATCCCAAGGCCTTTTTGCTGCAGCTTTCCCAATCATCCAATGATGACTGAGCAGTGCCTGTCTCATAGAGATGCTGGGAGTGAAAGCTCCTTGGTAAAGTTTGTTAAGATCCAGACATGGAAGGTGCCATAAAAGTTCCAGTTGTGCCCAGCTCCCAGAGTGTACATGGGTGGTGTATTGGGAAGGGACAGGCTTGCAGCAGCAGCAGCCCTGTTACAAAGTAGACACACATGGACATGCTCTCTTTCTCTTTCCAGCCAAACTTCCTAAGGCCCAGGGGATGCTGGTGTGACTCCTGGTGAGTGGCCCTGGAAAGGTTTCTGCCAGAGGTGTGGGGAGGGTCAGTAGTGTGGGGGACACGTGCCTGTAGCCTTAGCTGGAGGAACATGTTCTATCTTTTCCCACACTCAGATCTGCCCTGTGTTGGCTCTGCCCCTGCCTTGCAGCCTCCTCAGGGGCCTTCAGGATCAGCCAAGAACAGCACATCATCCTGTGTCTGATTGCTGAATGCTCTGGCTATGTATGGTGGAGGCCAGTTTCCCTCCTAAAGAAAGCCATGGAGCCCCACTCCAGAGCTTAGTCCCTGTTTCTCCCTTGCTGATAGGTGGTTGCTCAGCCTTGGGGGACAGCAGCTGCACACATTCTGCCCTGTGGGGACTATTGGCTCAGCACTGCATGATCCACCCTGCTGTTGGAGAGCAGTGGAAGATCAAGATTCCCATCCCGCTCATGACCATTGAAGGTAACAAGCAAGGAAGGAGCACAGTGATCTCTGCGAACAGAAGGGAAGGGGGAAGGCAGCCTCCTGGATCCCTCCATGGTACCATTCCCTTTCTGCAGCATCACATGCTTGAGAGCTTCTACTCTTTTTCACAGGGGGAAAATCCAGGAGTTTGACAACATTGAGGCTGATGGGACCCAGGATAGGGTTTACCCATGAAGGGCTTCACCAGAGCAACCACTCTTTTGCATTTCCCTTCATGCTTGGGAGATTTCTGTTGCTAGAGGAAAACTCTGCACTTTGCCCTTCTACAAAGCCCAGTCTTGTACTGTGCTATGCTGATCACACCTGTGAGGTGCTGAGCACCATCCATTCCCCTTATGACCAGTTCTGCAGTGACTGGTTGTGCACAACTTCCAGATATGCCAGCATGATATGTACTGGAGTGCAAGGCCTTGGGATCCCAGAAGGTGACTGGGTGCAGATGAAGGAGCTTCCAAAAAGCTGATGTCCAGGGAGGCAGATGGGACTCTTTTTCAATGCCTATGGCAGTGACATCCTTCTTGTTTGCCTTCCACTTTCAGGAAATCTTGAGACATTCCAGGACAATGTGTGGTGGGAGCACCTGCTACTGAAGGTACAGGATGGCTCTCAGAGCTGTTGTTGCAGCCAGCCAAGCTGGGTAGGGCTGTCTGGGAAGGGAGGGTTCCCTCATGCCTCAGGCAAATGAGTTGATGAAAGTCAGTAACTCAGCAAAAGTCCAACTTGGAAGGCTTACCAGTCTCCTTGAGTTTGGATTGACATCCAGAGTTGTCCATTTGGAATCATCCAGCCTTTCCAAACAGTCTTTGAGCTCAAGAAATGGAAGGAGATGAGTCCTTGCTTGAGGGCTTCTGCAATTCTCAAGTCCTATCACAATGCAAACCCAACACAACAAAGAGCTGAAGTCCCTGGCAGTTGGAGGTGCCAGTTGTAGAGCCAATGGCACCCTCATGACTTAAATCATCCTCCACCTTCTGCACAATGTCTCTCCAGGGGACAGGTTTCTTAGCACAATCTCCAAATCTGTCCATTAGTGTCAAGGGTTGTGAAGGATCCTTAGGCAGAGATGAGGGGGGAGCAAGAAGCACGAAGATCCTAGAGTGTCCATCTGTTGAGTTCTCCAAAGGAGTCTTCTCCCTGTGAGACTTGGGTGCTAGAAAGAGCACAGCAGAGGAGGAGGACAGAGACTCAACCCATGCATCCAACCCTTTGCTTCTCTTCACTTGTGCCCTCAGTTCCTGTACATGACACTGGAGACCATTGGTGATGATGTGTGGAGCAGTCAGCTGCTCCTCCCTGGAGAAGGTGTGTGCTCTTGGCAATGGCTGGGTTTCTGGAGCTGTTTAATGGCACTGAGGCAGGAAGGTGCAGAGAGTTTCTCTCCAGACTTTGTGCTTTTCTGTTCTATTTTCTTGATCAAAGGCATTGTCTTTGGTTCTCTTCTCCCTTTACTGGCCCAAAGGGAGCTGATCAGAGGAGCTTTTTCTTTGCCTTTAGCTGCCATTTCCCTGCAGAGAGTGGGGCCAGTTGTTGAATGTGTGGATGCTAGTGCTGGACTCTCTTGGTCCTTCCTAGGGACAGGTGTGTTTCTGGGCTGTTCTTGTCCTGACCAGCAGGCTGCTGTGTTCCCAGCTCTTTGGTGATGCTGGTCTCCTTCTTTCATATTTTCCTATGTAAGGCACTTGGTACCACAATGGCCTCTTGTCAGGATGTTACGCCTGTGAAATTCAAGCTCCAGAAATCTCTGAAGGGCACAGATTACATGGACACTTCTGAGAGAGAGGTGAGGACCCTGTTCTCTCCAGACATGGCCAGGTCCTCCTGCGTCCTCACTTGTCTGTTGCTCTGTGCCTGGGGCTGGTTTGCTTCATTGGCCTTCTCTTGTCCTTTCCCTTGGACAGACCCATTGCTTGTTCCAGGTTGGATGGGCAGTTCTTGTATCAGGGGAGATGGGGAGGACTTTCAGGTCTGTCAGCCAGATGGTCCTGCTCACTTACCAATGCATTGCTTGGGTTCCAGCAATTTGTGACCATCCTGGCATTCTCAGCCAAGGGCCACTTGGACCTAACCCTGAGCACACTGGAGGTCTTTGGTGCTGTCATGAATAAAGTGCAGGTGTCTGGGATAGTTGGCCGCCTGCAGGTAATAGAGCTGGGGTGGTTTCTCACACTTTCTCCCCCTATAAACCTTTGAGAAGAACAGCTTGACAGTGTCTGCTCTCCCTGGTAATGCCCTCTACCAGGGGACATGCTCCATATCAGGTCTCCAGTGATACAGAGTGATACAGTTTCTACTATTCACATTTTTCATGTCCCTGTTAATGGGTCAGTAGTCAACCCACCCCTTTCAGGCACTAAAGCAACTACCAAAGGGAATTCACCCAGAGAAAGAGATTGTGTATTTCTCATATCTTCCAGTTAATTGTGGGAGAGGAGACATAAGCCCTATTGCCCAGCCTGAATGTACCAGCTCTGAGTGCATAATCTATATGTACACTCACCTCCCTGGGCTGGTGCTGGAGAATCTAAAGGCACCTACATGTTTGCTGGAAAATAAGCCCTAAGGTTCTGCTCTAGTGCTTACCCAGCCCAGCAAAGCCACCACCAAACATGTGCTGAGAACTTCAGCTTTACCATCTGCACAAAGCATAGCAGGCAGAGTCACCTCCTTCACATGCAGAAACCTGCAGTAACCTTCCTAATGCCTTGTGCCCAGGGACTCCTTATGGCCAAATGCATGAGGAAGCCCTTGTCACAATGCATCTGGTGTCCCAGTTCCTGTCAGTCACAAACTCTCCCTCGCCCCTGCCCCAATGTCTACGGCTCAGCATGGCACTGTAGCTCTCTCTGCTTGAATCACCCAGGCTGCAGGACAGAGATGATGAGGCCTGGGTGCATCTGAAACAGAGCACTGATGATGGTGCTGGGAGAGCTGTGGGTCTGCTGTGACTGGCAGGGAGAGCTGGTATCACTGTTGGGCAACTCCTTGGTCAGCAGTGATTCCTACTTGTGGGGCAGAAGGCATGAGAAACCCTGGTGTGACTGTTGTGCCACCCCATGCAGGACTATCACCAGGGGAAAAGAGCCAGGACCCACAGGACTTTGATACTGGCCTACAGCTAAATTGCTGTCCATGCCCCCCAAATGCAGCTGTTCCCCTGCATGGAGCATGGCATCACCAGGAGGGTCCTGGAGTATTATGTGACCAGCTGCCAGGTAGGAGCCTGGGACTGTGCCATGTCAGGAATAGTCTTGCCATGGGACTGATGTCTCCTTTGCACCTGGGTGCCTAGAGAGGCTCTGTCTGAACTTCCCCCTGAACTTATGCCTGTGATAAGCATCCACATTAATCCTTCTGGGATGATGTGCATTGGTGGGGACCCATGTATAGAGAGTGCTGGGATAGAGACTCCTGACAACCTGCACTGGAGGGAGTGTGCATTCATGGCCTTGCACTGCTTAATACTTACCAGCCTTGGACCTGGAAGTGGGCTGCATTCTGGGGCCATTTCAGGTGCTGACAGTTGTTTTTCATTTCATTTCCCAGGTGCTTGGCATCAATATTGTCAATAAGGTAAATGTTCAGGGACCCCACCTCTGCTCTTGCTCTTCCCAGGCCCTAACTGCAGGAGGCACAATGACCTTCCCCAGGCGGGGGTCCCTGCTGCTGCCATTCATCTCATCTTAGATGGGTGTGGGCACAGGGATTTTGGGGGCCTGTAGACATCTCTCAGGGCTGCAAATGAGGCTGAATTTCATCCCTGATCTTTACATTCTGGACCTTGGTTCTCCATTCCTCATCCCCATCTCCATGCTGTTCCCCCGTGAAATTCAGGAACCAGACTTAAAGATGACCCTGATCTGGTCATTCACTGAAATCAGCTGTGCCATCAAGGATGCTGATGACTCACAGAGCTTCCAGTTCACTTACAAAGAGGAGCTCCTGAGGTGCATGGTGGTGAATGGGGAGGAACCCTGGGGACCAAACTGCAAAGGACCTGGTGGGAACCTAATGGGACTGGTTTCCCTGGGAGCAGCTGTTTTTGTCCCTTGGCTGTGATGGGATTATTAGAGCCTCATAAGGTCTGATTGGGGCCCAGAAAGCTGGTACCACTCAAAGCTTTCTAGGCAATGCTGCATTGTGGGCTGCTCTTGGAGGGCCCAGCTGTGCCTGGTGAGTGACTGGGATACAGCTCTGTGCCCTCTGCACTGATGCCATTAACTTGAGCAGGATCCTGGGGAAGCGGCCAGGACAACCCTGGCTCTATTTATGGCTCACTTGGGAAGGCAGCCTGGTGGGTTTTTTGTGGGGAGGCTCTCTGCTTTCAACATTCATTTCCCTTGTGTCATGTCTTTGTTTCTGCCTTTTGAGACTTCATGAAAGAGGAACCAATGAATTCCCTGTCCTGTCCTGTTCAACTCAGGGCCATGCTTGCCATTAAACACTGAAGGTAGTGATTCTTCCCCTTCCCCTTGGCACTGGGAACCCTGGTCAGAGATGAGCTCCTTCCTTAACTCTGTTGTTCTTCCTGTCAGATCTGGAGCTGAGAGACCCCTGCAGGGCTCAGGTCACAGACTGCTCTCCCTGCAGCTGGGGTAAGAGGGAATGTGTTTGGTCCGCTTGGAGATCTGGACTTGAAATACCTGATGGTGGTGGTTGTGAGACAACTAGGAGTGGTGGGGGGGTGCAATGAGCTTCTCAGCTGCCATGTCCAGTGGGGTTTGGATTTTAGGTTTTAGGTTCTAGGTTCAGGTTATATCTTAGCACTAGACCCACTTTTCCTTGAGGCTGGCAGTCAGTCTGACTGAGGGCTTTTCTTCCTGTTTTTCTTCTGCCAGCAAGGTGAAACCCTCACTGAATATGGATGAAAACGGAAACATCCTTGACTGCCTCAAGTGCCTGTTGCCTCTTCCAGCTGTGCAACAGCTGAGGGAAGATGTTGAGACAGCTCGGGACTCTTTCCAAATACAAGTCCACCTAAACAGCAGTCTTCTGGCTTCACCTGCTGGGACCTACTCCCCAGCCTGCTCTGGGTCCTGGCAGGCACCCCTGGGCTTCCTAGAATGGTTTTGGGTTTTGTGACACACACCCCAGCTGTCTCTGAGCTTCCCTCTTCTATATTCTGCTTGCAGTCATTCCATGCAAGGCCTTGGGTGACCTCATGAGGGGTGTCCTTGAAGAAGACCCCACTGAGAGTTGGTTCATGAACCACTGAGAGTTGGTTGTTTCATGTGAGTAGCCAGCAGAAGCAGACAAAGCTCTCTTCTCTGGTGAAGGTGGGAATAGACCAAAGAAACATGGAGGAAGGTTTCCCTCATCAGGGCAAATGAGAGGGGAGTCTCCCAAGGTGTCCTTGGGGCAATGGATGGTAATTCCCTTGCATCCCGTTGACATCCCTTGTAGCTGCACCATCTTATGCCAGGGTCAGGCAACAGCTCCTCTGGATTCTGGGGAATTAAAAGTCCAACTGGGATATATCCAGATCATAAATGAATCAGATTGCTTGGAGGGATTTCAGTGGTGATGGTGGTGTCTGCTTTTGAAATGGTTCCTCTGACAGCAGTTTGCTCTCCTGACATCTTCTTGAGCTATGGTTTTTCTCCAACAAGGTGTGCGAGAGAGATAGGACCAGCTCTCAGCTACTTGTCACCTATTGGGAGGCAGTCTATTGCAGAATAAGTATTGTCTAACTTTCTCTTGCCTTGATGTCTCCATGGCAGGCTCACCCTGAGATGCAGAAAGATTCCCTAGCAGACAGGGTCCCACAGGGATGCATTTCCATTTCCACCTTCCCAGGTTCATAAACTTGAATATCACTCTAGTCAAAACCAGGTACATGTCATTCATTTCTTTCTCCTTTTTTCTCAGCTGCAAGAGCCTTTTGAGCAATTTGGGTCCCTGCTGGGGCTGCTGGCACCCTATACCTGCACCTCTCTGGCCACATCCCACCTGTGGGCCTCTGAGTGCATTGTCTGCCTTCTCCATCTACAAGGTGAGGATACTCTGAGTAGGTGCAAGTGGCTCTTCCCCTTTTCTCCCTCTGGTAATGCTTACTTCTCTCCTCTGTCTATTCACTGCTAGTCTAGTGACACCTCAAAAGCACCTCAAAAGGGCCACAACTAGCCCTTGGAAGAACTCCTCCTAGGAGAGAAGAGTTCATGGTCTAAAGGGCCTGGCCCTTTTTTGGGAAGTGTGAAGAAAAGAAGCCCCCTAGAAAGAACTGGAAGAGGCTTGTAGCAGCTCCAATCCCACTGTACCTCTGACCCCACTGAAGTCACTGAGATGTTAAACATGATCCTTGGACCACACTGCCCAAGACATTGCACAAGGTTCCTCCATGGAGTCAAGGTTTGTTTCAGACATCATTACAGCACTTTTTCCTCCTTATTTTCATTCCAGACCAGTCCATGACCATGGATGCAGTGGAGGAGGAGCTGATAGAGCTTCATGAGGAGCTCAAAGCCTCTAGCCTTTCTGTGCTCTTTCTCTTGGTTGCAGCTAATCTGCTCTTCCCATCTCTGGCTAGTAAGGGAAATGGAACTTGCTTCATGTCCAGGAAGCAAGCATCCTCTAGCGTCCTCCAACATGATGAAAGGCAGTGGCTCAAGAAGCTGGTGTGGAGACACTGGGATCTGGGCATCCTTCATTGTCCATTCCTTTGCTCATCACACATGGTTTATCTCTTTCTTTGGATTGCATTGGGGGGGGGGGCATATGGGGCACTTATTGTTCATCCAGTATTTGCTGCTGTTCACCCATGTCCATGGTAGGAAGAAATTTTTGTAGATAGTTCTGTCCCTGCACAGAACAAACCTTTTTCAGTTCAGCATGCAAATGAGAGCCTCAGCCAGGACTTGGTCTCCTTGTGTGCCTGTTTTAACTTATCTTGGGGTTCAACTTGGCTGTGTTCATGTTGTGTTGTCAAATGATGCTATCTCCAGCAAAGACTGGTGGAATGTTCAAGCACAGGATTCACCTCTTGCACATGCACCAAGTTGCTGTAGGGCAGGAACTTATGCACAGCACAACTCTTTAATATCACTCTTGAACTCTGGGGTTCAGTGACATTTCCCTTCTTTCTATTTGTCTCCAGGTCATTGGAAAATACTTTCCATCCAACCAGGCCCTTGGCTTTGTGGGGAACATAATGGATGGCATGCTGTCTGCCAGCTCCATGTGTGCCATAGCAACAGGACATTGGTTCATTACAATCCTCAGGTAGCATGGAGATGCACTTCTGGATGAGGTAAAATTGAAGCTGAGGAGGCTTTCTGCATTTGCTTTATGCTTTTCAAATGCAGAAAGCCTCCTCAGCTTCAATTTTACTGGAGTGAACAGCAATCTTATTGTTGATTCCTGGGCATGAAGCAAGTTCCATTTCCCTTACTAGCCAGAGATGGGAAGAGCAGATCAGCTGCAACCAAGAGAAAGAGCACTGAAAGGCAAGATGGGGATTCAGTGACCTAGGTTATTGATAAGAGCTTTCAGCCCTGGGAGATTTAGAAACATAGACTCTGGGGAAAATACAGCAGGAGAAGGCAGCAAGGAGTCTGAGGCACTTGGCTATGACTGGGCTGCAACACCATGGTTAGGCATGAGGAGCAGATGCATGCTTCCCTCTGTGCCACACCATGGAGGGGGTCTATGGCAAGGCAGGAGCTAGAAATGGTTCTGTGTCCTTAGATATTTTCCAGTCTTGGTAGAGGCTATGTGAAATGCTCCTTCCATCCTGCTCCTCTCCATGGGGTTGGGAACAGGGCACAGGAAAGAATAGATGCTAGAGATACTGTAGCCTCCCCCCTCTCCCTGTTTGGATGGGACTGGCTATGCACAGCTGGACCCTACTGCTCCACAGGCCTGGCTGTATGCAGAATGGGGAGGTGTAGTTAGAAATGAGGAGTGTGAACTCCAGTGTGCAGTTCCAGCAGAGCAGAGCTGGGCTCACCTGGAAAAATTACAGTTACAATCATCTTGCTCATGGTCCCAGGGATCCTCACAGGGGTTCTGAAGTTGGTGGTGCTTCTTGGTCCTGATCTGAGCATCCACACAGGCAAAAGGCCAAAATTAGGTTCTCAAAACCACTCCCCAAGGTATTAATATTTGTTGGGGTGTTTGTGTGAGCACACGGGTTAATGTCAGGCTAAATAAGAAAGGGGCTCTTGTTCTTGTTATCTTCCCTCCAGGTGCCGGACATCTTGGACACCCTTTTTATCCACATGCTGACAATCCAGGAAAGGTCTGTGAGAGGCTTCCTGCTGGAAAGCTTTTCCATTTTTGCTGGCTTCCATTTAGAGGCAGTAACCAGCAGCCTCCTTAGAAAGCCTCTGCCAATGCCACTCCCTACCTCTTGCACCTGGTGGCATGCACACATCTCACAGCCTGGCAAAGCCCATAGAGTTTCAAGTCAGCTGCAGGTCCTTTGGGATGACTTGGTAAGAGTCAATGTCCAAGTGCATTTACTTAGAAAATGCCAGGCTTTTGCCTAATGGCATTGGCAGATAACATCACTATGCCCCAACCCCATCCTAGGCCAGGAGAGCCCTTTGCCTTTGCTTCAATGTCCTATTGCTTCATGACATCACAGGAGTATCCACAGCTCATACGTAATATGTTAAATTGCAGTGACACCTCTGAGCTCTCAAGGGTCTTGGGTGGAGATGATTTCTTCTCCCTCCACATACTACGCTTGCTCATGAACAAGATTCATTGTCCGGCTGGCACAGACAGGAGCTCAGCAGAGGACACTATGTCCTCTAGCAGTAAGTGACAGCCCAGGCCCGGCTCTGTCGATTCCCCCTTGAGGGCTAAAATCCTGGTTCTAGAGACCTTGAGGTGGGACACCAAGCTGTGGGTCAAGCTTTTATCCTTTGCTGTCCTGTCCCCCGGTCACCCCACACTTCTATCAGCAGCAGAAACACAGCAGCTTCATGCTACATGGCTGGGTGACTCCATGAGACTTTGGAACTAGAAACTTCTGTAACCAAGAAGCTTCTTCTGCTTTGCAGCCCTCCATTCAGGCTACTGGTGCCCCTGCACTTCCCACATAGAAGTGCAGGGATGTGACTGGGAAAGGGGTAAAGGGCTAAGGGAGCTGCTGCCAGAAGTGTTCTGTGCTCTCCTAGATGTGAGGAAGAGACCTATAGACTTGGTGTATGGATTTCCAGGTGTTTTTCCCAGGCTGACTCTGGTCTTCTCTATCCCTTCAGGCAACACATGCATCTTTGGAGATGCTCACCACAATTCAGTGCTGAGGGAGCTACTCCCAGAGATACTCTGTGCTCTGCTTGAGCAAGTTGGCCACACTGTGTGGCAGGACATGCCAATGCCCATGGGAAGCATTTGGAGGCAGCTGTGGAAGGGGCAGCTGCGAGCAGTGGGCAATCTTGCAGGTAAGGAGTAGGTTGCAACTGCTTTCACAGGTTTGGCCTCACTTCAGGCTAGCTGGCTGCAGGGTGTTCTTGTTCTTGCCAAGGTCTGTGCTGAGCTGTCTTGGTCCTGGCAGCTGAAAGAAGTGGTAGTGGTGGTAGTTTTAGGGGTGTCTGAGAAGGGCAGAGTTTGAAATGTTAAGGATGAGAGGGCCTATTTTTTCTTCCAATCTGAGCTGCTCTGGGATAGGCCAGATAGTTTTAGACCAGGGGCTTCACAGTCTCCATTAGTGACCAGCACAGGCTGGACTCCCAATGCTTGGGACCTGGACATGTGATTTCTGCATGTTCCCATACTCTACATGTGGCCTTTGTCCTTGTAGGAAGGGAAAAATGGCTGCCTAATTCTTTCCATAGCAAATTTGGCTTGGAGGAGCCTCCATGCATCCCTTCTGGCTTCCAGCACTGATTTGCACAAGGCCCTGCCTTCCTGTCCCTGTCAGGGGATTGCAAGGTGTGAGAGAGAATGGCAGCATTGGTCTGATCTGAGCTGCCTGCCTTGCACAGCAAGTGTGTGAGTAATGGACCTCCCAGGTAACAGGGAGCTTTGGTTCTGCTCTGGCCACAGCATCTCATTACAGTCTGTAAATATGGTCCTTCTCTCTCCCCACGCTTTTTATGGAGACCCTGGCCTGTGCCATATCTAAGGACCTTGGGGAGGGAGTGGCTGCAGCCCTCTGTGAAAAGGAAATTTGGCCACTCCTTAAGAGTCCCCAGATGCACCATGAGGGTGTGTGCCAACTGGCCAGGTAAGAGAACCAGGCTGGATTGCACCTGTGCTGCAGGCAGTGGGATGAGTGGTGGAGAGAAACTTTCCATGCTGAACCCACAGGGTTGTGTGGGGCTTGTGACGTGGACCTTGTGCTCCAAAAGATGAGAGTTACCGCCTCGGAGCAACTGAGTGTTGGCAGTGCCCAGCAAGTCCCAGAACTAGTGGTTTTCTCTTGCAGGGCTCTGCTCCCATTGGGCATTATAATGCCCAAATTCATAGGGCAGGTCATGTGGTGGGTCAGTTCCACAACTGAAAAGCTGAGCATTACTGGTACAGACTTCATCAGCTAGGTAAGGCCCCATAGAAAATGAGCAGTTTGATGAAAAGGCAGCTGTTTGCTGTGCTCTTTCCCTGGGGAGTTCCCTGGTCCCCTTCTTAGGAGGGAGGATCACTGGAGGCACTTGAGAGGCTTCTCCTCTGTCCTCACCCCTGAATTGCCACTTCTGCCATATGAGAAGGAGAGGCAGACAAGGATTTCCTTACTGACCTGCCCCTACAGAGCCCTTGTCTTAGCCAGCATCTCTGAGTTTGGTCCTAACTAGTGCATCTTCTATATCCACCCAGCATCCCAGAAAGACACTGCTCTAAAGCAAGCCATGTCCAAATCTACTCACGTTAGTCTCATCTCTCTCGCTTAGACAAAGCCCCTGTCTTCATGATTTGCCTGGCTCTAAGCAGACAAGCCTCCCCATGTCCAACAGGAAAGAGCCGCATGCTGAGGCTCTTCCTCACAGTCTTCTGTGGGATTCTGCTTTTGCATGGGTTACTTTTCTGCTGCAGGGCTGAGCTGTTGGGAATGGCTGTGCTGGATCTCATGGACACATTGATTTCTTTTAGCTTATATGTGACCCCATAATTGAAGAGCAGAAGCTTCTGAAGCGAGTGCTTCATTTACTTCTATAGCCAGCCAGGGACTTTAAGAACTTGGTTTGGCAGATGGCAGCCAGAGGACTGGGCAATATAATATATGGTGCCCCTGAGCAGGTGAGGTTGAAATCCCTCTGCACTGTCTAGAATGCAGCTTGACTGTAGAGACCAAACAATGAGGCAGGGCCGAAAGGGTGCACAAGAACCTGAAATATATCCAGCTTTGCTGTCTCACCCCTTGTGGTGTCTCAGGAGACAGTTGGGTATACCAAGTGTAATTTTGGTGCAGAAGTGGGTGCCTTGTTTCTCACAGGCATATGGGAATGTAGCCATGGGGGCTTGGTCAGGTGAAGTCCCGAATGCTCTGTGAATGGGAAAGCCCAGAGGTGAGGACCATAAGCGCTGATCAGTGTGTCATGTCTTCTGTTTGTACAGATGAAAAAACACCAGAACACCATCCTAGAGATCTTGTTCCAGACATTGTTTGTGCCTACCAGTGCTCAAATCATGTGGGAAGGCATGCACACACTGGCCAATATCTTGAATCATCTAGGGGCAGATGTTGGGCCCCTGGTTTGGGATGTAGTCACACACATCAGGCCTTTCTTCAACTATGTGAGTGAGTAGCACTCCCCACCCCCATTCCAATGCTCTTCATTCGGGGCCATTTCAGAGGTGGGAGATGCACTAGCTGGAAGATCTTAAGTTCTGTGGAAGAGATGAGTTTTCAGAAGGAAAAAAAGTGAAAAGAACAGGATGATACATGGGCCCATGTAAACAAGAAGGGACTCTCTGTGTCCTGTGGTGACCATCCCCTTCCCACTGAGGTGGCTTCATCCAGGCATCACCTTGAGCTTGGGGCTGCCTCCCAGATCCAGGGCAGGTTGCACATCTGACCCCCCTGTGCATACAGAAATCTCCCTGAATAGCTTTACTGAGGTGGAGATGGGTGCTGCCTGCAGGTGCCATATGAAAGGCAGGAAAAGTCATAATTTCATAGTTGGTAGGTGTCGCAGGGCACTGAAAGGCCTGCGCCTAGGAAAAGGTACAGGTGCTGGTTGCCAGGGCAACAGCAATGGTCAGCTGACTGGAAGAGGGCAGGGCCTGGCCTATATAAACAGCCTAGGCTGAGACCAAGCAGGCAGTTCCCCTCTGGCAGCTGAGGAAGAGGGAGCTTTGCTGGGAGTAGGCAGAGCAGAGAAGCCTGATGGCCTGACGGCCTGACCAGCGTCTGCTTGATGATACTGGGCGGAGGAAACCCTGGTAGGGATATGAATGAAGGTTAGCCAGTTGGCTTGGAATTTATGTTGTAACACAGGAGTGTGAGTTTTCTGTTTTGTACTTGTGTAAGACCGGAGGACCGGGTGAGGCTGTAAAGGGTTGGAGGAGGCCTCATAGGAGCTCCCCAGTAGTGTGGGGGTTCCTGGCACCAGAGAGGTTGCCGCTTTTTGGGGTGTATCGACCCCGGCCCCAGTATGGGCAATGTCGTGAGGGAGACGCCCCAGGGAAGGTGCATGGGAATAGAAGCCCCAGGGAGGGGATTTGGAGGCCAGGCATGGCTATGGCCACCTGAGCCCTGTTTGTGAGGCAGAGCCCCAGTGTGGGCGGGATCGTGAGAGTGCCCCAGTGGGTCACGGCCACAAGAGAGGCCAGAGACCATCTGCAGGGAATGCGGGCATTGGTGAGAGGGCAGAGACCAGGGAGCGCTTGTGAAAGAGTGCAGGCTAAACAGCCGTGAGAGAGGCCAGGGAACCTGCGAGGGTGCGGGCAACTAAGACGAGCCCAGAGGATGTCTGTGAGGACTCAGGCTATAGCAAGGCAAGCAAGGGGCCGCTGTGAGGGTGCGGAAAGGGATTTGCCTAGACAACAGCCGGTACATCTGAGAGGCTTGGGGTGTGGTATCAGGGGTAGTAGGAGCCACGCGTAGCCCTTGAGGCTTTAATGCACGGGGTCCGCTAAGACGGGACACAAACTGGGATATATCAGGGGTACAGTGTCCAAGGGGGCAAAAGGCAGCCTCCCTTAATATCCCTTTTATCATCAAAGACGTGGCGGGCGAAAATGAGGGTGCATTTATACCAACTTGGCATGGTAGGGGGCTCCAGGAGAGATCACGGCAGCTCCTGGGACCCTGCCCCATGACAATATGGTTGGAAGGGACCTAAGCAAATCATCAAGTCCGACCCCCTGCCATGAGCAGGAAAGGATGCTGGGGTCAAACAACCCCAGCTAGGTGATTATCAAGCCTCCTTTTGAAGACCCCCAGGGTAAAAGTAAGCACCACTTCCCGTGGAAGTTGGTTCCAGATCTTGGCCACCCTGACTGTGAAGTAGTGCTTCTTGATATCTAGCCTGAATCTACTCTCCATCAACTTATGGCCAATATTCCTTGTTACTCCCGGTAGTGCTTAGGGGAACAGAGACTCTCCCACAGCCTGCTGGTTCCCCTTGGCCAGTTTGTAGATGACCACCAGATCCCCTCTCAGCCTTCTCTTGTGGAGACTGAACAGGTTCAGGTCCCATAGCCTCCACCTATAAGGCCTGCCTTGCTGGCCCCTGCTCATGTGAGTTGCCGTCCTCTGGATCCTCTTGATGCTGTCCACGTCCCTCCTGAAGAGCAGCGCCCAGAACTGGACACAGTACTCCAACTGTGGCCTGAACAGTGTCGCATAGAGGGGGAGGATCACCTCCTTGGACCTGCTCGTGATTCATCTGTGGATGCATGATAAGGTGCGGTTAGCCTTCCTGACTGCATCCCCACATTGGCAGCCCATGTTCATCTTGGAACCAATAATGACACCAAGATCCTTTTCTGCCTCTGTGCTGACTAGAAAGGAGTTCCCCAGTCTGTAGGTGTGCTGCTGGTTCTTCCTCCCTAGGTGCAGTACCTTGCACTTGTCAGTATTGAAGCCCATACTGTTCTCATCTGCCCACCTCTGTAACCTGTCTAGATCTAGTTGCAGCTTGTCTCTCTACTCCAGCATGCCCACTTCTCCCCACATCTTAGTGTCATCCACAAATTTGAACAAGGTGCTTTTCACCCCCTCATCCAAGTCGATAATGAAGATGTTGAACAGTGCGGGCCCAAGGACCGAGCCCTGGGGGACCCCACTGCGCACATCTCTCCAGGTTGAAAAAGAACCATCCACCACCACACTCTGGGTGTGGCCCTCCAGCCAATTTGTGACCCATCTGACTGTGTAGGCATTGATGCCATAGTCTCCTAGTTTTTTAATGAGAATGAGGTGAGGGACAATGTCGAACACCTTCCTAAAAGGCCAGAAAGACTACGTCCACCGCGACACCTGAGTCCAAGGATTTTGTGACCTGGTCATAGAAGGCCACGAGGTTGGTCTGACAGGATCTGCCTCGAATGAACCCATGTTGGTTGCCCTTAAGCATAATCTCCCCTGCTGGTCCCTTGTAGATGTGCTCCTTGATAATTTTCTCAAAGAGCTTCCCCAGGACCGAGGTAAGACTAATGGGCCTGTAGTTTCCTGGATCCTTCTTCCTTCCTTTTTGAAAATGGGGACCACATTGGCCCTTTTTGAGTCCTCCGGCACCTCATCAGAGCACCACAGGTGCTTGTAAAGCTGTGCCAGGGTTCCCTCAACTCCCCCTCCAGGGCCCTAACACAAGCACCTGAGGTCCTCAGGACTACTGAATCACAGCACAGCACAAGTCCTCCCTTTGCTCACAGTCACTCCTTTGCACCTAGTGCCAGTCATCTCCTGCCCAGGCCCTCCTGTTCCAGGCATGGGCACAGTCTTGGGTCAAGAGGCAACCCTTGGCTTCAGCTCAGCAGTCAGAAGGGAATACAGACCACTGCCAATCTTCCCCTGAGCAGCCTGTCTGTCAGGTCCCTTCCTCATGTGCAAACCAACATGAACCAGGCCTGTTCCATACCAGGTCTGAGTGCCCAGCCACATCCCCTTGGCAATGACAGCACTTGGGTAGGTTTCTGGTGAGAAAGGCAGGAGACTCTTGTCAGTGGAGCTTTTGAGAATCTCAACCGTTCTCCATGGGCAGTAAAGCTGCTTAGTGCCCAACAGAATCAGCATCTCCCCTCAGCTGGGAATGCAGGAAGGTCTCAATGAAGGAGCCACAGCCATGTCTGTGTGGGAGAGTTTCTGTAGCTTGGGACCTAGAGAGACCACAAGTCTGTGGCTGTTCAAGACACTGGTGATGAGATGATGAGAGCAACACCACATCATGCCTGAGCCCTGTTCCCCAAGGATGACCTTGCTCTCACTCTGCCAGAATGTGTGACCAGTGTCCCCTTGAGATGGAGGTGTCTGTTCATTAATGTCTCCCTCTCTCCTTCCAGCTCTGCAAGCTCTGGAAAAAGACACATCTCAGGAGGTCCAAGACCTCCATTCAGGTCACAAAGGCCATTTCTAAAAGCCTTTGGGGCAAGACATTGCAGAAGGAGGAAAACCATGGGCATACCCTGCCTCATATCATTTCATTATTCTGTCTTGGGTGCCTGAGGTCCCTGCTTCATGTAAGAGTGAGCTCCCATGTGTGTATGCGTTTGATAATAAATTGTGTCCTGCATTCTTCTCGCTGTTGTTACTTCTCTTCTCCTGAACACAGCAGAGAGAAAGGAGAGTGAAGCCTTGTAGCTCTGGACTGTGTGTCTGCTTGGTTTGAGCTTTATAGTCAGGTTTGGGTATTTTGCCTTTTGGTGGAGTTGTGTGGGCAGTGAGCTGGGCACTGCTGCTGAGGGCATCGGTGTTACCACATGTTAACTGTGGGATGGGACTCTGCCAGGCAGACAGGCTAGGTACAGATGTTCAAGGAGGTTGGAGGAAGGATAAATTGAGTAACTTAGTTCACCCAGGTGCAGGCTTTACACTTAGATTGATCTAACTAGGGATCTGATTGTGAACTGTACAGAAGTTCAAGAAGTTTAGATTGGTCTAAAAATTGCCAACCTGATGAAAGCTAGACCTCCTTCCAAGGTGGCCTTAGACCAGGCCTGACAAGACTGATATAAATGAACTTCTGTACAGTTCCCAGCAGAGCCCTGAGGTTTGGAAAGTCCAGCTACTGGCCCCATCCCCAGAGCTGCTCTTTTCCTAGCCCTCACCCTCCAACACCAGGTTATTTTTAGCCCCCTAACCCCTGCCCCCCCATGCCACTGCTCATGTACCATTCAGCCACCCTAGACTGCCAAACCCTAGACAGCAGCAGTGGGGCATAGAGCCCAGCCCACAACAGCAGCCTGCCTCTGCCCTGCAGACAAATCTGGGGGGCATGTGCTCCCCAGGCCTCTCCCAAGGTGTGCACAGTGGCAGGAGACCCCGACCCTGCACCCCTGGATGAGCCTCCTGGGCTCTGAGCATCCCACAACCTACCCTGGGGCCCCATACACCCTAGCCCCTGCCAGTGTCCCCAGAGAATAAGCATTGGCATCTGTGTTCTCTTTAAAAGGGGTTTTGAAACATGGGTAGGGCAGGCATGAGCAATCACAAGCTCAGGTGGGCAGAAAATAGGTTTTCTGTCTTACAAATAAAAAGCTAAGATCTAAAAATGCTTCCTCTTCTGCATCAGGATGAAACTGTGACCTGAGGAAATGTAGTGCAGTAGTTCTGTCACTGCAGGCTGAGAGATCCTGAATCCAGCTCCATGCTAGCCACAGATTTCCCTGGCTTGAATATATTCTCTGAAGCTGGTGCCTCTCTGGACAGGCTTCCTGACCCTGTCCCACACTCAGAGACAGACTTTGGGGCGGGATATTCTGCAATTACACACATTAGAAGACAGTCTTTGCTCTGAAGAGCCTTTGTTTTCCATTGGGTATTTTCACCATACTGCGGAAGGGAGGTTAGCTTTGTAGACAGAGCACAGGCCCAGCAGTCAGAACTCATGAGCGGTCTTGGTTCACAAGTTATTGGGCTCAGTAAAGTTAATCACTGCATACTGGGTGACCTTTTCTGACTTGTGCTAGGCAGGAGGTCAGAGCAGCTAATCAGTTTTTTCAGCTGGTGCTGGAGGGTGGGACTGGTGGAGTGGAGCCCCCTGTCCCTTCCCCCAAATCAGTCAGTTAGCATATGTGTAATTGCCGAGTCATCCAATAGCATCCTCAGTGGCAATGTGTAATCCTTGTAGTCTGCAGCTGAACTTAGTTACTGGGCAGTCATTGACAATATGCAACATAGCGTGTGTTTTGCCACAGCTACAGTCTAGACTGTCACAAAGACCCCGACAGTGGAGGCTGGCCACACACAGACCTTGCCCTGTCTGGAACCTATTCAGCAAGGCCCCCTGATAGTGTGGCAGGTTGAAGCCAGGTGGGAAGCCTGTAGGATCTGAGATGAGGAATTTGTCAGGTGGTAATGTCAACCTCTTTTCCTCACACTGGAGGGTCTCTGTTATGTGGTCCTGGTGTGGCAGTTTGGACCACAATGGGTGGTCCATTTGGTCCACCCATTGTGGTCCAAACTGATGGTAGATACGCAATAGGTGTATTTAAGAGATCGTTGTATAGAGTTAGGATTGGATTGGCATAGATCTTCTCCAGTAGCTTCTAGCTGTAACTTCCTATAGGACATGAGAGGGGACAATGTTGCTCAGGACTGGGAGCCATGGCAGAGGGGTTAGTTAAAGAGTTCCTGAGATCACGCACTTCATTGAATGTAGCTGCACATCAATGAGTTTGGTGTGTGATGACCAGTTCCAGACTGTTGCACAGGACTCTGCCACAGAATATGAGATGGCAAGCGCTGACACCCTTAAGGATGAGGCTCTTGCACCCCTTGATAACCCAGCCAGCTTGTTAAGGAGGTTGTTGCATGTCTTAACTTTCATTGCTTTTTTTTCCAAGTGTTCATGGTAGCTCAATGTCCAGTCTAGTGCCATGACCAGGTAGACAGGTTGTGCTTTGTGTCTCAGCCTCTGACCATTCAAGTAGACGTTTAGCTCCCAGGCAGCATTGATATTGTGTAGGTGGAAAATACTGTCTTACTGATGCTTGGCCGGAGACTCCAAGTCTTGCAGTAGTCAGTCAGCTTTGCAACAGGGTATGTTCTAGCTCAGAGAAAGTCCAGACCTGGAGTCCACAGCAGATGTCATCAGGATAACTTAATTTCTGTGACTGGTTACTGTGGTTGACATGACGTGAACATTGATCCATTGCCAACTGGGTAGATTGGAGATCCAATCTGCCTGCCCCACCTTTCAGCACTGGCTGAAAACCCCCCAGACCAAGCTCCCTCTACACCCTTCCATTCTGAAGATAGCACCAGGACTAGGAGGAGGGAGTGGCCGAACTAGGGGAGAGAAGCTGCAGACTTGCCGTGGGTCCAAATTACAGCTGGATCTTCTGACCCCCTGGGACCCAACAGAGAACATCTGTTGGGTTCAGGGGATCACTGTAACCAAAATAATTGTTGACAAACTGCTGCCACTCCACTCCACTCCAGAAAGATTCAAACAATCTGTGGAACCTTTCCATCACTTAGGAAGTAGCACTGGTCCCAAATTAAAGAGCTTGCAAGTTGGAACACAGAGAAAGCAAGGAGAAAACTGACCAAACAGTTGTCTTCTCTCCTTCTAAGCTATAAACAGATATTGCATTTTCCTGGGATGGATTGTGCCATGACTTTTTTTGGAATGCAGAAGTCACAGGACTGGCATTTCTACATGTTACTCTTCCAATCAGGTTGAAAGAGTGGCTGAATACACAACAGATGTCTGGTGAGAGCACATATCCCAGCATACTCTGTGTTGGTCAAGCATCTCTTCAATTGTTAGTGGTGAAATTGTTGTGGGAGGGATTTTGGTGTGATTAACAGTGCAGGTCATGCCCTCCTCACCTGCTTTTATTTCCACTATATTTGTGCTGATATTAGTGATTATGACCCAGAACTTCCATCACCATCAGCTGCTATGGATGTATATGTGGTCATCACCTTGAGGATCTTGCTGGCCTGGTGTCATGAAATCATAAGCAAGATTGTGTGGAAAAGGCAATGCCAATGGTCTCTGATGGCTGCAATGAGTATTTAAATTTGCACCAGGAGTGAGGGAGCAGTATTTGCAGGGGAGAAGCTCACGAGCATGCTCACGGACAAATAATAGGCTGTCAGTGGCTATGTCTGTTTCCTAAAACTTGGCAGCAGCTGCTACCCTAACAATGTTTTGGATGCAGGTCAGCACATGATGGCAACTCCAAACTCTGGAGCAGAATTTCTCAATCAGGGAGATGAGCAGCAATTGGTGGGAGTGGATTGTCACAGCCACCTGGTATGACAAATAGTGTTGCTTGATTGTCCAAATGTTCACGCACATCTTCACGGAGATCTGTACTGAGTGGATCCAACACATACAGCAGTGAACAATGGCAATGTGGGAATGCTTATACATGGAGAAGCATGTTGCCATAGGTATACGGAAGCTCATAACCCACAGCTGGTCTATACAAACCACTTTGGAATTGGCAAGTTGATGGCTGAAGAGGCAGTGTGGGAGGTGTATTTGGTGATCCAGTGGGTGATAGCCCCACAAATCATATGCCTTGCTGATCCTCAGCAGGTCATGGATGGGTTTCCAGTCTCGGCTTCTCCAACTGCGTTGGGACCATTGATGCTATACTTTTGCTGTTGCTGTGAATTCATCAGGCAGAAGTGCTAGTTCTCAATCATGCTTCAGGTAGTTGTGGAGCACTGAGATCAATTCATGCATGTAAATGCGGCCTGGTGGAGCAGAGTGCACAACACCATTAAAGTTAGAGGCTCTTTCCTCCCTGAACTGATGAAGCAGAAAGAGTTTGCCCCTAGCATGCCTGACATCCAGGTTCAGGGAGGGACTGTACCTTCATTATTAATTGGGGACCCTGTCTACCCACTTCAAACCTGATTGATGAAGCCTTTCACTGGATGCCCAGAGAGTACAAGGTGGGCTTGGTGTCGAAGCAATGTATTATGTGATGTTTGGAGGACTGAACGGCCTGCTTTTCCTGAAATGATATGACAGGACAACAGTTCATATGTCATTCACAACAGCAGGGGACAAACTGTTAGTACCTCTTACCTGAAAACCTTTTGGGGGTTATGTTCCATGACAAGCAACAACGATTTCTGAATGCTTGTGATTTGTCCTGGAAGAAAATATTTTCTCCCATGACAAGGGTGACATCTGCTCATACCCTAAGTGTAGTATGTTTAATGGAAGATTTGGATTCCCAGCCCAAATCAACACTTGCAATTTTACCCATCTGCCACACTGAAATGGTTGAAAATTAGGGACAAAACATAATGAAAGGCAAGACAGTAGCTTTCAAACTTACATCATTTTTAAAAAGACCCACCACATATTATGTGCAGCTAGTTCAGCATCTGTCAAAGCTCTTTTATACAGATCTGAATTTGTTTCATCAACACTTCCTAATATAATAGGTGCTGAAAAAGTAAATAATTTGCTATTAATTACATTGATATCTACGGAAAGACAGAAAAAAGTGAGAAGCCTAAGTTATTAGATTCGTGACTTCATTATTATTTGATTGTCTTTTACTTAGAGACTTACAGGTGAATGTGTTTGCTCTTTCAAAGCACAGGACTAAATATATTTATGTATGGAATCACTTAATATGTGTTCTATGTTTTATTAGGCTTCCTACATCTATTCCCTTCCTCTGGTTTTTCAGTTACATTCTTTCTTTCTTGAGAGGATCACAGAGGAGACTGTTTTCATTCCATTTCCAGGTCTGTTTGTTTGTAAAGTATCAAACTAAATAAAAACGGATGTTTTTCACTGGGGGCAGCTCCACAGCATATCAATCCTAAAATGAAAGTAGATGCTGTGGCTGCAGCCATGGCCCCATTCAATTAATGTGAGTTTTGCCATTGACTTGAATAAGACCCAGATTTCAGTGTGAGAAATTTTGTGAAAACAGGGGGCCTAGCGATGAATCCTCACTGTGATCCTCCAAGCTGAACTAAACCAGAAGGGCATTCATGCCTCCTGCATGCCCCAAGGGTCTCTGGGTTGATACCATAAATATGATGATCTGGAATAGGAAGTTCTGTGAGAAGCAAGGGCAGAATAGTTGCAGTGACTGAAAACACTGGGCTATGGGGCAACGATCAGTCCAGTCAAAAGAATGGAGCAGGGTTCTCTGATTGCAGCTTCTGCTGAAGAAAATGAGAGCTGAGGGTGTCAGTAACTCTGAAACCGAGGTAGTTTATTGGACTGACAAAATAGACTCAAGTAGATTTAGGTACTGAGCTTGGAAAATTTTTCCTAATTTTATGAATGTATATGTTTAATATACCATTTTGATACAGATTTTTGTTTGAATGCAGACTTCTTTATTGATAATATTTGGCATTTGCTATATACATCCAATATTCATACCTATTTATAGTTAACTATAGATGTGTATCTGAGAGACAGACAGACAAGGTTCTTTAGACCAATAGGTTTTAAGGAGATACTATTTTTTATGAGCCTTGGATAAAAAACACTGATATATTTTATAAATGACGTGATTGCTTTCTAGGGAAAATTACTTTACAGTTTAATTTTTTTCCCTGACATTTTCCCCAATAAATAATCAGCTATTTTCCAACAAGACAACACAGAGTCTGAACCCTGAGCCTGGAGGTTAGGAATCATTCATTTATCTCTGTCTGCATAATGTGAATTATTGGTTACTTGCTTTTCATTGTAGCTATGTTATTGGAAAATTATATTCCAGGACTGTTATGTTTAATGTATTTTACTTAATCTCTGCCTACATTTGATTTGCTAAATTCCATGCATGGTGTTTTGCCTTATTCTATTGATATAGACTAGGCTTCAGGTTTTACTGAAAAGCTATTGTAGTTCAATATGGCTGTCACTCTTGACATTTACACACGTCTCAACTTTATTTATATTACTGCATAGTACCTAGCCTGTGAAATGAAGAATGCACATTCAGCAACTTACGCAATCCTAGCCACAGTACTATTTTACTGTCTCTTGAATAATTAGCAACGCGCATGCAGATAGAATATACAGTAACTTGCCTGACTTTGGGAAAAAAAAAGATTAGAATGACAAATAGTCAGACTCTAGGGTCAAATGCTTTGCCAGTAGTTGCATATGTTTATGCCAAAATACATAAAGAAATGTCACTTCAGCACATGAGTGATGACAAACACTCCAAGAGGGACTGCACTTCATCAATCATTTCAAATGCGCAGATTGGGTTTACCTATATAAACAAAAGCAATAAAACTACTCAAAGCCTCACCTTAAACTATTCAAGCATGACATAAACAGTGTTACTGCAAAGTCAATCCCCGTTTTACTTGAGAGGCAGTCAGAAAGCAACCGACAATCTGATTTATTAAGATTAATAAAGCATGCCTTTAATAAAAATAAGACTAGCTAATATTCTGCATAAATACAGGAATCTCATTTGGAACTATAGCACATCAGAAGGTATGTGCAGCAGGGACTGAGATTAACAAACCTTGTTACGACTGTTTGACCAGAGCTCTCAACAGGACTCCAGAGTTGATTTTGATTATGTGAGGTAAGGTCAGAATACAGAGAGCTTCTGCAGGCAACAGTCTTTTTGCCCCAGAATTCAAATTGTAGGTAAAGGAAAAAAGTTCATCTCTTTGCAGATATAGGTGATTCAGAGACTTGACCATAGGAGTATCTCTCAGAGTCACCAAGGTCAAAAAATGCCAGTGGGATGCCTCCCTTTTGGCATCATCCAAATTCTACTGCAGTCAATTGACCTTCATCTGATTTGGATCAAGGCTGTTAAAGGAGAAACTTATGGTAAAAATTCCTAATTTTTGATCCATATAGTTTAGTTATTGATTTAGCCTTTATTCTTAAGTCCACACCTTCTTTTTCTCATGGAGAGAAAGAGACTGAAAGAACAAGGGGAGAAAAGAGATAAGGTGAAAAGAGAGGGTGAAAACACACCTTGAATCATGCAGTCCAGAACTGGTACATCTGGGGACTTGGGGGTGCCCAAATGCAATACATACATGTATTTAAATATCATTAATAAATATCTAGCAAACTGCTGGGCATGTCACTTTCAGGTCCATTAAAGGGTTAGGGAGAACAAACTGCCTGTCACATTTCCCAATAACTCTCTTTTCACCAGCTCACATTTACCCGTGTTTTGCTGTTTCTATATTTTATCACTTCTTTTATACAGAAGAACCCTAGGTTTGAAACAGAGTGTGATATTTTTTCCTCCTTTACTAGGCATGGGAATGTTTTCTGACCTTATACACTATTTATTTATATAACAGTTTCAATAGGATGAAGCAGTAACCACAACATTTTGACTACATCTACACAAGATGCTACTGTGCAGTGGTTACTGTGCATTTATTTAGTACTCATAAAAAAATAACTAAATAAATGCACAATAACCTGAATTACTGTGCAGTGGTGCCGGTGAACACCTTTTGTCCAATGCTACTGTGCAGTAGCCTAATACTACTGCACAGTAGCATTGTGTCACGGTTTTTTGCCCTGTAATTCTACTGCACAGTTAATGTCTGACATAGACTCTCCCTTTGACTCATTGTTTAGAAAGAGTTTAATCCAGGGGATTTTGAGGGTACTTTAGATATAGAAACTCCATATCTTCTTGCTCAGAAAAAATTGATATGCTCCCCAGGTTCCAGAGATGGAAAAACTATCTAATTTATAAAAAACTTCTATAATCCAAACTAAGATTAATGTTTTTGTCTTTATTCTCCAGCCCTTCCAAATTATGGCACAGACAGGAAGCTGAAATACCAGAAATCTTGTATACTAGCCTATTATTATGAGTTTACCAGTGTACATTTTGCTGATTAAAGAGTCTGAGAGTTGCTTAGATAAGGTTTTTATAGGAATCTAAGAAAAATTCTGGTTCAGTGAAGTCAGGTGTTTTTCCATTGACTTCAGTAGACCCAGTATTTCACACATGAACTTTAGAATTTCACTGAAACACCCAGTCAGCCTAAACTTTTACAATTTGTCTATTATTACTATTACTGATTACCTAATCTGTTATGAAGCACTAATAGGCATTATTTTCTTTAATGTCAATCTCTGAAATACTTCCCTGAATGTGATGCTAGTTAGACAGGTGCTGAGGCAAAGCAGTACATTTAAGTTTGATACTTTGTAGGTGGATAGTTCATCTTGGATGAAATAATCACTGTTGAAAGGCAGGATTTTTAATAAAACTTGCAAGTATATTGGAGGGACAGGTATCACTCATATGTTTCAACTTACATTAGGGGTTCTCACCTCCAGCTCTAACAACATGTTAGACAAGAAGTACTACTTTGTGGTCTTGTAGCACCTTTCATCAAAGATTCTCAAAAATGCCTTATCATGACAAACCCCTAGAGCAGAGAAGTCATATACCCCTTTTACAGACAGGGAAACTGAATTACTATTGACCTTCCTAAAAGCCACCCAGGCATCAGTAATGGAGCTTGGAAAAAATGTAGATTTTCTAATTGACAGTGTATTACTTTGACCACTGATCATTGCTTTTCCTCCCATTAGAAAAAAAAATCTTGTCACGTGGCAAGAATGTCCTTTGGCATAAGTTTGAATGTCATTTACCATGTCTAATATATTCAACGTGTTTCTAGGGTTGAACTTCATGTTTAACGTAACTCCTCATTTTAAAGACAAAATTATTTTTTCAGACCTACGTGCTATTACTGGGCTTTGGTGTGCTCTCCCCCATTAACAGAGATATGAATGTGTACGGAGGGTAGTATAAAAAAAATGAATGCAGTCATTAAGATCCAAGAGATAAAGTTTGTTTTAATGGTAAATCCTTTTTCCCCCTTTAACTGAATAAATAATTACATGCCAGGCTGTAGGACCCACTAAGAGGTCAAAGCCCATAGCAGCTTTCAAGAAAACAGCTTCTTCAACCCAAGGAGTTCTAACTTGTAATTCAGCCTGTTTGAAGTTTCTAAAGCTTGGGGAGAGAGTGGGTATTTTTTTTCAGAAATTGCCAGCATTTCAAAGAAAAGTCAGATTTTTCCTCTTTAGTGTCAAGTTTTGAAATACATTTAATGTGCCCTGCTTTTTAAAAATAAAAAAAAAAAAGAGCTGCTGCTGTTTCAAACACAGCTTCTCTCTGAAAAGAACAGCTTCTCTACCCCACACAGACTTCAAACATTCTCCTCACAAGTCAGCAGAGCTCCAGCAGTATGGGGGATGTCTTCACTAAGTTATTAATTGATTCATAAGTATTGCTGCAATGTCTTCCATTACTCATTTATTAAGGCCTCTATCCTATGAAATAATCCACGTGAGTGGACCTATGCAACTGGACCTATGCAACTTTAGTAGACTCACCCCTGAGTTAGGTAATGAGGTTCAATTCATCAAGATGACTAAATGAGTTTCAGTGCTAGCTATGAATTAAGGTATATTAATTAGATTAACATTTACATTAATATTAATATCATTATGCCAGGCATATGCCATGATGACTTAAAAACTAGCTACCAGATAAACCTATTTTTACAGGTATAAATTGGCAAGTTACTAATGCTGGTGGAAACTCAGTATTGAGGCACAAGTATGACTAGGTCTTTCTTTACTCAGGGTCTATACATAAAGCGCCTATTGCTGTCAAATTTGAAAATTCCTATTTCTAAGGGGAACAGGACATCAAGAAAAAAAAATGTCCTGGGACTTCTGGAAGATTAACAGATCCTGTGAACTGAACGATCAGGGAAATAAATTCTTTGCATCAAAACAAAACAAAAAGCCAAGAAGGAAAAAAGATCAGACCTAAAGTATTTCATTAGGTCTGAAATTAAACATTTTCTTTTAGGTTTTTTTAATGTTTTAAAAATATATTTTTAGAGAGGAGTGTGGGGGTGGGAGGAAGGTGGGGAGGAGTGAAGGGACATTTCCAATGAAATGGAATATGCTGCTTCAACACAGGAAGCAGAAAACTATTGTTGTCAAAATGTCAAAATACGCATTTCAGCATTTTAAAAATTAAACATTGTTTAAATTCTAAAAATTAAATGTTTTTAATGCTTCAATTTTCCCAAAAACATTTCCCTATATTTTGATCAAAACTATTGACTGAATTCTAGATCTATTAACGAACAGTGCCAGCCTTGTCTAAATTCATTTTTTGGTAAATGTACTCTTCACCAAAACAAACTCAGCCAGCTCTTGTCCTTCTTACTACTTCTTAGGTGTAGATCACAGACCAGAAGTTATCTTAACGTAAGTGAGTTCTGTCCCCTGGGACAGTATGATGCTCACTCATCTGAGATGCTGTTGAGAATTTATAGCTCCTGATAAGGTCCTGCATTTTCACTTGCAATGTCAAAGGATGCTACAGTTCTTTCCTTTTCTGTTGTATTGTGTTGTCCTACAATTTCTCCTGCTAGAGCAGGCATAATATGACTGATGTGACTACTGGAGCAGTAACTGCACTTCTTATGTCCTGTATTTTTCCTGCATTCTTGCTGTTACTCAGCAGTCACCTGCAGTGCTGGTAGTGGAAAAGGTCACTCTCATGCAGTAACCTGGTAGGTACATTTTATTTTAGATTGCAGTTGTCTTCTCCAGAATTTGAGTTCTCCCTTTCTCTGTTTTTTGAAGTAAATGTCTAGCCATCATGTTTCAAATATTAAATTGGAAATATAAATCAAGTGCAGCTAATGCATTGATCCATGTGAGTCTGCAGCTTGCCTGAAATAACATCTCTAAGAAGTGAGAACTAGTCTTCACTTTTCTAGAGGGGATTGTAATTCAGATATCATAATAATGATAATTTAAATGTAATATCTACAGGGAGTGATGCTTCATTTTGTTCACAGAACTGGGTGTTGATTGTGGGAATGACTTTACTTTTTCCCCTACAAAATGAACAGTACACCAAAAGGATCAGGAGGAGGACCAGAACCCAGAGGGCATCTGTCCTACCAAGAAGAGCAAAGAACAAGCTGAACCTGGAAATGGAAAGGATTTAATAGTAGGTCCCTAGATCAGGGTTTAGGCTGAAGCTCTTTCATTCAAGTGTGAAATACAACCGCCCCCTCCCTCTGAAACCAAAACAAACCAATAACACTGCTCACCACTGGCCTGTCCCCAGAGACACCAAACCTCACTTGGTACCTTCAAGTTGTGCATCTAGAGTGCAGAACAGCCCAGTCTGCGTGGGTCAGACCCTACTTCCTGCAAAACCCTTCAACAATTCACAAGGCAGATGGAGGAATGCCCTAGTGCCCTGGAAGGCCCGATCCAATAGGATTATTCAGAGTGTGCTTAATGCACAGTAACTGGATCAAGCTCCATGCAAGGTACAGTTGTGGTGGCTACCTTTTAAAACACAGCCAGAGGAAGTTGTATTAGGGTTGCTTACCTCTCAGATAATAGCCTTGTGGTTAGAGCATTCAGTCAGGAAGTGTGTGCAAAAAGTTCGCAAGTCACTGAGCCACAGAGAGAGAGTGTATACACCTTATTTCTGGTGCCGAGTCCTTTTTTTTCAGTCTGACTGGTAGTCTGATATGATAATGGGAATGGGCCTGGTGGAAGCAGTCTTTTGTCATTTATAACAGCTATTTCTCCTCTATTTGAGAAATGTATTTTTTTTTCCTGGTTGAGCCCTGTTCATCACATTAACTGCCTGGCTTCCAGTTTAGAGCAGTGTGGGACTCTTGCATTTTTAGCAATAACTGAGCAAACTCAAAGCACCAGCACCTACTATGGCAGCTGCCCTCTGAAAATCCCAACACCTGATGATGCAGCTTATGTCACAGCAGTGAGACTGAGTGTAACAAAGTCCTCTCCAGCAGTGGCTGTGAAGCCCCCTTAGCCCTTGCCAACTTTGCTCTTGTTGGGCAATGTGGCTTCTAATTGCCCCCTGCCACACCTGCAGGTTGCTTCTCATGGCACCTCCTTCTCTTAAAGTAGCAGAAGCACCAGGCACCAAGCATCTGATATTATACACTGAGCAAAGGATCAGTAATGAATAATCAAAAATCCTTCAATTTCCATTTTCATCTTTGAAAATTCCCCATATTGTGCTGCATCTAGATAACTGTGTCCCCACTCCATGCTGTGCCCTTCTCCACCACTGAAAATTCTCTTGAACAGACCATATAGGTTTATGAAGGAAGTCTCTGCTAAAGATGGGAACTAAAATCAGACCCCTTGTGTCCCAGTGTTTAATCACAAGATTTTCTCATATTTGCTGAAGAGCAGTGAACATTATAACCACAAGACCATCCCCTTATCTATGATAAGAGGCAGTATTTTTGTGTTTATGCACTCAACATTTTAATTGACTATTTCCAGCTAACAGAATATTGCATCTTTTGACATGTAGGAAAGATGAATGTGTAAACAATTCCATATACAATTTTTAATGAAGTCAGAATTAAAGACTTTTGATAATTAAAAATAGATACTCTATCAAGTATATACAAATGAGAAAAAGAATTAACTCATCAAATTGTCTTAGGTATTGAAACAATCATGCAGCAGAATAAGAAGTGAAAAGAAGTAGGAAAAAGCAACTTTGAAGGGAAGGGGGAGAAGGGGCAAGCAGGGTAATATCCCTAGGTCCAGATTCAGAGGATGCCAACAAGGCAGCCTGCAGGGGGGCTGTGCCACCATTGCAGCAGCCCCTGTTTGGGGGCCTTGTGCTGAGGTAGCAACAGCCCACACTGCCACCACAGAAGGAGGTTTATGAAGAGTAATTGCTTCCCACCCCCTTGCACTGGCCTCTGATTTTAGCTATCTGAAACATTTGTAATGAGTGTAGTCTCTTGTATGTATGAGCATATTAAACTGGAATGTTTGTATACTCTCCTTTCTTTGACAAGAGTCAGTGTGAAGCACTATTTCACATCCCACATGCTGTACAGAAACATGTGAAAATTTCATACTGGTAATGAAACCATTTTTAAATAACAGACTGGTATACAGACACGTTGCAGCAGTAGCTGACATTCTAAAGAAGTGGACACAGACTGACCTCCAAGTAGCTCTTCCAAACTCTTCCCTCCTATATCTTACACTTTTGGCCAGTCTTACTTTGCATGTGTGGTCGCTTTAAATTTATTGCGTGATTAACAAATGAATTGAGTAATATATGTAACATGTAACAGGTGCCATAGTTATGTCTGCCTTATGTTTGGGGTCCTCGGAGCAGGGAGAAATCCTTAGGATTACCTCTTGCATTCTTAGGATGTGTGGGGTAAGCCCTCAGTTTAATGTAATATGTATGTTAAGGTAGCATCCAAAATTCTGCCTTAAAAAAAAATTTTGAAATTTTGAAATGAAAACTTTGTAATTTTACAAGAAGGAAGCAAAATTCAACACCTTGAAACCTGAAAGCTGACACCCTGGCTCCTGCCTTTTGTTTCAAGCCAGATTAGCAGGTTAGCATTACAGAGCACAGAGCCGCCTCAACACAACAGAAATTCCTTGCTCAGAAGAACTTTCTACCAACTCATCCTCCTGTGAAATATGAAATATCATAATCAAAAGGAAACATAATTCAACATCCTGCTTGCCATCAGACAACTCTGAAGTAAATAGACTGCTCTAACTTTTAACTGAGTGTGATTTGCAAAAAATAAACTTTTCCAATCAGGAGACCTTACAACACCTTCAGCTCTTCTGTGAAATATGAATTTTCCTTTCCTCCTAGGAGAAATTTTACAATCTTCACATTCTCCTATGCCTGAAGAAGGGTAAGTGTGCCAGAAAGCCTGCAAATACAGATTTTTTTTTGCAAATGTCTAGTTGGTCTAATAGAAGATATCACCTACCCAGAGTTCTGATTCCCTTTTCCTCAAAACAAGACATTCATTGCCTTAAAGTGGAGGAAAACATAGTTCAGTCTCTGGAATAATTACCCTGGCAATTCTTTTTTTATGACTATAACTAAGAAAGAGTATTAGTCTTTTCTTATGTTGTACTATACAATGGTATGATAACTCTAAAGGGAGAGAGATGTAAAGCACAAGAAAAAAAATGTATTTTACTGCTTGTCTTATGTAAAAGTCATTTTTTCTGTGGAAGGTAAAGTTCAGAATAGTATTGATTCAGAAAGCTTGAAATATTTCATGTCAACACTTTTATCCCAACAAAACATTTAAATATTCCTGAAACACAATGTTTTGTTTTGGCTCAGTTCAACATTAATTTGTGTCCCTATGAGCCATAAAGATACCACCTAGAAGCTGTGGCTCGAATGTCTTATGCCTCTGTTCTTCCCCGTGGCTTGGCCTTCTGGCTGAATGATATTTCCCTGCATTACCATCACAGGGACACCATGATGTACTATATTAATCCAAATGGACAGAATGTGCTGTCATGAGAGCTTGGTTCATAGTGGAGAATGGTGCATAAGGCACCTGACCTACAATGCATTGAAACAGTAGCTCAGGGATTATTGTTTAATGTTACACAAGGATCTGATATTATACAAACTGATTCACTGAAATATTTCAATTCAAGGTAACCTGATGCTAAAAGGAAATTTTTAGTTTTCCCAATGGAAAATGAAAAAAAATTCTTATTTAATAATCTGGTTTCACACAAAAATGAGAGAGCACTTATGCAAAGCTGTAGTCATACTTATCTGAGCTTCAAGACAACAAAAAAGATAGGTTGTTACCCCCCTGACAATCAGCAGTATTCAACTTCCTACAAAAGACAAAAAAGTTTTAGCTCTCAAGCAGCAGTAACTCCCCATCAAATCACATGCTCTGCAAAAGTTTACTTTGTATTCTGCAATTTTGCTTTAATATTTATTGAATAAACTTCATAATTAGGCACGCTTACAGGACTTCAATATGTTCATTTAGAATTTTATTAATATAGAAAACTGACATTACTTCGCTGAACAAACAACTTGCATCCTGGAGCATTCACTTCTACCTTTATTCCTTCAACTAGATATCATGAGACTCCCCTCATCAGCTCACTTAAAAGATTTTATTTTAGGAGAAGGTGGCACTGATTTGATAGTATATAATTTATTCCGGTGTACAAATGATAATCTTTTCCCTTCTTTCTGGTTATTGTGGTCTCCCAATTCACACAGTTGGGAACCTCTCCATCTACCTGAATTCAATTTATATAAAGCCTTAGTTGTCCATTTAAGCACAACAGAATTTACAGCCAATGCTTTTAAATCATTTCATTCCAGCAATACCCAGTAACTAGCCATACTTGATTGTTGTAGCCATTTTCCCCCTGCTGTCTCCAAATGGATAGTAACTCCCACTGTATAGCCCTCTAAACTTTTCAGCTTAGCTTTTCAGAATATATTCCATTCATTTTGTCTTTCCTCACATATTAAATATTGAGCTTTTGCTATCTGTAAGTCTGTGATTTTTAAAAAAATGTATCTTGCATCATGTATATTTAGGAGATTCTAACAATTTTAGGTGTTCTGCACCTTAGTTGCTTTTGCTTTGAGAAACAGTTATGCTGCATCCAAATCTTCTCCATAGTTTTGTAAGGAAGCTTTGTCACAATACATTTGACAGAACTATATTTCTTTTTGCAGTGGATACCATCTATTTCTACTGCTCAGGATAATTAGGAGCTATAATCTATTTCTACTCTTCAGAATATATTATTCTAAGCAACACTTCTTGTAAATGGCATCTTCTGTCTTCAAAAAGTGTCAAGGTACCATGGGCAGAGGGTACTTCCACAGCCGTGGGGAGCCATTTGGATGTAAAGGGGTACTTTTACCAGCACAGCTATTCACTACTGCAGGATAGTACTGTTACTCAGTCTCAGGGTAGTCTCCATAGGGGAAGTCTTTGCAGCCAGGTCCATGGGGGACACCTGACATGGAAGCTAGCATATTGCTATTCTGGGTGCATCTGCTAATTACCTTAAGTAGGTATCAGCTGAGTTTCAGCTATACTGTAATGAAGCCACACTCTGGGTCATGCTACAGGAATACAGTAAATGAATAAAAAAAATTGAAGGTTTGAAGCTCATATTATTCCCATTGGTTTATAAAGCAATTAGGTCTGAGAAGCAGAGAGGTTAATAGCTGCTCAAGGAAGAGGAGGACTCAATGTCAGAATGGGGAGGAGCTATGTGACCAAGCTCTGCAACAAGGTCACAATTAGTACCAGGGTTGGGCAAAATAAGGGTCATGGGCTGGATCCAGCTTGCAGAGGAACTTTGTCCTGCCCGCTTTGGGTCTTCAGTCCCACCTGGCCCAGGCGCCATTTGGCCTGTGGTGCATCCGCTGCCCTCTGGGCATGCAGTGGGAGTGGGGCAGCTCCGCAGCTGGACTGCCTTTGTAAGCAGTCCAGGTGGTGGCAACTCCTTCCAGCTGTGGCTGCTGCTGGCTTCAGCACTCTGGTACATGCAGGGACCTGTACTGCTGCTGCTGCTGCCTGCAAGGGAAAAGCTGCCTCTCCCTCTCACTGCTGCTGGGTCCTTCTTGCTGCCGCTACCAAGAGCCCATGCCTGAGCTGCTCTGCAGATCCTCTGCACTGCCACCATTGCCCTTCTGGGAGGCCCAGGTTGATGGCGGCAGAGAGATGCCATAGGGAAGCCCAGGGTGGGGGGTCCGGGCAACTGCAGCAAGATGGGCCTAGCAGTGGTGAGGGGGAGGGGCCACTTTTCCCCATGCCCAGCAGCAGCTTCTACCCGGCTGCTGCCACTGCTCAGCACAGGCACATGGTCTGGAGCAGACACAGGGCGGGCTGGGGTCAGGGCTGTGCACACAGGTTCTGGCTGGACCTCTCCAGCCAGGGTGAGTCCAGAGCAGGCACAGGGTGGGCCAGGGTCAAAGCTGGGGCCATTGACAGTGGCAGGGAGGAGCTGCAGGGCGCATCGGCTCTGAACTGTTGTGAGGCAGCTTGTGCTGACCAGCGTGCAGCCGTTCCCCACGACTGTCTATGGGCCCAATGGGCCCAAGTAATTGCCTGCCCATGGATTACTGTGTGTTACATGTACCCTCTAAGTGTTTAATCAACCAAAAATATATATTCTTTTAGGGAGCCAACATATAGAGCCTAGTCAGGCTCTAATCAGCGAGGCCTAATCAGTGCCGAGTAAAGAAGCACTACCATCTTCCATATCTTGCACCTAATGCTCCTATTGATGTATCTCAAAATGACATTCCCTTTTTGTGTAGCTGCATCTAACTATAGACTATTAAGGCTGTGATTCACCAGACCTTCTCCATAGTTCTGCAATCCAGCCAGGTGTTACCCATCTTGTATTTGTGTTTTTGATTATTTTCCCAAGGTGTAGCACCTTATGTTTGTCAGCATTGAACTTCAGCCTGTTAGTTTCAGCCCAGCTTTCCAATCTGTCAAGTTCCTTCTGAATTGTGCTCCTGGACACCAGTGTGATCACAATCCTTCCCAATTTTATGTTGTCTACAAAATGTGCCCAAGAAGCTCTCTATTCCAGCATCCAAATTATTAATAAACACATTGAATGGCACTTAGCTCAGGATAGACCCCTGTGGGACTCCACTCGAAAACTTCCACCGTTCTGACATGGATCTATTTATAATTACCCTTTGCTTATAGCTACTCAGCCAGTTGTCTATCCACATAGTAGTTTTGCCTAGCCCACTTTTGTCTAGCCCAGTTTGTCAAAACCCTTTCTGAAATCCAGATACACTATATCCACAGCATTCCCATCAATTAGTTATCTTATTGAAGAAGGTGATCAAGTGTTTGGTACAAATTGTGCATAATCAATCCATAACAACTGCTTGTGATAAGGTTTTTCTTCTCCAGATGCTTGCAGAGGGACTTCCTTATAATATGCTCCAGTAATTAACCCTGTATTGAGGCAAGACTAACTCACCTCCTTTTTACCTTCTGTAGAGGGGCACCGTGTTGGCCCTTTTCCAGTCCTCTGGTACCTTGTGCATCTCCCACAACTGTGTAAATATTATTCCCAAGGGCTCTATGATGTTGTCTACACTGTTTTTGCCTCCCACCACTGACTGGCTGAGGGGCCCCAGCAGCCCTGCTTCATGATGCTGACCAATGGGGAGGCAAAAACTGTGCTGTGTTTAAAACCATGGTTTTTGCTTCCCTGCCAATCAGGAGTGAGCTGGAAGCAGGGGTGGGGGGGAATCAGAAGGGGAGGTTGCACACAGGGAACTTGCAAGATTAAAAGACCTGCTGTGCACCCCACTTTCACTGTGAATTTAGTAGGGCCCTATTTATTAGATTTCAATCACTGTAAGAGAAACCTGGTCAAATTCAAATGTCCTTTCCTGCTACTTGGGCTGGCTTCTTTTTAAATAAACCACACAATGTGCTGCTAATGAACAGTTTACAATATAGACCTGAATTCTCTGGTTTGCCCATAGATACTACCTTCCTCTAGAAAGTTAGCACTTTTTTACTTCTCTTAGCTCCTGGGTCCCAACTTCTCTTTAATTACTAGCTCCTTTCATGTCCTCTGTCCCAGTATCTTAACCAATACTACATCAATCAATATGCTAGAGAAATTAGGACACCCCTTACCTGCATCTCCTTTATCTCCTGCACTAGTCATAGGTACCTTCTAAATTACGCATTTTTGGGGCACACAGACTCTCTACTGCAATTAGTCTTCAAAGTAGACATATTTGCTCTTGACTATACCCTGACTGAATTCTCTCAAAGTTCAAATGCTAAAGTGTGATTAATTTATCTTGGCTTTCCATGCTTCTTTACCTTAACTTTACTATGACCCTGTGCAGGCAGTGTGCCACCGCTGGTGTTTAACTCAGTGCAGCCTTCTGGATCCATATCAAAAGATTTTCAAATAACCAGCACTGCTACATTTGAAGCTGGGTCATGTAATAATATCAAGAGTGTCAACTTTTATAAAAAATAGACCTTCAGGTCTTTATTGTATGTATGATTATATCACAGACCTTTAAAATAAACTTTCATCTTCTCTTTCTCATTGTACACTTTTTCCCCTTTAATTAATTTTCTTTACTGTTAAATTACAGCCATAATTATCAAAGAGATGGCCATGTGACCATTTTATTTTCCTTCCTCTGTAGCTTCCACAAATATTACAGTATTGTTAAACCATAGTTTCATAGTATTATAGTTTTATAGTTTGTAGGGTCAGAACGGACGTGAACAGATCATCAAGTCTGACCCCCTGTCATGGCAGGAAAGAGTACTGGGATCAAACAACCTCAGCAAGGTGTTCATCCAGCCTCCTCTTAAAGACCCCCAAGGGTAGGAACCAGCACCACATCTCTTGGAAATTGGTTCCAGATCTTAGCCGCCCTGACCGTGAAGTAGTGCCTTCTGATATCTAGCCTGAATCTATCCTCTGCCAGTTTGTGACCGTTATTTCTTGTCACTCCTGGGAATGTTCAGGGAAACAGGGACTCCCCCAATGCCTGCTGCCGCCCCCCGACTAGTTTGCAAAGACCCACTAGATCTCCCCTTAGCCTTCTCTTGTGGAGACTGAACAGGCTGAGCATAGAATATTTACAGAAGGAAGAACTGGCAATAGTAGGACCTTCTTAATCACAATCTTTCCTATACCATTTATTCATTTTCAGATGGTTTCCTTCCTTCCAAAGGATTCTTCTGTCATTAAGATACTATATATGTAAAGCCACAAATATCCACTAAAGTACCTGACTTCAAAGAACTTGAGAAAGTAAAGCTGGCAATTCTTAAAGAGAGAGCTCTCTATTAACTTGGTCACTGGTATGAGATGGTTGATATATGTACTCAAAAATTTACCTGTATGAACAACTTGTGGATAGTTCACCGAGACTCAGGTTCCAAGATGTGCTTCATGTGCAAGGAGTTTCACCTGCAAGGAGCTCATGAAGGTGTTCAGCAGTTGACATTGCAAGCTGGGAAGATGCTACTGATAATATCTCATACTGAAGAACTTCATTACACCCAAGAACCACAGGCCGAAGAGAGGAGGCTGTGAAAGAAGTAAGTGAAGAAAGGAAAGCTCAGCAGGCCTCAGAGATGAATAAGATTTTGGCTTCATCTTCTGATCCTATAGAAGTATCTTACTTCTAGCAAGGACTGTCATTCCAGAATTGGACTTTATAGTTCTTTGTGACCAACATGATAATTAGTATCTGAATAGCTCTAGCGTTTACAGCTGATGGATGTATGCCAACAGCAATGTCATTAACAACAATCTGATACAGCAGTCTGATCACACAGGTGATAGAAAAAGTGTATCACATCTCTGTCTGCTGTGAGGCAGAAGGTTGGACCTGGCAAGGTGGCAAGGTGGACTTGACACAGTTGCTATTGTGATTAATAAAGCCAGTCCTACTGAAATGTTAAGGAGTGGCTAACTACTTGCATCTGCTAATTTCCTTAGGGATGAACTAACTCAGGTTACCTGGGGTGGTGAAGGTGTCCGAAACTGCCTAGTAAACAGTCCAGCAGTGTTGCTTTATTATTTTTCACATCTAGCTTTTTATGGAATTCTCCCCTTTGGTCTGATCCAGTGACAACAGAAGTCAATGGAAAGATGTCCATTAACTTCAGCAGGCTTTGGATTGGGCCCTGTGTAATTCAGTATTTTCTAAAGTGCAAGAAATAAAAGTCAGTGAGAGAATGTGAAATGTTCTTATGACAACTGATAATCTACAACTAAAAAAAGCTGTAAGGACAAATACACCATGCAGCGTAAAGTACTTTACTGTGTTAAAATGGAAAGTTATTTTTTCTTCTGCAAATGAGACAATATGATAGGGAAATTAAATTAAATGGTGATGTTATTCCCCTGGGGCAAAACAATTCCATTCAATAAATTAATTTTACATCAGTAGCTCTTTCCTTTCTTGAAACTGACAGTAATAACCTGACAGCTTAAAGCTTTAATAAACTTCAAGAACCCAGAGACTGCCCTCCCTCAAAAAAGAAAAAAAAAAGTCAGGCATATCATAGGTATTACAAGCTTTCCTCGTCTATCATAAGGGAAAGAAAAAGTCTTCCAAATGGCATTCTAGTTACTGTATTTGTTTGATGAAGCAGACCACTTAATAACATTTTTACATCATACAGTTTTAGTAACTTAACATTCCTGTTCCTCAGAAAACTCTCAGAACCTCAATGACATTTTGCATTAGTTGGCTATAAGTAACTATTACATAAAACGGGTAAACACATGGATGAAAGTGCTCTGTCTCTAAGACAGATCTGTTTGTGAAAAAAAAAATCTTGTTATATGGGCCAACAGGCAGGTTAAGGCAAAATACACTGGTTGTTACACCTAGTATCCCAGAAAGTTGTAAGGTCTCAAATTCAAAATAAAATCAAAGGTATTTTTACTTTCTATTTTCCCTTATAAAATTGCAATACAGTCTATATAATAATCCCACTGCCCACAATTTCAACGTTTCAACAGCATAGCATCTTAAATTTTGTATGGGAGTACTTGGACAGTTGTTACTATTTCTACAGAATAGTTGCAAGGGGAAATAAAGGACTCCAACTTTTTCCTCTCTCTCTCTCTCTCTTTATTTTTAATCCTCAAAGTCAGCCTACAAGTTCAAATATTAACCCCCAGCCCTGGAATAAGTCATCTCCTTTATCATTCTTCTCATAAAAACTTTATGTTTCTCCGAAAGTATTTTACAACTCTGACAGAAAGCACTGTGACAGATTCCGGTTGAATAGGACTAAGAGAAAACCTGGGAAGTCGGCCAGGACTAAAAATGATTCCCCTTTTATACCCACTCTGGAGTATGACATCATCCCTTGTACTTTGGTGCTTCTGTACAAAACCTTTGGATAACAAGCCAAATGTATTGTGCCAAATATCTTTGGCTATTATTATAATTTTTCATTTTGGGATGATTCTAATAAATGATTTGTAAATGTAAAAGGGCCATTAAATGGAATAATAAAAAGTTGCTCAATTCTTCAGCTGCACAGAGTAGTTCCAATTAGAGTCTGAAGGAGGAATATTGCCTTTCTGTCATTCAAGTCTATGACATAGTGGGTCTCCTGGAGGTCATGGGTCCTTGATACTCAAAGAAAGAGGTCATTTATACGCTCAAATACAGGTTGGCTAATCAGCAAAAACATGGGTCTCCCTAAAATATCCATTGGATAGTTGGGCAGAAAGTGCATTTTAATGGCCTAGACCCTAGGCCTTACAGAACTACCATTATTCAAAAAACATTTTGGAATACAGCATAATTAAGCTAAGTATTTGTGAGTTGTTCTTTTAATTTAAATCAGATTATTGCTTTTAAATGTTTAACATGATTCCAATTAATGAAGAACATTCTTCTTCTCAAAGTAATGTGCTTTATGATGCAAGAAAAATATATATACAAAAATTGCAACCTTAAGTCGTGGAAATATTTTTATTAAAGAAGCAACCAGCTATTTACCCTAGGCTGTGCATAGATTCATTGTGCTTGAAGGGAAATCAAGTTACTCTATGATACACTATGCTGGACTCTGGGACAACTTCCTTGAATGTATCTATTTGTGTTGTAGTTGAATTCAATGGGAGTAGAGGGTACTAAATATTTTCAAGAGTTGTTAATGCCTTGAAGAAAGGACGTCTTAATATATATGCAGTTGGGTCCAATCCTATCACCATACAAGTCAAAGGCAAACCTCTGCTTGACTTCACTGTGAGCAAGGTCTGGCTCTATGGGCTCCTATATATGTGCACGGCTGCTCCGACGCACTGGAACTCCAGCATGTTGGACTAGACTCAATTACTTGAGTCTGCTAGAGCATGGAAATTGATGCACTCTGGAAGCCATCTGTATAACATGTATTAGCATCACTGCACATCTCTGTGCTGAAAAATGTTAGTGGTGCGCTTTGAAATAAAATGTGTTCAATGAGCTTTAGTTCAAAGCACCCCACTGCCATTTTTTCAGCAACGGGATGTGCAGCAATGCTGATACACATGATGGGCAGGAGCTTTTAATTAGCTCAGCTTGCTTATTAAAGTGCACAGTACCACATCCTACTACACAATGAAAAATGCCCTGTAAGTCCAATGTTGGATTCAGTACACCCATGCATCTCCTGCTGAAGGTACATAAAGTTGGGCTTGAATGTATGAAGACAGAATTGGAACTCTAACCATACAAAGGAAATAATGAGAAGGCATTATGGCAATTCTTCATTGAATTCCACAAAAAGACCCCCCAAAAACCAAAGAAACTGATTTAAATTGATTCTCCATATCTACTACTTTTCACTGAAAACAAACAAGGTCATTTCTAAGCATAGGGACCTATGAGCTTTAGTAATTAAATTATATTTTTGAGAGGCTCAGGAGAAAAAGTTGGACATGGTGAGACAACTATGTTAGAGCCTAACATTAATAATGCCTAAATTCAACCCTTTTACTCAGTGAGTCAAAAGGTCTGGAACATGGTCTTAGCAATTCTTACAAGGTCACCCAGGTGATGTTGCTTGACATATGGAAGCAATTCAACCTCCATTTCTTCCCCTGCTGGGCTTATTTAACACTCTTATCAGAGATGTGATTCCTTAATAGTACTATTGGCATAATGATAATGTCTCTATAATAATAGTGATTTTACATTTTATTAAAAGCATTAATAGAAAAGGATCACTACTGTGAAAACAGTAAATGAGAAACCCTCCCTCTTCAGCAAAGAAAAAGGTGGTGGGGAGTGGGGGAGAAAGAGAGTGAGAGAGAGAAAGAGAGAGAGAGAAAGGAGGGAAGGACTTTTGACTTTTAAGTACTTTATTCAGGGGTTCAGGGATACAAAAAGGGTGGCCACTTACAAAGCAAAAAACCCAAAAAATTAGTATCAAACCATGAACACCATGTCATTTCATTCAACGCATCACACCATGACAGACACCTTTGCTACATTCCACGTTGTGTCTTACATGCTAGTTATCTGGTCGGAGTGCCAGCCACACAGTCTTAAGTATAAATAAACAATTCCAACCCTGCTCTATCCAATCACACACGTGACAGCACCTTCAACTTCCCATACAAAAAGAAAGCAAAAAAGCAGCCTAGTGAGGGCCCAGGACACGGTATGAGCTGGAAGTTGTAGTCCGACACCGAGCCTGCCTGGTTGCCCAGACCGGTCATGACATCAGAGCGCGTATTTGAGACGGCCATCCTCCACATGGCACAGTGATCCCTCAAGGGCCCAGCATGTCTCAAAGGCAGGTTGGAGCACCCGCTGGAGCACAGCATGCTTAAACTCCAGCGAAAGGCGTGCCTGCACCAGGAGGCGGAAAAGCCGTAGGGCATCATCTGAGCCAGTCCCAGTAAGTTGGTTTCAGCAGCTCTTGAGGACGGCCACCTTGGCCTGACTCAGTAAGAAGCTGGCCAGGCAGACGGGGCCCTTTTCAGCTGCCCGGTATGGGTAGAAGCACTCGTAGGTGGTCTCCAAGAAGCTCCTGCCCAGTGCTCACAGCAGTGGCTCGAGGGTGACAAAGAGTGGCTGCAGGTAGGGACAGTCAAGGTAGGCATGAAAGAGGGTCTCCTTAACAACCCCTGGGCAAAAAGGACAGGTCGTCAAGGTGGCTGGGTCAAATTGGGATGCAAATGTGCCAGTGCCTAGGATGCCGTGCAGCAACCACCACTGCAGGTTGCCAGTCTTCTTGGCGGCTTGTACAATGTGCGCCACGCCTGATGGGCTGGTGGGGAATCTGGCAGCCCCAGACGCCTTAGCCACAGTGTACTGGGGTGGCCCACCAGCACTTGGGCATGGTGGACATGAACCACCCAGGCATATAGGCTTCTAAACAACAGAAAAGCAAAGGGACAACCCGTGTCATTGTCAGGAGGCACAGGGAGTGTCAGCAGGGTGCCAGGGCCACCGGCCAGCTCACCAGCCACAGCCGGGGTGACTGGTAATGCAGGAAAAACCTCACTTGGGACATCCGCAGTGCAGGGGGCCTGGCCCGCCCGGAGATGGTCATCCAGGGTGGCTGCTGCCATCAATGGGAGGGCAGCCCGGATGTCACACAGGAGATGGCCCATGCTGCGGATGGAGCACATGCCCAGCCAGGTGGTCAAGGCCTCAGGCAAGAGCCAAGCCAACTGAGCGGGGTCAAGGAGATGGTTCAGGCAGAGAACATGCGCCTGGATGAGAACAGCTGTGAGACTGGCAGAGGCCAGGCTTGGCATGGGGCACCTCAGAGCTGGGTTGTGCACCAAGGGTTCCCTCAGCAACTGTGGGAACTGCAGGTGATGGGTCTGGAGGCGGAAGGTGGTTTGCCAGGCTCGTACCACGTCATGATAGAAAGCCAGAAGCACCGCCCAGTTCAAAAGTGTGAAGTCCAACAGGAAGAGCTTCTGGTCAAAGCCGAGGGCCCCCACCATCTGCAGAAACCGGCACACTAGTTGTTACCAAGGTAGGTGCTCCTTACTGTACAGGAGTCATTTAAGGGCCTGCAGGCAGAAGGCAACCACCTTGCCCACAAGGTCAACCACACTCTGGCCCCCCTCAACTACAGATCGGTAAAGGACAACTCGTGAGAGCCAGTGGTGCCCATCCCAGAAAAAATCGACCAAGAGGTGCTGGAGTCTCTCAAGTAGGTCCTCTGGTGGATCAAGTATGGTGCACCAGTGCTACAAGGTCGCTGCCGCTAGGTTGTTCACAATGAGGACACATCCACAGTAGGAGAGGCTGGGTAGGTGCCAGTGCCACCTTTGTAGGTGGGCCTCCACTTCTTCCTCAAGGCCATCCTAATTGCATGCCATGAAGGTTGATGGCCCTAGGAACATGCCCAGGATCTTAAGGCCCTCATGGCACCAGCTGAGGCCTCCTGGCAAATCTGGGGACGTCATGGTGATCCATGCACCAAGCAACAGGTTATGACTCTTGGCCCAGTTGATGCGGGCTGAAAAGGCACGTTCATAGGCTCGCTGGCAGTCTGTCAGGGCCTCCACGTCTTCCTGGGTGTTAAGGAAAATGGCCATGTCATCTGCATATGCTGATAGCCAGAGCAAAGGGGGCAATGGACAGGCCCATGGCTGGTGGCAAGGCCACACCGCTCAGGAGGTGCCACAGTGCATGCAGCAGTGGCTCAATGGCCAGGGCATAAAGCATGCCTGACAGGAGGCAGCCCTGATGGATGCCTCTCCATGCGGGGAACGGAGCACAGAGCACTCCATTCACCTTGAGCAGGCTAGAAGTGTCTCGATACAAAACCCAGAGGGCCCCGATGAAAAGGGGCCCAAAGCCAAAGGCCTCCAGGGTCTGAAAGAGGTAGGTGTGGTCCACCCAGTCAAAGGCTTTCTCCTGATTCAGAGAGACAAGGCCAATGTCTAGGCCAAAGCATTTACTGGCTATAAGTAGGTCACACAGCAGAAACAGGTTGTCTTGGATGGTTCTGCCCGGCATGGAGTAGCTCTGCTCAGGCCCAGTGACGGAGGCCATGACAGTGCAGAGGCGGATGGCCAGCGCTTTGGCCAGAATCTTGCAATCCGTGCACAGCAGGGAGACTGGCCACCAATTCTTAATGCAGCCAAGGTCTCCTTTTTTGGGCAGCAGCATCAGCACTACACGGTAGCAACTGATCGGCAAGGCCTTGTCAGCAAGACTCATCTGGAAAACATACAGGAGATAGGGGCTGAGAAGAGGCCAGAAAGTCTTGTAGAACTCAGCAGGTAACCCGTTGAGGCCTGGGGCTTTGCTGGAGGTGAGGCCAGCTGCGGTAGCTGCCAGCCCTGCCAGAGACAAGTCCTGCTCAAGCTCACTGGCCACCAGGGCACAAAGGTGTGGCAGGCCTGCATGGAGTTCCCGCATGGCCTCAGGGCAGGACAGCTCAGGGGCAAACAGGTCATGATAGAAGGCAACAGCATGCTCACATACTTCTCCTGGGTCAATTATTACCTGGCCCTCAGAAGTCTTGAGGTGATCTAAGACTTTGATCACTGCCTGCTGTCACTCCAGGTTGAAAAGCAAGCAGGTTGGGGCATCTGTTTTGGCCAGCTCTTGGCAGCAGATCCGGATCCTCGCTCCATGGGCCGCGCTCTCCACCAAGTCACGCAGGCACTTCCTACGGAACCGGAAGCTCTCACACAGCACCACATCACTGCCAGCAGCCAGCAGGGCAGCCTTGAGCTCTACCACATCTTCCTCCAGTTCTCTGATATGGCAGCGCAGTTCATTTGTGGCCAGCTGAGTGTACTGCTGGCAAAAAGCCTGGATCTGTACCTTGCCCACATCCCACCATAGCTTCCAGGAGGAGTAATTGAGTCTTGTGGCCTCCCAGCCCCAGCCCCTCCAAAAGTTGGCAAAGCAGTCCCAGAAGTAGGAGTCTTAAAGCCGTCTGACATTGAAATACCAACAGGGCGCTCGCGCACAGGTTCTCCCTGGCAGGCTCAATTCACTACAAGCCAGGCCATGATTTGACAGGCCTGAGGGAATGATATGGCCGCTGCATAGGAGTGGCAGGTGGTGCCTGGTGACATAAATGCTGTCAAGGTGGGCCATAGTGAGACCACCAGTACTCATCCTGGCCCAGGTGTACGGGCGCGTGTCGGGGTGCAGGGCTTGCCAAACGTCAATGAGGCCTGCAGTCTCCAAGATGGACTGCAGCTTGCGGGCTTAGGGTAGGTGAGGCTCAGGTCCAGTATGGTCAAGCGGGGTGTCAGTGGTACAATTAAAGTCCCCACCTACAAGAGGCAGGTCATCATCCTCACTAATGTTGTGCAAAATGGCAGTCACTCATCATGGTGCCCTGTAACCAGTGGGGTCCCTCAAGGCTCTGTCCTGGGACCCATACTGTTCAACATCTTCATTAATGATGTGGACATTGGAGTTAGGAGTGGACTGGCCAAGTTCGCCGATGACACCAAACTTTGGGGCAAAGCATCCACGCCAGAAGATAGGCGGGTGATCCAGGCTGACCTGGACAAGCTCAGCAAATGGGCAGACAAGAACCTCATGGTGTTTAACACCGAAAAATGCAAGGTTCTCCACCTTGGGAGGAAAAACCTGCAGCACCCTCATAGGCTTGGCCGTGCTACGTTGGTTAGCACTACAGAAGAAAAAGACTTGGGGGTCATCATTGACCACAAGATGAACATGAGCCTGCAATGCTATGCTGCGGCTAGTAAAGCGACCAAAATGCTGGCTTGCATCCATAGATGCTTCTCGAGCAAATCCCGGGACGTCATTCTCCCCTTGTACTCGGCCTTGGTGAGGCCGCAGCTGGAGTACTGCATCCAGTTTTGGGCTCCACAATTCAAAAAGGATGTGGAGAATCTTGAGAGAGTCCAGAGGAGAGCCACGCGCATGATCAGAGGTCAGGAAAACAGATCTTACGATGACAGGCTGAGAGCCATGGGACTCTTTAGCCTGGAAAAGCGCAAGCTCAGGGGTGATCTGATGGCCACCTATAAGTTTATCAGGGGTGACCACCAGGATCTGGGGGAACGTCTGTTCACCAGAGCGCCCCAAGGGATGACGAGTTCGAACGGTCACAAACTCCTGCAAGACCGTTTCAGGTTGGACATAAGGAAGAATTTCTTTACTGTCCGAGCCCCCAAGGTCTGGAACAGTCTGCCAGTGGAGGTGGTTCAAGCACCTACATTGAACACCTTCAAGAGTAAATTGGATGCTTATCTTGCTGGGATCCTATGACCCCATCTGACTTCCTGCCCTTTGGGCAGGGGGCTGGACTCGATGATCTCCCGAGGTCCCTTCCAGCCCTAATGTCTATGAAAATCTATGAAAAGGGCGGCCAAGGTGTCAAAGAAAGTGACCCTCTCCTGGCCATCAGTAGGTGCATAGACATTGGCGAGTAGCAGGTGGTGTTGTGCTAGGGTGACGCGGACAGTTAGCAGGCGGCCGGGGACGATCTTCTGTGCCACTGCCGTGTCATGCTGTAGTTGCGACGATAGGAGAGTTGCAACCCCAGCGCTAAGTTTGGTGCCATGACTCAAGAACAACTGGCCTTGCCAGGCAGCATGCCAAGCCAGCTGGTTGAGCCTGTCTCTGTACTGGTGGGGGTGGGCACCATAGGTGGAATGAGTGGAGGGGAGGGTTGGGGCCTAGTCCCAGCCCCTGCACTGGGTGGCATTCTCATGCCAGAGACTCCAGCCCCCTCAGATGGAACAGGGGTAGAAGGAGGTCAGGAAAAGCTCCCGGCTTCACTGGGTGGGGCCTGCGTCCCAGAAGTGAATGTGCCATCCGTCGGTGTTGCTGTAGTCACTGATGCTCTGGCCGATCTCTCCCATGGGCACCGAGCTGCTAGGTGGGAAGAGCTACCACACTGAAAACACGTGGTCTTCCCTAAAGAAAAATAGATCACAAACCTCCACCCGTGGAACATGAGGCTCAAGGACTGAGGCAGAGACTGTGGGCCCTCCCTGAGAAGCATGAAAACCTGCCTTCAAAAAGATAGGACGTGCCTCAGTTTGGGGTTTTTACTCCCTATAGTCAAACAGTGAAAGGGACTCATAAGAACTCCATAGGGCTCAAGTTTCTTCACCAGCTCCCGATCGGTCACATGTGGGGGCACATTAGAAATCACCACCCTCACTGCTGGAGTGTCTAGGGGTGTGACAAAATAATGCAAGCCCACAATGTCCAGGCCCCTGCACACACCCTTTTAACTAGGGTGGAATCATTCAAATAAATCATTGGGACCGTGTTGACACAACCTGTGTAACATACGTTATGCTGTCCCAGGAGACTAGCAAGGGTATCTATACAGACCTCAACCCTGATTTAGGGAGGGGTGTGAATCCTCAAACCATGGATAATGGGGAGGTTCTGGGAGGCATTCTCATGCCAGCTGCTAGGTGTAGAAGCAGCCATTCCTGCTAAAAATGGGTTAATTTCAAACTATAACTAGCAAATAAAAACAAAAAAAGTTTATACTAACTAAAAAGATAAGTTTCTGGGAATGCGGCCACAAAACTCTAGATGTGAGGGGGAACGGGGTGGAGGGGAAAAAATGGCAGGGGGGGATGGGATTGAAACAGCAAGAAAAAAAAAGAAAAGAAAGGAGTGGGGGAAGAAAGGGTAAGTAAGCGCACCCCTCGGAAGGCAAGATAATGGAAAAGATAACTCCCTGCAACAAGCAAACAGAAAAGAAAGAGAGAAAGAAAGGAAAAGAGACAGTAAGAAAGAAGGCTGTAAAGACAAAGAAACCAGAAATACAGGGCGATGGGACAAAGAGGAGAGAAAACAGGGAAAAAAGCTACAAAAATGCAAGAAAAGAATCAGAAAGCTAGATAAACCTTTAGACAGGTGGGAGTCAGAAAAGAAAAGAGATAGGAAGCCGGGGAGTCTTATGCTTAGGATCGCCCCACGCAGCTCCAAGTGAGCCTGGTTCGGTGCATCCAAAGCGGAAGGAAGGAAGGAGGAACTATATATTTTCATTCTACAGATCCCAGCTTTTGGACACAAAATAAATACAATTACATTTAATTATAAAGCACCTCTGAATTAAGCTTTAAGACACCTAGCAAATCAGCTTGTTAAAATGAACAGAGAAAGGTCATGCTTGGAAAAATGGGAAGTTTATAATTTGGTTTCATTTTGGTACATATTTAAAATATATTAAGGATAATATATAATATAAAATATATAATAAATTCATGTTATTAATACCTCTGCATAATAGGCCCTTTTTAGAGCACTGGTTTGGAGGCATATTTATATCTGGGTGAGTACATCTACACGTGCAATTAATTTGAAGCAATAAACTCTGGAGCAGTTTGAGCCAAAGTAAACAACTCCCAAGCATAACATCTACATGTGTGCCAGGGACAGCAGCAATTTGAGATGAGGTGGAGCAGTTAATGCCAGGGCTGGGAGCACTGAGGGTTAGCCCTGGACTCTGGGTGGTAACATCTGACAGTGGAGGGGCTGGCTGTAGTACAAGGGTGCTCAAAGTGCAAAACCATGTGGCTAGGCAATAGGCAGGAGTCTGGCCCCCTGCTGACTGGGCTGACCAAGGACAATTTATGCCCACAATCAGTATCTTCATGTGCACTGAATCACAGTTAATTACCCTGCTGTAGAATAGTACTGTCTTAATTAGTAAAAACTTAATTAGTGTACTACAGCCTAATAAAGTTGCACATATAGACTGTGATGCTTTACCCTGCAGGTAATTAGTCTACTACTCAGTTAAGCGCATGTGTACATGCAGTCTGTGAAACAGAAACATCTGGTTTTGTTTTTGTATGGTGACAAGAAACAGAGATTACCCATATAAAATAGCTGAACATATTACATATAACAATTTCATATTAAAATAAAAAATAGGGCCTCTACAGTCATTTGTGCACTCCCTACACCTATTTTAAGTGCTTTCCCTCCTCCCTGCCTCCTCCCCTCTTCCCTCCAATGCAGTATTCTTATCCTTAATTGTAAGGAAATCACTATAAGAATGATGATGACCATACAGAAAATGAATCACTAATGTGCCATTCAAGCCCATTCAAAGGGCCATCACAAGGTCTATGCACCTCTTAAATCCACAAAATAGATATTAGTGGTATTTAAGTGGTGTGTTGGCCTCTTGTACTGAACATTTGCGTGACACTTAATTGCAATCAAAAAGCCTGCACTGATATATAAGATTTGATTTTATGAAAGCTTTCCCTCCTGTCTTTCTTTAAGGTGAAATCTTTTAAGTTTACTCAAAGTTACATAGAGTGGAAGAGGACAACGATGATTGTAACGATGACGATGATGATAATAATATCAACAGACTCTTCACTAGGCCTGTGTGAGTAGGCAGGTATTCGATCCGGCTTTGGATCCAGCCACTTCAGATGTCAGTGATCTGATCCAGAGCTCCAGATCGGTTTGCTGCTTCGATCTGATCCAGAGCTCCAGATCGGTTTGCTGCTTCGATCCAGCTGAAGCAGCTCCGAAGCTTCGGAGTTGCCTCGGAGAACCAGCCATAGGGCATATGGGGGAATCAATAAAAAAGCTATAACTCTGTTGTTGTGTCTCTGATTTCAGTGACTCTTGCAGGAGTGGTAGCTGCTGAGAGCATGAAGCCTCATGTATATGTTACATCACAGGGGTGAAAACTCCAGGACTGGTAGTCCCTGGTGAGGCCACAAGGTCTGCCAAGTTTCAAGAAGATAGGAGCAGGGGTTGGGGGCGAAATGCGTCCCAAATTTGTGAAAGCAAAACTCAAGTAACGTGTATGTGTTACACCAGAGGGGGTGAAAACTGCAGGAGTGGTGGCCCCTACATAGGCCACAAAGCCTGCCAAGTTTCAAGAAGATTAGTGCAGGGTCTTGGGGGGAACTTCACCTCAAGCTGCTGAGAGGTTATTGCGGGACCTCTGGCATGTCTTTATGAGCTCTCATGGTGCTCTGGCGATGTGTCGGAGGACTGGAAAAGGGCCAATGTGGTTCCCATTTTCAAAAAAGGGAGGAAGGAGCGCCCAGGAAACTATAGGCCCATTAGTCTTACCTCAGTCCTGGGCAAGCTTTTTGAGAAAATTATCCTGGTGCATGTCCATGAGGGGCCAGCAGGGGAGACTATGCTTAGGAGCAGCCAACATGGGTTCATTAGAGGCAGGTCCTGTCAGACCAACCTGGTGGCCTTCTATGACCAGGTCACGAAATCCCTGGATGCAGGTGTTGTGGAGGATATAGTCTTTCTGGACTTTAGGAAGGCTTTGACATGGTCTATCACCCCATTCTCATTAAAAAAAACTAGGAGACTGTGATGTCAATGCCTACACAGTCAGATGGGTCACTAACTGACTAGAGGGCCACACCCAGAGAGTGGTGGTGGACAGATCATCCTCAACCTGGAGGGATGTGGGCAGCGGGGTTCCGCAGGGCTCAGTTCCCAGACCTACACTGTTCAACATCTTCATCAGTGACTTGGACAAAGGGGTAAAATGCACCCTGTTCAACTTTGCAGATGACACTAAGATGTGGGGTGAAGTGGACACACTAGAAGGAAGAAATAGGTTGCAATCAGATCTGGACAGGCTACAGGGGTGGGCAGATGAGAACAGAATGGGTTTCAATACTGACAAGTGCAGGGTACTGAACCTGGGGAGGAAGAACCAGCAGCAGACCTACACACTGGGGAACTCCCTTCTCATCAGTGCAGAGGCAGAGAAGGATCTTGTGCCCCAGCCGCCTGCGGAGGGTTTAGATTGAGAGTGTGTCGGGGGTAGAAAGGTAAGAAAGATTTATTGACTTAAGAAAAACACAACTACACGTAGTAACAAGACAAACAATGACAGACAAAAGCAATTTGCATCAGCAACTTACCAGCAGTCCCTTTGATGCCCCATACACAGCAAGCTTCTCTGTCCACAAAGTTCAGTGAGGTCAGGCATCCCTGGACAATGCTGTCTGAGGGGTGGGAGGAAGGACCCTGGAACGCAGTTCTTGGGCTCCTTGAGGTCCACAGGCCCACGGATCCAGGCAAAAGCTAACTAATCCTTTTCACAGAGCTGCATCTTCCTTCTGAATGGTTTCCAAATATTTCAGCTAATTTATAGCTTCTGAAGGACACTGATAACGTACGACCACTTAGATTCCTTTTTCTTCAACTGTCGATAGACTGACCAATAGCAATACAAGCCTTACATTCCTTTGATAAGGTAATTTTAACTGCACCACAGGGCCTTGCTACTTCTAGGCTTTGCTAAATTTACTAGGCCTTACTTTATACAAGGCCTCACTACATCTTAAACTGTAATTAGGCTTTTAGCAACAACTTATGGCTTAATATCTAAACCAATACAGAAAAACACTTGGTCTAATCTTCATAGAGCCTTCAGCAAGCACTTTTATCACACAGACATACTTTTCAGATGCCACATCTTGGAGTCATTACTGAGGCCAATATGAACATGGGCCAGCAGTGTGGGGATATGGTCAGTAAGGCAAACCATACCTTGTCATGCATCCACAGATGCATCTCAGGCAGGTCCAAGGAGGTGATCCTCCCCCTCTGTGCAACACTGGTCAGGCCACAGTTGGAGTACTGTGTCCAGTTCTGGGTGCCGCACTTCAGGAGGGATGTGGACAGCATGGAGAGGGTTCAGAGGAGCACCACCCGCATGATCAGGGATCAGCAGGGCAGGCCCTACGATGAGAGGCTAAGGGACCTGAACCTGTTCAGCCTCCACAAGAGAAGGCTGAGGGGGGATCTAGTAGCCATTTACAAACTAGTCGGGGGGACCAGCAGGGATTGGGAGAGTCCCTTTTCCCCCGAGCACCCCCAGGAGTGACAAGAAATAACGGTCACAAGCTAGCAGAGGGTAGATTCAGGCTAGATATAAGGAGGCACTATTTCACTGTCAGGACAGGTAGGATCTGGAACCAACTTCCAAGAGAGAAGTGATGCTGGCTTCTATCCTGGGGGTCTTTAAAAAGTGGCTGGATGAACACCTTGCTGGGGTCATTTGACCCCAGTACTCTTTCCTGCCATGGCAGGGGGTCAGACTTGATGATCTGCTCAGGTCCCTTCTGACCCTACCAACTATGAAACTATGAAACTATGGAATTATAACAGGCAAAACTCATGACATAGATGCCCCTGTGTGTGTTAAGGAACAGCAGGCTGAAAACTGGGGGTGGTGGCCTCTGCTGAGGCTTCAAAGCCTGCCAGCTGTGTGTGTGTCTCACTGGGGGGTCTGTCTTCTGGGGCCCTGCACCTCTGGCTGCTAACAGGCAAAACTCATGATACGGGTGGGTGCTTGGGTGACTGCATCTGTCTTGGGGCACAGGGGGGTGAAATCTACTGCAGGCCTGGGTGCTGGGCCCTGCCAGGCCATGAAGCCTGCAAAACTTGCAAAACTCGTGATGTGGGCGGGTGACACTGTGTGTGTTAAGGTGTGCCCTTCCTGGCTCTGGGGCCTCTGCACAACAGAGCAGTGTGCCCCAGTGAGGCCTTCTCTTCCCCTACAGCTTCACATCCGGTCCATCATGTTACATGACAACAGGTAAAATAACTTAGCTGGCTCAACACCAGTAGCAGCAGCAGCAGCGGCAGCAGCAGGATCATCAAAGGTACCTAAACAGAATTGACAAGGAGTAAAGATGTGTTGTGTTGGACATATGATGTTACTTATGGTGTGTGATGGCTTATCTTGTGTTTTTATGTCTATATATTTATGAAAAAAAAGGAGTACTTAAAAAAAATGTATCTTTGGAAGCTTTAGGGTTGAAAACCCCTTTTTCAGGCTGAGGAAGTACCTGCAGTTGGTCCTGGATGGAAGGAATAGTAAAGATGCCAGAGGCTGGCCTGGCCCACAATTCAGGCAAGAATTACAGGCAAACCATTTTTCTGCTTTGTGGGGAAGGAGGCTTTGGAGTGAGTGGGGGACTTCCCTTTCAGCAAACTCACACTGGTGCCAGGTTGAGCAGGCAGAAGGACAAAGGAGTGCTGCCTCCTCAGTTGCAGCAGTATGGCTGTGGTGGAAAAGTATCTCACATCCTTGCCACGGCTCATGTGCCTTCGGCAGTGCTGGCAGATGGCAAACCTGGGATTATCTGCCAGCTCAAAATTTTCCCACATTACACTATTCCCCCACTTCTGGGTTGAGGGTGAGGATCCTGCCTTATCCCACTCCTCAGCAGGCTGAGGCTCAACAGCAGGAGGAGCTGCCTCAGCTGAGCCATTCGCCTTCACAACCTCAGCCTCCTCCAAGGTGCTGCTTTCCGGAAAGGACCTGGGTCTAGGGGAAACTTGAGGGGTGTGGAGCACAAACTCTGATTCTCCTTAGTCCCCAGAACTGCTTGAGCCAGCATGCTCAGCATCCCTGGTCCCAGCTCCAGCTCCTCCTCTGGCAGTGGGAGGCTCACGCTGAGAGATGACATTGGGGTGGCGGAGACAGTGATTCCATTGCTGGTGCCTACTTCTGGACTGAGGGAGGGGGTGCAGGTGCAGGGACATCAGTTGCAGACACTGCTTCCACCTCCTTGCTTTCACTGGCAGCACTGTTGTCATGGATGCTTGGGAAGAGAATGCATCTGTGTTTGGGGGGCGGGCTTGCAGCTCTAGCTCTCCTCCTAGCCCCTCTCCATCTCCTGCCAGAAGACCTGGCACCTGTCTTTCCAGCAGGCTTCATATTAATCTTTCCTGTGCTACAAAAGGTCTGTGTGTGTGTCACTCCTTTTGTGTTGTGTGTTTTATTCCCTCTGTTGTGTGTGCGCACTGGACTCTTCTTTGATTGTTTGCTTCAGTGTTAAGAGCTATGTAAAAATTGTGCGCTGTCTGTCTTCTTCTATGAATATCTGGTTTTTCTTCTTTATATTGTGTGTGTGTATGTGTGTGCATGTGCATGTGTGTGGCTCCCTGCACAGTGATGGATCATGTTGGCAGGGAAAACACAGCTTTTTTTTTCAAAGTTTGCACAAAAAAAGAGCAAATATAAATTGAAAGAAATGAATTGAATAGTACTAAGAGATGCTAAGCTAAGCTAAATCCTACCCAATCCTTTCTAACAACAAAAAGGAGCAGGCAAGTTCAACTACTGAGTAAAGCAACCAAGCTGAGATGCTTGAGTCTGAGGGTACCTTTCTCACTCAGTTCCTGAGAGGGAACAAGCTTGCAAAAGGCACAGTACGCCTCCAAACAGAGGCTTTTATGCTGTTTCTAGGTCCCTCTCTCCCTCCCCACCACTCTCCCTTCCTCCCCTGTTCCTGCTCTCTCTTCTAACTTTCACTTTCAGCGTCCGAAGCAGCTGAAGCTTTTCTGAACTGCTTCAGAAAGCTTGAATGAGCCAGCACTTTGCTGCTTTGGATGCCGAAGCATCTGAAGAAGCCCTGGATCCGAAGTGCAATCCGAAGCCTCACACAGCCCTACTCTTCATGATGGAGAGTAATAATTTCTTTGCTGTTCTCTCTGGATCAGAAAGCTCTGCTGTTGGCTGTAGTGGAAATACTCTGCCAAAATGAAAGATTTTGCAGCATGACGAGACTGTATTAATCTATGTATGTTTGGCCAAATATTTTCAGAATATTTGTTGGGTTTTAGTTCTTCAAAAACAATAACTGCCTATCTCCAAGAAATATTTCAACACAATAAGATGAGCATTTCAGGTAATGAAGTGAGGTGGGAGTCCATATTGATTTTATAAACTAAAAATGAGGCTCTTTGAAATTATTTTGAACTCACTGACAATCTTATTCAGAAAATAGTGAGGGTCATGGGGGCTAATCCTTCCCAGACATCCACACGCAACATAAATAAGTTACAATTCAGAAGGCTGTTTTAGGTTTTAAATTACAAGTGTTTATAGGCCATCTCCTTAGCTGGTATAATGAATTAATGCCTTCTTATAACAATTGAAGCATTTTTCCTTCTGCACAAATTTCAGATTTATCAAAGCACCTGAGCACAGGTTTAAGTTCTCCAGTATTCAGCAAAGTGCTTAAGCATGTGCTGAGAACTGGCAAATAGGGATGGAGTTAAATACCTACTGAAAATTGTTTTGGCTTTGTTTTTGGGTTTTGATTTGTTTTTTTTATTATGGACTCAGTGCTTTGTCTTTCATTCATGCCAAGAATCATAGGTAAGTTTAAGCCATTGAAAAGTTTGGAGTGGTGGTTCAAATAAGAATACAAAACTTTTCTTTTAATTTGCTGATGAAATACAATCCTGACAAAAATACGCTTTTTATGAAGCGTTAACTTTACTTTTTGCAGGGAGGGCATCTGCAAGAGATAGGTGATTTTTATGTGCTGACACATTGCTAACACATCACTACTTCACATCCAATTCCTATCAATCACATTCTTGCCCATGATGGGAAACTTCAACCTGAAAATCAAATTTAAGTTTTTAAAAGCTGAACCAACTATGAATGAATCCATTGGTTTTGTTCATGGGTTCCATGGGGATGTCAGGTCAAATAAAATATTCATAATTTGCTTCCTCCCCCATATGAAAGTAGAAGGAAGTAGAAGATATATTGGTTTGACTATATGTATAATCCCAAAGTTCTTATATTATTGTCAAAAAAAAGTTCTTGGTCATGTTCTCCTCTTGTTACCCTTCCTGAATTGCATTTCTTGCAGCTAAGCACTAATGAGATTACCATAAAAGAGTAGCACAGCTGCATTAGGTTTCACAGCTGCATAGGGCTCTCTCTGTAATTTTGGAGCCCATGATGACATGTGCTTGTCTGCTCTGACACAGCACTGAGAGCAAACCACTTTGTCAATCATCCCTTTGGAGGAATTAGATGTGGCAGAATTGAACAATCTGTATGGGTCTGTACCAGTACATAGGGTAGATATTGAGGGTTAAAGTCAACATAACTTAAAAAAAAAAAAGCACTGTTACAAAATTACCAAGGTATGGCCTTCACTTGGCCCAGTTTACAACATACTGTCTCAAATGATAAATAAAACTTTATAAAGACCACAACCTGCTCTGACCCTCAAGTCTCTTCCATTACCTCCAGGTTTCTCTGCAAAGTTTTGACCACCTTAGCACTTAATCATACAAAGCTCTCACATTTCTTTGTTCCTTCTCTCTAAAAGCTTCTCCAGCTTTTGATGTACTAAATCCATAGTACGAGCTAATGTAGCAGTTAAATAGTTAGTGCACTGTTTGAGTTTCATTGATTAATAACTTGCCTGTTGTACTGCACATCTAATAACATGGACAAAATGTGGTATAAAAAGTATAAAGCTCTCACTTATTTTTGGCAAAGCATCTCAACAGTGCAACACCTTTGTTATCCCAGCCTCAAGACTCTTTTAGTATAAAATGTTGATTGTGCTGAGTTATGCACACCAATTTTTGTTTCAGACATCCAGGCTACATTTACATGAGATGCTTTACTGTGCCATGGCACAGTTTACTTCTCAGTAAGTGTGCATGTCTACATGTGCACATGCTTACTGTACAGTAAACTTTTCTACTTGGAAGTTCATTTGCTACCTGCAATTGCAAGTATCAAATTTACTTGTGAGTAGTTACTGTGTCGTAACTCATGTGTAGAGCAAATTTGCTGCTGGTCAGCCCTGCCACTAGGGGGTCAGCTTCAGGCTAGCCCCAGGGCTGGAAGCCTCTCCTACCCCAGGGCTGGGCTGGCTCTATGGCAGCCCCAGCCCCAGGCCCTTAAAAACCTGCAGCTGGGGCACATGTGCAGGGCAACTGAGGCAACTGCTGGCCTCTGGTCTATCTGCAGATTACCTGTGCCAGCCTTTCTGCACCCCAGAACCACATACTGGCACCACAGTGCTATATGGCTGCCAGGGCCACACCTTCCAGGTCTGCAGAGTACCCTCAGATCCTGCCAGGTCTGACAGTGCCCAGGACCAGCTGCAGGCAGCTACTGGTCACAGGAGTCAGCTCCAGCTACCCACAGCCAACCCCCAGCAGCCTGCCCAGACCTACAGGTGCTGTGGGGCACCACTCCACCATGTGGCTGCTAGTCTTGTGCTGTGCCCCTGTGCTGAGTGCTGCCGGCAGCTGTTCAAGCCCAGCAGCATAGGGACAGCTACACAGATACATGGAGAGCTGATGCAGTAGCCCCCAACGGCATCATCACTAATGCTACCCACCACCTCCTGGGGCCCCAGCTGGTCCATGCAGGAGATTAGCAATGACATGGCACTGTGGGGTGAGGTGGTGGTGCAGCAATAATTTGCACAGAGTGGATGCTCCAACATCCATGTCTATGAGAGGTCATCAGGCCCGATGTGGGAGCATGGGCATGACTGGTCGGTGCAGCTGTGGTCTATAAAGGTCAAGGCCTTATGGGCACAGTGAGTTACCACCACTGACCACAACCATCAGTTGGGGAGTGCCCACAAGTCCATGGCCTTTATGTGGCAGCTGACTAACATTCTCGTGCCCCAGGACCCACGCTGCAGTCATGCTGCGTAAAACAGCATGGGCAGCCTGCCTAAGCCACTCCCTCTCTGGCCTGGCACCCTCAGTGACATGTCACTGGGTGAGGGCCTGTTGGGCCACCAGGAGCCCATCCTGCATGAGCTCCCTGCCCCCAGCCTCCACTGGCAACTCAGGGAGGACTGGCATGGCTGGCCATGTCACTGCTGGACACAAGCAGTGCCAGCTCCTCCCTGAGGGGGCCCCTGCCTGGGCACCTGACTGCCCCTCTGACTGATGAGTCCACCGGGAGCCGCCCGTCATCACCACCAGCTGGAACTGATTGGAGTTGCCAGGCACACCAGCTCCAAACACATGGTAAGCTCCACACTGGGGGGAAGCTCTTCCTGCCCTGGCCCCTGCCCCTGCCCCCCTTCCCCACCTGGCCTGGACATACTCTCCTCGCCCCTGGGTTCTGCCCCCACCCAGCACACAGGGAAGCAGGAGGCGGTGTAAAACTTTATTGAGTTGCCCATTGCCCCTCAGCTAGGCAGGCACGAGTGTCTCACATATGAAGGAATGTGTCAATGCTGGCAGTGATGTCCTCCTCAGCTGGGGGAGGCATAGACCTGTAGCACAGCCACAAGTAGCCCTTTAGGCAGTGACAGAGAGTACAGGGCAGCATGGCCTTGCACCCTGCACTGTTGAAGCTCAGGTCCTATGCACGTTTGCCCAGGAAAACATGGCCATCAGCAGCTACAGGTCATAGTGGGTCAGGTACTCCTTGGCCCGTGCAAACAGCTACTTGTGCTGCGCCTGAGACATGCATAGGAGGGGCACACTTGGGGCATAGAGCAACTGTGGTGGGGGGATGGCCACCTCCCCACAGAGGCCTAAACCCAGGTGTGGTAGATTTGATGGTAACACAGGAGACAGGCTGGTCAACAGCAGAAGAGAGCGGGAGTGGTGTCTGGAGCCACAGCAGCAGGTGCTGTCAGGAGCCTGGCCTGCCAGCCCCTGGGGAATAAACGGGGATGGGGCACTTGGCCAGGAGCTGACTGGGCACAGGCCTGCCCAGCCAACTTACCATGGTCCCTGCAGACCCATGCATGCCCAACCCTCAAGCTGAGGCTGTGCAGCATACTGGCCCCTGGTACAGAGCATCTTATATCAGAAATCTTACAAACTCTCACAAACAGATTCTTTCTCATAGCTCTGCAGGCTTTGAAGCTGCATGCAGGGGAGAGGCCATGGTTGGCATAGCATCCACACCTGAGGACAGGCTAGTGATACAGGCTGATTTGGATAAACTTAGTAAGTGGGCAGATACAAACCTGATGATGTTCAATACCGATAAATGTAAGGTACTCCACCTCAGGGAAAAAAACCCACAGCGTACTTATAGGCTCGGCAGTACTACGCTTGCTAGCACCACAGCTGAAATAGACTTGGGGGTCATGATTGACCACAAGATGAACATGAGCCACCAATGCAATGTCACAGCTGGTAAAGCAAACAAAACTCTGGCTTGCATCCCTAGATGCTTCTCAAGTAAATCTCAGGATGTCAACCTCCTGCTGTACTTGGCCTTGGTGAGGCCACAGCTGGAGTACTACATCCAGTTCTGGGCTCCACAATTCAAGAAGGATGTGGAGAAACTTGAGAGAGTCCAGAGGAGAGCCACACACATGGTTAGAGGGCAAGAGAATAGGCCTTATGAAGAGAGGCTGAGAGCTATGGGACTCTTCAGCCTGGAAAAGCACGGGCTCAGGAGGGACCTGGTGGCTGCTTATAAGTACAAAGGGGTGTACATCAGGACCTGGGAGAACATCTGTTCACCAGAGTGCCCCAAGGAAAAACAAGGACCAACGGTCATAAACTCCTCCAAGATTGTTTTAGGCTGGTCATAAGAAACAATTTCTTACTGTCCAAGCCCCCAAGACCTGGAACAGACTTCCTCCAGAAGTGGTGCAGGCACCTACTCTGGACTCATTCAAGAAATGCTTGGATGCTTATCTTGCTGTGGTCCTTTGACCCTAGCTGACTTCCTCTCCCTGGGGCAGGGGGCTGGACTTGATGATCTTCGAGATCCCTTCCAGCCCTAATGCCTATGAAATCTATGAAATCTATGTGGCCTCAGGGTCACCACAACCCCCGGCCAGGGATAGAAGCAGCCTCATTCATTCTTTTACATGGGAATATTTGCACAAGTACATTCTCACCAGTGTGAGTAATGGGTTCAAGTACTGTTCTCTATTGTTAGGGAAGGAGGAAAATAAACTGAATTCTTATTCAAGAATAAGCCCATGTGTCTTTTTCTAGCCTTGGTGGAAGCTGTCTGAGGACATGAGCTTAAGCAGCCAAACTATAAAATGTACCAGCCAATGGCACTATTTGCACTAATTGCCCTGACGTGCATGCACCCTTGTCCAGCATCCCATATAAAACGTTTCAAATAAAACTGACCATGAAAATGAGCTTGTTAAGCTTACAGAGCATGCTGATAGCAAGTACAGTTTAGGTCCATATCCTAATATCATTAATCTTTCAGAAGAAAGAGTGTACTTTCTCCAAATACCAAAAAGTGACTTACAACAAACCCAGCATATTCCCTTTGATGCTTAGATGTGTGCTATGTGATACCTAGATCCTGTAAAATACATGAGGTACCTTATTTGAGAGAAGAAATACATGGGAGTTCCCTCTCTAGGCACTGGGGGTTTCAAAGGACTGAAATTCTGTTGCATGAGGACTGGCTTTGCTTTGGTGCTAAAGTTGAACACTATGGATTGGAGGAGCATATTGTAGGCTCCCTGTGGTCCAGTGCCAAGGATTTCTGAGGGCAGAATGTGGGTGGCTGAAGTTTTTACTAAGTTCAATATACGCATTTAAGAAATTACCAATGTATTAAACTACTAGAATGTCCAACTCCATTCCCATTAAAGTCAAGGGGTGTTTAGCCATTGATGTCAATGAGAGGAGAGTACTAGGACTGTTAATTCTTTCATCTCTTTTTGTGAAGTTTTATGAAGAGAATGAGAATGAGAGGAAGCAGCATGACAGTCTTTGAATGCTTTCTCTGCTCTCCACAGCCATGAAGTTCTTCTGAATGGCCTCACAAATTCTGTGGTCAGAAGCAAATTCCCTGTATTCCTTCAACCATGGAATCACTGGGACCCTTACCAATAAGTCATATTCTGCCACTGATCTGTGTACAAATATCCAGACTGAATCAATGGGGGGTTCTGTGTGAAAATTCATGATATGGTATTGCCTCTACTATTTGTGACACACTCATTCCATTACATCAAAAAGTTTTGATATATTTAGCCACTAACTGGAGTTGAATGAATAGCTCTTTGAGAGTTTGGTTGTCTTGTGAGTCATGGTCTAGCAAGCTATGTACAGGACTGGGGGTCAGGAACTCTTAACTTTTAATCTCAGCCTCAAAATGGAATCATCATTGTGGATCTGTTCCATGAGCGTATCTGCTCTCAATGTTCAGTCAGAGTCAAAAACAGACACATTTTTTGGCTGGGTTAAGGTAGTAATAGAAATTACTACTGAAAATATTATAATGCCATTATATAAATCAATACTATGCCCTTACTATGCCCTTACTGTGTTCTGCTCTGGTAATAATTCTCTCTCAAAAACAAAAAAAAAATAGCAAAAACAGAAAGGATAATGAATGTGATATAATGGCATGGAAAGATTCTCAGACAAGGAAAGATTAAAATGATTTGGGAAAATGGCTAAGTAGGAGCTGAGTAAGAAGCGAAACAATTGAGGAAAGTAAATTAATGAGTGGTTTAGGGAAGGCAAATTGGCACTCTCATTTGCGTTTGCTGCTAACACAAAAACAAGGTAATACTGAACAAAACAAATTTAAAACTGAGGAAAAGAAATACCTTCTCACACAACAAAATCAAACTTAGGAACTCATTGTCACAACACATTTTTTTATGTAAATAGCTTAGCTAAATTCAGAAACAAGTTACTTTTATATCCTATGAAATGCAGAATTTTTTGAGATATCTTTTATTGTAGTGTAGTTGGAAGAGCTATTATATAAGCTTTCTGCAATCTAGTGCCCTTCCACAGGTCTAAGGAAAGGGCAGGTGCAGGTTAAGTATCGGAGGAAAACAATGGTGCATATGCAAATAGTCTGCTTGAAGGGAAGGAGAAGGGCTGTGAACTTGGAGTAAAGAGATGTTATAAGGAGCCAGTATATGACCAAAGACATGCAGTAGAATAGGTAATCTACTCTGAAACAGAGACCATTCGAGAAGGTAGTTATGATGTGAAAGGTACAGGAGATTAGTAGCAGTATTTGTTAGACTGTAAGAGCCATGAAGCGCCTGTCTGTGTAAAGTCCACATTTTTTACTGTCCAGCAATGTTATGAATGTTTGTTCCTAGGCTATCTTCTGGAGATGTTTTGTAAATTCCCTTTGAACATGAGGGTTGTGAGGTCAGAGGAGGAGTGAATGTTGTGTAAAAAATGTGCTCCTGCTGGTGTTTTTGTATCTCTAACCTTTATATTTTTTGTCTGTCCTTTATATTTTTTCTGTTTCTTATTTCCTACTCATGATAATGCCTAATATCCACAGTTTAGCTAGATAGTATTAAAGGCCTTAACTGATATCAAACTACATGGTTCAGGATGGAAGATAGCTAACAGCTGGTTTGAGGGGGATAAAACGTTAGGCACTTTTGTTCATCTTTACATGTTATCATATAAATATTAGTTACAGGAACTGTATAACTTCTTAATCCTGAAGTTAACGTTTGGATGTTAATATTTGGCTCAGAGAGGATTCAATAGTCTAAACTAATATTGTGAAGTGCTGCACTGGGGTCAATATTGTACTACATATTTTGCACAAAGCCCCCATATCTTAGGTAAAAGTTTTCCATGCAAAGCAGAAATAAACTATGGCCCTTATAAGACAGATCATATGTCATACATACGCATGATTTACCATGTATCTATTATGTTTTAGTTATGCTTATCTAAATAAGCAGAAATAAAATATTTAACATTCATACATTCCCACGGGGTAATTTCATACCCCAGATGCATATTTTGTGCAGTATCTTAAAGTTTATTAATTCTAAAAGGTTTTCTTTTTAGGACATTGTCACTGGCACCTCAGTGCAAAATATCCCTAAAGAACAGCCACCATACAGGAATGGTTTGCTCTCTGTGGATGAAAAACTGCCCAGGGTAACATTTTACCCCAGGCGTGAATGTGTTTTTCCATGAGGGGTAACAACTTACCCCAAGTCCATGTTAACGCATTGGGATAACTTGTTACCCCAAAGCAATTTTTGTATAAATGACCTAATAGGCCTAGACCTGTTTAGCCACTTTGGGTGGATGCATCTGAAAGGTCATTCATTATCAAAACACCCTGCCCTTTGCTAAAACAAAAAACCCATTGTCACACCCAAATCCACCTCTGCTCTCTTTTCTCATGGCAAAACTTTGCCTCACCTGCCCCTTTCATAACATACAAACTAGTTTGCCCTGCCTTTGTTGGAAGTGAGGATAAGGAGCAAAGGGACAGCAACAAACTGACACATTTCATAGACATTAGGGCTGGAAGGGACCTCTGGAGATCATCGAGTCCAGCCCCCTGCCCAAAGGGCAGGAAGTCAGCTGGGGTCATAGGATCCCAGCAAGATAAGCATCCAATTTACTCTTGAAGGACACATGAGGAAAGGAGAGCTGTGGACAAGCTTGCTGCTTTCAGAGATATTTGGGACAATTTGTGGAGCAGCTCAAGAAATGGTATAACCCAGGAATACATCTGACAGCTGATGAGCAGCTCATTGAGTTCAGGGGTCACTGTCCCTTCAGACAGTATATCCCCAGCAAGCCTGCCAAATATGGCTTGAAAATTTGGTGGTGCTGTGATGCAGCAACATCATTCCCCCTGTCTGGAGACATCTACCTGGGCAAGCAACCAGAAGCTCCACACCAAGGTTATCTTGATACCCAGGTCATTGAAAAATTGGTTCATCCCTGGTACAAGATGGGAAGGAATATTGTGGGTGGCAGTTTCTTCACAAGTACTGACCCGGCAGAAAGACTGCTACAGTAAGACTTGGCTGATATCCCAAATGAAATACAAGCAAATTGAAGGAGGTGTTGGTGTCACTGGGCATAACCCTAGGTAACTCAGAGGGATGGAAGACCACGAGTGTCGATGAAGCCCCTCTGGTCTAGGCCCAAGCAAGCCAGGGCCCCCCACTTGCCCAACCTTTGTAACCCTTTCTCTGGTGCCTGTAATCTCCTGTCCTTCTGGAAAACAAGCGAGCTAAAACTGTTATCTGTGGAATGCAAGGGCACCGCTCGGAGAGAGAAGGGAGGAGGGAAAGGGGAGGAAGAGGGGGGCCAGCTGGTGGAAAACCACTGCAGAAAATTGACCAGGGTATAAAAATACACTGTTGCAGGGCTAAGCGCGCAGGATTTGAAACTATACAGTCTCCCTGCGCCTTTTACTTGAGCTCAAATAAACTCTGTCTACTTCTCCCCCCAGTGTGTTTATTGGCGCGACGCACACTGGGCAACGAACCCAATTGTTGCCTCCCTCGGGCACCTTGTGCCGGCAACAGAGGGAAACATTTTTATCCATTTTTGCTTTTGATGGGGAACTCATCCTAGCTTCCTATGTTCCAAAGACATCCAAAATTGTGTTGTTGCTGTCAAGCATGCACCATGACCTGTCAGCGGGTGGAGAACAAAGAAAGCAGGACATCATCCATGACTACAATAAAAACAAGGGTGGAGGGGACAGCCTTGACCACTTAGTCCATATGACCACCTGCAGACAGAAAGTCAACAGGTGCCCAATGACACTATTTTTCAATATGCTGGATGCGGCTGCCATTGCCAGCCTCAGCATTGGCTAGGCCACAAAGCAAACTGGAAGCAAAGATCACATTTAAGAATACAGGACTTTTTTTTGCAGGAGCTTGGAGAACAGTTGATTGACAGACAAATAAAATGAAGAATGATGGATACACGTAATCTGTCTAAGTCCATCAAGTCTGGTATGACTGCCCAAAATTACAAATTACCACAGCGCACCCCAGTAGAACCTTCTGCAAGCATGTGTGGACATTGTGCTTTTTGTCCAAGGACAGATGACTGCAAAACCCAGAAACTATGCAAAGGTTGTAAGCAATTTGCTTGTGTGCACCACAGTACATCACTGCTGCTTTGTAAGAAATGAAATATTTGGTTAAAACAGGAAATGTTTTTGGAAGTAATTGTTAGTTTGAAAACAGTGTGAACTTGCAGACATAGCAAATTATTCATTGACATTTTGAAACTCTAAAGAAAGTGTTAATTTTGTTCATAGTTCTAGTTAAATAATATTTTGGGTTCAAATCTTTCAAACAATCTGTATGTTTAATAATTAGTTTTGGTACATTTATACTGTTGTCACTGGTTCCATTTTGTTCATGTTGGTGGGGTAACAAGTTACCCCATGAGACCAACAATGTTGAATTCTGGGGTAACAAGTTACCCCATGGGAACAACAGTGGTTACAGTTTCATGACAATAGATGAGGGTTAAAGCTATAAAAATCCCATATCAATCTGCTAATATACTGTAAAGTAGAGCTGTCAAGCATACACTGGTTCCAGCATGCAGAACTGTTTCATCTGCTAAGCTGGTTTATCAACAGTGGGAGCACAACTTTGTTGTAGAATATGAGGCCTCTTTGCCCTGGTGGACTTGGTCATCAGTGGCAGGAGTCCTCACTCAACCTGCCACTGCCAGTCTCACCAGTGCTGCCCCTACTGCTACTGGTTCTGCTATCCCTGCTGCTGTTGCTGCTGCTGCTGTGATTGTCCTGGCTACTGGTTCTGCTATCCTTGCCACTTGTTCCACCACCCCTGCTGCTGTCCCTACCATCCCTTCCACTTTCCCTGTCCCCAGGGCCAAATCCAGCCTGCAGTGGAGCTCCAGGGTCCAGATCTGGCTCAGGACAAGGGGTGAGTTTGACACCCTTGCTGTAAAAGCATGGCTCTCTATCATCCAAGAGCAAATCACAGTGGCCGGTTGTAAGGCTCAGTAAAATATGAGTAAATGTGCCATATATTTTAAAATCAGAACTTGGATATTGACATGAAAAACAAGTCAGATGACAAGAAAAAAAAGCAACAAACAGAATCATTAAGATGACTGGCAAGCTGAAAAGAAAACATGGAATTTAATAATTGAACTATCTACTGTCAAAAGAATACAAATGAACAAGTGAAAGAAACTAAATAAATCAGGGAAAATGAAAATTAAACACAGGAACCGCAATCAAATAAAATGGCAACAGGCTTTGGATTTAATAAAATAGACCACATAGGATGTAGGCCCATGTTGAATTTGGGCACTGAAGTATCTACATTTTGGTATTCCATCACCTAAAATCAAGAGAGAGTGAATCATTTCAATCAGGTTTACACACTAAAATCCCTGCCCAGTCAATAGGGAGAAGTAGTTGCTTCTGAAGAGTGTTTCAGAAAGTTAAAGGCAACTAATAAGAAGCACTACACTCAGATTCAATTCCAATCCCTCTCAGGTACTAAGGCGACAGATTGGCTAAACATTAGGCACTTTTGTTCACTTGTAGTAGAGAACATTCACTGTCTTTTCTAAGGTAGGTGTCAATAAGTTAGCCAACAGCCTAGTGTTTTCAGCATTTACCTAGGAAGAAAAAAAGATTGATTTTAGACACTTATCCTGAGAGGATTCAATCCAGCATCTGCTGTAACCTCACTTTCTACTCCTACTGCTGAAGCTGGGGCACTGGACACCCAGTAATGCAAGAATCATAGGACTAGAAGGCAAGCAAACAAAATGGAGCCTATGGAGCCTGTTTTACTTGGTTGGGAGGGAAAAGTCCTGGGTGCTACTGCTGCCATGACATTTTATGCATTTCACTTTAGACAGTCAGTAGTTAAAATAAAGAAATAACCCTGGCAGCAGGAAACTGAACACAGGCCTCTCAGGGGAATGTCATAACCACCAGGTAGAGAGTCAGGTTGCCTGTTGCTTGCTTTATGTTCCCATGACTACTGAATTCATGGGTGTCTTGTCACCTATCAGAGTAGCCTCTTCTACAGCCTGGTGGTTAAAGCTACATGCCTGAGAGCTTTAAATGTTAGGCAAAAGTGGGAAGCCCCACCACCATGTCCCTCCCATGGATCTAGGTGCCTTCCCAGGACCAAGATAGATTATAACAAAGATTAGACAGGGACTAAATGCTCCAATGCCTGTTTTCTAGGCATGCCAACACCAAGTGAGATCCCACTAGTAAGTGCTGAGTAAGTGTCAGCACCTAGTGCAGTTTCTGACTGCTGGTGTTGTACTGCTTTTTATGCTTAGGACTTGTGTCCACCACAGCAGTGACAAGTCCCAGTACAGAGGGGATCAAGCATGCCCTGGCCATGCCCACATAGGTGACTCATAGGAGGGATACGGGGGGCAGGGGGAGCAGAGGGGCACATTCTCCCCTGAGATTGGCTGCAGCTACTGCCGGCGTCTGCAGGTGGTCACCGCTCACCACCTGCCCCCGCTTCACAGCTGATGCTGCCACCGATGTCTGCAGGTGGTCCCAGCTTGCCATGTACCACCCAGTGCTGCCACCTACAAATGGTGCCCCCCAGTCTTGAAAGGCACCAGTCGTTCATGCATGCCCACGTACATTGTAACCCAGAAGTACACGTTTGATGTTCCTTCAGAGTCTGTCTCTTTGTGTCCACTCTTGAGTTCTCTGTTGGGAGTGGCCACTGAGAATGAGCTCAGAGCCATCTCACTGGTGTAATTCTGGGTTCAGAGAACAGTAGTGGATGCAAGTGTGCGGGATGCTCTCAAGCCTCTTGGTACTGGCACAGACCATCCCTATGGTATTGGCAAGCTCTTCAGTGCATAAAACTTGTGTAAGGCTTTAGGTGCCTTGCAGATCAAACTCAAATATACCTTTAGACCTTATAGTCTTTATTTCTATTGAACAACACAATTAACTTTATTCCTGCCTCTGGTAAACATGTAATTCCCTTGTTTATGAATTTCCTATATGGTCTTGGGCAAGTCACTTAATTCCACTCTTATCTCAGTTCTTTCTTCTGAATATAGTAACCACCAAGGATATAAAACTTGATTTCCAGCCCCTGAAGAATTTGGGTTATCATTTTTATTCTACCTTTTTTGTTACAGAACTGGTTTGAATAGCAAAAAAGATATGGCATCTAGAGCAGAGGGCTAGGAGCCAGGAGATCTTGGCATCTATTCCCTTTATTATCTCACATTTTCTACATGACCCCATGGTAAATTACTCACCCCCTCTGTACCTCTGCTTCCCCATCTGTAAGATAGGATAATATCAACCTTCCTCACAAGGTAATGTGAAGCTAAATTAGTGTTTAGAAAAGACTACATAAGAACAAGGTGTAAAATATTATTTGCTGTGAGCCTCACCAGTGAGGAACTAACCTCATGACTGAAAAGCAGTTTAATATGGAACTCTAGCAGCTAGCATGGATTTGCTGATGAGAAGGGTGGCTGCCCTTGAGAATGGAAAAACACAGTCCTGACACTGCTCTGACCACATTCACTTTGCTTACTCAGGAACAGACAATGACAGGCAGTGGCTGGAGGTGGGGGAAGGGAAGATTTGGAGTTAATCTTGCCGTGCGACTCTCTACAAGAATTGCTGTCAGCACAGAAAACTGACACAAGGCAGGGAATCAATCCAAGAGACATAAGATAAAAATGTAAACAAGGAAGAAGCTTTGATTTCTTTCCTTCTTTCCTTCTTATTGGTAAGGTAATCCAGACACTACGGAGAAGCTGATCTTACTACTGCTTCTTTCTACTGTGGATATTTGAAACATTTCAACACTAAGGCATTTAACTGTAGATTACTGCACAGCCATCCTGCTCATAGCGAATTATGGATAGCTATTCAAAGCACATATTAGATTGCATGTGCAGATAACACTGTACATAGTAGATCACTCCAAACAGGGATACCTCTGGTAAGGATGGAAAAAAGTCACAGCTAGGACATATTTATTGAAAAGATGCATTAAGCAGCTAAACTAATAGATCAATGCACTAAAAGTTTATGGGTACAAGTCAGCTGTCATTGGCATGGCTGAGGGAGTTATATTATTCTAGTGAAGTCTCCATCTTAAAAAAGAGAGATTAAAATTAGTCTCTAGCTTAATTGATAGATCAAACCTGAATCAATCACTCTTGCTTGCTGACCAGTTCTCTCATTCACCATATGCCTCCAGATTCCTAAACTCAAATATAAATCTCTTCATCATGAGCTGGTTTCAAAACCTGAACCAAATTCTGTTATTTAGTAGAAAACAGAAGAACAGAACCAAAAAAATAAAAAAATTTAAAATAAAGGTCTTATCTTCATTCTGCTGTCATTACTCCTGCTATGTTGTACCTTTCTATGCAAGCAGTGTTGTTGATTTCAGTATGAGGGAGGTACCAAAGTGGCACAATCAGACCCAAAATCTGTAGTGTCATACTGTGTGAAACAATTGCTTCTAAACTTCATAAGTGCCTTATGTATGTGTATGCCATTGTTATTATTTTAAGTGTGTTCTGTGCTTTATTAGACACACTACACAGCATAAGACCATATCTTCCAGTGAGGCAACCTTGCACAGCTCCATTGACTTCAGTGTTTAATTTTTAAAATGCATAATAATAATTCTGAATTAACTGATATGCAATAATTAAAATGTAATCTTTTGCACAGTGCTTGCCATTAAAAATGTGATTGCTATCACACAATTATTGATGGATTGTTACTCTGGCATCCTACATTACTCCACAGTCTAACTACAGGGAGGCTTTTAACAGTATGGCAAAGTTCATTTTAACTTCAAGTGATAAATTCTTAGTTGGGTCTATTCCTAATATGTTCCCCGCTTCACAGTTTGGATTAAATTAAACTATTATATTAGTAAAGAATGCATATATGCTAATTTTGCATTCAGTGGTTTTCCTTATATGTACTTTTAGCAAATGATAATTGCAGTACTCTTGTTTTCAATCTAGCAAATAATAGTAGTAGTAATACCTGGGGACCACTCATGTACATAAAATTAAGCATGTGTATAAGTGTTTACAAGACTGGGGATTTAAACTACATTACTATAAACTACACACACACACACACACATACGTGCACATACACACACACACACACACACACACACACTGAACTGAAGAACAAAACATTTCTTTCTATGCAGCTACTGCAAATGCCTATCTCCATGATATTCACCTAGACCTCTGCTTTCTCTTGTGTTCTCATATATAATGCACCATTAATGTACTTGACAAATTCTGATATACAAAAATGTGATTCGGGTAAATATGAATCACTTCTACCAGTGATGTTTACAACGTTTATTCACGGACCCTTCAGTGTGAAGCACTTTGATTAAACAATTTAGCAAAAGCACAGCAAACCCTCCTGCTGTACAAAGAACAAGAACTGTGCATCTCCAAGGTTGTTACAAGCTATTATACATGTATTAAAAAAAGAATCTTTACACTACAATCAGAGATCCAGAAAAGTGACAGCTATACAAATATATATGAGCAAAGCACAATGACATGGAAAACATCATATTCCCAGCCTCTTCTGTGTGCTTTATAAAAGTGGAAAGTTTCTGAGATTACCTACAGTAATTAGGAGTCCCTGGTTGTGTTTACATGGTTAGCAAGTGTAAAATATGATGACCTGCTGAGGATTTGCAAACAGCTAAGTTATAATGATGGATCGTGGTGAGAGGACATGTAAGATTTCCCAGACTTCTGCTGGGAATACTTCAAAAGTAAAGCATGCGGTTTTCCCTTGGGGTTTATAACACCTCTTTGACTTAATCAGCTTGCCTTTTTGCTCTCAAGGAGAAATTTCTCCAATTTTTCTCATCTGGAGAAACTTATGATTTTACCAGTGTTATGATGGTGATCTTCTTAACTGTCTTGGGAGACACTAGTTTAAAGCAAAAATAACACCCCTGAAAAATTTGGTTCATTATCTTATCAGAATGGTACATCATAATACATTATAAGAGTGTGAGTTTTTAAGAAATTAATAATGGTGATCATTTACAGAAATAACTTAGCTTTCATATTTAAAAAGTAGGGGCTGCTAGTATGAGGACATTGCAGCAAAACAAATAGCAATTTATTTCAGATTATTGGAATTATTTGTAGTAAGAAGTCTAGTAAAGGTAAATTTTGCATTTAATTTACATTCTCATGGCATTCAAGCAAATTATTCCCTTTCTCTGTGATGGGATAATGTATGCAAGCCATGCTCACTTATTTTATACAGTAACATTTGAGCAGAGCTATCACTTACTGTATGTTTGCTCTTGTGTCTCAAAGAAATAAAGCAGAGAAATGAGTAATGCTTTATTACTGCCAAAGCCTGCTCAAAAGTGAAGAATACCCATGGGAATAGTTTGAAATGTTACTGTAGGGTAGGAGGAGTTTTGAACAGCTCACTGATACAGCCAAGTGAAGCTGAGAGGTGGATTCAAGAAAGCAGTTTCCTAGCTGCAGTATCTTTCTTCCCTATGCTATACCAAGTCATGGCTAGAATGGGATGAATCACAGAAAACAAATAATCCAATATTTTAAAATATATTAGGGAAACCCAGCCAGTTACCTGACAAAAAGCCAACCCTCTCTAGTCGGGAAGGCATCCTTTTTTGCAAAAAAGAAAAGAAACTGCTAATAGTCATGTGACCAGATCAGAATTGTTGCTCTGTTGTACTGTGCACTGTACAAACATATAAGGAAATATATTCCTTTTATGGAAGTATTTAAAATTATTGGTCTTGAAGCAAGTTTCTTTGCACCCTGGCTCAATCCAGCAAATCAATTAAGCTCACAAGCAGTCCTGTTGAAGTCAATGGGAAAAGTCATGCTTTGAAGTTAAGCATGTATTCAAGTTCTTTGGGGCCAGATTTGAATAAAATGCCTACACCCTTATAGGATTTAGCCCTAGCTGCCTAATCCCAGTCCCATTAAACTCACTAGCTTCAACAGGCTTTGGGTCATGCCATAAAGGTGACTGTTTCAGAAATGTCTAAGCAACGATAGACTTTCCAAACATTTTACCCATTTTGCCCAAAGCACAGTGCAGAAACACATAAGTAATTTAACTCTTTGGGTGGCTCCACCATTGGCATTAGAATTAGCCCTGCATGTGCTTCACTTCAAGGCTTTGGGTGGGCGTTTGCATAGCTGGGGCTTATTTCAAGGTAAGATGTAATAAATGAGCGAGAAAGGAGAATGGAAAATAAGAGGGGGTAACAGAATAAATTCACATGGCTATATAAAACAGGTATGTTCGTGGTGCAATTGTTCCAAAACAATTCTAAGCAAATTAAACTTTTAAAAGGCAGTAATGATCTTAAATTCCCCCTCAAGATAACCACCACATTGCTAGGGGAAGCAAACACAAGTCTCACATGTACAAGCTGTCACAATTAAAACAAAAATTGAAAGAAACGTAAATACCTATAGGTGTAAGTCGGTATAATGTGTACAGAGCTGTACTAAAGTAGCAGGCTGGTCTTGACATTTTCAAGTTTCCTTTCACAATCAGAAAGTTAGAAACCAGTGGCATAACTAAGGGCAATGGCCCCAGATGCTGCCTTTATGTGTGTGCATTTATGTGGTGGTGCACAGGGCATTAAAATCCCTGCGACCACACCAGCAGCTAATCACATCACTGCCACGGCCAGTGCTACACAGAGTGAGGAGCTGGCCAACTATGCCTCTGTTAGAAACACATCTTTTTATTATTTTTTTAATTGAAATAGATTTTTACCTAGTCGCATGACTCCAGGAGCTCAGGCTCTGATCATGCCACCCAAACTGTGATACTCTTAAAAAAAGTAAAAGAGCTGGGAAGACTAATATTCAGTCTTATAATGTCTTCTTGCATCATTTGTTTACTGACACCCCTTTCTCCTGACTGTGGTCTGATTTGGAGATCTATTCTGTAGCTGCAAAGGAATAGAAAAGAATACTAAGACTCAACATCTGTGCAAAGAGGCTTACACACAGTGAAGGGAAATGTGCCTTGAATTCAACAATGTACTGAATGCCTGTGCTTGTGTGTAAAATAAGGTAAAGAGAGTACACCATCAGGATAGGTTTAGAGGATTTACATAGCTATTGTCTTGATAAAATATAGTTTAGACCCATCTTTAAAGCAATGGTTACCTCTAAGCATTTTTCTTTTCTTCAGAAAGAAACCTGCCTTATGTTATCTTTAAAATAGAATTATGACTCTGGATTCACTCTGAGGAAAGAGCCTTAGTGAAAGAAAAAGAACTGTATTAAGGCTCAGCCTTGTTGTTTTCTTGCTAGGAGATGCATCACCTTCTATACTAGTTATTCCTAGTTCCAAAAGACTTTTTCATTTTTTTAAATGTGTAGTTTATACATTGATCCACTTCAATGGCTGCAAAAGCCACTCAATTAATGAGAGGCTTTCAAATGACTTCAACTGATTTTGAGTCTGATCAGAGAGGTCATTTTAAGGTTCTAGTTTATAACTACTACCAACCTAAAGTAGCATCTCCTCAGCAATTCTTGGGGCTAATCTGGAAAAAAGAAAATAAAAAAGGTAGGAGGAAGGGATGCCAATTATACCCTTTCTCGGGGGTATCGAGACCTGACAGCCCAAAATAATCTTAGTTGAAAATTAGAAATTCAAAATGTATTTACTCTTTTGCTATGAAAAGACTATAGATAACTGAAGAACAGGAAGTCTTTCCATTGACTTCAGTGGACATGAGATTTGGTCTTAATGCTGGAATAGGAAGGGCTTCATCTTTCAAACCTTTTGTGATCTAATATTTTTTAGTATTTTTTATGATGAGTGTTTCCTTGAAGTGTTTTCTATTCTATGCAACAGTTTCAGCACTACAGTATCTTATCATCTGACTTCTCTCCCACGTACTGTTTATGTACCTGAGATGAATGTTCTGTTCAGTAGACAGCTACACATTCCTAATAGTGCTTATGCTTGTTAACAGTCTCCACATTGTGCATAAACAGAAATAAAATTACACTTGTCAGGATACTGGCTATTTGGCTAGGTTTTTTTTTCACCTATTTGAGATAAATTCAGTTCTTCCATCTTTCAACCTGCTGTGGTAAATCCCTACTCAGACTATTCTACTCCAATCCTGATACTTAACCTCCTCTTTAACAACCCATGTATTATGTATTATTGAACCTTTCTGCTCTTGAGTTCATTTTTCAACCTTATCATTCAGTTTGGATCCACTTTAAATTGTGAATTTTATATTCATTAAAGAGCTTTCCAGCATTGTTATAACTACTAAGCTTCCTGCTTTGTTGATGACAAATGTTGCCTAACTTACACTATTCTATCCTACTTAACCATTCTAAACTTATATATTCTATCTTAAATAAGGGAGAAAGGGTCAACATAATATGTCTTCCAACCTCTCTACAAGCATATGGCTTTTCATAGAATTTATATTATTATTTAATTTGTAAGTTCAGAGAAAAATGCTCAGTGACTCATTTTTCTGTGTGACCTAAAACAGTTTATCTGATGAAACATAATATGGACATTAATGTTGTTATTATTTTTCCACTGATAAAAATACTAAGATGCTAACTGAAGTGAAGAATCTCAGGGGGTGCATCTACAAGAAACGCTTCACTGTGAAGCTGACTAATTAGCTCTGCAGTAAATTGTCACCATCTACATGTGCAGCACTATTAAACCACAGTAAACTAACTCTGCTGTAGGATAGGTCCACCCAACACAAGTACTATCCTACAGTGGAGTAGCTATGTGTAGTTAAATGCAAATGAAGATGGTGACAGGGCTGGCTGGGGCATGAGGGCACTACAGTGCAGGGGCTGCCTGCTGACTAGCACTACACTGTAGCATCCCCATGCCCCAGCCAGCCCCTCCACAGTACATTGAGCCAGGAAAAGCAGCTCTGGGCTGGCAGGCTGACCTCCTGGCCCTCCAACAGATGGGGCTGCATCAGCGTGCTGAGGTCCCAGGCACACATGTAAATGCTATGCCATGGAGCAATAAACTCTGGCTCAACTGCTACAGTTTTCACGGCATCACATTAATATCACATGTAGATGCACCTAGTGCTGCACAAACATTAAGGCACTAATTCTTGCAACATTTCTGTGAAAGCAGGTAAGTATTTATTTAGCAGCAACAATAATAATTGAAAGAGATAAAGAACCTTTACATAGTTCTTCAGTTTAATCTTTTTAAGGCAGCTTAGTCAGTTTTTTTCTGATAGGCTTTAAAGTTTAAGAACCAATTCTTCACTCACTAACACTGCAACTACATATATCAGAGAGTTGATTGCATCTTAGTTGTTGGTTGCTAATGTATTATAAACTGCATTCATACCTTTAACCAGGTCTTTTATCATAAAGTGATTCACTGCCTTTAACTTTGCAAAGGTTCTTTCTTTGATGTTGAGTTCTTATTTTACATAAATTTGTTTTTCAGTACTTATTATCTGTCATTTAATGCTCTGTTATTGTCTGTCAGTTGTGCTATTTTTATTATTATTCCAATGATGTCTTTCTTATTTTCGTACTTGCTCAGTCCTCAAAACTGTTTGTGGGTGGGATGCCATCAACCTTCAAAGGCAAAGTGCAAAGAACAGATTGCACCCCCTTTTCAGGTTTATAAACCAAATATGCACTTTGGTAATTTGCATATATATTATAAGGAGTGGATCCCCAGTAATTAATTTAATAAACTTTGTTTTGGCTGTAAAGAGAAATCTGACAAAGAAATGCTTAAACAGAAAAGACATCAGTGCTTATAGAAAATACAGTAGTCTTCATTAAAATGTCAACAGCTACCACATCATTATCAATTACTTCCTACGCTAAGCATATGGAACACTGACTTTTTTAAAGCCAAACTCTATATCAGTTTAAACTGTTCAAATCCAGATGTTGACCAGTGAGCAAGAATTTAAAAGTAGTTCTATTATTTCTATCTATTTAATCTATTAAATCCAACTAGATGGCAACTATTTGCTTTTGTTTATGTTAAATCAGTCTTGTGCATTTATGTATGGGACAAAAACAGAGCAAAGCACTTCATCTTATGGTCTTAGCATTTCAAAGAAATCCATACGGCGGCATCCTTAGGATCTTCTATTAAACCAAGTAACAAAATTACAGCCGCAAAAAAATTAAAATATAAAACCCCTTAAAACCTCACTTTTAAAACTTTCTCTCTCCTCCCGCCCCCCCAAAATAGTTATGCCTTCACAAACTTAGTTTTCAAAGATAACAAAAACACTCTTTACCTGACTCTACACTCTTTTTACTCCCTCTTGGCTGCTTCTACATGAGCAGTGGACTGCATAGTTGTTACTGAGCTGTCATTTAACAACTTGTGTTACTGCACAGTAGCATTCCCACATGGTTCTGACGCTACTGCACAGTAGTGACAAACTACTGTGCAGTAGCATATTGTGTAGACACAGCCCTTTTCTATCTATTTGCTCATGAATGTGCATGCTCTTAAAAATTTTAATAGCAAACTAGCTTATGTGCTATTGTGAGTGAAAATAACAGGTCAAATCTGTTCTCATGTTTGCAGTACCCTTCCACTGCCTTTAAACCGCTTCTTCATGCTTGAGAGAGAGCAAAAGTAGTAATTCGTGGATTCATAGGGCTTGTTTATACCTTGACAACCCTGTGTCCCAGGAAGTATGGGGATGATCATACCCACTAACCCAAGTTCACTAACCTGCTCCATACCCCTGACTGCTCCGGGCTTGTGTTCAATTACTATACTTGAGTTCAGTCCTCGGTGGGCCTGAAAGAGCACACTTCCCCCCTCCCCCCCAGTATACTGGAAACTTATGAGGAGTTGTTTTCCCACTGTGAACCTAATCTTTTTTAGAGCTGCTGTTTTCTGTAGGTAGTACAGTCCTTTAGGTATGACCTATATCCCTGGTTTCTAGGTGCCTAACCTTGGATTTGGTTGTATTAAAATCTATTTTGTTACAATGGCCCCTTTTACCATACTGTCTGCTTGGCTTGCCTCATCCTCATTTACCATTTTGTCAATGTCTGTGTTCATCTGCCAATTATCTTAGCAGTATAGACTTACAGATCATTGACAAAATCATTGACAAAAAATAACAAACAGTATCAAGGCATAGACATAGTCCAGATTCTGCAGAACACTACTGGAAACAATTCAAATGTATGATGATTCTCCATACACTGCTATAACTTCCGCGCAATCAGTGGTCTTGTTCTCAATACTCTTGATATGTGCTTTCCTGTTGTTGCTGCTGATTTTTTAATCAAAATGTTATATACTACAAAATCAATGACTTACAGAAGTTTAAATATATTACATCTGCAAAATTTCCTTTTACAAAATTTGTAATCGCATCAAAGAACACAATCATTTGATGAGACTTGTTTTCCATCAAGCCAGTTCTATCATTTAGTTTTTTATTAATTGAATCCCGTATGATCACCTCTATTATTATTACTTGAGACTGATGTCAGACTAATATATTACCCACACTATCTAAACATAGTATATATTGAACAAGACTGTGACAAGAGAAGCTGGTAGGAAAGTATCTAATTTCATAACAGCTCCCAGTGCTAGAAGTACAGGACTTTTGCACTTGTAGATATAAATACATTCCTTTTACTATGTCCAAAATAATCACAGACTGTTTAGAAACCCCTACAACATGTTAGAATGCTAATATCCATTAACTACACAGAGAACTAAGGGTGTTTAGGTGTTTGCAGCATCTTGACCTGACCCCTTTACTGTTGGAAGGCCTTTTCCCAAGTCTCCTAAATAGGAGTTTACAGTAAAGGGAAGCCTCTTCAAAAGAAATTCATCTCTAAGTTCCTGAGAAATATTCAGAGGATACTTCTTTCTAATATTTGCATGTCAATACGTAGTTTTCAGGCATCTTTACCCTGCTATAATCTCCCCCTTAAAGAGATCCATATAGACTAGAACTAAACGTTTTTCAAGAATGCATCATACTTGGCAATTCCTCCTTTCTGTGATTTTATTTATATCTTTATGCAACAAAACTGGGTAGAGCTGTTTAATTGCGTGCTCTGAAAATTTCATGGGCAAAGCGCCAGCCACTTAATTGCGCTAATTATTATTCACGCATTAGCGCCTATTAGTCTGCACTTTTTTTTTAAAGGGGTTCAATCAGCATTCTGATCTTGCTTGCTTGGCAGAATGTCATTATAGTGGCTTTCAAAATCTGGCAATAAGCCTAAGAAGAGACCATTTTCACCGCTGGGACTGCCTAATCCAGACATCATTATCGATCAAACTGACACATGCCTGCCAAAATGGTTACAGGAAAAACAGGAATCTGCAGCTCCAGTATTCCCCCATCCTAAACCTGCAAAATGATGGAGATCGAAAGTTGAAAACCTGTATTTTCATGGATGACAAAAAGCCATATTTACAAGTATACCATGATTTCAGAGAGAAATCAAGTTATTTAATGAGGCAACATTTCAAAAGGAAAGAAATAATATTTAAAAGAAGTTTCATGAAGTTTAAAAGGATCTTCCTACTTAACCTTAAGTTCCAGCTGGATCCTGGTATCACTGAATCAAATTAGCAGGCCTACTCTCCCTCTGGTAAAACATTTATAGATTCACTTCAGATAAGTGATAATGCCTGTGAAAGAAGGAGCAGTTACAGAAGCACCTGTATTAATCAAGCTTCTAAAGGTAATCTGAAATCCTATAACGAAGCATTGTGGAAGGAACACAATGGTCATTTAACTTTCCCTAAGCTGTGGTCCTGACTGGAGCCAAATAAAATGTGGTTTAAATAACGTGTATAAAACAGAGAGATTTTGAGACTCAGAAGATTAGATGCTTTTTATGCTTTTAGAAAAGAAGTTCCACCTGATTTTTAATATGGACTATACCAGATTAGATTTGGTACCAGTTGATAGCTGGACTATGAAAAAATGTGGCTCAAAGCAAGCTGAAACAGCAGGGATGGATAAGTGTCAAGTCTCCATTGTTCTGGCTTGCACTTTGCCTAGTAATTTACTTCTTCTAGCCACAGGTCTCAAAGCAGATCAGCCATAGTTTCTTTTTCCCCACCAGCTGTGACAGTTTCTCTACAGGGCACCTCTGGGCTAACTATAACAGTGTGGAGCAATATGTTAACGAGTTTTTTAGTGCCTTACATTATGAACATAAAGTACCAGTTTGGACTAGCAGATGAGCAGCACAACCTTCTGATTATGGACCTTCATAGAACATATGCTAGGGATGGAAAGCTCACTGCATAACCTTGACAGAGAAATCATAATGCCTCTTACTGCTCCTACTTCCCTGTTCTGTCTTGCTTCAACCTTTGGGTATATTTCCTAGCTCACAATGACTGATGCTAACCGGATCAATCATTCACTACTTGTTTGATAAAGGAAATCAAGGCATTATAAAAACAAACTTAACCTTAAGATTAGGAAAATATACTCTACCATATTTCTATTAGTTTAGGAACATGCATTTGGAAAATCTACCTTAAATGTAAGATTAGTGGGAAGGTAGTCCACATAAGAAAGGAAGAGGGTCATAGCAGTAAAATGCAGCATAGAGAGGGAGAGAAGAAAACACTATTAAAAGGACTAGAACAGGGGGAGGGAAATAAAAAATGCTAAGGCAAAAAAGACTGCGGAAAAAGAAATCACTGAAGAGTAAAGAGAAACATTTCAGTTAACAAAAGAAATATAGTATATACTAACAACAGAAAGCACACACTTCTGACTGGTGAGATTCCCTGGGGAGCCCTTCCAACTCTACAAGAGCATTTATGTATCCCTTACTCAAATACTTTTGCAAAAGCAAAACTTAGGTAAGAGAGCTTACCTGCTCCTATTCTTATACATAAGTTCTTATACCACTAGAGACAAACAGGCCAGTATCCTAGCGATCAGGAATTTTCTGACAGTTTTTTTTTTCTTGTCAGAAAATGCTGATTCATTGGAACAAACTTTTCACAGAAATATATTGCTTTTGAAAAAAAACTTACTCTGGGAATGTTTCCCAGGTTCCAGATGGACAAAATCAGAGAGAGATTGAGAGAAAGGGAAAATACATAACATCAAAACTTAGACCATTTTTAGACGTGCTCACCACTTTCTAAACTGTGTTAACTGATTCACATCACACAGTTCAAATCAAATTTCAATTCGAATTAAGGGTTAATAGACTATCATCGACCATCAGGGAGGTTTTCACTCATTTCTGTACTTCTGCAGTAGAAGCAGCAGCAGGCGCTGGAGACTGCTCACCGCTCACAATCAGGGCCGCAAAACTGTGCTCACTTGCTACACCTGGTGGTGGGAGCAAGCAACAGTAAGTCTGCCATACATGTTAATTAATACAGTTTAAATTGCCTAGTTCAGATTGCCATAGTCTGCATTAACTTTAATACTCATTCAATGAGGATTAGTTAATTCAGACAGGAGCCACTTTTTAATCTGGCGTACATAGGGATGGCTGTAGTCCAGATTAAACCTAGAAAAACCTAACAACTATAAATGGCTTAATGCCCTAACTACCAACTCTAGAGCCAGTGTTTCCTATTGGAGCTGTTGCACTTTGTATAAACAATAAAATAGTCACTGTGCCAGAAAAAGACAGACACTAACTGATGGCCGGGTGATTTACATGCTCATCTAGAATGTGGAAAGAAGCTAAAGAGAAGAGTCTTGAGCCTCACAGTTCCAAATCTCAGCTGGGAACCCTAACCCCTGGGGTGAGTCACTCATACATTCTTCGTAAAAAAGTTTTAAAAGCTGTAATGGAATAAAACAAATGTTGAACCTTAGGTATTTTCACCAAAATATAATCCTTGCTTTCTAGTCAACACTACAAGATACTCAGATTCACAGATTCACAGAAGTTTAGGGCTGGAAGGGACCCCATAAGATCATTGGGTCCAGCCCCCCCGCTCTGGGCAGGAAAGACTGATGGGGTCAAATAATCCCAGCAAGGTGTGCATCCCGTGTCCTTCTGAAGATCTACAGGGTACGTGTCTGCACCACCCCCTCTGGGATTCTCTTCCAGAGTCTGGTCACATGAACCGTAAAAAAGTTTTTCCAGTCTGAAACCTTCTTCTAGGAGTTTATGACCATTGCTCCTGGTTTTCCCCGAGGTCACTTAGGTGAATAGTTCACCTAGCCCATGATGTTCACCCCTGATTTATTTGTAAGCTGCCACCAAATCCCCTCAAAGTCCCATATTTGTCAGCCTTTCCTCATATGGCTTGCTCTTTAAGCCTCTATTCATACAAGTGGATCTTCTCTAGACTCTCTCAAGCTTCTAAGCAATCTTCTTGAAGTGTGGCAGCCAGAACTGGTGTACTCCAGCTCTGGCCAGACCAATGTCGAGTAGAGCAGGAGAATAACTTCCTTAGTTTAGTTTGAGATGCACTGGTTGATGCATGCCAGCGTATTGTTTGGTCTGCTAACTATAGCATCACACCTGTGGCTCATATTCATCTTATGGTCAGTTATGACCCCCAAGTCTCTTTCAGATGTGATGCTTACTAGTGTATCACCACCAAGCCTGTAAGTTTGCTGTGGAGTTTTCCTCCCCAGGTGAAGCACTTTACACTTCTCAGTGTTGAACAGAATCTGGTTCTAGTCCTCCCATCTAACTAAACTGTCTAGGTCCACCTGGATGTCAGCCTACCCTGGCGCTGCACTTCCCCACATCTTAATGTCATTAGACAACTTTGCCAGTGTGCTTTTCAGCCCCATATCCAGATCGTTGATTAAGATGTTGAAAAGCACTGGTCCAAGTCCTGGGGGACCTCATTGGCTACCTTCTGTCATAGACATAGACATAGACATTAGGGCTGGAAGGGACCTTGGAAGATCATCGAGTCCAGCCCCCTGCCCAAAGGGCAGGAAGTCAGCTGGGGTCATAGGATCCCAGCAAGATAACATCCAATTTAGTCTTGAAGGTGTTCAATTTAGGTGCTTGAACCACCTCCGATGGCAGGCTGTTCCAGACCTTGAGGGCTCGGACAGTAAAGAAATTCTTCCTTATGTCCAGCCTGAAACGGTCTTGCAGCAGTTTATAGCCATTCAACCTCATCGTCCCTTGGGGTGCTCTGGTGAACAAATGCTCCCCCAGATACCGCTGGTCACCCCTGATAAACTTATAGGTGCCCATCAGATCACCCCTGAGCCTGCACTTTTCCAGGCTAAAGAGCCCCATGGCTCTCAGCCTGTCGTCGTAAGGTCTGTGTTCCTGACCTCTGATCATGTGTGTGGTTCTTCTCTGGACTCTCTCAAGCTTCTCCACATCCTTTTTGAATTGTGGAGCCCAAAACTGGATGCAGTAGTCAAGCTGTGGCCTCACCAAGGCCTAGTACAAAGGGAGAATGACGCCCCGGGATTTGCTTGAGATGTGTCTATGGATGCAAGCCAGCGTTTTGCTCGCTTTACTAGCTGCAGCATCGCATTGCAGGCTCATGTTCATTTTGTGGTCAATGATGACCCCCAAGTCTCTTTCTGCTGTAGTGCTATCCAACATAGCACTGCCGAGCCTATAAGGATGCTGCAGGTTTTGCCTCCCAAGGTGGAGAACCTTGCATTTTTCTGTGTTAAACACCATCAGGTTCTTGTCCGCCCATTTGCTGAGCCTGTCCAGGTCAGTCTGGATTGCCTGCCTGTCTTCAGGTGTGGATGCTTTGCCCCAGAGTTTGGTGTCATCGGTGAACTTGACCAGTCAGCTTCTGACTCCAATGTCCACATCATTAATGAAGATGTTGAACAATATGGGTCCAAGAACAGAACCTTGGGGGACCCCGCTGGTCACAAGTCACCATGACAACTGAATTCCATCAATTACCACCCTCTGGGTCCAACCAAGGAGCCAATTTCCCACCCATCTGACCATTGAATTATTGAGCCTATAGTACCCTAGTTTTACCTTGGGAGTCTAATGGGAAACCAAGTCAGAGGCCTTCTTAAAGTTGAAGTAAATGGCATCAACCTCATCTCCCTTATTCAGGTGGTGACTAACCTGGTTATAAAAGGAGATGAGATTAGCCAGACATGATCTACCTGCAACAAAACCATGCTGGCTGTCATTCAGAATTTTGCCTTCTACTAGCTTTTTACGTATGGGCTCCTTGAGAAAATTTTCAAGGATTTTTCTTGAGATTAAGGTCAGGCTGATTATACTGTAGTTCCCTGGGTCCTCTCTCCTCCTCTTCTTGAAGATAGGCCATGAAGGTGTATAGAGCTTGGTGCTTCACTCTGCAGCTGTAGGAGTTTTAGTTTGCTGTGCTCCAAGTCATTTACGGTGCATTATGCCACTGAATTTCCTGCAGCGGCTGGAATTAATGCGCAATACTCTGCCAAGGTGTGCAAATACCAACACCACTAAAGCAGTGCAAAAGCATTTAGCCTACTTGAAAGTATCATGCACACAAGCCTCTTGTTTCATCTATACACAGCCTTAGTCTGTGTCCAGATGAATGGGACCATGTATTTCCCCAGGGGCAAGTAGCAGCCATACATCTTGTATGGCTACTTGTCCCTGGGGAATGCCCATGCCATACACACTCTGGCACACAGCAGGTTACCCGAGAGGGGTAGGAAAGTCTGGGTCCAGCAACTGTGTTGACCCCAGCAGCCTTACCTGGGTCCTGAGGGCTTCAGGGAGCTGCAGCTTTCATAGATTCATAGACATTGGGTACTGGAAGGGACCTCATGAGATTATCAGGCCCAGCTCCGCCCCGCCATAAGTGGGAAGTCAGCCGGGATGAAGTGACCCTAGCTAGAAATAAATCCAGCTGTTTCCATAAATCCAGCTGGGCCAATGATCCCATTGGCCCTCTTCCAATCTTCTGGGACCTCTCCTGAGTGCTATGAATTCTCAGAGGTTCACCAATGGTCCTGCAATGACTTCGGCTAGTTTGTTCAGCACTCTCAGATGGAGTTCACCCAGTCCTGCTGACTTATAGATAGCCAGCCTCTCTAGCTGTTCTTTCACCAGCTCTACATTAACTGTTGGTAGGTGATCATCCCTGCTGTGACTATTGTGTGTCATATTTGCATTCAGCAAGCTATCACTCTTAGACTGGTGGAATACAGATGCAAAGTACTCATTCAGTAGTTCAGTTTTCTCCTTGGGGTTGGTGATATGTTCAGATGCATTGAGTAGTGGTTCCACATTTCCGTTGGTTTTCCTTCTGTTATCTACATACCTATAGAAGGACTTCTTATTGTCCTTGATTTCAATTGCTAACCTGAATTTGGTCACTGCCTTTGATTTCTAATCTGCTCCCTACAGGTGTGGGTCAATCTTATGTAGTTCTCCTTGGGGCCTATTCCTAGCTTGCATCATTGGTAAATGTAATCTCCTGTGTCTTTCCCCTCAGTGTTGTGCATTTAGGTTCTTCTTGAACCTCACCGTGGCACCCTGGGCTGAGCAGCCTGGTTATTCAGTTCCCCAGGGGCTTCACTTGCCATGTCCTTTATGATGGCTATGTTTGAATTGGGAGGATGATGTTTGGTCTGCCTCCCCTGGTGCCTTCCCTTGGTCATTCCTGCTGTTCCTTCTTTGTGGGGCTCTGCCTCCCCTACATCCTGCCTAATGTCACCTTTGTCATTGAGGTTGATGTTCTGAACCTTCTCAGTGCTCGGTCTCTCGGGATCTTCGGCCACAGGCTAAAGGCGGTGCTTCTATGCCAAGTGTCTCCCATAGCCCCCCCTTTTCTCCGCTTACATGGCATCTGATCTCAGCACCATTCCGTCCCCCAGCGCATTGACTCTTCCCCAGGTTTGGTACCTACCGTCCATCTGTTGCATCTGAATCCATCATTTGGCAGGACTGCTGGGTCCTGCCAAATTCTAGTTGCCACTGTTGGCTTCCACAGTCCACGCCAACCCTGTAAATAGATCCTTGGGCCTTCTCTGGCCCCACACTCTCATTGTGGCCCCTATATGGGGTACCCACCAGGTCCCTTCGCTGGGACTGCTCAAGAGCTCTGGCCCCTCTGGGCTGATTGTGGACTTCACTTCCGGTTCCCTGGCCCTGTCTTCCACCGGGTCTTTTATCCCAGCTCTGGGCATCTGGCTGACCAATGGGCCCCATCATGCTTTTATAAAGTGTGCCTATGTGAACACGGAAGCCATTCCCAGCTTCTCTCAGCTCAGCCACTTTTTTTCCTTTTGATCTTTTCCTGCGGCAGTTCCGGCCATTGCAGTTTCACTTTTACTGCAATTGGCTTCCAGAACGGCATCCCACCGCCTCCCCATCTCTCCCAGTAAGTCTTTTTCACAGTAAGCCTCCGTTTTCTTTTTCAAAAGATCTGTAAGTTCCCTATTCAGCCAAAGTGGCTTCCCGGCCCCTGTGCTACCATTTTTGCATCCAGGTATGGACAACTTCTGTGCACCAAGGATCATGTCCTTGAGGAATAGCCACTTTTCATCCACAGTCTTTCCCTGTGATCCTTGATCCCATCCATAACTTTACTCACTAAAGTCCTTAGCTTACTGAAGTCAGCTTTTTTCAAGTCAAGTATTTGTACCTTACTGACAGATTTCCAAGCTATACAACAAATAGTGCAAGTGATAATGTCATGGTCACTGTTGCCTAGGTTACTGTTTATCATCAGATCACTCACCAGGTTGTCCCCCTTGGCCAAAACTATATCTAGGAGTGCATTTCCTCTGGTCAACCTGAGACAGGTAGAGCTCATTGAAACAAGTCAGGAATCTCTGTGACTGGTCAGAACTGGTCCAGTGTTCTTCCCAGGAGATATCTGGGTAGTTAAAGTTGCCCATGATGACCATATCCCATGTTATTACAACTTCTTCCAGTTCTCTGGAGAATTTCAGATCTAGCACCTCATCCTTATTCAGAGAGAGGTCTGTAATACAGTTAGGTCTCTTTTGCCACACACCTCCTCCTCTTACTGTATCGTGACCCAGAGGGTCTCAAGTTGCCCTTCCTCAGGATCAATTTTGGCTTCCAAGGAAGTGTACTGCTCCTTTACATATAGAGCTACACCTTTACCATTTTTTCCCTATGCGATCCCTCCAATGCGGAGTGTAGTCCTCTATAACAACAGTCCAATCATAGGAAGTGTCCCACCAGGTCTCTGTTATCCTTATGATATCATTGTTCCTGCTGGAAATCAAAATGGCAAGTTCCTCCTGTTTGTTCCCCATGCTCCTGGCATTTGTGTACAGGCATTTGAGTCCTCTGCTGGAGGTCCTCAGTTTCCTGTCACATTCAAAGGAGCATCATTCCCTCAGCTCATGCTGTAGTGTCTTTCTTGTTGTCTCATTTCAATACTCTCCATCTTTTATTCCTTAAATTCCTATATTCCTCTCTCTCCACTTTCTCAGAATACCTTGCCAAGCACAAGTATCCCTGGCCATTCCCAGCTGTGTCAGCTCCCATCAATTGTTCTTACACTGAAAAAAAACAGGCTGGCACACATGGTGCCCAAAACTGGAGCCTAGTTGGCCAGAGCCACTGTCCAGCTGCTGGCCAGGCTCCCTGCTGAGGGAGAGCTGTTCTTTATGGTGCATGTGTCCAGGGTCTGGAAAAAACTCCCCCCGCAGTGCAAGAACCTACTCTGGACTCCTTCAAAAACAGCTGGATTTATTTCTAGCTGGGGTCACTTCATCCCAGCTGACTTCCCACTTATGGCGGGGCAGAGCTGGGCCCGATAATCTCATGAGGTCCCTTCCAGTACCCAATGTCTATGAATCTATGAAAGCTGCAGCTCCCTGAAGTCCTCAGGATCCAGGTAAGGCTTCTGGGGTCAACAGAGTTGCTGAACCCAGACTTTTCTACCCCTCTCGGGTAACCTGCTGTGTGCCAGAGTGTGTATGGCACGGGCATTCCCCAGGGACAAGTAGCCATACAAGATGTATGGCTGCTACTTGCCCCTGGGGAAATACATGGTCCCATTCATCTGGACACAGAGTAAGGCTGTGTATAGATGAAACAAGAGGCTTGCGTGCATGATACTTTCAAGTAGGCTAAATGCTTTTGCACTGCTTTAGTGGTGTTGGTATTTGCACACCTTGGCAGAGTATTGTGCATTAATTCCAGCCGCTGCAGGAAATTCAGTGGCATAATGCACCGTAAATGACTTAGAGCACAGCAAACTAAAACTCCTACAGCTGCAGAGTGAAGCACCAAGCTCTATGCACCTTCATGGCTCTGCAGAAAGCCCTGCAGGCAGCCTGGCAGCAGCCCAGGAAAGTAGGCTCTGCCCAAGAAAAGTCACCGAGCCTGATCTCCCGCCACTCCCCGCCCAAGCTTGCCTATCTGCCTGAGCAATGCGGGGGCCTGGTGCTTCCCTCTGTGACTGCAATGCCCCTGGGACCATGTGAGCCAGGTGCCTGTGGGTGAATGCCGCCTGGGGGAGGCTGCCACTGCCACAGAGGGAAGCACCAGCACCCTCACAGCCCAGGTACCTCTGCACCTGCTGGCAGCTCACCCTCCCCTCCCTGCCAGTGAGGCAGGTAAGTCAGTGGGGTGCATGGATGACATGGGAGTTTAATCAGCACTAGATTGAAGCAGTTCTTACTGGCATGGGGTCTAGGTCCAACTCCCTGTGGTGGTGAGCAGGGACTGCCCAAATCTCCGAATCTCTCTGAATCTTCTCTGAATCAATTTGGAGGCTTTGAATCAATTCTGATCTTTTTATTGGTCTCCCAATTCAGTTCAGATTTGGAGATTAGGCTGGTGAATCAGGCTGAATCTCCTCTGAACTGAGTCAGCAACCGAAGCTTCACACAGCCCTACTGCCTATATACATGCTACACAAATAGTGTTATGAGTAAAAAGAGAAGAATGTGCTAAAAGCTGATATAGAGACAGAACAGTCTACAATCTAAACAAAAGAGAGCGGACAAGACACCAAAATTTATCAAGATAATACCTATATACATCCTATTCTCATGTAGCTCCCTGAAATGTCACTGTCTTGTTTTTGTCATCAGTGCTTGATCAGTGGCCTTGTGCTTGATAGCATGGTAGGCATCCTTATGCTGATCCCCTACAAAGCTCATGGCCACTGATAAGAAATAACTTCTTCCCACTCATTCCCATTCAGTATAGAATTACCATCAGAGGTGCACTGATACATCAGTCCAATACTGAATCAGTATTGATAAAAAGCAAATTGTCTATATCAGATATTGGCCTGTTGGGGCCAATAATTTGGCTGATAATGCTCATGCTGTGCACAGCTGCAGCACAGCATGGAGCAGAGCCAGTAGAGTGGATAGCTGCCTTCAGATGGTAAATTGGAAGGAGAGGGAAAGGAGTGTGTGGGGGAGCATATCAACACTCCCCACAGTAAGGGAGGGAAGGGGCAGGGGCAGGGGCCCAGCAGCGGGGTGCAGGACCAAGCTGTGGCTCATAGGTTGGGGGCAGCTGTCCTGTTGCTGCTTGAACCCCAGGAGGGCAGGGGTAGAGTGGGCTGCAGCTGTGGGGTGGAGCTGGGGCTACGCAGGACTTTTCTTGACAGGGGCTGCGCTTGGAGTGGGCTCAAGCGGTGCTGGGAGGAGGCTTCAGCCACCCCAGTTTTCACTGCAGCTCTGCTCCCAGCCCCACATAACCGCAGCCCTGGCTGAATGCCCCGCCTTCACCTAATCAGCTGGAAAAGCCAAGCTGGCACTGGGCAGTGCTGTAGGGCTGAGAGTGGAGCAGCAACAAAATTTGGGGTGGCTGCAGCCTCCTCCCAGCACCACCGGAGTCCACTCCAAGCCTAGCCCCTGGCAAGAAAAGCCCCGTGGCTCCACCCCACAGCTGCCGCCCACCCCACACTGTGCAGATCTGGGGGCCCCCACCACCCTCCTGGGGTGCAAGCAGTGGTAGGAGCTGCCCCCACCACATGAGCCTTGCCTCCATCCCACACCCTCCTCCTGCTGGGCAGCACCTGCTCCTGCCCCGTCCCTCACCATGGGGGATGTTGATCAGCCCCTCCATGCCCCTTCCCTCTCCCCTCCCCTTTACCACACCAGACTTACCACTTGATGGCAGCTGTATCAGATATTGGATTGGTATTGACCAAAAGCCTCTTCAAATATCAGTTATCAGTATCAGCTCCCAAAATCTCTATCAGTGCACCTCTAATTATCATGATTACTTGTATACCACATCACTCTCATCTAAAAAATGAGCCCTCCAAAATTGGGTTGCATGTCTTAAGTAGAGAAGCTGATTCCTGTGCTGGAACTGAAGCATGGAGACACTGGAATAACTGTTCTCTTCCTCCTCTTGGGCCAGCATTCATAAGGGGAAAAGTCTACTCTTCAAAATCACAGCAAGAGTTGTAACTCCCTCACAGACACTGCCAAAGTGACACTAGCTACTGCTAAACAGCCAAAAGCTGCTGCCAATTGGGTAGTGGCTGTGGCACTTTAACTTTTGCCTGGAAAGCCAGTCAGGTGCTGCATGTGGTCATCTTTTGGCCATGATTCTGAAAAAAGTATTATGCCTTCCCCAAACCATATGCCTGTTTTATGAGGTTGTGTGCTATGCAAGAAAGTATGGGTAAGTAACACTTCATCATATGTCCCAGGATCAGAAAACCTTGAATAGTGACATGCATGGGCATGCACAGGACAGAACCAAATGGGTAGGGCTTATATAGTTATAGGGGTCCTATGCTTAACAGAGGAAGACAGTATAAATACGACCTGAATCCCATTGATTTTCAGTGTGACTGGAGCTCTTAGGTGACTTCTAAAATGAGAATTATCTTCTAACTCACCTATACACATTTAAAAGTTTGAAATCTCCCTGAAAGTCAGTGGGACTTAGGATAATTCCCTTAAGTCGCTTTTAAAAAAAGGGAATGAAATTATTTTGAAAACTCTACTTACAGCATATACAGCCTTTCTATAACATGACTAATCATCCTTTTGGAGATAAAAAATGCATCAGTACATTTATATAATTTGCTGAAAGAAAATACATAATCATGAATTCCAGAAGGGTAGCAATATCCAATTAATTATTTATATCTTATAACTTTTTCAGAACTCTATTAATACTCCTATCACTAGTACAATAGTCTTGCTCCCTTCCTTCCTACTGAATACCCCCTTGTTGCATTTTGTCATAAATTAGATTGACCATCTCCCGCAGATTGTGCCGTGTCTTTGAATATGCATTTACACTCTCTAGAAACTCTCAGTCAGGGTGTTCTGGCACCCTAGAGTGCTGGATGATCCTTTTAAGGGTGCTGTTCAATTTTAGCATGGTTAGGTGTTCAAACCTCTATTCAGAAGATAAACCTGGGGCTTTCCAATAGGAATCCACAGTGTCAAAAACATTCTGACCTATTATGTTCTTCCTTTCCAAAAGAAGAATTACTCTATTATTTTTTGTGTAGTAAAAAATGAATGAAAGCTAAGAGATGGGATTTTCCAAGGGGTACCTTGAGTGTAAAAGGGGTGCCTTGACTCTAGTGAGGATAGGGACAGCTGCTCTAGAACAATGGGATTCTGGTCCTGCGAGGTGTCTCAAGCAGCTCTTGTAATATAAATGATATATGATAATAATTCTGTCACTGGACAGCAATAGCTTTATCCACCAACCTGTTCAATTCCCATTGCAGGACATTTCAAATTTCTATGCATTTCTGATTGGCCAGTGTGGGAGAAAGAAAGAATAAACAAACAGAAGATGACCTTTATGAGTAAAACATCTAAGCATAAAAAGATTAATCAACCCCCGTCAGCCAGTCATTAAATCAAATAAGAGCTTTTCTTGTACTTTTAAAGCTCAGATTTACAGTCAGGCAAATTGTATAAAAAGGCTGGTAATGCAGTGACGCCCAGTGCCACTGGGCTTTAGAAAGCTGACAGTTGCTGTAAAATAGTCATTAAACAACCTCTAGAAGAGACTCATCAGCAGATGCCCCCAGGTGAAGGAGAGAGAAAGCTGATAGAATGAAGGAGAATCTAACATCTTAGCATGACTGAATTAAACAGAGCATATTATGCTGATTTTCAGAGTCAGCCCAGTAATTTAATTTTCATAGCAGTTCCTTTGATTGTAGCAACCATTTTATGAAACATTAATAAAAACTTCTTTTTTATGTAGCACACATCCCTTTTCCATTTCATTAAGAAAAAAGGCAGCATGTACAAATTTGCTGACCATTAGCTCTGTAAATGACAAAAACAAATGAAAGATTATTTTTAATGCAGTAACACTGTGGTGGGTAGGTTGTATCTATGCTGCACAATAATCTTCGCACAAATTGGAAGAGACAAACAAACTGTACATGGATATTACATATCATACAGCAATGTCATCTCATAAATCAGATATGTGGTGGGGAGTAAATGGATGTGCATGCACATGTACTGCTTTTATATGGAATTATAGTGATATAAATATGAAAATATATGTATGTGTATATATGCATACATTTATTGGGTCATATTCTTCTCTTACATGTGCTGGTGTAAATCACTGAATTCAAAGAAGTTAATATCAGTATGAAATTGATGTAAACAAAAGGAAGTGCAAGGAGGTGCAGGTTGGAGAATACTGTCCATACTAGATCGGGTTGAAAACCTTAAGGTCCAGCTGTATCGTAGAGGTTCTGAATGCTCTGATTTATTATTTATTTGTAATTTTTCACAAAATGTAAAAAAATTTGAATTGTTTGAATTTTCATTTCCAGTTTTGTTTATTTCTTCCTTCTAATCTGCCTGCACTCCATTTCATTACACAGCATATATTGGGAGGTGTATGGACAGCTGAAATTTGAGTATCAGCATACCCTATTTCCGTTTCTCTTATCTGCTACTTAAAAAGTGCAGGTGAAAAGGTGGAGGAAGGTAAAACCAAGGAAACAACAACATGGGGAAAATGTTCTTTAATTTTCCATCAATTAAAAATTGCCATTTAAAAAAAACAACAAATATTTTTCACTACACTTTTTACTTTTTTTGACAAAATAGGATTTTTCTTGAAAAACATTGACCAGCTCTTGTCCATAAATGCATACCCATCACCCTGAAGACATATCCTCATATTTTGTTTAGTATGACCTTTTGCTCCTATTATCTGTATCATTGCTCTTCTGAGTTCAATGCTTTACATAAAGGTAAGTGAAAAAACGAACAGGCATGTAGATACCATGCATATGCAAACATGAAAATAGGGTATGATGATACTCACTATCATGTATCCAGCCACCCCTCAATGTGTGGTGGTGATCTTGGTGTAATGAAAATTCCAGTTCATAAAAATAATTTATCAGTTGGCACAATCTGTCTTTCACTCTTGGCCATTTCATTTGTGCTTTGCCCACTAATTCATCTCCTATGGTAAAAAATATACACATATTTTTTATATATAGGAAATATCCAGAGAAAATTACATATCCAGAGAAAATCACAACACCTATAGTAAAGGAACTAAGATTATGAAGTGATGTTATTAAAAGACAGGAAATTCCCAACATTAAAATTGCCCATTCAAACTTAACTTGGCCAATATATGAAAGTTGTTAAGCACAGCATTTAAAGACATGATTATATACTATTGACTATTGTTACTGATAGAACAGCTGTCTCATACAAAAGAGCAGGTCAGATGGTATACTGTAAATGCTATGGTTGTTTGATATTCATTTTAACCTTCATTGTTCTTTGAGTACTTAGTTCATGTCTGAAACTTTAAGCTGCATACTGAATGAGGCAGGGATCCCCTCATCATTATAACCTTGTGGTCAAAGCATTGGACTGGAACTTAGGGTATCTGAATGAAATACCCAGCTCTGACATGCATTGCTGAATCATGCAGATTCTTGCAGATCTCAGCATCTTTTTATACCTCAGTTATCAGACCTGTAAAATGGGGATGACACTATTTCTCTTTCACTAGTTGACTTGACTAATTAGTCTCTAAGCTTTCTAAGCTGGGGTCATCTCTTCTTATGTGATTGTGTAGGATTTCTCAAAACTGGACACGATCTCATTTGGTGTTTCTAAGCGCCACTGAAATATGAATACTGAAGAGTACTAGGGATATAATAAAATAAATATGTTATATAAGTAACAATTACAGGTGTCTGCATCATTTACTTTCCTCAGTTTCTCTATTTGTAGAATAAGAATAATGCTTATTCTTTTGTAAAAATTTGAGATTGTCACATGAATGTGCTATAATTGCATAAGTGCTATAAATCTACAGTATAATAATTTCTGCCAGGTCAGTTAGAGTGATAGGAACTGAATGGATTTATAAATTACATGATATATCGTGGTTATATTTTTGTCTCTGTACCCCTTTCCATCTATTATATCCTAAAAATCTGAAAAGCTAAGCTAGTTGCATGAGAAAGTGTTTATTAAAGCTGAACAATAACCACCTTTTCTCTTTTTCTTATTTAGCATCATATTACTACAAAACTCCCTTATTATATTATCATATATTATATACAGCAGTTACTTTGGGTGTTTGTGTGTGTCTGCGCGTGTGGGTGAGAGAGACAGAGAGAGAGAGAGAGAAAGAGAGAGTTTTATATGATTTAACATCTATTCTAAGTGTCAGCCTTATAATTAATATGCAGTAGAGTGTCTACCAATTACATTTTTTAAATGTTATATAAGAGTGTCCTTCCACAAAAAATTCCAGGAGCACTTCCATAAAGTTTTGTCATCTAACAAATATAAGCACTCCCTCTAATTATATCAAACAAATTAACCCTTTATCTCCTGTTTTAATTAGTAGATTTAATTAGTAAACAAAATTGATTTCCCAATAAGTAAATTAGAAAATTCACGCTGCAGTCTATAAAGCTGTTACCTGGAGCTAAGAATTTTGCCAGGAAAATGTTGTAATTGCAGCATATCACATATTTCAATGTGGAAGTGAAGGGCAGAACACAGCACCAGCTTTAGAGGCAGATGGGTTATTAGAAAGGGAAAACTGCACTCAGTTCTTTCCCATATTTCCTATAAAGCATGTATGTTTTGCAGATTTATTTATTTTTATGTTGAGAGACTCAGACTACAGGTTTTGTTTTCCAGATAAACTGCATTGTTAGAGGGAAAGATTATAGCATAACTGAGGAGCTGAAATTAATTAAACAAAACTGCCTAACAGCCCCAGAATATCACCTACAAATGTCTGGTGTAGTACGGTTAGGCACCCCATTCAAAGCAGGAAGAATATTTTTCCTTGTGTTAAACATGGATTTAACTAGAGGAACGCAGAAGATGATGGTGCGAGGGAAACACATTCATTTAGGTTGCCATTTTCTAATAATCCCTTTCTAAGGTTACACACAAATACTTCCCAATGCCGAGAAGTGAAGGTATGTGCTCTGCTGGGCTGTAGTTTTTCAAAAGTTAAATCTGTACTGTGTGTCCCATGAAAAGCAGCTGTTGGCCTCAGTATTTTCTTGCAGTGTTGTTTTTGATCGAAACTTTGTGGATGTTTGTGATATTGCTGAGTGCCTATTGGCAGATGAGCATCTCTTGCTGTAGTCTCCATCATTATTTGCCTGTCTTGTCTATTAACGAGCACTATCATCCCATCGTAAGATGACAGCTGCAACACGTACTCAGGCGCAATAAACAGCTAAATGAGGCGCACAGCAATTTCACTTGTCACCAGAGCCCTCGGCACGACTGGCTGCGCAGCTTGATGCATAAATTCATGAGGCTGTTGCATATGATGGAGTATGCCTGGCTGAAAGAGGTGATGGATAGCAGGGCAGCTAAAAATGGCCATCACCTTGACTCTGTCAGGACATTTTTTAAAAGTATCCCATCAGCTCTCCTGCATTCTTTCTTGTACACTATCCCCAAGCTATCAGCTTTCTAAAGCAATGATATGAGACTTTCCTTTAATAAAGGTTTTTGGGTCTAGAGTCAAGTTTCTCCCATTTGCTGCTAGGTCTGATGAAGGCTGTACATAATACTTTCATATATAGTGAAACTGCTCTGTAATAATCATACAATCAAATACAGATAAGAGTCAGAAGGTTAAACACTAGCAATGGAAATTTTCAATTTTCAGTAAGAAGTTTGAAATTTCAAAAGGAAATACTGATTTAAGTGTACACATAAAATTAAACCAAAACCAAATATTTAAACAGTTCATATAATATATGCAATTACATGCACACACACAATGTGCTTGTGTGTACAAATATATAAAATTAGGCTTCATAAAAACCTGCAGGACATAATCCCTATATTATGCAACTTATGTACTACATAGAAATAAAGACAGTTAAAAATAATAAACCAGTGCACACTGTCAGATCTAGATTACCAATGTATTTTCTAGTGAACAGAATTGAAGAATGTTGAATCCATGAAGTAAGCAATGCCTAAAATACTTTTGGGGTTGTACTGAGTATATGTAAGACAGAAAAAATTAACCTACTAATGACAGGGTTCCAAAATTAAAACCAAAGCTCCAATTGCCATAGGTGCAGTATTTGATGTCCCAGTGAAATTTGTTACAAGCCCTCCATCTATGTTACTGGAAGTCACCTAAGGAAGACAAATAATAAAGGCAACAAAATCAATGAGGCAGTTTCCTGCAAAGCTTTATGCATTAATCTCTATCACACAGAGAAATATATACCACTACAAGGGAAGGAAGTCACTTGTTCTCTAATAAAAGAGAAAACCCTTGGTAATAAGCAATTAATAAAGTTGTCATGATTAGTTATGCAACTATGAATCAATGTTCACAATAAAAATGACCACTTGCATAGCTTTGCATATCTATGATTCAATCACATTAAAAATTGCTACTATGTTTAGGTCTATACAATTACTCTGATCATTTTCTTAATGCTTTTATATAAGAATTAAATTAAAAAGTATGGGGGTGGTGTGTTCCATTCTACACCAAAAATTATTTTGGAGCAGAATCTTCTTCTTTACTTTTATTTATAATTTTTTCCTTTCACTTTGAATCTCTAGTCTCAGCACTCCCTTGCTCATAGCTGTTTTTGGGAAATGTTTCCTCTTTGATCATTTTCTTCCCTCATTCTCTCCTACGTGAATCTGGACACTGAGATAGAGCCTCCCCACCAGAAGATGGAGACAGCACTTCACAATCTTATTAGTGATGTCATCCCCTGTAAAAAAAAAATTAAATACAAGACCTTGCTAGTTTACTATGGTCAGCTGAAATTTCTAGGGTGATCAAATCAATTCCTTTATACATATTAATTAGATATTTGGAGTTGTAGCCTTGTTAGTGTAATAAGGCACAGCAATCTGAAGAGAATCTAACCTATCCTAGAAGTCCCTGAAGAAAGAAAATAACACCTTGTCTCTAATTTGCACAGTGATTCCAAAATCTGTATTTTAACAAAGGTGTTATGCTATGTTGATACTCTCCTTACAAGCTTTGTATCCACCAAAGCCTGGACATCAAATGCAGCAACCTGATGAAGTGGCCTGACTTCTCCAAATTGCTGCTCTACCAATTTAGTTAATGGCACCTCTAGAAATTTGGGTGCCTAAATATTGATTTTGGTGACTGATTTTAGATATGGCATACTGCCATCTTGTGGACTCTGCAGATATCCATTAGCAAGTATAGAGACAGAAGGTAGTTAAACCAAGGAAACAAAGAGACACAGTATTTAAGGATTCTCTAAAATACCGAATCTAATTTCATTCTTTTTGCTGTAATGTAGTAGTTAAATAAAAGCATTTCACTGAATCAGAGATGCCCTGCTTCCTTAGGAATACAATGTCAGGCACTGAAGGTGGAAAATGCTGGCTTGCTTCTATGTGGTTCTTGGGAAAAGTATGAGGCAACTCTAGTCCTGCTTTCCACATAGTCAAGAAAGAAGCATTCACAACTGTAGAGAAGGGGTGCCCTAGGGGATTAAAGTCTTTGCTAAGTGTCAGTGCTTATCAGTTGGAAAAATACTGGTTCCCAAACAAGTCACCCTTGTAAGCCAACAAAGAAATGGCAGCCAGGAAATGATACTGCCAAGGGCTTGCAGGGAGGACCAAACGAATAAGCTTTTGGACAAAGCAACTGTAAAAATTCAAGGTTGGCTGTGAGGCATTTAGCCCATGTTGAAAATGTCCATGGTATAGCCACCTGAGGGTCTGTAAAAACTTAAGGCAAAGTTTAGGTTTTTCTTTTGGGGGGGGTGGGGGAAGCAAATTTCCTTGATTTCTGAAAGTTTATTTATTACTTTAACTTTCTTACTATGCTTTTCCTTGGAATGCATTATTAAATTATTCTCCCTGCTACATTTACGATGGCATGGTTCAGTGCCTAAGAAAAGTGCTTCTTTCTTATTAAGGTAGAGTAACATGGCTAGTACCATAAGAACTGTAATTCAAAAACTTCCCAAACTATCAAAACCTAACATGAAAAAGACAGTCTCCCAGTATACATGCATCACACTTTTTACTAGGTATTCTTACATTTTGTCCTAAACACAACAATCAAGTTTCCCAATGAAAGATTTGAAGATCAAGTCTTGGGGCCAAATTCTGCTCCTAGGTACATGTTCACCTATGTAATTGACAGCAGAATTTGGACTTCAAACTTGATATAATAGTCAATGGGCGGTCCACTTGTCCTGATCTGAGTGCCAGTGATGTGCTCTTGTCAACCTTTGAATCAAAGGACTTGCTGCACTCATACTGAGTGAGGAAAAAGATCCTTGTAAATTGCTCTTGAAACCCAGTCCTGCCATTTCCTAGTAGGGGTGGGCAAATTTGAATGCAAAACTGAACACAAACTTCAATGCTTCAATATCAAGGAGACAGATGCCATAGAAATACTTCAGCTAGGCTGATGATTAATCAAGTTTGCCTTCTACTTAATACAGGCATGATAAAAGGGCAAAGAGGGAAAAAAGAGAAATGGAATAAAGTATATAGTGTTAAATATATGTGTATGTATGCATGCACACTCTATATGTGCACACTACACATGCACACATACCCATTAACAAAGTCCTTTGGACCAGCCTAATTTTTGGGGTGTTTTTTCTACAACTAGTATAGCCTATGCTAGAAAAATTCAGTTTAGAAACTACAGTTTTTAAAACTGAATCAATCTTGTGAAAATAATATTCTTTTGAACTACAGGACAAAACCTGTAATCAATTTAAGTTAATGAAGCGATCATAAAAACAAAAGTTTTTGATCACTATCCCAGTGCTTAATTCTATGTACTACTGCATTTTATAAAAAAATAAGTAACTGAAAAGTGACTTTTTCAAACTTTCCCCCCCAGTGAATTCTTTTTTAATCAATGAATTGATAACGAAGCATTAGTGAATTCATTTGTCAAAATACATCCAGCAGGATGAGGATGTGGGACACTGACCAAAGACTGCTGAGCTAATTACCAGGATCCTGGTTTTCTCATTTAAAAATCACAAATTCTTTGATTAATTCCAAAATCTGGGATTAAAATGAATTGTCAGTAAATCCTTAGGTATCAACTGAACACAATGTTTTATTGATATATTTACACTTTTAAAGCAATTGGGAAGCTTACCTGTGTCTCAATCACTTTAGTAAAATAAATTCCAAATACATAACAATTTTGGTATTTGATTTTGTATTTTTTCTCATTGAAAATCAGAGCTCCCCCTGCCCCCTTAGCTCACCAGAGTGCAGGTCCAGGCACCACACTTTTCCCTCTCACTCTCCCCAGCACTGCTGGTGCCCCTAACTCCCTACCCACAGCCCCCCCAGGCCCTGTTGGTATCCTCACTCCCCATCACCAGCCTGCCATCCCTGCTGGTACCCCTCACTCACTACCCACAGCTCCCCGCCTCCCTAACTCCAGCTGCCAGGGCTCTGGGGCCAGGGACCCGGGTGCACAGCCTCCTACCCCTGCAGCAGCACCCGAGCCCCAGCTGCTGCCCATGGGAGGCAGTGGCTGCTGCAGTGGAACAGAGCATGGAGCCCAGCACTCCCCACCATGGGAAGCATGGCCAGAGTGAAGCTGTCCACAGGAGCAGGGTTCCCCACCCTGCTGCCCTCCCCTGGGGCCTCTGTTGCCCAACAGGTGGGACCTGGCACAGAAGGGAGGATCGGGGCCAGGTAGGGAGGCTTGTTGCCATCACTAGGAGCTCTGCACCTACATGGTGAGGTGCCCCTAGCCCTCCTGGCAACAGCGAGGAGCACAACTCCATACCACCGCTCCTGCTGCTGCTGGGCAGGTGGGGGGTGCTTCACCAGAGTGGTGCAGGGCTTGCAGCAGCAAGGAACTTCCCCACACAGACCTGCTCTGCCCTGCTGTGCTGGGTCTCACCCACTGAGCCACAGAGGCCCTGGGGGGAAAGCAGCAGGATAGGGAGCCCCAAGCCCACAGTGGGCAGCCCACACCCATCCCCACCCAATGCACCGAATGGGGGGGTCATGTGCCCTCCCCCGCCCCAGTGAGAGTGCACGCAGCGGCAAGGGGCCAACCCCACTCCCCCACCCCTGAATGAGCCTCCCTCAGCTCCATCCCACTCCCTGCCAGGGCCCTGCAGCTGCACGTTACAGCCCCAAGCCCCACGCACTGCCTCAGCTGGGCAGCAGCCCCAGCCCAAGCCCTGCCCGACTCCCTCCCACCCAATGGGGGGGGCCTCAATCCCTTATCCCCCTGCACCAGACTTACCTGTGGGAGCTGTTCTCCAGGCTATCAGGTGGTCATGTACATGTGTAAGCATGCACATGCACATAGTGTCCCCTGGCTGACTGCCCTCTTCCTGCTCCCCCCAACCCCTTGCAGGCCTGGAACTGTCAGCCTGCAGACAGCTCTCTGCAAAAGTGTAAAGTTTGAGTGTATCTCTGTTAAAATGAAAAAAAAAAACCAATGCAGTTTTCTCATTAAAAAAGGAAAATCTGCAGGGTTTTTTTTTTCCATTTTACCATGGGAAATAGAAAACCCAGATCCCTGCTAATTACAGGTCTGTAGAAACTGTTCATAGCAAACCTTGTGTCTCCTCCAGCTGAACCTACATTTGAGGTTCAATATATTTTGAGAATCTTGGGTAAGAGGAGTTTGTGTGGTAAGGAAGACTATAAACTTCTTTCTTTTAACTGGACAGCTTCCTTTTTGCCCTTTCCTCCTCTGGTTCCAAGTTCCTCTACCTATTACTGCTGCTTAGCTAGTAGATTAGCCCATAAAGCCAGATCTCAGAAAGGAATGCTTTCTTCTGATGTTGCTCTGATGGCATTGGAAGGGTGAACCACTTTCATCTACTCTAGACAGCCCTGAGGTTCTGGGCTCTTCCTGATACTTCCTTTAAGACAGATGAAATACTAGCCAAACTGTCTGGTCACTCTTTGGCAGCAAATGATGAGAGAGGGTCCCCCAGCCTCATTAGATGATCACAAATGTAACTTGAGTTCAGAGATCCTAGGGCTTTCTGTAGTGACAGGTGTACAGCAGAGACCTATGGGGCACGTCCCCACAAATGGGAACATGTGTTTCCCCAGGGACAAGTAGCAGAGGCACATCTTGTGCCACTCTTACTTGTCCTTGGGGAACACACATGCCACGTGCACCCTGGAGCATGGCACATTGTCTCGGGTTGGGTAAGGGAGGCTGGGGCCAGAAGCTTTACCTGATGAACTGTAGGAGCTGCAGCCATAGTGCTCCTGCTGCCCAAGGGCTGGTTTGGGTGCCACGCACTATCACCCTGTGCACTGCCCTGCTTTTCTCAGGTGTGGGTTTTTTTGACCCCATGATCTCCAGCAGTCAAAAAAAAACCCTGGGCTGAAAAGTAGAAGTGTGGGGAACACCTGCATGTACAGTGTGTGCAGCATGTGGTGCCACAGACCCATCTACCTTTCTATTTGGTAGATGGCAACCATAGGCGTGTCCAGATAAGTGTGGATATGCAATATGCGGTGCCGCAGACCCATCTGTGGTGCCACATATTGCATGTCCACGCTCATCTGGACACGCCCATGGTTGCCATCTACCAAATGGAAATATTAGATACAATTTGCAAACTCCGATATAAACCCTGTGCATTTCACACAACTTTAAGCAAGAGGAAAACATGTCCAGGAGTCATACCTTCTTCAGTTGCTGGAAAAAGTTTAATTATGGCTAATGAAAATGTATTTTATATTCTGTGAGTTAAGGTGTTATTTTTTTTATCATAGCATCAAGAAGCCCTAAAAATATACTACAGTTTGTGGTCCATTATGCCATACACTGTACAAACACAAAGTAAATCATGTAACATACAGAGTGAACTGGGAAATAACGTATATAAATTCTTGTTTTCACTGGAAGACTCCCTACTATTTTATTTTCTTGAATTTCAAAAAATGTTTCCTTTTATCTTTGCTGGGGGAAGGGGCAAATCTGAGTAGAGAGGATGCTTCACCAGCACACAGGGTGACAAGAGGAAGAGAAGCCCAGGTAAGCATCAACTTCCTGGGAGTTGGGGCCCACAACTGTCCTGGGAGCGGGAGGATGGAACGTGCACCCTCAGGAGTCCTGGGAGCAGGGGGCCACAACTGTCCTGGGAGTGGGAAGAAGGCCCGTGCACCCTCAGGAGGCCTCAAGTGCCTCTACACTAATGCTCATAGTATGGGGAGTAAGCTGTGCCTCCTGATTGCAAGTAAGAACCCAGACTTAGAAGGGCTCACAGAAAGCTGGTGGGACCCTACCTATGGGTCCCACCAGCTGGGTGGCGGGCATTCGGGGATACACCTTATATAGAAGAGGCGGACAGAGAGGAAAGGTGGGGGTGTTGCGCTCTATGTCAAAGAGCACCTCACATCATTAGGGATTAGCTTCAGGGTAGAGGAGGGTTGGGCAGAGACACTATGGGTCAAACTAGAAGAGGGGGCATGGTGAAACGGACTTTACAGTGGGTGTCTACTAAAGACCAACCAGCCAAGGGGAAAAGCTGGACCAGGACTTCTCCAGTCAGCCTATGGAGGTGGTTAGGTCAAGGGATGTTATTGTCATGGGTGACGTAAACTACCCAGACATTTGCTGGGAGGAGCATACAGCCAGGTCTGACTGCTCGCATAAGTTCCTGGCTGTATTACAGGACCTTCACCTTATCCAGGAAGTGCACACACCCACTAGGGGAAACTCCTTGCTGGACCCGGTCCTGGCCATGGGGAATGACCTAGTGAGGGGACTGCAGGTCCTTGACCACCTGGGCAATAGTGATCATCACCTGCTGGATTTCACTATCCAATGCAGGGTGTCAAGGGCTTACACCAAGGCTAATGCCCTTGACTTCAGAAGGGCCAACTTCAATGTGCTTAGGAGACTAGTGGGGGAGACACTGAGGGCCCAGAAGGTAGAGAAGATGGGAGTCCACGAGGGATGGTCATACCTTAAGGGGGTGATCCTCCAGGCCCAAAGGATAACAGTCCCTGAGAGAAGCAAGTGGGGTAAGAGTGCTCAGAAATCCCCTTGGCTCAGCAAGGGCATTCAGCAATGCCTGAGGACTAAAAGGGGGGCATACAACCAGTGGAAGGGAGGAGCTATCACCAAAGAGGAGTACTCTTCCTCAACCTGTGAGTGTAGGAGGGCTATTAGGAAGGCCAAGGCAGAAATGGAACTCAGGCTAGCGTCCAGGATTGAGGACAACAAAAAGTCCTTTTCAAGTACATTGGGAGCAAAAAGAGGGCACCAGGTAATGTAGGGCCCCTGCAAGATGCAAACGGTAATCTTGTGGCTATGCCAGACGAGAAAGCTGATATTTTTAACAGTTTCTTTGCCTCTGTTTTCTTGAACAGGGACCGGGACATCCCACTTACCAGAGGTAGGGACAATCTCAGGGATAGCTCTGTCAGGCCTTCAGTCAGTGCAGATGTAGTTAGGGATCTTCTGGAAGGACTAGACATTTTTAAGTCTTCCGGTCCAGATATCCTCCACCCAAGAGTGTTGAGGGAGATGGCAGGGGTCATTGTGGAGCCCTTGGCCCAGCTGAATGAGCATTCATGTTCATCTGGCCAGGTGCCAAGGGATTGGAAGCTGACTAATGTCCCAGTTTTCAAGAAAGGGAAGAGGAAGGACCCAGGTAACTATAGGCCTGTTAGTCTCACCTTGGTACTTGGGAAGATCTTGAAGAGAATCATCAAGGAGCACATCTGTGGGGGGCCAGCAGGGGAGATCATGCTCAGGGGCAATCAGCAAGGCAGGTCCTGCCTGACCAACCTGGTTGCCTTTTATGACCATGTGACTAAATCCTTGGATGATAGTGTCTCCATGGATGTAGTCTTTCTAGACTTTAACAAGGCCTTTGACACCATCTCTCACCCCATCCTCATGAATAAATTAAGCCACTGTGGCATTGATGCCTACACAGTTGGATGGGTAAAAAATTGGCTGATGGGGCACACCCAGAGAGTAGTGGTGGAATGGTTGTACTCAACCTGATGAGATGTGAGCAGTGGGGTACCCCAGGGCTCAGTCCTCAGGCCTGCACTGTTTAACATCTTCATTAGTGACTTGGACAAGGGGATGGAAAGCACGCTGTCCAAGTTTGCTGATGACACTAAGATGTGGGGCGAGGTGGATGCACTTGAAGGGAGAGAGAGGCTGCAAATAGATTTAGACAGACTACAAAAGTGGGCAGATGAGACTAGGATGGGGTTCAACGTAGACAAATGCAGGGTGCTGCACCTTGGGAGAAGGAATCCACAGCATACATAGAGGTTGGGGAGTTCACCTCTTGAAAGCACAGAGGCAGAACGGGACTCCAAGATGAACATGAGCCGCCAATGCCATACCGCAGCCAGCAGGGCCAGCCATACCTTGTCATGCATCCAAAGATGCATCTCAAGCCGGTCCAGAGAGGTAATACTCCCCCTCTATGCAACTTTGGTCAGGCCGCTGTTGGAGTATTGCATCCAGTACTGGGCGCCGCACATCAAAAGGGATGTGGCCAGCCTGGAGAGGGTTCAGAGTAGGGCCACCGACTTGGTAAGAGGGCAGCAGGACAGGCCGTATGAGAGACTGAGGGACCTGAACCTGTTCAACCTCAGCAAGAGGAGACTGAGGGGGGACCTGGTGGCTGCCTACAAACTCATCAGGGAGATCAACAGCAAGTAAAGCCCTTTTCTCCCCAGCACCACCTGGAGCGACAAGGAACAATGGTAATAAGCTGATGGAGAATAGGTTTAGGTTAGAGATCAGAAGGCAATATTTTACAATTAGGGTGGCCAAAATCTGGAACCAACTTCCCAGGGAAGTGGTCCTCACCCCTACCTTGGCAAATTCAAGAGGAGGTTGGATGATCACCTGTCTGGGGTCTTGTGAACCCAGCAGTCATTCCTGCCTGTGGCTAGATGGTGTCAGGCTAGATGATCTGTTCAGGTCCCTCCTGACCCTAGCTACTATGAAACTATGAAACTATCCAAATGCAGAAGAAATGCACTACTGTCTTTTACAGACAACAACCTTTCTTTCTGTTTTTCATTGTTGTAAAGTTGTCATGTCTTTGAAGTTTGATGTCTATTACATAGTTACATAGATTAAAGGGAACTTGACTGAGTTAATTTTGCTGGTCACTTTCAGCCTTACAGAATTATAGAAAAACTGTCTAATTGCCCATCAAAAATGACAGATTTCAGGGAGTGTTTATATGGCCCTGCTTCGCTTCCCATGCACCCTTTCAAGCTGGCCATGGAAAGACTCCCTCCTTCGCCACTGCCTCCTCCTTCAGCTTCCAGCATGGGGGATTCCTCCCTGGTGCCAGAGACCTATGGGACGCTACTGCTGGGGTGCGTCCACTGCCACTACAAACTTCCCCAGCAGTGGCTCAAACTTGGGCCCATGCAGCCCAGGCCCACGCAGTCAGTTGTCACCTACCCTTTTGGCAGCACATGAGCAGCTGGCCAAAAGCATTATGGACAGACAGACACACAGACAAACATACCACAGACAGACAAACTAAGCCCTTTATTATATTAGAATAGGGCTGGGAAGGATCTCACGATGCCAACCAGTCCAACTCCCCTCTCTAAATAATTTATTCCAGAACTTACCTACGCAGTTAGAAAGTTGTTCCTAATAATCATCCTAAATTTACCATGTTGCAATAAAAACCCATTACTCCTTGTCCTGTTCCTGTGGACATAGAAAAAAATTTATTACCATTTTCTTTGAAGACATATCAAATCATCTCTCCATTTTCTCCATGCTAAGTCTAGTTTTTATAAATCTTTCCTTGTATGTTGTGTTTTCTAAACCTCTAATCATTTTTGTTCCTCTCCACCAGATTATTTCATCTTTCCACATCTTTCTTGCAATGTAGTGAAGACTAGACACAGTACTCCAGGTAAATACTGGACTAATCACTTCTCATGACTTGTATGCAACACTCCTGTGAATATATCTCAGTATGCTATCAATTTTTTTCCTGCAACAATGCTATCCTTTTGACTCAGCTTGCAGTCCACTCCAATAGTCCCTGGATATTTTTCTGCAATACTACGACCTGGACAGTTTTTTTCTCAATCTGTATTTATGCATTTGATTGTTCTGTCCTAAGTGCAAGACACTGTATTTATCCTTATTTAACACCATCCAATTTATTTCAGAATATTTCTTCAATGCATCAAAGTCATTTGGAATCCTAATCGTATCTTCCGAAGTGTCTACTACTAATTTGTTGTCATCAGCAAATTTATTAACCATGTACTTGATTCCATCCTCCAGGTTCCCATAGTCCTAAAATGGGGACTTTGCTTGATTTCATATTGGGTAGGAGGGATAGGAACATGATGGGGAAATGAAGACATTTTTATTTTGTGTTTCTTTGTTGTTTCAGTTTCTCTCTTTTTATTTATAACCTAGCATATTCTCTCTGCAAAGTAAATGCCTTATAGAAACATCTGGGAAGAACATTCTCAGGACACATTTAAAGAAAAATAAATAAATTATTTGTATTAGAAGTAAATGTAAACAACAGAAGAGTATCAGGTGAGCTATGGTATTGATGAACAAAATTTACAAGGCTCAGCCAGAGAATTCAGAAGCACTCCCTAGTTACTCTGTATTTACCACAGTGGGTTTAACCTAGATATTCCTGAACTCCTCAAAAATCCTATCCAATAGTGTAATTAGATCTATGAGAAAAAACACAGGAAAATTACTCCTCTGTAACCAGCCCATAAGAATGAGTCCAACATCCCATATAATTAGCCATCACATCTTCGACCTCTTACTCTGAAATAGTCATGTATACAGGTTTCTTAGACTAGGAACTGAGATCCAGTTCCCTCCCAGCTTTGTCTTTCTTTCCTGCCTCCCTCTTCAACATGGCAAATATAGGTAAGTAGCCTAACATTCCCCTTAGTGGTTAAATGTCACTTCTAATCATTGCTGAGAGCTCGCAGCCTGTATGGTAGGGCAGGGTGGGGAACAAAAGGGTTAAGGTGGAATTAGTTCTGGCCTAAAGACATGAAGTAGTTTTTCCTCTTCCCAGGTATATCTCTTAGCAGCTGCAGCAAACCTTTGGAATCTGACCAGCCTTGAAGGTTAAAATCTCCTCTGGAATGGCCAGTTTCCACCCTCAATTCCAGATTTCCTACATATGTCCCCAGAGCTCCAAAGCCTGTTTATATTCCTTGTCTACTTGCAACAGCCATGATATGACGCAGAAGCCGCAAGCATTTTTTCCCTCTGTGATAGACAGGAACAAAGCCTTCTGGAGCAAGTAGTGGATGGAAAGTAAATAGGTTCATGAGCTCTGGGAACATTAGTAGTGCTGCAGGCAGGGAAGCAGACAGCGTAAAATAAATATAGCTAAAGAGTAAGAAAAATATATTTACTTTTGCTCCTGTAAGCTTTGCACTGTTCAAGGAGGTGGTAAGGGAAATCTTAAGTCCAAAAGGGTAAGAAACATTCTCCTTTCAGGTAATGCTCTTGGTGGACAGGACAGAACAAGTGATACTAGCCTCTGAACTGTCTACATACCAGTGAGGACTTATATCAGAACCTGAGTCTAAAGTAATTAAAAATGAGCATAAAAAATCCCTTGCAATGACAATGAATATCCAAAACACCCCATACCCCTCCTTTTTTATTTATGAGTGAGCTTAAGTTAGCTCTTATTAGCCATTGCAGAATTAAACCTGGGCAGGACAAACATACTGGTATCAAGCAGACCAAAAAAAGGTACATCCCACAGAAGCGAGTGAACTTTAGAGGACCATTTTTACTGATGAGTGACTTCTTCCAAGTTGCATCTCACTTGTATTTGAGGTGTAAAAGATACAGCCCTCTAAAACAATATATTGCCACACACACAATAACACAGTACACTGTATTTTTAGCTAAGTGTGAGGATTTTTTTATGAACAGTGCCTGGAAGGCAAAGCAAGAGAACCAACTACTGCACTAAATCAATATTCTGTCTTGTAAAACATATAACAGCACAAGAAAATAACACTTAATCTGAGCAGGAGCTGGCCATGATGCATTCCTAGTTCTATGGAATATTCCTTATGTAAAAGCTTTTCTTCCCTCGTCATTCAGTTTATACTATGCTTATTTCTATACTATACTATAGCTTATTTCAATAATTCAGTGGTACATGTTCAAATATTCAAGTTGTTTTACATGATATCATAATGTACTAAGTGGAAGCAGAGTCATAGGAGTTAAACATGGAATATACCTCAGACCCAGGCTCAGACTTTAACAATGTCATGTGTCTCCAAAAATTGCCAACGCCTACTCACCTGTTTGGCATAGCTAGTGGGTGAGTAGCTGTTGGCAATTTTTGGAGACACATGACATTGGTAGAGTCTGAGGCTGGGTCTGAGTTATTTTCCATGTTTAACTCCTATGACTCCTATGGGTGTTTTGGAAGCACCATATAGGTGTTTGCTAGCTATAGGTTAGCCAGCAAACACCTTTATGTAAGCAACGGTTTCACTAGAGAAAAGTATTGAGCAACAAGTTTACAATGACACAAGCATTCACAGTTGTTGAACTGGATGTTGTTTGCAAAAATATAAAACCTGATACTGTCACAAGAAAGATATTGTACATATTTTCAGACTTCTTGAAGAGGCTTAGTCTTTGCATTCATCTTTGGCTAACCTGGAAAGGAAAAACTGTCACGTATTCATGTGTCTGTCAAAGATAGCCACCCCACTAAAACACGAGGAAGACCTACAGTAGTGTAACTGAGTTGTGGGGGAGAAGGGTAACAGGGGAAGCAGCCTTTTGGAGAAGCAACACAAAAATAGCAGCTGCCACAGTGGTGGCTAGATGCACTGCCAACACTGCAGAAACGAGTGCTGTCCCATGCACAGCTGCTGCTTAAGGCAGTGAACTGCCCAGCTATACCTCTGAATACCTGTACAACGTAGTGAACTATCAGCCATTATTGTTCCTTTCAAATGTTCCAAATTTTAAAGCGTCTCATTCTTGACTGAGATAATATCATTCTGTGTTTCATGCAAACTGGATTTCATCAACAATGTAGCACCTCCAACATGCTGACTTGATACATTGAAAATGGCTTTCAGAAAAATGTCAAGACTGGAGTTGCAATACTGGACTTGACTTCTGCTTACAACACAGTATTACACATTGGTCTCTTCATCCAGATGTCAAGAGTTCTTCCCACATGACTGGTTAATGTTACCAAATTGCTCTTCCGTGACTGCCAATTGATAGCGCACATGAGAAAAAGTGCATGGAAATACAAATAAATGTTCTCTCACAGGATTGTTTGCTTGCATGTTAATCTCAACATTAATGACTTCTTGCCATATATTCACAAAATTTCTCTTACATTATATCTGCTTCCAGAAACTGTTATTCTCAGACTATGATGCTACTCTGAATACCTGACTACACCAACATGACTAATATAGCCAAATATTGTAGCAGGTGGCATCTTCAGTTAGTGGAACCAAAAGTAAGACAACTACATTTGATCTTCACAATCTTTTCTCTATCCAAGAACTGAATGTATACCTCATTGTGAGGTGGCTGAAACATAAGTCACACTAACTATACCTAAGTGTAACCCTGGATCTAACCATCTAAACAGCTATCGAAATCAAGTAGTATACTATAACCTTATAAGTAAACATAAAGTGCCAACGAACTCACTCTTCAAATGCTGCTTGATACACAAAGACTTATAGATGTTCATCTATGTTAAGGTATGTATGGTATAATCAGGAACTTGTGACCCTTATCTATCATAGCTACTAATACTCCAGTATAGCTCCATCACACATCTATCATGTGCACAAGATCACAGGATCATGGGAAATTATGGTTGGAAGGGACCTAGTCCAGCCCCCTTTCTATAATTGTCCTCGGATATTTAAAGACATCAAATTCCGCCTCAGACTTCTCTTCTCCAGACTAATAACCTGTATTTTTCAGTCTTTCCTTATATGTCACGCTTCCCAGGCCTCTAATCAGTTTTTGCTCCCCTCTGCATTCTTTCCCATCTGTCCAGATCCATCTTGAAGTGTGGGGTCCAAAACTGGGCACAGAATTCAAAGTGAGGCCTCACTAGTGCTGAAAAATGCAGAAGAATCACTTCCTTTGATTTGCAAGTGACATTCCTGTTAATACAACCAAGTCTACTATGGGCCTTTTTATCAACAAGAGCATGCTGTTAGCTCATAATCCACTTATGGTCTACTGTTACCACTAAGTCCTTCTCTGCAGTACTGCAGCTTAGCTAGTTTGTATTTGTGCATGCAATAATTCCATCTTAAGTGCAGGACTTTGCCTTTGTCTTTGTTCACTTTCATCTGGTTGATTGTGTGTCATTTCTCCTGGCTATCCAGGCCATTCTAGATCCCAGCCTTGCCCTCCAGAATATCTGCAACTCTGTCCAAGTTCATGTCATCTTCAAATTTCCTAAGTGTGCACTCAATCTCACTGTCCAAATCATTAATAATGATGTTGAACAGCACTGGACCAGGACAAACTCCTGGGGAACCCTGCTTGATGCCTCCTTCCAAGTAGATACTGAACCATTGATGACTACTTACTGGGTGTGACTACACATTCCTTAATGTGCATTTGGAATTATGCATTAAATTTAGTACCCCTATTGTGGGGCACTAGAAGAATGTGCATTAGCCTATTTTAATGTGCATTAGCAAAAGAGCACTTTTTTGTGGTGCATTAATGCACATCAAAATAAGCTAATGTGCATTAAAGACCACGTGAAGAGACACCCATTGAAAATGACAATCCAAACAGTTATGTATCCACGTTACTGTACTTTCATTTAATCTGTATTTCCTTAGCTTGTTGATGATTTTTAATGGGAGTATTGTGGGATACTATATCAAAAATCTTGTGAAAGTCAAGGTATATAACATCTACTGCTCCTCATGCAATACTCAGTCTCAAAACAAATAATCCACTATAGCACTAGATATCAGCAGGCCTCTTAAACCTTACTTTAGAAAGATAATAATACATGCTGTGTTCTGCCAGCCAGCAAGTTGGAATATTTTCTCCCCAGCTGGGGACCCTGTACAGGTATAACCCTTAAAATAAGCACCATGGGCAAAATATGACATGTTCTATTGTTCCCAGACAACTGTCCACTTTAGATTCTTTTTTTTTAATCTACCAGAAGTTGCTCTGAACTTTAACATGAGAAGCCCAGAGAGCACTTTGGGGTCAAATTGTTGACACACATTGTTGGCCAGTATCCTCTATTCAAATTATCAGTTGTTGAATGACTCTGAACATAGGAAATGAAAAAGATGTTTTCCACTTGGCTTACCTAAAGATAATGACTCTCAGATCATTTTCTGCAGCTCCACTTGTGTAGTCCCATTACTACAGCATATTCAAATGTTTTGGGACAACCAGGAGAGCTACAGAAGAGCTTATGCTTTCTTTGGGAAATTCCCATAATCTATAGAATTTTTTCCTTGATGTTCAGGCAAATTCTCCCATGCCTTTCTAGCCTTATTTTGCCTACTTACACTGTTTCTTCTGAGTCCTTTAAATACATATATTCAGCTTAGTTGGAAATTGTTTTCCACGTCAAATTTTTGCTTTCTGAGATTTCAAAATTTTCTCCTTGCACAATGGGTGAAACTGACACTCCTGAAGTTTTTGATGAGATAAAACAAACCCATATCTCAATGTAGCGACATATAATGGGGTGTGAAGGATCTAAATTTGAATCCCATCTCTGTTATTTTCCCCACATTGCAAGTGAGCACCATAATCCCCATTATTTACTCTTCTGTGGTGAGCATCCCTAAATCTGCTGAAGCTGTTTACTTTTTATAAATAATTAATATATTACTGGGGAAGACATTTAAACCCAGGGGTTGGACTAGATGGCCCGCTGAGGTCCCTTCCAACCCTAGAATCTATTAATCTAATCATATATAGATTATATATGATTATATATACAAGGTGAAAGGGCTCCAATAACAGAGACTGAGAGCCCCATTCCAGATGCAGAAATGTTTTAGTGATAGGGCACTCAACTAACATATGAAAGATGAGATTTAAGACCCTGACTTGGACTTAGATGTAATGGGAACTTGAACTTGGTACTCCAGTGAGTGAGCTGACCACTAGGGTATTCTGATGTGAATTTCTTTCATTTGAACAGAAATTCCATCCTGGACCTGAAGAACTTCTCATGATACATTCCCTTGAAAACGTTTTGGTCTTGAGACAATTAATTGTTTTAATAAAAAAAAAAAAATCCTGATCAGCTCTAATACATTGTCCCACCAACATAAAACCAGTTTTAACAAGCTATAAACTAGCATATTGAGCATAACATAATTTGTACCTACTACTATTGACTTGTGTACAGGATATATAGGTTTTTACACTACCCTACAGTATCAGAGTGCCCTTTATAGTTCCAGACTGGTGTGATAAGGTCTTAGTGAACAATAATCAGTATACACAACCACACAAAATTTCCCATCATCAAAAAAACCCAAGTGCCACACTTCTCTTGACATTTTCAGCTGTTCATTGGATGGGTAGATGTAAAATAAGAAAAAGGAAGAAGGAGAATTCCACACTGAATTCCCACCAGTTTCTTTTAACATGTTTCTGGTTTTGAAGTACCCCTAGTGGCTTATTGCAATCCATGTATTGACATATGATATGACAACTCTGCATTCAGAGTGAAACATAGCAGTGTTTTTTCAATATTATATCACATCACAAATTCATGTTCTATTTGATGTCTGCTATCACTATTGGAACTTTTGGGGGCATTACTGTTTCACAAATTTATCAGTGTTTTATGGGTATATACCTGTGTTTAGGATACTTTATCTGAGTATGCTAGCTTGAAGATAATATAGTGAAAAAAGAAAGCAAGAGAGGAGTGCTGACTAAATAGACCACAAACAGGACAATTCTAGAGTCCCTGAGCACTCAAGATTCACTCAAGAAGTGTTATATTATTTTATTCATTTGCATCATGGTAAGGAAAAAAACGACAGTCCTACAACAGGCAAAGGAAGGGAGACAAAGGTGGAGGCAAGAAAAATGAATCTGTGGAGAGGCAAAAATCGGAGGGTTATAAGTTTTCCACTGTAGGGAGTTAGGGCTAGGGAATTGTTCAAACATTCCTTGATCTGATATTATTTTATATTTCTTCATTGCACTATAGCATACCATTATGTCCTAAAGGCATCTGCCCACTGAGGATCCGTTCTGTTTTGCTTGTGCTATTATTACAGGCCTAGTGTCTCTGATACATGATTGAGGCCTGACATAAATAAGAACTATAATAAATTTAAGCCACTGCTTTCTTTAATCCCCCTTTGCCCACACAGCAAGGAAATGGACTGGAATTTATTGCCTTATGCATTTTCCCTGATTTATTCAGTCCAGATTCTGGTTGCATTTTCCTTTATTTGACATTATTTTATATTTTATAGTATATATTTCATCACATTATAATATACCATGTACTAAGGGCAACCATACTGTGAAATTCTGTTCTTTTTTCTTGTGCTATTATTGCACATATACAGTAGTATCTATTATGGGATAAAGACCTGAATCATGAACAATGGCTTAGGTCATCACCTTGTTTATTTTTCCTAATAATGTAGCCAAGAAACTAACTGTGTGGTAATTTATTTGACATTCCTAACAGAATGGTAGAATCTATTCCCCTACATTGGGGTGCAGGGCTCTTCTGCTGACCCAAGCCATTAGCAACAGTAAGAGCCTGAATAAAAATAATGGCAAGTTTTACTGATTCATTGAAGTTGGTGCACACTTTAGTGCCAAAACGATATACAGATATCTACATAATCCTTGGGACTGATGGACTCTCTAGATAGAGATTAGGAAGATCTGCAGAAGTCAATACAAAAAGAGAAGCCTGGAAAGTAAAATTAATCTGAGGTTCTTGTGCTGTTACCACAATATTAGTTAGTGCAACAAAACTCCAGTCAGTAAGTTAAATTTGAGCCCATACAATGGAAGAAAACTGTGCAGAGTGGATATAATATATATTTCCAACTTTATAAGTACAGCTTTTCTATCTTCTCAAACTAAATATTTTAATCAAAATTTCCTTTTTTTTTTTGAAAAAAATGTCACTATCAGTTTTCAAATGATTGTTCCCTTTTAATGACAACCAAAGTGCCCTTTTTTCACTTTAGTTTATGTTTTTCTCAAGTTTATCTTTCCCCTTTTTCTGCCTTTTTTGGGCAGAAAATTGTGGTGGGAAAGAAAATGATAGGAGACCAGGAAAATTAAAACCCAAAATAATTTATGATGCTTTAAAAGTCCATTTGGAATTTTTAAAATAAACCGCTTTGATTTTTGGGGGGGGAAAATCTCTTGTCCATTTTTTTCCAAATAGCCATTTCAAGTAAGGTTCCCTTTTCTTACTAGCTGCTAAAATGGACACAACGAAGGTTGTTCTCTGCTCAGGTAATATGGATCTCATACAAAGTAGAGGTGCTTCATAAAGAGAAGCAAAGTAGTTCTATACAGAGAGACAGTTTTCAGAACAGGCACATTTAACAAGAGACCAGGTGTGAGGGGCTACACCTCACAGGTACATCACCAGGTCCCTCAACCCTGGGAGCTGGTTGCCAGATTTCTGACAAAATGGTTCTTCCCTGACAAATTATGATTTCTTTAAACCAAGTTCTTTGTGATTTTTATGGGGGGTTGGACAAAAGTGTTTTGAAATTAAGTAAAGCTTCACCTTTTTCTTCCTATTTAATTTGATGCCTAAGACCTGGAAAAAAGAATTGTCTGCCTATTTCCTAGAGGGATCTTTAATGTTCAGGTCCCAGTCATCATGTTACTTTAAAATAAAAAGACAGTAAAATTATTATCATCTATGATTTTTCTCAATCTTTTTGGCATGATAGCTGACTCAAAGGGCGTATCCAGACAAGCGTGCACATGTCTCTTGCAGCATGTCAAACCCCTTTGAGATGCTGCAAGATGCACGTGTGGAAACAAAAAAAAGTTCCCCACGCTGCAAATTTGCAGCATGGGGGCAAAATTAGATCCCAGGGGTCAAAAAATACCCCAGGGAAAAAAGAGGATCCTAAGGCAACCAGAGGCTCAGTCCTCTATAGAGATGCCCTGCTGGCTAGCCAGAATGTCTCTATGGTTGGCCCTTGACCTGATGCTGAAGCATGCTGCATGCCCACCTGGCCTCAGCCCCCATTCATTCCCCGAGCCCCCGTTCATTCCCCCGTTCCCTGCTCACTCTCCCACCCAGCCCCAGCCCCCCCACATTCACCAGCAGTAACAGCAGTGGTCAGGGCCACTTGGGGCTTCATTGCACAACCCCCTGGGCAGGGGACAGTGGGGCTCAACCCCAGCTGCCTGGCACCCCTGCTGCTGTATAGTGTGGGTACACCCAGCTTGGCAGGGTGCCACATACTGTCTCAGAGCTCTGGGCCACTTGGGCTGAGCGGCACCGAGTCCCAGGTGACAGCTGCAGCACCCCTGAGCTTCCAGACAGTGTGCACCACCCTGCTGAGCCGGGCGCACCCACACCCACATGATGTGGCAGCTGCGGTGCAGGTGCCAGGCAGCCAAGGCCAAGCCCCACTGTCCTGCGCTGTATGGGGGGGCCGTGCCATGCGGCCCCAAGTGGCTCTGACCTCCATGGCTGCTGGTAAGCTGCGGGCAGTGCAGGAAGCTGGAGCTGGGCAGGAGAGTGATGGGGGGCAGGAGCTGAGAGGGAGAGTGATCAATAGCTTGGAGCTGACTGGGGAATCCCTGAATCATCTCTAGCCTCCTGATCACTCCCCTGCTCATCTCTGGCCTCCAAAGGACTGGAGACAGAGCAAGAGAATTACCAGGGGGCTGGATACAAGCCCCTGGAGATGAGCTGGAGATGTTCCCCCACTCATCTCTAGCCTCCTGAGGCTGGAGACATGCACAGGAATGAGCAGGAGGCTGGAGATGAGCAGGAGAATGAGCAGGAGGCTGGAGACAGTAAGGGAATGTCTCCAGCTCATCTCCAGGGGTTTGTCTCCAGCCTCCTGCTTGTCTCCAGCCTCCTGCTCAATTCTCCATCTCAGCCTTGGGAGGCTGGAGATGAGCTAGGGGAATGAGCAGAGAGCTAGAGACGAGCAAGAGAACAAGCACAGGACTGGAGACCAGCAGGGGGGTTGGGGAGCTGTAGCCCCTGGATGGTGGGGGCTGGGACCCTGCAGGCAGGATAGTCCATGTGCTCTGTGTGTGTGGGGGGGGGGATTCTTCCCTGTGGGGAGCAGGGGACCCACCCATCCTAAGCGGCCCCCATGCCCACAGCCCCTCCACACCTACCTGAACACTGACCCACATCCCCCCACACCCCTCCACACCCATCCACATCTCTTCACCCAACTTCCCACCCCCTCCTGCAAACCCCACATCCCCCTATCACACACCCACCATGTGATAAGGAAACCAAAAGCAAACATTAAAACATAGATATTTAGGTTTTATTTTATTATGATGCTAGAGACACTAGTAGGCTTCCAGGTTGCTTTACCATTGTAAATATAGCAATAAAACATTGCCCATCTGATCAATCCCTCTCTCTCTCTTTTGTTGTAATTGTGCAAGAATGTGGATTTTGGAGTATTTTAAAAAGTGAATTTGGGATGCTGCTTCAGCAGCCTAGCTGACACAAGGGGCTAGTGTCTCCAGATACCAAGTGGCTGGGCCTCAGAAGCTCCTGTCTATTTGTCCATCTGATTACCATGGGCAAGGCCCAACTGGCTAACTTGTAGCCCCTCTTAATGGGGGCTAATAGATGAATGGAATAACTAAATTCTTGGGACAACTAATGAAAAAAACAGGATAGGAGTGTTACTTGGGTCAAAGGGTCAAAATGTAAAAATAAGTGCACCTGAGGAGGACACCAAGAAGCACCCTCCAGGCCACACCCACTGGTCCTCAAAGGCCTCTAAGGAGCCAGTGGACTCTACCCACTGGTGCTCTGCCTGGAAACATGCATGGACAAGTGAGAGGAAAGTGGCCCCGCAGTCTCCAGGCACCTTCCTAGCCCTCAGAAGCTCTTGTCTCTTTGTAACATGCATATCATGGGCCCTAAGGCCCACCTGCCTAACTAGTAACCCTGTGTGGGGCTAATGAGTGAATGGTACAACTAAATTCTTGGGACAACTAATGAAAAAAACAGGATAGGAGTGTCAAAACATGAAAATAAGTGTGTCTCAGGGAGACACCAAGCACAGTCTGCTGGGCCGCACCCACCAGTCCTCAAAGTCATCCAAGGAGACAGTGGACGCTGCCTACTAGTGCTCTGCCCAGAAATGTGCATGGACAAGTGAGAGGAAAGAGGCCCCGCAGTCTTCAAGCACCTTCCCAGCCCTTGGAAGCTCCTGAGGGCAAGTAGCCCTGAGCTGCTGGCTAGGGCTGGCCAAGGCATTCTGTGCTTAGGTGACAGGTGGGGGGGAAGTGAGAGTGCTAGTGCCCCCCCTGAGAGTGCCATCTGGGGAATGGGGGCACCCAGAGAAGCAATCCCCATGGTCCCCCTGTGACCGATCACACCGACCTGGAAATGCCAGCAGCACACCACTGACACTTCCAGGTCAGCATGATCAAATGCAGGGGAACCACCCCGCTTTTTCAGCATGATTGTCCATTGGGGGACTCCCCCACCCAGTCGCTGACTCAGGAGGCACCAGTCAGCCATCAGCTAGGCAGGGTTATTTTGCCCCAAGTGGCACAATTTCCTCCACAACAAAGTGCATGCCTGTGTGGCAGAATGCCATCTCTGTCTCTCCCCAAACTCTGCTATAAGATGGGTGACCAGTCTCACAATTTGGTTCCCATGGTCATTGCAGAAGGCAAACACCCCTTGCCCCATTGGCTTCAGGTAATCCTGAGTTATAACCTGAGTTGGATACATTCCTGAGGGAGGGGGAAACCTGATCCCTTTGCCTATGTGACTGGCCTCAGACACCTGGGTAGGGGCTTAAACTTCCTATTGTATTAAGCAATGTCATCATGACTGGGAGGGAGCTAGAGACCCTGCCAGTCTACTCAGCAACCAGTGATGTATTTCAGATTGGTTGGCTGGCAGCCAACAGGTGCTGGCATTCACTGGATCAGGTAAATGAGGTCATAAGGTCTATATAAATTAAGGAGTGCCCAGGAGGTTGGGCAGTAACCACGATAAGAAATCTCAGAGAAGCTGGACCATCTGAAACTTGCTCTCTCTCTTGAAACTCATGGTCAATGAACTGCTTGCCTCTAGAGGGAATCTCCACCTGCCTCTGGATGATACTTTAGGGAGGGCTACTTGATATTTAACTAGATATATAGCTTGTAGTAACACAGATGTATAATCAAAGGCTACCATGCTACTATTTTCTCTACTGTTTTTTCTGCTATTCCAAACCTACTCCTTGTAACCAATAAAGTTCTCCTTTGTACCTAGCATGGAAGAATTATTGGGAGATGGCCTAGATTATGCCTTGGGATCCCCTTGGTTCAACTGACTAAGAGACACCACTATTTGTGCTTCAGACTGAGGGAAGCACCCCAAGTTCTTGCAGTGGGTCAAGTAACCTCAAGGATGAGTAGGCCTGTATTTCCCAGGGGGCACAGGGCTAAGATCACTCCAGACCCCGGATGGTCCCTGTAGACATGCAGGATGCCTGCTCCAATGCATTCTAATTAGAATGCATCAGAGCAGACTCAGTCAACTCTGCTGGAGCATGCTAATTAGCTAATACTCCAGCAGCCTCAGAATCACATGTATTCAGTGTCCTGTACTTCAAAAAGGCAGTAGGGGGGCACTTTAAAGCTCATCAGATGAGCTTTAGTTAATGCCCCCCCCCCCACCATTTTGAAAGGTGGGCTCCTGAATACATGAGACACTGCAAGTGCTTTATTTAGAGCAGCTCTCTTTAATTAGAATGTCCCCCCAATCCACCCTAGAGCACATGTATAGGCACCCCTTCTGACCCAGACTATGCTGCTGTTGCAGTCATCACTCCTTCCAGCAGAGCCACAGCCATTACTCCACCTGTTGCCAGAAGAGTACCCCCCTGCTGAACTACTGTCAAAGCTGTCCCAGGAACATGGGACAGATAAAATGGCTCTGACAGTGAGATCTAGCCCATGGCTACAAGTTGCAGACCCCTGCTGCGCTATTTTCAGTGTCCACTGCAAATGCTTAAACTGAGAAGCATTCTTTTTCTGTTTTTTGGAAAGTAGAAAAGGAGATATGCAACAGTTTTGAAGCTGATTGTTAAGAGTTCATGGCTTTTGCTACCTGGTAAGGTCTGAATACCATTCATGGGCTATAAAATACCTATCTTACTACCTCAAACCTTCTCTTCTCTAAAACAGGGTTCACCTTTTCTAGCCTAAGGGAGTACCAGTAAATGTAATGACCATGATAGCCAAGTAAGAGTCCTTGACAGCTAGGTGGACAAAAAATGTGATAATACCAATGATAATAGAACAGACACTATTGAGAAGCACAGCCACTGCACAATGATCATTTATCTATCTTTCATTTCCAGACGCCCAAAAGAAGATCTCTCTCTCTCTCTCTCTCTCTCTCTCTCTTTCTCTCTCTCTCTCTCAAATGTGGAATGGATAAAAAAAGAAAAGTTTAAAATTATTCATGACTATTTTAGACTTTATTTTGTTTTTGCTATGGAGATTATCCTTTTATCTCACAAATCCTTTGCAATCATTTCCATTAATGCAGCAATAGCTCCTGGAGAGTGTAGAGATCATCAATCACATACATCCGTGCTGCTTGAGTCAATGCACACACTAGTCATGTCCTAGTCAATGTCTGGACTTTTAACCATTGGAAACTGTGTAGACTTGACTTGAGATCTCTCATTCTAATTAATTAAATTTTTATGATTAAGAACCTGATATGTTTGTCTAATGAAAATAAGAGCTTCAAATTCACCTTTCATTACCATATTACATACAACAACAATATATAAAGTACAAAATATATTAATATATAATTACAATGTGTCAATAATTAAGCACATAGTTGTTAAATGAGACTAATACAAAGCAAAAAATCCCAAAGATATATTTAATATAAAGGATATTACTTTACTTGCATTAAAGTATAGTTTTTAAAAGAAGGGTCAGCAATAGTTACTTCCCCCTACAAATTACCTGCAGGCATGGATATTTCACAGACAAAAAATTTAAAAAACCCTTCTGTTCTTATTAAAGAGATAAGATCCTACTATAACTATAATTTTTACTGTATGTCAAATAAAAATGTGTACCTTGATCTCGCAAACATATGTATATAACTTTAATGAGTCTTTTCACTAAAGTCAACAGAACTATTCATGTACTACAAGTTCAACATTTGTAAATGTTTGTGATACTGGGTGCGTCTACACAAGACACTACTGCAAAGTGGTTACTGCACATTTATGTAGTACTTGTATAATCAAATACTAAAGTAATGCACAGTAACTGAAGTTATTGCACAGTAGCACTGATGACCGCCTTTTTAGTGATGCTACTGCACAGTAGCCTAATAATACTTCACAGTCACATATTAGAACTGTTTGTACTGTGACACACTATTGCTCAGTATTATTCAGCTACTGCACAGTTATTATCTCATGTAGGCATGCCCAATGGGGCTTGAAAAATAGTCCCAAAGATTTGTTTAAAAACTGCTCACTCCACCCACACAAACAGTAGATAGTATGTAAAAGACAGGTTATAAATGGTGTTATATTTGGGTCCAAGACTCCATAATAAAAAATTTGCATTGTACTTCTCTTTGCATGGCTTAATAACATGGGAAACATTTTTATCTTTTTCTTCTACAATTTTTCTTCTTATTAAAAGCAAATTTTTCAAAAGTGAAAGCCTGCTAAAAATCAGTTAGGATTTTTCTGAGCTGGCTAGGATTTATGAACTGGCTAGTAGCTTAGCATTAAACTTATCACACTTCTTGTTAAACATGAGTGAATCAGGCTTAAAGTTTTTTCAGATATATTATTAAAAACAAAATACAACATAATATATATTATTTCTTCTAAATACGCTATTTTCTGTCCCATTCTATTTTAATGAAAAAAATCCTCTATTTTGAGAACTCTGGATTTTATTTTTATTGCAAATAATTTATCGTAATGAACAAAAAATTACACTTGCTACATATATTTTATAAGCCAACATGAAATTATTTTGACAGCCCACTATTTTTAATAACTATTTAGTTTAACATACCAATAATGTACAATATTTAACTACAATTAAAAAAGGAAAAGAAAAGCACTGAAACAACTGAAAGCTGGCAGCACTAGAAATGCATATGTAATTGTGCCAATTGAACCATTATTGACAGGAAGATTTTTAGATTATATCACAGTCCTGAAAATTTTAAACTGCAAACTCAGTCCCTTGAATGAAAAACCAGAATGGTTGAGGATGACAATTTTGAAATTTATAACCAGGTGTCCAACTGAAATTGTATAATCTGTGGTAAGCAAAGGAACCTCAACCTGGAGGGATGTGGGCAGTGGGGTTCCGCAAGGCTTGGTTCTTCGGTCTGCACTGTTCAACATCTTCATCAGTGACTTGGACAAGAGGGTAAAAAGCACCCTGTTCAAATTTGCAGATGACACTAAGAAAGATGTGGGGGGAAGTGGGCACACTAGAAGGGAGGAATAGGCTGCAATCAGACCTGGACAGGTTAATAAGACCTGGACAGGGGTGGGCGGATGAGAACAGGATGGGTTTCAACACTGACAAGTGCAAGGTGATGCACCTGGAAGGGAGAACCAGAAGCATACCTACAGACTGGGGAACTCCCTTCTCATCTAACGGTCATAAGCTGGCAGAGGGTAGATTCAAACTAGACATCAGGAGGCATTACTTCACGGTCAGGGCGGCTATGGTCTGGAACCAACTTCCAAGAGAAGTGGTGCTGGCTCCTACCCTGGGGGTCTTTAAGAGGAGGCTAGATGAACACCGTGCTAGGGTTGTTTGACCCCAGTATTCTTTCCTGCCATGGCAGGGGGTTGGACTTGATGATCTGCTCAGGTCCCTTCCAACCCTACCAACTATGAAACCAAACTAGATGATGATTATAATTGCTGCTTGCCTTACAATCTATAGCTGTATTGATAACCCATCTTTAAAAGTAGGTATATAACTACCTACTTTTAAAGATGACTTAAGTACACACTTAAATGGCTTTTTCAACATAGACTGTATAGCAGGATGTAAAGTTTGCTATAATTCATCTTTGCTCTTACCTAAGCCTGGGCTCCTCTAACTTGCATTGGGTGTGTCTACACAAGACATTTAAAGCATTTTTACACATGCAATTGCTGCAGTGCCGGGAACTTTGAAAAGTGTCCAGCTGCAACACTTGCAGTTGTATAAGTGGCAAAATGCATGTCAGTGCTGAGAAAATGGCAGCAGCACACTTTTGAAAACAGGTGCTTTAGTTCAAAACCACACTGCCACCATTTTCTGCATGCTGACACACATTTTGCCACTTATACTACTGCATTTGACACAGTGCAGTGCACATCAGCTTGCATGCAAAGCAGAGTCAATTAATCAAGTCTGGTCCAAAGCAGTGGATCTCCAAGGTGTCATGAGACCAAAAAGTATGTGTATAAAAACCCTTACTGTAGAATTGCCTAATTCACTCTACAATAAATGTCTCAACATCTACACGTGCAGTGCTATGAGGATAGAGTAAACTAATTAACTCCACTGTAAGTCAGTACTTAAAAATACAAGCACAATGAAGTTTTTTACTCCCTAGCAATACACATGTATGCTGATGGAGCTGGCTGGGGCATGACAGTGCTTCAGTGTGGGGGCTGCTTAGTGGCTAGCCCTGCATTGAAGCACTCTTGTGCCTCAGCCAGTGCTGGCAGACTGATCCCCCAAGTTCCCTGCCAGCCAGGGCCGCTCTGACCCAGCGTAACATACTGAGGTCCAGGGAGGATGTTCAAATGATATGCACCAGACTTTACTGGTCTGGTGCATTAATTGCAAATATAGATGAGCCAACTGCAGTCTCTCAGGGTGAAACAAAATTGTATAATCAGACTCCATCAACATAGCACCTGACTTTATATGCCATGCCATGCTATTATTTCAAGGTGAATGATCCAGCAAATGTGCTGCAGACAGCAGCAGAAGGTCACTTTTTCACTTTTAGGTCCAAGCACAACATTATGTGCCACCACCATCACTTTCTAACAAATATCCTCTGTGTGTTACTTACGCTAGAGATCACTCTGCAGCCTGCTGCATGTATAAGCATAGCTCAGTTGGAAAAATTGGGAGATTACAATCATTGCTAGGGACCTACTTAAATCTTGGTTTCTTGATTTTCACAGAAACTGTGATCTTCATGAAAAATGGGATTGTCTCTGAACAAACCCCAAACAGTAGGAGTCAGCCACCGCAGCCCAGTCTTGCAACCAGCCTGAGCAGGGAAGGCACCAGTTGGTGGGGTGGCAGCTAAGATGGTGGCTGCCCCCTTGCACCTCTCCATGAATCAGTACTGAGGAGTGGGGCCACATGAAGAGCAATCAGCAGTTAAAATGGTGTCTTCCCCCTTGTCCCTCCTCCACCCAAGAGGTGGGGTCAACATGAAATGACTGGAAAAAAATCAGCACTTCAGGCTGCAATCAAGCTGTGAAAATTGCTTTCTCTTCTTGTGAGTTTGGTTGGTCCTTCATCATTGCATAACTGAGAACAGATTCTTTCAGTTACCATTTTCTCTTTCACCTTAGACCGTTATTCAGTTGAATAGTCTGTATGCCAGAGGCCATTTTTACTGCCACTGGAGACTGCTAAGAAACTTTTCTTTCCAGACCTTATTTTAATTTTTATCATGATAATTAGAATCTATTAGGAAATGTCTAAATTATCAAACCTTAATATCCAATGAAAGTTAATTTCCATGGCAAAGACTAGAATCAGAAAAAAATGTAATTGCATATATTAAGTAGAAGACAGAGTAGATTTGTACATGTGGCAGGACACTGTTGGTGCCTGCCACTTTAAGAGCTGAACCAAGCAGCCAGCAGGTGCTTGCCTGCGTAGCCATTTTAGATCTCTGGCCTATATAAACAGAGCAGTTCCCTGCTGGCAGGCCACACAGAAACATTACCTGACTGCAAGGCTGTATGTAATATCTTGGAGGTAAGGTCAGGAGCTGTAGGAGATGGTTTGGAGACTCCTGGTCCTGGGCGTGACCTAAAACTGCACCCTGCCATGAATGGGTGGCCTAGTGGGCTCCCAGTGGTGTGAGAGTCCCCAGAAAATACCATGCCAGTTACCACCTGGGTGAAAGGCTGGTCAGAGTGCTTTAATAACCACAGCCACCACAACTGGGTGGGTTACCCCATAGTACCTCAAGAAGGTGGACCTAGGTTAGAGAATGGGCTATAGACTCAGAAGCCTGACTTAGAATGCCCTCAACTGGTCAATTCTGGGGCTAGGACCAGATTGGTCAAAAGAGTCAGGGACCCACCATGACGGACACACAGAGCAAAGGGCCTGGGGTTTCTGACTGGCCTTGGAGGTGAGGCCAGGGCCTGTGTGGCCAAAGGGGGATCACACCCAAGAGGGAAGGGTTCAGGGAGCTAGGCAACCCAAAATGAGAGCGAAGTAGGATTAGAGGGGTCCGGATTGGAGGATTCTGGGGCCCAGTATGGGCCCGCTAATGTTAACAACTGTGGATGCCAACTGCAAGGCTTGGGCTATGGTGTAGGGGAGGAAAAGAGCCACAGATAGTGCCCCCTTGGCATTGGGGCAAGAATGGGCAGCCTCCCACCTAATTAATATCCTAATTATATATCATCAAGATGTGGCAGGAAAGGAGATGGGCAGTTGCCCATAGAAACAGGTAGGCAGGCCAACCTCAGATGGGCCCTGTGGAAGCTCCCTTTTACAGTACCTTACAGACTAATTAAATCAGAAATGCATAAGTTTTCATAAAAAACAGTATCATCAGATGCTAAGAAGGGAGACCCTCATTTAGTTAGTGTAGAAGATGTGAATCTACCCTGCCTTCTGCCTGACTTTAGACTAACATAACTAGCTCTCTCTGCTCAATGATGGCATGCATTACTCAATATCGTTTTTAAAAAGTAGGAAAAAATAGCAATAGTGGTGCAAGTGAGGAACATTATGTAGTCCTACTACACAGATGGCACATCTACATGAGACATCTAAATGCACAGTAGCCTGGTTTACTGCATAGTAAGCACATGCATTTACATATGTGCATACTTACTGAGCAGTAAAAACCCTTAATCACACATAAATTTTCTACCTGCAAATGAAGATAGCCAATTTATGGGAGCTTAGTTACTGTGCAGTAACAAACATGTAGATGCAACCAAGGAGCAAATTTGCTCCCAGTTCTGCCCTGCCACTAGGGATTGACCTTAGGCTAGCCCTAGGCTCTGGGATACAAGCCTCTCCCACCCCAGGGCTGGGCTGCTTCTATGGCAGCACTGGTCTCAGGCTTTAAATGCCTACACAGAAGCAGACATGCAGGGAGCCTGAGGGCACTCTAGACTCATGTCCCACTGGGCAGGCTGTAGGCCAGCTGCTCCAGCGCCACTGCCTGGCACTTCATTGCTGCATGGCTGCCAGCACCGAGTACTGCAGGGTGCTGCAGGCTGAAGTAGCATCCAGTCAGGCCTGTCAGCCCCTACAGGGTGAGTTGCAGGCAAGTTCTGGCAGGCAGCCAGCTCCACCTGCCCACAGTACAACCCCAGCAGCCTCCTGTGAGCCTGCAATTGCTATGGGAACCTCTACTACCCAGGTCCAGTAGCACAGGGGTAACTGTGCAGGAGCCCAGAGACCAGCATGGGATCCTGGATGGTGTCTTTTTCACTGATGTCCATGCCCACTCCTGTGCCCACACCCATACTTACTACTCGGGGCCCGAAATGGTCCAAGGAGGAGACTGGTGACCTTGTGGCACTGTGGGGTGAGGCAGAGGTTCAGTGCCAGTTTGAGTGGGGCAGGCACTCTAATGTCCATGAGGTGCTGTCAGGCCAGATGTGGGAGCAGAGGTACAGACAGTCAGCACAATTGTGCTGCATAATGGTCAAGGTCTTGTGAGCACAGTGGTTTGCCATGACTAACCAAAATCATCAGTCTGGAAGTGTCCATAAGTCCATGCCATTTATGTGGCAACTGGATACCATACTTGCTTCTGGGGATCCAAGCTGCAGCCATGCTGTACATAGCAGCACGGGCAGCCTGCTCAAGCCCCAACCCTGACTGGGCACCTCCAGTGATAAGTCGCCAAAGGAGGGCCCGTCAGGTGTCCAGCAGGCTATCCTGCTGACCTCCCCAGCTGCAGTCTCCACCAGCAGCTTGGGGAGCCCTGACCAGCACCTGCCTCACCAGGGCAACACCAGAGCCAGCCATGAGGCATGGCCCACCATGACATTGCCAGTTGCCAACAGCACCAGCTTCTCCCTGGGGGGGTACCCATCCAGGAGCCTGGACGGTGTGCCCCACCATCCAAGGACACTGGCTGGAGCTGCATGCCATCACTGACATCCAGGATGGAGTAAAGCCCCCAGCCATGCCAGCCTCAGCCATGTGGTAAGGCTCACACTGCGGGGAGGGCGCTTTCTGCCCCGCCCCTGCCCCAGTCCCTTGTCCCTGCCTCTGCCCCTGTCCCTGCCACTCCTTCCTGCCCAGCCTGCCCACACTCCCCTGGCCTCAGCCCCCACCCCCTCAACAGCATGCAGGGAGACGGAAGACACTGCAGAACTTTATTCAGCAGCCTGTGCCCCTTAAGCTAGGCTGAAATGGGCCTCTCACAAGCTGAGGAATGGATCAATGCTGGTGGCAATGGCCTGCAGTAGGGGGCAGGAACATGTAACACAACCACAGGTAGCCTTCCAGGTCACCTTCCACAACCTTGTGAAGCAGTTCTAACCTTACCTAGAGCTCACCAGCCTGAAGTACATCGGCCATCTGCTTGGTGTGGGAAAGGCCAAGGCCATTGCCAAGAACGCCATCCTGGAGATGTGCGGCACCCTCCAAGACATGCTGGGGGACACTGTGCTCCATGTGTATGACCCCCTGGCAGTGGTGTCAGGGCTCCATGCCCTAGGATTCCCCCAGACAGCAGCAGCCACCCCCACTGAGGTCCCAGGACAGCTGCACACCCACCAGCAGGGGCCAGGGCACAAGGTGAGGGAGGTGTTGGCTGACCACCTCCCCCAGCACTCCCTGCTCTAGCTTGACTGCACTGCCATTCATGGACCTTCCCACCCCCAGCACCATGCTCACTGCTGCTCCCTCCTCCAGTGCATCCAGCCTGCCTTCTGTTCTCCAGATTGGGCTAGAAATACCTGAAAATGGGGTAGTCCAATCCAGACTGAGCAGATGCTAATAAAGCATGGTTCCCATGGTGTCTTCTCTTCTCCCAGTGTTGCTAGTTCCAGTGTGGCAGGTGAGTCTCTGGTTGCTGTGGAATTGACTGAGGTTTCTCTCTCTTCCTCATGTTCACCCTCTGGCAGGTGGTGTCCAGGGCCAGAAGAGCCAGTGTGCAGTCCTGGCCCTACTGCAGACAGCTCCAACTCCACACCAATGTGGAGCCAGGCGAGGTGCAGAGCTGGGCACAGGCAGAGTGGCTAGGTGGGGGCTGGGCCATGGGTTCCTGGCTGCTAGAGGCAGCACAGGACCTCCTCCCAGGTGTAGACAGGGGATTAATGTTAGGCAGCAGGTGTCTACCAGGGGGCAGGTGGGCTAGGGTCAGAGGCCAGGCAGTGGGTGGCATGAAGGCAACCACTAGGGCCAGAACAGTGTTCATCACCTAGTGGTCATCATCCATGGCCTGCACTGCCCTGGCCTGGACCACAGGGCCTCCATCTGCCCACGCTCCAAGGCCAGGAGCTGCACCTGGAACTCCCCACTCACCTAGTCCTGCTCTTCCTGGTGGACCACATCCTCTACCCACCAGGTCTAAGTATCAGCCAGCCAGGACTCCAGCACCATGATGAGGAGGTCCAAGAGGAGGGTTCTGTCCTGGGTCCTCCTCTGATGGAGCCAGTTCATTCATAGGGCCCAGCTGTGAGCAGCAGTGACTCTGAGGATGTGTCCTGGATGCCAAGTGCAGCCTCTCCCCCACATGCAGCTGCAGACCCAGTAGAGCCATGAGAAAAGAAGCTGTTTGTACAAGTTTGCAAAATTTCAGGAATCAGTTGCTCTGTACCAGCTGCAGACCAGGTAGAGCCACGACAAAGAAGCTGTTTATATGAGTTTGCAAAATTTCAAAAATCAATTGCTCTGTACCAGGGGCTGTGTCCTGCCCAGCCTCAGAGACCATAGTAAGTCAGGTGGACAGCACCGGGCCCAAGTGGCAGCCAGCCAAGCCCCCCATCCCCACCACTGGGTGTTGGTCACAGGCAGCCTACCTCCCTTGCTCTGTTCTTAGGGTGGAACAGGCCAGGCTCCTGGCAGTACTTGCTGCCGTGGCTGTAAACCTTGCTGCCCCACCCCTTCTCCTGCAGTTCAACCACTCTGCTGAACTGCCAGTCAGCCCTCAGTGGGTGTGAGGCTTCTGAACAACTGGGACAAAGAGCTGCCTGCACACCCACCCACCCTCCAGAGGTCTTCTCTGGGGAGGCACCCTGCCCCCACCCATGCCACCACTGCAGGCTGAGCATGCCCCTGCTGTGCATCATGGGTGTTGTGTGAGGAGCTGTTTTCATGGACTGAGGGGTGCTCAACCCACTGCGCCTTACTGCTGCTGATGGCCATGGTGCTCCAGGTGCACCTACACAATTGGCATGGGACCCTGAGCTTCAGTGGTGTGGGGGGCAAGCCCCAGCTGCCCACAACCTCTGCTGCTGTGTGGAGGACTATCTGTGTCTGCATTATATGTCCCTACCTCTGCAGCTGTGAAGGACATCACCACTGATATCGATGCATTCCTCAGTGTGTGAGAAGCTTGTGCCTTCCTAGCTGCAGGGGCATGGGCTGCTTAATACAGTTTTGCATTGTTCCTCACCTCCCTGCAGTCTGTGGGGTGTGGACCCAGGAGCCAGGGGAAAGTATGTGGGCCAGGTAGGGAGGGGGAGCGGGGACCACAGCCAGGGGCAGAGGCAGGAGCTGGGGATGGGGCTGGGGCAGGGAGGGTCCTGCCTACGTGGAACTTATGATGTGACCAGGGCTGGCGTGGCTGTCAGCATTGGCATGCAGCTTCCAGCGTTGTCCTCAGATGGCAGGGTATGGTGGGTGGGCGCCCAGCCGACATTGCTGATAGTTGGCAGCGTCATGGCCAGCTGTGCCTTATGGAGGGGGCTGGGGCTTTGAAGCAAGTGTGGCAGGTGCTATTCAGGGCTCTCTGAGCTGCTGGTGGAAAGTGCAGGTGAGGAGCTCAATGGGATGGGCAGCTGGAGTCCCGAGGGGCCTTCCTCTGGTGACATATCACCATGGGTGCCAGGCCAGGGCAGGGGTTTGGACAGGCTGCCCATGCTGCTGTAAACAGCATGGCAGTGGCCTGGGTACCAAGATGCAAGGATGTCTGTCAGTTGCCAGATAAAAGGCATGGACTTACAGGCACTCCACAACTGATTGTAGTTGGTGAAACCCACTGTGCCCACAAGGCCTTGACCTTTATGCAGCACTGCGATGCTGACTGGCTGTATCAATGCTCCCAAATCTGGCCTGACAGCCCCACATAGACATGGGTTTTGGAGTTCCCACCCTACTCAAACTCGAACTGCACCTCTGCCTTGCCCCACAGTGACATGAGGTTGCCAGTCTCCTCTTGTGACTAGCTGGGTCTCCAGTTGGCGGGCCCAGGTGTGAACATGGGCATCAGTGAGGACACCATCAGGGATCCTGCACCAGCTCTCTGGGCCTCTGCTCAGTTGCCCCTATGCTACTGGACCAACTGCCTGAAGCACCCAGCACAGGGACATGGCATGGGACTGGAAGCCACGCAGCAGAGGCAATGCTCCACAGCACCTGCATGCTCTGGGCAGGCTGCTGGGGGCATTCTACAGGCAGATGGAGCTGGCCCTGCTGGCCAGAATCAACCTGTAGCCTGTCCTGGGGCCTGGTAGGCCTGGCAGGAGGCTACAGCAGCCTGCAGGCCTGGATGGCATAGGCCTGGCAGGCGCACAGCACTGCGGTGCTGGCATGCAGGCAGGCTGGTGATGCTAGCCTGAGGCCTGCCCTAGGCAACACAGAACCTGGAGCTGCCTCAGACTGCCTGCTGGTGTGCCCCAGGCCTCAAAATGCCTATTGGCTTTTAAAGGCCTGAGGCAGGGGCTGCAATAGAGGCAGCCGAGCCCTGGGGCAGGAGAGGCTCCAAGCCTGGAGCCCTGGGGCTAGCCTCAGGATGGACCCTTAATGGCAAGGCTGACCTGAGAGCAAATTTTCTCCCAGATCACACCTACATGTATATAACTGCATAGTAACTGCTCATGAGTAAAATCATAAGTAGCAAATTTACTTGCAATTAGCCATTTTTACTATGCAGTAAGCATGCGCACATGTGGGGACACATGCTCACTGTGCAATAAACTAAGCTATTGTGCAATTAAGCATCTTGTGTAGATGCACCCACCTGAAAACAGTTTAGCTCCATCCTCTTTGTTGCCACTAAGTTTATCCAATTAAAAGTATCACCCTAAAAAATCAGTACCTCCCACATTTAGAAAGTAATTTAGGGAGCTATTTACCATAAAACAAACTAGGACATTTTAACAAAATTAACACTGGGTAAAAGATTTTAAAACATAGACTCTCTCTGCTGTGCATTCTGTGTACGGGCAAAGGCAAGATGGGTATCATCTAAATGTACTCTGGTGAATGTGACATGACACATATGTCAGCAATATTCTTTCATGAAATATTTGATAAAGCTATATTCAGGTCACCATGAAGAGTTGTCACTTCTTTTTCTGATGCAGGATGCTTATACCATGTATGCATTCTATGAGAACTGATACCTAGGGGTATACTTAAATTGTGGCGAAAATAAACAATTTTCACAGGTTTGTCACAACATAAATGGCAAACTCTGTTGATATTTCCTGGATGTCCTCCAGTGGCCTCACCCCTTGGTGCTGATTGGCAGAGAGGGCCCAGTGGGGAAAGGAGGGATGAGAGGGAACCTGCTTCCCTTTGTGATGCCCCACCAGCTGTCACTTTCCCTCCAGGTGGGCTGCAAGGCTGGGCTGCAGTGGAAGCGAGGACCACTGGTTCTCACTGGGGAGCCAGAACTTTATTCTTATTTGTTTTGGGTTGTTTCAAGTAGACTTCATAGAGAAGACCAGAGTTCACGGTTTCTGAGAAATCTGTGGATTTGGGAATTGATTAGACCCTTACTGATATCCCAAGCCTATATCTCCTTCAAATAAAAGAAAGCAGCCTATCAGGCACAGAAATATAAACAATATAAGCTTTGGGTTCAGTTTTGAAAGGCTAAGATTTTGTTCTGAAGACACTGCATATTTATAGTAATTGTGAAATTAGTATGCGTGTGACCAAGGAGAACTAACTGGCCATGTGTCTTCCCTAGGATTTTTGCATCACAAAAAAGTGCCAGATAGAACTCTGTTTTTTGTTTAGCTTTGCTTTGTTTTCTATAACAAGAACATACTTTTTAAATCTATAAAATTGAAGAATTGGGGAGAAGATGGAGAGGAGAATATGCTACAATGTTTTGTACTTAGAGCCTATTTTCAAAGCCTTCATAGCCCCACCATTTTTAGGCCACTGTGTTTCGGTCTCCATGAAGACAGTACAGATATCAATGCAAACAAACAGGGTAGCTTATGTTTTGTCTGCCTCCATTTTACTCAACAACCAAATGCTTCCACAAGAAGGAAAATACATGAATTTTCTTCTTAAATTAAGAGAGCAAACCAAACCTAACACTATGTATTTACTACGTCTCCTTTATAGATTTTATTTTTAGTGTAAATATAACTAAAATATTACTACCAAGTGTTGGCCAAGCCACTTGTGAGCCTATAAATTTTGGTTGATGAATGCTCGGAAGAAAGGACGGAGAGATCTTGTACCTGAAGATGATGTACTGAGTGACTCATGATAGTTTATGGTGATGCTTAAAGCGTTAACAGTGCTGCTTATTTCTATGTAGGAGCTGATTTTATTACTTGAACCAAAGGCCACTGACATTTTGGTTCCATAAAACATGCATATATTCATAAGAAAAGGTTTACAGAATATGTAAAGTTACAGTTAGGCCAATGTATCAACACTGTTGAACTGATATAAAAACTAATATTTTAATGAGAAAAATTATGTAATTATGGTAGAATGAAAGAACAAAAAAGGTGTCATTAGAGTAGTAATTACCAAACCTACAGCATATTTTGAACACCGTGTTCAAATATAATGACTTTAAAAAATATAGTAGGCATGACTTACATTGGCCAACCTGAAATGCTTTCAACAAAATCCACTTATAGAATTCAGGTTCAAATATTCTTTTAGCACAAAAAGCCCATGGGCAACTGCAGCCATGGACACCTGCTAGGAAGTGGCTAATACTGACTGGACAGAATGAAGTTGTTTTGAAAGCGCGTTAGTGGTACAAAAACGTAATTATCCCAATGTACTATATTTTCTCCATTTTTTTTTTGTAGGAGTAGGCAGTAGCTAGAATCAATTTTAAGTTATGTAAAAAGTTTCACAGGTTTCTACAATTTTAGAGTTCTTCACTCTTTGAACTGAAATCACTTTTACATTGGCCAGTGACTAGTACAATTTCAAATTGCTAGAGGCATCACTAAGGCTGGATCCTATATTTGCAACAAAGTTTTCAAATTTCAATAATGAGTACAGCATACTTATTTAATGAAAAATGCATTTTTGTACTCCGTATGGTTCTAGTTCCAACTTATGCATCACATGTATTAATGACAACTTTTCATTTCCAAAGATATTTTGGTTTAAATTTATGCATCTTTTGATGCTAAAAAAATCATGAAATGTTGTGAGGACAATACCACGTAAATGAAAGTGGAAAGGTTCTCTCAAAAGTTGTTAAAAGAAGTATTTCTTATTTTCACAGAGTTGTGTCTGGCAGCCTGAGGTTCAAATGTCAGGCATTTTGTGTTGGCAAATAAGGGGATAAAAATATTTGTATAGAAGACTTAAAATGCTGTAGCATTCATTCTTTTGTCATGAATAACATTTTCTAAAACTTGTTTCATAATTCTGTATTTCTGACACAGTTTTTGACAATCACTGTGAGTAGACATGAAATACTTCTCAAAGTAGGTAATTTGAAGATTAGAGTGAACAACATTCCAGGGGACATTTGAAAGGAATGCGAACAGACTGAATTATAACCTGATAATGTATTGGTGTTTTGTTTGTATTTACATTGAAACTAACATTTATTTCAAACATATAACCTGATCAATTGGCCTTTATCTGGAAGTGCACAATGAAGAAGATTAGCAACTAACATTCTCCAAGCAGGTTAAAGGCAGCGCCTGTGGCCATATTTGTCTCTAGTTAGGAATAGGACCAAGAGCAACTCCGTGTTGGTTTTACAGGCTGGTGAGATCTCTTGATGCTCATAAACAGATTTGCTGTAGCTACTCTCCACATTAACGTTTCACAGGTACTTCTCACACATTCCTTTTACTATTAGGTTAAATGATATAGAAGACCTGGAATAGAAAACCTTTTACTGAGGTTCACCAAAAACAAATAATCCACTATACTGGATTTTAAAGCATTTTAAAGCCTGCTGCAGAAAGGCAAGAATAACCTCAGTCTGTTACCAGCCAAATTGGCATGATTTGCCTTCATTTGGGACTCTGTAAGTAAACTACCCTTAACCCAAGTACCATGGGCAAAATACGACATGTTCTTCCCAAACAACAGTATCCTATAGATTCATTTTACAAATGTAACCGAAGTTGCTTTTATCTGCCTTCTTGAGTCTTGCTGCAAACATTTTAACAAATGCTTTGAAAATGTACTTTTTATTTCCCCATGCTGAAGATAAACACAGTCCAAACACCACAGAAAGAGCTGCTTCCTTTCATGACAGCCTCCCAAGCAAATCAAAGTGTGTTCATTAATACTTACACTATTAGGTGATGTGAGCAGATTATATATAAACAGGTGTCCTTGTGAGTGTGTTTACAGATTTGTAGAATCCATAATTTAGTTTTCAGTTCCACAAGCTGCATTACCCCCTGAGACCCACTGATCACTCAGGACAGTGTTTTGGGGCAATTGGTCCATTTCTGTATCAACTCATTATTTTATAAGTGCCTACAAGCAGCTTGTTCTGTATTCCTTGCTTGCAGTTTCCAATGCATTCTTTTTTAATGCTAGCCAAAGCTAGGTTGCTTGCTATCAGTCACACTCAGTGGGCAGTCTAATCAGGATAGTTGATGGCTCCCCTGATCCTCATAGCTCTCACTGTGCTCAAGGTTGCAATGTATTAGCCTCAACACAGATATGAACTTAAAAGTATACACAAAGTTTTTATTTAAATAACATATGCAAATACACTCACTAATTATGCTGGATAACTTTATGAAATTAAATTAAGGAATTTAAATGTAGTAAGTGATACACATGCTACACAGTGGGCATGCCAACACGTGCATTTATGCCAGCTTAAATTTACTGTGCAAGGAATAGACCAGCATCCACATGTGCAGGTGTTAAGGCACATTAGTGTTGTGTGTGGACTGCCTTGGGACTAAAGCATGATGCAGGTATCAAATGTCAGCTCAAGTCAGCTTAAGTCATTATATTTACTGTGCAGTACAGGTGTGCACATGTAGGTACACACCTATACTGTGCAGTACCGCTCAGTAATTTTGTTTACTGAGCAGTAAATGCACACATGTAGACACACCCACTTAGATTCAGTTATGTACTTAGTGTTTTCATATTATGAAAAATTAAAATTGATTTATTTATACAGAAATAAGTTTAAAAGGTCATATTTCTCTGAGATACATTCATGTTGATATGAGAACACTGTTTTCTTAGAAGATTAAAATATTAAAAAATAAACATGTATGCCTGTTTATGTAGTGAAATAACCATTTAAATCAGTTCTGATTCTAAGTTCCCTGTTCTTGAAATATCCCTATTTTAAGTTATTAAGATTTTGTATCCACTTGCCTTTTTTAAAGAGAGAGAGAGATGTAGGTAATGCTGTCTCTTTTGAGATATAGAAACAAGATGCAATGTGACAAATTGGAGAATTTGTTATAATGAATTTTCTAGATTACAGTATGCTGATACCTAAATAATCTGCAATATGAATCCAACCATAGAAGTTTTCTTTAGTCATCCAGAATTTTTTTTCTGAAAGATAAAAAAGCTTTTGGAACAGTCCAGTCAACATTGATCAGAATAATATGAATAATATAATAACTTATAGTTTATATATAGTCATTCAAATTTTTCTGTATACCCTTTATACTTGATTTTTGAATCACAGTTCATGGTGCTTAAGTAAAATGTATGCTTACTTAATCTGCTTCAAACTTATTCACTCCAAGGCATCACAAATTAATTGTTTGCACCCCCACCCCCAACTGAACAAAAATGGAAAAGATTCTGAATTCAGAAAAAAATGGACAGTTTGACCATAAGCAGTAGGCTTATTAAAAATTAAGAGGCCTTAACCCTCAAATCTATCCAGACTCAACTCCAGAACTAAGTGGGTAAAGGGGAGATAGAAGATTGCCTTAAAACAGGGTTGGTTAACTCCCAGCCAGCAGGTTGCATCAGCCAAAGAGCCAGGTCATCCAGCCTGCTTGGGTTCCCAACAGGTCTGAAAATTTGGTAGAGGGGGTAGTATTAATTGCAGTTCCCCTCATGCCAAATTTCTGGACTCATCAGAAGCTCATCTGGTCTGATAGTATGGCCTTGTGAGCTAAATCAGGTGTGAAAGCCTAGGGTGGTACAGGGCTGGATGGCACAGGGTCCAATCTGGATAGTTAGAGCTGGGCCAAGGCAGTCTGGGGCCTAATCTGGGCACACAGGGCAGGGTCATGGCAGTTCAGGGCTGATCCAGGCCTGTGGGGCTGAGGCAGCACAGACCCTGATCCAGGCACTTGGGGTCAGGGCACGGCAGCTTAGGGTCCAATTTGGGTGTGTAGGGTGAGGCTGAAGTGGTGTGGGGCCTGATCTGGGCATGCAACACCCAACCCTGGGCACTGGCCCCACAAAGGATTTGACCATGCCACTCATTTGGCCTGCAGGGCCAAAGGGTTGAGTACCACTGATTTAAGACATCATTTTAGGTCACTTAAGGACTAGTTTGGCCACTAGGATAGATTAGAGAAGCCTCAAGGTATCTCTAGTTTACATTCAACCACTGCCACACCAATGCGCCTTTGCAGTAGCTGACATCAACAGCAGCACCACAATACTATGCTACAGGTCCTTTTCTTTGGTCATATTCCAACATCATGAGTTTCATAGTTTCACAGTTAGTAGGGTCAGAAGGGACCTGAGCAGATCATCAAGTCCAACCCCCTGCCATGGCAGGAAAGAATACTGGGGTCAAACAATCCCAGTAAGGTGATTGTCTAGCCTTGTCTTAAAGACTCCCCAAGGTAGGAGCCAGCACCACTTCATTTGGAAGTTGGTCCCAGATTCTAGCTGCCCTGACAGTGAAGTAGCGCCTCCTGATATCTAGTCTGAATCTACCCTCTGGCAGCTTGTGACCGTTATTTCTAGTCACTCCTGGTAGCGCTCGGGGAAACAGGGATTCCCCCTATGCCTGCTGGTCCCATCTGACTAGTTTGTAAAGGCCACTAGATCCCCCAACAGCCTTCTCTTATGGAGGCTGAACAGGTTCAGGTCCCGTAGCCTGTCCTTGTAAGGCCTGCCCTGCTGCCCCGATCATGTGAGTGGCCCTCCTCTGGACTCTCTCGCTGCTGACCACACCCCTCTTGAAGTTCGGCACCCAGAACTGGATGCAGTACTCCAGCTGCGGCCTGACCAGTGTTGCATAGAGGGGGAGCATTACCTCCTTGGACCTGCTTGAGATGCATCTGTAGATGCATGACAAGGTATGGCTGGCCTTCCTCATTACATCCCCACACTGCCTGCCCATTTTCATCTTGGCATCAATGATGACTCCAAGATCCTTTTCTGCCTCTGCACTGATGAGAAGGGAGTTCCCCAGCCTGTAGGTATGCTGCTGGTTCTACCTCCCCAGGTGCATCACCTTGCACTTGTCAGTGTTGAATCCCATCCTATTCTCGTCTGCCCACCCCTGTAACCTGTCTAGGTCTGATTGCAGCCTATTCCTTCCTTCTTTAATGCCCACGTCCCCCCTCATCTTAGTGTCATCAGCAAATTTGAACAGGGTGCTTTTTACCCCCTTGTCCAAGTCACTGATGAAGATGTTGAACAGTGCGGGCCCGAGGACCAAGCCCTGAGGAACCCCACTGCCCACATCCCTCCAGGTTGAAAATGACCCATCCACCACCACTCTCTGGGTGCTCTCCAGCCTGTTGGTGACCCACTTGACTGTGTAGGTTTCGACACTACAGTCCCCCAGTTTCTTAATGAGAACAGGGTAAGAGACAGTGTCAAAGGCCTTCTGAAAGTCCAGGAAGATTATGTCCACTGCTACCCCTGTATCTAAGGATTTGGTGACCTGCTTGTAGAAGGCCACCAGGTTGGTCTGACAGGACCTGCCTCTAATGAGCCCATGTTGGTTGCCCCTAAGCATAATCTCCCCTGCTGGCCCCTCGTGGACATGCACCATGATATTTCTCTCAAAAAGCTTACCCAGGATCGAGGTAAGACTAACTGGCCTATAGTTTCCCGGGTCCTCCTTCCTTCCTTTTTTGAAGATGGAACCACATTGCCCCTCTTCCAGTCCTCTGGTACCACACCAGAGCACCACGAGTGCTCATACAGCCATGCCAGGTGTCCCGCAATGACCTTAGCTAATTCCCTTAGCACTCTGGGGTGGAAATCGTCTGGACCAGCTGATTTAAATACATTCATTCCCTCCAGAAGTTCCCTGGCTAGATTCTCCCTGAACCTTGGCCTAAGTGCGCCTCCCCTGGGGCCTGAGGAGGGCCCGGTGAGGGGGCTGATCTCGTTCCTTCTCAGGAAAATGAAGGCAAAGAAGTAGTTAAATAGGTTAGCTTTGTCGTCTGGTGTGATGACCAAATTTCCTAGCGTGTCTTGCAGGGGCCCCATGTTACCCAGTATGTTCTTTTTGCCCTCTATGTATTTAAAAAAGGACTTCTTGTTTGACCAATCTCATTTCCTTCTATGACCAGGTGACCTATCACCTGGACAAGGGAGAAGAGATTGATGTCATATATCTTGACTTCAAAAAAGCTTTTGATCTGGTATCCCATGATCACCTCTGGGCCAAACTGCCCAGTTGTGGCCTTGGCTCCACCACGATCCGCTGGCTGGGAAATTGGCTTCGTGGTCGGACCCAGAGGGTTGTGATTGATGGCAGTCACTCATCATGGTGCCCTGTGACCAGTGGGGTCCCTCAAGGCTCTGTCCTGGGACCAATACTGTTCAACATCTTCATTAACGATGTGGACATTGGAGTCAGGAGTGGACTGGCCAAGTTCGCCGATGACACCAAACTTTGGGGCAAAGCATCCATGCCAGAAGATAGGCGGGTGATCCAGGCTGACCTGGACAAGCTCAGCAAATGGGCGGACGAGACCCTCATGGTGTTTAACACCAATAAATGCAAGGTTCTCCACCTTGGGAGGAAAAACCTGCAGCACCCTTATAGGCTCGGCAGTGCTACGTTGGTTAGCACTACAGAAGAAAAAGACTTGGGGGTCATCATTGACCACAAGATGAACATGAGCCTCCAATGCGATGCTGCGGCTAGTAAAGCGACCAAAACACTGGCATGCATCCATAGATGCTTCTCGAGCAAATCCCGGGACGTCATTCTCCCCTTGTACTCGGCCTTGGTGAGGCCGCAGCTGGAGTACTGCATCCAGTTTTGGGCCCCACAATTCAAAAAGGATATGGAGAATCTTGAGAGAGTCCAGAGGAGAGCCACGCGCATGATCAGAGGTCAGGAAAACAGATCTTACGATGACAGGCTGAGAGCCATGGGACTCTTTAGCCTGGAAAAGCGCAAGCTCAGGGGTGATCTGATGGCCACCTATAAGTTTATCGGGGTGACCACCAGGATCTGGGGGAACGTCTGTTCACCAGAGCGCCCCAAGGGATGACGAGGTCGAATGGTCACAAACTCCTGCAAGACCATTTCAGGCTGGACATAAGGAAGAATTTCTTTACTGTCCGAGCCCCCAAGGTCTGGAACAGTCTGCCAGTGGAGGTGGTTCAAGCACCTACATTGAACACCTTCAAGAGTAAATTGGATGCTTATCTTGCTGGGATCCTATGACCCCAGCTGACTTCCTGCCCTTTGGGCAGGGGGCTGGACTCGATGATCTCCCAAGGTCCCTTCCAGCCCTAATGTCTATGAAATCTGTGAAATTCTTGTTGTCCTTGATCTGGGACGATAGTCCCAGTTTGATTTCCACCTTGGCCTTCCTGACTGCGTCCCTGCATCCCCGAGCATCCACAGTATAATCCTCCCTGGTGATGGCCCCTCCCTTTCATTGGGTGTATGCCTCCATTTTAGCTGGAAGACATTCCCGGATGCTTTTGGTGAGCCATGGGGGCTTTTGTGCCCTCCTGCTCCCTTTGATCTGTGTTGGGATTACCTCCCTTTGGACTTGGAGGATCATCTTCTTAAGGAGCAACCACTCTTCTTGGACACCTGGCTCCTGGTCCTGGTCCGGGACCTCAGTGCTTCCTTGACTATTCTCCTTAGCTCATTGAAGTCCGAAAAAGTTATCTTTTCCACTTACGGAGATGAATGAGGGGATGTAGGCATAGAACCCTTTTCCTAACTCTGTGCTCCTGTTTGAATATCCTTAAACTCAGGATATTTCTTGACTGTTCAAGTAGTTGGTTCATAGCCTTCTCATGGCATCACAGCAGCTCAATAAAACCATTTTCTTTTCTTTTCTTGTCTTCTTTTTTTGTACAAATGCCTTAGTAATCAAAACTGAGAAGAAAGGAAATACAGGAAGCTTAGGAGAGTTTTAATTAAATATTGTGTTTAGGAAAGGTTTGCCTAAGCTTTTAAAATTCAACATATCACAGCCATCCTACAGCTTGATGCATGCAGTTCAGCATGATACAGCAAATATCTACTCAGTACAAAAAAGCAGTGTTGAGAGAATTTTAGGTTGTATGATGAAGAAATTGGAATTAGGAAATGCAAAAGTTAGGTTGCACGTATCACCTTAAACCTGCCCTTTGGGTGCATGCATGTATTACAATGAAGCTCTTAATTTCATGATCATCTGATCTCTTTTCAGTCTTTTGTATTCTTTCTTCTTTTAGTCCCCTTTCTTTATTCCCCCTCCTCCTTTTTATTCTTGCTTTGTTCAGGAAATACCTCCCACAGCAGTGGTTGAGAGCTCCAACTTGTATTAATTTAAAATGACGAGCCTGTTTTACAGATGGAAAATATATAAAAAATGAAAATTTCACAGCTGCATTAAAAATATGGAATTTATCTGTACACAATAGGGATTCCCTCATTACCCATGATGAAATAACCTGTGTCTCATCAAGATAAATTCCAATACCCTAATGATAAATTCCCTACATGCTGGAAAAGAATACATAAGGACTGATCTCCCCTATGACATTTATCTTCTCTTGTGAGGAGGGATAATTCACAAGTGCTATAGTCACAAGTGACTTATTATCTCTCTCTTCACAAGTAAAGATAAATATCATAGGAGAGATAAGCCATCATGTACATATACTGTACTGTTATCGTATATATGAGTATGGTTATATTATATGCACTATAACCAGTTCTTTTTCCCTTCCTACTTTTCCAGCCTGATATTGCCTTAGACAAAGCTTAAGTAAAAGGTTTTGTAAATCTATATTGAAATGGAAGGCTTCAAATTCTTCAATGCTTTCAACAGTATTACAGTATGTCATCAGTAACATTAACTATATATATAAACTGTTTAAAAGACAGTTCAGTGTGTAGTGAGGGACTTCAGTGACCCACATTTGTTCTGACCAACTTTTATTCTGTTAGAGGCTTCCTGTGGGGCTCAGTCCTCCATCTGAAACATAGGGATACTAGAACTTCCCTATTTCAAAGAGACCTGTGAGGATATATATGTTACAATTTGTAAGATACTATGATGCTATTGTAGTAGGGAACAGAAATAGTGAAACATGAGCAAGTTACCTTGAGGTGAACTAGGCTGTAAAGTTACAGTCAGCTATTCTCTAGTAACTGCTTATGTTCATGCTCTTATCTTGCAATAAAGGTGATGTAGTTCCCCACATTTTCATAGAGGGTTTAGCTCTTTCTCATTTACTGAAGGGAAGAACATGCACAAAGGAGCTAAGACATTACATTGGGCAGGTTACTTTCTGGTAACTGGTTCATGTTCCCAAATCCTGATATAGGCACAGATATCTATCTATAGACAGACAGACAGACAAACAGACATTAGGGGTGTCCAAAATTTTGCCGGGTGCTTCATTTTGATGCTGTTTTGACTTGTTTCAAGCTCAAAACAGCAAAATCAAAATGAAATGAAAAGCTTCTAAACAGACTCAAAATGAAATCATTTTGAGTTTTGAAGCTGGGCTTGCTTTCAGGGAAACAGAGAGGAGAGAGGAAGGGGGAAGAGGGAGGGAAGGACTGCTCTCATATTGACTGTGTAGTTGGCCAATGACTGTGATCCTTCCCTGAGGAGCCTTCCAATCCCGGTGCTCCGGGGGAGGGATGGAAAAACAGCTGCACCATAACACACACACACACGTCATGAGTTTTGCTTGTCAGCAGCTTGAAGTCCCAGAAACCCCTGCACCTATCTCCTTGAAACTCAACAGGCTTTGTGGCCTCATCAGGGGCTACCCTCCCTGCTGTTTTCATTTGAATCAGGCAAAAAATGACAAAGTTATAAGCAGTTTTGTGATTCCCCATTATAGCCCAAGGGTGAAACAGTGAAACAGTTTTGACAAAATGAAACAGAACAGTGCTTCAAAATGAAACAAAACTCAAAACGAAACACTTCCCTGTTGAAATGGCAAAACTGAAGTTGAAACGAAACGGTGCTGTTTCACACAGCCCTAATAGACATATGCTGTACCCCAGTGCAACACCGATGTACATCAAAAACCAAAAAATGTTGCATAATATGAAAGAGCTATAGGATATTTTCAGATTCCCTCCTCAACAAATATTGCTATCTAAGTGCAAAATCTCAAGGCAAATTTAGGGACTAAATATGGTACCTGCAAAATTTTTTCAAAAGTTTACAATGTTTGGTCATTTTTGTTACTTCTGTTTTTCCTACAGATCAGTCATTTATTTCAGGAGGAGTTCTGCCTAAGTAGGGGGATCAGTGAAATACCTGCTTTTGGTAATCTTTTGTGAGTACTGCCAAAAACTGATCAGAATGAAAACTGGGAAAATGTATTGTCTAAGGAGCAAAAAACCCAGAAAATACTATTTTAACACATTCAAAGTATTTTAATGAAAATATATCAATTTCTTTCAAACTTATATTCCTTATAAATATTTTTAATGAAAGAAAAATTAATTTTCTTTTTGATAAGAAAAATCCCACTTTGATTCACTTTCTTATCATCTTTCCCTTTGGTCCATCCTCCCTCCACCCTCCCCTTCCACTGGAAAGAGGAGTGAAAATATTTTTTAAAAAGAAAAAAATGGAGAGAAAAAACCCAACATTCCCTTAATTTTTAATACGTTCCACCTCCTTTCTAATTTCAAAACGGGGGAGAAGTATAACACCAAACATTTTCCCCACCAACTGAAGGTAGTGAAAAATTAAAGTAGTAGAAAAATTATACAAAACAACAAAATAGCCTTTTCTATCTTTTTCATGAGATATACTTATCTTGTCTGACAAGTTCTAATTGTAATTAATTTCTGCTTTTAGTGGCATTATTTTTGTATCTTTTCAGAACAGAAAAAATATAAATATTCTTTCCCACGTACAAAAGTGATCTGCATACACATGTATGTGTGGGTGAGCTGCTGGTTGTAAAATAGACAGTTTGGGAAAATATGCTGTGTATTTCCATATACAGTATCTTCTAACAGGTGGCAAGAGACCAGCGTGTTTGTTTAAGTATAGCAATTGTATCTGCAGACTTTTTTGTATGTTACTAGCCACACCCAGTATTGACTACTACAATATTTTCTCTTGCAATGGAATGGATATAATTTAACTCATTTAACTATATGCTGTTTACATAATTCCTCAAATCTAAGCAGCCAGCTTCTACTGTGTGTCTTGTATTTTTTTTAATGAGAATTCATCATTTTCTGTATTTGGTTGGTTTGAAAGGACTGTAAAAAAAGTCTGAGCAAGAATAGATCCAAACTAGAAAATAAATATTTATAATAATTTATAATTTACTTTATGATATGTTTTTTCAATACGTTGCAAATGGATTTAACTAGTTCTTGGAACAGTTCTTTAACAAATGTAAATGAATACACATTCTGTTAATTTTTAGAGTAGAGAAGAAAACACTAGGGCAAATCTGGTCTCATTTACACAGGTTTAATATCCTCAGGTTTTAGTGATGATTTCTATTTTGATAGCCATATCTACACTCTATTTACCAATCTATATTCCCAGGAGTGTTTTTAGATGCTTACAGTATCTTTAAATTGAAACCCACAAAACTACAAATAAGCTAGCAGAATAATAGATTTAATAATAAGAAGTTGCTTCTTCCTTTGCTCTACTTGTGGAATTCCTTTCCCACAAATGGAGAGAAAAATTTCAAGATTAAATATCCTAAATAGTTTCAAGAAATTATAGTTTTCTAAAATACATTAACTACATTTCACCTCATTTTTTGGCATGTGTGATTGGTCTTAGTAGCATAAAACACTAATTTGCATGAAGAAAGAAATCAAAAATAGGTTCAGCAATTTAAGAAGGTGTTTAAAGTACTTTTTCCCTATAAATCATACAGCATTTACAAAACACATGAAATCTTACAATTTTAATCAGGTTTTATTGTTATGCATTTGGGATAGTTCACATGTTAAGAACCAGTTGAGATATATTTATAATTCTGTTTTCAGACCTAAGGTTGTATTATAGCTGTGACAGCCCAGGAATTATGCGAGAGCAAGGAGTTTTGGGGATGATATCTTTCATTGGAACAACTTCATGGTTGGAATAAAATTAGGCAAGCTTTTGAATGCAAGACATTCTTCATCAGGTGAAGAATGTTATGCATTCAAAGTCTTGCCTAACTTTATTCCTACCATGCAGTTGCTCCAATAGCACTCCAGAAGAAATAATCCTTGCCTCAGACATAAGGTTAGCATTCAGTCATTATGCACCTAGGAACAGTAACTTCACTGAAGGGTGGCATCATCCATGACACTAAATTCATAAAACTCACAATGTAAGAAATTCATGAATTTGATGTTAAGACAAGTTGCTTTTATGGGAACAAACACTCAAGCAACAAACCATACAGACTATTTATTTGCTAAGTGTTATTGAAACATGAGAAATAGGACTTTTCTCCATGCATTGAATCTCTCCCTTTTCAGTTTAGCTTCTGGTTAGTTCTTAACCAGTTTCCTGTTCCTATATTATTTTATGGTAGGTATATTTTGGAAGATGGAGAGTGACAGACTCAGTGTGGACACTGTTACATAAATGTTGCTCAGTTGTGTTTTATTATATTTATGATTCACATGGGTTAACTCCTGCTGACAACTGTATTCTAATAACAGTAAAACAGAAGATTTCAGAAGAAAAACTGAAACTCATTGTTCTTTGGATATGTCCTAAACCCAAGAGTGACATATTCAATCTTCTGACCAATTTGATAGTCTGACACCCATTACATATAGACTAGTACAAACATATTCTGCTTGCTTTGCTGATTTTAAAGTAAATGGTAAAACACTTCAGATTCATGGCATACTATATTGATGAAAAGCACATTACATTTGGTACACTCAATAAGTAACACATTGAGGCTCTAAAAGCCAATAACTTATCAACCTATATATACACACTTCAGAATATATAGATAGCTACAACGGTCCAAAGGATTGAATTAAGAGCATACATTTGAACTTCTTACCTGAATTTTTGGTTGATTAACTTGTTGACATTTTTATGGATCAATAAATACCTCCAGATATAGGAGAATAGTGAATTTTAATACAAATTATATTGGTTTTCCAAAGTTTACTGTATAGGGGGAAAACAGTTTGGTAAATCTGTTACTTTATGTGGGTGTAGTGAATGTTTAGATAAGAATATTTGAAAGTAAACTTTCTAAGTGGAAAGATTGTTCACAAAACATCAGCCATGAAAGACTTGCACCTAAGATGACTATGTTCTAATTTTTTTTCCAGAACATGTAGAAGTTTCACAGCATCTGTAGGGACTCAGAATTATTTATTATTATGTAGGAAACCAGATATATTACCATTCTCTACAATATATACAGTTCAGAGTATGGATAACAAACTGGCTAACATTAATTTCACTGGTACTAGAAATTTACCAATGGCTCTCCAGACATCCATTCTGACTAATTCCTCATACAATCCGAATAATCAGAGTAGGCCAGTGATTCTCAATGAGAATGCTGCAGCAACTTGGCGTGCCATGGCACACTTTTAATATTAGCACTTGTTAGAGGGGCAAACATTTACACTTGATTCACAAGATAAGCCTAGAAACTTCAAATAGGAATGCATAGCATCAAAAATGTTCATATCTGTTTTGGTCTGAGTTCTTCGCAAAAAAATAAAAAATGCTCTATTACTTTTCTGTAGTAAAAAAAAACTAGTGACAACTAAGAGCTGGCATTTTCCAAACGTGCCTTTAGTCTAATGAGGGTTGCCTTGCATTTAAAAAGGTTGAAAACCACTGGAGAAAACACTGATGACCTAACCTTCATTTACTCCTGTTTTAAATTTTATACATTGCATTTTTAACATGTTCAGTACTGAGCAATAAAACTGTGAGTCTGATTACTGTAAATTGTACTTTTAGGAAAAAAATATTACACTTACTTGTCCACTCTGGAATTCATAAACATGTACATCCAGAATGACTATTTATTTTAATCTCCTCTGATAATTCTTATATCAAGCCCAATATCTTGTTGCTAAATTATAGTCTGTCTTTCTAGAAGCTATGCTATCTTGATTTAGACTTTAAACCCAGGCCTTAGTAATGGGTGGCTAATGACTCACTTTAAAAAAAAAATCTTTATTTCTAGCTTAACTCGCATCAGCTTTTAATATTAAAATCTCATTCTGCTTTGTCTCCTAGATTAAAGAGATCTCTATGATCAGAAATCTCTAGCTAGGTTCTTATATCCACAATCAAGTCCCTTCTTTCAATTGCAAGGTTTCCTTTCAATAAGAAGCGCAATCTATTTTGCTTAAGTCAGTCACTGTAAAGCAGGTTTTCCATATTTTAGTTCCTTCGCCATGGGGACTTATTTTTGTTCTTTCTGTAATTGCTTTCATGAAACTAAAATAAAACCAGCTATTTTATACTGTATATAAAAATATACATGGCACCAAGAAACTGGATTGTTGATCACAATGCACTACTGCCCAAATACTTTAATTAATTATAATTTAATTAATACTTTTATTTTATCATTATTAATACTTTATACTATTATTTCTATTTAGTTCATTTTAGTAAAAAAAAAATCTTCCTTTGGCTCAGTCAGATAAAAGTTGAGTTAGTCCAGTGAAACTATAGCCAGCTGAAACATTAAAACTTTTTAAACACTTTTAAAGCTGTTTGTTGTTATTTCAAAATATTCAGAAAAAGAAACTATTTTTCCTCTTTTATGAAAAATTAATCCACCATACTATATTTTATAGAAAGCAATCAACGTGTTTATTCATTTTTTGTTACCTAGAAACCTGACAGTTTTTCTCAAAATATCTTCCAGAAAAGGGCCTTTCTTGCCTAAAAATCTTTCGTTCAAAAAGTTTGAAGATCTCATGTTGGAAGCTTTGAGGTTTTCTAACCTATTGCAGTCAATTGTGTCACTGAGGATCATTTCCTCTAAAAATTAAGTCCATACACATTCACTCTAACTGTTAGATTCACTCAAACAGCTGATTCAATGCTTATGCTGGTCTTGATACAAGAAATCAGTGCATGAGATCCAAGAACAAAAGTGCATAGAGAAAAGTAACACAAGTCTTCACTAAATTGAATAATGAACACCTTACACATTTTGTTCAAAATATATCTATTTTATGTGATACTGAAAGAATGAGGAGCAATGAACTGCCTTCAATATTATTATAGTCATATAGATACTGTATTAGAAACATATTTATCCCATTTGGGAATTCTGAACTGCATTTCACTTCTGTTCTGTCCCAGAATATAGCAGTAATGCTTTTTAGTGGCCTGTAGCTCAACCAGCATGTAGGTAGGTTAAGTTGTATAAAGCCAAATATGGCCAATATGACTTTTAGAAAGAGGACAACCATCAAACATTGCTTCATATTATAAAAACTTTGCTTTTACAAAAAAAAAATCCTTTTAAGAAAAGGACCACATTCCCAGACCCAATCCTCTTTGTCCTTTTCTAGTGCCAAGATGGGTGACAACCTTCCATCCTCTTTGACTCAACCATCACTTGTCAGGGGCTCTTTGCATTATGAGTTAGGCATGAGGAATGTGGTTCTTCTAGAAATAGGACGGTGAGTTTCAAACCCAGGTAATCAGCAATATCTATTTTACATTACGGTGACACTGTGATATGCTTACTCATGCTGAGGAGAAGTTTACTCCTTCACCAACCCAATTTATTTTAATGAGACTACGCATAGCGAAAGGCACTATTTTATTATGGGTGTTGGAATCGGAACCTAAAGCAGTATTATTTATATCTGACTGCACTACTGAATGAGCATGGCATCAGATGTGAGATGGAAAAGACATTCCATCATCCATCATCATCTCCGTCAGGGCAGAATAAGCTCTCATATTCAAAACTCATTAGCTTAAGTTTAAAAATATAATTAAGAAATTTTAGGTTTGTTGTCATAATTCAATTATTGAGGGGTTTAGCCTATTGAGGGATTTGCATTATGAGCTGGAGTAATGACAATATTAAATCTTTTTTTCAAGCATTTAAAAGGATCATCAGTTTAACAGTCTCACTGCATCTTTTTCTTTTTCTTTAGATCTGACTATTGGAAATACAACCTGTGGTCTTGGTTCTGAAATTCACTCTGTAAAGGCACAGTGATTGCAAGCTCAGGGTCTAAGTTTATTATAAGTAACAGAGGTTAGAGGGAAAATAATTTCTCTCAAAGTTCTGCATTGGACAGCACTTTCTGAAAAAGTCAATTTCACTAGCTCACTATAGGCAGTTCTCTCTGATTTGTGTTGTGCTCAGCAGTATGAGACTTAAACATTTTTTTAGAAATAGGCAAATACATCTGTAAAATTATAAGAATTGGTTTAGACTCTTCGGATAGGAACTGAATCTCCTTTTAGCTTATTTCAAATTGACTAGATTTCAAGTTGACAGTAGCCTTTACTTCACTTTTCTTCATTTAAAAGTAGTGGTTCAGACAAAGGCAAAAAGAGAAAGAAAAAGAAAACACACCAAAAAATCATTTTAGAAAGCCCCAAAGTCCAACATCAAAAGAAAATGCAGACACATGTGCTGTGAAATCTTTTGAGGCATCCAGAACTTCAGGGATGACACTCAGATACTACCAATTACTGGACAGAGATGCACACCAAATTGTCTTAGGTTGTCTCCGCTACCTCCTACCACCACTCCAAAGAGTTGACATAGAGACCATGGCTACATAAATCCCAAACTTCAGCCTATGGCAAATGCAATGGTTGTAAATGGGACTATCTGGAGTATATAGATCAGCTTTGTATCCACCTTCCTCACCAGAGTTGTGTTGCACATTTCTCAAGGAGCATCAGAAATCTTTGAAACTCTCCTAACAATGAAGAGTCAATAGGTATAGAAATATACCTATTTACTTGAATAGGTTTGGGATCAGATCATTATTGACTGAGATCATCATTGCAGATATTCTAGAAGTGTGGTGTTGTAACTGGTTTAGCTGAAGCAGGTGTGAATATGAAACTATGGGCATGGTTATGCAAGTGGAAAACTGTATAGTCCATTCCCTTTGTAAGATTAATGCAACTGAAACTGCTTTTGGTTAAATTTTTGAAGAAAGGCTAAATAACTTCAAAGGTTTTCTGCAGTGGCCACAGTGTACTCTTAATTAGCATTAAAAGATACAATTCAAGAGTAGTATCGTTTCAGTACAGTATGTCCTATTTGAACTTTGTTTTTCTTTATCTTATAACACAAACTTTGTGGGTCAGCATACAAATCACTCAGGATTGTTTGGTAAATCTTATTTTCAAAATCCACACATTCTTATATTCTCCACAGATCCTCTGCAATCTCTGTCCTGCATAAAAAAAGCAGTGCCACCCAATACTATGTTATGCATTTATGCATCACTAAGTCCAAAACAGCCATATAAGTTTAAATCAAATGCTGAGAGAAAAGAAAAGAAAGTGGCACCTATTCTATGTCGAAAATACCCATGGCAAGTTTCAGACCAACATGAATTAAAATGGTTAGGTTATAAATCCCTTGAAAATAAGGTTTATAATGGAAATGCTGACAGACATTTAATGATAGCGGCAGTAGCTGGCACTACTGTAATAAAAGGACTTAAATGAAAAAAAAACCTGTATGCTTCACAAAGGCCTGAGGATTTCAGGGTAAAGTTATATGCAGACTCAATGTAAAGACGGATGTTAATATAACCAAGTCATTATGATGCCTGGGTGTCAGTTACAAAGAATCTCGAAACTCAACTTCTAGTCACACAAGTGAAAAAATGTGAAGGAAAAGTACAATGCTGCATCTTTCATTAGATTTCTCCCTTTCCCTCCACACGATCTTGTTACTTTTCTAATTCTTTCTAGTGCCTCAGAATCTGACCACAGAACACTAGGCTCAAGAATCATACGTACAGCATTGCTTACTGTATACACACAATAAAAAACCCAAACAAAATACCCAAGGAACTGTATTTTGACTGTTTCATAGTATCTGATAACATTTTATATTCCCAACTCTCATAAGATTACTCTTCACCTTGGATAAGATTTCCTTCCCCCAATGAAGAAAAAAAAGAGATGAATGGTGTATGCCTAAAACATCAAGATCCAGAACCAACCCATAGCTTAAATCTAACCAATATTAATACCTGAAAAGGTAAATGAAGAGAACAGATGCAAAAATACTAGTTCTTGCTTTGAAGTACAGACAAATCTACTTGAAAAAGAACCTACTGAAATGAATAACTGAAGCACTGTCCTTGAACATTTCCTTATTATTTCCAGAGTTAAACATTTCCAATTTATTCTATGGGAAACAAAAGCTGGAGATGTTTTTCCCCTCCTCTCACTTTTTTCTTTCCTTTTGCTGGTAGCAGTGTATCTGGCTCAACCACTCAGAAATCCTCCAGGTTTTATTTGATATGTGCTAGCAGTTGCAATTTAGAGATATAACTGGTCACTTACATATTCCTGTCTCCAAATAATAATGAACCAGGTTTCCCTCAAATAGCGCCACTTGGTAATCCTTTCATGTGTATTCTGCTCCTGAGCCATTTCTGTAGAGCATTGTCTACAGGGAAAGGGATGCAAAGTGAAAAGGAGCAATTGTGTGTGTTCTTTCTCCATGCCTATAAAACCCAACCCAAACTGTCAAGGTGACAATCCAAAACGATAATCAAAACCACTTTTTACATTCCATCTTGTAACTGCCGCAGGCAAGTTTTAAAGGAGATGCTAACAAATCCCAAAGAATAGCTGGTATTAAATATTTGATACAACCAGAAATGTATACAGTAGACTTCAAACTTATGTTGTATATGTCTGCAATTTCTATACCATAGGTAAACAGCCATATTTCAATAAAACATTCTTAGATGGATATTTGAAATCTACATAAAAATCTGTTTACAGTTTCAAAACAGCTCTGTGTTTCCACCATGCAGCTACAACAACAACAGAAAGGCATTTTCCTAGGGAATACTGTCTAACAAAGATACGCTATGAAAAATACTTTCAAGGGTGCCTTTCTAACTATTTGTATCTTTACAGGTATTTGCTTTAAAGTGATCTTACATTCATGCTACAGTCTTGTTTAAAAATGGTACGGCTGGTGATTTACAAAACAGTTTACACTCATGTCTACAGTCTGCATTTTAAAATTTGCTCAAGACTTAGTATATATTAAAATGTGGTTCATTTTTATAGTGTCCTTTACAGGGAACAGTCAGAAAGCTTTATGGAAAGGAAGTTTGACCTTGCTCCTAATACAACACAGTTATGAGGAGAACAATGTGAAAAGACCAAAAATTATTTGAAATAGAACAGGTGAGCAATAGGCAAGAACGATAAGTTAGAGCTAGTCCATCTTTGAAAAGTAGTAGAACAATTCTTCCTCATTTGGACATGCCAGGAAACTATTATTATTATTATTATTCATACTGCAGTAAGATCTAAGCCTTCTGATACTGTATTGTTTTATACACATACAGAGAGTGTGTCTACACACGTATTTACACACACATAAACAATGCACCTTTACTTACACATTGAGGCTATTTAGGTGCTTGTCTACACATGGGTATGCTAATATGCATTAAGGCATATTAAATTTAGGTGCAAATAGCTAAGTTGCATTAGCACATGTGCAGACACCCTAACATGCATTGACTCAGTGTGTATCCAATGATACACACCGCGCTAATGTGCATTAGTGCATCAACATGTGCGCTAATGCGACTTAAGTATTCATGTCTAACTTTGATACCTGTCTTATGCAGGGATGAAATTTAGTCTTGCATAGCCTTATATCACCGTTTTTAAGACAGGTTAAGGGTGTATACATGTAGACATGAGCCTTTATGTGCCTTAAAAATGTGCGATTTTAGGCTAAGTCTGCTTAAAAGAGGTATATGTAGATGCACCCACAGAAAAGTACTGTTCCTGAAAAACTTCACAGTGGACACATCTACACATGCCCCTATGGTGCTATTGTTACTGTACCATCATTTACTACTTCCTTTCCTAAATGACAGTGTAGTAACAGCCCATACTGCGCCATGCTGGCAGCACACGGTTATTTTTAGCCACTGTGTTGCCATAGCAATGCACTATAGTGAGGAAGCTCGTCACTACAGTGATGTAGCTGCGACATCATGGTTTGTGCCCACCAATGCTACATTGCTGTAGCGCATTCCTACGACCATATAGCATCTTATGTAGATGCACAGAGTCTAAATTAAACACTGAACAAAGCCTAGGAGGAGGAACAGATGCACAAAGAGAGAAAGTTTGTCCAACATCTCACAGCAATTCAGTAGCAGAATTTGTTTTGGCTACCAAAAGCAGAATCAGTCCTGACTCCCAGTTCACTGTCCTTGACACTAAATCTCACTGGATGTATCTACATGCATAATTAATGCAACACGATGAAGTCCAGAGCTGTTTGCACCAGTCAATCGCTCCTGGGCACACTGTCTACATATGTGCCCAGGACAGAAGCAATTTAAGCCAGGATGGGGCAGGCCTCCAGATGGCTGAGCTGACCGGGCACAATTAATGCACCCGGTCAGTATTTACACATGAATTTCGGTGCGGTAAAGTCCTCTGCTGGAAGATAGCATTGTCCCCAGTAGTACTATCCTACAGTGGAGTTAATGAGTTTGCCGTATCCTAATGGTGCACGTGTAGATGGTGATGCTTTACTGTGGGACTAATTTGTCTACTGCACAGTAAAGTGCATGTGTAGATGGACCCACTTAAGCTGCCTAAAGAAACCTAAGCCAGATGTGACATGCAGGTGTTTGCTGCTTGCCAGGAGAGCTGAGAAGAGCCAGGAGGTATGTAACTCAGCCTGGGGGAAGGGCTGGCAGGTTTACAAGGTGGGACTGGCAGGTCTATGTCAAGTAGTCAGGGGGCTAAAAATAGCTCAGTCAGGGTTGGGCGTGTACATGAGAACAGCAGACCTCCACAGTTGTGCTGTGAAAATGTGCAGGCATTCACTAGGTCAGGTTAACCCTTGCTAGGTTGGGTTCACTTAATTTTAGATTCATAAAGGGTTAAGTATGAGCCAGACTAACTTTGGATCAGGCATGCATTTCAGGGTGACCTAAGCCCTGTGAACAACTGTATGCTGAGGCATTTAGATTGAGTTAACTTTGGTTAAGTTGATACAGATGTACACTTGTACTTATTCACTGCCTCCAGGTGAAAGTAACAGAGAATGGCTACAGTTTGAAAATAATCTCTAATAAATAATTTAACCTCTTTATTCTCTATTTCTGGAATGTCAATCAGCAGACTGCATTTTTCAAATGTATTTGTTAGTAAAATACACTAAAAATACATTTTCCACTATTTTTCCCCTCTTTATGGGTTGAGGTACTTGTATGAGTGCTAGACAATTAGGAATGTAAGAGAACCAACAAGATGATTATGTAAGGCAGTTCACAGATGACTGAAAGGCAGATTACTGTCCCCAAAGGCTAGTTTGTATCCATGTGGCTATACACAACTTCATGTGTTGCAATGACACACAAATAATAAAGCTTGTGACCCCAACATAGGCAACAAAGTTAATGAGATAAACTATCACATGCATCTATTACATTATACAAATATATAATTACTAGAAAATGCTAAGACTAAGTGGACCCAGCAATGACTGGAAACCTTGAACAATTCTGGTTTTTATTCTATTTTTGTTCTAATGTGATTGTGTTTGGGATTCAGTGTCTCTGACCTGAAGCCTTTCCAAAAGAGAGGATATGCTAGCAATAATGCCCTTCCACTAGTTCTCCTGAGCCTCACATTTGGGACTTGGTTTCAGTTTTTCCAGCTCGCAGAGGCAGAGCCAGTTGAGCCAACTCTCATCCTTCTAGTTGGTGGATCAGTTTAATTTTCAACTGGAAGCTGCCTACCTGCCTATGGAGTACAGTGATAATGTACTTTCACTAATCCAACAGTTCCTCAGGAGGGTAACCAAAGAACTACACTAACTGCAGTTTCCATTAGTTTCTCTGCTTTGAATCAAGCAGAAAGCATTACAGTTAATAAGCCTAAATGATTTCTAAGTAATGGGTGATGATACCAAAGTCTGGGTTTGAGGGGAAAAGGGGCAATCTAAGCACTGTGAATAAAAGAAAGAGGTTTCCAGTTATTTCCCACAACTTGTTTTCTTCTGCAGATCAGCATTACACCACCTTACTGGGAGTGAGTTCAAGTCAGTTAACATTTAACCAAGATCTTCCCCATCAGTGATGGTAGAACAAGGGAACAAGTCAGTCTAGATCCACTGAAAAGGAGTTACAACTTGGAAGACCATCATGATTGATACCAGTGTAATACAAATTGCCTTCCTTATTTCCCCCAGTGGCTCAATACAAATGAGGGACAACAAGAGGGACAACAAGTCTTGTAGGATTCTAACACTGTGAACCACAGGGAAGGGAAAAACCCATCACAACTTCTTGGTGATATTGGCATGGAAAAGCTGAATACTATACATTTTCTAAGGCTGCATTCTAAGCAGTCCAAATGAATAGTAGGACTCTGTGAAGACCGGCGGCACTTGGCTACTTCATTTGGTCACTGCAAACTAGGGGCTTAATTTATCTTCTCTCCGACAGTGAAAGAGTAGAACACAGAGATTAAATAACAAATGGAGAGCTATTTTATATTTACAGTGTATGTTTTAGATTTGACTAATATAGGTGGTCAGGGAATTTTCACTGAATTCATCAACAGATGATTTTTAGGGTGAAGATTTGCTCCAAAATCCCAGCCTGACAAGTCCCAGAAGTCTATTTTCTTGCCAACTCAGGAAAAAAACAAACCTTACAACTAACTGTTTTGTTTTATTTTACTTTGCAGCAGTACTGTGCCAGACCATTCATCTGGAACCCAATGAAAAGGGAAATGATATATGTGAAAATAAGGCTTCCTAGAGAGTTTTAAAATTTATTTTAAAAATTTGTATCAGCACTGTACATTATGCTCAGTTGTCAGCCACTGATATAAATTGCATCTGCAGTCCAAGAGGGTGGAGCATGACAGGTAGTGAAGTAGCATTTTAATTAACCAAATAAAAAAAATCCTCTGAAATATGTTAGGATGTGTCCCACTCAATAAGAAGCCACAGAAGGAAATTAAATCTGGTTATATTTATCCTTTCTTTATAGTTCTTTCTGGTAACAAACCCAGATTCATAAGACTGAAATGGTAACATTTCTATTATTGCCTTGCTAATAATACTGTGATGTCATAAAACATTATAATTACATCAACATAGATTCAAGCAGAATTAAGCAACTGAATAGAATAAGGAGAAAAGCATTACCAAAATACATGAATTAATACTATAATTTTGAGTGTAAGAAAAGAACATAGAAAAGTTTTCTGAAAGCACAAATCATTTTTGAATATTTGTATAATATTTTGGGGCACAGATCTTCCTCAGGGTCTCAGTCTTGTTCTGCTAAATAATGCTGGATAAACATATGGATATGTTCCCTGCCTCCAAAGAGTTTATTTTGTAAGAATGGATGCTCACTGTAATCTAAAATCTTTGGTGATCACTAGGGTCAATAAATACAGGCATAAGAGAAATGAGAAGAGCCAACAACAATCTCTAATTGTGGAGCAGTAGGTAACCCCTGCAGACCCTTTGTCTGTAATTAACTAGCTTGAGAGACCACAATTCCCAACTTCTGTAGTCTTCCGAGTAATGGAGCATCTCTAATTTAAACTTCTATCACTACCTCTTCCCTCCTAACAATAACTACAAAATCAATTAACACAAAAATTAATTAATACCCATCTATAGAGGAGAGGGTATTAGAACTTCACTCTGGAGTGAGTCTTTACCACTCAATTTCCTATTCCCCCTTTTCTGTACCTTTTTTAAAAAGTCTCTGTAAGTCTTCCCAGAGATTTCATTTTGGCTCAGACTGACAAAGTATCAAACCCAGTTTCTGATTAGTTTTTTGTGAGAAGCTCTTTCTTCAAATCTTGATAGACCTGAGGCCTTAGACTGAGATCCAATTGACTTATACTTTTGACAGCTGTGCTTCTATACATAGTACAATGTTAATTAGCTATAGGTTGGTGAGGTTGATTTCTTCTTTCTGCATGATGACTCTGTTTTCTTAAAACAACTACAGAAGCTTCCAAATAGCAGGACTTGGTTCTCATGGGGAACTTTAATTATTGGGATATCTGCTTGGAGGGAAACACAGTAGTGCACAAGCAGCCAAGAAAATTATTGGAGTGTGTTAGGGGGAAAAATCAATGCAGATGATAGAGAGGCCAGCAAGAAGGAAGCTCTTGAGTTGCTGCTTGCAAATAAGGAGGAATTGGTCCTGAAGGTGGAAGGTAACTTATGTGACAATGATCATGAAACTATAGAGTTTAAGATCCTAAGGAAGAGAAAAGAGCATCAGAATAAGGACATCAGACTATAGAAAAGCAGGTAAGTAAGTCTGAGGAGGAATGGAATCCAGGAGAATTAGGTATATTTCAAGAAGGAGGGCTCAGGAGAACAATATCTCCATGGGACAGAAGAGTAAGAAGTGCACAGGAGGACAGCCTGGCTAGACAGAATTCTCTTCAAGGAGCTGAAACTCAAAAGAAATCCTATAAAAGTGGTAACTTGGTTATAGTAATAGGCAAGATTGTCGAAGTAATGCACAGGCATACAGGGAAAAAATTAAAGCCAAGGCATCCTTTGAGATGCAACTAGCAAGGAGCATAAAAGACAATAAAAAGAGATTGTATTGGTATGTCAAGAACAAGAGGAAGACCAAAGAAACTGTAAGTCCCTTACAGAATGCAGAATGTGACCCAGTTATCGATGATGAAGAAAAGGCTGAAGTATTTAATGCCTTTGTACTTCAGTCTTCACAAATCAGGGCAGCTACCAGATGATGAGTGCAGTTGGCAGCTGGAGGGAAGGAGAAAAAGAGCCTAGAAGAGAACAAGGTAATTGGGAACAGTCAGCATGGATTCACCAAGAGCAAGTTACACTTTACCAACCTGATTTCCTTCTACAATAAGGTAAAAGGCTATGTGGATGAGGGTGGAAGAGATCAGTGGATATGATACACCTTGACTATAGAAGGTTTTTGAAATTCTCTCTTTTGACATTCTCATTATCAAGCTAAGGAAACGTAGCCTGTACTGTACAAAAGTAGTGTAACATGGATTCATAACTGGTCGGATCATCATACTCAATGGGCATGTCTACACATGCATTTACATCACATTAAATTTATTGCACGGTAAGAGGGAATAGAGGTGGCTTGTACATGTGCAGGCAACTTGGGACTAGTTTTGGTCCCAAGTCAGCAGCCTGCCATGTGCCCCTGTGGCTACCCGGGGGAGCACTAGGCTCTTGTCACATGGCTGCCAGCACTTGGAAGTCATGCTGAGGCCAGAGGCAGCTGCCAGCACTTGGCAGCCATCTTAAAAGAACACACCTACCCTCTGATCCCTGCCCAGCCCCTCTCCTGCCTGGGAGCAGCATGCCCAGTATGGGGGCAGAACACAGCAGCTCTGTCCCTGCCCACCCTGCCTCTGTGCTATGGCTGCTCCAGCCCCTGCCCCTGCCAGTGATGCCCAGCACCCTGCCGCTCCAGCCTGGCCCCTGCCAGCAATCACCAGTACCCTGCACTTCTGGCTCTCCCCTCCTTCCCCTCCTGAGCCCCTGCTCAGGCCCCAGGACAGCCATGCACTTGCCAGCTGGGCCCAGGGCACCGGCTGTGGGAGGGTCTGGTCCACCTCCTCCTCCTGCACTCCCCACTCCAGCCTACCTGTCCTACCACCCACACACCCCTGCCCCCCTGCTCACCCCCAGCACCACTCCAGGACACACATGTAGGAAAAACTGTACAAATTTGATTAATAGAACAGCCCCTCCCCATACCTCCTCCTTCTCCCTTCAACAAACAAAAGCCCCTTCCCCCCCACACAGAACCCCTCCACCACTCTCCCAATCCACCAACAATACAAAACCCATTCCCCAAACTTCAAAGCCACTTCAGGTGTCTGACCCCATCCCTGAGTCCATCTATGAGGGGCTGAGCAGTGGGGCCACCCAAGACGGAAACCTTGGTGGCAGGCAGCCAGTACCCTGGCCAAAGATAGTTCCCCCATGGATCTGAGGCCACAATGAAGCCCATGTATGTCTGCAGCTAGCATGCACTGCAGCACTTGCTCCAGGGTGCTACCAGGGGCCTGTTGAGGGGTGGCAGGTGAGATCAAGGGGAACTGTGGGGCCAGGATACAGGGAACAGGGACATGGCACAGGGGGAAATGGGCATAAAATCCCCTGGGTGGCCCTGGGTGGTCAGCTGCTGCTCCTGCAGCTCCACATACCACTAGTCCAGGCCCATCAGCTCAGCCTCTTCCTGGGCAGCCTCCCAGTTGAGGTCCTCCACCCACCATGCCCTATATGTCCTTAGGTTGGTCTGCCATTCAGCCCTCCACTGCGACCACCAACCACGGAAGCAGGTGGGTCCCATCCTGACTGCACTGCTAGTGCAGCAGGCACCTTGGGGCAGCTCCAGTGGTAGGTGGCAGCAAGCCAGCAGTGGTTGTCCTGTGGGCCCCTGTGGCCTCTCTCCCATGTCCAGATGTAGCCCCAGAACAGGCAAGAGACAGAAGGCTTTTGTGAGAGTTTTCAACATTTGAGAGATGAGATGCTTTGCTCCAGTGCCCTGCACTGCCTGGCCTCAGGTTGGATGTCAGCTGCATGTGAGTGCCCAGGGACCATGATATGCTGTCCAAGCAGACTTGGGCCCAGGTGGGTGCTGCCCGAACCCCCATATCCCCACTTGCTCCCTGGGGCCTGGCCACAGCCCACCTGCTTCCCTTGCCCCATTCCCAGGGTGGGCCAGGCCAGGCTTCTGGCAGCACCTGCTACGGTGGCTCCAGCCCCCACTGACCCTGCCTCTGCAGGCCTACCATTCTCTTCCACTGCTGCCCAGCCCTTGGCGCCCAGGCTTAAAGTAAATAGGGCTCCTGGACAACAGGAGTAAGGGGCTGGCCATGCTCCCACCCTCCCCACTGGGAGTCTCTCCAGAGAGGTGTCCCAGGGCCAACCACCCCCACACCACTGCTGTGCCGTGAGCATGCTCCTGCTGCATGTGCTGTGGGTGGTGCATGATGAGCTGCTTGTGCAGGTGAAGGGCTTCCTGGGCCACTAAGTGTACTGCTGCTGATTCTGCTGGTGCCCCAGGCACACTTGAACTCCATGACCCTGAGCTACAACAGCACAGGAGGCAAGCCTGGCCTGCCCCACAACCTCCACTGCTACCTGGAGAGCTATCTGTTGTAGTGCTACATGTTTCTGCCCCCGGCTGTCGAGGTGGAGATCACCACTAGGATTGATGCCTTCCTCAGTACATGAGAGGCCCATGTCCACACAGTGGGCTGCTCAATAAACATATGACCTGTGTCCTGCCTCTCTGCATGCTCTGGTGGGGGGTGGAACCTGGGGCCAGGAGAGCGGTAGGGGTGGGCATGGGGACGGGGGCTGTGAGCCCCCCCATGTGCCAGACTTACCATGGGTCCAGGACTATTGAGGTTGGTGGCTCAGTATAGAGCTCCCTGTGCCAGGTGGTGTCTGGCTCCACCTGGTATCTATGGCCTCAAGTGGGCTGGAGGCCAGTGCTCAGCCCCCTGGGAAAGAGCTGGCAGTGGTATGGCCAGCCACTCCTTGTGGGTGACTGTGGGGCAGAGCCAAGGCCAAGGCAGCTGCTGGTCACGACTCCCCAGGCTGCCAGTGGGTACAGCAACCAGGAAGGAGTGCAGGGCAGGGTGCTGAAGGCCTGAGGTCCCCTCTGGTGATGTCACCAGAGGCACCAGGGTAGGGCTTGGATGCAGGCTTCCAGGGCACCAGAATGTAGGTCATCTTCTGCATGAAGGGTATAGTCCTGGGGGCCACATTGGAATGACAACTGTGGCCAGTCACAGCCACCAACTGGGCCCACAGGTCCTTGGCCTTCACATGGCACTGCTCTACCAACTGGGAGTGGCCCTGAGTATGCATCCCAGCTACCAGGACCTCATTAATGTGGGTGTTTGAGCATCTGCCCTGGGTGAACTACCTCAGGACATCCTCCTCATCCCACAGAGCCAAAAAGGCAAGCACCTCCTCCCTGGTCCAGTTGACACCCCTGGGGCTCCAGACAGGTAGGCACACATGGAGGGGGCTAAGGCTAGACACGAGGGAGGAGGAGGAGGATGTCATGCCCCACACTGGCTGACTGGGCTCCCATATAGCTGGTCCTGTGTTGCTAGCCCTGGACGGCTGGGAGTAGCACCCTCAACAGGGACACAGCCAGGGAGTCACAGCCACATGGCCAAGGCACTTCACCAGTCCTGCAAAGAGACAGAGGTATGGGGTGAGCAGCAGTGGGAAGCAAGTGCTAGCCCTGGTGGCATAGATAGCAGGACCAGCAGCCCTGGTGGAATCACAGGGCTGGGCAAGGGGTGCAGAAAACTGCAGCCCTTTGCAACACTCACCTGTGACAAGGCAGCGGTCTGGAGCAGGACAGACCTGGCAAACATAGCCTGTGGTCTATCCTGGGGAATACATGGGGCCTGCTGGGGTGCTGCAGCTATAAGCAGCTCCTACCAGCTCCCTGGAGTGTGTGCCCCAAGAAACAAAATGTCTGTAGGTTTTTATACCCTGTAGCTAAGGGCTGCCAGAGTTCAGCCTAACCCAGCAGCAGGTGAGGGGGCTCCAGCTGGCCCCCTAGTGGCTAGGCAGACCCAGCTCAGAAGCTCCCACATTACAGGGCAGTAACACATCTACACATGCATTACTGTACAGTGTGCACATGTAGATGCACACCCTTACTGTACAGTAATTTAGGTTACTGCATAGTAAATGTGTAGATGTGCCCAATGAGTAGTAACCAATGTTGTAGTTTCTAGTTGTGACAAAGATTTACACAAGCCAAACCCCTGGGGAGCCCCATGTCTCATATTGTTCAACATCTTCATTAATAAACTGGATGATGGGATTGAGTGTATACTTAGCAAGCTGTAGTATGACACCAAGTTGGGTGGTGTTGCAGACACTATGGACTAGTAGGATACAGAATCACCTAGGCAGACTAGAAAAATTGGTGAAATTCAACACGGACAAGTGCAAAATCCTGTTTAGGACAGAATAATTGCATACACAAATACAGACTGGAGAATGACTGGTTAAACTGCACTACTGCAGAGAAGGACCTGGTGGTTACAGCAAACCATAAGCTGAATGTGAACCAACAGTGTGCTCTTGTTGAAAAAAGAAAAAACCCCCCAGCATACTGGTCTCTATTAACAGAAGTGTCCTTTGCAAATCAAGAAAAGTGATTCTTCTGTTCTTTTCTGCAGCAGTGAGGCTTCTGAAGTAGTGTGTTCAGTGTTTAGTCTCATACTTTGAGAAGGATGTGAACAGTTTAGAAAGAACTCAGCACAGAATGACAAACCTGACTTTTGATGAAAGGTTGAAAGAACTTTATCTGCTGAAAGAACTTCCCATGAGTGGCGAGGTCTGCTCTCCTCACCATGCCACACATGAGGAGGCTCCAATGAAGACACTGGAGGAGGAGGTGGGTAGTCAGTGAACTGCCACCCCCAAGAGACGCAGGTTGGTGGTGGTGGTTGGGGACTCCCTCCTGTAGGGCACTGAGGAACCCATCTGCTGTCCAGACCACCTAGTCCATGAGGTCTGCCACCTCCTTGATGCCCACATCTGGGATATTGTGGAGAGGATTCCTAGGCTTGTCCAGCCCTCCAACCACTACCCCATGCTCCTTATCCATGTGGGCACAAATACCACAGCCAGGAGTAATCTGGACTGGGTCATGAGTGACTACAGGGTTCTGGGGGCTGGGATCAAGCAGTCAGGAGCTCAAGTAGTCTTTTTCTCTATGCTCCTCACTGCAGGCCATGGACCTAGGAGGGAAGGATGTGTCAAAGAAGTGAACTGACAACACTGGCAGTGGTGCTACTGAGAGGGCTTAAGTTTCTTCAACCACAGTGCATATTTCAGGGAGAGAGGACTCCTGGGAAGGGACGGCATCCACCTCATGCAGAGGGGTAAGTCTCCCTGTTCTTGGCCAGGATGGCCAATCTTCTAGATAGGTGTTTAAACTACGATCACTAGGGGATGGGGAAACACTAACAGAAGCATGCCCAGGGACTGGCACACAAGAAAGCTTTGAAGTTGGGGACACTAGGAAAGCCACTCTTGCAAGACCTGAGGGAATGGTTCTCCCTGAGAGTGACAGGAAATCGAGGGTCTCAGTTGGAAGACTCAGGTGCCTGTACACTAGTACCAGGAACATGGAGAACAAACAGGAAGATCTAGCACTTCTACTCTCCAGTGGGCATTATGATCTAGTAGGGATCATAGAGACCTGGTAGGACTCCTCACATGATTGGAATGTAGCCATAGAGGGATACATCCTGCACAGAAGGTGGAGGTGTAGCTCGCTATGTGAGGGAGCAGTACACTTCCTTGAAGGCCAACATCCACTACAAAGAAGAGCAGTTCAATAGAGACCTAACAGTAGGTGTATACTACAGAACACCAAACTAGGGGGAGGAGCTCAATCTGGAGTTCTGTCAAGAACTGGCAGAGGCCATGCAAACATAGGACATGGTAGTCATGGGCGACTTCAATTACTCAGACATAGCTTGGGAGGAACACTCAGCTAAGTTGGATTGGTCTCATTGCTTCCTGACCTGTATCGAAGAGGCCTACCTGACTCAGGAAATGCCCAGGCCAAACAGAGGTAATGCTGTCTGTCACAGGGTCACGCAGGTGCCCTGTTCCTAAGAAGGAATAAGGGCTGCTGAAGCTCCCTGAGACAGCACAGGTGGTGGTTGCTGGAGCAACCAGGCTGGTCACATGGCCAGAAGGGGGCAGGGCCGGGCCTTTATAAACAGCCCAGGCCAGCACCTTAGTTAGCAGTCCCCTTCTGGCTGCCATAGGAGCAGGAGCTCTGCAGCAGAGCAGAGCAGAGCAGAGCAGAGCAGAGCAGAGCAGAGCAGAGCAGAGCAGAGCAGAGCAGAGCAGATTGTTACAGCCTGACCACCCAAGTGGCTACAGCATGGTAAGGGTGGAGAGGACCCTGACTGGGAGGCCTTTGTGTGAGAGCCAGGTGGGCTTAGATCTCATGTCATAGCCAGGAGGCTTATTGTTGTGTTTCAGCTGTTTGGCTTATGGTTCTGTTTAGTTACTGTTACACCGGAGGACCAGGAGAGGCTGTAGGGGATGGAGGAGGCCTCATTTAGGAGCGCCCCAGTAGAGTGAGGGTGCTCCCAGCGCCTGAGTGTGGTGCTGCATTGTGGGGTGTACTACCCCAGCCCTGGGGAGGGGCACAGTGCCAGTGAGGGCACCGTAGTTGGGGTATAAGACCCCAGCCCTGAGAAGGGCAAAGAAGATTTTGGGGGCCAGGCATGGCTAAAGCCACCTGAGCCCCACTGCAAGGAGCACCAGTGAGAAGCCCGAGGGGCTCGTGTTAGGTTCCAAGGGGAGAGAGACACGAGGAGAAGCCTAGGGTGCTACTAGAGAAACAAGCCCGGAGAGGGCGAGGCCATGATTATAGGCAGCCTGGCGAGTACAGAGAGAAGCCCCATGAAGGGGCGAGTACAGAGAGAAGCCCCAGTGGGGGCAGGTTTTAAGCAAACCCCCAGGAGTGGGCATATACTATTGATAGAAACCCCAGTAGGGGTGTGGACCGAAAAGGATCCCAGAGGGGCTCCCAGTGTTGGGGACCCCGAAGGGCCAAAGGAGACAGGTAAGGCTCTGGCTGCCTGAGCCTAATCGGATACAGATTGTTAACCAGAGCTCAGAGGGGCCAGGTAAGGCTCCGGCTGCCTGAGCCTAATTGATACAGATTGGGAGTACAAACCCAGAGGGGCTAGGTAAGGCTTAGGCCACTGAGCCCAGCTGGGAAGAGTACTGTCAGTAAGCCCGGTAGGGCTAATCATTTGTAAGGGGCGCCGGTCGCGTGACAAGCCCAGAAGTGCCAGGAAAGGGTGTTGGTTGCATGCCAGGCCCAAGGGTGCTGGGCAAGGCGCAGGTAGCAATCGGACCTGATAACGTCCGGAAGAGCTGCGAGGCTTGGGGCGTGCTTAAGGAGAGGTAGGAGACGTGCATTGCCCATAAGGCTAGGGTGCACTGAGTCACCTCATACTGAATGGGGGACAGTTCAGCATAACACCACATGTTGGGGGATCAAAGGCAGCCTCCCTTCTAGAACCATATAACAACAAGATGTGGCGGGTGAGATAAGAGGATGTTGGATCGCCTAATTGACACGGTAGGGGGCGCTAGTGGGATCACGGCTGCTCCTAGGCCCCACTCCATGATACTCTCTCCTAGACATGGTCTTGGCCAAAGGTGATGATCTGGTGAGTGACTTGGGTATAGAGGGTAGCCTGGGCAACAATGACCATGAGACCATCGCATTCACTGTCTATTGCAAGGCAGGAAAATCAGTTATCAGGGTTGAAGTTTTGCACTTCAAAAAAGTGCATTTCAACACACTCAGGGCAATAGTACAAGAAGCGCTGCAGGACCAGGGACCGAAGGTGTGAAAGGAATGCACAAAGAGCAGTCGTTCCTCAAGGACACAATCCTCAAAGCACAAAAGAAATCCATTCCTATGCAGAAGAAAAGGTAGCAGAAGGGCTGGTAAGCCCTCTTGGCTTAACAAGGATATCAAGGTCTTCTTGAAAAAGAGGAAAAAAAAGAGGCATGCATGCATACATACAATGGAAGTTTGGGACAGTCCCTAAGACAGACTATACAACAAAGGCCCACACTTGTAGGGAGAAGATGAGAGAGCCTAAGGTGGCGACTGAATTTAAACTAGCAATGGAAATCAAGGACAATAAGAAGTCCTTCTTTAGGTAAGTAGGGAACACAAGGAAAACAAGTGGAAGTGTGAGGCCATTGCTTTACAACTCAGGACAGCTGGTTACCAACACTCAGGAGAAAAATGAACTCCTGAATGACTACTTTTCTTTGGCATTTCACCAGACTAAGGGGAAAATCATGCTAGATAAGGTTCAGAATAGGTATGGTGGGAATGACTGCCTTCCGGTGTTGACATTGAGTTGGTGCATGATCAGTAAAAAAAAGTTACACATGTCTAAATCAAGAGGACCAGATGAACTTCATCAGAGTGCTGAAGGAGCTGGCTAAAGTCATTGCAGGACCTCTGGTAAAACTTTTCCAAAACTTGTGGTGCTCGGAGGAGATTCCTGAAGACTGGAAGAGAGCCAATGTTGTGCCCATCTTTAAAAAAGGGAGGAGATAGGACCCTAGCACCTATAGGCCAATTAGCCTAACTCCTATCCCAGGGCAAATCCTAGAAAAAGTCTTCAAGGAGTCTATGTGCAATGGGCCTTAGATTTGGTATCCCATGATGTTCTCACAGGAAAATTGGAGGATTGTGCTGCTTGACTAGGGAGTAAAAGGAAGGCCCAGGGAGGAATAGGACCCCTGCTAAATGGGCAGAAACAATTGGTGACGGACAGAGGGGACAAGGCTGAACTCCTCAATGAGTTCTTCGCCTCAGTGTTCCTAAGCGAGAGGCATGACAAGTCTCTCACTGGGAGTGTAGGGAGGCAGCAGCAAGGCACCAGACTTCCATGCGTGGACCCTGAGGTGGTGCAGGGTCACTTGCAGGAACTGGATGCCTTTAAGTCGGCAGGCCCGGATGAGCTCCATCCGAGGGTACTGAAGGCACTGGCTGACATCATTGCAGAGCCACTGGCGGGAATATTTGAATGCTCATGGCGCACGGGTCAAGTCCCGGAGGACTGGAAAAGGGCCAATGTGGTTCCCATTTTCAAGAAGGGGAGGAAGGAGGACCTGGGTAACTATAGGCCAGTCAGTCTCACCTCCATCCTTGGCAAAATCTTTGAGAAAATCATCAAGGCTCACATTTGTGAGAGCCCGGCAGGACAAATTATGCTGAGGGGAAACCAGCATGGGTTCGTGGCAGGTAGATCGTGCCTGACCAATCTAGTCTCTTTTTATGACCAGGTCACAAAATGCCTCGACGCAGGAGGAGGGGTGGATGTCGTATACTTGGACTTCAGGAAGGCCTTTGATACGGTATCCCACCCCATACTCGTGAACAAGTTAAGGGGCTGTGACTTGGATTACTGCACAGTCCGGTGGGTGGAGAATTGGCTGGAGGGTCGCACCCAGAGAGTTGTGGTGGATGGGTCGGTTTCGACCTGGAAGAGTGTGGGCAGTGGGGTCCCGCAGGGCTTGGTGCTTGGACCGATACTCTTTAATGTCTTCATCAGCAACTTGGACGAGGGGGTGAAATGTACTCTGTCCAAGTTTGCAGATGACACTAAGCTATGGGGCGAAGTGGACACGCCGGAGGGCAGGGAGCAGCTGCAAGCAGACCTGGACAGGTTAGACAAGTGGGCAGAAAACAGAATGCAGTTCAACAAGGAGAAATGCAAAGTGCTGCATCTAGGGAGGAAAAATGTCCAGCACACCTACAGCCTAGGAAATGACCTGCTGGGTGGCACGGAAGTGGAAAGGGATCTTGGAGTCCTAGTGGACTCCAAGATGAACATGAGTCGGCAGTGTGACGAAACCATCAGAAAAGCCAATGGCACTTTATCGTGCATCAGCAGATGCATGACAAATAGGTCCAAGGAGGTGATACTTCCCCTCTATCGGGCGCTGGTCAGACCGCAGCTGGAGTACTGCGTGCAATTCTGGGCGCCGCACTTCAAGAAGGATGCGGATAACCTGGAGAGGGTCCAGAGAAGGGCCACTCGTATGGTTAAGGGCCTGCAGGCCAGGCCCTACGAGGAGAGATTAGAGAAACTGGACCTTTTCAGCCTCCGCAAGAGAAGGTTGAGAGGCGACCTGGTGGCTGCCTATAAGTTCGTCAGGGGGGCACAGAAGGGAATTGGTGAGTATTTATTCACCAAGGCGCCCCCGGGGGTTACAAGAAATAATGGCCACAAGCTAGAGGACAGCAGATTTAGATTGGATATTAGGAGGAACTTCTTCACAGTTCGAGTGGCCAAGGTCTGGAACGGGCTCCCAAGGGAGGTGGTGCTCTCCCCTACCCTGGGGGTATTCAAGAGAAGGTTGGATGTGTATCTAGCTGGGGTAATGTAGGCCCAGCACTCTTTCCTGCTTATGCAGGGGGTCGGACTCGATGATCTATTGAGGTCCCTTCCGACCCTAGCATCTATGAATCTATGAATCTATGACAGTTAGGTGGGTAGGAAGCTAGCTATGGGGTAGGACCCAGAGAGTTCTAATGAATGGATCTGTGTTGTCCTGGTGAGAAGTGTCCAGCAGTGTCCCCCAGGGGTCTGTACTGGGTCCAGTGCTTTTCAATATCTTTATCAATGATTTGGATGTTGGGTGAAGTGTTCACTGGCCAAGTTCACAGACAAAACCAGGTTATGGGGGAGCGTGGTCACGCTTGAAGATAGGATGCAGATACAGGCGGACCTAGACAGACTAGCAAGTTGAGCGGATCGGAACCAGATGGAGCACTTTTACACTTCTCAATGTTGAACTTCATCTGGGGATGAGCAAACCCCAACACACTTACAGGCTTGGTGGTGCCAAGTTGACTAGCACCAGCAGTGAAAGAGACCTAGGGGTAATAATAAAACATAGTATGAACATAAGCCATCAGTGTGATGCTGTAGCCAGCAGGGCAAACAATACTCTGGCATGCATCAATCAATGCGTCTCAAGCAAAACTAAGGAAGTGATTCTTCCACTTTACTCAGCATTGGTGAGACCACAGCTGGAGTACTGAATCCAGTTCTGGGTGCTGCATTTCAGCAAGGACATGGAAAAGCTTAAGAAAGTCCAGAGAAGAGCCACCCATATGATCAGAGACTTGCAGGGCAAGCCATAAGAGGAAAGGCTAAGGGACTTGGGCCTCTTCAGCCTAAAAAAGGGAAGGCTGAGAGGGGACTTGGTATCAGCTTACCACTACATCATAGGAATACATCAAGGGCTCGGCAAACTACAGTTCACCAGGGCACCTTTGGGGAAAACCTGAGTAATGGCCACAAACTCCTGGAAGACCATTTCAGGCTTAACACTAGGAAAACCTTCTTCAGTCAGGGTGTCCAGACTGGAATATGCTCCCTCCAGAGGTGGTGCAATCACCTACCCTGGAAATTTTCAAAAGGAGACTGGACAGTCACCTCTCTGGGGTCGCTTGACCCCAGCTGTCTTTCCTGCCCAATGCAGGGGGGCTGGACCCAATGATCTTGCAAGGTCCCTTCCAGCCCCTCGCAGTCTATGAATCTATGAGCTAGACTTATTTAAAAGACTGAAAGGGGGTTTCAGAGCTAGACTTATTTAAAAGACTGAAAGTCTTTGAACACCTTTGTGATTATAGCAAAGATGGAAATGGGATTTTGTCTGTGCCCATAGGAGACGGGACTAGGAACAATGGCCTCAAGCTTCAACTGAGGAAATTTAGGATAGGGATTAGGAGAAACTCTCTATGGGGTCAGACACTGAAACAGGTTATCTAGAGAAGTTATGAAATCTCCATCCTTCTGCATGGATGACCTCATTTTGCAACCTGACCCTGCACATTCGGACAGTCTTCTAGTGAAAAGTCTACATCACACAAGAGCCTTCCTTGTAATGCAGTGTCTGCAGTGCCACAAATAATGCTCTCTCTAATTATAGATACTATCAACTTCCCCAAAGCAGAGTTTTTACTCAGTCTCTTTAGTTCAACAACATATTGATCTGTACATTGTTGTGTTTTTTGTCTGCACATAAAAAACTCTGTCTTTCAAGAATACAATTCTTTTTTGCCATGTGGTGTTCCTCAAATTTTAATCGTATTTTACTTAATTTAATATTTTAATCATTCTTGAAGATGAAGGTGTTTTAAACATCCAGGGTTTCCTTTCCCACAATATGCAAGAAGATTGATTTGACTCTCATAATTTTTTTCTTCTGCCCTGGTGGCTGCTAGGTACCACTCAAACCTTTGTCTGAACATCCTACGTTTCTCTGTCCAACATCAAAAGGGCAGGTGGAGCCTGCAAACTTCCTTAAGTGCTAACTGTTCTTTTACTTTATCTATAAGTGTGCATGGAGATCACTTAGGGTAGCCCTTGTACTTCCACATGGCTGTGTTGCTCTACTTTCTCTCAGTTTCCAATGTCCTTTTCAATTTGAAACTCAAATTCCATCAAGTTATTTCTCAGTTGCCATCTCTGACACTATGTAGTAATCATTAAGTTCAATAAATGCAGGCAATATAAATAAATACTGGTTACCAACAAACTTTAATTGTGGAGCAATAGGCAACCTCTGCAGATCCTCTGTAACTTTGTCACTGTCACTAACTAGTCTGTAGTCTAAGTAAGGGGCTGTCTCTAAATTACAAAGCCCTCCCTCAATAAACAAATTGATAGTTTAGGCATTAAATAATACTGCTGGAGTACCGTGGTGATCTGGTGGTACAAAAAGCAGTTGAATAAGTCTTTGATGCCTCCAACATTCATTGATTTTTAAGGTCAGGAAGGACCATTAGATCAGCTAGTCAGATGTCCTGCATGACACTTGTATTTAACAAAGGTTTATGCACTATGTCATGGAGCGGGGCCTTGGGGGTGGCCATGATCTCCCCTAGTGCCCCCTACCATGCCAAGTTCATCTCAAAGCACCCTCATTCTCTCCCAGCGCATCTTGATCCTTATATATATTATATATATGGCTGTGTTGCTCTGGGGCCTCTTTGTGCTACCCCCTTTGCTCTGGGGTTACCACAGCTTTGGGGCTCAGGTGGCCATAACTGTGCCTGGCCCCAAATTTCCTCCTTAGGGTCTTGAACCCTCTGCAGGGCTCAGGCAGCCTCAGCCTTACTTGGCCTCCAATTCTCCACTCCCTTTCTCAGGGCTGGGGTCAGTGCACCCCCAAATGCTGTGCCCTCTCTGGCACCAGGGTCCCCGTGGAGCCCCTATGAGGCCTCCTCCAACCCCTAATAGCCTCACCCAAACCACCGGTCATGTACAGTAAACAGAAAGCTCAAGCCCCTAGGCTGTAACATAAATCTAAGCCACTTGGCTATAACATTAGTCAAGCCACTCCCAAGGGTGCTCCCTCCTTTACCCGTACCAGCTGCTCATGCATCTTGGCCACTTCTCTGTCCTTGCTCCCGCAGAGTTCCTACCCCTTTAGCAGCCAGCAGGGAACTGCCTCCCTGGCCTCAGCCTGGGTTTATATATAGGTCAGGCCCTGCCCGCTTCTGGTCAGCTGGCCCACAGCGGTTGCCCTAGCAACCAGTACCTGTGCCTCTATTACTACTCTGGCTGCCCTGGTAACTAGCAGCTGGGCTCCCCACTCACTGCTAGGGCTCTCTCCCTAGCTGTTTCTGCTCTAAGGAGCAGGGCACCTGTGTGCTCTGTGACACACTATAAGGTGTGTGTCAGGGCAGAGAAGGGGGTATTTGTGAGAAAAAGAGACAAAGTGACAAGAAACCAGGCTCTGGAGAAGGAAGGTATCTGTGGGGTACACAATAAAATCTCAAAGAATCTCAGCTATTATAAGGTAACTTTTTTTTTTTTTTAAAGTTTGTGTGTATGTAGATCCATTCATGATGATTACTAGGATTTGGGTTCTACAAGTAGTAAAATGTAGGAGTTTGTCTAAACACAGATTTCAGAATCACTCCTCATTTTTGCATCCTCTATTGCTGCTACTACCAACAAATAGTGATTTGTAAATATGTGCAATACTGGGTGCATCTACCTGTGCAAATAATGCAGGATCATTTTACTCTAGAGTAAACTGTCCCAGGAACATATCTATGTGCAGGGACATGGGACCAGATTTGCTGCTCCTGGCTAGCAGGGAGCACAGGACCAGGGCAGCTGTGTCCTGACAAGGGCTAGGACATTGTCCTCACTGTGGCAGTGGCAGAACCTACCCAGGCAGCAGGCAGTCCCCAGGGGCAAGAAGCAATTTTCTGCTCCCCGCTGCCTGGCTAACCAGGAGCAAGGTCAGCCATCTACATGTGCTGTACTGCACAGTAATTAATCATGAGTAAACTTGCTACTTGTATTTACAGGTAGCAAATTTACTCATGATTAAAGCAATTACTGTGCAGTAAGTGTCTGCATGTGTAGACGGTGAGGCTTACTGCACAGCAATTAGCTCTAACCTTGAATAAAGCATCTCATGTAGGTATGCCCAATGACTAACGTAATTGCTTTACAAATCTCAGTTAGCAGAAACTCTATTGGAACACCCTGCTGAGGTAGCCTGTAGTCAGTCTTGGTATGTTTAGTGGGTCCAATTAGTTAAGATCATATCCACTGTAATCTACTACCTACTTTGACAGTCTTTGAATTTATCCTAGCATCCCTTTTAGAGGAGTCTTTGAGGCTTGCAAAAGGGTCTTGATTCAGTTATACCCATCTTAATTCAGTAACAAAGTTCTCTTAATATCCCAGTATGAAGGTTTGATACTCCTGTAAAAATTGGGGTCTTGAGTATATATATTCATTAATGTGAAATTTTGAAACCATTTTTGGAACAAAGTTAGGATCCAGTCTCATTGTTACCAATTTCCATAAAGCTATATGTATGGCATGTTGAGCCTGGATTTTGCTTATCTTGCGAGCCCACAGTTACTATGTGGATATCATTAATAGATGTTATAGTAGGCACAATGACAGCAGCTTGAATGGTAGTTCCATTAAAGACGAAAGCACCAAGTTTAAATCCCACGAGGGAGGAATCTTTCTTAATTAGAAAGATTTCTTTCTTGATAGAAAAAACTTCTATCAAGTCATTCAGATATATATGAGCTGTTGGATGAAAAACTACTGAAGAGTCCTGCATGGGTGGGAGACAGAATAAAACTGATGCAAAATAAACCTTACTGGCTGATTTTTTTTTTTTTCCTAGAGACAACAAATGGTCCTGAATGAATGGGAGAGACAACTGGGTCACATTTCAGGTCATTGTTGCAGTCACGACAAAAAAAAAATCCATTTAGCCACCTAATGAAAGCTTGTCTACTTTGTAATAGGAGAGCAACTCCTGTTTACGTATATCATCCAGAAAGCTTGTATCTGATCAAGTGATGGAGACAGGACCTGCAGATATGAAGGCAGATTATATCCCTCAAAAGAGAAGAAATATGAAATAGTGGTCAGACATATAGAAAATTTAATAACCAAAACTAATGTGACTAGGTGCAACTATCAGGAACATTCAGGTCTTGTCCTATTTTCCTTTAAGACTCCAAACTGAAAGGAGAAGATGAAAGGCATAGAGTAGTTGAATTAACCAAAAATTATTATGAAGGTATCTGCTATAGATCTAAGTCTCTTTCTTAACAGTCAGACATACTTTTTTTTGCTGTTCTCTACCAACTAAATTTTCCTTTTTTGAAATGGACAATCTAGCATCAAATTCTTTGCAATCCATTTGTGTGATGATGTCAGCTACTTGTTCAATTGATCTGCCACGACATTTGTTTCTCTTGGATAGTGTAAAGCTGTGTGATTGGCATGGTATTGATTTTTGGCTTGGAGCTTGACCCTCCCCACTGCCTGGTATGTGTTTACACAATATATTACAAGGGAATTATCCCTCAAGATTTGCACCCTCAACCCCACCATTGCAAGTCAATCAAACTGCCTTGAGTTCTAGTTACAGTGCATATAAATGTTCTATGTCTTATGCACCTAAAGTTGATCAAGCATGCCCCAGTCTTTTCCAAAGGCATCACAGGTCAGAGTCCTGGCTGAAATCTCTGACAAATATTTTTCTGAGGCTTCCCTGGGGGATAGGGAAACTCCAAGTGGATCATGCCCAGGGATTGGCACACAGGAAAGTTCTGTGGTGGAGGACACTAAGATAACCACTTTTGGAAGAGCTCAGGGAACAGTTCTCCCACAGCATATCGGTAAATCAGGGGGGTCAGTTAGGGGACTCAGGTGCCTATACACTAATGCCAGGAGCATGGGAAACAAGCAGGAGGAGCTAGTGGGCAACATGACCTTGTAGGGATTACAGAGACCTGGTGGGACTCACATGATTGGAATGTAGCCATAGAGGGCTATACCCTGCACAGAAGGGACTGAGTAGGAAAAACAGGCAGAAGTGTAGCTCTCTATGTGAGGAAGCAGTATACTACTCTGGCTCCAAAGACTAGCACTTGAAACCCTCTAGGTCAAACTTCAGGTGGAGTGGGAGGGCATGGTGAGAGACGTTTACTACAGGCTACCAAACCAGAGGAAGGAGCTCCATTTGGAGTTCTCTAGAGAAATGGCAGAGGCTGCATGTGCAAGGGACATGGTTGTCATGGGCGACTTCAATTACCCTGACATAGATTGGGAAGAACACTTGGCTAGGTCAGATTGGTTGGGCCACCTCATAACCTGTATCAAAGAGCTCTTTCTGACCCAGGAAGTGCAAGGGCCAACCAGAGGCAAGTCTCTCCTAGACTTGGTCTTAGCTAAAGCAGATGATCTGGTGAGCGACTTGAACATTGAGGGTAGCCTGGGCGACAGTGACCATGAGAGCATCATGGTTTGTCTGCCTTGTGGAAGATAATCAACAACTAGCAAGATTGAAGTCCTGGACTTCAAAAACACTAATTTCAACAGGCTCAGGCCATTAGGAGGGGAGGTGATGTGGGACCAGGGACTGAAGGCAAATAGAGTACACGAAGAGTAGTCATTCCTCAAGGACACAATCCTCAAAGCACAAAAGAAGATATTTTCCATGCAGAGGAAAGGTAGCAGAAAGGCTCTCAAGCCTTCTTGACTCAATAGGGATACCATGGTCCTCTTGAAAAAGAAAAGAGGCATACATACAGTGGAAGCTAGGGACAGTCCTTAAGGAGGACTATACGACAGTGGTCCGTATATTTAGGAAGATTAGGAAAGCTAAGGCGGCAACTGAATTCAAGTTAGTAATGGGAGTCAAGAACAATAAGAAGTCCTTTTTTAGGTATGAAGGGAGCAAGAGGAAAAAAATTGGGAACATGAGGACCCTGCTGAACACCTCAGGACAACTGGTAACCAACACCCAAGAGAAAACTGAACTCCTGACTGCTCACTTTGCTTTGGTTTTTCACCGGACCAAGGGGAAAAACATGTGAGATAAGGCTCACATGGGGCATGGTGGGAATGACAGCCTTCCCACTGTTGACACTGAACTGGTGCATAACCAACTAGAAAATCTAGACACTTATAAGTCAGCAGGACTGGTTGAACTTCACCTGGGAGTGCTGAAGGAGCTGGCTGAGGTTATTGTAGGACCCCTGGTGAATCTTTTGTAAAAATTGAGGTGCTCAGGGGAGATCCATGAGGATTGGAAGAGGGCCAACACTGTGCCCATCTTCAAGAAGGGAAAGAGGGAGGACCCAGGCAACTATAGGCCAATCAGCTTAACCTTCATCCCAGGGAAAATCCTAGAAAAACTCATCAAGGAGTCTATATGCAACTGACTCATAGAGGGTAGGATTCTGAATGACAGCCAGCTTGGCATTGTTGCAGGAGGGTCCTGTCTTACCCATCTCATCTCCTTTTATGACCAGGTATCTCACCATCTGGACATAGGAAAGGAGGTTGACATTATATACCTAGACTTCCAAAAGTCATTTGATCTAGTATAATTGGAAGATTGTGGGCTTAACTGCTTGACAGTTCAGTGGTGGGAAACTGGCTATGAGGTAGGACCCAGAGAGTTCTCAGGAATGGATCTGTGTCATCCTTGTGAGAAGTGGCCAATGGTGTCCCTCAAAGGTCCATGCTTCATCCGGTGCTTTTCAACATCTTTTTCAATGATTTGGATATGGGGTGAAAAGCTGACTGGCCAAGTTCGTGGACGACACCAAGTTATGGGGGAGCACGGTCACATCTGCAAATAGGCTGCATATACAGACAAACCAGGACAGACTGGAGAGGTGGGTGAATCAAAACCAGACCAGGTTCAACACTGAGAAGTGTAAAGTGCTCGATCTGGGGGGCAAATAATTCCCAACGTACCTACAGGCTCAGTGGTGACATTCTGACTTGCGCCATGGCTGAAAGGGTCTAAGGGTAATAGTTGACCATCACATGAGCATGAGCCATCGGTGCAATGCTGTAGCCAGCAGGGCAAGAAATACTCTGGCATTCATCAACCAATGCATCTCATGCAAAACCAAGGAAGCAATTCTTCCACTGTATTCAGCACTAGTGAGACCACAACTGGAGTACTGAATACAGTTCTGGACACTGCACTTCAACAAGAATGTGGAAAAACTTGAGAGGGTCCAGAGAACTACCTCTATGATCAGATACTTGCAAGGCAGACCATACAAGGAAAGGCTGAGGGACTTGGGCCTTTTCAGCCAAAAGAAGAGAAGGCTGAGAAGGGACTTGGTAGCACCCTACTGTTACATCAGGGGAGTACATCAGGAGCTCAGTGAAAAACTGTTCACCAGGGTACCCATGGGGAAGACCAGGAGTAATGGATACAAACTCCTGGAAGACTGTTTCAGGCTCAATTCTAGGAAAAACTCTTTCACAGTCAGGGTATCTAGATTGTGGAAGAAACTCTCTCCTGAGGTGGTGCAATCACCTACCCTGGAAATCTTCAAGAGGAGACTAGACAGTCACTTAACTTGGGGTCAGATGACCCCAGTGATCTTTCCTGTCTAGTGCAGGGGGGGGCTGAAACCAATGATTTTGTGAGGTCCCTTCCAGCCCCTAACAACTGACGAATCTATGCTGCAAAGACTCTTTGCAGGATTCTTATCTACTTATTCATGCTAAGGATACTTGCTTGATTACATGACTTGGATCCATAGCTGGGGCAATCCGATTTTCATCTTTCTGAAAGGTATTACACGTCTAGGTTCATTGTGCTACATGGCCTAGCAGTTTAGGCCCAGCTTCATCTATGACCTTGGTAGGTCTATGATTAGCTGTCTGATCACTCAAAACCTCTCTTGTAGGAGAAAGGCTTTTGTCCCTAAAATGTCTGATTTTTCTGATGTATTCAGTCAACTCGAACACAACCAGTCAGGGCTTGGCTATGCTGATAATCAAACCCAGCTGGGAGATCAAACAAAACATTTTCTGAAAAGACTCCAGTGCCTGTTCTGCTGACTTCTCCTGAATCAGCAATTCAACAACATATGGGTATAGGTTCAGCAATTCATCGACATATGGGTATAGGTACACTCCCTGACAATGAAGCTGAGCAGTAAATAAAGACAGGCATTCTACAAATAGCACAAGTCTTTATAAAAAGTCAAATGGAAGACCTGGAACTGTTAGTGATTATCCTGTACCACAAAAGGAAGAAACTTCTTAATTTGCCAAATATATTGTCACATGAGAGCATTAATTTTGTCAGGTAAAAGTACTGAACCAGCTTGGAATGCCTATAGAAGGTGTGGTAGAAAGGAAAGAAACACGGAGAAGCCTAAGGTGACACATTGAGGCTCCTTGAGTTCAGCATAGATCTCCATTCTCACACCTCTTTTGAAAACAGGAAGTAGAAGAACTGCCTCTACTGTCATGAAGGTGAGTTGCAGGGGATCCTGTCAGAGTGGCTCATGAAGAGGAATGGGAATGAGGGATAATATAGAGGCATAATCTAAAACTGGATGATGTAGTCACCACATAATTTCAACCTATTCCTCCTTAAAAAACAAAAGATGGGAACCAAATACAAAGCAGATGACAGGAAGTAGAAGCTGGAGGACAGAGGCATAGCCCAGAGGCAGTGGTTGCAGCAGCAGCAACAACAAGAGGAGTAGTGTTTGCACAAAAGCTTGCAGGCTGTGAGCTAATGGGCTGCCAGTTGGACAGCTCTGTCCTAAACAATAAAGACATTTTTCATGTCCATCATTAAAGGGGATTACCCCTCCAAGAAACAGGGCATAGGCTTATAGGCCAGAACTCAGACAGGGTCTGGTCTGGCTCTCCTTAATAAGGGAAATTCTATCTATATTTAATTTTGTTGTTGTTGTTCACAAACTCTACAGTAAAAAAAACCCCAAACCAAAACACTAATTGATGCAGTAACTCTGAAAGTATAACAGCAAGAAATCAAGCCTAAGTAATATAACAGAAGAAGCACTACAGTTGTTCTAACTGTGCAAAATTAACAGTCAAAAAGAAATGGTTGAAGCTGCCTCACCCCTTATGGCCTCTGAAAGGGGAATGAAAGACTGTAAAGGGCATATTTATGAACTTCTCTCCAGTTCTGGCTGGTGACAACATTATGAACTCATATACAGAGATACTAGTACTGGAATATATATGCAGAGGAACCCAAAGGTTTACAGAGAGTAAAAAATGCAAAGCACAACTGCCAGACCAGTAGACTATTGCATTTGTATAGCTGTATAATCCTGTGAAGTACTAGCAGACAACATCATGTAAACCCAGCCAATAATTTCTTTCAGGATATAAAAAACACAGTGACTTATGTTGGAGTTACATGATGCTGACAAGAGGTGATAGTGATGCTTAGCAATAATAATATTGCTAATTACATTGCTATAATAAAGATATAATAAATAATGCTATTAGCTCCTCTCTAGCATAACACATCCTTATGGCATTGTAAACACAGATACTATGGCTCACAAGCATCAGTTTTGAAGTATGACAGCATGATGCGAAGCCAATCTTTGGCCCAGTAAAAATAAAAGGACCCAAATATTCTTTTGATCCACTCCTGCATTGCTTCTGCAGCTTTGGCATTTTTGTTGAAAGTCTCCCTGGTTATATGCATATGATGAAAGCAAAATAATATTTAATAAAAATGTATCTGCTCATTTCTAAGCTTTAATATTAGCTTTCAAAGTTATTTTATAAACAACTAAGACAAATCAGTCCTTCAAAACTGTCAAAAGTATTTTAAACCATCAACTTGCCTTTGGAAACCTTTAAGCAGTTCTTATCATTTCGCACATATTGAAGACAGTTTACAAAAGCTTCTTGCATGTATATTTAATGAATCATATTTGTAATCAAACATGCAACCACTTATATTTCCTTAGTGAAGATACTGTAGTTGCCAAGTATATTACAGGCTAGTTCTCTGAAGGTAGCAGCAAATGGTACCTTTTATCTCTATGTAGTCTGTCAGAAAACTATAACAACATGGTATTTGTACGTACTCTATAACCTTTAACAAGATCAAACTTTGACCCAAGTATCTAGTTAACAAATGCACTCACTTTCTCAGCCCTTTGATTTTTATCCCCAATGCATATTATTGATCACAGCAAATTCAATGAAAATTCTTCACACATGCTCATTTTTTTTAATCTACACCACTGTTCAAATGCATTCCTGATGTCTTTGTAAAAATCAGCCATCCTGTAACAGCAGGGTTAACAAAGCTTCTGTTAAGCAACCAAAAGCACACTCATGACCCCACTGAGGAGCTGCTACAGATTGGGTTCTCATCACCAGTAAACAGTGATAACAGTGATATTCTTGAGTCAACTATTACACACTTTTTAAGTATGTGTAAAGGGTTACAAAAGCCCCTCTGTGCATCTCCAGAGAGAAGCCGGAAAGGGTTAAACAAAATCAACCCTGACAATACCAGAAACAGTTCTCTCAGTGTGTGTTGGTTCACTGCTCCACAGGGCATAGCAGATGTTGTGTCTGGTAGTAAGAAGGGCCCAGGAGGTGTGATCTGTCAATCACTTTTTTTCTAACTACAGGCTGTGCTATGGATATGAAGCACGACTAAAACAATCTGTCTCAGCTGGGGTGTGTGAGGTATCAATAACCCTTGGCAGAGGTGTCAAGAGCCTTGCTAGAATCAAACTACCCTGCTGACCAGCTGCTTAGCAAGTTAACAAGCTAGCATTCAGCCTCCCCTGGCCTCCCAATGCAACAATTAACACAACTGGAGAATGACCAAAATTCTTCAGAAGACGTGTCACCAGAACTCCCCTTTATTCACTCCAGACACATTTACAGATTTAATTGTAAATCCATAGAGAGATGTGTTTGTAACAACTTAAGGGCTGAATGCAAACTGGGGAAAAGAAGGTATTTGATTCTTAAATCACCAGTTCAAGTGGCATGTTATCAATTCATAGTAAATTTGAACTGATGGGACAAAATTCACAAAATACTTTCACACCCAAAATGTAAAAAAGAAGCTAAACCCTGCTCAGAAAATCAAACAAATCAAAAATTAAAACAACAATAGGGACAACTAATACATTTCAAGACATCTGCTGAACTAGTAAGACAAACAGTAGCTTTGTAGCAGCTTGTTATAGTCATCCACATGTTTGGTTATAGTATTATGTAACAAGTAGATTGTAAAATGAACAGGTAATGCTCTGAAGGTCTTAAACATTTTACACTCCTGAATCATATTCTATTCCAACTCATACTAACATAAATTTGGAGCAACTCCACTAAAAATCAATGGGTTTACACTAGTTTCACAAAGCAGAATCTGGCCTAAGGTTTGTAGAGGCACTATCTGATTTTTTCCCTTTTGCAAACTGCTAACTCTGACATGCTAAGTTAATGCTTTTTCTGAGGCCCAAACACATTTTTTGTTTTGTTTTGAAAACTGAATTACTTTCAAGTCCTTCCGTATTCTACATTGCTTTATTTTGTGGTTTTGTTCTCAAGGGCCTTAGCCAGTGATTATATACTGTTCTGTTCTGCAAAAATACATGGTGTACAGCAGAACATGAATATTAGCTTTAAACAATTTAATGTTGTTTGTCTTTGCTTTGAAATTCAATAATGCCATCAGCCCGTAAGACCTTTTAGAGCAGAGTATTTCATACAGTGAAAGCTGCTTTCTGCTACAAAAGCACAGCAGCTGTGGCTCCTGCAGATACTCTTAAAGACAGATATAATAAAACACTAGGAGGGAGTAGGTCGACACAGGAGCATGAAATGGACGAGATGAAGCCCCTTTGTCACAATCAAATAGGCTGTAAAGTTACTATAGTAACATACAGTATTAAGCTCCAGGTGGATTGACTTAATGTTGACTAAACAAAGAAAGGTTAACGAAAACCAAACCAATAATTATTTCACTTGCTCTACCAAAATGTTTGCCAAGATGCTGTTTATTTTGATTTAACCAAGCTGCACAAAGCAGGAAGTGGGCTGTTCTGTATTCCAATAGGTAGCACTACTTACAAGCTTAGAGCAAAATCCAACTTTTGAAAAAAGACATGGACAGGTCTACTATTCCCATGACTGACACTGTAGCAAAATCCAGGCAAAAAACTGTCAGAATTTGACTGTCTTGAAGGCTTCCTCCTCACCCCAGGAGACAATCAAACCTTTCACCCACTTTCTTGTATAGGAATTCTCAACAAGAGGAAGTGTTCAAAGCCACGCTAACATCCACAGGCCAACTGTTACTTGCTGGTAGAAGAGATGCATGTCGTTGTGTAGATACAGGTATTTTTAATCTAACTTATTAGAAACAGAATTATAATAGTCTTCCATTTAAAAACACAAGAGTTTCAACTGGTTTAAAATTAGGTCTTCCATCTAAGACCACAGGGGTTTCAGGCAAGGTTTAGGTTTTGCAAATATTACAGAGAATAACTTAACTTTTACACCATTTTTCTCCAAAATACTGTGGACAACCTCCCCCAGCCCTGATTTCTGAGACTTATAATGACTTCATCATTGACACCATCTGCTATCAGCTGCTACTTACCTGTAGTAGTGTGAGCTGCAAAAGAGTAGCAAGTTAAGATTGCTGCTTCCCACAGCTTAGTTAAAGGGATGTTTTTCAATTATCAGTGATTGATAAATGCCTGTAATTATCCTAGGCTGGAATTAGGGATGTGGTCTCAGAGAGACCACAATACATGGAGGATGTGGCATAAAAACCTGAATTCCCCCATTTCTCTTGCATAGTTATTTCCAAAATGAAAGCTCTTCTCATGGAGAGAGAACAGAATAATGAGGTAGGCAAGCAGCACAACAAGATCCCAAGATCTTTCTCTAACTGGAAGAAAAAGATGAGCCAATCCTTTGAAGCAAGGCTGTCCAAGTGCCAGTCTAAGGACCACATGTGGTCCAGGGGGGAATTAACATACCACCTGTGGGCTTCCGCCTGGCATCCATTCTGTCCATTGCTCTTGCAGCCATGGCAGCTCAGGGAGTCAATTCTAGTGAAACACTAGATAATGATTTTCTAAGGATCAAGTTGCATGCTACACTTCATTACATAATAATTTTGGGCGGCTCCTGGAGCTCTTAACCCCTGGATTGTTCACGTATTAACACTTGAAAATGGTTTTAAGGACTCATTATATGCTGCTCAAAGTTACGCCACTCCAAGGCAGAATTTTAGTTGTTCTGTGTTATCCAGCTCATGTTAGACTAAGGTGTAGCCACTGTAGGCTACACCTTAGTGTACACACCCCATCTGCCCCCTGCTAACCTAGATCAGACCCACTGCCCTCTCCCACCCTCCCCAGCACCCCATATCCCCAGATCCCCACTCACTGCCCCCCCCCCCCCCCACACACTCACTTGTGGCTACCCATGCTGTCTGGGTCAAAAAAGCAATACCCTGGCAGCAGCAGCAGCCAGGCAGGCAGGTTAACCCTTCCCTGCCTATTCCCCTGGGAAAGACAGCATGGACAGCCACAAGTGAGAAATGCCCTGGGGTTGGGGAGGGGCAATCCTGAGAGGCAAGAGAGGAGCCTCAGAGGCAGGGGGAACCTAGGGGAGACCAAGGGGTAGGGGTAAAGCCTAAAATGGGAAGGGGGTGGGGGGAGATGCTTACTTTTCAGTCCTCCAGGCCCCTGCTGGCCTGAAGTGTGACTGCTCCAAACTCAGGTTAGAACTAACACTGATCAACATTTGTGCAGCTAACAGTGTAATGTGTAACAATGCCTGAATACTTTATTAAGGACACTTAAAACATGAACATCCATACATTAACGCTTGTTAACTTGTGCTAAGTGCCCTCTGAGTATCTCAAAGTTATGCCATTTTAGGCAAGGGCTAATTCTAGGCCATGCTATCTAGCTTATGTCAGGGTAACTTCAGTCTCCTCCAAAGAGATAAAATAAGCAATCTGTAGCACTCCAGCATACACCATTCCCTGCTCCACATGAGCAGGAGTAGAGCCCAGGTATCCTGGCTCCTAGCTACACCCCCTAATCACCAGCCCTCTAGAAAAAAGTCAGAGCTGTACCTGCAAGAAATGGTATTAACTCTTAACATGCAAATGCTCAAAGCATGGTATAACTTTAACAAGGCTTTACATTTCACAGGTTTAGTATGGTTTAAGTGTAACATGTAACTTTATCCTCAGGCTCACAAACAGGAAGCTCCAGCCTTCAAGGGCAGAAACCCTATCAATTACCTGATTTCACAAGGGGCTAAATTGAATTTTTTTTCTAAGAAATGACTACATCATTTCTTAAAACCTAGCTAATCATATGAATACCAAGAGTTTTAAATAATCAGGTTACAAAGAAGCGGATACTGAAAAGTTCCATCTCAGTCATGGGCATCAAGAACTGTCGGATGATTGATGCTGCCCACTCCTCCTTATGCCCTGGTGAACAGCAGTGAGGATTCTCAGTGCCTATATATGACCTCAGCAAACAAAAAAAAAAATTGTCTTACATGTTGGATACAACCACACCAAGAGTTGAATCTCCATGAACTGTCCCTCAGAAAAGTTGTTCTGCTTTGTAAATGTCTCCCTATGAAGTAGTTACCATGCACCAGAGATTTACTGATACATTCTATCTCCAATCAGTATTATTCCCCCTTCCATACTTTACCAAAGTTATGTACTGTGTTAGAGCCAGATCTGAGGAACAGTAGTCAATCCTGCATTTGGCAAATATATTGGAATTGTCATGTTCCCTGTGACCAGTTACAGCTATGATAGTTTGAATGTGGAAGTGCTTGGAAAGAAAAAAAAAGGCTTAATCACAGTTAAGTAACCCAATTTTCACTTTGCTTTCTAATCTCTGCTCAATCTTCACAGTGTACCTAGAAAATCCTGTTTTCCAAAGTGCTCTCACTAAAGCTCAGGTTCTACTTAAATTCTGCTAAAACATTAGCGGACATCATTGTTTGGAGACTATGCAAGGTGTACTCACAGTTGATTTGTAACAGGCAGATGGAAACTAAGAGGAATTCTGTGCATATGGTATCTTCAAGTTCAGTTTCTATTTGCTTAATGCTTACCACAAGATAAGACTGTGCTAACAGCAGCATCCTTTGCTCTTCTCTGTCCAAGAGATTAGGATCTTGTCATAGGATGATACTTTTTGTGTTTAGTTACATATGAACACACAGCAGATGCGTACCAGCACCTCCTATGGCAGCTGTCTTCTGAAATTTCCAGCATTTGACTGTGCAATAGAAGTCAAAGCTGGCTGGAATGGAGGCTGGGAAAGAGGGGTTGAATACTGAGTACTTTGAAAATGTCCTAACTAAATGGAGTATCTGAAAATGATGCTTTGGACTATTCCCTTTGACATTTCTTCTGTATCAGGCTTCCCTATGAATTATGATAGCTCAGTAGAATAATCCTAGTGATTGAACACTTCTCTAGAGCCTGGAAGACAAGGTAGTTTGTTCTGAAACTAGAAATTATCCTACTTCTAACTTCAAAGCATATGAAGTGCTGAATTTAATTTTGAATATAACTCTAATTTCGCAAATCAACTGCTTTCATTCTCCGCTGCATGTGCCCCCATATGAACATTCCTATATGTCTTCCTGGGAAGCACTGTAGATTAAGAGACATCAGACCTGGATTATAATCCCAGTTCAAACACTATTTCTGTGACTTCGGGCATGTCACTTAACCACTCTGAGTTTTATTTTTCCTATTATCTGAGGGCAATGACATTTTACCTGCGTCAAACTCAAGGGAGCAATGAGGCTTAATTAATGTTTGCAAAGTGGATTGTTGTGCAGCATAATTAAATAGTGTTTCCAAAGTTTAAAGAAATACAAAGTATTAAGGCCCACTGGCAGCAAAAATGGGAAGAGAAGTCCTGATTCCCAGGACACTACTTAATCCTCTAAACCATATGGCTTTGGGAGAAAAAAAAACATCACCAACCTGTTTTGTGGAAGCTTCCTGAAAGTTCAGAAATATGAATTTTAAAATAGAAGCTAGAAGATTCTGCAAACATCCAATCTACCAACTACATTTTGTACCTATCTTCATTGACTTTTCTTATTACTTTTGTAAAATGGTTACACATTTCTGTGTGTTTACTGAATTTTAAATCAGAACCTTTTGTTGCACGTAACCTTTCCTAATTAATATATTTTCTAGCTCAGCTCTACTTAGCAACATTTTCACTGCACCACACATGCACTTATTTTCCATTCCAAAAAGTTCAATTCAATTTCAATTGACTTTAAAAGTTAGGGCTATGGATGCCCTTAGTAGATGGACGAAAGACATGGAGGATAGATCCAGGTAATCAGAAATCTAAAGTCATCAAAGCCATAAAGCGGAGCAGTGATCTCAAAAAGTACAGGTGGACACTGTCTTTTTGGAAATATAGAGCTATATTATCCTAAAGTAATAGGATGGTGTCATGGTGGATAAAAATCTACATTGCACACTTAACTACATGGCTGTTGAACTCTGGCACTAAGTTCTGAATCAGACCATTAGTAAACTCTAAAAGGGCTTGCAGGGTAGGCCCATGTTTATTTGCTTTTAATTTAACGCAGCAGAATTAAGGTTATCATCTCATGTTTTTCATATACACAATGCTTTCAAAATCAAGGACAAGTTCTGATTTAAAAAACTAACCCTTTTCCTCGTGAATCCCTCCTCCTTTTATATTGTTTGTACATTAAAAAATGCTTATTTTTTTAGTAACGGTATTGCAAGGAGTTTTTTATGTTGCTAGAAATATATCCATCCTATAATCCTAAAAGGTACCTCAAAAAACACACAGTAAGAGTTGGGAGTTTATTTCATTGCTTCTGAAAATAGGATTTCAATCCTACAGACTGTTGAAGGGCTGCATCAATTGGATAACTAGTTGTTAAAGACCTACAGTTGCTTCCTTTAGATGTAAGAGTGCTGTTCTTCAAAATTTCCCTCCATGGGTCCTAGAGCATTCAGTCATTAATTGAACTGGTGATTCGCAATTTGGAGGAAAGCAACAAAAGCTCCAAATGAAAGCAATGGAACAACTGGGAGGTTTGGGTAACTGTTTTGTTTCTGAAATAGAAGCTTTAAATTTTCCTAAAATATATATAAAAATTAGACTGAAGGCAAAACATTAACACGAGTGACATATTTCTAAAAGTAGTCTCCTAAAATTTCCTTTCCTTTTTCTTGTCCTTGTGACAAGGTATTTAGCAGAATTCACAGATTTAATTGGAATCTGACAGGCTGCACGATGAGCACTTCTGCCTTGGCCTCAAATTTGTAACCTCTTAGGTTATCAACCACGTTCCTTAGCACCTGGGCCACCCTGGCCCCTCTCCTAAAACTAATGGTGTCTAAATCTCTAGCCACTTAATTTGTCTCTATCCCACCCAGATTTCCTATAAATAAAGAACAGCAGAAGAAGAACAAAAAGTTTCTGTGAGGGCCACACTATAATCCTCGTAAGTCAGTAAAAAACTTGCAAATAAATGGCATGGGAATTTTAGGAACCTTTCCATATGTAGACAACAGTTTAGTTTAGTATCCAGAGCACTGTGTGTCAGGACATCCATTTCTGTCTCATGCTGTGATGTTAGACAATTTTCCTAGACCTACAATTTAAGAGTAACCATTAATTGAGTCTGCATGGGTTTTTAGGTAGTAGGCTTGACAAACAATACAGATTACTGCAACTGCCTACAGCAACCACAGCTTAGTTGTACCAATTTGCCTTCTCCAAAAAAACCCCCAAACAAACAAACAAAAAAGACACAACTAGACTTTGGAAACAGATAACAACAATGTGTAAATATTTGGAGGGTCAGTTCATATTGGCACTTAAAAGTTTTAAAAAATCTAATAGAAAATTTGCTCAAACTTGTAAGTATATCCTAGGAGGAAAATCCCCCATACATAAACAAACTGGAAAATGATTGAGCTACTTAAAAAAAAATTAGTACTGGGTACATGACAAGAAAGAGGAACTTCATTTTAACTCTCACCCATTTCTGTCTGTCTGATTGTGGCCATTTCCCACTCAATTTTTTTTCAATAGCTAGATAAATGTAATGGCTTGACTCAGATGACATAATTTATATCACAAACAAAACCATTATAAAACAAAATAATTGCAGCCATTTGAATTAATGGCATGAATTCTATATGTCTCACTCCACAGAAGGTACCCATTAAGGATGTCCTGTCTCTTAGTTTCATGACTAGGAAATTATTCACAGTTAAAAGGTGGGAGGATAAGCAAATACAAGATACAGATAACAGTAGGTATCAACAATGAATCTAAAAATTACAAGCTGAATGTTAATTTTGTCAAAGATACCTGGTACAGCTGGTGAAATGGGGGAGAGAAAGGAACCAAAGCCAACTTCCCATTATCCTGATCCTGTAGAAGCTGACACAGCAAAGCAGAGGATGCTGAGGATGATGGGAGCCAGGTGTTGTGAGGAGGAGGCCAAGGGATTACCACTATTTGTACTAGCTAAATATTGCTTTCTAGGAACCATACACAAACTGAGGATGGATGGATCTTATTTCACACTCCTTCTCACCCTTTATATGACCCCTGCGGTGGTGGCTGTAAAGAAGGGACTGTAGCTCTATTGGTTCTCTGCTCAAGTGGATCTCTTCTACACTGTGGATACCTCCAAAGATGGTGGCTAAAAGAAAGGTGTGTGTTTCCTCAGCACCAACAAAATGAGCTGAAATATCCTTTGAATATCCTAATAAACACTGATTATTACCCAAGTCCTCCAGTTTAAATTTACTAAGGGAAATCAGAAGTTGTTCCAGTGTGAAGATTCTACCCCCAAACATTGATCTCCCTATTGAATTTCTCTTGGGAAGTGGAAGAATCTGGATAATTGCTTATTCATAAAACATCATCCCATATAATTACCTCCCTCTTCTCAACAACTTCCAAACAAATAAAGACAGATGGAACATTGCTACCTTTCATTTCTGGACTAGGCAGCCATCATCAGAATCAACATAATGCCCATTAAACATCAACAACATTAAGGGATGTCTTGCTGAATGCTCTGAAAGGGAATAAAATGTGGGAAAAGAACCCTGTACTGTTCAGGATCCTAAGCTGGGGGATAGCTAATATAATTAGTTGTATGTCCTCCTATGAAGGACAGATGATATAATCAGCTGTTTCTCCTATGAAGTTGGGATGGGAATGGTCAGACAAATTAGAAATCTCAGCATGATTACAGTTTGCATCGAACCTTCCAATAGGCAAGCCACCACCAGGGGCAGGCACAGAGGAAAAAATAATATAATTCAGCTAAAGGAGCTAGCTAGTTGCACCTACCTAGAATGAGGAGGAAGCAGGAACAGAAAAAGAATAAATCTCTTTTTTTCCTTGCTGCTACAGAAGACCTGCTATGCACCATCTTTAGTCATTCTGGACATCCATAAATGTCTTTAAAAGATGTTTTGAGCTAGATTCAGCTCCCAATAGGCAAAAACTACGGAGGAGGAGGAGGATGCAGCAGTGAAAAGCTGGTTCCACTGTTTCTACCACATGGGAAAAATCAATCTAATACAGTGGCACTACAGAGAGGGGGGCATAATGAGGGTGACAGAGAAATGTCCTGATCATTCAATGGAACACAGCTTGATTTGAAAAATCAGGCCATATATCTAGATACCCAAACAACTACTATTTTGGCAATCTAACTTGGGCCATCAATTTTTGAAGTCTTTTTCTAAAGCATATGTTTCAGAAATATTATCTGAGAAGATCACACAGGGCATGCATACTAAAGGAAATAAATCCAGGGTAGCATCTTCCCAGAACTATAATCATTATTCAGAGAAGTATTCAGGTTGAAGACAAATAGAAAACTCTTCCAAATATTCCCTGTTAACATGAAAATCAAGGGCCTATCTCCAACTGTTTTTATCACATCTTAATGCGTGTTCAAATAATTTATAATATAAACTATTCGCACTGGATTTATGATCCACATACCTTGTTCTGGGTGGACCCAAACCCTCAGACTAACCATGACCTCTCCATTCAAGAAAGGGCAAATTTTATTGATACACAGTGATAGCAGATAAAAATAATGCAAACAGTTCTATATCGGCTAGTCCCAGGACTCACAGTCAAGGTGTGTCTGGCCAGTACGCGAGCTCCACTTTGAGGTTCTCTCTTGAATGACAGATGTCAGCAGCCTGGAGAGTGGAGGCTGAAGCCCACCCTCGCTCAGTGGGGTGGGTGAGATGGGCTGGTGATGTGTCCTATCTTTGGTGGCCTTGGGTTCCCTTCTCAGGGACCCTTGGCTGCTCTGAAATCCTTCCTTTTATATCCTTTCCCTCCTTCTGATGATGTTTAATCGTAGGCATCACTGATTGGTCTCTCTGGTCATCATACTGTCCATGTTCTGTCCTGTCAGCATATCCCTTTGTTTCACAAACTCATCACATGCACACATCCTAATTTGGGCTTTTTCTGGGCTTCCTAGTTTGGTCTGTTCCCCAAAACTGGAAATCCCAAGCAGTCTGCAGTTGAGCACTGTGACCTGGTGCCACCATATTTCATGTTAATTTCCCAGCCTGCGTGTCTGCTTGGCTGTGTTAGACACAGTGGGCCTTGAGGAAACTTTCAGAAACAGGCTTTTTAGAAATCAATTAACCCTTAATGTTACCCTGGACCAATGTTATAACACATATCTACTTTACCTACAAGTCAGTTCCCAAAAGCAAACCTCTAAATACCATTTTCTAGCCATCATAAACAACCTATATTTTCACATTGCTGTACACATCTACCTAACCTGTACATCATGTGGTAGTATTTCATGAACTGTCAGAATGTCATACTGAAACAAATCCTTCCAAGTTTCTTCATATGCCCCTTCAAAACCACATACACACAGACATTTATTCATTAGTTGTTCTTTATGTACAGAAGTTTTAAATTTCTAATCTCATATCAGAAGGGGAAGCTGCCATTTTGTGAATAAAAGTTAAGGCATTATTTGACATGGTAGAGATAAACTATTTGCCCCACAAAGACTTTGCTTTTATTCCCTTTTGTTTCTCTATTTCACATAATTAAAGCTAAGGAACATTTGGATTTTAAAAGCATTCATACTTCCCATATAACTCTTTTCAGGATTGATGGCAATTGTGTGTGCATACAAGTGAAGTGGGAAATATTTACATAGTTTCATAGTTTCATAGTAGATAGAGTCGGAAGGGACCTAGGTAGATCATCTAGTCTGACCCCCTGCCTTGGCAGGAAAGAGCACCGGGGTCAGATGACCCCGGCAAGGTGCTCATCTAACTTCCTTTTAAAAATCCCCAGGCTAGGAGCCTGCACCACTTCCCCTGGAAGCCGGTTCCAGGCCCTAGCCGCCCTGACTGTGAAGTAGCGCCTCCTAATATCTAATCTAAACTTACCCTCCGCCAGCTTGTGACCGTTATTCCTGGTCACTCCTGGCAGCGCACGGGGGAACAGGGACTCCCCCAATACCTGCTGATCCCCCCTGACCAGTTTGTAGCAGGCCACAAGGTCCCCCCTTAACCTTCTCTTGTGGAGGCTAAACAGGTTCAGGTCCCGTAGCCTCTCCTCATAAGGCCTGCCCTGCTGACCCCTGATCATACGAGTGGCCCTCCTCTGGACTCTTTCCATATCGTCCACGTCCCTCTTGAAGTGCGGCGCCCAGAACTGGACGCAGTACTCCAGCTGCGGCCTGACCAGTGCCGCATAGAGGGGGAGGATCACCTCCCTGGACCTGCTCGAGATGCATCTGTGGATGCATGACAGGGTACGGTTGGCCTTCTTGACTGCCTCCCCACACTGCCGGCCCATGTTCATCGTGGAGTCAATGACGACTCCAAGATCCTTTTCCGTCTCCATGCTGGCAGGAGGGGAGTTCCCCAACCTGTAAGTGTGGTGCCGGTTCTTCTTCCCCATGTGCAACACCTTGCACTTATCAGTGTTAAACCCCATCCTATTCTCATCCGCCCACCGTTGCAACCTGTCAAGGTCAGCTTGTAGCCTATTGCACCCTTCTAGTGCACCCACATCCCCCCACATCTTAGTGTCATCAGCAAACTTGAACAGGGTGCTTTCTACCCCCTCATCCAAGTCACTGATGAAGATGTTGAACAGTGCGGGCCTGAGGACCGAGCCCTGCGGAACCCCAATGCCCACGTCCTTCCAGGTCGAGAAGAACCCATCCACTACCACCCTCTGGGTGCGGCCCTCCAACCAGTTGGCGACCCATTTGACTGTGTGGGCATCGACACCACAGTCTCCCAGCTTTTTGATGTTATGCAAAGACTTGTGTGATATCCTAAAGATTTTTTACAATATCTAATTCATTAGAATTATGTTTATATAGCATCATACACATAAATAAAAATGTAAGCAATGCTTATCAATTAAAACTTTACCTAAAAAATCACTGGCTTCTAGGTTAGCCAGGTGCTGTTTTGTTGGGAGGGAAGGAAACATCACTAGCAAAACTACTACAGTAAGATCTGAGACAACACCAACAAATTCTCATTTCACTGGGATTGTATTTCATTCTTGCAGGCTTAACATCTCACTGCATGAACAAAGAAAATATCACGTGGAAAGGGCTTCAGGCTAGCTACTTCCAAAAAGATTCAACCTTCTGAGTAGTATCAATATCAACCCTACACCCACATAGTTAGCACTTTTTAATACATTCGCTGAAAACCATTAATAAAGCAACAATCTTAGTCTAGTCCTTAACCATGTGTCACACTGAAATAAGTTCACGTAAATCTGTGAACTGCACGACAATGATCAAATTAACAGTCATTTCAGGAAAAATGCCCCTCAGGCTGAAAAATAATTAGTAGTCTCTCACTCTATCTTTTCCTACTAATAAAAATCACGATATTATTGTTGACTGTGGTAATAAAACACCTTCCATGACCCTGATGTAGCTTGATGTAAAATGTAAGGACTATTCTATTGTGCACAAAGACACATTTTATTGAACATTTCTATTTGGCTTTTTATCTGGTAACTGAATTACTTCAGCCAAAACGCTTGGCAAAATGTTATAATACACTCTCTCTCGCACACCTTTTTTCCTGTATGTGTGCAATTCATAGGCTCATGTGAAAACTGGGTTTTAAAAACTCAGTGGAAGTCTGTCTATGGAGATTTTATTGCAAGATCAGGGCCACTGTTTGCATGAACAAATTTTAGTTTATGGCTTGCTTTCAAGCCAGTCTTTCTACCGGTACCTTAAGTTAAATGGTATGCGGTATTCTTTCTCTTTCCTGATTAGATAATAAACTTTGTAAGTCAGGGGTTCCTTTCTTTGGCATTTATGCCATGCTACCATTTATGATTGTTGAGATTACAGTATAATGCAGATCATCAGAATTTTTCAAAATGGCTGCCAAGAGCACTTTGAAGGGCAGTACGCTCACAGATTTATACTAATGTGAACAAGGCCTTTCCTTTCTGCGAGCATATTTTTGAATGCTTACTTAATGAGTACATGATCAAGACAGGTATTAATTACCACTGAAGAAAATCAGTGAGTTTAGAAGCCAGCAAAGCCCACTGAAGTTAATGAAAATACTTCTGTGGACTTCAGCAGATTTTGAATAGGCCCCATCTCTCAGCTGTGTTGTGAGATCCACTTTCTATTGCTGCTGCAGTTCATAGCTCTGTTCATCCGTGCAGACCTACCCATGGCCCTGATCCAGCAAAGCATTTACTTAGATTCAGAATTTCAGCATATGAGGATGTCCTTTGGAAGAAAGGAGGCCGCTCATGTGAATCAACTGACACACAACTTGGGAGTGCTGCTAGGCTGTGATGCAAGTCTGATGCCAGATTTCCCATGAATCTATTTGTCCTGCTTCTATCTACATGTGTTATTCCATATGACCGTGTACATTTGTGCCTCCTACCCTACTCCCAAGTTCCCTTGTCCTTATTTCTTTTTCAAAATGCAAATGATCTTTGAGTTCATTCTAACGTGGTTCTGTTTTTGAGCCAAAATCTTCTGGGTTTTCCAAATTCAGATTATTTATGGGAATTTGTGAGAACGTACAAAACATTTCAAATTGGGAGATTTATATTTCATACAATGCTATCTATTCATGATTGTCTTCATGATAAAAAGAAGATAAAAGGGATAGCAAATAAGTAACAGTAACAGGATAGAGATTTAGCATTTTCCTGATGCATCCTCATATGAGAATAAAAGCCTATCCAAATAACTTCTGAGAGATGTAAATGTCATGAAGAATATGATAACAAAGGGATTGGCAGATATCCATATTATTTTAACATACATAAATCAAAAGGTTAATCCATTATTAAAACTGCCTTTTCTTTCCTTTCAGAGGTGAAGCTGTTGGGACAGTTGTGTACAACATGAGTAAGAGCCAACACAAATGTCTTTCTGTAGACTGTAAACCCAATAAGGCTGTTTCTTTCCTATATGACATCAATAGCAATATTAAAAATTCAAAAATCCAGAAGAACCCATTTTTCTCTGTGTCTCTTAGCCTCTCACAACTTTTCAGTGTGTGTTTGGTTTTGCTTAGCCTAATTGTGCAGAATTAGGCCTTTGGAATAATAAGAAATACACATGTTCCTCCGATAAAGTTAAGAACACTCCAGGCTCCATTCCACAAATAGGATTTTAAAGTAATTTCCATCTTTCAAGTGTTATCAGAAAACAAATATTACTAAACAGCAGGTAGAAGGTAAATGGCAGTGCAACAACCTCCCCCCACCCCCCCTGCCCCAATCAATTTCAAGTCTACAACTTATAGGGAAATTAGCATGGCGCAAGCGATAAAATGTGTCTTAGAAAGAAGGAGACCAGATAAGAAATTAATTTCTTCCACTAAGTTTGGAAGTCTATTCATTTGCGCTGGGATGAACACCCATCATGTCCATGAACTGCAATGGGAAATTTTTACATAGGTTGTCAGCACATGCCTGGGGCTACTAAAGCCTTCACAATCCAGTGCTGTTACTGGCTTGAGAAATTTGGATTACAGTCTGTGACCAGCTCTGGACAGGAAAGGACAGTTGCAATTATTTTTTTCTGCCTCCAGACCTCACTCACAATTAAAGAACCAAACAAAAACCTTCCATTAGTCATAAATCTTCCATTAGTCAGTTGAGGCACATTAAAGGCAGCAGGTAAAGATCTCACTATTGTTAATTAGTGTAACTCCACTGAAGCCAGCATAGCTATGCCAATTTCTACCACCTGATAATCAGGTTGATTATATCTAAAAATATATTAGAAGCAAGCAACCTGCAAAGCAAGTTCTAAACTTAATCTCTTTTCTCCATGCTTCGCATTAACCTTTTGCCATACTGCCATGGTCTGCTAATTTTTAGAGCAGCAGAATGTTAAAATGTACTTCAGACATCCAATGGAACAAGAGGTGCTTTCTGCCTTGATTTACCTGGTATGTTCTCCATACAATAGCTAAATTGTAACATGATCAGACACTAAGAGAAAATAGAAGCGTCCAGGCACAGTATTTTAATAAAAAAGGGAACGTTATCAGTCAAATTCTCTACTGTCAGTATCCTCATGTTAATCAGGACAGAATTTGGGCCTAGTTTTCTTAGTACTTAGTGAATATCTTGCTAGATTTCTGCATGGAGGAAAGGGATTCTATAAATAAGTGACAGAAGTTTGAAAGGAAAGAAAGAATTGTAGTTAACAGAAAGGAACTGAAAACAGGCCACATACATAAGTTAGGTCTGTCCCCCATCATGAATATGTGACTCATATGACAAGCATTAACACAGCAGATAACCCAACACTGTTGCTGACCTTTTAACATGACAGGAGTAACATTATCACTGTTTAAATAGCATTTCCAATGCATCAGGTACACACTAGTAGTCCTTCATTGTTACTTGCCAAGGGGGGCTTCCTGTAAAATCTCTCTTCTTATTTTTTGATGCTGGACAAATATACTGACTTTAATTCCATCCTTTGATATTTAAATGGAGTTCCCTATGACGATATTGGGAGACATACATACACAACATCTGAGAACAGAATCTGGCTCAGTGTTTTTGCTGTACTTAGAAAATGTACGCAATACAGCTGTAGGAACAGTTCTGCACTTTATCATTCATACTGTAGTGTTTCCAGATAGTACTGAGGTAAAGAACCTGGCACTAAACCCATCTCTTAATCTGTAATCACTTAACATTGCAAAACAGAAGAACTAGTCCAGATCTTTAGTAAGACTAATGTCTGAGCTATTAATTCATTCAGGTGACAGCACTGGGACCAGTTGGAGAGGCAACAACTTTCGGGAAATCAGAGGGAAATCATCAGTATTATCAACATGTGCATTCCTATACATTACATTGCATTGGTTCTCCTGAAGATCAATGTGAATAGTTCAACAAAACATGGGCAGATGTTGCTTATTTCTTGGTGAAGAGAGGGTAAAGAACACAGTGCACAGTAAGGGATGCATTGCAGGTCCATTGCCATGTTGTAGCACCATTCCTCATTGCAAGAGAAGCAAGTGACAAAGGTTTTGTTCTACAGCCACATGAAGAACTGGGAGTGTTAATGAGCTGATCTGTTAACCTGCATTCGTGAATAGTACCAGGTTCTCTGGTAATGCCTACTGCTAGAAAATTCAAGATTTCACTGATTGGCTCTTTTGCCATTGCTATGTCCAAACCTCCTAGCTAGAAGAATTTATTACAGAGCTGCCTTGTCAATACAGAGGAATTTGCTTATACTTCAGATTTGCTGATCCATCTGCTCAGACAAGAGTGACCAGAGGTGATTAGAAGAGAAAAATGGGAACAAGTCATGGCTTCAGGGTGAGATGTCTGGTGAAAAGTGAGGAAAGCATTATGTGCCACTGCCTCAATTAAGACAAGCTATAGACATGTACAAATTTAATACCTGTCTTTCACCACTGGCTAAAAGAATTGGAACAGGCATGAGGTTCCAATAGGAGACTACCACAAAAGCACATTGTCCTGGTCACAGACAAGACTGACTTTGCTTATATTGGAAGTTAAGGCAGTCACTATCTTCCCTCTAAAACCTCAATTTGACCAGCTTATCTAATAAACAAACATGGAACAAAATACATAGTATGTGGAACAAGGCAGAGAATATCACTGACCGAGCACCTGCTTTTTGTGATATTCCACCTATTCTTCAGGAGCCAGAGCTTTGCTTTCATACCTGTCCACAAATTATATGTACAACTGGTTAAACCCTGCCCAGATGCCACATTGTTGGGTGGCCACGTTTTGTGCACCCAATTCTGGCTGAGTAAAGAAATGATGAAAGTAGGAGAAGATATGCCAGTGATTATAATATAGAAGGGAAGGGGTGAAAGCAGCAGCAAACATCTCCCAGTAACTTTTGATGAAAAGAAAATGTCTGATACTACATTTTAGCTGACTGTGTGGGTTACATCATGGCTGAACATTTATTAGGGGGAATTAACTGACAAGGAGAACAATAGCATCCAACAATGAAGAAAGGCAGAAATGAAGCTCTTTCTGAATAGCCCCTTTGGGAGGATATCTGAAGCTTGAGGGATCTGAAATGTGTTTCAGAGACATGTTCCTAGTGTCCTAATCCTCTTTGCTTCATTCCATCCCTCCACTCCCCCACAAGCCTTCTCCTTTCCAAACAGCATTATGTTCCTAGAAGTAGAGGGAAAAACAACAGAGAAGGGTAGCAAATGGAGTTAGCTTTTGTGCCCAACTTTCCTACTCCTCTCACTGATTTTTTTGTAACAGCACCATATTGCTTAAAAATCACAGCTCTTTCATTCAGTCCACAAATGAGCATAAAATAAATGTAATACTGTTATGAATGTTATTATTTTAACAAACTGTATTGCTAGCTATTCCTTTATCAACACTATGGGAAAACAGAAGTGCAAAGCAAGTGCTGATCTCAGGTGAAAAATTTACAAGAAAAGATTTCAAGTTATTTTGATTTATTTGGGATATTGAGGGCAAAGCAGTCCATAATTTTAAAATTACATTGACATACATTTCAGGCAAGTCACTATGAGGCAGAATTAAGTTGAAATGATACAAAAACTGTACTGGCATTATCTAGTTGTCTCTCTTTAATTCATCTTTCATATCTCTACCCAATCTCAAGTCATTAAGGATAATAATTTCTAACTGGTTTATGATCTACTTTTCTTTTTACTGCGAAATGCACAAAAGTAATTAAGCCAAATTGAAATGATTATAGAAAAACAATATTCAATAACTGAGTTGCCAAAAAAGTTTTACTGTACCCTAAGGATGCAAAAAATTGCCCGAGCAGCAGTAATATTATTCCACATGTTACGTTTATTCCTGCAAGCTAACCAAGCTCAAATTAATTGTACTGACTAAACTTTTCTTCTTGGAGAAAATTAAAGATATGCTGTTGTCAACACTTGAGCACAACCTTGCCGACACTTAAACGCAGAGAAGGGTGTGACATCCTGCCCTGGCTGCCTCGTGCTAATTAATCACTCTGGTATTTAGGACCATTCAAGCAGACAAATTAATGGAGAATAATTAGTGTATCTTTGTTCCAGCTCAGCTTTGCACACCAGACACTCTTAGGGAAAGAGGGGAGTTTGTAGAAAGTGAGCCATTAGCATGCGCATAGTTTCGCTTCTGCTCAGCAAGTTCTGCAGAGATTAAGAGAAAAGCCAAATTAGCAGTCGTATTCAGGTTGAAGACAAAATAGCGCAAATTAGCAGTCGTGTGACTGGGGTTAGGACATCTTTCTGTAAAGAAAGCCCTCTGTTTGGGTATCAGCTTTCAGAAGTGAGTTGTTAATCCAGATGTTACCTTTCACAAAGAACAAAACACAATTAAACCACCCCCTTTCCCACCCTCCCTCCCCCATCTTCCTCTCTCTCTTACTCACACATACACACAAAAGAAAGAATATGAAAGAAACATGAAGGATTGTTCCTTTTCATTAAATTAATCCATCTTAGTTTCTAGCACCAACTATATATACTGGCATATATCATAGAGACTTACCAACATTAACTTACCTCTTCTAGATCATCGTTGTGCTACATTAAGCTTTGAGAAAACATACCAGATTGTAACAAATCCCAGACATAATTTGATACTGTAAACAGCAATATTTACTATCATTTTATATGATCTGTTTATAGACTTTAATACAGAATGCAGAATTCCACTACTTCCTTAAAGAAATAACAAGCAACACAATTATCTAAACACAATCCAACTAAAATCTTGCAATAGTCTTAAGCCTGGGTAAAAGTAAGCAACAGTTACCTAAATGAAAGCAAAAAACCACTGTTACATTTCCTAAATATATTGCACATAAAAGCATGTCTGCATACATTTCTTTTTCTTGAATCAGTTGATTTAGTTTTGCCAAATTCCCACATGGTGTGGATACGACACTTCCAGAGAAGATGCTGAGCGCTGTCAATTCACATTGTCACCATTAATAGAGGAATAAGCTAAAAAACTTGCATGATCAAACTCATAAACCAGACACTAGTCACATTTTTGTGGCAGTGTAATTGGTGATTCAGATCATCTTCATGTTTAATTATTACTACTACCACCCCATCTTTGCAATGGAGTTTAACTTTGGCATAGAGTTGGACTTACATGACAGGATCAGGACCTAAAATGCTAGTTCTAAACACTGAGTTTAGAATGCTAATTCTAAATTCCCTAAGGCTTAGGGCAGGTTGGAGTAGAAATTTACTCCTTGGAGCAATTGCTGGTATATAGAGACTGCAGCAAAACTGTTCCAAGTTTTACACACCAGACCAACTGATCTAAGGTGTGTAAGAGAAGGTTGAAGGGTGGCAGAATGGGTCAGAGAATGAAAAAGGGACCACACACTGAGAAAATCTGATCACACTCAGGGAAATAGTATCAATCCTATAAAAGAACAAAATCACATTTAAAGGAATTTAATTACGTGCAAGCTATAAAGCCATGTTAAGTGTGCTTTGCTTTCATTCCTGTTTATATCATGTAGCATAAACGGAAAAATGTTCGCACCTGGGTTCTGACATGATACAAGATACTGTTTTAACACACTGGGCTACGAGGCTTCATAAAAATGTGATATTATTGTACGTACTGTTCTTGGATTTGTGCTAGTAGGGGGAGAATACAGCTACAAAAGCATACGTTCTTACAATTCCTCACTGGGGAAAAAATAGACAGACTCTCTACAGTCTCTTACAATACTAAATTACTGTCTGTGATGTGACCAGATGCCATTAGAAAGACTACCATCCTGGGAGTGGGTTCTCCTAGATCTTTGAAGGTGCATAATCCTCATTAAAGGAAAACCCTGAGCGTAGGAGGGGCTGTGCTGACATCAAGGCACCTGGCCATGACTAAAAGAGCTGGCCCCATATGTGGCTGTTGCTGAGCAGCAGAATGTAATTTAGTCGCACCAGCAGGAGCAGAGGTCAATGATTTTATATTAATGGGGATCACGACAGTTCTAAGCTGTGGCGTGCTTTGAAATAAGTGTTGTACAAGGCAGCAAGGAGAGCTCAGCAGAGGAAATGAGCTGTGTCACTGTCTCCTCATGCCTTGCAGCAAACACTGGAATGTTTAAAGTTGCTGTAGACTTTAAGCCATAACATTTTATAAACAACAATTACCTGTTTTAATCCAAAAGCTAAAGAGTCTGTAAATTATTATTTCTCCAGGCAGTTTATTTTTTTAAAAGGCATCACTGGTCCAAATGCAGTCTAACTATATCTCACAAAAATGGAGGAAATGTGATAGATTTAAAAAAAGCAAATACCCTTGTAATTAATAATTTCTGTCTAAGGATTATGATCACATATGACATCAAATCACAACACTTCAATGAACAATTCATGTCAATATCACTTTAGAAAAATGCCAAATGCAACCATGCAAAATGACCAAGGTTTGATTAAAAGATTCTCTGGTGTTTTAATATGTTCAGGTCAGAGCTTGAACTAAATTCACATTTAATCAAGCTTCTTTGTGGAAATGTAATGCGAGCCCCTCTGTGACTTTTTGCAGGATTTAAATTTGGACTTTCATGTAAGCACATGGCATAGCAATCCTTTACATGGATCAATATCTAACCCAAGGGATACCTAAATATATTAATTAGGTTTTCTGGGTAGAAATATTGTGATTATTTCTATTCTACTTGTGCTGAAAAGTGCTAGGTGCTGTCTAGAGACATATCAAGAAAACAAAGTCTCTGTGGCAAGATATACAACATACAAAGGATCAGGTAGAAGAATCAAAAGAAAGTCTGTTGCTTTATGAATTGCTTCACTTTTTGTTTTGTTTTTACATCCAATGACTGGCTAATGTAAAATGTATAAATAGTCTAGGGAGCCCACCCAGGGAGTCCACCTCAGCATCCTCACCACTTGGTTTCAGAGGCTGGCTTCTTTATCTTTGTTCTCCATTTGGCCCCAGGGTATTTTCACATCTGCCTTCACAGTGGTCTGACTTCAACCTGAGGGGCTGATGTCCTACCCTGTACAGTAGGTTTGTGCTTCAGATCCCCTACTATAGGAAGTGAGAGAAGTGAATTGGAATCCTTCAAGGCTTACAGAGTCCTAAAACCCAGGCCTGACACTTCTGGGACAAGATGTCTACCATTAAAAGTGGGGTCTTCCAGCTCTGTTATGTAATGAAAGAGGCTGCAGCTTCTGTGCAGTGGTTCTAATACACATTAGGTATGCTCAGAGCCAAAATGTGCCCTTTCTGAAGATTTAGGTGGACTTAACTATTGCTCTGGTTCATAACCAGATCTTAATGACATTTAGGTGGGCACCAGGCATTTTTATGCGCATCCAGATGAGTGTGCATTTGCAGTTTGCAGTGCCACAGACTTATCTGAGGCACTGCAAACTGCATGCACAGCACAAAAAGGCATTCACATAGAGATTCTGGTGTCAGAAAACCTGTGCCAGAAAAAAGCACGGCGGTGCACATGGAGGCAGTATGCGCTGCCCAGAACTGGAGGCTGGATGGTTCCAGCCATGCTCTGGTGGCCAGCCAGGCTCCACATGCCCAGGTCGCTGCCATTGGAGCCCTGGAAGGCCCCAAGTTTCCAGGTAAGTTTGCTGAGACCAGCACCTGGGCTGGCCCACGCCCCCCTTATCCCACCCAGAGCATTTTTCCCCATGCTAACCCCATGTGTAGGAATGTGTGTTGGAGCAAAAACCGCCACTAATTTGTGCCACAGCTTTTTTCCACGCAACAACTTCAGGCTCCTGCTTGTGGGGACGTAGCCTATCTATTTATTCTTAGATGTTTCCATGTGACTGTAGAAGCCTACATCATATATGTAAGGATCGATATAGTCCAAAATGTAGGTGCCAAATAAATCCAGCACCCACTGAGTTTTGCAGTGACTGGTGCAAGGCTGTTTTGGATGTTGTTTTGCAGCTTGGGCGTTCTTGATGTGGAGACTTGAACAATGTTATTAAGAACCAGGAATTCTGAAGACCCAGTTGAAACACAGTAACATTGAGTCCTGTAGACTTGCCAAATAATCGAACTATGCAGCCTCAGCTTCCCTATCTATAAAATGTAATCTCCACATTGAGCATGAAATGTATGTAGAATGGTTGGAAGATGGATCATGTTTTGTAAATGCCAAATATTATTTCACCATTATCAACATATCTTCCGAATTAACCCTATAACAAGTTGTCTGTCTATTTGGTCGGTCGATTAGTCTCAAATCATTGTTGAGAAGTGATACTAAACAACCGGCTTTCTTCTCCAACAGAGTTATGTAGGTATTACCTCTGTAAACAGAGGATTGATCTGAGGCCAGAACTTGGCTGCCACTCAACTGCCTAGCCAATGCTTTTAAGTAGTTTTAAAAATGAGTATGGTGTGATCCTAATATAGGTGTTCATTAACTAATAATAAATTCTAATGGAATACCATTGACATTCCCTATGAGTACTAATCAGATTGATGATCATAGCCATTATAATGAATGCCAAATGAATTCATGATAATGACATACTCATTTTAGAGTATATGTTACGTTAGGAATCACTTTGGCGGTTAATCCCAAGAGATAAAGGGACTGATTCACCTTTCTATTCCATTGCAATTATGTTGGTGTAACTCTGTTCAAATCCATTTGGCTGCTATCTTGCTGAGGACTTGAAATCAATGGAAAGATTCCAATTGATATACAATTGACTACAACAGGCTTTGGATCAGGCCCTCACTGCATAATATGTGAGATGAACAGCAGCACTTTGAGCAACCAGCTGACAGAGACAGGGATAAAGATAAGTAATTTTGTTCAATGCATACCATCTAAATTGTATAGTAAATGAGGTATCAATTCTGCAGAAAAAAACTGTATGCAAGTGTGCCATTAAAGATATAATCAAAAGAAAGATATATAAAGTTTCTGTAGAAAAGGACGTGAGGGTTACAATGGACAGTAAGCTGAATATGACCCAATAATGTGCCATTATTATGAAGAAGTCATACTGGGCTGCATTAGTAGGAGCATTGTCAGCAGACCCAGGGAAGAAATTCTTCCCCTTTATTTAGCAGTGGTGAGACCATATCTGGAGTATTGTGTCCAGTTTTGGAGTATTGTGTCCCCCCTCCACTACAGAAAGGATGTAGACAGATTAGAAAGAGTCTAGCAGAGGGCAACACAAATGATTAGGGAACTAAGGTACATGAGTTATGAGAGGAGGCTGAGGGAATTGAGCTTCTTTAGTCTGGAGAAGAGAAGACTGAAAGGGGATTTAATAGCAGCTTTCAACTGCCTGAAGGGTATTTACAAAGATGAAGGAGCTAGACTGCTCTTAGTGGTGGCAAATGACAGAACAAGGAGCAATGATCTCAAGTTTCAGCAAAGGAAGTTTAGGTTAGACATTAGGAAAATCTTTCTCACTAGGAGGGTGGTAAAGCACTGGAACAGGTTACTCAGAAAGGCTGTGGAATCTCTTATCTTTGGAGGTTTTTAAGACCTGGTTAGATAAAGTCTTTATTGATATGATCTAGTTGGAGGTGGCCCTGCTTTGAGCAGGGGGTTGGACTGCATGACCTCCTGAAGTCCCTTCCAACCCTAATTTTCTATGATTCTATGAAAAGGACTGTGGAAAGTTGAGAGAGGCAACCTTGATTTGATTGATTCATATTGGGGTGCTTTAACTAAAACTCATTTAATAAGCTTTCGTTAAAATGCCCCCATGGCCATTTTGAAATGTGGAACACTACATACATGTGATACTGAAGCATTTTAATTAGAATAGCTGTCTGGGACCTGCTCTAATTAAAACACCCCTCCTCCCCACGTCAGAGCATATGTATAGATACGCATTGGTTTTTAAATCTAGCTGTATGTGTAATCTTTTTCTGTAAAATATTATTATGGATGGATGTTTAATTTCCACATTTTAAAAAATGTTTACTATACAGAGTTTTTTAAAAAGACAAAGAAAAAATAGTGATAATTTTGAAATTGGCAGGTCTTTTGCTTTCATTTTTCAAAAGTTTTTCCACATTACATTTTCCCCTCTTCTGCATAAAGTGTTGGGCTCTGTAGACCACAGGCTTTTTTAAAGAGCTAGAAATCCAAATCTTAGGGCAATAGACTGAATTTGTTATTATTATTTCTATTTATTATCTGTATTCTAACAGCAACAAGGAGCCCCTGTCATGAACCAAGATCGCTTTGTACTAGGAGCTATACAGATGCACAGAACATGGCTCCTTTCCTAAAAAAGCTGACATTTTAAAGGTGCTTAAAATATTTGAACATCTGATTCTCATCTAAATTAATAAGAAATGAGTGTACAATGTACATTGGCCTCTTTGAAAATCTCATCCACATTCTGTGAGCTCATTAGACCAGGACTGGCCACTTTCTAATCAACCAAGGCCTGCACACCCTGTGGGCCACACCAGAGGAGGCTGTGCCAGTGTGAGCCATGGAGCCCCAGGCTGCATGCTGCACAGACACCTCCCCCAACTTCTGCATTTGCTGCACACAGAAGCAGTGCCTTGGCTTCATGTTTGGCTTCCCAGCCGTAGGCTCCCCCACTACACTAAGCAGGAGGCCAGACACTACAAATTAACCCCTTACTGGCTGCATGCAGCTGATGGGCTACCAGTGAACAGCCCTACTTTATTGTATTTTCAATAATAAGGACATACTTACTTAGGAGTAACCTCACTTTATTCCCAAAGTCAAATTATTCCAGAGTAAGCATGCCGGGTGTCAACCGTGGAAGAATTGCTCATGTGTTCACTCTTTACAGCAGAGTAAAACATGGAGCTTATTACTCAGTAATAATAATGTCAGTCATAGTAGAGCATAGTATATTTACAGTTTGTTTCTTGCATCATGATTCCAGCTCACAATTTCATATCCAGCATATTATTAGGAGCCCTATTGCCACAATGCAAGACTAACTAGTGGTATGAACCTCAATACTTAGACAATTATGCTTCACATCATAAGCAAGGAGAATGCAAACCCATCAATTATTCTAGTGAAATAATGTATGCTTTGGTGATATTTTATAGAACTATTTAATGCCATTTAGCATTCTTGATGGCCTCCTATGGAGCATCACTTCTTTAAAAAGGATTGTAAAATACCAGTAAAAAGCTAGAATATTTTAATTGTGTGCTCTACACTTTGGTTAAAACTATATTTCCATAAGTACATTTCAGGTCTCTCAATTGCCAGTCTCCAGTGCTTGCCTATGAAATAAACACATTCCTAAAAATTTTCCCCAAAGCGATACATTCAATAGAGAAATAAAAACATTTCTTTGATATGAGAGGAATATTTTGTTGTAAGAATAAAACTATTACATATTAAAATATTATCCACTATTAATAGTGATTAATTATTACATATTAGTAATAATATTAATAGTCATGCAGAAGAAGAGGAAGGCATTCCATACAGGGAAGACATGAACTAAAAGGAGCCTAAATTCTAATAGGACTACAACACTCTCAATGTATTGTTTTCATGTAATAAGCATCAGGACATTCATTAACGATTTCTATAGTAAGCTCCAACCATTCGTTATCAATTATGGATGTAATATGCCCCAGGACAAACTGTTTCCTTTCTGGTAAGACTTTAAGTGGTTGTGCTATACATGCCCTGAGCAGGCCCTCACAAGAGACTGTTTTATTGTGTGATCACACTGCATTGTCTAAAATAGATAAAAACTGTGTATGGTATTTCTTGTTTCACTAAGTATAAGTGAATTAGTCTGAGTTAATTTATGTTTTTTTCATTTCTTTAAAGTAAGACTAGAATTCTAGTAGCCTGACTTCTAAAAGGACAACCTACAGGTCCTAGTGATGTTCTCAATTGATTATATTAAATCCAAAATGGATGATTAGATCACTTCATCTGACCTACATAAAAAAGCCCTCAGAAGTTCCCCAAGTTATCCCTGCACTGAGTCCAATATGTTTTACTGCAGCATATATTCTAGAAAGGTATCTAGCTTCATTTGAACTCATCAAACAATGGACAATCTCTCCCTTTCTTTAGTAGTGTACTCCAATGGTTAATCACTCTCACTGTATCTTATGGAACACTTCTTGTAACAAAGCAGCTGAAGACTGCAAAAGAGATCTGAAAGCTCCTGTTACTTTAAGGGTGAAGGATCAGCAGAGAGAGACTCAGGTGGGGAAAGCTGATCATTGTGAGCTGCCAAAGAACAAGTACTTGGGGATTTACCGGCTTGCACTTACTGCAGACCTAGCAGTGCTGCAGTAGCACCGTGGACTAGATAAAGCAGGAGTGGGCAGAGTCCAGCCCACTTGCTGGATTGGGGCCCCAATAGATTCTGTTTCCCAGCAGCCCCTATCCACATTGTGAAAGCCACTTCCCATGGAGACCCCAGCAGTAGCAATGCCATGACAACACTGAGCCAGGTTTTCCATGTAGACCAGCCCTAGCAGGACTGGCTGGACACAAAGCTGGGCAGGGAGCTGCTTTTGGGCTGGAAACTTGCAGCATGGTTTAGCACCAGGGCAGAGCTGCAATCCAATGCCCACATGCCCCAGGCCCACAGTATGCAGGCAGAAAATTGCAGTTTTGCCCCAGCTCCAGAACATAGTGTCACTACTGCAAGATCCCAGCCTTGGCCATGGAGCTGGTCCCCACCCAGCTGTACACACTGCCAGAGCTTCTGGGGTCAGTCTCCACAGAAACCCTGGCCCTGTGCTGTCATGGTGCTGCCACTGCTGGGATCTTGGAAACCAGCCACAGCGACACACACGGGTTGCTGGGAAATGGAGTCCAGCCACTGGTTGGATCTGACATTTTGCTCTCCCCTGGGCTAGAGCCCTGCATGGGAGACAAGACAGAAGCACAGGAGTGAACAGCAGTAGTAAGTCATCCTGGGGCTTAGCTGACAAGGTGAATAGGATCTGTGGTGAACAGTTCCCTGAGCCAGCTCAGAGAAGCACTGGGTAGGACCAGGGAGATATATAAACACAAGCTGAGGTTGCCAACTCTGACTGAAGCTAATCCAGGAGATTTCTTTCCCCTCAACATAATGTAATGTAATTAATAGGGGTGCACTGATTGAGATATTTTAGGCCGATACCAATGGCTGATTTTTAACAAACCACATTGGCCAATACTGATCCAATTGCCAATATACAGCCGGACAGCTTAGAGAGCAGTGTCCAGTGGGTAAGTCTGTTGTGGGGGAAGGGGCAAGGGGGGAGGGATTGAGGCCCCAGCAGTGAGGGAGGGAGTAGGGCTGGAGCAGGAGCAGGGACAAGGGCTGCACAGCTGGGGCAGAGTGTGGGATGGAGCTGCTCTCACCTTATCTGGGAGTGTAGGGGGTGGCAGCTCCCATTGCTTTGCACACCCTGGGAGGGCATGGGGGGCATGTGCTGCTGGATCTACATGCAGGGGGAGGGTGGGCTGCCACTGTGGGCTGGTGCCAAGTTCTTCTTGGTGGAGGGGCTGGGCTTAGCTGCTCTCAGGGCAGGCAGCAGCAGCACTGGGAGAGGAGCTACGGGGAGGGCTGAAGCCACCCCAAAATTCACCATAGCCCCCCAGCCCACCTCCCAGTGCCACCACTGCCTACCCCTAGCACAAACCTGGCCCAACCCTCTGCCCCCCACCCCTGCTGGGAAGAGCCTGGCACCATTCCCAGCCCGAGCCTGCAGCAGCAGCCTACCCTCAACTTGCATGCAAATCTGGGAGCACACATTCCCCATGCCCTCCCAGGGACCATGCCACTCACCCCTCCCTGCACCTCCTGAATAAGCCACTTGTGTTGTGCTTCATCCCGCACCCCACCCCTGCCCCAGCCCCACTTCTTGCCTCACCAATGGGGCCTTGATCTGCCCCCCCCCCACCCCCATGCCCTTTCCTTCACAACAGACTTACTAGCTGGACCCGGGTGCTCTCCATACTGCTAGGCTGTGCTCGTTTGCCCACATACTGCACTGCAGCTCTGTACATGCACAGGGGTTTTATCAATGACATTATCAGCCACATGAGCCCAAAAAAGCTAATTGCTGATAGAGTCAATTTTCCTTATATCAGTCCTGATCCTATATGGGACTGATGTATTAATTGTACTGTTCAACCCATTCACAATATCAAGCTCCCAGATTGCTTTCAATAGTCACCAGGAGACAGATGCCAATTCTGGTAGACTTCTGGCCAATCTGGAAGGGTCGGCAACCCTAACACTGAGCCAGAAGACTCAGTTTGGCCCTGGAGACTGCTGACGCAAAAGCTGCAAAGCAAGGGAAAAGCAAGAGCTCTCCTTACCAGCACTGGGATTGTCTTGAGAAAGGTGAACAGAGTGCTGATGCCCTATGGGAAAACATTACCTGGGGTAATAGAAAGCCTTGTTATGCAGGCAGGTAGCCATTGTTTATGTTTGGACTCAGAGGGGTTTTAGTTTGTGTTTGCAAAAAGGCTTACTCTTTGGTTACAGTTTCAACTGGTGGCTTGGACATGGCTGAAAGGGGAGAATGTGGAAGCCACAGTGCTGAGCCTAAGGGGCACATGATGGTTTAACCCACTGGTGTTAGGGGCATGCTAGTGTTTAGAGCTCAGCTTAAATTAGGGCATACCATAGTCTTAGGCCTGACGGAGACTTTAAAGCCCAGAGAGAAAGAGAGAAAGGCTGAAACCTAGCTTGGGCAAAAGCTCAGCAAGAGCCAGGAGGGCCAGTGCCCAGAAAGCGCAGAGCCAGGGACAGCAGGCCTTGTGCATGAAAAGGACAGAGACAAAGGCCTGAGGACACAGGAGCCTAAGGAGGCTCACCAAGTGTATTGCCCGGGACAGGGCAAAGACCAAGCTGGATTCGGCAGTCAAGGGCCAGGTCAGGCACAGTGGGCGATCAGTGGTCCTAACAACCTGACTAAGGCAACCAGAAAACGGACTGAGGTTAGGCGGGATGAGACCCTAACAAGGGTATAGAGGCCTGAGGTGAACTGCTATTGGGTTGGGGACAAATGCCTACTGAAGTTATTAATTGGTAACATCTGCAAGGCATGGGCACAGCTGTAAGAGAGTTCAGAGGCCATGATTAGTCCTTAAGGCTAACAGATGCCCTGGGGAAGGGCAGCTGTGGGCCATCAGGGCCCACCTAGCAAGGGCAGGATGGAGACCACCAGGAGCCTGGAAGAGGTAGCTGGCATCTAGTGCAATTGTGGCTTGGTCTTGGACCCATTAGACAGTCTCCTTTCCAATTAAATAATTACAAGGAATGGAAGGTAAGAAGGGGAGGGCACCCTACAGCTGGATCCAGGAAAGGGTTGTGTGGCCACCAGGAGAAGTCGCAGTCACCCCCAGAGCCCAAACCTGGGTTACAAAGACACTCAGTTAGAAGGAAACATTTCACTATTAATGAAACCTGTACATATTATTCTCTGTCACCTAGGTGTATGCGCAGACCTTGATCCAGAACTTTTGTTCATTTCATGTCCCTCTCTATTTTATGTTTCTTTATGTTTATTTCCCAATTTCCATAATAAATACCAAAGCTCAGAATGTTCCACCTATTTGATTAAAAATTAAAAGTTTCATCTCTGAATTTCATTGTCCCAGGAGTCAAAATAATGTGCGGCACTCACCAGCAGCTTGGGACAGGACGTGCACAGGGCAGAAGGAGGAACCCACGCAGCTCGTTAGCTGCCTTTTTGTTCAATTATGGCGAGCCAATGACGTCAGTGTTGGATGCCGGCTGGCGGAGATAAGAACAGCGGCCACTGGCGCAGATGGGGTGGGCAGCACGAACAAGGAGCTGCAGCTGCCATCAGCGATGGGAGGAACCTTCGCCACAGGACCCATGGAGCCAGAAAAGCCATCAGGGATGCGGGAGGTGTGAGGCAAAACATCCCAACAGGAGCCCATGCCAGACTACATGGGAGCTGCAGGTACAGCACCTGAAGACGTGGCTGGAGTGGCATCCGGGAGCAACGTGACCCACAGGTGTGGTACCAGGACAATGGGGCACGGAGAAAGCCGTGCCAGGGAGGGAAGACCCTCGGAGAGCCCTGAGGGGGTGTAGTCAGGGCAGGCATTGCCACCAGTCCCAGATGGAGTGACAGGCAGAAGAGAAGAGCGCTGGAGGTGATTGGCCCGGGGTGGATCAGAAGGAAACCCCGGGGAGCGTTCGGGGTAAGATAGTAAGAGGGTAGGGAGTGACCTGGCGCTCTGTATTTTGTTGGTTTGTTTATTTAGTCACCCCAGACAGAGGGGTAGAGAGAAAGGGGCATGTACCCTGGGGACTGAGGCTGATGAGAAGCCTCTGTAAGTTTACCTTTTTTTTGTATGTTTTCCCCCTGAAGAAGAGGGTGAAGGCGAGAACGGGGTCGGTGACACGGGAAGAAGAGAGCTACCCAGGCACAGACACAATCCCAGGAGGTGTTTGACATTCACCCGTAGAGCAAAGATCACTTGAGAGCGGTTATTCGAAGCCCGGCGGTCACATTCATATTTAAGTATCACTTAACCACTTGGCACTGGCTAAATGTGTCCCTTTAAAGATGACATTTCACAAATATTGCCCGATTAAACAGTACCAGTTGCTCTCTGTTGTTGCAAAGATAAATCAGTTTCCTGGGAAAAGTGCCAATAAAATGGCTTGTATACTAGGTTCTTGATAGATTTGGTGAAGATGTCTTCATGTTAGTATAATAAAAGCCTATTATCAGTTCAACAGCAGAAAACTGTTTTCATTCATCAAGTAAATAGCAGGTTCAACACTAGCTGCCTTTTTAAAGTAAGAGATTGGACGTATGTTATGAAGTAATTACTTGCTACCACAGAGAGGGATGGCACAGTCAAAAACATTTTGAAATTTAATTTTGCTTCTCAATTCCTGTGTCAAGTTCTCTTCAGTAAATTAACTTCCTCACCAAAAATTATACTTTGACTGTTTGAAAATGATCCTTTTTTTTTAAAAGTTGTTTTCTTGTTCATGCAAAATTCTTTCAACCATTCTGGATTTATGGAGTGACTGAAAATTATCCCTATGTCCTCACCTTCACTGAACGACATACAAAAAATGCCCAGAATGGATTTTTATTAGTGATAATACCAAAGTGATTGAAGAAGCAAATTTCAAAATTGTGAGTTAATATTCATATACTCTTACTTCCTAGGTGAGGTTCTCCTTGTGCTAGATCCTGGACAAACCAGGACATAAGTAAATGGAATTTAAAAAAGTAGGCGATGAGAAGCAGGAGGGGAAGGGCTAGGTAGCAACAGTAATAGGATGTTCTAGCATCAGAAGCACTAATCAATGCCTACCAAGTCTGGTATGTAAGAAACAGAAGGTGTTTTGCTAAATGTATAGGGTAAATACAATAAATGTAACAGACATCTTTTCTTTTAAAACAGAGAAAAAATTAGCATGAAAGTCCTTTTTTGTTATATTGCTACAAAATGTCTCTCCCTACTTGCCTTTCAAAGAGGGTGATTACTTGGTTTAGGACTCCCTAATGCAGTGGTTTGCAACCTTTTTAGACTCGAGACACCCCTCATAAAATGCCAGCTCTTAATTTTCAATTAATTTTTGACTGCAGGAAAAGAATAGAGCAATAATTACAAAGATCACAACAGGTCAGAATATCTTAGCACTATTTGAAAACTCTGGGTTTGTCTTGTGAATCATGCTTGCATATATAACTGTGCTAACATTGCAGAGCACCCCACTCCAGAGTGTCACGGCACCCTGGTAAGGAATCATGGATCTAATGGAAGAGATTCCTGAGTAAATGACAAAGAAGAGGGTGGGGGCAGGGAAAAGGAGACGATGGTAGAGGCACCTGAAAGTAAAAACTGAGCCCTACAAGGAAATAGAAAGAGAAATGAGTTGCCACAGACCTCAGTGGGAGAGCTCTCTGGAACCCACTCAGCCATATTACATAGATGTAATGGGAGTGGACCATTAACCAAAAATTAACTTTTATCTTCCAAGCTTGGGACATTCTTCCCCCATCTAATAAAAACTACTGATAAGGTACCTTACCAATAGGGTGTGATCTTCAATATTTAGAAATGTAGACTCTCATTGGAGAACTAATTGGTTTTCAGAGAAAATCTGAAAGGTCCTTCTCAAAGTCTCGTTAGTACACTTGTTGAAGAGCACAAGGTAAAATTTCTGTGTTTGTAAAAAGTCTAGAGTCCAGCTGAGCTTAGCAACTGAATGCTAAAACCCCAATGATATTAATAGCATTGGCTCAAAATGTCCATTCTTCAATTCAAGTGAAAATATGACTACAAACAGAGCGATTCCTTCATAAATGAATCAAGACCTCTTTTTCATTTTGAGCTATTTTCAACAATCTCATTATTTGGCACAGCATCTGATGAAGTAAGTCCACTGCTTATGAAAGGTTATGCTGTACCTCTTTTATTTAGTTAGTCCACAAGGTGCAAAGCTACTTTGCCTTCTGCCTGATGTCAGACTAACACGGCTAACTACCTCACACTTCTTAGAAAGCCAGAGGCAAAGAGAAACAACCTCGCTAAATATATGGATTTTTGAAAAGGTGTTTCCTCAGCAGTGAGAATAAAGTGCAAGCTCACACAATGTCTTTCCAACTCATAATTTGTTCAAACCATTTAGAGTATGAGCAAAAGATGTGATACCAGCTATCCACTACAAAACTGGCACTACGGATTATACTGTACATTGATTATTGTAGCCTAGGGCCCTGTCAACATAGAAGATAAAACCATATGAGCAGAACTAGTTTCAAATACAGTTTAATTTTTTTGATTATGAGTATATAACACCAGGCTTAAGTTTAGATCAGTTACCACAGCTTTATCCTCACCGTAGATATATTCTGGTATTCAATATATATAATGATCCACAGTTTTGAAATTGGTTATTTATATTCATGTCTTCTGCTCATGCCCTTTGAAATATTTAAGGTACGATTGTACCCTGGAAAGTGATTGTAAAAACATTGTCTCAATGCCTGATAAAATTTGCCTAGTTTATAAGTTAAAAATCATAATATCCACCAGAAATTTTAAAAATTAGTTAGATTCTTTCTGATTCATGTACACTTATCCTTATGAAGAAGCAATCTAAAAGTGAAATTTAGTAAGGAAAGTTATTTTTTTGTACACTCCAGGAACAATAATCCAGCTGTCATCCCCATAACTGTATAGGTGCTTCAGTTTTGCCAAGAATAAGGTGCAAGACACTTATTTAGTAGGTAACATGAGGAAATGAAACTCTAAATATTAGGGGTGTGTGAAGTGGGCCATATTCAATTCAGATTTAGCCCAATTCAGGGGCCAGTGATTCAATTTGCTAATTCAGATCACTGTCCCTATTCGATTTGGCCAAATACAAATCTGGAGATTTGATTCTGATTCACAGAATCAGTGATTTGGCCATAGACACAGTTTTGTACCAGGCACAGCTCACAAACACTGAGATGGTGGGGCGCATGGAGCGTCCCACAGGAGCATGGGGGGGCGGGTTCTGCATGCTTGGCAGCGGACCCAGAAGTGGACTGGAAGTACTTCTGGTCCACTTCCGGGTCCACAACCAAGTGCGTGGGGGACCTCCCCAGTTTGGCAACCAGCCACAGGGGGGCCCCAGGTGCCCCCCCGGACCCAGGAGGCACCAGTCGCTGAGCTGAAGGGTTGGAGGGGGTTCCCTCACGTGCTCTGCGGTGGATCCGGAAGCGGACCAGACGTGCTTTTGGTCCACTTCCAAGTCCACCACCGAGTGTACAGGGGATGCCCCCGCACTCCTGTTGGATGCTCTATCCACCCCACTGTCTCAGCTTTTATAAGCCATTCTTGGTACTTCGAGGTATGTAGAAAAAACATATAAAGCTACATCTATGACCAAATCATCGAATCTTTCTGAATCAAATCAGAGCCTTCCAATTTGATTTGGAGAGATTAATGGGTATCCTGATTCAATTTGGATTTGGAGATTCAGCTGCTGAATCAGATCGAATCTCCTCCATATCGAATCAGCAACCAAAATTTCACACATCCCTACTAAATATTATGGGGAGTTGGTCTGCAGATTAATAATTGCTGTGTTTACATAGGTCCTATCCTAATTATAACTAATTATAACTACCTATATCAAGTTAGGGTACAAAAAGATTCTCTGAAAGCTAATATTTAAATAAAACCCACAACACTTTTGAAGCAAGTTGTAACTTAGCTCGGGTCTATTTTCACTACATGCTCTGCTTTTTTTTGACTCCTGGAAATAAGTGATGGACATACATACTTATACCCTATTTTATACTCTCAGAACCAAGGGCAGAAAAGAGTGGCCCCAATACACATAGCTTGTTAATGCTTTTCCTAAGCTGGTAGATACAGGTAGAAGACAGATACAGGTAGATATGGGTTCTGCTGCAGCATGTAACAGAAAATGACATTTTAAAGCCAACAGCAAATTCAGAAAATATTTTAGATAGACAAGATAGATATTAATTACCCAATTTGGAGTTTGGCCAGGATACAAGATTTAACTATCTTACAAACCATTCATGTTACTTTTAATGATCCCAAGATGCTAGGAGAAATTGTATTGATTTCATATGTCACCCAAAAGATGATTTTCTAGCAGCAAGGTAACCCTGCAAACCGCATGGCTTTAATATAGGAGCTAATAAAAAATGTGAAAATCTTTAGCCATTTCTAAAGTACATTCTGATTCCTCCATTCTCATATATCCCCTTTCGTTCATCTTTTTTATGTACTTTTATGAGAGTGAAGTTTTGTTCTCATGACCATTCCTGGAAAATGATTTTTAGGTCTGTAGCAAAATATAGTTTACTGATGAAACAACATTCCTTTTGGTCCAGAAAAAAATAATGTAGAAGTTGTCTGAGAATTTCATTTATGGGCTTAGTGAAGGAGGAGAACTGTAACAGCAGTTCAAAGGAGGAGAGAACAGAGGAAGGAAGAGGGAATACTTTGAAATCTTGAGTGCTGAGTATTTTTAACATGGCAAAAAACATTCTGATCAGCAACAGCTGTTGCTATGGGTTTAAAAAATACAGCACGAAGAAAACAGCAGAATGCAGCACCAAACAAGTAGGATATTCTAAATTATACCACCTAAATTGCTATAGTTAGCAGGCCTGGTAATATATAATGCCATTATGCACTGTACTGCACTAAAGGTTTGATGTGAGGGAAGGGGACACGGTAAGGAAATCTACATTACAATTAAATGCTTTTTGCAGAGTGTAACAGGGGCTCAGGCAGGAGGCCCGTTACTAAGTTAGCCATGGGAGTGGATAGCTATAGAGGGCACCTTGCAGAGGTGAAGGGAATCACACACCAGGGGAAGGTCGGAGTAATTATCTCGCCATGGACAGTATAAGTTTGGCAGCAAATGAACACACTTTTGCCTTCGGGCACTGGAGGAAGGAGAAAGGACCGTGGGAGAAAGAGGAAAAGAAGGAGAGGAATGCCCATTTGGCAACCCAGGACAGTCCAGGACACCATGACCCGAGACTACATGGCCGGCTGCCGTGGCAGGCGAGTCCAGGGGGAAACCAAGGTAGACCCAGCCATCCTCTCACACAGAGATGGTGACTAACAGAGCTCACAAAATCAAAATTCTTGCCAGTATTGCCTCTCAACATCTCCTCCAGTGCTAAAGTGCCTATAAAATTTGGGTAAGTTTACTGGAACTAAGCAGGACCAAGAAAAAAATACATGTTTAGTAAAATAAAATGAAAGTAAAGCTATCCTCTTTCTCAGAGGGCAGTGACTATTTGAAATTTTCCCTCTCTGGAGTTACTGGCCAAATCTACTATGTTAAGCCTCAAGGCAAAACATGACTTGGACATGAACAATTTATTGGGGCATATCTGCTTAATTGTGGAAGATCTTGCTCACATATACAAGGTTAAACTGGCTGCCAAATTCAAAGGATTTTTCTTCCAGGTTGTATTGGCAGAGATATTGGGATTTTTCACTGTTCTCTGGAGCACTGAGTGAGGATCTTCTACTAGCATTAAGTAGAGTTATTTATTCTGACACCACAGAAATTGGTAACTGGAGGGCCTATGTTTATTATAGTTGCAGCCTGGAAGCTTGGGGAAGTGAGTCTGGAGAACACCCAGTTAACCCCTCCTAGCTGGGTATGGGGCAGAAGCAAAAGGAGACAGACTACTGTGGCCCAGGTTTACTTAAAAGGCTGGTTCTTGTGGGCACAACCACAGCCAACCTGAAGAGAGAGAAGTTGACCTGGGAAAACTTGGGGAGATGGAAGGAAGTTAACTGGAGGATTTGATGGGAAAGGGAAGTGGCAAGAGAACGAGAACATTGGGGAATCAACAGGAAGAAATAGGAAGAAAACTGAGAAGTATATAAAAAGAGAGAAAAAAGGGAAAAGAGCAGGAAGTAAGTCAGGCATGCTGGGCCACTACCAGTCCCAGTGATTAAACATAAATATAGGTGATTCAGTCCTAGCTGGAGTTTGCCTATGTAGACAGGATTAAAATAGAACCCAATTACTGCCTAACATGGCTATTCAACCCCTTAATGCAGTTTAGTCTTGATTGTTTTGTTAAGTGCATTAGTATGGTTATACCACTGTCTTGCTTTATTTCATAGATTTCATAGATTTTATAGACATTAGGACTGGAAGGGACCTGGGAAGATCATCAAGTTCAGCCCCCCAGCCAAAGGGCAGGAAGTCAGCTGGGGTCATAGGATCCCAGCAAGATAAGCATCCAATTTGCTCTTGAAGGTGTTCAATGTAGGTGCTTGAACCACTTCCGATGGCAGGCTGTTCCAGACCTTGGGGGGCTCGGAAAGTAAAGAAATTCTTCCTTATGTCCAGCCTGAAACGGTCTTGGAGTAGTTTATGACCGCTCGACCTCATCATCCTTTGGGGCGCTTTGGTGAACAAACGTTCCTCCAGCTACTGGTGGTCACCCCGATAAACTTATAGGTGGCCATCAGATCACCCCTGAGCTTGCACTTTTCCAAGCTAAAGAGTCCCATGGCTCTCAGCCTGTCGTCATAAGGTCTGTCTTCCTGACCTCTGATCATGCATGTGGCTCTTCTTTGGACTCTCTCAAGCTTTAACATGATCCCTTTACACAATAGATCTGCTTTGTACATAAACTCTGTTTTTATACATAGCCCTTATGTTAGATGGTGTTGACAATGATAATGACTAGAGTCACAATATCTCTGGTGTACTCTAGTAACACAGGCTCGAGTTGCCACCCAGAATCTCACAGGTATTTCTGCTCTGGGACAAAAGTAAAATATGAGGGTGACCTCTCTGGTCACTCTTAACATGTGGTTCTTCTGCATTTAAAGTACTCTTATCTATGTTAGAACCAAGAAGTTTACTTGACAGAAAGACAACCTCCTCACAAGAAAGTTTGAAAAACTCAGTATGTTTCATATACTCACATAAAATTAAGAAATTCCCTGCTGGCTTTTCAACTCCTCCTCTCCCTGTCTTATTTAGGACAATCAGTCCATATCCTTGACCTGTCGCCCAGGAATTATTTACAACATAAGTCAGTGTGATACAGCCTGAGTCATTCTCCAGCCAAGAGGATGCTAGCCCCTTTCCCAACATGCATACTTCTTAACTTCTCTTGTTAAAACTGCCTAGTCTGGTCCCACCCAGTGGTACAAATCTAGCCATAGTTTGACTCTGAGCAGTTCAAGTCATCAAAAGGTACCTCATCCACCATCTAACATCCACTGTATCATCACTGCTGCCACCAGTCCAGCGCATCCAGAGTCTGTTCATGTTTCAGTATGTTGGTCTGTATTCTGTTTCTGAAGAAGCTGCTTCACCACTCTAGGGCTCTCCATACACCAATTTAGCTCACACTGCTGCTAACCAAAGGATCTGGTATAAAACATCTGGTCACAACTTATCAGAAGATAAATTCAGCTTTACGACAGTTAGGCAACATCACTCCCTTCAAGCTACAAGCTCTATAACTTGACAACCAGAAATATCATTGGTCCCTGTGCTACAGTACTTACTGCCTCTAATTCATGGAATCAGAAGGTTTGATATATAGTGAAAAATCCCTGTTCCCCATCTTCATTTGTCTCTAAACTCCAGTATGAAGACATGGAGATTTGGTAAGATTAACCACTCCCAAATCCAGAGCACACTTAGTACATTTCTTTTTCCCTTGTGTTTCACAGTAAGTGCCATTTCATAACAATTATTACCCTTCTACTAAAACCTTACAAATATTTTAACAAAATGACCCTAACTAGTACCTGGGAATGATGGGAAAAATGCAAATTTACATAGCTCTACCTTTTCCTCTGTATGACAGCAGAGGGGAATATAGAGTTTTATCTTGCAGAGTTCCTGCCATGGGATTTACATATGAGGAAGGAGAAATAAAAATCATTGTTGTGAGATCAGGCTGCTCGAGCAGTGCTATTCCATTCTATGGGCCAAATCCTGTTTCTTCTTCCAAGGCAACAACTCACTATAATCAGTGAGGTTTTTCCATGGAGAGAAGGTGGAGAGAGTAGTATTTAATGATTTTATGGATAAAGCCCATATTCACACTCTCTCTCTCTCTCTCTCTCTCTCTCTCTCTCTCTCTCTGTGTGTGTGTGTGTGCGTGTGTATGTGTGTGTGTGTGTATTTGTCAAGGAAAGCTATAGGAAGCCCAGTCATACAATTTCACCATCCATTCTCCTTCCCCGTGCTGATGGGGGAGCTAGTAGCTATAGATCTTCCTGCAACCCTGAAGTAGCTATTGTTATCACAAAGTGATTATAGTATACAACTGCAGGGCTTTGGGGTGAAATAGAAAAACATAGCCTGGCTACTTGGATTTATCTTGGTTTCAGGATTTACTTTTATTTGAAGAAAAAAGGTCAAGATCTACTTTAATCTAGATTCTGTGGACTAGAGACTAGCTAAAGCCACTCGTTGCTAGAGCTAATAGCCTGCAAGGAAATGAAATAGCTATCATCACAAATAACTACTTTTGATTCTCTAGGCCTTTGACCAAAAACAGCCTCTAAGGGTGAAACTACACATTACACTGAGACCATACTGAAGGCACTTAAAATGCAAGTATTCTCATGTTAAAGCTTGTCAGCTCATGCAAAGTACCCTCAGAGCATTTCAGTTATGTTGCTACAAGTGACAGTTAACTCTGGGCCAAGATACATAGTTCATGTCAGGTTAACTGCAGTCTACTCCATGGAGATAAGATGAGCAATTTACAGTCCTCCAGCATCCTAGGATGCAACCCTCCCAGACCCCCAACACCCTGGCACCCAGAGCAGGGATAGAACCCAGGTGTCCTGGCTCCTAGCTATGTCCCTATTTGCAAACCCTCTACTGGCAAGTCACAGCTTTGCAGGCAAGACACAGTATTAACCCTTAATGTGAGACTGCTCACAGTATGTTGTAACTTTAATACTGCTTAATATTCCACAGATTTAGTATGGTCTAAGGTTCAACATGGAACTTCACTCTAAGACAGGTTTAAAGTATGGCTTAAATGCATGTCTCTGGATCCATAATGAGATACTGTAGCTGGCATGCCTTTATTGCAGTGCATTAAACATCAAGGAGGAGTCAGGTCAAGTTGCACACTAGTATCTCCAAACATAGTAAAATCTGCAGACTTCAGCTAAACCACTATAAACAAAATGTCATAGTTGCCCATGTTAAGTTTTGCAGAGCTTTAACTAAATGTGTTTAAAAATACTCTGATACGTATAGATTAGTTCTGGCCTGATCATACAGGACTAGATAGTTTTACTTTCTGTCTTCTTTTCCTCTTTTTCATCCCAAAGTCCATCAAAAGTGCCCCCAAAATAGAGTAGACCAAATCTATAGATTCACATAGTTTAAAATATTAAAGCCAATGGGATTTAAACTCTTGAATACCTAAAGTACTTTAAACAGGGTGGCATAGGAATTAAGTGCATTTGGAAATGTTGCCCTTGTCCTTTCTGTGCCTCAATTTCCCCATTTCTACAATGTAGAGAATAAGTACATAGTCACATCTCTCTGGAAAAAATGTCAACCTTTGTGGTTAATAATAGCTGCTTCGTTTAGTCATGAACCAAGAATTATTTAAAGGAAAAAATGTAAGCATTATTTCCTCTCTCACAATAGGATTATGTAGCTTAATTCTTTGTAAAAGGCTTTGAGGTCTTCATAGAAAAAAGTACTTTAAACCACCACAAATGGTAAAAAATGGTAAAAAATATTGTTATTATTGTTTAACACCTATGGCAAATTTTAAAAAGGTCCTCAATTACCTAATTTTAAATCTACCTACAAAATTTTCCCTGCAACGAAGTAAAAATGTATCAAAAGGCTATATGCTCAATGAAAGAAAAGTATTACCTTGCCTTCAAAAATAATAGAATAAGTATTAAAATGCAACGATCAGTCTTTCCCTATAACTCTGTCAAATATTAATTCAAGGAATAAAATATGAAATATCAAATATCACAGTAGATCTCTTCCCTCTCAAACCTACTGTGTTTCTATGAGAAACATTTATGCCATGAAAAATGAAATATCTTTTTTGCCTCATGTCAAACCTAAAGGAGACATGGATGTGAGACACATATGGGTGGGATCTAAATTTTATGGACCACAGTTCTGCCACACCACTCCTATCCATCCAATTTTTTTACATTCTGCATAATCAATTTATTCGGCTTGCTTAGCATTTTCTGTCTGTCCCCTGACATTTTGGATTTGAGAAATAATCACTTTCCCTTGCAGTATACACTTTCTGCTCCTCTAAATCTCACACAAAAAGAGAACGCTCAAATTAAAAAAAAAAAAATAAAGAGAAGGTAGTAGGGTGGGGGAAATAGAAAGCTGAGATATTTCCACTGGATTTTTCTTGAGCAGTAAATAACTATTCTTAGCACATTATAGGGATACAACTGCCTCTCCACCACTCTACACACATACACACTGAGCAACTAAAGACAGAATCAAGTTGCTGTGCATTACGTGTCAGAAAGAAACTGAAGTGCTGGTAATGCAGAATGCAGTGGAGTTTGAATTCAAGGGATCACTCCTGTAAGTGTTCATTGGGGGATCAATCCTGAAAGATTCTGAGTACTCTGGCCCTGATCCAGCAAGGCACTTACACACATGAGCAAACACATTGACTAAATGCAAGTGTGTGTTTCAGTGCTTTGTTGGATCGAACCCTGGTTCTATGGATTGACTGTTACTTTCCGAGCCCCTTTTTATGCTGTTGTTGAGAATGCTTTTCACTTTCCAGTGGTGTATTCTGCAGCTAGGATCAGAAAGAAAAGATTTTCCTTGATGTTTGCAAAGGAAGGAAGAATAATTCACACCTATTTTTGTGCGGCACTGGGCTGCAGGTTAAGAATGATACAATTTGTATATATTACCAATTAGAGTGTAACTGCTTAGGCACTAAAATTCCCAGCAGACTTCTACATAACCCTGGAAGGTGGAAGTGTGTGTGTGTGTGTGTGTGTGTGTGTGTGTGTGTGTGTGCTGGATTTAGAAGTTCACTGTTTTATGAAACTGCCTGTAATGATCATTAACATAGAATAGCAACACCTAGCATGATTCCCTATGCTGCCTTTCATTCCTGCAAGTAAAGAGTTTAGATTACACCAATGCACAGTAAGGTCGAGTGATTGCAACCCATAGAACAAAGGAGAGAACAGAAACTATATAATGTTCTCCAAGGTCTAGTCTGTGTTGCACAACTGAATCCTTCCCCACCCCCCCGCCTCCTTGTATGAGCCTTATTTTGTATTTACATTTTATTTCCAGACCAAAAAACAATTTTTCCCTGTAGGTTATCTCAGACATTTCAATCCCAGATAAATAATATGTGCATTAGTGATAATTGTGTGTGTGCATGCACATAAATATATTGTATTTTATATGTCTAATTGTTAAATAATGGGGAGGGGCGGGGGGAATACATGTAAAACCAGGTCTCCAGTGCAATTCAAGAGAAGGCTGCACTTCTATTTACCTGCAAAAAAATAAAAGCCATGCTTAATTCTGAATCAGAAATATCTCAAAACCTACCCGTAAATCATAGAGTAGTGGAATATGTGACCTGGATCCAGAGAAGGAAACAGTGTGAGAGGTGGTTTGGTGGGGCCATATAGTAATAGCTGAATAATGTGACACTCATGCAGTGCTGAACTCGGGGAAAATTTAGCGCTGCCTTTCCCTGTTCACATTTTTTTTGTCTGTGATGGATATATAATAATTATATTTTACAAGAATGCCAGTGGAGACGGAAGTGCTGCTGCTAATGTAAGAGGCTGTAAAGCTATCAGAGGAGCTTTAAGCAAATGTTATCTGTTTTACTGAAGAAATCAATTACACACAGATTGCTTAAACCAGTGACAGGCATAGTAAGGAATAAAATCTGTTAAGTAGAAAAGTTACAGCTATCAACATGTAAAGATTTACATGCTATATGAACACAATCATTTGGGGATTTTAACTTAAAAAAATAAAAAGGACATAAGTTCTCCTCTGGAAAAAAATTAACTCTAGAGAAAGAAAAGATATATTCTGGTGTTGGCTTCTGTCTGGTGCAACTAACAGCTCTCTTCCTGTCTTATCTCTCCTACCTCTGACATGAAGGAAACAGGCTGGGCTCTGACCTTTGGCAGCCCTGAGTGTTCACATTAATGAGCTTTTAACTTACAGGAATTTATATTTCATTATGGAGCATGGCGACCAAGTGGTTAAGGTGAATTTCTAGAGAGGTATAAGTTTGAGCAGTGCTCTGGAGTGTTACTCAAAGCCTCTTCAGTCCACCTAGCTACAAATGGGTACCTGGTCATTCAGACTAGGGCATCAAAGGTAGCTAGCCAGTCACGTAACTCCTTTGTGTGCTAAAGAAACTGGCATGTCTTAACCTTGCTAGCACAAAAGGCTGTTAAGCTCAGGAGGGTTTTGCCCACGACACCTTTATTTGTACCAATACTTTCTCACAAATCACACATTGCAATATTCTGAAATAGAATTATTTCAGTTTTGTTCAGCCAATTGTTTGAGCATTTTGTATTTGAGCTTGTTCACCATCATTCACTCCTTGTGGCTTAGTCAACATGTCTTGTGCCTGTTTTACTGGGGAGCTGAAGATGAATGGGAGCTTTTGGTTCCTAGTACTTCTGGAAAAAAGATGTTTCAGGTTGGACATTCTCACAAAATCACAAGCGTTCAAAATTACTGATGGCTTCTAAACATGTTGGTCTTAATGACTAATCAGAACAGCACAGTGAAAGCTACTTGAACAAAATATTCCATTCAGATCCACACCTCTGCCTTGATTCCAGCATTGCTGGTATTCAGAGCATTAAACATCCTTACAGAGAATATCATTGTTCAAAAGGACTGTCAAGACTGTTAATTACTCAGGTGGAGTTAGTGTACAGCTCATTAAACCATGTCAAAACTTTCAGTCCTTCTGCACTGTATCAGCCCCTTAGGGGGCTCTCCTATCAGGATAATTTTATTCTTAAAAAGACATTAATTCAGATCATACATTACACCAAAAATGATTTTGTAGGTTTTGTAAAACAGATCTGATTCAACCAGTCGCAGTTGCAGTGAAGACAGTGTCTGTAATTAATCCACAGGATCACTGTGTGGGGCATCTGTGAGCCTGCATTTGTGGCCTACACTGTATAGGTAATGGATATAGTACACTTACTGGCCCACCTTTCAAATTGTCATATTGTTACTGTATAGTAGCCTTACATTTTTCCTTACCAGTGGGTTTCCAGGTCTTTTTCAGCCTGTGTAGATTCAAAGCCACATCTCCTACTTGCCAGGAAAGTACACTAGCCACCATGCTATGCCAAGCTAAGCACTAAGCTAACCACCAACCCTCTGCCTCTCCTCTTGAAGCTGTACCACCTAGACAGCCAAGAATTCAAGAATCATGGAACCAGAAGAAGAGCAAGCGATATGAAACCTGGCACTGTTGCTCATTGATGGCACTCCCAAAAGGAGAGTGAGTCCTGGGTTCTACCCCTTGATTGTCTGTGTATTTTACATTAGACAGCCAAAGAAACAAAATGCAGAGAAACCTCTTAGGGTAGTAACCAGAACTCAAATCTCAGCCTTCTTTGCTGCATATGTTAGCACAGGGCTGCCTAACTTAAGTGTGGCTGGGGAGTGCACACTGCAAGTAAATCTGCTGTGAAGGCAGTCTTCCCTAGGACCCCCCCCCCCCAAAACCTCTCCCACCACTATAAAGACTGCCCTAATCTCACAAGGTCCCTTCCAGCCCTAATGTCTATGAAATCTATGAAACAATACACAGCCCCTTGCTCTGCATTGCATAGGCCATGCTAGGGGCACACAGGCCCACACTCCCTGTTGTGCAGCCTGCACAAGGCCATACAGAGACCCCTGAGGTCCCTTCCTATTGTGCCAATGGCACATAGTCTCCCACTTCCCCACCATGCAGGCTGTGCCAGCATCTAGCAGACCTCCAAATCCTTCCCTGCTGTGTGGCAACAGGACAGGTGATTGCTGGGACCCACTGGCTACATATTAACCACTTGCAGGACACTGGCAGCTCAGTGGACAGCCCTGTCTGAGCAGATTAAGACTCCCTCTTGTTTGCTCTCCTGACCCTATGCCTCTTGCACTCTTGCCAGCCCGATGGACCTGCTTTAACAGTACAGATCAAGGATGTCTCTACCAGCCTACTCTATTGTCTGGTGGTTATTGCACTTTACTAAGGAATGGAAAATGTAGGTTTCATACTCCTCAAACTGAGGCTGAGCTTATAACTCATGTGTCGTGCTTCCTAGTGCTGTCATCACTAGGCTATAATACAAAATATGAGCACTCCTGTGGGACACTCCATCTACCACAGGGTTCACAAACTGTTCGGGTACCCCAAGGTAAGTAGAAAAAAAACTTTTAAAACTGTGTCCATGTCCTAATCGCTGATTCTCCGAATCAGCATTGAATCTTCAGATTCAGATTCAGCTGAATTGAATCAGGGACAGTGATCCGAATTAATGGATCAAATCACTGTCCCTGATTCGGGCCAAATACAAATCCAAATCAAATAGGGCCCGCTTCGCATAGTCCTACCATTTAGTCTCTTAAAAGTACTTAACTCTTCCCATTGAATGTAGGCCCAGATGCCAGCTTTATTTCCTTGAACCATCCTGCTATGGCTAGGCTGTCTAAGATTCAGACATTGCAACACCTAATATACCTCTCTGGATCTTGCCCAAAGTGACTAAGGAGCTTAAGTGCTGAAGTCATTTTTGAAAATGGGACTAAAAGAACTTAAGTGACTTAGGAATTTTTTAAAATAATAACCTCTTATGTAAAACATGTATGCATGTGTATGTTGAGAGGGGCAAGGGCTATTTAAGTTATCTCTTTCAGAGGTTTAAATTAATCGGGTTAGGATTTTCAAGTAAACCTGGAGAGATTCTTCCTACATCAGCAAACCAAACTGGAATGTAATGTTCATCAGCTGAGTGCCTTGAGGTTCATACAACATCACTGTACACAGAATTATACAAAACAATTATGGTTAATGTACCTGCACTTTATATTTAGCTTAACAGTTAAGGTGCATTTGGGTTCAATTTGTGAAATTCTTTCTTTCTTCAGGGGCAGTGTAAGGAAGGCTGTTGCCAGCACTATAGCATTCAGAGCAAAACTCAGGCATCCTGACACTGGAATAATGAATGCAAGGGTAGGTAGATTGCTATAAACCTAGCTGCAATTTAAAATCAAGAGGAAAATCAAAAGCTTTGATGCGGCTCATTGTGTCTGGTCATTCTTGTTGGTTTTGGAGGGAACTCTCTGCAGAGTATCTAACAAAATAAGCCTCAAATGTTGTAAGATCTATAATTAAGGAGTAATAATTGACTACGAAGAAATGCCTAATTCTGTTTAACATCGTCCGAAAACGGTTTGTGGCTACAGATGAATGGAGCATCTGCAAGTTTTTAAGAAATCATTTGTCCCTTTTTTGAATGTATGCTTATTAGGAGCTAAATAGTTTTCCTTTCCCTGCTTTGCAGGAGAAAATGATTCAGAACAAGATGCAGAAAACAGATAAACAGCCAAAACCCCATTTCCCTCCAAAATCCTCTCATTGCTAGAATGGCAGCATTCCACTGATTTTTCACACCAGACCTCCAAGTGGGATAATGCATTTTTAAAATATGAACTTGAAATATTAAACATGTGTTTCGTCCTCCTATAGGATAAGTGCTGAAGTGCTGCACACTATGGGTGAGAATGACCCATAAGTGTTTTTTCTTCCTCCTACTACAGCAGTTAGTGTGGCGTGCAGTGAACCAAATCAACAATGTGATTCAAGCTGTCTCTGCAGCTTCATGGTGAAAGAAAGGATAAACTATAAAAACTACCCTCCTACAGCTCTTAGTTCTTGCTTCCCACACTTTAACATCTTCTGTCACCCCTGGCGCTGTTACTGACCCATGCTAAGCTAAACTAAAGGATGATAAGTTTGCTGCCTTTGCCCTTGTCCTAAGGGGCTGCACATTATCCTATCAAGCATCAGAAGCCATTTCTGTGGGATATTTGTCAACCTACGAAGTCCTTTTAGAACAAATGAAATGGGCAGCGAATTACAAAAATGTCATTCTCTAAAGGAAATGGATGAAGGCTTTTGTTCTCCAGTAATAAATAGATGCCATAGGCTTATAACCCTATTTTTGTATTAAATTTGACAGGGTTACTATTTCCAGTTCATTAAGGAAACAGCTTGAAAACAATTTTTTTCATATGCTTTTAAAAATAATGTTTTTTTCCAGTAATAAATACAAGCATAGCTAGCATAACATCCAGACTTGAAGATTTTGATTAATTTCAAGTAATTTCTACCAATGATTAATTAAATATATGTAAAATCATATTTTAAAAAAAATAAGAATATATTAGTGTATTTTAATATGAGTAGTGTGGTGAATGTGAAAAAGATGATTTGTTTCCCAGTTTTCTTAATTGTGTGTCTTTTTATCAACCATGGATTATTTCTATTTTTTTGTAAACCAATTGTCTTGCACGTGATGGTCTTTCAGAACACCATGATATATATGCCATGGGCTAAGGTCAAGCAAAGGAATAATAACTCACTTCCTTAAATGAATGCTTCAAAGTAAATCTTCTATGTTTAATAGCAGCAAACAGAGGTCAGGATGACAGTCTCCCAGGCTTGAGAATAAAGCTTGTGTGTTAATATTCTCCAAGAATTACAACTGCACCCCTGGGTGACAAAATGCTTGCTAAAATGCAATACAGGCAAAATATTATACACCCCCATGGACATGATTATATATTTCAAGTTTTCCAAACAGCAGAATTGAGACAAACATTTAGAAATACATCAGTAGGTATTATTTTATGCTCTCCATTAGGTACTTTGTTAAAATGCTTTATAGCAGGTCAATAGATATTTTTGAATACAGCAAATCTGGTTTTAGCTCTGGCTGAAGATTAAGCAATATAATATATTATTAGCACTAGGTTGAACATAGCTTCTCCATCAGTTACATCATCTAAGGTGTAAGATGTATTTCTCCTCTTACCATCAACCGATCACTTATTAAGATAACATTTATTTACAACAAAGTACTATAATATTTTCTTATGTTTACATTTTTGTCTTGTTATAGCACATAGCCTATTTATTGCTGGCTATGCTTATCAGGAAATGGCTTTGCAGAAAAATAAGTTCAATAAAATAAAATTGTTACTTCACCCTTTGCTTTGTAACCATTCCATTAACAATGTCAGTGTAATTATAACCTGGAATCCTTCATAGTAAGGTCTTACCTGTGGGTAGCTGGGCCTGACTCAAATGCATGGTGAACACTAAAGAATATGTTGAGAGATATGCTTTTCAATATAGTGCATTTTTCCAGATACACCCCACTGCACATCTCAGATTAGACTCCCTCCTTTAGTTATCAGTAGTCAGGTAGAGAAGTGCAAACTAAACTTTACTGCAGATGGATAGCCTCCTGTAGTACCATTGCATTTCTCCTTATATGCTACTCCACAGCTTCAGACGTAGGAAGGTTTTGTGCATAGCAATTTGATTAAGAAAACTCTTAGACATTTTTAGAATTATATCATCCCACTACTGTCATCCCAGCCTCATCAGTCTTGTTCTGGGCTTGAGACAAGGGACTGCTTGTCTGATTGGTGGGACAGAAGAGTAAAATATTATCCTATTGGCTAGTGATAAGGTAGTCCCTTATGCCAGGAATGGCTGCTGATGATAAGGTCTTCCCCTTCACCATTATGTATCATATGGATAAATCCCCTCCCTCCCCATCAGGATGATAACAGGACAGGATGTTTTGGGTATGGGTCCAGAGCTAAACACTTTTAGAGGAAGAATTTTGTGGAAGCATTTTGGCTAGGTGGTGTGAGGTTTTTTTTCACATTCATCTCAGCAGTTCAGGGTACCAACAGGTAGGCTAGACTTCAAAGTTTGTATTGTCATAATTTATTAGATACACAATATAAATAGCCATTTGATCAGTGGCCTCTTTCCCAGGTAAACAAGGCATGTAGGCAGATTAAGAAAAGAAAGTTTCTCAACAACATTGGGATTGTGGTTGGGATTCCAAATAATCTGGCAAAAGTAAGAATCCAACCTTTCTTCCCCATTCTATCGCCTTGGTTTGTGAGGAGGAAGGACTGGTCCCAGAAACAGTGCTGGGGCCATTTTAAAAGTGTTTGTGGAGTGGGAACAGACTTTCATTGAATGGAACATATCACAAAGGATGGCTGACCTTTGCTGGTTAAGTTAATGATGAATACTTCCCCTGACACGTAGAACTGACTGGGCATTTTATTCCCAGAAAATTATTTATTCACTAAAACCATCCAGTTTTGGGGTAGCTGAAATTATTCATGAGTTCAAAACAAATTCTTTCAATAGTTCTGGCTGGAATTAAAATTATAAAATATTCAAGAAATGTTGAAACATTTTGTTCAACACAATAAACAAAAATAATTATTGTGGTTAAATAAAATGCTCTATTCGATGTTACCAAAGTTACCAGGAAACAAAGGGCTAGATTTACAGAACATCATTTTAATGATGGTTTTCTCTCTACCCAGTAAGTCTATGGGTAATGCACTCATACAGCATGTGGGAAATCTGGGGCTTTTTTCCATCCTCTGCCTGGTGGCATTTGAACCCATTCAAATGCCACCAGGCAAAAGGTAAGTGCTCTAAATAGTGGGTTATAAGGTCATTCCTCTTTTTGCTTAGTCCATACTTAAATACTCCATAAAAAGGGGAACAGCATCACCATGGGTGAGTAAAGATAAGTTGGGTGAATCCCAAGATAAGTTGCAGTATGGTGTTTAAGACATTCTTCTTACACAGAGAAGGGACTTGTACTTGGATCATCCAAATCCTAAATGAAAATCATTCTCACCTGCAGGATTTAGCTTCCTAAACAGGAATTTTATTAGATATCTTTAATATGCCTAGTTTTGAAAACATGGCTCTACATTTTTTAGCATTCATCATTGCCTGCTCTGAACAGTTTTGGGATAATACTGTAGACCGTTGAACAGCTGCTGCATTTCACTTCAGGCATGTATGAAGTGAGCACTCAATAGTTTTTCATATCAGCTTGTTGGGTTTGCATAGTACACATGGAGCCTTTAGATGAAAGGGACTGTATATATTGGTCAGATTATTATTACAGTGAAACCTGTGCTAACAGACATATGCTAACCTTAATCACCTGTCCTAACACCCAGTAAAATTTCAGTCTCTGTGAAAGTTTCTCCATATTAGTCACACTATATTATGTGACTACCTGTTATACTGGCCAAAATAATAATAGTTCCTTTGGTGGCTGATAAGAGGTTTCACTTTCAATATTATATATAACCATGAAAACATTCAAGAAGAGGAAAAGACCATCTGGCAGACATTAAAATGTTAGGTGTAACCCTAGAGTTAACTCTAGCTCTAGGAAAACACCTCTATAAATACAGAATGGTCTGAGCATGTTACGGAGTAGGGCTATGTGAAATTTTGCTGGCTGTTTCGTTTCATGCTGTTTTGACTGGTTTTGAGCTCGAAACAGCAAAATCGAAACAAAATGAAGGGCTTTGAAACAGCCTTGAAACAAAATGAGGGCAGTCAAAACATGTTGACAGTTTCGAAACAATTTGAGTTTCAAAGCTGTAGCTGGGCTCACCTGCAGGGAAACAGAAAGTAAGGAGAGGAAGGAGGAAGAGTGGGGAAGGACTGCTCTGATATTGACTGTGAAGCTGGCCAGTGACTATGATCCTTCCCTGAGGTCTCAGTGCGCTGGGGGAGGGATAGAAAAACAGCATAAAAAGCAGCATTGTTTGAACTGGGCTGCTTTCTGCCTTGGGGTCAGTTACTGAGTATCTTCCAGAAGCTCAGCAGCATTAGACAACAAAGGCTACTACCATTCATTTCCTACTTGCTAGCCTAGCAAGTGGGGTTCAACAATACCTTTTTCTTTTTTCCTATACCCTTTTACTTTATTATTATATTCATGGATTGATTCCTTTCAATTTATTCCTGACCCAAAATCCTTTTTCGTTTAGTCTATTTTGATTCTTTTCAAATCTATGCTTTCTCTCACAGTGTGCATTCCATTCACTGTGCAGGGAAGCACAACATAATTAAATTACATATTATAATATAGAATTTATACAGGGAAACACATACATACATTTATATATTTTTATTTTACTTATTACATAAATGTATACATACAAACATACATACAAACATGCATACATACATTATATAAATACACATACATACAATTATCTTAATATCTACATATATTACATAAATCAGATAGATAACATTACTGAAGAAGAAGAGACAGATTTTCCAGCACACCTAGGCAAAGACAAGACACTATGAAACACACCATGAAGCGTGCTGGAAAGGCAGCCAGCCAAGCCTCCAGGGAGAGGTGGAAGAGGGGGTAGAGGGAGACCTCTATGTTCCATCCCCCAAAACTGAGATGCAGCTTCTTTCCTACAACTAGCAGGAATGAGGCTTCCAGTAGTACAGGAAGCAAGGAGAGGGAAGCAGTGTCAGGGCCACTGCCTGTGCCTGAGTCTGCATTCCCTCCAAGAGCACCAGCCATAACACCCCCCACTACCACCATGACAACAAGTGACAGCCCCAGCATGACAGTCTTCTCCACCCCCATTTGGAACCAGCACCACCAGCAAGATCATTTCGAAATGCAGGAAGATCATGAGCTATTTCCACCAGAGCATCAGGGGAGGCAAGATGCTGCAGGACAAACAGGCAGAGTTGAACATCCTGCAGCACAAAATCATACAGGATGTGGAGACTCGGTGGAACTCCACATACCTAGTGCTTGAGAGGCTGGTGGAGCAACAATGGGCCACCCATAAGATTAACTTGCCTGGGGAGACTTGGATCAGCAGCCCCCTTAACAGAGCTGAGTGGGATACCATCATCCAGACTATGGTGGTCCTCAAGCCCTTCCACAAGGCCACCGAGACCCTCAGCGCTGGTAATGCCCACCTTAGCTAGGTGATCCCTGTAGTGAGAGAACTTCACAGACAAATGGAGAGCTTCCAGGGGATCAGTGTTCCTGGCTGGAGCAAGCCACTGTCATCACATGTGCAGGCAGTGGTGAGGCAGCTGAGGGAGGGCATCAGGAAATGGCTTGATCTCTTGTGGCTTGATCTCTTGTACACTCCATGTGCTAGCTGCTGTGTGTGACCTGAGGGTGAAGGGCAGCATATGCAGCAGTCAAATCCTAAATCAGTGGATGGAGGTGCTGGTGAAGAGAGGCAGGGAGGCAGAACAGCGGAGGCGGGGGGACGTGGAAGAAGGGGAAGCACTGTCCCATGCCAGCAGGCCATCCACCAGCCAGTCTTTTCCACCACAGACACTTCCAATCTGGGCTAAGGGCCTGGCTTCTATGGTGGGGTCCAGAGGCACTAGAACCCACCATCAGGCAGGTAGCGCTCAGGCCTTGATGGCTGCTTATTTCACCAAGGATGTGGAGCCTCTGCTGTGTGATTGCTTTGCCTACTGGGCAAGCCACAGCCAGATGTGTCCAGATCTGGTCACAGTTACCCAGGAACACCTGTCCTGTCCACTGATCAGTGTTCTAAGCTAGAGGATGTTCAGTAGAGCTGTGCAAAACAGCACTGTTCCATTTTCCCTTGAGTTTTGACGGTTCAATGGAACAGTGTTTCGTATTGAATTTCATTCTGAGTTGAAACAGCTGTTCCATCTTGTTCCATCAAAACAGAAAAAGCTGTTTCGATGCTGTTTCAATGTTTCACTGGGGATGGGAAGCCAGCCCATCTGGGCTGAGTTCGCATCCCCAGTGCTAGATTAAGCCAGGGTGGAAGGCAGCCCAGCTGGGCTGCTTTCCCATCCCCCACACTAGATCATGCTGGGGACAGGAGCCAAGTCCCCTGTGCTAGATCACACTGGGGGCAGGAGGTAGCCTATCCAGGCTACTTCCCATTCCCCCATGCTAGGGCTGCCTCCAGGCAGGCTGCCTCCCCCAGCTGGACTTCCTCCAGGTCCCCCAGCTGGGCTGCTTCCCTCCTCTAGTATGATCTAGCGTGGGGAACCAGGAAGCAGCCCAGCTGGGCTGCCGTCCATCCCTGGCACAATCTAGCCCAGCTGGGCTGCCTCGCTGTTCTCTACTGGATCTAGCATGAGCTTCCTATCACCTCCAGTGCAATCTAGCCTAGCTGGGCTGCCTCACCACCCCTACCAGATTTTGTGCTGGGGATGGAAAGTCAGCCCAACTGTACTGACTTCCCATCCCCAACCTTTGGTCAAAAAGGTTTTGACTTTCAAAACGTTTCGACCAGCCTCATCTTGTTTCAAGACTATTTTGATGGACTTTATTTCATTCTGATTTTGCTGTTTCAACCTCAAAATTGGTCGAAACAGTGTCGAAATAAAATGGCCAGCAAAATTTCACACAGCCCTAATGTTCAGCATTGCTGGAGATGTAATGACACCCCACCACACCTCCTTGGATCTCAGTTTGGTGGAGCAGCTGGTGTTCCTCAAGGTGAACCTCCCACTGCTGGGGTTCCCCAAGCTCCAGGTGCACATAGAGTGAATGCCACCCTCCTCACTCCATCCGCACTTATTTCCTTTTTTCATTTTGTTTAAACCATTTAATGCCCTACTCTCAGACCTGGAGGGGGGCACTCACTGCATCACCAGCCAGCAAGGGAAGAACATGTCCCTGCTGAGCTCCTGTGCCAGGACAAACTAGGAGGTATGGGCTGGAGCTATGGAGAAGGAGAAGGTCCCAGATCCTGGGCATGACCATTAAAACTGCACTCTGCCAAGTTCGGGAGGCCTCGTGGAACTGTTGACAGTGCGACAGCCCCAGGAAATGCCAGGACCGAGGATCCCCCTGGTGAAAGGTGGGTAGGAGGCACCATAACCTCCAGCCACTACACACATGGACATGATCCTGGCTGGGGAAATCCCAGACCCATCACATCTTTGACAGGCCTGAGGCTTGTTGGTTGCAGTGGAGTTGTAAGGCTCAGGTGAGCTCAGCTTAGCTGCCTGGGATGCCAGCTTTTGGGTTAAAAAACCTTTGTCAGGCTGAGGAAGCACCTGCAGTTGGTGTGTGTGTGCACTGCTCCTGGATGGAAGAAATAGTAAAGAAGCCAGAGGCTGGCATGCAATGCAGGCAAGAAAGCTAGTCAGTAAAAATGTAAATGGAGGCATCAGAGGGTGAGGGACAGGTTGGGTTGGGGAGGAGAAGGGGGAAAAAGTGGAGAACTATGTGGGGAGTCAGATGTCTGGCAGGTTATAATGTCAGAATTCCAATGTCTCTACTGAGTCCATGAGTTTCTGTACCTAGGATGTTGAAGTGAGGTTCATAGGCACAAGTGCAGGTACTTCTCCAATTTTACCTGCACTGCTACATCCCCCATACTCCCCCCGATGCCTCCATTTCCATTTTCACTGACTGGCTTTCTTGCCTGAATTGCATGCCAGCCTCTAGATTCTTTACTATTCCTTCCATTCAGGAAAAGCACATACACCAACTGCAGGTGCTTCCTCAGCCTGATGAAGGGTTTTTCAGCCTGAAACCTTGCTAAGATATATTTCTGTAACTATTCAGTTGGTCTACTAAAAGATACCAGATTAAATTGACCCAAAGAACCTTGCCTGCCAGTGCCATATTCTTAGATCAACACCCCTAGCACCTGTCTCCGTTCAGCTGACAAGAAGGATGCAGGGCCCTGGGCACATTTATGCCCCTGGGCTGGGGCTGGCAGGGAGAGTTCTCTGGCAGCTGCCAGAGAAGAAGCTCTTGCAGAAGAGGAAAGAAAGGCTGTGACAGTTTGGATGCCTGAGATGCTGCTGATGCTACTCTGCTGCTTACTAAATTATCATTATCTGTTATTATTTAAAGTGGTGGATTGGACTGAGGCTGTAAGGGAGGAGAAGTCCTAACTGGGGCACACTACCATGTTGTGTAGAGGCCCCAGCTCCAGTGAGGATGCACCTTAACACACACACGAAGTCACGCGTCACAGCTTGAAGTTTACTTGTCAGCAGCTTGAAGTACAGTTTCCCAGAAACCTTCTGCACCTATCTCTTTGAAACCTGGTGGGCTTTATGGTCTCAGCAGGGACTACCATCTCTGCTGCTTTTATCCAAATCTGCCAAAAAATGACAAAGTTATAGGCAGTTTCATACTTTCTCATTATAGCCTATGGGCGAAACGTCAAAACAGTGAAACAGTTTAGACGAAATGAAATGGAACAGTGCCTCAAAATGAGATGAGACTGAAAATGAAACACTGTCCCACTGAAACAGTGAAACAGGAATCAAAACAAAATGGTGTCATTTCGCACAGCCCTATTACACAGTAGAGCAGGTGCTTATTTGGCTCTTTGATTAAGTGAATGTTCTATAGGAGATCTTGCAGCATGTAAAGGCAAAAGGGAAAAAAAAGATGTATTTAAATTAACAAGTGTAATTATATCTACATGGAGATAGTAGTCATAATTTTGTTTTCTTTGGTGTCTAGAGATATTACTGGCACCAATGCCTTCCCCTATTTTAATTATAAATTCTTTCGGATCATTAAAGGAAAATATTGAACAGATATACTTACATATATGCACACAAATGCATTATATATTTACAAGACAAAGTTGTCCTATATAGGAATAGTAGGGATGTGCAAAATATTAGCCACTATTTTTTCTAACCTCATTGCTAATCAAGAATATCTTGCAGTGTCACTAAGAGGAATAAAACACACCATACTTTGCAAAGCCTTGATGTGCTACAACAAATTAGAGCAAATCATCTGGTTATGAATAAACTTAATTAATAATAGCAATAAAATATCATATATTATTTAATCTTACCACAGTTAACTTTTGGAAATCTTAGAGAAATACTTCACATTTTACTCTGCCTTTCAATCCAAAGAGCTCAGCATACTTTACACACATTAAATAACTGATAACTAGACCGCTCCAACTGATGTGCAAATTAAAATCTGGAAAGGTTCACCAACTGGCATAACATGGTACAACAGGCTGGTAACAAAACCAGAAATGGAACTCAAGGGTCCTCACTCAGTCCTGTGCACTAACCTGACATAACAAATCCAATTATTAGGAAGATCTCTTAATCCAATAAAAGCTCAAGAATAAAAATGTTTGGTGCAAACTGCTTATGGAATAGATAAACTGCCTACAACATATGTATCCAGATTCCCTTAAGTTTGAGGGCATTTGGGAAAGATGGTAAATAAGGCTTTACTATGGCTAACAGTTAGAGGTTTCTGACTTACCCATGAATGGGATAGATCAGATCAGCATGGAAGGTAAAATAAGGATAAAATAAATATATAGAACAGGATTTCAGAAGGAGCTATCACAGGAAATTGTGCAGGAGTTCCATTATTTTAACAGTCAAAAATAAGGAATCCTGGGTGCAGTGGCGGTGCAACTCGTATTAAAATTGGTAAGAGACTATTTTCTGGCTTCAATATTCCTGCATGAAACCAAATAACCAGAGGTTAATTTCCATGTCACAAGACAAGGGTCAATTCTTACTGATTTAAATGACTGTTGTTATAGTGGATGAGGCAGTCTACAGACAAATGCAGTGATTTTTGCCTATACTCATATACCCAGTTATGGTCTAATGTTTTGCGGCATGTGTGATTTTGTCTGTGATTTTCAGCATAAAGTAAAATTTGATTAAGAGTAAGCTTTTTATGGTAGGAGGCAAATGACCCAAAAGGTTCCATTTTAATGCTAGCTGACAATTTGGGAACAGCTGCCACTTAACAGCGTGTGCAAGTTATAAAAATAACAATTATTCACAACCTGCCACAAATGCTTTTCATAGGCTTTTTAAGTGAAAATGGGCTTCTGATATTTGATCATCCAAATACATCAATATAGCTAGGCCCAGCAAAGCAATATAGCTAGGCCCAGCTCTGCCCAGTGACAGCAAAATTAGTGTGCACTGAGGCACTTGAAAAATATTGATGCTTATCTATATTACCTTTAATGTTGTCATACATTGTACTTCTCTCAGTAACTCACTGCCACAAGATTGTTGGCATGGAAAGGCGTTGGTTCTATCAGCACAAAGAAATCTAAACGACTTTAATGATATACATTATATGTGATATACATTTGCAAAATTAATATTGATGTTGCCTATGCTAGTTGGCAGACCTGTCAATGTGGGAGGAACATACCATTTTAATCACAGGTAACAAATGCTCCAAAGCTAGTGCGTGACTGCAGCACTGACCTTGCCTGCATAAATGTTTGCTTCAGTACTCCCTAAACTACCTGGAAAAAGTCACCTCCTTTTTAGCCAAGGAAATCAAGACTAACCTTTCCTGGGTCTAAGTTTTCCTTCGTCCACTATGGAAACTTCTGAATTTTCCCAAAACTGATATATTAGTTTTATATATTTGGTCTTCTCCCAAATAGTAATAAAATCAGGAACACTACATTATTTTTGTAATGCTTCTTGCTTGTAGCCTTTTTTCTTCTTTCTGTTTCTCTGTGAAAACAAATGGACTTTTATTAAATCTTAATCTTTGCCTGTTACATTCCCTGGCCATTAGGTCAGCACTGGCATAGCCAGTATGCCTATAACTATAACCTCTTACAATTTCTTTTTCCAAAAAAAAAAAAAGAAGGAAGAAAGGTCTGGAGATTATTCCGGGAAATATGTGGTATCTATATGTCATTCCTTCCATTTGCCTTTTTAGTTGAGTTAAGTTGAACTCATTTCTTCATGGTCTGTTTAATTGACTGCTTTCTCTGCTGAAGGACTGGCTGGTTTAACATCTTACCTATTTTGCATCCCAGATATACTTGCCTTGGGTATCCTCTGCAAAAAAAAAAAAAGAGACTTAGCAACACCATACCATATATGCCTTCTACAAGCACTTGGTGAAAGATCCCAGAGTCTCCTTTGACCACAGCATATACTAATATGGAAGAAGGCAGGACAAGGTGGCACCTTTGGATAGGTACGGAGGTTACATTTAGATCAACTTAACCTGATATTGATCAAGGTTAGCTAGATATAAATGCTCTGGAGTGCAGGCATTCACAGGGCTTAAGTTACTCTTAAAAATGGCATGCTGGATCTAAATTTAGTTCCCCTCTCAGGAGAACTAACTCAATAAAGGATTAACCTCATCTATCAAGGGTTACCCAACCTAGTGAATGCCTATGTGTTTTCACAGCCCAGACCCAGGGCTGGGAAAGCCCAGCCACACACCATAGCCCCAGCACTGTACTGTTTTACCTCATCAACCCTGACTAGGCTATTTTTAGGCCCCTAACTACCTCTCCCTGGATTAAGAATCCCCCCTCTCTCTATACCTCCAACCTCCTTCCCCACAAGCTCATCAGCCCTCCAGACATACTAACCTCTGGCTGCCCATACCACTCCTGGAAAGAGGCAAATGCCTGCACATGTTACTCCCAGCTTAGGTTTAGGCAGATTTTAAATTATATAAATTAAAGAACCCACAGCGTCCCCTGTATGCAAAATGGCTCCCCAACTACCATTTTGAAGCATGTTAACACTGAATATACATGACGCCAAAGTTGCTGGAGCATGCTAATTAGCACACGCCAGCAGACTCGATTAATCGACTCTGCTTTGAGGCATTCTAATTAGAATGTGTTGGAGTAGGCATTGGGAATGTGTACAGGTGCCCTTAGAGACTAAGAAGACAAAATACTGATTAGTACAAGGATAAATGCCTAGTTTTCCTCCTCACTTATTTGGGAAGCAACACCATTGACTTAAATGGCCCTACATTCATTATGTTTGGCCCATAGAAACTCTATAAATAAAAACTTAAAGACTGAACCACACACTACATTTTATATTATTCAATTTCTCTGGGTTAGAAATTGATACTACTGTCTTTGGAAATTACATAGCCTGTTGAAAAAATTCAAAAGATACGTTAAAAGTAGTGTTTTGAAAACAAATAATACAAGTATTTTGGAGTTTAAAAGCACTGTGGCTGACACTTCAGGTCATTTTCCAGACCAACATGATGAGCATGCAACAGCCCAGCTGTCCCAGTAATGAGATACTTCTAATGTGCCTATAATCATTTCAAAACCCTTCTGATGCCTATTTATTCACATAGGCCTAACTCTCTCTTTCCTTCAATCCCACCAACCCCCACACACTCCCCAACAGGCTATCCTCCTGATCTGTCTGCAGTATTGTAAATTGTTCATGCTTGCGAACAACATGCACTTTATTTCTGTAATTTGAGAGGGAAGAAAAACTGCTCCTGACGCAAAGTAGCATCTTTTTTTTTCTTTCTAATGGATAGGTAATCACCACAAGAACTCTGAAGGCTGTCCAGGGTGCCTGTCAGGCCTGGCAAAATTTCTGACCCAGGAAAATACATACACAAACAACCCTTTGTGCCTATGAGATATAGCCTCTTACAGAGTTGACTCACTTAAGTCAAGAATCACATTTATGATAATGCTGTTACATTATATATAATATAAAATTATATCTATAAATATAAATATAACCTATGTGTCTGTGCGTATATGCATGTCTGTCTGTCTATCTATCAATGGTGACATTGTTCTGAGAAATGTAATATATGAGTGTTTGTGTGTATTTATATGTATATATTATATACTTGTCTCTCCTGGTTGTTACATTTTTGAGAACAGTGTCACCATAGATAGACAGACATGCATACACACACACATATATATCTGCATATGTATTTATGTATATAATATCTTATATTGATAAAGTAGAATATATACCTTCTATATAAATAATGGGTACATGAACCTTTTCTGGTGGCATGACTATCCAAAGCATTTAGTGCTGACCTAACCCTGCTTCCACTGAAGTCTCTAGTAATAATCCGATTTACCTCAGTTACAGCAGAGCTATGCCAGTGCTACTAGACACTCTGCCAATGCATACATACAGCAACATATGAAAATGTACTCCTGGAACATAAAATGTATATGCAGCCCTATATATTCAAATAGTTCATTAGGACAGAAAATGTGCACAAATAGTATATGAATGGGCACACTGAGCTGAAATGAAATGCTCACATTAGAACAGATTAGGTGGGCATTGTCTGAGCTTTTGTGTAATACAGGCAAAAGCCTGAATGAGCTCAGCTCTCCAATTCCAGCTTTAATCTAAACGGGGTGGTGGGATGGGTACTAACACTCTACCAAAGTCTGGAAAAAAAACTTAAATCAACAAGTTCCGTATTTTCACAATTTTCACGTCATCACTGGTGACAAAATACACACAATGTTTGCTTTGAGCCTATAAAAGGCTTTTCTCCTGCTACAGCTCTAAAGCTTATTTTACATTTTAATAGTTTCTACAGTAGTTTGTCCAGCTTCTTTTTATCCTTCACCTTTTTTTTTAACACATTGTATTACATGAAATTCAGCCCTTATTTGGCAGGATTTTATAAAGTCTGTGGTGAGAGCTAGAGTGCTGAATTCCAAAAATGCTCGGGAAACAGTGGCTAAGTGGGGAAATTTATTTGCCTCAGCCGGAGATCACATCTTTTTCAAACTTCTTTTTAAAACACTGGCATTTGTCAAGTAGAATTCTTTCATTCCTCTTTCCCCCTCCTCTGTCATAAACACACGTGCGCACATCCTTATTAAGGATGCAGCAGGACTTAGCTGACTCGGTAAGCTGGGGGTTTAATTCATTCCATTTCTGTGTCTCATAGAAAGGGGTGAAAATACAATAGTATACAGTCTGAGATGTTGCAAAAAATATATATTCCCTCCTTCCAGAACATTCAGCTTCTCTCATCACCCTTTTTTTAAAAATGATCTACGCCTCAGGTGCTAACCGGGCTTCCACATTTTTTTTCATTAGGAAATGCATTTATAAAGCAAGCTCAGAATTTTGGTATTTATGTTTATGGTCACAGGGTAATGTTCTTCAGTAACATAAAATAAAATATATACTGTAAGGGCAAAGTCGTCCTTTTTCATCCAAGGCGCAACTGAAAAGCAAGAGAATACACATCACTTTAGAGCCCTTCTTGTCCAGCACCGCTGCTTGTTACAGCCACACTGGGGAGGGCAGCTGGAGGGAGATAAAGAAAAAAATCAAGTGATTTTGTAAAATCATTTGTGGGTGGAGAGGAGTGAGGGTGAGGATGCAAAATTAAACACAAGTCCATAAGGACAGAAGTTTAATGCCTGAGTGCTTGTTTTGAACTGTGACCCAAGCTTTGGCTGGGCACTAACCACAGCATGCCTCATCAGCCACTGTCATAGCTACCCCAGGGTATACCTCCAGCAGGGAGCCAGCTCCATATCCTGAATTCTCAACTACTAGCTACCCACTGCCTCCTCCACACACACTGCTGAGACCCTGCCGAGAAATCAGCATGCAACCCAAGAAAGCATCCTTTCCTCTGGAATAAAAATTAATATTACTTGTCATATTTCATGTCTGAGCTCTTTTCATGCTTTATCCTCTGGTAATGAGGGCTAAATTACCAATATTAGTAGATTTTCATGGCTAGCACAGAAAGAGCTGTTACCAGAATAAATGTTTGCATTGCTTCTGTTGGACACAGGCTTTGCTAATGCAGCTTTGCTAATTATTTCTAAATAGGCAATAATCTGCATCCCCTAGTGCTGGGTACTGGATTGGCCACGTACCTGCTATTTCCCTTATTTACATGTTTTACAACTTTATCAACTACACTAATTACACTCTGAACACTGTTTAAAATTTTCTGTTAATAGAGATACAATGATGCACCAGAGGATGTGTATTTATGCCATAATTACGCCTCTGTTCCTGCGATGCAGTCTCCAATTAGCTGTCGACGGTGGCACAAGCAGCTGCCTGATATTCTAAAGCAGTGAAACATCTGCACGGCGGATGATACGCTCACATGGATTTTTTTTTTAAGCCTAGAAATTTACACCCAAGGGAGTGCAGACAAATAGGAGCCTGTCATGTGTAGGGATGATTAGAAATCCTCACCATGGCAACATTGGAGCAGCCATGTCACAGAGTGAGGGGACACATGTCTAGATGAAGGCGCTAAAAACATTTGCCTTTTTTTTTTAGCTTCAGCATTCCCAACTTCCCTCCCTCCCCCGTCTGCTTTTCATATTCTTCTCTTTGCATGTAAAGCCAACCAAAACAGCAGGTGAAAAGGCCAAAATCTGCAGCCCATGGAAGGAATATGACACAGTAGATTTAGTGTCAGGAAAACAGCGAGCAATCAGAGGATGCTGCCAGGCATCCACTGGATGTTTCCTTTTAGGTGGGGGAGGGAGGAAAGCAGGAAGAAGGTGAAGGGATAAAAGAGGCAGGGGAGGAATATGGATAAAATGAAATACAAATGTCCTTATCCTAGTGTGGCATTTAATAGAGAATTTCCCTTTAAAACTCATTAACAATTTTGCCAATACTAGTTGGCCAGCCAGCATACAATTATGTGAGGCTGGAAAGGTGAACAGATGCCTCCTGGTGTGATGGAAGTCTATGTTACCAATGTGCAGCTTCTGCACTAAGCCAAAGCACATGTAGAAAGTGTGTAGAGGGGCATTCACATTTATTCTCATTTCTATCCAGAACGTGTTGCTTATTAAAAAAAACCCTTAATTTTAGTAGACCATTACCACAATCCAAAGGTCATTGCAGTGTGTCACATCAGTATCAATGAATCGTATCAAAATCGTAATAGATTCAATACAATAAAAACATTATAATTCAAGATGAGCCAAACCTGAAATTTTGAATCTTAGCTCCTTGGAATTTCAGGCTGATGTAAAAAGTTTGGATTCAAAACTGTGAATCTTTCCCCATCTGCCTATTGTTTTGATTCTTTATTGAACTAAAAAATGACAGGAATTTATTTTGTGATTCTGCTGAATCACAAAAAGCGCCAATCCCCAGAAAATACCTCTGGAGTCCAAGATGGCAGGAATCTTGCAAAGACAGTTGATCTCACAGGATTTCCATCATTCAAGTTAGTAGAGGTTTTCTGAGACCAGCTGCTCTGTGCTGAAAGCAGCTCTCAAAATTTCAGTGCCATTGAATCTTAAACCTTAAACACTAATCTAACCTTAAACTGACTCTTCTCAGCCTAATAATGTTGTTAATAAATACATATTAAGCTTTAGTTACTACTATGGTATCTGAAGAAGATGTTTATTCAAAAACAGCTATTACACATGCCAAGAAATTATTTTAGAAAGTTTGAAAATTGCAAAACATCAATGAAACCACTAAGATTTTCTTCAGTTATTGAAGTTTATTTCTACAGCTGTGCCTCAGTCTCACGGAGGTTTTAGAAATATAAGTTATACCACATATCTTAAAGATGCTATACCTGGGAAAGCAATATCTGGCTCAGTTTCAATCTTTGTTTTGAATCTTTTGACTTACATGTTAAAAGTCAGGCCTTTAATAGTACTTTTAATTGACAGACAAAATATGGAAATAAATGGGCACTACTTATTTTACTTATGTTTTAAATACTATGTGAACAAAACACACATATTACTCAAGAATGAATGCAGAAGTTTTCCAGTGGAGTTTCTGTGTACTGTAGCTAAAGCATATATTCAGTGATACTCTGTGTGGTATTACAGGGTTTCTATGTCACCACACTATGTGCATAAATTTCACTTATTATTCATTACACATTCCCTGTTTTGCACAGTTCTCATACAGGAAAGCATGATATTGAAGATCCACTATATGTCAGTGCAAGGACAGAGTTTATCTGATAAACAAGTCATTTTTGGAAACTGCAGATGCTCCTACTGTGAAGCATTAAACGTGGCCCCTCTTAGATACACAGAATGGGGTTCTGGTCGACTGAACACAGGCTGATAAGCTCTGCACAGCTCTGAATGCTGTTTGCCCACATACTAATGTTAAACAAAAGAACTGCAGACTGCAGAGAAAGGATGCGGGTCAGACAACTAAATTGCTTAAACCCTTAGGCAGCCTTCTGAAAAGAAAAGGCATGAAAGAAGCTGATACGAGCTTTTATGCAGAATTGTTCTGTTTATTATCCCTGTTAAGAAAATGATGGCAAGTATCTTGTTAAACTATATATTCCCAAATAAGACAAGAGGACAACCACCTACTAAACAAGATACAATATGCCACTGGTCATTACATGATCAGCCATATATCGGGTGTACATTATTTCCCGATTATGAATATAATAAAAAGACAATAATAAAACTACAGACATAATAATAAATGCTCTTAAATTGCATTTTTGCATTAAGTCATCTGATTTGTCATTGGAAGTTAGCAGGTAATAACAGTCTGTCACTGGAGAAATCTACTTTATGTTAAAATTTCACAATCCAGCATTAAAACTTTGTTAGACCACAATTGCTATAACTCTCTTCAACTACATTATGCAGACAGTTTAATAATAAATCTATGACAAAGCATATCATTGTGACAACATCTAAACTTGCCTTTGATGAAATGGTGATATTTTATTATAACATTTCTTCTATTGCTAACATAATAAAATATTGAAAAAAACATTGTCTGGGAAAATGGGTGTGCATCTCATTGGAAGTACACCTCATTGGAGACTGTAGTTTGAATTTCTGTATAGTTTTTTTGCTTTCCCATGCCAAGCATCCCATTAAAGGCATCACCTCTGAAAGCCGTGGGTTTTCTTTTCTCTCTCTCTCTGTCTTTATCCCTCCCCCACTCCCCCTGCCCCCTTACACACCCAGGAACACATAGGGTTTCATTCACAATGGCTATGTGAGTAGGAAGTACTCTGGAGTTGGAACATTGCAGAGTGCCTACCATAGTCTGAATGACCCACGTTGCAGGACTAAGGTGAAGAGAAGCAATACTCAATAATGTTACAACCAGAGGGTCATAATAAAAAAAGAGAATAGACTACATATGAAGGAAAAGAGTATATAATGGTGTGAGGGGGTTGGAAGGGAAGAGAGGGGGAAAAAACCCAACACTTAGGGATTTAGAATAACAAAACATTTTAAGAACTCATTTTTGTTAAAATAAGTACAAAGCATGATCGTCTGTCATTGGTATCTTCCTGGAGTGTTCTTCATCTAATAATAGATGAAAACCAACTCCAAGAAGGCTCTGAAAAAATGTGCTGCAATTATACATGTGAATACATTTGCACAATGCCATTCAGCCCTGATACTAATGCTCACTAGGCTGAAAATTGCTGGTTCTCAAATAAAGTAAACAAGTTTATAACAATAACTTTCTTGCAACATAGCCTCGGTTACCAATGATACTTGGGCCACCTGGATCCTTTCTGATTTGTCAGGCATGTGTGAATACCCCAGGTCTTCAATCCTGATGGGGTCCATTCTAATTTCTTAACCTTTATGGGACTGAAGAAGTGATAGGTCTCTAAAAATACAACGCAGAATAAGGCGTAATATTCAGGGATCTTCTTTTGGCATGCTAATGGCTAGATATAGGTTGTGTGGCCAGTGGTGAATCAATAACAGATCACTTTGAACAAGAAGAGCTTAGTTCAGGAGCAGGCAAGAGGGATGGCAGGTTACTGGAGAAAGAAAAGGAGAGAAATCACTGCTAAAGAGAAAAGTGGTCATTAGACTGAACTGAAGCTGACGCTGTGACACAGGAGAGCTTGTGAATGGTCTGCTGAGGGGGCTATTTACATAGTTTCTAGGTGGAGTTAAAATGCTGCCATCCCAACTATCAGAACGGGAAAGGAAAGGAAAACTGGGCCAAAAAATGCTCTGAAGTGGTTTGTGGTTTTCACAAAAAGGAATGCTTGACCAAATCAGACTTTAGATATATATGATAACCCGTGTTTGATCTAGTATCTCCAAAGGATACTTCTATAGCTCCCACCACTGTGTCATGTATGCACCTCACAGTGTTAGCTGTGTTATTCTCACAACTAAGGTTGCACACAGAACTGATTTTCAGTTATACTGGATGACCTGAAGAACCGGGGAAAAAATTCTCAAGCTGGACTGAAATGGACTTTTTGTTTTGCTTTTACTGAGATAAGAAACCAAAAAAAATATTCAGTTTGATTTCAGCACAATTTTTTTTTTCAAATGAAAAGAAAGATTTGTTTTGGTTTTGGATTTACTTTGTAAAAATAATGTAGCTAAAATTCCAAACGAAATGTCACTTAAAATGGAAAACAGAAGCATTTCATTTTGAAAATGTGAAGGTTAAATGTTTTTATTTTTGTTTTCAGGTTTTCTGGTAGAAGGGGCTAAAACAATTTGCCAATTCAAGCTGAATTCAAGTGGCTTTGGTTAACCCCAAACTGTAGTTTTGGAAAATTAATTATTCGCCCCAAACTTTGCTCCCCCCTACTCACAGAACTTACTGTGTTATAAAAATGGGGAACTGAGATCAGAGAGAATAAAGGCCAGTCTAAAGCAATATATAAGCACCTAGGGTGCATATACACATGTAGCAAGGAGGCTCCAACAGCACTGATTACAGCACATCAGAGAGGACTCGATTAATGGAGCCCCCAGCCCCTCCACCCCCACAGGACCCACAGCTCACCCCTGCAGCAGCAGCAGCAGCAGCAGCTGTGGGGTGTTCAGGGCCCACTGAAGCCAGAGCTCCCCATGGTGTGGCATAGCCCCAGTTGCTTCAGGGCTGGTGCCACCTGTGCCACCCATTGTGGAGCCAGCCCAGCACAGCACTGTGCAGCTTCAGGCAGCACTGGGCCACTTGGGCTGTCACTCAGGGTCCAGCTCTGTTTGCGGGGACTGTGTGCTACGCCAGGCTGGATCCTGCTTCCATGGGCCCCATGTGCTGTTGGGTCAGGCCAGCTGCATGGAGGCAGGACCCAGCCTAGTGTGACACGCAGTCCCCGTGAGTGAGGCCAGGCCCCAGGTGACAGCCCAAGCAGCCTCAGTGCTGCCTGAAGCTGCATGGAACCATGCTTAGCCAGGCCAGCCCCGCAACAGGTGGCACAAGTAGTGCCAGCTCTGAGGTGATCAGGGCTGTGCTGTGCCACTGGGGGCTCTGACTGCAGCAGACCCTGAGCACCCCATGGCCATTGCTGCTGTGGGGATGAGCTGTGGGCCCTGAGGAGGGTTAGACTCTACAGAGGGCAATGTGGACCCTGTGAGGGGGCATGTGGGCCCTGTAGGTATACATGAAGGCCCTCCGGGGTGGGGGGTTTGTGGGCCCTGTAAGGGCTCATGCGTGCTATGCAGGGGACATGTGCCTTGGGGGGAGCTGTAGTTCCCATGTGGGGAAGCTGTGGCCCTGTAGGGAAGGGCTGTGGCCCTGTGGGGGGAAGCGGTGGGCCCTGCTGGGGGGGGCAGTCTGTGTGCTGTGCAGGGGAACTGCACCCTGTGGGGGGGCAGGGGACCCACCCTTCCTGTGCAGCCCCACCACACTCCCCCAACCCCTCCCTCTAAATTGCCCAACTGATCTCTTTCTATATAGTGACATTTCATCTTAATAGCAGAAGAACACTATTTGGGATATTTTAATGGGAAAATGTGGGTTTCTTTTCAGAGTGTTTACAGTTCATAAACAGAGAACACCAGGATTTCTGTTGGTGAGACAAGCGGTGAGACCTAAGCAGAGAAGCCTGTCCAAGGCCAGCACTGGGGACCCAGCTGGAAAGGCAGATGAAGTGGCTGAACTTTTGGCCATTTGGGGCTAAGAGGACACGCTTTGACAATTCAGAGTGGGATGCCACAAGGAGCACATCTTCTGGGCAATAGCTGCCCAGATGGTAGAACAGGAGCACCCCATCTGGGTCTGGCAGGGGTGCAGCCTTGGAGTCTCAGGTCCAAGGGGGCAGATGCTGTTGCAGGTGGCAGCAGGTCACAGCCAGGCAGCAGTCCCCACTGCCAGACTGCCGCAGTAGGTAGAGGGTGTAGGGGCCACTCCAGGTTAGGGCTGCTTCAGCACAAGGGGTAGCATCCCCAGATACCAAGTGGCTGGGCCGCAGAAGCTCCTGCATGCATGTAGCCCTGAGTTGCTTGCCAGGGCTGTTTTTTATATTGCTGGGGCCAGCACAGGGCAGGTTTTCATATTGCTGGGACCAGCAAAAGCCAGGTTTTCATACTGCTGGGGACAGCACAGGTGCTGGCCCAGCCTCTAGCTCCCCCTGGCTGGAGATGTGGGAGGAGATGGGCAGGCTTATTTTGCCCCATGTGGCATATAACTTGCCCCACACCGAAGTGCATGTCTCGGCACATGAACTGAGGCAAAAATCCCTGGCTCAAATTTGTGCCGCTCTTATTTGAGCTGCTCCAAGTGCATGTGCCTACATGTGTGGATGCACCCCATGAGATTTCTTTTGGTTCAGTTACTCCAATTTGTCTAGGTCTCTCTGAATCTGCCCTACCCTCCAGTGTATCTACTACTTCCCCTGCAAACGTGCTGAGGGTATAGTCCATCTCATCTTCCAGACTGTTAACAAACATATTGAATAAAACCACTCCCAGGACTGACCAGTGGGGCACTTGACCTGATACCAATTGCCAACTAGACAACAAGCCATTGATTACTACTCTTTGACCCTAGTGATCCAGCCAGCTTTCTATCCAACTTACCATCCTTTCATCCAACCCATACTTATTTAGCTTGCTTGTGAGAATGTTATGGGAGACCATATCACAAGCCTTGCTAAAGTCAAGGTATATCATGCCTGCTGCTCTCCCTGCATCCACAGAGCCAGTCATCTCATCATGCAAGGCAATCAGGTTGGTCAGGCATGACTTGCCATTGGTGAATCCATGATGACTGTTCTTAATCACCTTCTTTTCCTCCAAGTGCTTAGAAATTGATTTCTTGAGGACCTGCTCCATAAGGTGAGGCTGACCAGTCTATAGTTTCCCGGATGCTCCTTCTTCCCTTTCTTAAAGATGGTCACTATATTTGCCTTTTCCCAATAATCCAGGGCCTCTCCTCATTGCCATGCGGTTTCAAAGCTAATGGACAGCTGAAGAGGCTCCCTGGAGACTCTCTCTCAGGAGACAGACCTTCTATATAGGCAGTAGATGCAGAGCCTGCCTTCGCAATCCCAGTTTGCTTTGTTTCTCTGCCCTCCCACTGGGGAAGGGAGATTATGTGTCAGTCTGCCAAGCAGGGAGCAGAATACACCCCCAGAGTGCTTCAGGCTGGCAAAGTCCAGAGCTAAAGCACTTAGGAGGCAAGTTCTGCTCCTGGCTTGTTCCCTGCCTGAATCACACTATAGCCTTTGGGTGAAGGGAAGCATACAATACTCCCTGCCCAGTCTTAGATGGGCTCCTACATAGCACAAGCAAGGGTAAAGCCTGGAGCACTCTTCTATTCATGGCATAGACCCTGCTTCCACATTCCCTGAGGATCCCTGCCTACATTCACTTTAAAAAAAAAAGCCTGCAAAGTTCTCTGAGCTGTGTGCTCTAGGGACCCCTGGCAGCCCACTGTCCCCACTGCAGTCTCTTTCTTTTTGTGCCTGAACTTCTGTACAAGTCATTTTTTTCTCTCAAGAAAATAAACCTGGGAGAGTTGCCCTGGATGATTTGAATGTGTGTATGCAAATCTTAGCAGCATCCAGAAGTTCTCTTTCTTGCTTTGTATATGTATTCAATATAGATATGAGAGTATAGATGTAGTTATGGATAAAACTATATCCATACTTTCCAAATACCCTGATGCTTTTATCTCAGGTTCTTATCGTGTAGGCTAGTGTCATAGGTCTGCCTTCTATTCCCTATGTAAGCAGGGCTTATTCAAACTGTTTGTATAATTCCTGCATCTGTACTGTGTGAACTGGTATTGTTAAATGTGCTTTATTTCACACATTTGCCTATTTTAAGGTTCCACTGCTAGTAAGTCTCCCTTCTCCTCCTCCTGCTTTACCTCAATAACAGTCAACTATGGCAGAATCCTGATGATAAAAGCAGAAGACATCAATGCAAGCTGAAGAGCTGAGATGCTGCCTGATGATGTAGATTTATTTCAAAAGATACACACCAATATAATCTAAAAGGTGTTTGCAGGCCATAGCGTTCAGCACTGAGCTTGTAGAATTGTCCCTACCTTTATGTGACAGTGAAACAAGGCCAAGTATGTTGCCCTTAGATTCAATTCATCCTTAGCAGTAGGTAGTTTCATAATTCATTTAGAAAAAAGCTATGTGCAGCTAACAACCTTTCTTGGAGATTCAGATCACTCTGGGTAAAATTTGTTTATGAAAATAAGATAAGCTTTATGGAAGTCTAGTTATTTTATTCTCCTACCCTTTTGTCTTTCCCTCTCTCTCAGGTATAACATGAGAAAATACTAAGTACCTTCAATTCCTAATATTTTTTATGAAACTTCAAGGCACTTGGCCCTTTTCCTGTGTTGGCACAGTATTTACTTTGTAAGAGAGATACTTTATCACCTTGTAGAATAATATGAAACTTATTTCATTTCTTCAAATATAGAGCTTTGCTTGAATATACTATTTTAATATGTTTCAGAATGTATGAAATATTTGTGCATATCAATTATGGAACTATAAATTAATGAATCTACAAAAATGCATTTTTTTTAAAGCCAGAGTCAGCCTATCTATTGTAGAATCAGATGAACTTTATCCCTGTAGCAAACCTAGTCAGAAGAAAGGCTTGCACAGTAATTCCCAGGTGGTAAAGAATTGTTTTTATATTTCAGCTAAGGATTGAAATTGAGAAATTTCTCTTTCACACCTCAATTTCTGTGTAGCTTGCACTATTATGCTCGGCTATATTACAGAGCATGAAGCTTTTAAAATATGTAAATTTCCAGATGAATTTCTGAACAGAGGATGGTCGTAGAGACTCAACACATTCCTAAAACAGAGAATGTCAAAGAAAGGAAACAGATCAAAACAGTGTTTTTGACATTACTTTCAATTAAAGCTGCATCTGTGAGGTCCACATACGCATGGTGAATTTTTAAGGGAAAAAAAACTGCAAAGAATTACTTTCAGTTGCATGGTGGAAGAATACCAAATAAATGGTAAAGTCTGTTTCAGTACATTAAATTCCCCCTCTCCCTGCCTCCTGTAATGATTTCAGATGATTTCTTAGGCTTTAGCCTGTTCTTGTAAGAAAATCTGAAATTCCAGATTTTAGAAAAACACAGAATCATACGCATCAGATGGAATAGAATTCATTGCTTAATCAGTATATCTCCATGCCAAAGCACAACTGCTCCTTATAGCAATTTTCATAGTGCTTTGTCTAGTAAATATGCCAACTGAAGGGGCTTCTTCCATTTTCCCTAGGAATAATCCTGTAGAATTCCATGTTTTAAATTATTTCTCCGTTTAGGGAAAAGTAAAGAAGAACAATTACCAAAACCCGAGTTTCATCATGCCTTTACCTACATTTATATATGCATCTTCCATAAGAGTGTACACACATAAAATAGTTTCACATTTAAATTGACGTTTAAGTGTTTATGTAGTAGTTTACTCCTAGATGTAAGATGAAACTATTTGATTATTTATAGGTAATGTGAAAGATGCCTGTACATTTAAGACAAAGTCTGTAAAAATAATGCTGGAAGTGAATGGAAATGAATAAATATTTAGCTGCAGCAGGAAAAGAATATATTGTAAGCAAATATGGCCTCTTCCTTCATTTCTCAGGCCAGGTACACAAGCAAATTTAGAAACAGGAGAACTTTCAAAATGTGATTTTTATGTGAATTTGAATATTTGAGGTATTTTTGCTCATTGGTCAGACTTTACTTCCCCCTGTCTTTGGTGATCCCACTTTTTTCCTAGTCCTGCCCCAGTTAACACAAAATCCTGATGTCTTAGTTATGCCACATATATCTTGTTGCCAAATGAGGTTAACAGCAGCAATTTATGTGAATGGCAGGACTTATCTTGGTTGGCTGTAAGATCATCTTGCCATCAAATTTGACCTGACATCATCAACAAGAGTTGATATATGTGAAGTAGTTACTAAGGCTAAACTCTTGATCAATATGTCAGATTTTAAAAGTGATTGCAACAAAGTAGATGCAGGATTATGAGGCATCTGCATTCACAAAGACAGTGGAAGGACGAATCTGAACCACTTATATTTTGCATGTCAAAGGAAAATACACATGATGAAAGATCCAAGCATGCAGCAACTACCTCCATAACTGGTTTTGATGTGATACTTTAAAGAAACAAAAAACATAACATACTACACATGCACACACACACTTCGGTTACTAGGAAGAAACAACACTTTTTTGCAACCACGTGATCCTCCCAAACCACACCATAAACAGCCATTAGCATGATAATACCTATTAATCCAGCCAAACACAACTCATTTGTCATCTTTCTGTTACAATCCATCTGTGTGCATGTAGGAGAGGGTGGAAGAGACTCACAGCTTTATCGGTGTGGGGGGGTAAGATTAGATTCAGAGGAAGGGCTGATTTTCAGTAATTCTTTGGTAAGGAAAAGTTAATTTGTTTTTATGTATGGAAACACCCCTTTATTCTATTTCCATGATCTCACCTATGTCTTAAACAAGGTCCTTGGAATGTGTGTGTGGGGGCGGGGGGTGCTAAAAGACAGCAAAAAATCTCATTACAGTCATCAAGATAAGTCTGAAATTTAGAACTCTTTGTATTAAGTTCAGATGATTGTTTGCTCTCATTTCTCTAGTGTTTCTGCTTATGAAACAAGAGATGTCTTTTAGTAGACAGGTTGTGTCAATGCTTGAAAGGATCCATTTTTAACCTGAAAAATACTGCTTGCAACATTTTTTTTTTTTTTTTTTTGCAGAGATCCCTTCTCCTGGACATAAAGAGCTAAATCCATAAGGCTGTAACCTAACAAACCATAACCTAACTCTAGAGAGGGCGTATGTGGCCAAGCATAGATCAATACAGGGTACAATCTTTCCACAGCAGCAATTACAGGTAACTTAGCCTCGCTCTCTAAAGGTACTGTTTGTATCACTACAGAAATCAGCACTTTACTGTTATAGATCACACAGCTATTTAGTGATCAGACTGTATAAGGGGAATCAGAGCCTAAATAAATGAAGACTGATATTGGTTAAAACATCTTAGGGAAATAAATTCACTGCAGAAGGATAAGGACATTTTCATTTCATTTCATATCTGGGATTTCATATTAGATATGAAAAAGGAATATGGTTGTTACAGTATCCAACTAAAAAGTGCTCAGTATATCTTGAAAAAAAGGGGAGGAGGTTTTCCATTGAGCATGGGAGGAGATAATTAAATGAGAACCCAAATGTAACCTTACCTAAATAATCCCTTTATAAGAAAAGCTGTGGTATAAATGAAAAGCTCTGAAAGACAATAAATCAATCAGATTACCCGTAACAGGTCAAAGAAGGCAGTGATGGACATCAAAGCTAAGGAACTTTTTAAAGAAGTGTAAGTAATACATTCACAAGCTCAGGAAGCCCAGATTTGTCTCCCACAGAAGCTTAATCTCTTCTGAGACTATGCTGGAAATTTACTTCTGGTACTTATCATCATCATCAGGTGCTAGTTGCAGCACATCCTACTGGGTGTGACAGCATGCTAACTCTATCTATGCTAACTTTTTGCCACCACAATGTCTTCCCGGGAATCACTTCCTGTAATAGTGTTCTTCTGTGCTTTGCCTTCCCATCTTCCTCATCATCTTCCAATTATGCATCTGCAGTAGTTCATAGAGTCATAGATTATAAGGCTGGAAGGGACTTTGGAAGATCATTAGGTCCAGCCCCCTGCACCAGCTCACTCAGTATCATTGCTGACAGGAAGGGGTTCACGCTGGTGCATGTGCACCCCTTGAGATTGGCAGTGTACTCCCTGCGAAAAGCACTGTTAATGCTGCCAGTGGTGCCTATGGGCCATTGCCACTCACCACTGCTTCCCCCCGCCCGCACCGGCACTGCCGGTGGTGTCTGCAGGCAGTCCCAGATCACTGCTGGCCGCTGCTGCCAGTGGCATCTGCAGGTGGTTGCTGACTGCTGGTTGGTGCTCACCACCCACCCCCCTGCCATCACCACCATGGCTGCCTGTGGGAGCTCCCCACTCACCACCAATATGCTCCCACTGCAGCCTACACTGCCGCTGCCTGCAGGCAGTCGCCATGCCCCACCAGCCTCCAGGGGCGTGGAAGATTCATGTTCAGTATCATGTTCTTATACATTCTTTTCACATGGTCAAACCATAATACCCTCCTTCTTTCCAGTTATGTTTTACAACTTCTAATTTAGCATACTTTTTCATCCAGTCATTCTTCACTTGGTCTCTTCTTAGCATCCCAACAATTACCCTTAGAAACCTCATTTTGGGATGACTGAAATCCCTTTTTCTTGAAATCTAAATCTCTGCACCATGCTCAGTAAAGTAATATAATGATCTTCATGTGGTTGCTCAACAGATCCTATGAAGAAGATCAAAATGGAAGTAATTCTGAAATGTCTCTTGTGAAAATTAACATTACCATGACCTTCCATCACTTAAGAGGTAAATATCACACACACCCTCTTCCTAACGGAGGACTAGCCAAATATTATTTCCAACTATTATATCATGAAAAGGAAAAATATAGAGAGCAAAATATTTTAAACAGTGCAAATAAATCTTTTTCTTTGGGTTACACCTTTGAAGCAAAAAAGATTTACTAAATGATAAAGTAACGTTTTAGGGTAAAAGGAAATACAAGGTTTTAAGGTGTGCACAAGTTGCATGGACAGTGTGAATAAATAATAACACTGTTTTTTCATTATCATCTGATTTCACCAGAGAACAAAGGCATTTGTTACCTGTGAGATACTTCCCTGTACATTGCTGTCTGCCCATCATGGCTGAGAGGCAAGACAGATGTAAGAAACCTGGCAACAGAACAAATCAGAAAACAGAACTGGTCATATGGAGAGGTTTATAACACAACTGAATCCATGCAGGATCCGAGCCTTAGACTGTAAGCAAATACATGTGTTCTACAAGGATTAGCACTACTGGCTTCAATGGACCAATGGTAGTTTACGCTAGTAGAGGCTCTGTTTTGAACCTGTTGTGTGGGCATTGTCATCTTTAGCACATTGTGATCGTATCATAATACAAAAAGCAATAGCCCAAGCATAAAAAAGGATATTTAAGCTGTAGGTCCTCAGAGAAACTCATATAAGTCCTTCTACAATTGCTGGGAAGTATGTACATGCAGGAAAGCAGAATTTATTTTCAAACCCTTTTTTATTACATTATGTAGGAACTTATGTGATTTTCCACTTTATATTTTTTTTCTTTGCACGTCATACCATAAAACAGTCTTGCAGGTAGACTGTACTGCAGCAAAAAGCCAGGCCCCTACCTTTGCTATATCCAGGGTATGACAATGGTGTCACTAGGATTATGGGGATAAAGCAAAAGGCAGAATTTGACCTGCTGCATTTACTTTAAAATCCAACAATGCAGCCTTTGAATTATATGTCTCAGACCACATATTTCAGCCTCAAATCAGTCAGAAGTACTTATTTGAACATACCATTATTTCAATTTTTATTATTTGTGTTTCTAAAAGTGTGATTAATCATAGTTCTCTATTTTTCTTCTCACTCTCCTCTTTATTAAAAAGGGAGTCCATAAAAACAATATTATGATTCAGAATTGGAACGCACAAAAATCATGGAATTCAAAGCTAAGGTTTCTGTTAAAACAAATTTGGTTACTTTGGACTTTTATTTTGAAGGTAAATGGTATATGTAATGGTATTCATTCCATTACCAGAAAAAATTAGACATAATGAATCTCTAGGAACCATAACTGAATTTCTTGAATTGTGTACATTTAAGATCTGAACCATAATGTTGCATAGACAGAGCTTTCTACATTTACAAACATTAATCTTAATGTAAAATGCATCCAGTATTCTTTTCTGAAAAGATAAACTAGTCTCGTGGTGCTTCAGTGGTATTTGCTACTAGAAGAAAATTGAAATGTGTTTAGGTGAGTTAAGATCAGAGTGTAACAAGGCAGCCAGGTACAAGGGTAGTGGGATGCATGGAGGAAGCTGTGATTTCCGACTGCCACAATGCTGCAAGCACAATAGTGCAGTCAGATGTTAGTTTTGTACCTCATCCCCAAGTTAGTGTTTTCGGCTGCTTACTTAGTAACCCCACCCTTGTTATGCTATGGGCTTAGATGGGTCTGAATTTTCCCTAAGTCAATATTTTGACTTTACCCATTTCCAATTATCAGCCTGACACTGAGTTAGCCAAATCTAGTTTTTAAATGTATTAAGCATTACGAATGATATTATATAGATAAGCTCAGAAAGAAAAATGGCCAAAGAATTTGTCTTTATCTCTACCGATACTTTTTTTTAGTGGGGAAAAAAAAAACCAATTTGGGAGTGTGAAGCAATTACCAAAAAATTTAGAAACCTTTCAGGTTCGTTCTAGAAATTAGTGAATTGTTTCATGGAAGAAAACTTGTTTTATTTCAACATCAGTTCTCCCCCCATCCGTTCACACACACAAACACGTGCACATACCACCTCCATTACCTTTTCATGGTTAAGACCATGGAACTCCAAGTTATTTCTGAAATAAAATATCTATTGGAAATTTTCCATTAATGCAGAGACAAATTCATTGTATCAGTAAGTAAAAACTCCTATGGATACAAAGCAAAATTTTACCATGGTAGATCTATATTGTATTTGTGCAAGAATACAGTTCTTTCTTATATTCAGCATCCCACAGGTACTTGTAATTGAATGGTGTATGTTTCAGAACACTGCCTTTAGTGTAACTCATGTGTGAATAAACAGTATGAGCCAGAGTCTATTTTACCTACTATGTGTGTAAAATGGACACCTAGGTGTGTAAATGGAAGCTTAAGTGCAATTCTATTCTGCCCTGCTCAAGCAACTGAAAAACAGTTAATGTAAAATCTGTGTGTGTCCTCCTTCTTATGGAATTTTTTCGCAAGCCAATCACTCAGGTAATATGATGGTATGTTACAAAGGTAGATGCATTAATGGATTTTCGGGGAGTCAAACAGGCTGAAATAGAATCATGCTTAGGCTCTTAACTCTATTTAGACACCTAATAGGTAGATTAGAGTCTGGCTTCATAAGTCCATGGATGGGTGAGATTTGTTCATAGGGTACTGTCACGTATTGCATCCTTTAACTTAAGGTGAAAAGATATGGTATAGTAGACAGCATATAGCCACACACATACATACACACTTGTGCACATACACAAGTCACATACCTGGTGTTGGTATACATGTGACAAATTCTAAACCAAAGACACATCCAAGAGCCAAGTCCCTAATGCAGTTGGGACATAATTTGTGGCTGTCAATGATATGCCTCTTTTCTGGAACAAAACTCTGAAGCCATTTTGTTTAAAAGAATTTCAAGTCAGCATTCCTGAATTTAGGGTCCTAAATCCATATTTATTGACCTTCATAAAGTGGCCTAATTATCAGGAAGAGAGGCCAGAACTGAAGATAATGAGTAGTGCAAGGGCTCAGCCCCTCTGAATAATCAATTCATTTTTAGTTTTGTACCGAAAGAGGGATTTCAGAGACTAACTTTAGGTGCCCATGTTTGAAAATATAAAGCTCTGTTTCAGTTCCGAAAGCTCAATAAAGCTTCAAGAGAGTCACATTTTCGATGAAGCAAATTTTGAATGGCTTCAGTGGAAAACTGTTAGATCTAGTACTCCCTTCAAGAATACCAGTCTGTTTTTAAAGTGATGGTGCTGCTCCTGATGTTTCAGCAAAGATGAGGACATGCATATTGTTAACTTTGGTAGCCTCAGAATTGTATTTTAAAATTCATTGCAAGTATATGGAGCCCCTATGATTCTTTGCATAAGATGATGTTAAAGGTAGAGAGAAACAAAAGATCAGCCATGCTAAATACAATGCCAGTACCTGTGATTTGGTTAATGAGCAAGCGTTCAGGAACAAGATCTTTTTTTTTTAAAATAAAGGGGGAGGAAGGGGCAGACTTCTGTAGCAGTATTTTTAGAAATATAAAATAACCACACAAAAAGGCAAACATATAATTAAAACAGAAGTGCTGGGTTTATTAACTGAAAGCTTGTGACTCTGAGACGCATCTACATTTCTCAGAATACAGAGGAGCTTTTTTCACCCCTCAAATTAGATACTGAACAAGTGCCATCATGATTCACTTGGAGCAGTTTAACTTTTATCTACATTCCTTCAACTCTTCCCTCCAAAGGGCTTTCATTACACCAGCCTCATTCTACCTGTTGGTTGCGAATACAGACCAAAGTCTGCTTTGTGTAGAAATAACACAACCAGAACAAACATGTTCTAGTTATAAAATAAAAACTCAGTACATTTCAGATGCCCTGTAATAAATTCCTGGCCCATCTGGACACCGTATAAAAATTAAAATTATCTCAGTAAAACCATTACTTCTCACAGTTTCCTTCCGCTTCCTTGCCAGTCTGAATGCAGCTGCTGTCTTATATATAGGTTATAAGCATTTTAAGGAAAGGACTGCCTTTTTGTTTTGTGTACAGCAATTAGTATCATTCAGTGGTGCCCAACACATCTGCTTCCCCCTGCCCCAGTGCAGAGCTGATCTGTGGGGCAGATCTGGTGTGCAGTCATGCCAGCTAGCCCGCAGGGCTGGAATTTAGTGGCAGTAGTGTTAATTGCTGCAGCTCTTAGAGGGGTAACAGCCTCTGTGGATGAATCAACCTCTCTGCCTGCCTGTCCCCCTCTGGTCACAAACTCTTGGATATACCTGGTCTCCATGGTAACAGGGCTGGAGACATTCCTGAGGGAGAGGGGAACCTGCTCCTCTTTGTCAAGTTTCCCACCACTGCAGGTCAGGTGATTCGATCTCTCACCTGGTTAATCTTGTCATCTGAAAGCACTAGTCAGCAGCCAATGGGGCTGCTCCTAGTGGGACCTTTGTGAGGAGGTCATGATAGGAGATGAAAGGGGGCCCCAGGAAGAAGGAGGAAGAGCAGCCATGATGAAGACACACGGAGCAGTTGAGCATCTGCAGCTCTCTGTCTCTCAAAACATGGACACACTACAAACTTTCTACCTCCAGAGGAAAGCTCTATCAGCCTCTGGATGATACTTGTAAGTAAGCTACTTGAAACCTAACTAGATATATAGCTTGCAGTAACTCAGATGCATGATTTCCTAGATTTCCTATACATTAGGGCTGGAAGGGACCTCGCAAGATCATCAGGTCCAGCCCCCTGCCCAAGAAGCAGGAAGTCAGCTGGGGTCAGATCACCCCAGCAAGATAAGCATCCAAGCGTTCTTAAGAGGTAGGCTACCCAGCCACGCTGTTTGCTCTAAGATTATTTTGTAATACTTCTCTATCCTTCCCCCTTCCCCACGCCTTGCCTCTGTAACCAATAAAGTTCTTCACCGTACCAAGAGTGGCAAACTTGTTGGGAGATAAATGCCTTTGTGCCTCCTTGGTCCTGCTGACTAAAGGATGCTACGTTTTATGCTTCAGGCTAAAGGAAGCACCCCAAGCTTTTGCAGTGGATCAAGCACCCTCAAGGACTACAAGGCCTATGTGCCCCAGGGGGCACAGGGCCCAGAAACAGTCCAGACCCCTGGGTGGTGGCAATGATACCCCCAGGCTAGCAGGTATGCTTCAGGAAGGGGGTTGGCCAGGTGTGAGATGCCCCCAGGGAGGTACTTGGAGCCTGGTATGTGGTCAGGTGCAGTGAGGTGGGTGGTTCAGTGCAGCAGCACCCCCTACTGGCCCTCCACAGCCTCCACTCCTCCTGCTACCAAATTTCTAACCCCATATTCAGTCCCATGGGCCAGATGGCAAGGTTCTGCACTCCACATGGGTCAGGAAATTTGGCAGCATGGCAAGTGGTGGCAGTGTTAACTGCCATGTCTTCTAGAGCCACAAAATTGAATGCAATTTATGCTACTTCTGCTTCCACCTCTGTGGACAGCCCCAGGGATAACATGGCTCTGTGGGCTAGATCCAACCCTCAGTCTGGATCTTGGCCAACCTGGTATAATAGAATTTAGGTCTATGACTCGGGTTCCTAGATATTTCCAGAGTGCAAATAATGGCAGGAGGCCTCAAGTGACATTCTACCAGTGGTCCATTCTGTGACCAATAGTTTGCTATTTTTATTTAAGAATGACTTGGGTGCAGGGCTAGAGGACAAACTGATAAGATTTTCAGAAAACACAACATTGTGAGAGGCTGCAAACACTTCGGAGGATAAAAAAAAAAAAAGGGATCCGGGTTTTCTGTTTCCTGCAGAAAAAAATGTAATTTTCTCCTTTAAAGGGAAAAATCATAGATTTTCCCCTTTAAAGGAGCAAATCCCAGGAAATCATGGGTTTCCCCTTGCAGGTTAGCAAAGTTTCATCCTGAAAGAGGCTGCTTGGGGCTGGGAGGGAGGGTGGAGGGAAGGGAGGAGGGTGATCAGACAGGGATACCACACACATGTGTGTGTATACACATGCACATGGTTGGCAGTGCAGCTAGGCAGCATGGTGCAGAGCAGCTCTGGCAACTCCTTGATGGTAAGTTTATGTGGAGAGGACCAGGTGACATGTGGGGTGGGGTTGGGTTGGGTGGGGGGGCATAGGCAATGCATAGTGGGCCTGGGGGGGCAATGTGATGGGGGGCATGGAGGTCCATGTGCTTCCCAGGTTTCTTCACCCACAGTGGGACACAGGGCTGCAGCCTGGCTGGACTGGCACGACGCAGGAACCACCTTTGTGGTCCAGTGGGTGGGACATCATCTATGCCCACAACCTCCTGCCCCACACATATCCCACTTCCTCACACACGCACACACACACCCTTCCCCACACACTGGGGCTTGGGGGCAGGGGGCAGCAGGGTCACTGGCAGGGCAGGTGGCTGCAGGTTCGGAATGAGGGGCACCAGCAGGGCTGGGGGATCTGTGGCGGATGTGGGTTGGGAGTGAGGGGCAATGGCATGGGCAGGAGCAGGGCACTAGCATATCAAGGCTGCTCAGCACCACACAGCAGCAAGGGGACAGCCACAGCAGGACCCATGTCCAGGTGAGTGAAGGGAGCTCTTATTTTCCAAGATAAAAAACCCAAAATCAAGCCCCTAAAGTATTCCCCACAAGAACTACATTCTAGAATTAAGCCCTATTAACTTCCTGGATCACACCAACTAGCTGAAATCCAACAAAACAGATGCAAAGTCCTATACTCTGGACAAAATAATTACATGCACTAATATAGACTGAGGAATTATTGGCTTGATTGCAATATTTCAGAGATGAACCTGGAGGTTACAGTAGCTCATAAGTAGAATATGAGGTAACAGTGTGCTTGTGTTGTGAAAAAGGCCAACAACATACTGGGCTGTATAAATAGGAGTGTAATTTGCAAGCCAATGGATGTGGTTGCCTTGGCAATTGCAAGCCAAGGGAAGGACAGTTGAAATTCTCTATGTTAAGGATAGGGGGGAGAGTAACAAGGGTGATGTCATGGTGGGTTTCTGCTATTGACCACCAGACCAAGGTGATGAAGTAAATGAGACTTTCTTCAGACAACCAGCAGAAGTTTCCAAATAACAAGCCCTGGTTCTCATGGGGGATTTCAATCACCCTGACATTTGCTGGGAGAACAATACAGCAGTACAGAGGCAATTTAGGAAATTTTTGGAGAGTATTGAAGATAACTTCCTGGTGTAAGTGCTGGAGAGATCGACTAGGGCTGTGCTCTTCTTATTCTGCTACTCACAAACAGGGGAGACTTGGTAGGGGATGTAAAAGTGGATGGCAACTTGGGCAGCAGTGACCACGAGATGATCAAATTCAGGATCCTGACAAAGGAAAAAAGGAGAGCAGTAGAGTATGGACTCTGGACTTCAGAAATGCAGATTTTGACTCCCTGAAGAAACTGATGGGCAGGATCCCCAGGGAGGCCAGTCTGAGGAGAAATGGAGTCCAGGAAAGCTGGTTAAAGAAACCTTACTGATATGCAGGAAGAATAGCAAATGCAGCAGGTGACCATCTTGGCTTAGCAGAGAACTGTTCTGTGAGCTTAAATGCAAAAGCGGAAACTTACAAGAAGTGGAAGCTTAGGCAGATGACTACTGAGGAATATAAAAATATTGCTCAGGAATACAGTGATGAAATTAGGAAGGCCAAAGCACGTTTGGAGGGAGCAAGGAATATAAAGGGTAACAAGAAGGGTTTTTACAAGTATGTTAGCAACAAGAGGAAGGGCAGGGAAAGGGTGGGCCCCTTACTGAATGGGGAAAAAAAACTAATGACAGATGATGAGTACTCAATGCCTTTCTTACCTCAGTTTTCACAGGCAAGGTCAGCTCTCAGACTACGGCATAGTTTAGGGAGAAAGTGAGCAGCCAACAACAATGAAAGAAGAGGCCAGGGACTATTTAGAAACAGTGGACATGTACAAGTCCATGGGGCCAGTTGCAGTGCACCCGAGGGTGCTGGGAGAGTTGTTTGATGTGATTGCAGAGTTGCTGGCCATTATCTTTGAAAACCTGTAGCGAGCAGGAAAGGTCCCAAACAATTGGGGCAGGCTTGGGACCAATTAACTAAGCACAAGTGCTGCAGAAAAGGACCTGAGGGTTGCAGTGGACGATAAGCTGGGTATGAATTGACAGTGTGCCCTTGTTGCTAAGAGAGCTAGCAGAATACTGGGATGCATTAGGAGGAGCATTGACAGCAGCTTGAGCGAAGTAATTATTCCCTTCTATTTGGGACTGGTGAGGTCACATCTGGAGTACTGTGTCCAGTTTTGGGCCCCCCAGATAGAAAGGATGTAGAGAAGTTAGATAGAGTCCAGGAAAGGGCAACAAAAATGGTGAGGGAGCTGGGTCACATGACTTCTGTGGAGGGGCCGAGGGAACTGGACTTAGTCTGCAGAAGAGAAGATTGAGACAGGATTTACTAGCAGCCTTCAACTACCTAAAGGGAGTTTTGAAAGAAGATGGAGCTAGACTGTTCTCAGTGGTGACAGATGACAGAACGGCGAGCAATGGTCTCAAGTTGCAGCAAAGGGAGGTTTAGGTTTGATATTAAGAAAACATTTCTCACTTGGAGCATGGTGAATTACTGGAACAGGTTACCTGGAGAGGTGGTGGAATCTGCATCCATGGAGGTTTTTAAGGCTCAGTTAACAAAGCTCTGTCTGCAATTACCTAGCTGGAGTTGGAGATGGTCCTGCTTTGAGCAGGGGGTTGGACTAGACGATCTCTTGAGTTTCCTTCCAACCCTTGTTTTCTATGATTCTTCCATTCTGTTCAGAACTGGTGAAGCCTCACTTGGAGTACTGTTTCCAGTTTTGGGACTTCGTGCTGTTTTTTACTATACCTTTTAAGCATGTTCTGTAATATCTTAGCAGGGAAAGAAAACGTGTGCTTACCCAATAACAAAAGAAAAGTTAAGAATTTGAGAATTCAAATTCTCAATGTTGTAGAGGTTGGAGAGAGAGACAGAAGTTTATAGACTGTTTGAGGTGAATTTTTCAAAGTGGTAGGTGGCAAAGCCGGGCAAAATCCTGTTACTTATTAAAAGGATATGTGCCCATGCCTGTTGCACACTGCTTTGCAAATATCTTTGTTTCTGAAAAGTATAATACTTCTTCCTGGTGGTTTTACTCTAAGAAGCTAATGTATAAACTCTGCAGGTTTTTGCATTTCTATGCATTTGACAAATCATTTTGAACACTTTTCAGAAAACCACATACAATGCTCACTTCTTAGCTTTTAAAATTCCCGTAAATGTTATTTTCTTATTAGAAAAGACCTTGTGGACAATGCTACTTTTTCTCTCTCTTTTTGGTTATACACAACTTTTAATACCTAATGCATATGTTCAGTGATGTGATGTAATAAGGGAAGTGCAGAGATATGCATAAGAAATTAGCTTAGCCCACATGACTGAAAAAAAATAAAATCAGCACTGGTTTAATTGGTTGAGAAGAAGCTCATCACAAAGGGTTTGTCAGTACTAAAATCTAGTCTGTGATTAAGATTACCTTAGTACCTGAAGGCGGTGAAGTGAATGCCTTGGAAACTACATCAATGCCCGTTAATATGGATTAGTTGGCCTGCTATCCATAAGCAATTAAAATCAGATACAAAACTGCACTTTATTGGTTAAAAAATGAGGCGGAAATAAAAAACAATACCAAAAATGGGGAGGGGAAGAGAGAAGAGGTAATTGTACAAGCTTTTTGTTGAAATGAAGAAAAACAACTTTTCTCTATGACTTGAAATGGTTTCTTTTGTGCAGATTTATTATTCCATTTATTCTTAAAACAAACCAACCATAGACATTTACTTTAGGAATATAAAAGTTGCTTATTTCAGTAGTGTAGAGTTTAACAAAACTATGGATTGATGGTTTCACAAGGCATCAGTCACACTTTCACAATATTTGCTGATATAAATATAAAAGCTTCATTTTAAAGGATAAATAAAGCAACACTATTATCTAAACAGGGTAAAATTTAACATCCTTGTGGTTTGTGGAAATTTTTGATGTGCCTGCTGGCTTTTCAATAAAAATCAATTATGCCTTAAATGCGAGCGGTAGTCAACATACTACAGACTATAAATTCAATTTCATACTCAGAAATATGGATTAGCTGAACTTGATGCCCTTCCATTGATTTCAGAAAGCAAAAGCTGATAAGGTAAATAATAGTAAGAAGCTCTCTGACACTCCACATCAAGTTCCGGATTTCCATATTATTTTTGTAAGAACTTTCCAGTCACCATAATATCCTCCTTGTGAAATATGTATGATGAATAGATATTATACGGATTGCTGATTCATCTCTATTTACAGAATGGATATTTGGCTTTTATAATGCAAGGTGGGAACTGGATAGGAAATGAATATACTTATTTCCTTTAGCACCATGCAAGGTATGTATCATCCCATTTGAATGAAGCCAGCGGGTAATTATAGAGCATTCTGACTAAGCTCCTGTTCTTTAGACTGCAGTCTCCTCGAAATGATGGTTCTAGCGATCAGAAATGCAAGAGGGCACCAATCTCTAAAATATATAAAAAATAAAATCTTCTATAAATCTGAAACAAAAATCAGCTTGGGGTTTGCTGAACAACATATGAGACCATGAAGAATTACAGAAAATGCTATGATCTGGTGGGAGAGGAAAAGGTTCAAACTAGAAAACAGAAAGAAAAAGAATCACAAGGAGAAACTTTACAGTAGTTTCTTTTTTAAAAAGTAATAAAGTAAGATCCAGCAATCTCTGAAATAATTTTCTCTGCTCTTTCAAAGAATGCTTAAACTGTAGAGCTGATGTTCTATGGATCTTTAAACAGAGCTGAGCCATTCTTCCTTTTGAAAAAAAAATCTGGTTCACTCAAGTTACATCCAAAAGGCAGGTTAAGTAGCTTTAGCATACAAGAACCTGCTCTTAACGTCATTAAAAGGCTTGTCGTTATTTTGACTCCTACTGACAGACACAATATTCTTTTGTCACACATCCAGCATGTTAAAAGGGGCACAGTCAATCAATATGGGCCCTTTCTTAAAGACAACTGACCCTCACTGAGCACTCCTAAAGAAGACCATATACATTTTAAAAAACTTTAGGAAACTCTGCAAATCATTGCTGTTGGCCATGCCAAACCAAATCTTGTTGGGACTGGTGAAGAATCCCTCCAATATTTGCATATCTCAAAGGAGCTTAAGGGAATCAGGTCCCCACTCCTGCCATATTTCAGGAATTTCATACAATCCAAAGCTTAATTGCTCCCCATACATAACCTAGCAGAGTGCTGTCTATCCCCTTTTGCTGCTCCTATAATTGTCTTCTCTTGTAGGCAGTACCAGATTTAGGCATAAGTTAAGTAAGCTTCATCTTAGGGCCTCACATTATGAACCAACCTGCGGGCCAGAAAGGGTTGGCTGCCAGACCAGAAATGACTGTGGACCAGCAAACTGCGGCCCCGCAGAGCTGGGTGGAGAGGTCGTGACTCCTCCCTCAGGGCCCATGGCAGCCACAGTTGAGGTTTGGGTCTACCCCCACACCCAAGGGTGGAAGTGTCTTTACTTGTGTTCCAGACAGCTGTGGGGCTCTGCGTAGTGGTCCACAGTTTGCCGGTCCGTAGCCACTTCCGGTCCTCAGTTTGCTGGGCCGCAACATAGAACCCCTAGCTTAGGACGCCAACATGTCATAATCCAGCCCTGCTTGTAAGTGGCTAACTATTTTTATACTAACCCTCATGGCTGGAGTAACACTATACAAGAGGAGGCTGATGCATAGCCCAGATCTGGCCCACAAAAGGATTGGATCTGACCTGCAAAGGTCTGGTCCAGTCTTTATTTTGTTAAGGGTGTGCTGATCCTTAGCCATTTGATCTGTTGTGTTTTGCTAATGGCTTGCCAGTTGCCTTTGGCTGCTCCAGCCAGTTGCTCCAGCTGTCCTGTAGACCAGAGGGGGAATGGTGGTGTATGGCATCAGATAGCCTGCATTTGTAAAAGGCTGCCAAGCCATACTGTATAAAACAAAGCTTAAAACTGTTCATAGAATCATAGAAAATAGGGTTAGAAGGGACCTCAGGAGGTCATCTAGTCCAACTCCCTGGTCAAAGCAGGACCATCCCCAACTAGATCATCCAAGCGAAAGCTTTGTGTAGATCTTGAAAACCTCCAAGGATGGAGATTCCACCACCTCTCTAGTTAACCTGCTCCAGTGTTTTACCCTGCTAGTAAGAAAATTGTTCCTAATATCTAACCTAAACTTCCCTTGTTACAACCTGAGACCAGTGCTCCTTGTTCTGTCATCTGCCATCACTGAGAATGATCTAGCTCCATCCTCTTTCAAAGCTCCCTTTAGGTAGTTGAAGACTGTTATTAAGTCCCATCTCAGTCTTCTCTTTTGCAAACTAAATAAGCCCCGTTCCCTCAGCTTCTCCTCATAAGTCATGTCCCCTAGCCCCTAAACCATTTTTGTTGCCCTCCTCTGGACTCTCTCCAATTTATCCACATCCTTTCTGTAGTGGGGGCCCCAAAACTGAACACAGTACTCCAAATGTGGCCTCACATTTCTCTTGACCTGCTGGCAACAAACCTACCAATGAAGCCCAGTATACCATTAGCCTTCTTTGCAAAAAGGACACTGGTGGCTCATATTCAGCTTATTGTCCACTGCAACCACCAGGTCTTTTTCTGAAGAGCTGCTGCCCAGCCAATAAGCCCCCAGCCTGTACTGGTGAATGGGATTGCTCCATTCTAAGTGCAGAACTTTGCACTTGTCCCTGTTGAACCTCATGAGATTTCTTTTGGCCCAATCCTCCAATTTATCTAGGTCACTCTTAATCCTAGTTCTACCCTCCACTGTATTTACTACTCCCCACAGCTTGGTGTCATCTGCAGACTTACTGAGGGTGCACTTTATGCCATTTTACAGGTCGTTGATGAAGATATTGAAAAAAACCAGCCCCAGGACTGACCCCTGGGGCACTGTACTTGATATTGGCTGCCAACTAGACACTGAGCCATTGATTACTACCCACTGAGGGCTGTGCTTCAGCCAGGTTTCTATCCACCTTACAATCCATTCATCCAGGCCATACTTCTTTAGCTTGCCTGAGGGAATGTTAATGGAGACTGCATCAAAAGTCTTGCTAAAATCAAGGTATGCCACACCCACAGGTCTCCCTGCATCCACACAGCCAGTCATCTCATCATACAAGACAATCAGGTTGGTCAGGCATGACTTGCCCTTGGTGAATCCATGCTGACTGTTTGTTCCTAATCACTTTCTTTTCCTCCAAGTGGTTGCAAATAAATTTTTTGAGGATCTGCTCCATGATTTTTCCAGAGACAGAGGTAAGGCTGACAGGTCTCTAGTTCCCTGGATTCTCCTTTTTCCCTTTCTTAAATATGGGCACTATGTTTGCCCTTCTTAAACCATCCAGGGCCTGATAGCCATAAGTTTTCAAAAATGATGGCTAGTGGCTCAGCAATTTCATCATCCAATTCCCTCAGCATCCTAGTGCATTACATCTAGCCCTAGGGACTTGTATATTTCCAGCTTTTTTAAATAGTCCCTAGCCTGTTCTTTCATCATTGTAGGCTTCTCACCTCCTCGGCAAACTGTGCTTCTCAGTGCAGTAGTTTGCTTTAGCAGTCACAATCAATGTCACACCACCTATCCTGTGGCCTTCTGTGTAGGAACAAGGAGTGGTATATGAGATCTAGGTATAGGTGTGATTCTTTCCACATCTGTTTGTTTCATTCATCTATTACCTCTCACTTTAGACTGTAACCTGTCCGAGACACTTACCATCTTTTCATTAAGTTTGTGCATGGTGCCTGGTATAGTGATGTCCAGTCTCTCAATACAAATAATAAGTAACCTCACTCTCTTGCTCCAGATTTCTCTTCAAAATTAATTTCTGTAGGTTGGCCTTCCAATATGGGCTTCCATTCCTTCTCTCATTTTGGATGCTACGCTATACTAATGATTGAGTTCATTTACACATTAAAGTGCTTTATTTTAAAAAATTTCAGAAGCAAAGGAACATTGTGCTTGTGTAACCAGTTGTATAACTGTGGGGGGGGAGGAGCAGTGAAGGTGACTGAGGCATGAACCTCAGGTACCAGAGGTATAGCAGGGCAGCTCCACATCCTAGGCAGCAGTGGTGCACAGGGCAGCATTGCTCTGATCACCCTATTCAGTTTTGCTACTGCTGGGCATAACTTTTTGGGAGGAGGAGAATGCAAAAATAATTGCTAAAGCTGGAGGCTATCTGTGCTGCCTCTCCACTGTGACACAGCAGCCCTGTATGCTAAAATTCTGCATGGCACAGACCTGCCTTTATTCCTCTGTTGGTGCATCTACACATGCAATTAATGCACCTTAATGTTACTCCACAGTAAATTAAGGAGTGTTAAGAGTAGGCCAGGAATGTGTCTACACTTGCACACTGTTGCACCCAACAGGAGCAGTCAGATGTAGAGCTACTCCTTCCCTTCTCTGCCTCCTGCAGCAGCCAGGGAAAGCTGCAGACTCTGGCTGAAGCTTCTCAGATGCCAGGGGGCACAGGAGGGGCAGGGGCACGCTGGGAGGGGATGCTGTCCTGGGAGCCTGTGGCCAGTACTCCCCACCCTCCCCCTCCAGCAGTTGTGGCCAGGGCACCATGTCCATGAGGTGCTCATGGATCACTTCCTCCTCCACACCCCACAGTATGTTGCCTGAGTGGCTGCCCATGAACCCCAGGCATGCAGGGCAACCCCAGGACCACACATACTAAAGACAGTTAGCAACAAACACCAAACAGTATTTCCCTCCGCCACACAATAGCATACCTCCCTCCTCATCCCCAACAAGACCCACCTCCTTCCCCAACAGCACACTTCCTCCTTTCCTGCCTTCCACACACCCCTCCCTAACCCCAACATGCACCAACAGTAAAGGACCCACTTCCTGTACAACTATGTACATTGTGCTTTGTCAACTGCTGATGGGGGGGAACAGTGGGGTGGAAGTGCTTATGGCACAGATCCTAGGGAAAGGCATCTGGCACCCCAGCCCCTGGTGGCACCACCATAGGTGCAGATGCTGTGGTGAGGCCAGCAGGCTGGGGGCTCACCCAGGGACAAGGGTGGGAGCTATCCAGCCTGATCAGCCTGCTCCCCATCCTCCACCACAGGGCCAGAGTCAGCAGGGCCCTCATGCAGTGCTAGCCTGGCTGCTGGCAGCTTCTGGTCAGGGGCCACATGGCAGCCAGGCGAGCAGTGGCTAGTGTCCCAGGTGGGGGACCAAGCTGCTCTGGGACCCAGGGGGCCCTGATCACTGCATTTGTCCCTGAACCTCATTCCAAGTCCATTGAGAGGCTTGGTGGTGGGCTGTGGATGGCTGTCAGGGACAAGCAGGGCTGGAGCAAGGGTCTGGGCTGTGGGCAGCTGCCAGAGCCAAATGCAGCCAGAGCTGGAGCCAGGACTAGGGGTTTGGCACTGGGTGTCATGAAACTGACTGCCAGTGCTAGGATGGGTCCAGCACCCAATGATCCTCATCAGTTGTCTCTTCTGCCTGGACCACCATGGAGGACTGTTACTCCTGGGACTTGAGCAGCCTCTTGAGAAGGGTGAAATGCCTCTCCTTAAGGGTGAGGATCCTTTCCTGGGGGGTGTGGTCCTCCTGGGCCCTCTCCAGTTCCTGATCCAGGTCCTGGGCTTACCAGGCCTGTGAGTCTTCAAGTTGCTCCTCCACTGCTGTGACCATTTGGTCCAGCAGCAGGGTGCCGTCCTGTGTGCACCACTGGCATAGTCAGAGCGCGCAGATGGTGCCAGCCAATGGTGGTGGCATCCTTGCAGACACAACCCCACTGGTGGCTGGTGCTTCTCCCCTCTGTGAAGCTCCTGGACATGTAAAGCAAGGACAGAGAGGCTCTTTGTGAGACTTTGCAACATTTCAGAGAGAACCTGCACTGTACGAAGAGGCTGTGTACTGCTGGGTTTCAGATTGGGGGTGGTGCATGCACAGGTGGCAGAGACCATGTTAAGTTGTCTGAGTGGGCCCTGCCACAGGTGAGCCCTCCATCCCCACTCCCTCTGCAGGGGCAGGTGGGATGCTTGCTGCTTGCAGCAGGCAGGTTGCCTTCTTTCTTCCCTAACCAGGATGGGCTACAGCTCCTCCTGACTCCCTCCCACTTCTCTCTGCTATAAGCCAGACAGTTTGATCCATGCTGCTAGGCCTGCAGTGTCCAGGTTCTGGGAGAGAGGGGCACCCTCCTGGCTGGGACACAGATTTGATAACATCCCCACCCTCCCCCAGGTGGCCCTTTCTGGAAAGGCACCTTGGGCCAGGGCTTTCCCCACGTGTGACCTTCTCCTCAAGTGTACCTCTGCTGAGAATATCCCATTCATGCCATGATGATCTGTCTGAGCACATCAAGGGATGCCCAACCCACTATGCCCTGCTGCTATTGATTGCTATGGTGCCCCCTGGGTGCAGCTGGAAACCTTGTGTGGGGCCCTGAGCTTCAGGCAAGCCCACATTTCCCTGCAATGTGTGCCACTGTCTGGAGGGTTATCTCTGCCTACACTAAATGTCTGATCCCTGCAGCCAAGACGGAGATCACTGCTGCAATCGATGAGTTTCTCTGCATGTGACAGGGTCCTGGCTGCCTGGCTGGGAGGGTACTGGCTGCTCAGTATGGTCTCCCCTCCCACCTCCCTGCAGGTTGGAACAAGAAACTTGGGCAGGCTAGAGGGAGATCAGCCAGGCAGGGTGAGAAGGAGAGGGGGTCCCAACCCTCCCTGTGGGGCCCCTGGCTCCAAGCAGGTAGCCTGGGAATGGGAAAATGTATTGGCATGGGTAGTAACAGTGCCCCCTTCCCCTGCTGGGCCTCCTCCTTGTGTGGAGCTTACTGGACAGGTGTGGCAGACACACCTGTTGATTGGACTGTCTCTGCCAGTGGTGAGGTGGTACAGCTACCTGCAGTGTCCCAGGGCACAGAGACATAGCACCTAGATGCCATCTGGGGTGGAGCTGGAACTGCCCACCACTAAAGTCATCCCTGGCCTTACTTGGGGTGCAGGCCCAGAGTTGATGGGATGGATGTTGGGCCAGGCTGTCTGAGCTGCCACTTGATGCTGAGGACCTGTGGTTGTGGCTGGTGTCCTGAGAACCCCTTCCCCAGAGAGTGATCATCACTGCTGGGCCACAGCAGAGGGTTTGGCCGCTTTCCCATGCTTGAGTACACATGACGGGTCTTGCCAGAGTCCCTCACAGCCATTATGTGGTCCAGCTGCCGCATGAAGGGCATGGTCCTGCAGACAGCTCCAGACTGATGATTGTGGCCCATGATGTGGACCCACTTGGCCTGCAGGGCATTGACCTTGATGCAGCACTTGAGTCCAGACCACTAGTGGCCCTACTTCCACATGTGGGCTGCCATTACCTTGTAGATGATATGAGTGTTTGACCATATGCCCAGCCAAATTGCCTCTGTACCTCTGTGTCACCCCAGACTGCAATGAGGTTGGCAAGCTCTTGCTTGAACCAGTTGGGGCCCTGGGACACTGTCTCCAGCATTAGAGATGGTACCATCCTAGCTGCTGCCAGGGACCTTGGGGGATCAGGCACAGACTCTGAGTGCTGGCAGGGGTTGGTGCATACTTGCAGAGGAGGGACACAATGCCCGGGGCGAGCAGCAGCTACCACAGTCCCCAGGGGTCAGGTCAGGGGTCTGGAGGCCAAGGAGCCATCCCTTCCATGTGGCTGCAGGAACTGCCACCCATGTGGCTCTGCTCCTTGCTGATATGACTGACCAGGAACAGATTAGCGCCCAACATTGGCCTCTACATATGCACTATTACACAGTAGCTAATGCACCATTAATCTAGTATCTTTATTTCTTAGTACCAGCAAACCACACATTAGCCTAATTTATTGCACAGTAAATCCCACATACATGTAGACAATGGTGCTTTATTGTGAGTTAGATTAGCCTAATGCATAGTAAAGCATCTCGTGTAGACATGCCCTGCTTGTAACACAACAATGACCTTTGAGTGTCATTATCTGACATTTTCCCCATAATCCCTGATCCTTGTTCTTCTGTCCTATCTGTTTCTATGACATAGTAAATCTTATTTAAACCCCAATCCTGCAAATCTAGCTTCACATAGAGTTAGTTCTGGCATAGCACCCACAGATCCCATGTCAGAACCTAGACCTCTTAGTATTGTGCTTTGTGGAACCATTTTGTTTGAGTATAGAGCATTTTGCATTAGTGGTATCCTAAACATGCTTAAAGTATGCTTCTAAGTATCATTTTAATGGTGTACTTGCATTGTAAATGTTGCATTAATCTCTTTCTAAATATGCAACCATGTTAAATAGAGAACCCTGATTAATATATTTTCTTTGCAAATTAGAATGCTCAGTTTAGGTTTACATAGCTATTACAAATACATTGAATAAAACCAACAAAGATTACCTAGCATTTCCATCATATTGTTCCTTTGTAACTAAAACATATTGAGGAAAAATATATAGCATTGTTTATGGAAAAATAATTCTTGTAGATACACTTGGAAAACTGAAAACATTCATAAACAGCTCACTCTTTGGGGAAGAGGAAAAGTGCCATTAAACAGGTGTTAGAATTTAAATGACATCTCATTAGTGACTTCTTTTTGCAGCTCAGAGACAAATAAAACCTTCATTTAAAAGCATTAGTGCTGCTCCTAAGGGTTTCTGGAATCATAATGTTTTGTTTTATGAAGGTATTTAGCCCCTCCCAACCTTTTTGCTTATTTCTACAAAATAAACCAGGTATATTTTTAAGTTAAGACTGAGAATGAAACCATTGGTGAATAGGGTGACTGCAGTGCTGTTAATATCCTGGCCTCTCACCAGCAAGTCACATAAAAGTATCATTATCTGCTTCAATGAGAGAAGAAAAAGAAGCTCTATCCATCCTGTATACATGATTCTAATTTTCCTCAAGTAGATTTGAAACATATGACATGTTTCTCTTGGAAAAATTTTAAGTAAGTTTTCTTTATTTTTCCTACCCTCTGCAAATAAAACATTCCTTAATAAAACATCAGGCTGTTTTGGAGATATATTTGTTATAAATATAGTACTTGTAAAAGTGTAACAAAATCAATATGAACATGAATTCATGTGAAAGCATTTTGGGTATCACAAAAGATAACAGGTCAACTTTTCAGGTTCACCTAACAAAAACTACTGACAAAATAGTGATGCAACCTGACTTGGGTGACCTGATTCATGTGCTATACCTTAATTCATCATATCTCATCACTGGATTTATTTCAGTTTGCAAGAGAAGAATGGGTGATGAAATGTGAACCCATGATTATATGATATTTTAATAAAATCCAGCTTGTTTAATAACTTGGATAAGTACACTTGACCACTTGACTGGTTACTAGGAGTGTGTAAAACAGGCCATACTCAATTTGGATTTGGCCCAAATAGGGGACAGTGATTTGATTAATTGATTTGGATCAATGTCCCTGATTCAATTCAGCCGAATCTGAATCTGAAGATTTGATGCTGATTCAGAGAATCAGCAATTCGGCAATAGACACAGCCTTAAATGTTTTTTCTACATACCTCAAGGTACCAGGCACAGCTCATGAATGCTGTGATGGCCGGTGGATGGAGCGTTGCACAGGAACACGGGGGGGCCCTCACATGTTCGGTGGTGAACCAGGAAGTGAACTGGAAGTACTTCCAGCCCACTTTTGGGTCCACTGCCAAGCACGCAGGGGGCTTCCTCCCCTGAACCCCCTGCCTCAGTGATTGGCTGTGGGGCGACCCTAAGTTCCCACCCCCCAGACCCAGGAGGCACCATTCACCAAGCCAGGGGGAGACACCAGGGGGCGGAGCCTTTACACTCCCCGGTGGACCCAGAAGTGGTCTGGAAGTGCTTCTAGTCCAATTCCAGGTCTGCTGCCAAGCATGTGCCTATCCCCATGCACTTCTGTGGGTTGCTCCAGCTGCCCCAGCATCTCAGCATTCATGAGCTGCCTGGTACATTGAGGTATGTAGAAAAAACATTTAAAGCTGTGTCAATGTACGAATCATTGAATCTTTCCAAATCACTCCAAATTGATTCAGAGGGTTCCAATTTGATTCAGAGAGATTAAAGGGACTTCTAATTTGATTTGGAATCAGAGATTCAGTCACCAAACCGAGTCAAATCTCCACTGAATCAGGTAAGCGACCAAAGCGTCGCATAGCCCTATTGGTTACCACCTTCCTATTTTTGGCACTATATATATGGTACCATTGCTGGTACTATGGGAAATATGAGTTACCATCCCCACCATCAAAAAGGAATGTGATGTAGTGAATAAAGCACATGAAAACATTGGGGGTCTTTGATTCTATTCCTGGCTCATCAATGTTCCACAAGTCTTTCAACCTGTTCATTTTCTCATGCTTAAACCAGTATAATAGTTACACAAATATAATAATTAATCCAGTGTGTGAGGCTTAGCTGTTACATCATGTCACTAGTTACTATGGCATTGGGCCCATTTAGTAAAATTTATGAAGGAATTTGAGATCCATGGATAAAAAAATAGATATTACTGTTTCTAAATTAGCTGTAAACATTTAAAGAAAAGACTTGAACATTATCTAGACCACTGGTTCTCAACCTTTTGAGACATGAGGCATCCCTCAATAGACTCAAGGCAACCTCTGGAAGATATCACCTCTTAGTTTTCGACTCAATTTTTGACGATAGAAAGATAACAGAAATTCTTGTGTGGCAAAGGACTCAGAAGGACCACAGCACCTCATATTTTTAACACCATGGATTCCTACTTGAAATCTCTGGGTTTATCTTGTGAATTGTATTTGCCCACCTAACAGTACAAACATTGCATGACACCGCACTGTACCCTAGAAAGGATCTCAGGGCACCCCAGGGTGTCATAACAACCTAACTGAGAACCACTGATCCAGACATTAGTAAAAACTTAAACATAAATCATTGGATAGAAAATACCAATGGAAATGTAATAATGTCATTACACAAATCAACGGTTCAACTGATTAGTAGTTAGGAGGTAGTTAGGTCAAAGTATGTGGTCCTCATGGGTGACCTGAACTTTCCAGAGATCTGCTGGGAAGAGCAGTCAGCCAGGCCTGACCACTCATGTAGGTTCCTAGCCAAAATACAGGACCTCCATTTAACCCAACAGGTGCACAGCCCCACCAGGGGAGACGGCTGGTTGGATCTGGTGCTGGCCATGGGTGAGGACCTGGTGAGGGGGCTGCAGGTGCTCGACCACCTGGGTGATAGCAATTATTGCCTGCTGGAATTCACCATCCAGCGCAAGGTGGCAAAGGCAGCAGCCCTGGACTTCAGGAGGGTGGACTTCAATGAGGTAAAGAGAATAGTCAGGAAGGCACTAAGGTCCCGGAGGGGAGGGGAGCCAGGTGTCCAAGAAGAGTGGTCGTTCCTTAAGGAGATGATCATCTAAGACCAAAGGGAGGTAATCCCAACACGGATCAAAGGGGGCAAGAGTGTGCAAAAGCCCCCATGGCTCACCAAAAGCATATGGGAACATCTCCTAGTTAAAATGGAAGGGAGGGGCCATCACTAGGGAGGATTATACCTTGGTTGCTCAGAGCTGCAGGGGGGCAGTCAGGAAGTCCAAGGTGGACATGGAACTGGGACTAGCTACCCAGATCAAGGACAACAAGAAGTCCTGTTTTAAATACAAAGGGGGTAAAAAGAAGGTATCGGGTGATTTGGGGCCTCTCCAAGACATGCTAGAAAAGCTGGTCATCACGCCATATGACAAAGCTAACCTATTTAACAATTTCTTTGCCTCCATTTTCCTGAGCAGGGACCAGATTAGCCCCCTCACTGGGCCCCCCTCAGGCCCCAGGGGAGGCGTACCCAGGCCTAGGGTCAGAGAGGATCTAGTCAGGGAACTTCTGAAGGGAATGAATGTATTTAAATCAGCTGGTCCTGCTGATCTCTACCCCAGAGTGCTGAGGGAATTAGCAGAGGTCATTGCAGGACCTCTGGCACGGCTTTATGAGCACTCGTGGTGCTGTGGTGTGGTGCCAGAGGACTGGAAAAGGGCCAATGTGGTTGCCATTTTCAAAAAAGGAAGGAAGAAGGACCGAGGAAACTATAGGCCAGTTAGTCTTACCTCGATCCTGGGTAAGCTTTTTGAGAGAAATATCATGGTGCATGTCCATGAGGGGCCAGCAAGGAGAGATTATGCTTAGGGGCAACCAACATGGGCTCATTAGAGGCAGGTCCTGTCAGACCAACCTGGTGGCCTTCCATGACCAGGTCACAAAATCCTTAGATGCAGGGGTAGCAACGGACATAGTCTTTCTGGACTTTCGGAAGGCCTTCGACACTGTCTCTCACCCCATTCTCATTAAAAAACTAGGGGACTGTGGTGTCGACACCTACACAGTCAAATGGGTCACTAACTGACTGGAGGGCTGCACCCAGAGAGTGGTAGTGGATGGGTCATTTTCGACTTGGAGGGATGTGGGCAGTGGGGTCCCCCAGGGCTCTGTCCTTGGGCCTGCACTGTTCAACATCTTCATCAGCAACTTGGACAAGGGGGTAAAAACCACCCTGTTCAGGTGGTTTGCAGATGACACTAAGATGTGGGGGGAACTGGGCATGCTAGAAGGGAGGAATAGGCTGAAATCTGACCTAGACAGGTTACAGAGGTGGGCGGATGAGAATAGGATGGGTTTCAACACTAACAAGTGCAAGGTGATGCACCTGGGGAGGTAGAACCAGCAGCATACCTACAGGCTGGGGAACTCCCTTCTCATCAGTGCAGAGGCAGAAAAGGATCTTGGAGTCATCATTGATGCCAAGATGAAAATGGGCAGGCAGTGTGGGGACATGGTCAGGAAGGCCAACCATACCTTGTCATGCATCTACAGATGCATCTCAAGCAGGTCCAAGGAGGTGATCCTCCCCCTCTATGCAACACTGGTCAGGCCACAGCTGGAGTACTGTGTCCAGTTCTGTGCGCCCCACTTCAGGAGGGATGTGGACCATACTGAGAGGGTCCAGAGGAGGGCCACCCACATGATCTGGGGACAACAGGTCAAACCCTACAATGAGAGACTGCAGGACCTGAACCTGTTCAGCCTTCACAAGAGAAGGCTGAGGGGGGATCTGGTGACCATAATCTCACTAGGGGGGACCAGAAGGGTTTGGGAGGGACCTTGTTTCCCCTAGCGCCCCCTGGCATAACAAGGAATAACGGCCATAAATTGTTGGAGAGTAGGTTTAGATTAGACATCTGTAAGAACTACTTCACAGTTAGGGCGGCTAGGATCTGGAACCAACTTCCAAGGGAAGTGGTGCTGGCTCCTACCCTGGGGGTCTTTAAGAAGAGGCTTGATGCCTACCTGGCTGGAGTCATTTGAGCCCAGTTTTTCTCCTGCCCAGGCAGGGGGTTGGACTTGAAGATCTACAAGGTCCCTTCCAACCCTACTTCTATGATTCTATGATTATTCAAATAAAACCAGAAAGGAGATATTGAATTAGACTTAAAACAGCAAATGATCTGAGGATTTTTTCATTAAAACGCCACATAATTTCTCTGTAAGGCTGATTACCACAAGAGATAAATGAAACCAGAAGTTATATTGCCTTGAAATGGGATTAGATGTATATATGGATAATGAAAATAGTGTTAGGGTCACAACTGAGGGTACTGACCAATATCCACGCCTACAACAGCTAGTTTAGAGTTTCCTTTCCTTGATAATAGTATTATTTGAAAATCGAGTTGAAAATAAAATCCTCTCATCCCAACTTGACATAGATTGTCAAATCCTTCTAATTTACTGTAATAAGACGTGCCCTAAATTTAACAGTCTTCTTTAAAGAAAAATAATCACATTTAATAATCTTAATATTATATGTGAGGACTGAGACATGTCCATTTAAGACATCTATCTACATGACCTATCCAGATCAACTGGGAACATTCGGTTCAGGGAAGTCTCAAAGATGAAAAAGGTGAAGCTGACAAGAAGTCTGATACACTGGTATATACTACAGTGTGACAAGAACAAAATAAAATTGATGAACAGAAATTCACTGGACTCGATGATCTCCTGAGGTCCCTTCCAGCCCTAATCTCTATGAAATCTATGAAACATCTACTACTACTAATAGAAAAAAAAATAACTTTCTGAAAAATGTTTACAACATGCAAGTGACAGGTATATTTCTATATTTATTTATTACCAAATGCGGTATTTTCTACACAAATAATTGTAAGAGTTTTGAAAAGGAACACAGGAAAATAATTTTGGAGGATGTGACCTTTGCGTCATACATGATAATCAGAGTAAAGCTCTAAAAGAATAACTCATGCACTAACATAATTAATCAAATATTTGATCAAGTGTGAGATGTTTTAATTTTTTCCTGGAGAAATAGTGGTTCCACTGAAGTCAAAAACAGTATGCCCACTGAATTCAGTGGGCCAGGTTTTCATCTCTTCTCTATTCAGGGCCAAATCCCCTGGCCTGCAGTACTCTGGAGTGCTTATATGATATACCCATCATTCCATTTTCTGACTCCGAGAACTGTACAGGTTCTAATACCCACCAAAAATTCTGTAGCCAGAGAGGAAAAATGAGGATAGGACTGGATTTTATGTTCAATATTTTGTCGCACATCCTTTGTTTCTCACTGTTTTTCAGATTCTGGTTCACTGCAGGAAAGAAAACAAAAAGGAAAAGGAAACAAAAAACATGTTACTTCTTGTTAAAGAAATAAAAATACCATAAAAGTACTCTAAACTAGCTTTGAGCCCCACCAGATTTTGAAGAATTAGCACACACAAGCGGGAAAAACTTTCTTTAATTTAAACAAAAAATTACAACTTTTGGAAATGCTAACATTCACAGAAACTCTGAACTTTCATTTGAGCTTTCAGTGTTTTTGAAAACAATTATTCCTTCCATAGGCAATGTCTTTGTTTTAGTAACTAGAAAATATAAAGGAAGGTAACATTCTTACATGAGTATAAAGCTCGCCACTGTGATAATTTGCATTTTTTCATAAACCCCTGTTCTCAGGCCTTAAGTCCATTTTCCACAATGGGAGAAGAAGCAACTTTATAATATGAGGCACTGTGTAGTATCTTATTCTAATGCAGTTTCCTGTTGCTGTTAAAGTCAAACCTCTTAATACCTTTCTCTATTGTCTTCCTCACAGGAACTTAGGGATAATATAGGACACTATTTCCCAGGAATTCTGACACGTGCAATCATGGTATATAAAGGATTATTATTTAAGAGGAAATGTATTAGAATGCCAATAGAAGTTACCAATAGCTAGGCTGTAGTTGTATGGAGAATTGTGTCTTGAAACACTGGTTACTAAGTTAAGGAAATAGTACACAGACCTGGGTTCCATGCTTCTATATGAGGACACTGTATGTGCATACAGGCATTTAGCACTTGGTCTTTAAGCTATGTGAATGTAGAGTGGGAGTGATGTGTACAGCTGTCCACCAAACCCAGGAGCTGCACAGGGGAAAGAAGTAAATAACACAGGGTGGGATCAGGGGGGTCTTATAGGTCTATGGGGGGGGGGGGGTTGGCAGCTCCAGGGACAGTAGACTGGCAGGTCCAGAGAAGGGTTGGTGGGGTTGTTTGTCCAGGGATGGGAGAGATCAGATGACCAAAAATAGCTCAGTCAGGGTGGAGCGGGGCTGAGGCAAGTGGTTGCACTCTGAATGTATGAAGGCATTCAAAAGATCAGGTTAACCTGTTCCCCAATCTATGTTAGTTCACTCCTCAGGTAAACTAATTTAGACCAGGTTGCTGTTGTTTAACCCCCACGATGCCTGCAGAGATTGGCACTTAGATCAATGCAGCCCTAGTTTTGTGGGTCTAAATGTAATGCCTGTACATACCCTATGAAACTTGGGCTCCAAAAAAAATTCTCTCCATCCCAAAGTCTCTCAGTGGTTATCATCAGCAGCCTAATACCAGGACTGTAGCTATTTGACTGTAACTATTCTTGTGATCACCAAGAACAGACATCTGTGACTGATGCTACTAGTCTCATCATTCCTTGCGGTCTGCAGACTTTTCCTTGCATGTTACTAGTTCAGTCAGTGTTTTGGCAACACTTATGGCACCTTTGACAAAATGCCCCTGGTCAGGTACTTTTGTCCTTCTTTTCTGTCTGTGCCTAAGGTAAGACGTTTGTTTCTGTTCTCCCAAAGAAGACATTATAGTAAATACCTGCCCAAACAATCTAAGACAAAAAGTGTCTTCAATAAATCAATGTGCATTTGAAAAACAAGAAAATACCATGGTGAAATCAAAGATAAACTGTTCAAAAACATACATCTCAGACTCCCTAGCGGCCCAGATAAGCCCAAACAATTGAAGTTACTGAAACAAAAGTCAGAAAATATGATGTCCAGGTTTCCAGAGTTCTACATCTCTCTCAGGCTGTCAAAGTCCTTGTCTGACCCTCAGCATTACACTGCCTCTGAGTTCCCTGGTGTCAGTGAGCTCTGCCTCTTGAAGTTGGATAGATATCTGTCAATTATACTCTTCAGGGTACTTTGAGGTGGCCAGGTATGACCTTCCTCATTATCATACCAGGCATGAAAGCATCCTTTGTATTGACAATAAGGTTTGTTCTTAGTGCACATAGCCTCCTTTCTCTGTCCCAGTATATACCCTAAGCTACAAGTTCTTTTAATATTGTATTTGCTGCTTCTGTATTTTGTACTGTACATTGCTTCCGTTGCTAATTTATAACACATAATCAATCTTTACATAAAACCTGGTCAGAATGAAGTTAATTGGTATATTCTGCTCTACTTTCAACCTGAATTAATATGTCTGTAGCAGCCCCTCAGAAAATGAACACTGTTTACTAGGGCTGTGTGAAGCTTCAGTAGGCGATTTGATTCAGTTGAGATTTGCCCTGATTTGGGGACTGAATCTCCAAATCCAAATCAAATCAGGACACCAATTAAAAGCTTGGAATCATCCAAATTGATTCAGAAAAAGATTTGGGAAAGATTTGGTGACTAGGCCATACACTAAACAGGCAGCTGACACAGTTGCTTCCAGCTGGTAAGTCTGTTGGGGTTGGAGGAAGGGAAGGAGCATAGGGGAGTGGGGGATTGGGGCTGGGGCTGGGACAAGCTGCCCAGCTGGTGTGGGGGGATGTGTTACTTGGGGAGGAGGTGGGGGGTACGGGATGCAGGTGCGGCAGTGCTGGGAGCAGGGGCTATGCCCTGCTGCCACTTGCCTAGCTGGGGCAGGGTGGGGCAGATGTGGGCATGGCTTGTTCTGGGTGGAAGTGGGTCATAGCCCCTGCTCCCAGCACTGCTGCGCCTGTATCCCACACCCCACCAACACTGCCTGGCAAGCAGCAGCAGTGCCTACCCCCTCTGTGCCAGCTGGGTGAGCAGTGGCAGCGCACTTGGCCCCACACCAGCTGGGCAAGCGGCAGCAGTGCCTGCCTCCCCGCGCCGGCTGGACAAGTGGCAGCAGCGCAGAGTCCCTGTTCCCAGTGCTAATGCAGGTGTGGCAACGCTGAGAGCAGGGGCTATTTCCTGCTGCCACCTGCACATCCAGTGTGTGGTGGGGGGGCATGATGCAGGTACGGCTTGCTCCAGGTGGAAGGGGGCAAGCAGCAGTGGGTGCATAGCCCCTGCTCCCAGTGCTGCCACACCCACATCAGCACTGAGAACAGGGTCTCTACCCTCCCACCACTTGCCAGCCGGTGTGGAGATACACGAGATGTGGGTGTGGTGGCACAGGGAGCAGGAGTTATGCCCTGGTGGCGCTTGTCCCCTTCTGCCCAGAGTGAGCTGCACCCACATCCTGCCCCACCCTGGCTGGGCAAGTGGTAGCAGGGCAGAGCCCCTGCTCCCAGTGCTGCCACACCCTCATCCTGCGCCCTCCTGCCCTGCTCCCTGAGTAATGCACCCCCCCACCCCAGCTGGGCAGCTTGTCCCAGCCCCAATCTCTCCCTCCCCCATGCCCCTTCCCTCCCCCAACCCCAACAGACTTACCAGCTGGAGGCCTGTTTAGTCTATGGCCGAATCTCCAAAGTGGCACCAAATCTTTTGGATTTGATTTGGCTGAATCGAATTGGGACAGTGATATGAAACTCTTAATCAAATCACTGTCCTTTGAATCGGTTGAATCTGAATCCAAAGCGAATACTGGCCACTTTGCACAGGCCTACTGTTTATCCTGTCTGAGGAGTCATTGCACTGACCTGGCTCAGAATATTACCTGAAGGTTTTTGTCAAGGCACTTTTCCCAATCAGAAATGTAAAGGGACCATATTTCAAAAATAATACAATTCTTAGTGATATACAGATATATCAAATGTAGTTTATTGAGGTACTCTATCCAATATGCTGCAGTCAGAAGATACTTTAAAAAACCCAAGTAACTTCATCACAAGGAAAGTCATGTATCCAGCCTGAATTTTTTGTAGTAGATTCCCTAAAGGAGAGGTGGGATTAGTATTGATGGGAAGTTGGTTATTTTAGTGTCATCATATTTCTGAGAATCTTAGCAGACTCTGTATAGACACACTGGTTCTACAACTCACAGCAGCTTGTTAAAGAGACTTGAGTGACATCCCAGCATACACCTAGCTTCCTACTGAGTCTCCAACATCTGTTACTGCCTGTCTGGAATACAGACTGCTTTCTAAGAAAAAAGTAAGGCTTTGTTTTTCTTTTTACACATATGCTCAGTCTCTCAGAGTCTGAGCTGATCCCTACCATGTCCTTGGACATCTATGCCATTCATTTCTTTAATTACATGTTACACAAAGCAGGCATTATGTGTTACATAAACACTTATATTAAGTGTTGCTCTCTGTACTTTCTCAAAGAAATAGAAAAATTTTAAAGTAAAAAAAGGCAACAAACCTCTTGCAAACTACTGTGAGTACTTCTGTTATACAGTTAGAAAGTACTTGGAGGTGACCTGACATCTTTAGTGTTTTTTAATGTTAACTAAGTAGAACAGAGTGACTGAAGCTTAGCACAGCTTTAATGAAACTTGAGGCTATAGATCCTGATTCTAGGTATGGATGAGCCTAAGGTCAGCCAAAACTAAAATCCAAGTTTGTTTGATTAAACATGACCATTGAAGGTCTGATACATCAGCTCATTGTATACTACTAAACTCTTCACCCTACTAGTCCCAATTACAGTACAACCTGGCAGCAGAGATCTAGTGTTTTTTCCCCACAAATGGTATAGGACATAATCCTTAGTTTGTAGCTGTGGGATGGGAGCAACCAGACAAGCATCAGCAAGTATATTAAATATTGGAAGTATTCCAAAAGGAAGGTTGGAAAGAATAGTAAAACTTAGGCAGTATGATAGCACTAAACATACAAAAACGTAGTAAATTAGAGCTAGTATGAAGTCCTGAGGTGTCTCACTGAGTGGATAAAGTATATGAAGATTAGTTTAGCTTTCCAGTTAATTACCCAGAAAAGATAAACACACTACCAAATTAAACAAGTTTATTTCAATCTATTCTCAGTTAAAAGGGAAGTTATCTTGTTTATCTAAAGGTATACATTTTATTTTCAGAACAAGCTTCATCAAAATACCACAATATTAAACTGAGCATTTTTGTGTTTAACCCATGCATAATTCTGGCAACAAAGAGGCCTCAACTCAGACAGATGCAACATTCCTTGTTAGAAAGGCAAGTCACGAAAAGCATATCATTCCTGAACTAAGCATTCACCAAGGCTTCCAGTTCACTTCCAGTGCTAATTCATGGATTTGGTCCTAATCTTCACAAGTGCCCATGGATCACTGGAGACTGTTTCTCCACCCACAGTCTACCAAGATTGCTGCACTCAGCCTAGCAAAACCAGGACAAAATATCTCCTGCAAAGACTATTCAGCAGCAGAAGAAATGATAAGTCAGAAGAAAGGCCAAAGTCAGAATGATGCTACAGCAGGCAATCTGCAGAACTATCTATGTGCTACAGCTTTTTCATCATTGGTGAGTATGTCTGTACAAGATGCTTTACTGAGCAGTAGATTAATCTACTGTGCAGCAAAGTGTCACTAAGTAACTGTATGCAGGAGCTACTGTGCAGTAGATTAGACTACTGCACAGCTTTCTCCTACCTGTACATACAAGTAGTAGATTTACTGTGCAGTATATTGCGCAGTAGCGCATGGTTATATAGCTGACCAGGAGCAAATTGCTCCCAATCAGCCCAGGCAGGAATGGGTGGGAGAACAATACCCTCCCCCAGGAGCTGCCTGCTGCCAAACCCCCACTTGTGCTACAGGGCTAGATGGGGACAATGTCCACTGCCCCTGCAGCAGGCAGCTTCTGACCCCTGGCTCTGAGTTTGGAGCTGGGGGCTAGGACTGCCTACTGCTGGGTCCAGCTCCAGTCATGGATCCAGGGCAGGAACAATGTCCCCTTGCCGCTGCAACAGACAGCTCCATCCCTAGCTCCAGAATCAGAGCCCGCCCCGGCTGCAGACAGGTGCCAGGGCAATATCCTAACTCCTGGCTCTGATCTCAGAGCTGGGGCCAGGAGCTGCCTGCTGTAGGGGCAATGGACATTGTTCCCACCTGGCTCCACAATCAGAGTGGGGGTTGAGCAACAGGCAGCTGCCTGGAGTAGGAGTAGGGGTGGGAATCAGCTGCCCCAAAGGCAGGAGAGCTCTCCCCACCCTCTACAGCCCAGGCCTGACACTGGTGCCCCACCCCCACAAGCCCAGGGCTGGAAACCAGGGGAACCTAGAGCTCTCCCTGGCTGCCATATAGAAGCAGAGCAGGACAGGAGTATCTGTGCCTTGAACTGCACCAATCAGGAGCAAATTTGCTCCCAATGGGTACACTTGTAGACGTGCATTCAGGGAAAGCTTATTGCACAGTATTTTATTGCTCAGTAAGCTTTCTGAGCATTAATTGTACATGTAGACATGCCCAGTGAAATTCAAAATATCCCCACAAAAATGCAATGTCACAATCTACACTATGGAAGAACTTATAGAAGTCACAGAAATAAGCTAAGTTCTCTTTTTTCTGTGCTCAAATATTATGATGATAGGTACTGCCAAAAGTCCTGACAGATCTATAAAAATATCAAAAACATTTTCCTTTCCCCAACAAAAAAATTAAACAGGTTTTTTTGGGAAGACCTACACTATCTGTATCCAGTATGTTATCTAGAAATTAATTTATATAATTAATATAGTCAGTGTAACCTTAAAATGTATTTAGCCACAAGTCACCACCACCACCACCAAAGGAAAAAAAAAACAACCGGCACAAATCTATTGATTTCAGTGAACTGATTTGGACCTTATCTATTATTCCTTATTAATATTCTTACCTTGACTATGACAGTACCTCTTCCTTTATGTTTAACAAAAACAAATGACTTAAAGACCATCATTCATCTTTAACCCTCAATAGAAACTGTTTTATCATTATTTTTCCCCTACAAGGTGTATGTCCCAATTCAAATGGATGCAATAAAAAGCATTCCTGAAGTATATCATCTCTGGTTAACCACATTAAGTATTCTTTAAATGGAGAAGCCATTTATATTGGACAGGTTTCTCAATTGGAACAGAAGAGTAGATCTCAAAGGAATTTTTATGGATGACATTCATATATCTTAATTCTAGGTTGTGTAGTACAATTTGATAGATACATTACTAATATAGCTAGGGGAAAACAATTAAATCAAGAATTTGAACTGAATTTCTTTCTCTTCAGGCACATTATCTCATGGTTTGGATTTTAAGGTGTTTCAGAAGTGTCCAAATCCAGAAGTGACAAACTCATCTAAACCTCACAGGCCAGATGAGGAGTAAGGGGCCAGTCTGCAGGCTGGATCAGGCCCACAGACCAGCTCCACATGCTGGAGCCAGCCCACAGGGCTGGTGCCACATACAGCATGAGCCCTGACTGGCCCCACATGTGATACATGCCACCAGTCTGGAGTGGGTGCTGCATGTGGCACCCATGCTAGACTAGCCCTGCGCTCTGAGTTTGGCCTGTGAGCCTGGTAAATGGGCTCATACTGAACCAGCCCTGGATCCAGCATGCAGGGCTGGGTTGGCGTGAGCAGAACATGCAGTGCTTGCCCCAGAAAGGTCCCGTGTGCTGCATGTAGCACATGCCCACTCCAGTCCCTACACTGTATGCACCAGTTGGGTTCCATGCACCAAATGCAGCAGGCAGAGTGAAGGCCAGCATGTGCAATGTATGGGCCTAGTCCAAGATCCCCAGGAAGCACTGCAAGCTGGATGGTATGGCACCATGGGCCATATTTTGGCACTCCTGTCCTAAGGTATCGAAATACATCATTATGAAGAGTTACCTATGGTAGCATTTCTACAAAATGCATTTATATTTTTTTTCTATTTTGAAATCAGAATGTGAGTGAAAAATCTACACTAAGAAAATGTTGAAAATTATAACGACTTTACAGAAAATAGGGCCAAGCGAACACTGGCCATGCACTTATGGTTAGGCACTAAAGTTTTTTTAAACCAGTGATTTGGCTTTGAACAGCATCTACATGCTATTTGTCAGAGCAGTAATTACAAATAGGGGGTGAATTTCACTAATGTATGCAAGTCCCAGGGTGGTTTATGACTTTACTAATTCTGCTTACAGGAAAAAGTACTAGAAGAGTACGATTTACATTAAAAAAAGATTTTGAAAATATTTAACACGGACAAAGAAATTCTTGGGCCTGGTTCAGATTATCTCAATGGTGCTTAATGAGACTTAAGTAGGAGTTGGACACTTCAGGCACCTATATATGTGCTGGATGTCTGTTCTGACAAGTGCTAATTAGCGATTAACTGAGTCTGCTGGAGTGTGTTAATTAATGCGCTCCAGCAACCTCTCCGTCACATGTATTCAGTGTCCCTGCTATTCAAAATAGTTCAAGTGCCCTCCACTAAGCCAGAACAAGAAACCAAGTACATGGCTATCTCAGAATGGGGATTTGGGATTGTGAGTAGAAAGTTAATGGAGATATGTAGTTCAGATATACTACTGAGAATAAACATTTCATGTCTTTCTGAGTCACTCAACTGTGGCGAATTCCACTCCCTGTTCTCTGAATAGAGCACCTAGATGCATACATCTGAACCTCTCGGATATCTCCAAAATTTCTTCACTGATTTTATGAGGATGTTAAATGTCTACATGGGTCATTTGGTCCCCTTCTGGAGCTGGTGTTCAAAAGATAAGCAGGGATGTATAAGTTTAAGAGCACACTAAGCCAGTTTGGATACTGACTGCAGTGACTCTCCATGCTGCTCTACCTCATCACATCAACATGCAGTTTTTATACTCATGAAGGCAAACATAACCCCTGTACTCCATAATACAAACTAGTAAAGGCAAACATAACCCCTGTACTCCATAATACAAACTAGTAACTTGCACTGTCCCTGCCTGGCAGGAAAAACAAACCACAAAGAGGAGAGTAAGGAGAAAAGGAGCTGTTTTTATTAGCAATCATGCTCTCCTGGTAACACAACACCAGGTGAGGAGGAATTGGGAAGTTATACACTGCCACAGCTTTGACCCACGCTTCCTCAGGCCTCAAGGGATAAATTGATTTTATAGGGTCTAAATACTTGTCAGTATTGATACAGGAAATGAAAAATCATTTCACTGCCATGGACATGGGGCAAGTTCTACAAAAAGTACATACTTTTAGATTCCAGTATGGGGTAGTCCAAGTACAGGATGACAAAGTTCTTAATTCCTTATACAATCTATTTTTAAATGTATTTTGCTATTGTGATTTTTTTTTATTAAAAAGTGACTTACAGGAAAGGTTTTCATTTCTCTTTGGAATATTATCTTGAAAAATCCATGTTTTCCAAAGCATTAAGACAATTTAGAAAAGGAAAAAAAATTTTAAAAAAGTGGAAAGGAACCAACTTTGCATTGCCATTGGTGAGGATGTTTTTTTTAAAGACAGGTTGGGTTTGGAAAACAAGCTAACAGTACTGCCTTTCAACTGAATATAGTTAAATAGTGCTGCCTCTCGCTTCCCATCCCAAATCCCAAGAGGACCTTATAGGAAATTGTCAAACTGTCCAAAACTTTGGGAAAAAGCAAACAAAAGTTAAGAGGCAGTTTGATTCTAGAGTCATACTCAGCTGCTCCTTTATTGAAACCAGTGTTTAGGCTGGCATTGTAAAGGAACTGGTTGCCTAATACAGTGAAGTGTTGAGCAATTTTAATATAGGGATGTGTGCCCCATACATAGGCCAGATACAGACATTACACTTCTACTGGTATAAGTTATCAGGAGCCAGGCTATACCCATAACAGGACAGAACTTCAGCACACAGAGACTGGCTTAGACAGACTCCCCCCATCTTCCCTCCACAATGCTGTTTTTATCCTCATTCCTCTTCTCTTACAAATGCCATTCATAGTTCTCTCTGTTTTCCTTCCTCCATTTGGAAGAGTGCTTCTCACCCATCCTCACCTGACTTTCCTTTGTTCACATTCTGTCTCTCTATGGCCAGGTACAGACATTACACTTTTAATGATATAAGTAATTGTAAACTGGTCTATACCCATAACAGAACAGAAGCTGGCCATACATAGACTGCTTTAAAAATGGTGGAACACAGTCTAATATTTGACACCCGCCCTCCCCCCCCGCCTAACCTCCACCAAAGGACAAATGTGCGTTCTGTTTGCTACTGATCTAAACTGTGCTACTGAAAGAAAACTGCATAACTTGGATTGATTCCTCCTAAGCTTTCTGAATGTCTGTACCTAAGCCACAATGGCTATTGAAAATGCTCAGCTCCTCAAAAGAGTGAGTCCTGAAGCAATTAAAAGTATACTTGTGCAAAAGTAGAATTCAAGGGTAACTGACAAATGAAAAAGGCTTTCAGTAATTTGGGTCACTTTTCAATCCAAAATGCTTTTTTTAGTTACAATGGAAACATAAGTATGAGAAAATTGCCTGAAAAAATTGCTCTAGCTAAGCAGTGGTCTTGTGTTGCAGGTAAAAAAGGATGTTTTATGCACAGTACACTATTCATATCAGACTGTAGTAGCAAACTGGGTTGAGCACTATTTTCTTCCCTTTCAATTTAAACAAGGTGGGGAGGAAGAATACTACAGTCCTTCTGACTATGTAATAAACATTTCATTTTCTTCATTTTGCTTTGTGTCTCTATTGATTCTCCTGATGAGAATTCTGCTATTGCTGCAAAATATCACAAGGGTAACTTTGTGTGTGCAAGGGTAGTAGTAACAGCTTTCTGAGTGTGACCTTTACCGTTTCACCCTCCGGGTCATGCTGCCTCACTAATATTTAAATTTTTAAAATGGCTTAGCATGCACTTCTGAGTTCTAATCTTTAGTCAAACTCTTGGTTCACCTTCCAGCCCCAGACTCCTCCAAGATCGGAGTTATATTAATATTGTTAGTTACAGCTACTCAAGTCAGCAGAGACCTACTCCATTCAGCCTTTTCCCCCTTCCCTTTTTTTGAAAAAAGGGCAAACTGTTTTATATCGACAACCATCTGTGAGTCTGTCTTTCAGACCATCAAACCCTTCCATCCATTACAGAGAGCCTTCCTCACCTCCGCTGCATGACAGCGCAATAAAGATGACATACTAATTCAATGACTTGTAATTTCAGCTAAACAAAGACAAGTGCTGCAGCTTCTCCTTTTGTGTTTCAGTGCCATATCAGTGAAGCCAGCTATGCAAACATTGCACTGGGAGGATTTTATGACAGCAGTTGAATGGGGAGAGTAGCTTGGTGTTGCTTTTTTATGGTTCTTGGCTCTATAATTTTTGGCTCTGTGCTGCTGGCCATTGCCATTGTGTCTGGATTCTATGTCAGCAGCAGCTAATTGTTCCAATAATGTTTATCATAGGGATCCACCAGGGAGCTGTATATGTGGAGATAAGCTACAGGGCAATGATACTCACTATCTTACTGATCTCTATACACAGTGCTTTGCTTCATGCCAAAAAGCTCTTTAGGTTTCTAGTCTTAAAAAAAAAATAACAGCTTAATCATTGTGCCAACAATGGTGTCTAAGGGGATGTAATCAGGTTCCTCTGATAATCTTAGCAACACATGAAAGTCATGCGCAAAAGAGGTAATTGAAGCAGTTGGTTCATTCTACCACCTGCTGTTGAAGTCACAGGTTAATCTAAATGAGGTCCCCTTCCTATGAAGTAAGATGCAGGGCACTTTTAAAACCATAAATGTGCATTATACAAGCTTTACAAAATAATAAAGAAACAGTTCATTAAATGTAAAGTACTAAGTATCTAACACTTGTCCAATATGTCGTGCTGCTACTGCTTGCTATATCCAAGTGGAAATGCCATCTTAATATCTTTACCCCAATGCATGCTTTCATTTGCATATAGAAATGGACAACAGGAGTTCCTCAGACACATGTCCCAAAATAACTAAACATAAGGAAATCAAGGAGATGAGCTTTGGGAAAGTGGAAATGTTTTTCATTATTTTTTTTTGATCTCCTAGGAATACTGAGTAGAGAAAAAATATTGTGGAATTAACAAATAGAATGTCTCAGTGCACCGCAATATTCTCTGCATTAGATGTTTATAAACAACATCTTCATATTAGGATCTAATTTATATTCTTAACTTTTCTTACAAGTGTTTTGCTTTAGTGTAGAAAGATATGCTTAGAAATTTGAGCTGTCAAATTAAAGTAGTTCTCTGACTCCTTCCATTCTGAAGCCCAAGCATGCAAAAAATTACTTAATCAAAGCAGAAAGGAACACCACCATCAGAAAAAAGCTGCCCACCTGCTACTGTGACTGAAATAGATTATAATTAAAGGTCCAATGACTATTACAGTTACAGATTATCATTACAGTTACAGTAAACTGTGAGAAGGCGGGAGGAACTCAAGCTAAAACACTTATGAACATGGAAAATCTCAAAACCAAAGTAGGTGGTTAGCAATGAAACATGACGACTCTGTGTGACTAATGGATTTACCAGTAAATATAGCAACAAAACCGAAATGTTACTCATTTTAAAAGACACTAAAAACACCCTAAAATTCTCATATGTAAAACCAGGCTGGATTCTTACACAATCAAGAAAAAATAAGCATATAGGAATATATATCACAGACCAAGCTGAAGAGGAAAATACAACAGGCAAAGTTTTAAGCAGTACTAGATGTTGAAGATGGAAAAGGTAAGATTATTAAAAATATCTAAAGGAGTTAGGAACCTACATCTCATTTTAATGAGACTTCAATTCCTAATGTTTAAAGTATTTTGGAACTTCCACCTTTCCCTGGAGTCTGAGAAAAACTAAGCACCCATTCACTGATGCTGCAGCTATCAGACATAGCAGTAATTGGAAGCAGAATATACCACAGCCTGGAATATATGGAATATGATGATCAATTGAGTTGTGCTGCCGAGAGGGACTTCTCTGGTCCTAATGCTGCACAGCCCAAGTGATATATTTTCACCTTTCACATTCATCTCACTTTCTGTTATAAGAATCAAGGCCTGATTTTTCCATCGGTAGTCTCATTGAACAGTACCTGACTCCACAAGTGGTCTGTATTGATTTCAGTATTAATTCTTGTTAAATATTGTTCAGTCAGGGAAAGAAGGGGCACAAAGGAGAAACTGGAAGGACACAGGCAACATTAATCTTATTTGTAGCCCTCAATTTTTCCTCTGCTGCTTTCTTCTTTCCCTCCCCATTCAGTCTACATTGCATCCCATACTTCTCCCATCTTCCCTCCACAATCCTGAGTTTTCATAGTTCCCTCTGTTTTCCTTCCTCCATTTTGAAGAGTGCTTCTCACCCATACCCACCTGACTTTTCTTTGTTCACATTCTGTGTTTGTATGGCCAGGTACAGACATTATACTATTTTTTCTGGTATAAGTGATCAGAAACCGGTCTATACCCATAACATAGGAGAAGTTCAGCACACACAGACTGTAGGTTTAAAAATGTGGGTTTAAAAATGGCATAACCTGATGTAAGATTCACTTCCCTTCCCCATCCAAAGGGCAAATGTGTGTTCAGTTTGCTATCAATCTAAATTACACCACTTACAGAAAACCATGTAACTTTGAATGTCTGTACCTAGCCTAAGCCTACCTCTAGTCTCTTTTTTCTCCTATCATACCCAGTTTCTCAATATTTCCCTGAAAGAGCTCTCTCAGTTTTTCCTAAGATTGCTAAGCACAATAAAATCATGATAACACTTAGTACACCATAGGTAGCCATATTCTCAAATCCTATAGGAGAACCTTTGGGCATGTCTACTTGACAAATGTACCATGTCAGGCAGCAGCACCCTCACACATACCATGCTGCTCTTTGTTTGCTGTCTTCTGAATGATAAGCAGAATAGCTATGTTTATGTGATACCACAGGTAGGATAATTCATACTGCTGAGTGTTAGTGTTAACTAGCCCACCTGCAAACTAATGATACCACTTATGTAATGCACAAACACAGCTAAACTATTTCTCATTCATGAGGTAGCCTATGTAAAGAAGTGCATAGTGCTGGAGCTACAATAAGTTTGTTGCTTCCATTTCATTACCACAGTGGTGCTCAACCAGATTATGCTGGAGCATGGGGTTGGGTCACAGCCAAACCCAGTGCATATGGCTGGTCCAGTGCACTAGATCACACCCATGGACTGACCCTTCATGCCAACCTCACACTGGATCCAACCCACAGACTGACCCTGCCTCCAGGATCTGGCCCATGGATGGGTCTGTGCAGCTTGAAGTTTGAGCACCATTGTATTAACATGTCCTGAGATGATGAGGCCTCAGCTGAGGAGTTTGTGAATGGGTCACTATCTTATGGGGTGTTCTATCAGACAAGCCCAATGTGTCAAACATCTTTGATCCCTAAGAGGTTTTAGTACTTAGGTAAGCTATAATCTGTCCACAAGATCTTGCCTAAAGAGACAATGAAATGTGGGTGTATAAATGAGGTTTGGGAGAAACTGGTCATGTCTACATAAGGATCTCACTGCAGTCATTACTGCGCAGACATTTAGTACCTGTTTATACAGTAGCACAGTAGTACTTATTTTGAACATAGTAACATCACAAAAAAAGATGTGTGTTGGCCCTACTGCCCAGTATCTTAAGTTACTGTGCAGTTATTCAGTACTTGTTTATACCTGAGTTACTGAGCTGTGGAGCTGACAGACATCTTTTTTTGTGACATTACTACACAGTAGCCAAATACTACTGCGCAGTAGCATTGCATCATGGTTTCTGCCACACAATGCTACTGCACAGTAATATTGGGCTACCACACGGTCAGCACCTTGTGTAGATGTGGCCACTGTCTTCATGAATAATTAGGTTGCTATGTAAAATTATATGTGTGCACCCAGTCCTCTATGAGAAACATTGTGTAAATTGAAGACACAAATATAAACCTTTTTTAGTATGTGCTCTAAGTTTCACTCTTTTCCTCTTCATTTTGAAGGCTCTCAATCAAGCCTTTCACTGTCAGCAGTCCACAAAGTACCAGTGATATTTTGGCAGCTTCAGAAGAAACTGATCATCATCACCCTTCTCAGTATAACTGCATATAAGGCTTCTCCTTTTTTCCCCTGGCTGTTCCTAATTAAATCTTGCTTTCATATTCAGTTGATCTCCACAGTAAGCTAAGACTGAGGGTTGCAAGAGAGATTTATTCCATGCTGTTTCAGGAAAATCCTATGACTCATGCCTACTGCCCATACCTTGCATACATAGATGACATGTAACTTAGATAAAAAGACCTTCAATTCAATCCAGCACTTTAGACTTCAACCTTTTTAGCAGTTTGCTGTAATGTGGCATTTAAATGCTACCAAACTTTTAAATGTCTGATTCAGATAATGTTTATTAAATATACTAAAAGTTTACACTTACCAGTAGGCAAAATGAATGAAGTACATGCTTGATTTAGAATAAATGAGAAAAAGTCATGTGTAACCACTGTGCAAACGATTTCTGATAAGAGGAAAACAAAACATAACAGTCTTGAGCATTTATATTAACTTCAAAGGGTGCATCTTCCATAAGAAAAAAAATGTATGACTAACAGAAAAAGGTCTGTGGCCAAAAGCCATATTCTTAAAGGATTCACACAGCAATAATTAATTGTCAGCTGAGATAATAGAAGCTTCTGTCCTCTTCCACCCATACAACCTGGAAATATTCAAAGCCACTTAAGTATATGATTGGGAAAGTAGTTGGGGGGTGGGGGAGGGGGAAGTGTTTTGTTAAGTAACTTGCTAATCATGTTTGCTTGGTTTAAACAAAAAATAATTTTGTATTAAGGCACTTCATTGATGATTTAGATAACTGCTTAAAATGTATCTGTTTCCTAGTTTATTTTATGCATCATAAACGCAATTGCCTGCTAAGCTCTGATACCACAGTTGTTATTGTTATAAAGATCCGTGATAATGTATGAAGCAGAAAGATTCCAACTATCAGGCTCAGTCAATAGGTCAACAGTATGTTTAAAAATAGTGTTGTTTTATTTTATGCATTGAGAACATTTTACATTTTTATAGTTTAATTTTTCAACCTGCAACCACACATGCCTTATTTTCAAGAGATGTACAATGGACATCATTAATTAAATCACAATCAGTAAGCATAGACCATCCTCCCTATATATTGCTGCATAGTCTATCAGATACTGGTGGCATACATTGATCAGTTTATTTAAGCCACTAAGCATCAACCTTCTCACCCAATGGGACACTGACTATAATTATGGCTTCTTGCAGAATTTACCACCATTCTATTTTTTGAAGACCTCTTTCATTTTTTCCAAATCCCCTTAAGTTCAGCCTAAAATACTCTTTGTACTTACACAGAATCTACTTATTAATGGTAAATATGGACTGTTGTAGACTCTTCAGTAGAACTTAATCAAGAAGATAGTGTAGCTACAGTCTGTAGCTTATGTCTCCATCAAAGTAATGTGCCATTTGAAAAAAAAGTAGTGGAGTCAACCCTTATGTGTGCTATATTAAAGGTTTGCTCCAGAAAACACAGGGCAAAATAACTGGGAAGAAAGTGCCTGTTAAGTCTTGGGCAAGAAACAAAAACTGCTTGATTAAGAGATACATCTCTAAGTTTCCCAGTACGATAGCAAGGGCAGTGCTAATGGTGCACTGGCACTGGGCCCCCTTAAACAAGAAACACCAAATCAAATGGAAATAATTATATGTAATAGCGCATGGGGGAAGTGCTCTCTGCACATGACCTGCAGCCAAAATGCTTGGCTATGCCTCTGAAGTGTTCTTATAATATTTATATACTGTCGTACTCCCATGTCATAATTTCACCACTGGGAGCATTTCAGGCATTTCTGCCATAATCAGTCTTCAATTCACTACTAGATAATCTGGGTATGGGAAGAGTTCCCTCTGAGAATTCTGCTAAGCTAGACAGCTATGATACTAGCTTGTCCAGTATTATTGTTATGCCCAGATTTTTGCTTCCATAATATTGTTCAAATTGCGGGTTTTTTTCCAAAACAAACTTCTGGCCTATTTCTTTTCCTGCTTTAGTTTCATCCTCTGAACAAACCATGAGCAGCATTAACTAATAATATGAAGCTGAAACCTTTGGCATTGATCCTAAAGAATATAATCACTGGAGAAATGTGCCAAATAAATGTATATGGCTTGAACTAGAGAAATAAAATAGATCTTTCCCAGGATTCTTCAGCAAGCTAGAATTAATGTTGCAACCCAAGATTTTCATTAGCTGTTACATTGCTATTTAGAATGAATAAAATGATTAGTGGTCCTGAAGATAAATATTTATCCTGCTAAACAATGTTTTGTGGATGACATACACTTCATTTAAGACCAACATGTCAACAAACTCATTCTTGATGACACCTACATACCCATGTTACCAAATGCAAGATTCAAGGTGCATTTTCTAGTTTCTCATATTCTATTTTGTCTACTTTAAGTTAAAAATGAAACAAACCCTGGCCAGAAAACATACCAGATATATATGTATATAGATTTATTTATAGCTGTACTTATTTTATTAATTTGTTTATTACAACACTCTCTAGAAGCAATTTCCATTATGATAAGTCTCTAATAACACAATCTCTAAATTCAGAACTACAGAGAAAAAAATCAAAATGAAACGCCAGACTCTGCACTGGGACTCTGCACTGGACATATGCAGAAAAGTAGCTCCACCTTTTAAGTGGAGTGGATCACTTAATTTCTTTAACCCTCAAGCAGCTCCAAACAGGTTAATCCCTCTTCCTTTGGGCTGCTCTAAATAACACCAGCTGCAAGTGGGCTACCATGGCACAAAAGATATTGGTCACTACCCATCTTGTCTTCTGGCTAGACCCTGTTTCCCATGCTACACTGACAGGAAGTACACAGGAGAGCCATGCCTTAGTTCTATACCGTGGTGCAATAAACTCATGCCCAGTATACTGGGACAGCATTTCTTTAAGCTGACAAACAGGACCAGATTGCATATGTGGTACAGCACACATCACACAGAGTCTTTTCGGGATGATATTGCAAAAATTATAGAGAAGTGTTGTGTATTCAAAGACACTGTGTACAGAAACCCACCACAGCTTTTCCAATTATACAAAAGGATGGCAAAAGGTCAAGCATCCAGTGTTTCCATTTGAAGTACAATGAAATAGACAATTTTGTTGAGGTAAGCTTTAAAAACCTTTTAGAAAACTCATGCATCTAGGCAGCTTCCTATTTGCTGACCATCTGTGGAAGTTCAAAACCATAACTAATTCTGACAAATGTTGGAAAGGTGTAATTCATGGTGTCTAACATAGCATCTAAATCCATTTAACAAAGAGAGGATTTAGGAAGATTCCCAGACTCCTCTGGTACATTCATTGTACCCAACATAAGAATAGGGATAGACACTTGATTTCATCTGCGTAGCCAATTCCTATTAATTTCTGTACAAGCTGCAAAAGTATTTTATAGTTTGTCATGAATCAGAAAATGCACTGATTTTCACAAGATAGTAGAACTGAGCTGGATGGAAAACAACTGAATAGACCTTTAATCAGTTATTCCCTTAGTTTAAACCGCAAATCAATATATGAATGAGGGTGTAACATTTATCCTGCAACAGTGGTCATAGAAATTTTTGTAAGTTGATCCTGTAAACATCTCTATACCTGGGTTTAGGAATTTGATTAGGATAGGAGATCATAAAAGCCATGATAAAACTGTGGGGAGTGTTGTATTTTAATGGACAGACCTCAAATGTAGTTGCCCAGCTACATAACTGATGTTTTTGCAGTTACGCACAAATTATGATCCTACTCTATAGGAATGAAATAGGTGTATTCCCCTGGAAAACCCTGATGGAGAGTGAGAGGGAAGGGGCAGGAAGTGCCACTGAGCTTTGGAGGAGATTGGGGTGCTGAAAGGGATCTCAGAAATTCTGCCTGCCTTGAGAGTTGCTGTTGGATGGGGACTAGAGCTGTTTCTAGGGTGTGGATTCCCTGGGATGTCTGCATTCTGGTAAACCCACCACAGTGGCACCAGGGCTAATATCTCACTTGATGCCCTGTAACCAGAAGCCTGGGAGTCCCACTACTTTAAGGGAGAAGCAGCCATGGGGAGGTCCCCAGGTTGAGGAAGACTGCTCATCATGGTTTGGTTGCAGGGGAGTAGGCAGCCAGGGACACATAGGCTGCAAAAGCCTATTGCCAAGCTAGCAATAGGATGGTAGGGCAGAGCCTTGCTGGGGCATCAAGGGCACTGCTGTGGTACCCAGAGTAGCAGCCATAAGCTGCCCATTAGAATTAAAAAGGAACATCTGTGCCAGAGCAAGAGAGTCACATGACCTAAAGGGGCAGAACTCCAAGGCACTTAAAAGCTATTACCTGGAGAAGTGTGGGAGAGGAAAAAGGGGCATTGCTCTACAGGGGACAGAGCTCTCAGTAGGTAGGAACTGCCCAAGAGACTGTGGCAGAAACTAAATGCCCTGGAAATACTGAAGTGAGAGCTTTGTGGGAGGATGGCTTGCCAAATATATATTTTTAACCCTGAGCGGCTGGGAAGGTTTTGTTAAGCAGTCGCTTGCCTTTTTTGTTCAAGTTAAACCAGTAGAACAGATGTAACCAGTAAGGGGTGACCAGTAAGGCTGTGCGAAGCTTCAGGCGCTGATTCGATTTGGAAGACATTTGGCCCAATTCGGCAGCCGACTCTCTGAATCCGAATCAAATCAGGGGACCAGTAAAAAGGTCCGAATTGATTTGAAGTGCTCCAAATCTTCATTGGAGCTCTCCAAATCTTCAGAAAAGATTCGGAGCACTTTGATGATTTGGGCAGTCCCTGCCCACTACAGAAGGGAGCTAGAGCCAGACTCAGAGCTAATAAGTAGGGGGTGGTAGAGGGGGAGCTGGCAGAGGGGGAAGGGAACCATGGGGGGACACTTGCCAGGCCCCATCCCCTGCCCACTCCCCCAACCCCGCCACAGCTGCCCCAGCTTCTGGCCCCTTAAAGAAAAGCCCTGACTAACCGGGTGCTGCCGGGTGTGGGGGCAATCCCTGCTGCCCCCCACTGCCCTGCACTGTGTGGGGGGCTCTGCACAAGCCCACAACCCCTGCCCCACTCTCCCAGTCCCATCCCCATGGCTGCCCCACCTGGCAGGAGCCGGTGACTTGGGGCTTTTTTTTCCAAAGCACTGCTGGGAGTTGGCATGCGCAGGGCAGCCATTGCCGGGGCTGGGAGAGCAGGTGGGGGATGGGCCCATGTGATTCAGAGATTCAGCATCAGCCGAATCTCCGAATCAGATTCGGCCAAAACGATTCGGGACAGTGATTCAAATCACTGAATCGAATCACTGTCCCCTGAATTGGCTGAAATTAAATCCAAAGTGAATACTAGCCACTTCACACAGGCCACCGGGTGCCTGAGAGGCATGCTACTGAACCCTGTCAGGGTAGGGGCATGAACGACAGGAGTGTCCAAGGAGCAAGGGAGGCTTTGGAGCCCTGCCAGGGTGAAGAATAAGAGTGGCAGACATAACCCAACAGGGCTAAAGCCTGAGCCAGGCAAGACAATATAGAGGTCACCTGAGGCTGAGAGGGCCAGGCTAGTGCCCAAGAAGAGCAAGAGTGGGAGACTGAAGCCCAAGAAGGGCAGGAACAAGCTATAAAGCATGGAGCCCAGAAGCTGGGGTTCAGGACAGTGGACCTTGGGCTAGGGGGCGCAGCTAAAGAAAAGGGGAAAACACTGGAAAGGCTGAGGCCTCAACAAAGGCTTGGAGGCCTGAGGAGGCCTGACATTGTATTGGGGACCAGCTGCCTCATTGGAATGATTAACCAGTAACTTCTGCAAGGCATGAGCATTGCTGTAGGGCTGGAGGAGGCCACGAATAGCCCTTAAGAAAACAGGTGCCCTGGGACACAGACAGGGCCAGGAGGGCTCCACTTAGTGCTTGTGGGGCAGGACAAGGATTAACTGGGTCTGGGAGGGAGCTACTGACCAAAGAGACAAAGACTCACTTTGAGACCCTGGGCAGCCTCCCTTTTTAGAATCAAGTAATTCCAGCAAGGCTTGGCAGCTGAAATAAAAGGGAGGGTATCTACGGGGCCTGAGTGGGGCCAGGGTCATCTCAGCTGCTCCTTAGGTCCAATTCTGCCACATCCCCCTACATCACTCTATAGACTATGCAATGCTCAGTAGACTATGCAATGCCTGGGTAGATACGTGGCTCTATATGCACATACTTGGCAAATGTATGTCCCAAAATTGTAGCCAAGCAAAAAACACATAACTAATGAGTGTTAGAAACCGAGGAAGAGGTCTTTCCCATGTTTTAGCGCACACACAGAGGAAGCAGAAGACTTAAGTGATTAAGCTGAAACAGGAGTGGTAAACCAGCAGCATGTGTGCCACAAGTGGCATAGCCAGCTCTGCGTGTGGCAGCACAGTGGCACATAGATCAGAAAGCAGAACAGCAGATAAGACAGAGAACACAAGGGATAAAGCAGAGAAACAGATCAGATAGGGAGCATAGAGTAGGGAGCAGAAAGGAGAGCAGTAACTGGATCTGGGGAAGAAGATTGGAGTGGCCCTTAGAGATAGTGCAAGGCTAATTTTGTGGCATACCTGCCAAAACGTCAGCTGCCATTGGGCTAAAACATGGCCTTCTTTCTTTTTTTACCTCTGCCCCCTCAGTTTGTGGTGAGCTACGATCTTGGAACTTACATCCAGGTATGTACATATGGAACTGCATACTTGCCTGCTCAGCCACCACATGGATGCTTTCATATCCACATTGCATGTGGAATAGGATCACAAACTGGGCCTCTGTGCCAAAACAGCAGCTATACATCTGGGGCAGTGCCATTTGGACACAAAGTGAAAGAGGAAACTGCCCTGTGTCTGTATGATAACTAGAATATTTTGGATCTGACTGTAATATTTTAACAGTAAATATTTTTAAATTATCTAGTTATGTAGAATCCATTACTCTGGTTTAATAAAAACAAATCCATTGAATCATTAATACATTTAAAAATTAATGACTTTATTGTTGATATCAAGTTATCTAGCACTTTAAATTGCTCATGAGCATTTGAAGAATATTTATTCACACATCAAATAAAATAATGTTATCCTATTCTAAAAAATAAAATTGTTTATTTTCTATAAGCTGGCTATAAAACAAGGAACAGCTTTGTTGGTACTATTTGTTGAACAGTGGAGAGGCAATAATGAGTCATGAATAACTGCTTTCTATTATGAACACTGAAATTTTGGACCTTGAGAGACAATGGAGCCAGAGGAAAATCCATGAAAAAACAGCCTTCCCATTATCAAAAAATGGAGGTTGATGTGTGACATTCATATAAATGTCTGTACTCTTTGTGGGGACTCCAAAATCCATGTGAGCTAATTATAGTAAATCTGCAGATGAAGAGGGCCATTTTAATTTTCTGTTCAACCAAGGAAGAGGAGAACCTCCTGTCACGGCAAAACTTCATAAAGGGTCCATATATAAAAACCCTTGCCATTTCCCAGCCCATAAGCAATTCTTTCCCCACCCTGGAAATAAGAAAATATTCAACTGGGTGGATCAGAAAAGGCTACTCACAACTAGCTGCAAAATTGAGACATAATGACCTGAAGAATTTAAATTCAGAAACAATTCAGTTTTGCTTCTACAAATGAAGTCTTCCAAATTACTAATTAGTGTTTTTTGTACCTTTAGACAAGTGCTTTATTTCATTTTTTTTTAAATGGCTCCTCTTCTGAGGCTTTCTCACACCAGGAACTGTGAAGGCGTGAATGAAAGAGTTAAAAAACCAGGGCATAGCAATTCTCATTTGTTTGAGTGTTTGTCAACATGGTATCAGTGTACTTCCTAATTACTCTAAATTAGAGCATTGAAATAATAGGAGGTGTGGGGGAGAAAGAAGATATCAATAAGCAAAAATACCTGCATGTTTTTGAAACACAGATTCCAGGAGGTAAAATATATGTCTCAAGTTGTCTATGTCTAGGAACAGATAGTATATCCATATTATAAATACTGCATGGCAAGTAAAAGTGCAAATTGAAGTGCACTACCAGGTCTAAATTAGAATATCAAGAAGATTTTTCTATTAATAAAATTACTCTCTCTTAATGTGACCCTATTTATAAAATTAATGCATGTCGTTGGGGAGCACCTCTTATGGTTTGCAGTATATGGGAGAACTGTGAAGCTAAGCACATCAACTCTTAAAGTACAAGAGGTACCCTGATGGCATTTACTAACTATGAAACACTCCAATTTTCTTCACCAGTTTAATGCTTTCTGCATTTGGTGTGTGAATAAGGGGAAAATAGCCCTTTCTATAACCTGCCTCTTGGTAGAATGCTCTGTTACCGCAGGGGTTGAACGTTTTGTTATACCACCTGGTGGAACAGAACTGAACTCCTCATCACTTAATTGGATTCCCAAAGGCTTGAGAGCTGTGTGAGATTACACAACTGGCAAAATAAAAGTGATGCAGATTTTTGGATTAGCTGGCTGCGAGGCGAGCAAGTAACAATTTGTAGTGTTGCTCATATTTCTTGCTCATTTCAGTTTGGCTTTTCATGAATTTTAAATTGTCCTTGGCCTCACTTGGCATCTCCTCTCTTTTCTCACCATGGATTCTCCACGGCATACATAACGTTCCAGAATATTACAAATACAATTTCAGAAAAATAAAACATTTGTTCCTTTTTTAAAAAGTCCTTCCAACAAGGCTGTTGTTTTTCTTAAATCAGAATAATAAAGGAAAATTACACAGTAACATCTTCAGCATGAATCAAACATGTGATGGAAAAAGTCCAGGGACTTGTTTTCATTCTCCTTTAATAAGCATCAAAGCTTTAACAGATGCTGATATCCCCATTTCTAGATTTTCAGGGAGCAAGAGATCAAGCCTTTCTATTGGAGGGTAAACTGGATGGGGACAGTCCTCAGACCTTCCACTGTATCCAGGACTTTTGTGATGATGTGCATAGGATAGCTCACTAACAATAAACCTCTCCTTTCCCGCTTTGAGTCTTACTTCTGCTAATTGTGAAGCAGCAGAACAGAGAAACATGATACCATATCCACCTGAGGCTGCTACCATTTTCACACTGGAAGTTCTGTAAGGCTGTTTTCTAAATCATCTTTTGAGAACAGGGGGTTTATCAGTCTTACAATGTAGTGTCCCGCAGTAAATATTCAATTATTTGTTCAGCCATTTTTAGGGCCCACAGTGAGACCTAAAATATCATTACTGGTGGCATTTGAGTAATACATTCTACAGAACCAGACACTCACTGATGTTGGCAGGAGGGTCCAGTATGATCTCCTGATCCTAGTTGCCAACTGTACAGTCTAAAGCCAGCAGCAAGCCATTTGGTTTCTTGCATAGGTAATGTGAAATACATGGAATAACTCATCCTGTAGGGTAGGGGTGAAAGATACAGTGAGAAAGAATAAAGTCTCTGCTTGTAAATGACAGCTTTGTGATGAGAGATGGCTGCATAGGACACAGAGAAACCTCCATATTTCAGATAGACATCTGAACTATCAGATACTACCACAGTTATAGAAGTTTCCTCCATCCACAGCTAGGACCTGCTGTTACTTTTCATTTCTGTCTGTCCTCATAAACCAATAATTGTTTCTCATTTCAGCAACCTACCATTCATTGCATTGCTCATCTTGGATGACATTCCATAGATTTCATGGATTTCATAGACATTCGGGATGGAAGGGACCCCGAAGGATCATTGAGTTCAGCCCCCCAGCCCCAGGGGCAGGAAGGCAGCAGGGATCATAGGATTCCAACAAGATAAACATCCAAATGTGTCTTGAAGGTGTTCAAAGTGAGTGCTTGAACCACCTCCAGTGGCAGTCTATTCCAAACCTTGGGGGCTCAGACGGTAAAGAAGTTCTTCCTTATGTCCAGCCTGAATTGGTCGTGGCAGAGTTTGTGACTATTTGATCTTGTCATCCCCTGGGGCGCTCTGGTGAACAGATGTTTCCCCAGATCCTGGTGAACACCCCTGATAAATTTATAAGTGGCCACCAGATCACCCCTAAGCCTATGCTTTTCCAGCCTGAAAAGCCCCATGGCCCTCAGCCTCTCATCATAAGGTCTGTTTTCCTGACCTCTGATCATGCACGTGGCTCTCCTCTGCACTCTCTCAAGCTCCTCCATATCCTTTTTGAATTGTGGAGCCCAATATAAAAAATTGTTCTACACTCTGAACCTCCAATACACATCATTACCACTAACTTACACTGAAGCATCAAGTTTGCAGATTTTGGCTCCCAGTCGACTATTTCAGAGAGTCTATGGGATCATTTAATAAACCATGCAATGACCCTTGGGCAAAGTATGATTTTGTCGCCATTTGGTCTTCTAACCAAAGATGAAGTTATTTTTCACTCGATTCCCATATTCTCATGATGGATTTTCTGGCACATTCATGGAGACATTTTTCCTGACTAGACAACAGGATCATGTCTTTGGGATTCTCACCAAAAGTGACAGTTGGCAATCTAGTTGTAATAAGCACCCCACTACCTGAGACAAAAAATTAAATATATTCTTTCAGTGACAATGCAATCTGTGAAAATTCCAAATACATTAATGTTCAGTGATGGATAGATATGGTCAAAAGTTCTCTTCATGTGACCCTATCTAACTTTAATGTATTTTTTCTTCTTCTGAATGAAGCAGCCAATAATCAATTGCCATTCTTTGCAACAAATAAAAGAATTAGTAAAAATGCTTTAAAGTTTGTATAATAACATAACAGAATAATCTCTCTTATATTTATAGCCTTGCAGCTATAAATTATTACTCCAGTGTTATCATTAGTCCAGTGTTTTTTATGCATTGTACTGGACCCTTTGTAGTAGACTCTTACAGACTTGCAATGTGAATGATTCTGTTGCTTCGAGAGAGACACAGAAGCAGGACAGTGCGTAGAACTTGTAATGCCATTTTCCATGCCAGTTTTCCATGCAGATCATCTAGGTAAATAGAAAGCAATGCCACCCAATAAGTGTTTTTTCACAAGTACTAGAGTCCTCCTCGGAAAGTGCTGCAGCATTTTATGCACAAGTCTGTGCTGTAAAATTAAATATCCAATCAGTACAAATAGAGTAAAAAATACTTAAATGCCACGCTTAAATTCAAAGTTCTCCCTCTGCCCAGAGAGTACATAATAGGATACGCAATATTGTTTTTCAGAATTGTTTAATTATTAATTTTCTTAGCTTTTTTATGGGAGCACAGTTACAGTATCAACAAGATAAAAGTCTACGGAGCCTTTCCCTTTCATATGCCACTATGAAAGTATCTTTTTGTCTACAAAGCCTCAGACAGCCACTGGGGCCAAGCCAGGATTCCTGTAGTGAAACAATCGACTTGGCATCATGTTGACACATATAAACAACAGTCTGTCAACAGGCCTCACATTAGTGACAGAACATTTTTGGCAAAACAGTAGCATCCTTCTGGGCACTATGGCAATAACAGCCAGTAGCATTCATTCATGCCTTCACTCTACAGCACCGTATTAATTAAAAGATTATAACAGTGACACTTATCCAAGAAGTTTAAAAAAATCCACCAAAATATCCATGCAGAAAAGCAGCATATTTATTGAATGAGAATATGCCTCTAGCTGCTTTTTCATACAGTAATTTTATACTCAGACACCACACATAACCTTTGTCAGTTCACAATTAGTGGAAAAATGTAACTGCTTACTTGCAAATGGGTATATTGAAGAATACACACATACACACATGTGCCATCAGATTATGTAAATGAGCCTCTCTTTAGCCTGAATAATAGAGGCACATAACAAATAACACTACTTAGGAAAATAATCAATGCTGTGAGTTTTTCTTTATTTTAATTACAGGCTAAAAACTCTAAGATATTTCATAAAGTAATATAGATTAACTCCTTGAAGTCAGACTTAGATCTACTTTAACTCATTCAAATGTGTAAGGGAATCTACATATATTCAGTTTACCCACCAGTGAGATAAAAGAGGGACTCAGAATATTTCAGCTAACTAATGTCCTTACATCACCTTTTTAATGCATTTTTCTAGGTTTAAATCATGTGACTTACACTGATTTATAATCTCCTAGAATAAGTGGACTAAATCTTAATGGAAACTGGGAAGGATGGAGGAATATAGTCTACAAGCTGGTGTGTGGATGAATGTTTAAATAAGTCTAAGTTAGTCGGTCTTGGAGTGGAATTCACAGCCTTGAGTTAGGCACCTAAACTCTATGTAGCACATGAGGGGAGCTAGGTGCTGTAGAATTGGACTGATGACAACCAGCATACTAAGCCAGAAAAATGCTTAAGAGATGAGAAGATTATATCTTCAACCTATTTTATCTCTAACACTGCAGTACTTGTGGACATAACTTTGGTTCTTGGCAGGGCTTCTTTTTCAGCAGCAGTGCAGAGCCAGTGTAGATGTATCTTATATCATGTCAGAATTCTCATCCCCATCCACCCCATCCTTTTCTCCTTCCCTCCATGGAGTGAGGTGTTTAAGTTGTCCTTATTCAGAAATGAAGACAGCCTTACTCTTTCTTTTAAAGAAATGGTGATGAAGGTGCCTGCCTTTTACATAATACCTTGTGTTTAGAGCACAACAGAGAAATAGGGTCTAAACCCACATTTCCTACCGCCTTAACCATTCAGAAATAGGGGACTGTAGAAAGGGGAGCCTTCTGTCAAGGCTGAGCTACTGAGCAGCAAAGTATGTTAGACTAATGGGGAAAAACAGCATTCAGGTGAACACAAGAGGAGGGTTCATGACTTCCAATCCAGTGATTAAGGCAGTCACTTGTGATTGGCAGTCCTGGGTTTTCCTCCTTAGTTCAAGGACAACTTATGAATTTAGCATTTGGATAAGATGAATAAGCAGCCCTAAGAGTAGAGACCAGAACCCAGGACTTCCCTTTTGATGGGAGCCCTAATAATTGGCTTAGAGAATCATTCACCATCTTGCTTGCCTTCTCTCTGACCTCATAAAACTTGATTTTTCACTGCATGATGGCACAGCTTCAGCAGGAGGTCTGGAGAAGGCTATTATCCAAGCCTTTAGCTTGATTGTTAGGGAACTCTCAGAGAGTGCAGATGTAGAATTAAAACTTGTCAAGCTGAGAAGGGCATTGAATTCAGGTCCCCCACTTTGTGTGTCAGTGTTTTAATCACCAAACTATTATACAATAGTTTGCCAACAATGGGAAAACAAAGAGTGTTTCCATTTTCTTAGGTGGAGGGGTATTTACATTTGTGGATCACAGTGGGCTTTAGCACCAAGCTGCTTCACCAAAACAAGAAAGTGTTTTTTCAAAACACAAGCAGAAATTTAGGAACCTTTGTGAAGTGCTCCGTCCACATTTTACAGCACTGTAATTTAGAGCACTATTTATAACACTACAAAGTTATAGCACTCTTAAACATGACAGAAGTGCAGTGTTTAGGGCGGGGGTTGTCAATTGGGGGTATGTGTACCCCTGGGGGTAACTTGGGAAGACCCCAGGGAGTACGCAGCAGTGGCACAGAGAAGTGGGGGCACTTGGGAAGTGGCGGCATGGGGGGCAAGGCGGGGTCGCCACCACCATCTATCACTCTGCATTGCTACCATGCACCGAGCACCGCTTCCCCATGCCCAAGTACCCCGGCTTCTCAGTGCTGCCAGCTTCATGTCCAGGCAGCCAGGGGCTAGGGGAAGGTGTTGCTGATGGCCAGCTGGACACGAAGTCAGCAGTGTGGAGAAGCTGGGGTACCTGGGAAGTGGTGGTGTGGCGGGGTAGAACCACTACCACCATCCATCGTTCCATGCTGCCACTGGGGTGCTGCTGGCAGCTTTCCTGTGCCCAGGTGTCCCTGCTTCTTCATGCCACTGACTTCATGTGTAGCCAGCCGTCAGCACCCCCTCCTCACCGTCATGCGGTGACAGCACTGAATGAATAGATGGTGGCATGGTTAACTGCTGCATGTGAGCTTCCAGTGCCACCGCTGTGCACAGGGGAGGGGGTGCTGATGGCCAGCTAGATGCAAAGCCAGTGGTATGGAAAAGCAGAGATACTTGGGTGAGGGAAAGCAGTGCCCGGTGGTGACATAGAGCATATAGATGGGAGCGGCAGTCATATGTGAGCTCCTCATGCTGCCAGCTTCACCTCTGGCCATCTGTCAGCACCTCCCCTCTCACCCCGCTCTGCATCCAGTAGAAGTACCCACCAGAAGGTTAAAACCCCCTGGTTTAAGGGGATGGGAGCTCTGAGCCTCCCTGCACTTACCAGGCTAGGAGGCAGGGGGCTCTCCACAGGCTCCTAGGGATTTTCCACTGGTCAAAAATTTGACCAGCATCCAGAAGTTATTTAAAGTGCTGTAGGCTAATAAAGTGCTGTAAAATGCAGGACTTAAAATTTAACCCCTCATTTAACAAGGGTTAATTTAAAGCTCTGTAACCATTTTTTTAAGTGCTGTAAAGCTGTGCACTTGTGTTAAGTCATAGCAACAAAGCGCTTTAAATGGCAAAAAAGTAACTTCTGTATACACCCCTATAGGAAATGTAACTGGGACAAATACAGGCATCTACAGACTCTTAGTCACCTGAGAGGTTTGCTGTGTAGAATCACACTCTGGGAACTGAGTACTTAAATTCTGTGAAAGTGTCACCTTAGATGAAGAAGTCCTTTTATTGATTTGTGCTTTTCAACCATAACAGTAATAATGGATAGAGGAAACAACAACACAAAAAAGTGAATAGTTTCCTGAAGCTTTCAATTATGTTTAATAATAATCAACTAATTAGAGACAAATTCTGCAGTCTTTCCACATGTAAAATTCCTAATGACTTCATCATGCACAAATGCTAGATAAGGTCTTAAACCGCTATTTATCTTGTCTTTTTTGTGCTTGGAAGGTACCTTAAAGCCAGCACCCAACAAGAAAAATATACTTGACAAGCTTAACTTTCTTCACACCACTGGTGACACGTCGAATGTAAAGTGCCTCTTATTTTTTTTACTAGTGTGCATTCTCATGGCACAACTCTTTATGATATACTCAGTCTAGTTCTAGCACAACAGATGAAGTTCATAATTACTGAGACATAAGATATGCCTCTGTGGCAGCTTGTGGGTATATATTTATTTACATTATATATTTAATAAATATATTAAATAAATAAATACATAACCACTGAAATCCTTTTTCTCTGAAAAATAATATCCTCAGAAAAAGAGTATGAAAAAAGTTAAATTCAACATAGAACACCAAATTTGATACTTCTATCCTTCAGAAAATTCTACATTTAGGTTATTTGTTTTTATCCCATTGAAATGAAGTTAAAATTTTGAACTTAAAAATGTTACATTTAAATATAAAATGAAATGTATGGATATCTTCAATCAAAGCTAAAGATTTCAGAATTCCTGGAATCAAATATTTCATTTCAGTTTACTGAACTAGAAAAAAAATAGTTTTGGGTAAGTTCCATATTGAACTAGCCTTTTCAATAGTCTCACAGCACCTCACAGCAGTTGCTGATCTTCTCCATTTGCTTCTCTTGCCATAGCTCTCTGGTCAGATGATACATCACAAAGCTGAGTCCAAGGAAAATGGGTATTTAATAAGAAGAAATATAACTGTATAAGGAACCCAATCCATGGGGGACTCCAATCCATAGGAAGCCCAATCCATGGTAGCCTGAAATAAAAAACACAAAAGGCAATCCATCACTAGAGGGAATGCTGTTTAATGCTTTATTGACCTTATAAGAAATGAAAGTTTTGAGATCAGTTAAATTATTCTATTTTGTATGAAACAGTGAGAAAATGAAATTAGTCTTTCATTTTTGTCTAAGAAAATCATTTTTCCCCATATAACATTTTGATTTAGTAGAAATTACATTCCACATGAGAAAAGCATCATTCCTGTAGAGAATTCTCACCCAGTTATTATTTGGGAGCAGCTGGACCAAGAGGGGAACCAAGTTCCTAAAGCTGAGAGCTTTCCAGCCAAGATAGCCCCAAATGCTATCCTCCTACCTATTCCAATCTGGAACTTCATACGGTAAAACATGGATTAGGCAAGATGTCACTTTAGCTAAAACAAAACAAAACTACAGAAAATCCAACATAAAAAAACAAACAATCCCAATCCCCAGGGGTGTGTCCGGATGAGCACACAGGTGCTCTTTGCAGTGCCTCAAAGGTTTTTGAGGTACTACAAAATGCATGTAGTACCTCATGCACACGTGAAAATGTTCTCCACCCTGCAAATGTGCAGTGTAGAGCAAAAATTAGATACGAGGAAAACCCTGCATCTAAAAAGAATGGGTTTAAAAAACTGAGGCGATGCACATGGCTGCAACACGTGCCACCCGAAAACTGAGCCTGGCTAGCCAGAGCCATGCTCTGGCTGCCAGCCAGGCTCTGCGTGCCTGGATCTCCACTGCTGCAACCCTGGGAAGCCACCAGGACCTCAGGTAAGGTGCTGGACACAGTCTCCCCTACCCCACTTGGGGCAATCTGCTGCGTGCCAAGGCGCATCTGCAGGAGCATTCCCTGGGGACAAGTAGCAGCAGCACAACTATGTGCCATTGCTTGTTGTCCCTGAGGGAACGCATGTGCACACTTGTCTGGATGTGCTCCAGGAGTCCTCAGGTCGGGACTTTTGAAGGCACACACCTAAGGGAACGAGGTTCCCCGCTTCACTGGTATTGTGCTCTTCAGTTTTACACAAGGAGTGTTCCCAGCATTTATAAATGTATGGCTACAATAAAATAAACAAAAATTAAGCTACTTAAGTTAGGTAGATATTTTCTGAACTCACAACTGTTGTGAATGGAAATCTGTTTATATATTTTTTCTTCTCATCCTTTTCCCTCTCCTTTCTGAAAAAAAAAGAATACAAATATGCTCCTTTGTTAGAGGGTTTCAAGTTTACTCTCTAGCTGTCTGGTCTCAAAGGAAAATGACACAAAAACAGATTTAAAATGATTCTTCAGGGGCTCAGAAAACCTGAAATAAAAAGGCTTCACATGATGAAATGTGTAGAATGATTTGTGGTTGTTTGTGAAAGTTTTATTGAAGGATAACTAGCAGAGTGCTACCATATCCTTAAATCCAGACATCACTCTCCTTTTTCTTGCCCTTCTTGTTCAAATGTCTTGAGTTTTTAAATCTTGGATGCCTCTTTGGTTACATGAATATGAGATGTAGGGCTAAGATGCTTATTTAATTACATGAATACCAGTGGTAAAGCTAAAAGAAAAAAAATATAAAATCATATTTTTTAAGGTTTCTGTTTATTTCAGAATCTATATATGGATTTTGAAATTGTCCCTAAATTTTAAAGTCATGAAGTAGAGGGTTCTCAACAATGGAATGTCAAGATTATCTGCACATTTTGTAACTTGAACCCACTTAATTAGTACGTTGTAAATATTTACACAAAATACCTTGCATTCTGATAATTTTTTCCAACTTCCTTCTAATATTATTATACATACAGCATCTGTTGATTTTAATGGGAGATGAACACAGCTATATCTCAGGCAAAATTTGGCCCCATATGGCACTAGCCAGAGTGGGAGGCATATTCCCCTGTGAAAATCAAGATAACAAACAAAAGAAAATTCCCATGCATTATTACACTTGAATGTCAATATAGACATGGGTATATCATCTTCTCTAAAACATGAAATAAACATAATCATTTGGAATGAAAATATGAAACATAATTGTCCAAAGTTAGGCAGAAGATAGGATAGAGATTCACCTTATAGACTAAGGCCTCCGGCAGACATTACACTTAAGATAAGTTTAGTCTGTTAATTCTGTTTTAAATACACAGGGTGAAGTCTACATGTGCTATTATGGTGCATGAATAAACTGTGGAGTGTATTGATCCCCAGTTTGCTGCTTCTGGGAAACTCCTGGGTACACTGGTTACATATGCACCAAGATCGCAGCACGATGAGCCGGGCCAGAGCAGCCCTGGCTGGCAGGAGAAGGGGTCAATCTGCCAACCCAGGGCTGCTGCAGCTGGGCTCAATGTGCTGTGGAGGGGCTGGCTAGGACATGAGGGTGCTTCAGTACAGCACTAGCCAGAAGGCAGCCACCACGCTGAAGCCCCTCATGCCCCAGCCAGCTGGCTCAGTGTTTACGTGTGTGCTACTGCGCATGAAAAACTCTGGAGCAGCGTAGTACTTATATTTACAAGAATTATCCTGCTGCAGAATGTATTAGTTTCATGCGCCTTAATAGGGGAGCACATGCAGATGCTGAGATGTTTACTGCACAGTTAATTAGTCAAAAGCACAGTAAATGTCTCTTGTAGACTTGCCCACATTCAGGTATTTAACAGCACCACAAAAAGGGAAACAAGCCACAAAAACATTACGCAAAAAAACTTTTTTGTGGCTGGCTTCAACTGCACCTTCAATTGACCATGTGGCAGGATTAGGACCATTCTGGTGCTAGTGCCAGCCCTGCCATGGTCCCAATCCTGGTAATGATCAGTTGACTGTTAGACACCTAGGGCGCGTCCAGACATGCGTGGACATTAGGTTCCCCAAGGACAAGTAGTGGCAGTGCACCTTGCGCCACCACTTCTTGTCCCTGGGAAATGCCCGTGCCACATGCCTGTGCCTACCTTGGGTCCTGGGGGCCTACCAGAGCTGCAGCCACAGCAATCCTGCCAGGCTGAGCCTGGCTGGCAGCTGCAGTGTGGCTCCGAGCAACCCGGCTCCAATTTTTAGCAGCACATGATGCGCACGTGTGCGCTGCTCCAGGGTTAAAAAAAAAATAGAGCAGCACATACTTGGGCAGCATGCCCTTGCAGCATAGAGAACTCTAACCCATACAGTATGTGGCACTACATACTATATAACTGGACTCGTTTGGACGAGCCCCTAGATTTCCACTTGCCATGCAGGGGAGCCTAAGATTATGATCCTGGGCTCTCCCTGCACTGGCAAGTAAGGTGCAATTGGAATCTGATCCTTAATCCCAAATTGCACATTCTGCCATGCTACACATGCCATGAGCTCTTGATCATGAAAGCTTATGCATTTCTGATTCAGTTAGTCTATAACGGGCATCTCTACCATGATTTCTAACTTCAGACTACAATGGCTACCTACCTCTTTTTGTCCAAAGTTAGAATTGAAAATCTTACTTACACACCTAATAAAAAAGTGCCCTGATGTTCAGAGGTGCTGAACTTCATTTTATCTCATTAATTTAAATGGGATTTGTGGATTGCAAACTTCATTAAAAAAATTTGAAGACCCATACTTAGGTACCTAACTTTGGTCATTTATGTTAGATAAGTTCCAGTCTTGGCCATTTTTTGGCTTTTACTCTCACAACATTACCTTGGTGAGTATCCTTCCCTAATTAACAATTAATCCAAAACCCTAATTATCCAGAGTAGTAGTTGTATGCCATAATTGCCTTTCTAATATTAACTGCATTTGTTATGATTTTATATCTCTGAAACGAAAGAGTCTTTCAATATGCACACTGATGATGCATGTAAAACACTAACTAGACTTATTTGGACCTCGTTAATCTATTCTCGAACTCTCGCTTGAATACTCTCTTTTGTACTTCTAGGACGACCATAGTGGACATGTAAATCACCCCCATTCTAATTAACCCACTTATTTTCCTTTTTCTCCCTGTGTTCTTTGTGCTAATTATTCATCTGTAAAGCTATTGCTTCCAATGATATCCGTATACTGGGAACATGAAAGAAATAATCACCATCTATTGAGTATTCTGGCACTCAGATAAATGAAAGTAATTTTGTTTTCAAAAGTCAGTTTTTCAAATAATTTAAATCTTTTCTTTTCATTTTAATTCAGTGTACATAGTGAGCACTACAACCTCTCTCTTAAACCTTTAATATAGAGACAGAATTTCATAACTGTCTATACAAAAGTGTACTGGGTGTGCCTAGCTGCATGCACAAACGCTATGTTCACAACATTATGAAAATACAGTACCAACATATTTTAAATGGTAAATATGTATTTTCATGTCCACATTTTAAGCATACTTCAGCATATTACTTATTTGCCTGAGGAATCCTTAATAGTGCACCATTTGCTGGGGTTTTTTTCTTTTTTTTTCAAATGAGTTTCCAACATACTTTCTTTTCCAAAATGATTGACTCGACATAGCTGTCTAATATACATGTGCACCCTCAGTCAGAATGCTCAAATGATAGAGAATTTAGATAGCTAGATTATTTTAAGCCAAATCAAAATGGTCCTACTTATGCAAAAATTTCAAGGGTCAGTTTCAAGGATCAGAGGATTTCAATGGATGTTTACACGGGTAAAGCCAGAAAGAGTTCTCCCTTTTTAATACAGAAACAGTGCTTTAGACCTTAAAACGTATATTTCAGCTATGCTTTCATGTTAAATTTAACAGCAAGGTGGATGGATACTAAGCATATGTAAAAGGAGCAACAACTGGAATTGGAATCTTTACCATTTTGCCTTTCTTGGTAGACAGTTTACTGCAACCTTACTAACATAACCTGAGAGAACATCATGGCAATGCTTGCTTAAGCATTAAACATTTTTTTAACAAAAACAACTGCAATGATTAAACCAGGGGTACTCAACCACTGGCCCATGGGCCAGATTCAGCCTACAGAGCCATCACATCCAGCCTGTGGGATTCCCCACAGGTTGAGAAATTGGGCAGCAAGGGAGCAGCAACAATACCACTGCCCTCCTCTGCTTCCAAACTCTGAAGTCCCCTGTGGTGGGTCAGAGCTGGGACCCATCCCCTCCCCACCCTGTATGGGCCAGGCCAATCCCACATTTACTCCTCTCCAACACAGGGCTGGGCTCCCTTCCCCCATGTGACCAGAGTGGGGGCTATGCCCCCTTCCCCTATGTCACCAGGCTGCTCTCCATCACCCCCTCATGGAACTGGATGGGGCCATACTCTGCCCATCTTGGGTACCAGATTGGGACCACTGGCCGGATCCAGCCTGTGGACAGGCCAGGCACTGCACATCTGGTCCTCCAGTTAAAAATGGACCCCACTGGATTAATCAATGATTAATAATTAAGTAATTAATACAATAGTGTATTTAATAATCAAAGTACACTGTTACATATCTATTATGTTGCTAATTAATCTTAGCATGCGTCACGTTGGCTGTCTCTAAGTTTGGCCGGAAAATAGGTCCCATATACCCTAACTTGGCAAAAGCAGTATTACTTATTCAAATCCTGGCTGCTCCACCTTGGCACACTTTCTCTTCTTTTTCTGGATTGTTTTTATAGGAGCATGAAGGTACTTTCAAAGCAGGTTGGCAACAAGCCCTGATTCCTTAAATCCTGCCCTCAAAAGCACATCTAATTTAGTTAGCCAGAAAATGGATGTCTACTACTTGCAGTTATCACATAGCAAATACATATTTATACTCAGACCCTGCTCTATATTTTAACCTTTTCTAAATTACTGGATTAAATATGATATAGAGAAATATAAAGATACCTAGATATTGTTGCTCCTTCTTTAAAGAAAATGCCATTTACTGAACTTTAAAGATTTATGCCCTAGTCCTTCAGTATATATCAGCCAGGTGAACTGCTGCACAGAATGAAGACCCTAGGATTTCAGAAGGGCGATGTATGACATGTGCTATTCGCTACAAGACTGAGGCAGACCCAAGTTCTCATGCATAACTTCTATTTACATCAATGAAAAAAGAACTAGCCAGAAAATTGTTCCTCTGCCCACAATGAAAAACTTGACTTTTTTTGTCAAAAGGAGCACCTTCCAACATCCATCTAAAAAATATTCAACTGAAAACTGAAAATTTCACATATAAATCCTGCTGCAATACCTCCTAGCAGTTGTATTTCAGTTGCCTCAGTCTCCTTGATGAATCTGCATATCCATATGGGTACACTGTGGTTGTTCAAGGAGGGACATTATTAAAGACGTAGCCTAGGAACCAGCTTCAAGAAGGAGAAGTGGAGCCATTTCTAAATACATTTTTAAAGGTTTTATCCATTTTTTCAATGTTTATTTTTTAAGGAAAAATCATACTTTTCTGTAGAAAACAAATATTCTAACAACAAATATTGCTTTGTTGACAAACCAGACCTAAATGGGATTCCTGTTAGATATTTATATAAGCATGTTAACTATGAACTCAATCCATAAAAGTTCTATGGAATCAAGTCATAGGAAAGTGTACTACCAGTGATTTTTGGTTTTATGTTTTTGGCAATATTTATGCAATTAGTGAATAAAACTTCTTAATAAAGATAAGTTAAATCTATGTTTTGGGCATTCTATTCAAAGGTTCTTCCAGAAATGCAAAATTGTTCATTGATCCCAAAGTTACTCAGCTTCTGTGTATGTTTTTTTCCCCAATGCTTCTTCGTATTTTTTTCACAAAATGTGTGTGTATCTGAAAAATAAAAATGTCCTAATAAAATAAACCCCCAAAAAATAAAAACTAGCCTAACTCACCACATCCTAAAATATTTTTCTATCAAATGAGTTAAAGGGAAATTGTTTGCCTTTTTTTTTTGGTTCACTTTCTTTTTAATTGTTTAAGTTCTAGTAGTAAGTTTTATTACAGTATTTAGTATTTCAGACCATATTCCAATTGTGTATCAGAAGAGTACACAAATATTGGCTGATGTTAACATTTTTAGAAGTAGATAAGATATTTAGGCACCAAATTCCCATTCAAATCTCATGGGAATTTGGCTTCTAAATTTCTTAGGCTCCATGGCCATTTCCTTGCTCTTAATTCACACATTCAATTGCACCTTCATTTTGCACCATTATGACGATTTTGATTCATTAATGGTGCTTTTAGGTTTTCAATCTGCAAATTTATCAGGTGTTACCAAACTTATATGCAACAGCTATTTCCTGTTCTAAGTATAAGATAACACTGCAACATTTCAAAGTGTTGGTAAATGATTCTTTAAGAGCTCTAATGCATCAAGGCTCAGCTTTTACAAGTGAATTACAAATGCTCATGTACTTTAGAAAATCAAATGGCAGCTCTTGCAACAGTGTATCAAGTTAACAGAATAAACAAATTACACTCTATAGCATGGTAATAAGTATAACCAAATGCAAATAACAATGTACCAATGAAAAAAGAGTAACCAGGATAATTGGAGACATGGGAAGGGTGACATACTGATGACGCAATATGGTTAAATGCAGAGGCTAAATATTTAATAACTAATATGTCATTAAATACTGCTACTATCCATATCCAGGTACTAGTGCTAGCTGAGGCACCAAAATTGGGTTTCAGCCAAAACTACCCTGTTGGGATTTGCGTACGCAAGTCTCAGCGCCCTCCCTTTATCATAAAACTCTGTGTATAAGAATGAGATTAGGAAAACCAGTCCTGCCCTGCCTAAGAAGATGCTTATGTTTCTTAGTATTATGCTATAGTCTAATAATTAGGTCTGTGTGAAGTGGCTAGTATTCACTTTGGATTCGGATTTGGCCAATTCGGGGGACAGTGATTTGATTCGGTGATTTGAGTCACTGTCCCAAATCAATTCTGCCAAATCTGATTCGGAGATTTGGCTGCTGCCGAATCAGCTGAATCTCCAAATCACACAGGCCCCAACTCCCGCCCACTCTCAATGGCTGCCCCGCCCAGCCCCAGCTCCTCGCCCTTTAAAAAAAGACAACAAAAAAACCCTGGCTGCTGCCCAGCAGGTGGAGGGGGAGCAATCCCCACTGTCCCACATTATGGGGTGGCTCTGCACAAGCCCCCAGAAGCCCTGAGGCAGCATCCAGTGAGTTCAGGGGTTTGGGGTTTTTTTTTTTAAAGAGCCAGGAGCTGGGGCAGGCGGGGCAGCCATGGGAGGGCTGGGAGAGCAGGTAGGGGTTGGGGGGCTCATGGCAGAGTCCCCCACATGGCATGAACTAGTTGAGGAGCCTACTTTGGCAGAGCAGCAGGGAAAATAGTTCTTGGGGGAGGTTCAAAGGGGGGAAGGTGTGTGGCAGAGAACCTCTGGTGTTTGACACTTTAAGAGCCTGACGAGGCAACTGGCAGGTGTGGCCGAGCTCTGATGAGCAGCCATTTTAAGATTCAGGCCAGCAGAGCTGGAGGTAGCACTCTGCTGCCTGACACCAAAGAAACAACATCTCCTGGTGGAGCTGGTGCTCTGGTAACACCAGGAGGTAAGGGCAAGAGCTGATGGGGATGGGTAGGAAGCTCTTGGTCCTGGGCATGACCTAAAACTGCACTCTGCCAGGGATGGGTGGCCTGGTGGGGCTCCTAGTGGCATGGGAGCCCCCAGGAAATGCCAGGCCATTTACCATCCCGGTGAAAGGCGGGTAAAGGTGCCTAAACCCCAGCCCCCCACCTTCAGGTACGTCACTTAACATCAGAGGTAGTTGGGAGCCAGGCACAGCTGTGCCCACCTGAGCCCATGTAGGGTGCAAGACCCTGAGGAATGAGAGTGGTGGGCCAGACACACTGGTGAGAGGCACTTAAGCCTGCGGGGTGTGTGTTTGGGCATAGGGGGCAGATTATGTGCCTCAGTGGAGGGGGAGGTGTATAGCGGGGTGCGGTGGGGCACCTGACAGCCTGCACCAGAGTGGCAATTGGGAGGCCCCGAGAGCCTAGAAAAGGGTGTGGAGCCTAGTGAAGAGGCAAGGAGCCAAGAGGCTAGGAGCCCCAGCTCTCTCTGTGTGTGTGTGTGTGTGTGTGTGTGTGTGTGTGTGTGTGTGTGTGTGTGTGTGTGGCAAGGAGCCCAGGGAGAGTACGGGGCTCAGAACCCAATGAAAGAGGCTGGAGTTAGGGGCCAGGACATGGTTACAACATGTGAATGCCAAGAGGGGCGAGTAGTGAGGCCCTGCTAACATGGGGGCCAGGTTAGGTCCAGATAAGCCTTCAGGTGCTTAAGGCAATGGGTGGGCCAGAGGCCAATTGGGTGGGGTGGCTGAGGAATCGGCATGGGGTAAACAACAGGGGTGAGTCAGGAGCCCCTAATTCAGAGCAGCTGGGTGAGCAACCCAGTGAGGGACTAGAGGAGGTGTCACTTCACTGTTCTGCTAACTGCCCAACACTTGCTTGGATGGGGGTCACAGGAGAGGCCCAGGAGGCCACGTGCTTTCTGTCTGGAAAATGAAGGGAAATGAGCCCCAGGACCCTCCAGGTGAGGGCAGGGTGAGTGTGGCTCTGGGAGAAGGAGGGGCAGTATGAGAGTGGCCCCACAAAGGGGCAGCATGAAAGAAACCATGTCAGAGGTGGTGGAGTGAGAGAGGCCTCAGTGAGAGGGAGGCAGTATGAGTGTGACCCGCAACAAGGCAGAAAACAAGAGGCCTAACACTGGGATGTGTTGAGCCTGGTCTCAGGCCAGAGCAGAGTGCAGTTGTTAGGATCATCTGTGATGCTTGGGATGCAGTATAGGGGTGGTTGGAGCTTCATAGATAGGCCCAGGAGAGCAGGATATCTGAAGGGCAGCCTCCCACCTAATTAATATCTTAAGTTTTCCACAACAAGGCATGACTGGTGACAAAGGCGGGCACTGTGCCCAGAGGCAGGTGGGGAGACTGTAGCTACTCGGGGAGTTCCCACTTGGCCACAAATATATAGTCAAATGAAAGAGGATCAAGGTTACTGCAAAAACTTTGGGACCAGTGTTTCATAGATTTCATAGATTTCATAGACATTAGGGCTGGAAGGGACCTCGGGAGATCATCGAGTCCAGCCCCCTGCCCAAAGGGCAGGAAGTCAGCTGGGGTCATAGGATCCCAGCAAGATAAGCATCCAATTTACTCTTGAAGGTGTTCAATGTAGGCGCTTGAACCACCTCCGCTGGCAGACTGTTCCAGACCTTGGGGGCTCGGACAGTAAAGAAATTCTTCCTTATGTCCAGCCTGAAACGGTCTTGCAGGAGTTTGTGACCGTTCGACCTCGTCATCCCATGGGGCGCTCTGGTGAACAGATGTTCCCCCAGATCCTGGTGGTCACCCCTGATAAACTTATAGGTGGCCATCAGATCACCCCTGAGCCTGCGCTTTTCCAGGCTAAAGAGTCCCATGGCTCTCAGCCTGTCATCGTAAGATCTGTTTTCCTGACCTCTGATCATGCACGTGGCTCTCCTCTGGACTCTCTCAAGCTTCTCCACATCCTTTTTGAATTGTGGAGCCCAAAACTGGACGCAGTACTCCAGCTGCGGCCTCACCAAGGCCGAGTACAAGGGGAGAATGACGTCCCGGGATTTGCTCCAGAAGCATCTATGGATGCACGCCAGCATTTTGGTCGCTTTACTAGCCGCAGCATCGCATTGGAGGCTCATGTTCATCTTGTGGTCAATGATGACCCCCAAGTCTTTTTCTTCTGTAGTGCTAACCAACGTAGCACTGCCGAGCCTATAAGGGTGCTGCAGGTTTTTCCTCCCAAGGTGGCGAACCTTGCATTTTTCGGTGTTAAACACCATGAGGTTCTCGTCTGCCCATTTGCTGAGCTTGTCCAGGTCAGCCTGGATCACCCGCCTATCTTCTGGCGTGGATGCTTTGCCCCAAAGTTTGGTGTCATCGGCGAACTTGGCCAGTCCACTCCTGACTCCAATGTCCACATCGTTAATGAAGATGTTGAACAGTATGGGTCCCAGGACAGAGCCTTGAGGGACCCCACTGGTCACAGGGCACCACGATGAGTGACTGCCATCAATCACAACCCTCTGGGTCCAACCACAAAGCCAATTTCCCAGCCAGCGGATCGTGGTGGAGCCAAAGCCACAACCGGCCAGTTTGGCCAAGAGGTGATCATGGGATACCAGATCAAAAGCTTTTTTGAAGTCAAGATATATGACATCAATCTCTTCTCCCTTGTCCAGGTGATAGGTCACCTGGTCATAGAAGGAAATGAGATTGGTCAAACAAGACCTACCCGCAACAAACCCATGCTGGCTGTCCCTTAGAATGTTAGCCTGGGCCAGTCCCTCAAGGATGGCCTCCTTAATAAACTTTTCTAAGATCTTCCCCAGGATAGAAGTCAGGCTAATGGGCCTGTAGTTAGCCGGATCCACTCTCCTCCCTTTCTTGAAGATCGGCACCACATTGGCCTTCTTCCAGTCTTCGGGCACTACACCAGAGCGCCAGGAGTTTTCAAAGATCTGTGCCAGGGGCTGGGCTATGACGCTCGCCAGCTCCTTGAGTACCCTGGGGTGCAGGTTGTCAGGGCCAGCTGACTTGAAGGTATCCAGCTTCTCAAGGTGTTCCTTCACGAGGTCAGCATTGATGGAGGGTAGGGGATCCCCCTCACCCAGATTTCCCTGTCCCATAGCAGGCATGGGCATCCCATGGGACTGATGAAAGACTGACGCAAAGTACCTATTTAATAGGTTGGCTTTTTCCTGGGCGTCAGTTGTCAGTTGCCCCATCTGGTTTAGCAGGGGTCCAACATTGCCCTTGCTTTTCCTCCGACTCCCCACATATCTGAAAAAGGACTTTTTGTTGTCCTTGATGCCTGAAGCTAGTTGGAGTTCAGTTGCAGCCTTGGCTTTCCTGGTTTGCTCCCTGCAGGACCGGACCAGCGCGGAGTAATCCTCCTTGGAGGTGAATCCCATCCTCCATCCTTTGTAGGCTTTCCTTTTTAGCCACAGTAGGTCCGCTAGGTCCCTGGAGAGCCAGGGGGGCTGCTGTGCCTTCTTGCTGCCTTTCCTCCGTGTTGGAATAGATTTGGCTTGTGCACTGAGGATCGCTTCCTTGAGAAGCAACCACTCTTCTTGAACTCCCAACTCCCTGGGGTCATGGTCCCCGAGGGCCTGACTGACTAGCCTCTTGAGCTTGTCAAAGTCGGCTTTTCTGAAGTCAAGGACTTCTGTGTTGCTGACTGACTTGCCAGCTTTACGGCGGATGGTGAAGGTGATCAGCTCGTGGTCGCTGTCACCCAACTTCCCATCAATCACTAGGTCGCCGATTAGGTCGTCCCCCGTAGCCAGTACCAGGTCAAGCAGCGCTTTGCCTCTCGTTGGCCCATAGACTTCTTGAGTCAGGTAGAGGTCATCCACGCACGAGAGAAAGCTTTGCGCCCGCTCAGATTTAGCTGAGTGATCTTCCCACGAGATGTCCGGGTAATTGAAGTCACCCATGACAACCAAGGTCCTGGAGCAAGCGGCCTCAGTCAGTTCCTGGGCGAACTCCTGGTCAAGCTCGGGACTTTGAGTGGGAGGTCTGTAGTAGACTCCCACCGTTGTGTCCCCTGTGCCGAATTCCCCACGAATTTTTACCCAGAGGGTCTCTAGCTGTCCATGCCGGTCGCCAACATCAGCTTGCAGGGACATGTAGCTTTCCTTCACATAGAGAGCTACACCCCCGCCCCTTTTGTCAACACGATCCCTCCTGTACAGGGTATAGCCCTCTATCCCCGTGGTCCAGTCATGGGTGGAGTCCCACCAGGTCTCCGTTATCCCAATGACATCATATTTCTTTGCACTGAGCAGGAGGACGAGCTCGTCCTGCTTGTTGCCCAGGCTCCTGGCATTAGTGTACAGGCAGGCAAGTGTGCCCTTGGGGGCTCTTGCCTTGCCCACAGATTGTACCAGGGCTGGGGCAGGGGTGGGCTCCCTTAAGTGCCCCTTTAAGTGCCTTGGTCCGCTGGCTTTGCAAGGGCCGTTCAGCGGGCCAGCAGGGGCAGTAGTCCCCCCATCCCCCAGCGGGCTTAGTTTAAAGCCCGGTGGAGCAGGTCAGCCAGCCTGGCTGGGAAGAGCCTCCTCCCCAGGGGAGAGAGGTGGAGGCCATCTCTTCCCAGCAGCTCGCTGCCTCTCTCTCCAAAGAGCGGGCTGTGGTCATGGAAGCCAAAGCCTTCCCAATAACACCAGCGCCGCAGTCTTTGGTTCACCGCATGGATCCTCCTCTCCCTCCTCAGCCCATAGCCCGAGACTGGGAGGATCGACGAAAACACCACCTGAGCTCCCAGACCCCTAAGCCCCGCTCCCAACTCCCTGTAGCGCCTCATGACCTGGCTGGGGGTGCTCCGAGCTGTGTCATTGGTGCCCACATGAATCAGGAGCATGGGGTAGTGGTCTGTAGGCCGGAGGAGCTGCGGGATCCTCTCCGCAATGTCTCGGATGCGGGCCCCTGGGAAGCAGCAGACTTCCCGGGCTAAGGGGTCGGGGCGGCAGATTGCCCCCACAGTGCCCCGCAGGATGGAGTCTCCCACAACAAACACCTTACGCTTTGTCTTGGGGAGAGCGGGGCCAGTAGCTGCGGTCGAGCCTGGGTTGCCTGCGGGAGCCGGCAACTGCGTGGGCTCTGCTGGGGCTGCAAGAGGTGCGAACCTGTTGCTAAGCTCCGGCGGGGCAGGGGCCTTGGTGCGGCGGGCCTTGGGGCCCTTGACCACCTTGGTCCATGCCCCTGACTGGGCAGAGCGGGAGGTCCCAGAGTCCTCCTTAGTCGCGGAGGGAGACGGAGCTCTCCCCTGTGGCTCCCGGGGGAGAAGGGCCTGGCAGTAGGAGTCTATCTCCTGCTCGCAGTCCCTGATGGCACGCAGTCTCTGGACTGTGGCCTGGAGCTCCTCCAGCTGGCGCGCCAGAGACCCCAGTAGGGAGCAGACCCCGCAAGGGGAGGTGGCCATGCTCCCAGGCCCCAGAGCCTGAAAAAGGGACAGGCAGCCCCCGCAGCCAAGAGCCAGGGGCTCCGTCTGCGTGGAGCCCGGAACCATGGGCTCCGTCTGGGTGGCCGTCTCTGAGGCGCCCAATGGGGGGGCCGCAGAGCCCGAGGGGACCCTCGGGGTGCGGCGCGTGCCCATCCGTGTCATGCCTCTGGTAGGCTGGCTACGGCTGGGGCTGACTACTCTGGGGGGGTCGCAGGCAGGGTCTCGTGCCCTCCCACGCCCTCCCCTGTGCGAACTCCGCGCTAACTCAAGCGCCTGTTTACGCAGCCTGTTTCCGCGGCTCCGGTCGCGGGGCTCCCTGGGGGGCTGGGCCAAGTAGGGGCCTGGGCGGGGGCTTGACCCGGCCCGGCACCAGGCAGCGGCCTCCTCCGAGCAAGTGAGGAGTTAACCCCTTCCCACCACGAGCCCGCTTACCTCCAGCTGTGCTGGGGGTCGGCAGGGGGCTCGGCGGCTGCTGAGGGGGTGTCTGGGGGGCTTCGGGGGAGTGGGGGCGCAGCGGGCTTCACCCGCGCGTCTCTCACCGCTCCAGAGCCTACCTGAGTGTGGGGTTTTTTTTTTTTGTTTTTTGTTTTTTTTTTTTTATCCCCCTGTTTGGCGGGCCCTTTTAAACTACAGCGCATGCGCAGTGGGCCTGCCGTCGGGGAACGCTGGCTTCTCAGGCCAGGGGGGCCCTGCCCGGGATTTGGGGGGCCCTGCCCTACAGGAGGGGGACTGGTGAGTACCCCTCCTTCACTCCTCTCTCCCTGGGGGGGCTGGGCCAAGTAGGGGCCTGGGGGGGGCTTGACCCGGCCCGGCACCAGGCAGCGGCCTCCTCCGAGCAAGCGAGGAGTTAACCCCTTCCCACCATGAGCCCGCTTACCTCCGGCTGTGCTGGGGGTCGGCAGGGGGCTCGGCGGCTGCTGAGGGGGTGTCTGGGGGGCTTCGGGGGAGTGGGGGCGCAGCGGGCTTCACCCGCGCGTCTCTCACCGCTCCAGAGCCTACCTGAGTGTGGGGTTTCTTTTTGTTAAGCTCCTGTGCTACAGATAAATTAACAAGTGCATTTGCCCAAAATAAACAACTTTTAGGCAGACTGGTACAATTTTCAGTAGCTCCTTCTTAATATTTCATTATGGTATTAACATTTCTGACACACCCAATACCAAAATATCATTAGCAAAGGTAAAAATGTAAATTAATTGTTCATTGTTATTATTTCCATAATGCTATTGGTGTGACCAGGAGTTGAACAGAACAAATAATAAAATAAGTGATTGTTATTCTCATATTTATCAATCCAAGAGCTGAGATGATGATAATTTCTTGTCCACTCATCAGTGAAATTATATATCATTTAATCAATTACTTTAATACTTATTTTAGTGTATCTCTTGAATTGCTGTAACAGCCATGAAGAAATTGTTTCCCCCCTGAAAAAATAATTTTGTTTCTCAGTTTTTTGGGTTGCTTGTTTAGATTTCCTTTTTTTCTTTTTCTTTTTCCTTTCTTCTGAAGCATCAGAAATGGCCAAAGCAAGAGACAGGGTATTGGGAAAAATGCACTAGTACTTCCAGTGGTACTAAGGATGAGATTACACATTACAAGTAGACAATGTTGAGACACTTTAAACTTGAATGATCATACATTAACACTTGTTAACAAGTGCTAATTGCCTTCTTGGCATCCTAAAATGATGCCACTTCAGGAGAGGATTATCTTTGAGCTGTGCCACCTAGCTCAAGTTAAGTTAACTTCTAGGTGTTCACCTGAAATAAACACCATACACAGTTCTCCAGTATCACAGAAGCATTGCTCCTAGGTGGAGTAGTTACCATCCAGGCAACCAGTAGGCAGGGATAAGGTGAGTTGGGAGGGAGGGAAGGAAAAAGGGTGAAGGACAGGAGTAGAGCTGGGGTGGAGTGACATGGGGAAGGGCTGAGGAACTGAAGGAAGGAAGAGAGTGAGGAGAGGGGGATAGGGTGGGGAGCTGATGGGCTGCTGCTCCCTCTGCCCCCCAAATTTCCCCCCCAACCTTTAAATCACCCCCTCCATACCTGAATCACCTCCTCTACTTCCAGATCTGCCAGCCCAGTCTCCTTCTTTGCCCCTCATGAGCCCTCTACCCTTGTACCACTGCCCTTCTGCCCTGATTAGCCCAAAAGTTGCACAGGTGTCAGTGGGTTCCTTGGCAGGTCTCTCTGCCTGCTCCTAGAGTCCCTGCAGACCATTCCTCCCCTGCGTGCCCTGGAACCTCACAATTAAGCCGAACTCTAGAGTTGAGGTCACGAAGCAATTTTTCCTTAGGCCAGATACTAATCCTAAAGGAAAGTTAGCTTGATCATCATCAGTCACACATTTGGGGTTAATACCTTTTCAGTGTGCACTGCTTAGACCTGCCACTAAGCAGCTGAAGAAGCAGCATGGCCAGGGGCTGCAACTCTGTTCCATGTCTGCCCAGTTCACTAGCTGTCTAAACAGGGAGGAGTGGGAATCTCCCAGTGTCAACCTCGCCACTTCACCCATCCCCACCATGCTGCAAATTATCAACACAAGGAACACCTGAATGTGTGGTGTGTGCAGTGTGCCAGACTGCATACCACAAATATGTGCTGGTCTGGACGTACCCCTTGTGCTTGTTATGCAACACAGAGGCTACTTCGTAGCCTGCAGTGTGAAAAGTAAGGGTAGGAGCAACAGCATTTTCTCCTGGACCTTTTGGATTTTTGGATGCCGTTACAAGTATATGGACTGGACTGAGTGATCCTGTACCCTATATGCTGAGGTGGGCAGCAATACAGAGGAATGACAAACTGAACATTATACCACTTGAAAATATGGAGAGGAGCAAACAGTTTTTAGGTGAACAAAAAAATAATTATACCTTTGGAATTTGGTCAGTTCACTAACGTCAGTATCTCTATTCATGGTGGAAGTTTTGTTAGTACTTATATAAGGTTATAATTTGCTTAGCCAGATGCTACCTTGATGAAGTAGGTTGGTGCCTGCAAAAGCTTATGCCTCCCTGGACAAGTTAGTTTGCCCTACATTTTTCCTGACTTCAGACTATCATAGCTAACCACTTCTTAAGTGGTTACTTTTAAAGGACTTGTTTTTCATCCAAGTATTCAAGATAAATCGATTCTGTATGCATAAGATCTGAAACACTTTAAACTCCAAATTGTCTGTCTGGCACACCAACATCTTACAAATTGAGCTTGTGGGTATGTTTGGCACTCTGCCCAAAAATGTTGCAGACCCCTGTTGTAAAGCATCTTTTCAGGTCTTAAAATACACTTCCTTTTACATACATGGGATACATAATTTCTGACCCAAATTTTCCACATTTAATACATCTTGCTTCTATAAGAAAAATAATAATGTTAAGTTTTCACTTATACATCTTCAATCCCATGAAATCTTTAGTGAGTCTATATGAGTCAAAAAACATACAATTTGAAGATAATAGAATTAAACGCATTTAAGTGAAGATGGAATTTGACCTGCAGAATTTTGATTAATGGTACTATTATGTTAGATTAAAAGACAAAAGTCCTCTTTAAGAGCCAATATAGGTTCCAATTTCTTGTTGCCCTGTTTCAGTATGGTAAATGCTTCCCTTACTCAGGGAGTATTGATCTCTGAAAATAGTGGTGAGTGGCAGGGAGGAGGCAAGACAGGAATAATTTACAGTCCACTAAGTTAAACCAATCATTTCCTAATTTAAAACAACATCTACATCTATATCTATTTTACACACATGCACACTCCAATACTGGCTCAAGATGTTTTTTTGCAGCCAAGTATTTCATATTATTTTAAATTACTATTAAAAATTGCAACTCCCCCCCACCTAAAGTCTAAATGAAATCAATATTTGTTGTAGAAATAAAAGTGGTATGTAATGGCAGTAAAATATCATAAGAGTCTGGTGGGAAAAATCTTGTAAAATAATAATAAATTACTATAGTTTTATCATTTGTTATAGATATTAGAAATATTTTCCTGCAAATGATAAGTGCAACTAGAGTAGCATCTGTTTCAAAGAAATTGCATTACTGATTCAGCTGTGATGGCTATTGTGGAAATTATATTAGAGTAGTGCTATTCCTGCAATTTACCTTTTTAACTAATAGTTCATTATTTTCTATGTGGATCCATTTAAAATCTCTCATGCTTTTAAGATATCACTTACTATTTAAACACTTACTACTTATTCTTCTCTCTTCAAGCTCTTCAGTCTTAAATACATTATGACTGTGGTGTGTGTGTGTGTGTGTGTGTTTGTGCGCATGAGAGAGTGTAAGTGTATGCACAGTTCCTGCTAGATCTATCAATCTTGACAAGTCAGTAGTTTCAATATATCATCAGAAATGCTGAGTTTTTTGTAGGGTACTGATAAGTGCAATGTCAAAAGAATTATGAACCTATATTAGATCATAGGTCAATCTAGTCCAGTATACTGTCTCCAACAGCAGCCAGTGTCAGATACTTCATAAGAAGTTAAGACAAGCAAAGGTGGTATAAACTTCTCCATATATTACCATATTTTCTCACATACAACACGGACCGTTCCTCAAAAAATCAGTTGCTAGAAATTGGGGTAAACATTTAAAGTAAGGAAATACACTTAAAGTTGTTTTTGCAACATAAGCCTCTCCTGTGGGAAAAACTAAGTAATGCTGCATATGCTACACATGGTCTGCGACTACACAAGATGCTACTGTGCAGTAGTTTCTGCACAATTATTATTTGAATAAACAAATACTAAATAAATGAGCAATAACCTAAGTTACTGCACAGTAGTGCTAGCAAATGGTTTTTTTGTAGTAGTGCAGGCTACTGCACAGTCAGTGTCTCATGTAGACGTGCTGAGCAGGCAACACAATGAGCATGTTAGGATCCCTAGCTGCTGGTTGTGGACACTTTCTCTTTCCCCCAAAGTAGAAGGTGATGCTGCTGAAGTTACTCCTGGCTCAACAGAAGCCTCTGCCATAGCAAGCAGGGTTCACATCTACTGTATTTCTAAATCAGAGCTTAGCTCCAGATGCCAGGGCAGAGCCTTCTGCTGAATCAGCAGGTGCTGCAGGCTAGGATTGGCCCTCAACTGATATGGCAAGTACTGCTGGCTGTCCACATAGCTCAGCTTAGGAAGAAAAGAAGGGTCAGGTTGTTTGGCTCAGGCAGGTAGGGGAATACCAAAAGCAGCTATAAAGTTTTGCTGTTCTCCAACTGCAGCTGCCTGTATTATACCTAAGAAAATGCTCTACTTACCAGTGTTTTCAAGGAAGATCTTTTTTCTTCATTCTTTCAAAAAAAAGTGTGTATCTTCTTTTTGATGACTCCCCAAATAGGTGCTCTATTCCCAACTTACTTGCAGCCTGAGTTCTTGTGGTGGCAAGAGGAAATACTACAAGGACCCATTGAAGACAGCTCAAGACAACAAATGCTAAAATCAAAAGTAGAGAGGAGCTTGTGGCTAACTTACTCCAATGATGTCACAACCCCAACCAAGTGCAGCCCATTTTGAGGTAGAGTCTGGCCCTCAAAGCAGAGAAGTCAGAGCAGAAAAAGGAAGGAGGAGAGTAGTTCCAGCCTACACTTTTCTGTGGAAAGACCTGCAATTCCATGGATGGATCTGTGGCTTAAGGGTTGGACTCTTAAATCATCTCAAGACCTACCAATGAAGCGTGGTAGAGAGATCATCCTGGAATCTAAGGATTGCCAATGACAATGTTGTATATGAGAAAATATGGCCGATTTCATAGATTTCATAGACATTAGGGCTGGAAGGGACCTCGGGAGATCATCAAGTCCAGCCCCCTGCCCAAAGGGCAGGAAGTCAGCTGGGGTCATAGGATCCCAGCAAGATAAGCATCCAATTTACTCTTGAAAGTGTTCAATGTAGGTGTTTGAACCACCTCCGCTGGCAGACTGTTCCAGACCTTGGGGGCTCGGACAGTAAAGAAATTCTTCCTTATGTCCAGCCTGAAACGGTCTTGCAGGAGTTTGTGACCGTTCGACCTCGTCATCCCATGGGGCGCTCTGGTGAACAAACGTTCCCCCAGATCCTGGTGGTCACCCCTGATAAACTTATAGGTGGCCATCAGATCACCCCTGAGCCTGCGCTTTTCCAGGCTAAAGAGTCCCATGGCTCTCAGCCTGTCATCATAAGATCTGTTTTCCTGACCTCTGATCATGCGTGTGGCTCTCCTCTGGACTCTCTCAAGCTTCTCCACATCAATTTTTTGAATTGTGGAGCCCAAAACTGGACGCAGTACTCCAGCTGCGGCGTCACCAAGGCCGAGTACAAGGGGAGAACGACGTCCCGGGATTTGCTCGAGAAGCATCTATGGATGCACGCCAGCATTTTGGTCGCTTTACTAGCCGCAGCATCGCATTGCATTCATCCTAAACTTAATCATCATCAGTTGTTTTAAATCCTGAAGCACTGAGCTTAGTAACCATACAAAACTTATTAGCTTTAACTATTACAACTGCTGAATTCTTGTCCTCAGTGACTGACTAGCACTAAAGTGTTACAATCTCATGCTTCATGTAAAAAAGTATTTGCCCTTTCCAGTTTTGCCTTTTAATTTCATTCAATGACCCCAGGTTGTGGAAATGTTTTCCAGATTTCATATTATCCCTTTAGCAGTTGATAGTGATGCTACACTGCCTTAAGAGTGATGGCTGAGAGTTGCCCTGAGTGCCCTCACTGGATTGGGAAACACAGCTTGTCTTAAGCTTGTCTCTGACAGTAATCACCTACTCTCTATGAGCTTTTCAGTACTATTGAGTCTTGTTAAAATTTAGAAGAATATCACAACCTCTGCTAGAGCTCAGTAACAATCAGGCTGGTTTGATCTAAAGGTAAAAAAGAAACTCCTTGTCTAGGAACTATTCATCCGATTCCTCAGAGTTTAAAATAACTGGTGACAAAACCTTTTTCACATGGAGGTCAATAACAAATATCAGAAGGCTGCAACCACACTGCCATTCTAATATTGATAGATGGAAGGGGTTTCATAGTATCATAGTTAGTAGGGTCAGAAGGGACCTGAGAAGATCATCAAGTCCGACCCCCTGCCATGGCAGGAAAGAGTACTGGGGTCAAATGACCCTAGCAAGGTGATTGTCAAGCCTTGTCTTAAAGACCCCCAGGGTAGGAGCCAGCACCACTTCGCTTGGAAGTTGGTTCCAGATCCTAGCCGCCCTGACAGTGAAGTAACGCCTCCTTATGTCTAATCTGAATTTACCCTCTGTCACTTTGTGACCATTATTTCTAGTCACTCCTGGTAGTGCTCAGGGGAAACAGGGACTGCCCCAATGCCTTCTGGTCCCCTCTGACTAGTTTGTAACAGGCCACTAGATCCCCCCTCAGCCTTTTCTTGTGGAGGCTGAACAGGTTCAGGTCCTGTTGCCTCTCCACATAGGGCCTGCCCTGCTGCCCCTGATGATGTGAGCGGCCCTCCTCTGGACCCTCTCCATGTTGTCCACATCCCTCTTGAAGTGCGGCACCCAGAACTGGACACAGTACTCCAGCTGCGGCCTTACCAGTGCCACATAGAGGGGGAGAATCACCTCCTTGGACCTGCTTGAAATGTATCTGTGGATGCATGACAAGGTGCAGTTGGCCTTCCTGACTGCATCCCCACACTGCTGGCCCATATTCATCTTGGCATCAATAATGACTCCAAGATCATTTCTGCCTCTGCACTGACGAGAAGGGAGTTCCCCAGCCTGTAGGTTTGCTGCTGGTTCTTCCTCCCCAGGTGCAGTACCTTGCACTTGTCAGTGTTGAATCCCATCCTATTCTCATCCACCCACCCCTATAACCTGTCTAGGTCCAATTGTAGCCTATTCCTTCCTTCTAACGTGCCCACATCCCCCCACATCTTAGTGTCATCAGCAAATTTGAACAGGGTGCTTTTTACCCCCTCGTCCAAGTCACTGATGAAGATGTTGAACAGTGCGGGCCTGAGGACCAAGCCCTGGGGAACCCCACTACCCACATATCTCCAGGTCGAAAATGAACCATCCACTATGACTCTCTGGGTGCAGCCCTCCAGGCAGTTGGTGACCCATTTCACTGCGTAGGTGTCGACACCACAGTCCCCCAGTTTCTTAATGAGAACGGAGGGAAAGACAGTGTGGAAGGCCTTCCGAAAGTCCAGAAAGACTATGTCCACTGCTACCCCTGCATCTAAGGATTTGGTGACCTGGTCGTAGAAGGCCACCAGGTTGGTCAGACAGGATCTGCCTCTAATGAGCCCATGTTGGTTGCCCCTAAGCATAATCTCCCCTGCTGGCCCCTCGTGGACATGTGCCAGAATAATTCTCTCAAAAAAGCTTACCCAGCATTGAGGTAGGGCTAACTGGCCTATAGTTCCCTGGGTCCTCCTTCCTCCCTTTCTTGAAGATGGGAACCACATTGGACCTCTTCCAGTCCTCTGGCACCACACCAGAGCACCACGAGTACTCGTACAGCCATGCCAGAGGTCCCGCAGTGACCTCAGCTAATTCCCTCAGCACTCTGGGGTGGAGATTGTCCAGACCACCTCATTTAAATACATCCAGTCCCTCCAGAATTTCCCTGACTAGATCCTCCCTGACCCTTGGCCTACATGTGCCTCCCATGGAGCCTGAGGGGGACCCAGTGACAGGGCTGATCTGGTCCCTGCTCAGGAAAATGGAGGCAAAGAAGTCATTAAATAGGTTAGCTTTGTCATCTGGTGTGATGACCAAATTTCCTAGCGTGTCTTGCAGGGGCCCCTCGTTACCCGGTACCTTCTTTTTGCCCCCTCTGCATTTAAAAAAGGACTTCTTGTCCTTGATCCGGGAAGATAGTCCCAGTTCAATCTCCGCCTTGGCCTTCCTTACTGTGCCCCTGCATCCCCGAGCAACCACAGTATAATCCTCCCTGGTGATGGCCCCTCCTTTCCATTGGGTGTACACCTCCCTTTCAGGTAGAAGACATTCCTGGATGCTTTTGGTGAGCCATAGGGGTTTTTGTGCCCTCCTGATCCATGTTGGGATTGCCTCCCTTTGGGCCTGGATAATCATCTCCTTAAGGAGCAACCACTGTTCTTGGACTCCCCTCCCCTCTGGGACTATTCTCCTTAGCTCCATATGTGTTGAATCCCATAACAACACTAGCTACAAAATTTTGTAAGCCATATGTAATCACGGCAAAGCAAAGGGTTGGAATGGGATGCATAGAGGAAATGAAAACCCTCTTCAAGACAGGCTGAAGGTCAGGATGAAACTAACCATATTTTTGAAAAAGGCAAACAATTTTTTTCTGGTATCCTTCACTAAAATCTCTTGGGAGATGAAACTTTTGGATGGTGATGACAGAAACATAATGTGCTATCCAAAAAGAATCAATTAGCAGACTGGAAGTGGAAGTCAAGTTGGGACAAATTTCAGAAGCTCCACTACGCTATCAAATTTCCATTTTTCTTTCTTTTTTATAATTTTTGCATGTCTCTGTGGCTGTGCTTCAGGTGCGCAATCTATTTGATGTTTGTTGGAGAAAACAGGTTAGATACTCTAGGGATAATCAGAATAGGGAAGGGGCCAAACAATAAAGGTGAAAGAATGAACCTGCCACAGAAGTTTTTCAAAAGGGCCACCTTTTTCAAATGGCCCACTGATGTCATGCCAGAGCCACTGCAGTGAAGACTTTCTGTTTCCTCTGCAGTATGTTCTCAGTTATATTTAATATTTGAGCCAATGAAACTATTAGCAGAAAGTTACATCCATATTGAAATATAAAATCCTTCTAGGCATCCAAAGAAAGAGGCAGGTTATTTAGCTTCCAAAATATGGATTTTGGATTATTTGCTATAACAGATATCTTGTTGTGATGGAACTGAAAGTTTGAATTCATCTTAAGTAAAAAATCAGGAGCTGATTTAGTGAATGTTTCAAGGGCATGGTTACAAATATGGCAGTTCTCTGAAGAAAGCCCATTTACTATTATCCATACAATCAAAAGTTATTCTATTTCCATTGTGTGATGCATTCACAAAGGAGTTTTGGAAATCAGTGTATTCAAAGTAGCTTAGAGAGCTTGTGTTTTCAAGATATATTTCCTATCAATCTCTAGTAAAAAAACAAGTAGCCTAAATAAAGCTTTCCCAAAATACACACCAAATTCTAGTACAAACTCTTGCCTGCTTCTCAATATTTTATACTTCCCTTGGATATTCTTCAAGTCAGGCAGCATAGGGCTATGGAGGAAAAAAGGATTTAGAATAACTCTTCTCCCACCCATCTGTAAATTGTCTTGCTTGATAAGTCTGAAAAAGCATCATGAAAGAGAATCAGAGGAAACATAGGAAATATGATCTTGAAAACACCCCTCTAAACCTTCTTTTGTGTGATGCTATAAACTGTAGGGATGTTCAGAGTATCTGCTTCTAAAAGTTTATAATGCAGCAATTAGCATACAAAATCTGCACACATTCTCACAGACTTGCCAAACTCTATCTGACCAGCTCAATATGATTTGGGGAAAAGTGTACATCCAGAAATCTATATTTGAAAATGTTCTATGGCTAGTAAAGTACAACAGCATTTAAAGCTAATATTTTATTCGTGTATACGCAAATCAGAAGGACAAAGTACACTATCCCTGTGTACATAGATAGAAACACAGACAAACACAAACAAAGCATAGGCACGTTTTTGCTAGGATTAAATGCAAAGAGAAAAAATGTTCTTTAAATAAGGTTCTTTAAAATTTAAAGTTATCTATGTTTTTTTAATTTTATTTACTGGCCAACACAGCCCTGTAGCTTTTCAATTCTCCTTGGTATTAACTGAAGAATGCAAAAGTGACCATCTGCTAGATTCTCTGATACTGAACTTAGTTAGTAAGCTAATCAGGGGATATGTTTCTTGGTTAGACTCATAAAAACATTATGGAATATTTATCAACACCCTCATTCCTTCCTTCCTTTCTTCCTGTTTGTTTGTTTCCCTGTAAACAATATGATCAAACAGGTCCTGAAGTCTATTTAAAACACACAATCAGAAATAACGCCACAATATCCCACCCCCACATCAATGGGAGGGGCTGGTGGTTGGGCTGGTAGGTTAAAGGCAGGCTGATTTTCTCAGTGTATGGACACATGGCATATTTGTTCTCAGGATGTGAACACATGACATTATTTCCTTCAGACTTTATCCCATGACAAAGTGAAATGGACATATAATGCACCCCACTCTAAATCATTCCATTCTGGAAAGCAAGGAGCAACTATGCTCCAGTGTAGTTTAGACAAGTACACTTATTGTGCATCTGTTTCTATAGCCAATTTTACCTACAGACTGGCATTTGTGCAATGGAAACTGACTCCCTTCCACCTAGTGACCAGGTACTGTAATAATTTGTAGTGCTAGCTTGGGAGAGCCGGTCAAGTGTCTACTCCTTGCCAAGGAATGTGTTTATTACAGGGTGAAATTCAGGACAATTTACATCATGGTAATCATGCCATGTGACTGTGCCCACAGTCTCTTCTCCCCCTCCCATTTCGTTAAAATTTTCCCAAGGTTTTCAATGACCTCTTGCCCAAGCCATCTGACGAGCACTCCTGTGAAGGTATGGAGGACTCACTTGCTCCCATCTTTTGCAAAAAGCAGGCCCCTGCTGATTTAGATACACAGTTCTTTGGGAGCAAGGACACTAACCATATAAGCAGAAGAGGGGGTGTATTTTCTATCATTTCCTCAACACTGAGGCAGCATCATAAAAGGGGGATCTAAGGTACTATATAATCACATCCCAAATGCTAGGTGACAGTAGAGGAGGGTGCATTATAACTTCTAAAATGCAGATTACATAAGGAGGAATGTCACTGAAATTGAGGCATTTGAAACCTGATCAAGACAGAAATGGGCCTGCAGTAAAGCTAAGGGAATGTGCAAATAGATAGGTGTATCCCAGAAATGTCATCAAAGCCTTTTTAGACATGGGTCCAGGAACAGGCATTGTTCAGGCAGAGGGAAGACAGCTACCTGATAAGGTTTCAGTTTACTGATGTCATGAAGACAGTGGGTGCATCTACACATTCATATAAGTACTTTAGTTAATCTGCATTAAATCTAGTACCTCTGGGCATTTTTACATGTGCTCCAGGGACGGGGGGGGGGGGGGGGGGTAGGATGAACTTGAGTTCAATCAGCCCCACCACCATTTTGAAGTGTGGGGATGCCAATACACAAGACACAGTGGGCTACTGGAGTGTGGAAATTACCTTGATTAGTCATGCTTATCCAGGCACCCTTCATTATGAGGTACCAGGAACGTGCACATTAGCCCAGTTTAATGGACATTAACTAAACCACATGCTTTTTAGTACAGCCTTAATGTGCATTTGCCTATTTTAAAGTGCATTAGCAGAAGTGCATTTTTTTTAAGTGATGCTCTAATGTGCATCAAAATAAGCTATTCAGCATTAAAGCACACATGTAAATGCATTAGCTTACTTAGGTCTCAGTCCTGGGCATTTTGACACTCATTTCTTCAGGACTGGGAAAACAGTATTGATAACACTGAAGGTTTTGACTGCTGGAAGGTCTAGATTGCTAGAGAACCTACGTTTACTAGGAGTGTGCAAAGCAGGTAGTATTTGATTCAGATTCAGATTCAGCCCAATTTGGGGAACAGTGATTCGATTCGCTAATTCAGATCATTGTCCCAATTCAATTTGGCTGAATCCGAATCTGAAGATTCAATTTTGAGTCAAAGAATCAGCAATTTGGCCATAGACACAACTTTATATGTTTTACCTATGCACCTCAAGGTACCAGTCAGGGTTCATGAACACTGAGATGGTGGGGCGGATGGAGCATCCCAGGGGAGTGCAGGCAGGGGTCTCCCCAGATCTGCCATCAAGTGCAGGGGGGGACCCCCCATCACTGCCCTAACTTAGCGATCAGCTGCAGGAGGACCTTGGGTGCCCCCCAAGACCCAGGAGGCACCAGTCACCAAGCCAGGAGGCAGTGGAGGGAGCCCCGTGTGTGCTGTGTAGCAGACCAGAAAGTGGACTGGAAGTACTTCGATGTCATATATCTTGACTTCAAAAAAGCCTTTGATCTGGTATCCCATGATCACCTCTTGGCAAAACTGGCCAATTGTGGTCTTGGGTCCACCATGATCCACTGCCTGGGAAACTGGCTCCATGGTCAGACCCAGAGGGTAGTAATTGACGAAGTCAATCATCATGGTGCCCTGTGACCAGTGGAGTCCCCCAAGGCTCTGTCTTTGGATCCATATTGTTCAACATCTTCATTAATGATGTGGACATTGGAGTCAGAAGCAGACTGGCCAAGTTAGCCAATGACACCAAACTCTGGGGCAAAGTATCCACACCTGAAGACAGGCGGGTGATCCAGACTGACCTGGACAGGCTAGGCAAATGGGTAGATGAGAACCTGATGGTGTTTAACACAGAAAAATGCAAGGTTCTCCACTTTGGGAGGCAAAACCTGAAGCACCCTTATAGGCTCGGCAGCACCATGCTGGCTAGCACTACGGAAGAAAGAGACTTGGGGGTCATCATTGACCACAAGATGAACATGAGCCTGCAATGCGATGCTGCAGCTAGTAAAACAAGCAAAACGCTGGCTTGCATCCATAGATGCTTCTCAAGCAAATCATGGGACGTCATTCTCCCCTTGTACTTGGCCTTGGTGAGGCCGCAGCTGGAGTACTGCATCCAGTATTGGGCTTCACAATTCAAAAAGGATGTGGAGAAGCTTGAGAGAGTCCAGAGAAGAGCCACGTGCATAATCAGAGGTCAGGAAAACAGACCTTATGATGACAGGCTGAGAGCCATGGGGCTCTTTAGCCTGGAAAAGCGCAGGCTCAGGGGTGACCTGTTGGCCACCTATAAGTTTATCACGGGTGACCACCAGTATCCGGGGGAACGTTTGTTCATCAGAGCACCCCAAGGGATGACGAGGTTGAACAGTTATAAACTACTGCACGACCGTTTCAGGTTGGACATAAGGAAGAATATTTTTACTGTCCAAGTCCCCAAGGTCTGGAACAGCCTGCCATCAGAGGTGGTTCAAGCACCTACATTGAACACCTTCAAGAGTAAATTGGATGCTTATCTTGCTGGGATCCTATGACCCCAGCTGACTTCCTGCCCTTTGGGCAGGGGGCTGGACTCAATGGTCTTCCAAGGTCCCTTCCAGCCCTAATGTCTATGAAATGTATGAAATACTTCTGGTCCACTTCCAGCTCTGCTGCCAAGAGCCCGGCGGACCCCCCTACACACACCATGCTCCCATAAGATACTCCATCCTCCCCACCATCTCAGCTTTCATGAACCATGCGTGGTACCTCGAGGTACATAGAAAAAAACATATAAAGCTATGTCTATGGCCGAATTGTCAAATCTCTCTGAATCTCTCTAAATTGATTCGAACACTTCCGATTTGATTCAGAGATATTAATGGGTCTTGTGATTTGATTTGGATTTGGAGATTCAGCTGCCAAATTGGGCTGAATCTCCTCCAAATCAAATCGGGGACCAAAGCTTCATGCACCCCTAATGTTTACTCAACCATGGGGGTTCAGGGCAAGCCTGGTGTTTGAACTAACCTTGTTTGTGACTCCAGATAACATTGTAAGGAATGTTGGACATCCAGGGATTTTGCCATGCACTGGGTCCTGGTCTGCAGATGGTTAGGACTTAAATTTAAAGGCAGAAGATTTCTGACTGTGATTGAACATGTGAAAATACCTTAGGGTATTTTGGTGTTTTGGTGAAAATACCTTAGGGTTTGCAACACATAAAATTTTAGCATTAGGATTCAGATGCTCCTGAAAGTAATTGCTTGTCACTGCATGCAAGATTGGTTTTGCTGGAAAAGTCCCAAGGCAAGTTTGGCAATGAGCCACTAAGCAAGCATTAGGGCCTAGAAAAAGTGGTCATTTTTGCACATTTGAAACATGGCGCCGGGTATTTTAATTAGCAAGCCGTGCTAATTTAAAGTGCCTGCACATCATGTGTATCAGTGCCCCCACACTGAAAAATGATGGTGGAGCACTTTGAACTAAAACTCATCAAACGTGTTTTAATTCAAAGTGCCATTTTTTCAGTGCAGGGATTCTGATATACATGACATGGAAGGAACATGTCAATTTCCATGCTCCAACAGGCTCGATTAATTGAGTCTGCTCCAGCACATCAGAGCAGGCTCCCTGCGTGTCTATAGGAGCCCAGTGTGACCTGCATAGCTGTCAAGATAATATGGAAAGCAATGGGGCTGGGGATAGGAAACAGGAACATCAGTTCCACTGGGCTAGAGATTTTCAGGGTGATGGAGACATTTGGCTTTGTTAGTGCTAGGGCCAGATCAGGTAGGACATAAATAGCAGACAGTAGGGGTATGAGGTGTAAGCAAGCTAATTGCCGACATCTCTACCGGCCAATGTAGATTAAAGCTACAAGACCCATATCCCATGGCCAAGGGCTGGTGGTTCTTGTAGCGATAAGAAAAGGGTTGACTCAAAATCTTCATGGACTGAAATCTCTCCTTATTTCTCTATTCTCCCATGACTGGAAAGAGGAGACAGAAGGGTTTAGAAACTGGTATGCCTTAACTACAGTAGCCTGATTGGCTTATTCAGCTCTTACTTTTTTTAGGTTTGTTTTTTTTTACACTGTATTTATTTCAGGTTTCAAAGACCACGAAGATCTCGCTGAGTGAATAGGTGTTAAAGGAGCTCCACAGCTCTCTAACAAAGTGAACAATCTTTAGAGATTTTGCAGTTGTCAGAAATTGTGGCATGTTTAGCCAAATATATTAAAGGTCACTCCTAAATGGAGGAACTAGGGAGACCCACTGAATTTAACTGGACACAAGTTTAAAACAAAGAAAAGGAAGTTGTTTTTACACAGTGTAGTTTACTTGTAGAATTCAGTGCCACAAGAGGTTGTAGAGGCAGATAAAACACCCAGGGATTAGACAAATTTATGAAAGACAGGTTCATTGATAGCTATTGAATAGAACAGTCCTCTGACATTGGTCTCTAAACCAACGATGGTGTATTTCATGACAGGGGATAATATGACAGGGGATGAATTACTTTAACCATGCCCTGTTCATATACTTTCCCTAAAATATCTACTACTGTCGCTGTTGGAGTCAGGAGACTGGTCTAAATGGACTGTTAGTCTAACTCAATATGGCACTTCTTATGGTTTTAAGTAACTTCAATACAGAACATGGGATTTTGCAGTGTTGTGGCTCATGCCTCATTCATGCACTACTTGGGCACGTCTACACGAGATCCTGACTGCACAGCAGCCTAACAATACTGCGTAGTGGTGCGTCACAATGCAGACAGTGCTAAAAAGCTACTGTGCAGTATTACTAGGCTACTGTGCAGTAGCATCTCTTAAAAGATGTTTGCCAGCACTACTGTGCAGTAACTCCGGTTACTGAGCATTATTTAGCACTTGCTAATACAAGTACTCAATAAATGTGCAATAACAACTGCACAGTAGCATCTCATCTAGATGTGTCCATTAATAATTATTTTCAGAACCCGAATATTGCAAGTCATTTTAAACTCAAGCTTACTTTAGGAAGGGGTGAAATAAGGAACAGTATTTTATATGAAATCTAGGTTATGAAGTAGTCTTAAAATTTCCACCTCCAAAGCTATTACTAAAATGAGGTATCAAGACAAAAATACATCTGTTACTGTGGTATACTAACACCCTGAAGACCTGTTCTGCAATGATGCACAAGTATTGCAAGTGTTCTGATTGCCTGGCTATTACAAGAGAAGGGAATTAGATGAGGGTTAGATTTAAATGGTAGCTCAAATAAAAAGAAGAAAGCCCAGAACCCCAGCTTTCACATGATATTTAAATATTATTGCCTTAACAAAAGGAGGAATGCCCTGTATTTGGCAAAGTGATCAAGAAAATGCAATTAGATGCACACAAGCTCCAGTAGTAAAAGTTTTTTATTTTCTTAAAAAAAAAAAAAAAGAATGAAAAGAAGCACAAGGAAGAGGAGATGGCATTATAAACAAACATTCAGAGGATGTCCCCTTACCAGACAAGAGAAAATTGCCCTTGGATAAAAAAGACCAAGTTTTCAGAAAATAAAAAAGAATGACAAAATTAGAAATATGTGAATGAACTTGCTTTTTTACAGAGGAAATTTAGTATCAATTTATGTTACAAGTACCTCAGAAGTGAGCTCATAAAAACTGTCTTCACCTAATCATTCAACTGTTTGGATCTTCTGCAATCCTCATTTCAGCAGTATGTATCACTCAGGAACACCCTCCATGAAAGAAAAGTAGGAAAGCAATGCGATTCATAACATCCAGCATGCAATTTATTTTTGCCATTACTTAGCTGATATTCTGATCTTTCATGTCTGATTAGAAAGCTGGATACTCTGATACCCAGCAATCCTTTAAAAATGGAGATATCCCAAGGTCTGAGAGGGTTCCAAAATCCAGCTGTATATTTAAAAAGTGTTTAACTAGCTAGAACAAAAGCCTACAGCTGTAATTTATTCCTATGAAAGAGCTTTGGTTTATACTAACTAGTATTCAAGCAATTAGATTGCATTTATTCAATAAGGCTTAAAAGAAGGTGGAAGGGGATGATTCATAAAGGGTTTACTTTGCTTTTCTAATTGAAAATTTCAATGCAGTTAATACTGTTCACTTCTCCTTGTCCACTCTAATCTTATTTATTGTGCTTCTGACACCTTCCATTATCCTGCCTCTGACTTGTTGTTGTAGCTGAAATAGTCTACCATTTTAACACAGAAAATGATATTGTTTGTGTGCCACCAGTGGCAACTTCATGTGCTTTTATATACACACATTAAAGAGTGGATTATCATTAATTATGCACTACAAATTTTCATGGCAACAGCCTGAAAATGACAAAACATTTGCTTTTGTCATAGTTCTATTAAGTGAACCCAAATTGAGCTACTGAGATTTATGACACTTTACTGTGTTTTTAATTTGCAACACAGGGTCAGGATCATGACAGTGATTTGATATTATTTTGCACATTATTTTCTGCGATCATTGTAAAGATGTTAATTAAATTGTTTGAACTAAACTGTTTTTATCATTCTAACAACCTATATTTATTGCATATTAAGGGGAAATTTCTTGTTAACATTAGTTAATCTACTAAAGGTTCAATTTAATAACGGGAAAAAAGCCAGTATATGCTAGACAACATCACTGCTTAAAACAGAGTAATAACAATACCTTTTTTCCTGTTCTTTCCTTTTGTTTACAGCAAATGCAAGGGGGAATCCAGGAAAACATACCACAAGTACAGAGTTTTTTAATATTAAACATGGACATGGGAAACACCTTTCTCCTGGGTAGGAAACTGTACCAATGATTTGCAGTCCCGAATGACAAGAGTCTCACAGCTCTAATTACCTGGGAAAATGGGATCAAAGAGGGATAAGCACCTCGTAGGCATGATTTTCCAGAGGAAACTCTGTTGCTTTAGTTGCTAACATCAAGCATGTGACTATTTACCCACTGACTGGCAACAAACATCAAGCAGGAATCAGGGATATCCTTCAAAGACGCAGTGCTGTAAGCATGGTTGTCATTCTTCAGGACTAGTTTTCAAGTAATCGGCCTCCTATATTAAAGACTCATAAAGTGAAACACACAAAAATTTGCTAAACACAGAAGTTATACCCATGGGAAAATGCTGTTCCCCCTTTTTAGGAAATATTCTAATCTATAAAATGAAAGAGATTCCAGCAACAGCACTTCAAGGCATCCAAAGATTTTCTTTCTCACTTGAAGGCATTCATCCTGTAGCTTAGCAAGCTCACACAGAGCCCTGTTTACTTCAGTGCAGCTGTAGGGGGGTTCAGTGGAGCTTTAGGTGGGTGTATCCAGGCATGCTGAATTGCAGGACCGGGGCTTCCATGAGTTCTAGCTGACAAACATACGTACATTGCTGCAGGCAATGGGAGAAGTAAAATAACAGCACCCAATACAGGGGCAATCAGGAAGTAACAAACAGTCCGTTTGGGAATGTATTTTATTTCCTCACTACAAAGAGGTAAAATAGTGGAAAAGCCAGAGCAGGGCCATTTTTAGTAAGACAACTATATTAACAAAGACAAAGATATGCTAATTAGGTTGTAGAACCTCCATCCCTGGAAATTTTTAAAATCAGGTTAGACAGACAGTTGGCTGGGATGGCTTAGTCATGGAAAATCCTGATATCAGCAGGACCTGCACTAGATAACTTCATGAGGCCCCTTTCAGCCCTACTTTCCTATGATACAATGATGCGAATTCTTGAATTACCAGTAATACCATTGATAAGAAGGTTGTGGTGGTTATATGAAAAAGCTTGGTAATAAAAAGCTCAAATTATTATTATACAAATGTCAAATATGAGTTATTATGAAAACCTGTGTTATTTTGCTGGAACTTAGAAGATTATCAAGAAAGATTTTTCTTTCTTTTATCCAGAGTACTTTATTTTTGTTTTGTGTTAATTCTGTGGTTGTTTTTTTTTCTGGGAGGAATGGGTTGCCTATGTTTATATGCAACATAGATGAGAGGACAAGCTTATATTTTTTACTAACAAAGCCCTAAATTCAGAAAAATACTTATGTGCCTTTTTTAATAGGAACAGATTTAAGACCATACTTTAAGTTAAGCAACTTGCTGAATTGGAACCTCAAGGGGGAAGAAACCAATCCCGGTCTTAACTCACCTATGACTGGTGTCTAGTTATGATCTACTTTGCGACCTCGGTGTATCAACACTCTCTGGTTAGATGGATCTTTAAAATCCAATCCAATGTAATAAGCATTCATGGTCCTGAAAGACAACAGGTAGAATATACAGTTTGGGGAATAAAAGGCTGGGGATGGAATGATAACACTCATGTGTGCCCATGTAGATCATAAATTATGTTACAGGACATAATGTAAAGAGGGAGAGGATAAATAGTAAATCACTTTCAGTGGGTTTTCCTCCCCCCTCTCTTCTGCAGGGCTTAAATCTGACAAAATAAAATACTTTTATCATGTTTTCTAATTTGATCTTTAAGAGCAAATGAGGTGCTGTGGATCAGCTGACCTTTTACCTTTAAATCCTATTTCTAAGTACTGACAGTGCATTTATGAAAATGTTTCCTGTCAAAAGAGCCTGGCCAGTTTTTAATAACCCTAATGCTCTATGCAGTAGAGGCTGTCCAATTCCTACAAGTGTGTTTAACAAATCTTTACCCTCTGCATACTTTCTAGCATCTGAATTTCATATTTCCTATTGGTACTTTCAAGTTATTCTGTCATTTTAACTCTCAATACTCGAGGCTAGAAATAGAATAATACATTTAAAAAGCGGCAGAAAGGTTTCGTAAAATGGTCAGACACTAGTCAACAGTCTTTGGTGCTGAATACTCTTTTTGCAATGAACTAAAAATTCTACCTAGATTCTGTTTATAGAAATGTAATGCATTTTTTTCTTTTTTTTCCCCAGCAATAGTAATTTTACTTTGATCTCATAGCAGCTGAACTATTAAATATAAGCATGCTCATAAGCAAGGTACAAGGCAGGCAATGCCTATGATTTCCAGTAGAAGGTCATAACCCAGATTTTTTTTTAAATCACTATTACAATGAGGAACAGAGTATAGCCACAAAAGGAATAGTTATAATTTATGCCTGACTTACTTCAGCAGAATATAGTTTATTTATAAACTGCTTATGGCAAACTCTGTATGCCCCTGTTCTATGCATGTGCTGAACTGTCTTCTGGTAAATTATTTAAATTACACCTAGCAGTAATTCCTGAGGACTTTCATACTTCATTTTCTCTATTAATGTAACAGGGAAAAGCTGCTTTGCAAGGATTGCTCTAAATTCCCAGAGTGTGAGTTCCAAACTCTGTATGTGTTGCATTATGCCTGTCAAAAAACTTGTCTTCTCCTGAAATTTATTACTGAAGTCTCTCCACTAGAACTACTCATTGAAGCCTTACGGAAAGCTCATACATGATTTAAGAAGCTAACAGCACTGAAAGAAATAGGTCAGGTAAAAAAACCCTGAATTTAAGCTACCTTCACTTATTACTTATGCAAGATTATGCATAATTTAGCACACTGCTGAATATGCAAGGGTAGAATAATTGTTTACCAAAATATTTACTCTGTGTTTGTACCTGTGTTTTAGTGAGATAAGGTGATTTCTCAGCCCTTGCTAATCACTTTAGAATTAGAAAAGGATTAAATAAGTTTTTGATTATGCTGATAACTGCATGACATTATATGTAAACAAAATTCATGTTTAACAATCTTATTCAAAGAGGATATCTGGTACACTATACAAATCAGGTTGTTGTGGGTGGGGGTTAAACCACTTTGTCTAGGCTTTCTTCTCTTCTGTGTCATCATCACCCTTTACCAAACAGGTGTTTAAAATGATACTACTATAAAAAGAATGTCCAGTCCCCTTTCTCAAAGTGGGCTGCCTGTCATAATTTTTTTAAGAGCTGGAAGGAGGGCAAAGGATTGGTGAACAGCTATTGCAAGGAAACAGTTTAGTTCAGGATCCCAGGGTAGCTAATTCTCAATAGAAAAAAGCATTCGGAACACAGATCATACTCTATCTAGTATAACTGTATTTATCTTTTATGCCTTGCATGCCAGAAGAGTCTTTGAAAAGAAAACTGGCTAAAAAATGCTACTGCTAGCTGTATACCTGAGTAAAAGAGTTATATTATTCAAAAGTAATGTACAGTATGAATATGGTTAATCATGACACGAGTGATAGCTTATTAAAGACTCTATAGAATTGCTCTTCATATGCAAATAAGATTAGAAAGGGTAGACACTCATGTGAAAATTATTATTTTATGGATAATGTACATCACAAATTTAATAGCTTTGCAGTTCTGAAGTTGAGGAAACATTCTATTAATCTAGTTCACACAGGCAATGCCACATAATTGCTTCCCTACCCATGTTTTATTAGAAGTACCATCTTTAAATTTCACAATGAATATGACTCTATTTTCTTCCAAATTCATAAGACTCTAAAATGGAGAAACAAGAATTTCAGCATTTGGTACTGTGTTACAAGGGATGTGCTTGTAGTGATCCAAGGCTGGGCATGTAGCCTGGCAACAGCCTGGCTCCCACCCAGTTGCCACTTCCCAGGTGCAACCACCCTGGCTCCTACGGCCACTGTGGTTTCTGGGCTCTCTCCACACTTCCTGTCCCAGGTCCTGGGGATAGGCAGGCACACAGCTTGCAGTGCCAGGAAGTTCAGGACTTGGCACAGTGGAGGGTGGGGGGCCAGTGGAGTTGTAGGCATACAATGCGACATGCAGCCCACAGCCTGTACAGGTGTGGCCTCTGTGGCATGCAGTCTCCCACCCACTCTGAAGCTGGACATCCCTGTTCTAGGTTATTTTCCTCTCCTGTATGACTAGACACACCAATCGTGTTTGCAAACTGAACTGATGAAAATGGATAAAACTTGGGGGAAATAACATAGTGCCATACCCTGCAAGTATTGGAGTTAAGGTAGGCTGCAGTAAAGGAGGCTTGAAGACCTTGGCTTAAGTTCTTACATTTAATATTCTTTAAAAGGTTTTTAGAATTAGAAATTAGTATTTTGTGCTGGAAACAGAATGATCAGAGAAACCTTTCCAGCTTTAAATGATCAGAGAAATCTTCCCAGATTTAAACTTCATGCTCTCTCGCCATAAAATGCCTATGCTAAGGGAATCCCATACAAAACAAAGGATAACATTGCTGAGTAGCAATATATAATCATTGTGCTGTACATGTTCTGTTCCTTCCACTGTCATCAAAACCAAAAATACACAGGGCACCATTCCTTTCTACACTACTAGTATTAGCCTAGAAAATCACAAATCCACCTAGAGCTATCAAAACAATAAAGAAAAATCACTTTCACTTTTTGATTACTGAGAACGGTATTTCATAACAGTTTGGAACTGAAAAAAAGAAGAACCTGGATAAGTTCAAGATAGAATTACATGCATTTTTGAGGGGCTGAAAACCAGAAACAAATGTGAACATTATAGCAACAAAAACACTGACTAAAGCCAGAAGAGACACAAACTACCTGGGTAATCTGCTCAGTTTTAATTTGTTCACATGCCTGAAGTTAAGCATTTCCAAGAATATTTGTAGGTTCTGGACCTTATTACCACACTGCAGCTTAATTTGTAGCTGAATCTTGCACTACTGTGGTCCCCCACAACTTCTGGGTGGCCACAGAACAGCACATGCAGAAGTCATGAACAAAAGCAAAGTAATTATTCAGCCTAGAGATCAAGCTCCTTATTGTTGGCCTCCCTAGACAGTATGGCTCCATTTTTTTTTAAATAGAGACTTACCTGATTGAACAAAGGTCTGAGCTTAACAAAGGGAGGATTTTCAAAGGAAGCTGGTGGAACATGCAGAGGACAGGACAGCTGGGAACAATATTTATGGTACGTGTATTCGCGTGCTGTGAAAATACCACAGTGGTCTAAAACTTCTGAACTTTTGATCCTCATCATGCCTTCCCCATGGAGCTTTCTGGAATTAGCAAGCTGAAGCACCACCAAGCGTGCAGGAAATTCTGACCTGGACCTGAACAATCTGGACCTCTCTCTGCTCAAAGTTATTTCTAAGGCAAAATTCATCTGTAAGTCTTTTACCTCAATCACAAAAAGTAACATAGTTCAAAGCTAGAGATGCAGCTGTCAACCTAACCTGACCAAAATTCTTCTTGACATGGTTCTAACCAAATCAAAACAATTAAAAAGTTACCACCATTTCTGTTTTCATAGCATAGTAACATTTTCCCGTTTCCTTTGTTTCCCCATCCCAAATACAAAGCCATACATTTGAGAAGAAAGAATAACAGGCACAAATACAAACAAGAGAAAGACTGGCTAGGCTGCACTCCTGCAGGAAAGTATGTAAGAGAATATAAGCCAAGAGTGCGCTCTTGCTGCAAAATGTCCAATAGCCTATTGGGGTGTATAAATAGCAGTGCCACTTGGAAATCAAGGGAAGTGATTCACTCACTCTATCTGGCACTGGTGAGGCCTCACATGGACTATTGTATCTATTTTTGGGCCCCTGACTTTAAGAAAGATGTGCACAAATTTGAAAGTGTCCAGTGGAGAAAAGCAGAAAAGATTAGAAGCCTGGGAAACATGATGTATAAGGAAAGGCTTAAAGAGCTAAGGTTATTTAAGTTTGGAGAAGAGAGGATTGAGGTGGTATTTGATAGCACTCTTGAAATATCTAAAGTATATTTATATGGAAGATGGACAAAGCTCTCTGTGGGGAGAGCAATGGATTTAAATTGCAGCAAGGGAAATGTAGGTTGGCTATTAGAAAGAAATGTTGGCTATCTAGATGATAAAGTTGTGGAACAAGCTGCCAAGAAAGGTGGGTATTTTTAAGAGCAGGTTAGAGAAAGACTTGATTGACATGGTTCAATTAGGTGTGATCCCAAGCAGGGAGTTGGACTAGGTGATGTCCTGAGGACCCTTCCCACCCTACTTTTCTATGATTTTATGATCCCCTTTCCTGGGTTCCATATGTTGTCCTGAGGGGTCAGGCCAATGCTCAGGATCTCAATATTGCACCACAGGAGGGTGTGGTGTACAACTGCACATGCACACATAAAAATCAATTAAGCACACACTCACTAGGTGCATACAGCCCTATAAGGCATACACACTCACACTACTAGCTCAGGCACATACACTATACACCCCAAAAGTTAAACACAGATTACTAATTCATATATCATGCATACAATGTCACATATATATATATATATATATACACACACACATACACACACACAATATCTATATATGTATATATGTGTGTATTCACTAATTTACACACATACCACCCACCTACACATACACACAAGTGAGTTCCTAAGTTGGGTATTGTGGTATATATGTATGTATGTACATATGTATGTGCTTGGTGTACTTGGGATACCTGGGGAAAGGTTAAGGTAAGAAAGTAGAAGTGTAGGGCATGAAAGTTACCAGGATCGGGATTAGAACCAGTAGCCTACAGGGACCTGGGCTGAAGAACCGAGGCTGGGGGTAACTTTAGGTTAATTCATCTTAATTGATCAAAAGACAATGCCCAAAGCCTGCAGAACAGGGAAGCATGCCAACACAGAGTCTAGGACTAGAGCCAGAGCTACCAGGCAGCTGAAAAGGTAGATGGGGAGGGGGAAAAATGGGACTAAGGGAAAGTGTGGGTGTTAAAGAGGGGCTCTGGGTGTTCAGAGCCAGAGAATGGCTCCAGGGCATCTAGAGAAGTTGCAGAGAGCAGCAGTAGGTGCTGGAAGCTGGAGAGAACTGCAGGACAGCTAATAGGAGCTGGAAAGCAGTGGAGGGGGAAGGGGAGCCTGAAAACAGAGAGACAGGCAGCAGAAAATCACAGGAAAAGCAGCAGGCACAGCAGGAAAGCAAGGAGAGGCTGAGAGGTGGCAGAAAAGGGGAGATGGAATTGGGAGGAGATCGGGAAATTAGCAGAGAGGGTGGGGACTGCAGCTGAGAGTGAGAGAATAAGGCTGGAATTTAAGCTAGGGAAGGGACTGGGATTCAGTAAAATATGACCCAACTTGGGGTTGCAAATGACAGTGGTTTTATTGAACAGAGGAGATGGTGACACAATGACAAATTGATTCCCTTGCACCCACACACACACACACCCCGACACTGGCAGCAGGGGTTAGAGAGGCTTGGTGCAGGGGCTGAAGTCCACTGAAATCCAGGAGGGGAGAAAGAGAGAGAGTCCAAATTGTAGGAGGAGGTATGCAGGTAATTGTCCACGCGTCCGTTGACAAGTACGCTCGCTAGGGTGCCTACGGATGATTGCCCACTAATCTCCGGTTGTGGCCCCTGCTCCGGGGATGCTCACGCCAGGCCCGCCTGCCACAACTTCAATGTTCCCTTGGTTCAGTGTGTATATGGTGGCGCGGGCACGTCCGGAAGTGGGACCTCCCATCGATCCAGGTCCAAGATCCTTGAGGGCTCCTTCCTCCCTTACACCCTCGCCCGGGCCTCCGTGGCCAAGTCCGGGTTGGCCACCTAGCCTCCCATCTGGTGGGGGAGGGGGGACAACGCCTCAAATGTCAAACGCAAAGTTAGTAACCCATAAGCCAACAGTCAGTTCCCGTACGGGTGTCTGCCTCTGGGTCCCCGCAAGTCCCGCTCGCCTCTTTCAGGAGGCTTTCGTCTCTCTATTGGGGTCCGCCGTCTGTCACCAGAGCGTCTCTACCCCACCTGGGCGGCTCTGCCTCCTGCCCCCAATGCACTGTGGCCGAGTCCCGTAGCCTGCTTCTTCCAGCTACCGGCCAAACAGCCTTCAGCTGGAGCGGGGGTGCCCCCCCCAGCCTTCACAACCGCCTCAACTGGCTTCAGGGCTTGTCACCCCTAGTGCCTTGCCCCTGCAGGGCCTTACCCTTTCCCCAAAACATGCGTGCCAGGCGTGTGTCAGCAAGCCTCCACTGCTCCGAGCTTCCGCCGGGGATCTGCTCCTCTCCCAGCCCTTCCGGTCCGCCGCTTCTCCGTGCCGGTGCTGCTTTTGTGCCCACTGGCACCGCCGCACACCTGGGGAAGGTAATTAAGCCTCGTGCCTTGGGGCCCCGCTGGAAGCTCGCCTTCGGAGTCAGGCCCAATCAGTGGCCTGCGGGCGATCTCACCCCCACCACGGCTGTACCGCCTATCGCGCACCCCACGCCCCGCAGCCGCCGACAATTTACCGGTGCTGCGGGACCCACCTCGCTTCTCCTGAGGCTGCTCGGGGCTGGGGCTCTTTCACAGTAATATCTACCTATCCAGGCTGGAAAGGGATCCTTGTCCAGTAGATGTTGTCCAGAGGGGGTCACTGGCAGGGCCTCTGGGTGGATAGGTGGTGTAGCATGGTACTGGTCCAGATGGAGAGGGCATTCCACTAGGTCTGTCTTCACTGCCCCTTTTTATAGGGGCAGACCTTATGTGATCCTAGTGACAGGAGGCATGCCCAGGCAAGGGTCAGTCCCTGGCATACTGAGCATGTGTGCTCCATGCAGGGATGTGCAATTTCGGGTGTCTATAATGGTGAGTTGCTGGTTCTGCAGGGTCTTTTGTTTTTCAAATGCTGGTCTTGTCTCTGTTCCTGGGTGACGTCCATGGTTCCTGGATGAATCAACATGAGGTGATGGCCCAGTTGTTACAGGCCATTTGGTAGAGGCCTGCTACCATTGTATTTCAGCCATTCCCAATGACTCTCATTCATTGGGGAACCAATTTACATGGGAGGGATACCTGACTCATGCAGTTGTGACACACAGGGGATGCCCAGGCAGAGGACAGAAGATGGAGGCTTGACATATAAAATGGAAACTTGACATGAATTTTGTTCACTTACAAACACAGGCCTAAACCATACAATATCCATATGAAACAATAAAAATCAATACAAAAATAATAATAATACAATATACAACAGTAAAAATCAATACAAACCTAATAATAATACAATATAAAATAGTGGATATCCAAAACCAAAAACTTGCTACCAAAATAAAAACGTTTAAAGCTTATACTAAGTTTGAGCTCACTTGTACTTATCTATAGGGAATAGAGAGGGAGATAAAAAGTCAGAAATGGTTGGGGAAGGGGAGGGAATGCAAAAAATAAAAAAAAATAATAAACTGGGGGTTTTGCTACACATAGTGCCTTTCTAACTTAATTGTCACACCAGTTTTTCAATGCGAACCACACAGCTACACTGATTACTTGCAGTATTAAGTCCCACCCAGATACATGGTCCTGTTCTGGTAGCCACCCATGTGTGCAGATCCCAATGAGTCCAAAGAGCCTCTGTGCAAGGAGCCTCTGTGCAGAGCCTCCAATTAAGAGTGGACCAGGAAATCTGCCTTTGTTCTGTCAAACACCACGCAGACCTATGGAAGTATGCACCTAATAACTAATATTATGCTATTTTATGTAAAAATAATTAATCCTTTGGTATGCAATGCAAAGAAGTAGTAAGGCCAGAATGCTGTTGGACAAGTTTTTAGGCACAAAATGCCCGTCTTCATAGAGAGATCTAAAGAAAGGCACGTTGTGCCTGGAAGAGATGTTTGTCTAACACAGTCTAACACAGTGGTCACCAACCAGTGGATCTTGATCTTGATCCACTGGTAGATCTCAGAGCCTCTTGCAGTAGATCTGGGAGCCTCTTGCAATCGATCTGAGCCTAGGGTGGGGGGCTGCATGTCCATGTGCATGCATGTGCATGCCCCAGCCCAGCAGGTCAGTCCTTGGGGGGGGGGGGGGGGGGGGGGGAAGGGGGGGAAGGGACGGGGCTAAATCGAGGCCCCTGTGGTGACAGACAGTGCCGCAGAGGCAGGAGCAGGGGTAAGTTGAGTGGGACCATGGCCAGCTACAACTTACCTGCTGCGGAGGCACGCCCCCAAATAATTTTTTCTCCCTCTGCCTCGATCTGCTCCCTTCCCTCCCCACTTCCTTCCCCAGAGACTTATCTGCTGGGCGGGGGTGGCAGCAGTGCACGGTACATCTTGGGTTGCTTTTAAATGCCAAAGGTGATCTCTTACTTAAAAAGTTGGGAGACCACTAGTCTAACATCTCTCCCAATTATATAGTTGATCCAATATATAAAGGAGTGGACATGTAAACATTTAAAGGAGAATACATTTTACATATCATTATAACCTGGTTTCAGCTCTCTGCAATACTGTACCATAACAGCATATAAATGCTGCAGTGCTACAGCTACCTTCCTGCCTGAACATTCTTGTTTTGTTACTTTGTGTTATATGCTTAGCCTTAATTTTACCATGTCTTGTGGACTGGCCTTTGTTATATTAATGATTATAGTCATTACCTCTACCTTTCTTTTCACTGTGACCTTGGTTGTAATAGATTAAAGCACTTTAACCCTTAGAAGACCAGCTACATTCCCTAGACTCCAATTCAAAGAATGCATGGGAGAATGTACTGCAGTGATCACCATTGTAAATTTGGATTTGGAAACATTTACAATCCAGAGGTATTTGAGATGTCACATTTTTTCTCTTTACTTGGGAAATTACTGAAGTAACTGTGCAATGTGTGTATAATGTTTTCACAATCTGCAAAGAGTTAATGTTTCCCCAGGCAGTAATTTTTTCAGTACAAACATGTGCAGCCCATCTCTAAACCTTGTGTGAGAGGGTTAGGTTCCTCACATGTATAAAAAAAATGTAAATATAACATAAATACATAATAAAAAACAAACTGAAATATTTATCACTGAGGGTCAGCAAGTGACAGACTTTCCTCTTGCCCCTTCCCTAAGCCAGGGACTACTGAATAATACTGTAGAGACATAGTTATTCAGGGAAAAATAGGTTTTTTAGTACTTATTGAGGAAAAAAGCAATACTTGAGGCCTGCAGCCTATTACTAGTCTTTGTGCTGCATATGTACTGTGCTGCTTTGCTTCATTATACTGTAAATCATAAAAATCACAATAGTGTCCCCTGATTGGAAGAATCGTCTGCTGCATAAAAGGCCCCATAAATCAAAACAGAGTGATCCCTTGGGTATAACTGTGTTTCCTGGATCAAATCAACTTAGTCTTAGAAAGAGAGGAAACAAATGGTTTATTTAAAATACTAGTAATTAAACTGAGATATTTGCCTCTCTATCATCAGTGAAGATACCAAGTGATCACTAAAAAGAAATATTTGATTTTCTCTTTTAAAAAATATGTCCAGAAATATGACCCAAAGACATAATTTTAGATTACTGCTTGCACTACAAAGTTAGAAATTGAGTGAGAGGGAGATTATTTGCAAATCAAAGCTGTGTCCAGTTTTCAAAGCTTTAAGATGTTATTGGCCCATCAGCCCTTACATGTATATGTCCTTGATTTAAGCAAAGTTGAGGCTAGTTGCTACCATGGCTCAATACATCTGAATGACATCAGATAACTTATATAGAATCATAGAAAATTAGGCTTGGGAGGGACCTCAGGAGCTCATCTACTCCAACCCTCTGCTCAGGACCATCCCAACTAGATCATCCCAAGGCTTTGCCTAGCTGGGTCTTAAAAACCTCCAAGGATGGAGACACCAGAACCCCTCTGGGTAACCTGTTCCAGTGCTTTACTACCCTTCTTCTGAGAGTTTTTCCTACCATCTAAGAGAACCAAAACTTCTCTTGCTGAAACTTGAGACCATTGCTCCTTGTTTTGATGTCTGCCACCACTGAAAACAGTTTAGCTCCATCCTCTTTGGACCCACTCCTCAGGTAGTTGAAGGCTGCTGGTAAATCCCCTCTCAGTCTGCTCTTCTCCAGACTAAATAAGCCCAGCTCCCTCAGCCTCTCCTCATAAGTCATGTGTCCCAGTCCCCTAACCATTTTTGTGCCCTCCTATGGACTCTCTTCAATTTGTCCACATCCTTTCTGTAGTGGAGGGCCCAAAAATGGATACAGTACTCCAGATGTGGCCTCACCAGTGCCAAACTGAGGGAATTATCACTTCCCTCAGTCTGCTGGCAACACTCCTACTAGTGCAGCCAAATTCACCCCAGGTCATTTTCTGCACAGCTGCACCTGAGCCAGCCAGCCCTCAGCCTGTACCAGTGCATGGGATTGATCTGTCCTAAGTGCAGGGCCCTGTACTTGTCCTTACTGAACCTCATGAGATTTCTTTTGGTCCAGTCCTCCAATTTGTCTAGGTCTCTCTGAATCCTAGCCCTACTGCTCCCACCAACATGGTGTCATCTGCAAACTTAATGAGGGTGCATTTCATCCCATCTTCCAGGTCATTGATGAAGATATTGAATAAAACTGATCCCAAGACTGACCCTTGGGGCACTCCACTTGACACCTGCTGCCATTGATTATTACCCTTTCGAGCCCGACAATCTAGCTAGTTTTCTATCCACCTTATAGTCCATTCATCCAACCCATAGTTCCTTAGCTTGCTTGTGAGAATGTTGTGGGAGACAGTAACAAAAGCTGGTTAATGTCAAGGTAATGTCATGTCCACTGCTCTCCTTGCATCCACAGAGCCAATTACCTCATCATAGAAGGCAATCAGGTTGGTCAGGCATGACTTGCCCTTGGTGATTTCATACCGACTGTTCTTCATCACTTTGGTCTCTTCCAAGTGTTTAGAAATGAATTCCTTGAGGATTTGATCCATGATTATGGCACTCTCACAAAATGTGAGCAATGCATCTGAAGACAGACTACAATCCCAGTCTCCCACTTCCTGGGCTATTGGGCAAAAGGTGTTTGGGCTCTCCTTTTCCTTTAGGTTAAAGTGAAGACACATTAAAGAAGTAGATGTACTAACAGTTTTCTACAGCTTCAAGTGGGGTGGAAAAGGATCATGCTTAGATGGTTGAATGCTATTTATAGTTTCATAGTTGGTAGAGTCAGAAGGGACCTAAGCAGATCATCTAGTCCGACCCCCTGCCATGGCAGGAAAGGATGCTGGGGTCAATTTAAATGTTTTAGAGGCTGAATAGGACCTTGCTCATGGACTTCATCAAAATAAGTGACTTTCATAATTGCCATCCCTCATGAAAAAATCTTCTTCAACTGCCTTGTGTAGGCAAAACTGCAATGATTAGTATATTTACATATCAGTCTTAGTTCTGACCACCTATATCGGAATGTTGGTGTCATGTACCATTCTGAAGTACCACTGACACTAACAAAGAAATAACTTCCTCCTTAACTTCATAAGAACTTGAGTTACTACCATGGATCCATATATCTCATGGACACTTTACATAATTAGCATGAGTCACATGAGTATTTGTGTTGACTTCAAAACTATTTGTGTAACTGGTCACCAGTATGAGCTTATTTTAATGGCTAAAAATATTATAGTGAAAACATGATAAAGATCTGTTCTGATGACAAGGGCCAGGTGAACAAAGGTGAATGACTGTCACTCATATTTGAGGATGACTACTGCTAATACTGGAAATCAGTTTCCATGTGTAGGGTTCAAGAGAAGTACCAGGGCAAGGTGGTGTCTACATTCCCTTCTACTTCTACTACCATTCCAAGGTAGTGTGATGATGTTCTGTTGCTTTTTCTGCTTCCTTTGTAGTAGAGCGCCAAACTCAGCTATCATGGGCCATATTCTCCCAGGACATTATGTCCAGCCTGAGAGACTGGATGTGCCACTTAATGCAGTCCTTGCAGTGGAGTTTTGGATGGCCAAACTTCCTACGGACTTTTTCAAATTCGCTATGTAGAATTCTCTTAGGCAGTCAGTTGTCCATGCATATGGTGCCCAGGTCACTTGCCTCCATGCTAGCATGGCTTCTATGCTTGGGACGGCTACCAGTCATAGTACTTTGTTTATGGTGACTTTGTCCAACCATTTAAATCCCATTATGCTGCATAGGTGGTGTTGTTGCAGGCAGTTATGTTTTTTATATGGTTATGATAAAGAAGGCAGGTCTCTAACAAGTATAGAAGACAAGGGAGCACACAACAGGTCTGTAAATTTGGCATTTTGTAGACACTTTGACATCCCATCTTGTCCATAGTCTTTTTTGTTGGTGACTGAAAGCTGAGGCAGTTGACTTTAAGCATGCAGAAAGTTCTTTGTCAATGGTGGTGCTTTCGATAATTGTGCTATCTAGGTAGCAAAAGGACCTGACATTGTTTAATTGGCTGCCATTCAATTTTATATCTGGTAGTGATGGAGGTAATAAGTTTCTGCCAGGAGGTGACTGGTACAGGACTTCGGTTTTCTTTACATTAATACACAGGTCAAAAGGGGATGCAGCATGGACAAAGGAAGTCAGAAAATGTTGCAGTCATTCTCAGAAAGGGCAACAAATGCTGAGTCATCACTAGACAGTAAATCCTTTACTTCACTTTGTTGGGATTTGCTTTTGGCTTGAATCCATGGAGGTTTAAAAGCCTGCCATCAAATTGTGCTGTTAGGGTGACACCAGAAATGGTATTGTGTGCAGTGATTTCTAGCACTCCAGGCAAGAACACAGTGAATAATGTAGGGGCAAGCACACAGTCCTGTCTAACCTCAGGGGCTACATGAAAGGCATTGGATGAGTTGGCAGCTGTTGATATATGGGCCTGCATATTGTCATGGAAGCAACGTATGAAGTTAATTAGTTTGTCTGGGCAGCTGAACTTTGCAAGAAGACACCAGAGAGCAGAGCATCCAACAGAGTTGAATGCCTTACTAAAGTCAACAAATGCTGGGGCATTTGTTGTTTGGCAGCTTTCTCCTGTAACTGGCATAGGGTAAATATCATGTTGGTAGTTCTGTGTGATGAATGAAAACCACACTAGGATGTGGGGAGTACATTATCTGCAATAATCTGGAGCCTTTTCAGCAACATCTTACTGGTTTTACCAGTGATGAAGAAAAGCGAAATGCTATAATGGTTGCTGTGGTCATGTCTGTCTCCTTTGGACTTATAGATTGCTATAATGTTGGCCTCTTTAAAATCCTGGGGTAAAGCCTCATTTTACAGCAGAAAGTAAATAGGTCTAGCAAAGCTTTGTGAAGTGAAGGACCACTATATTTAAGCACTTCAGCTGGGATTTCATCAGATCCATCTGCTTTTCCATTTGCCATTTCCATAGGTATGTTCTTAGTCTTCTCCAGACTTGGTTGATCTTGGAGTTCATATTGAACTGGTCTTTACCTGAATGAGGCTACTATTTGATCATTTACACTGGACTCACGATTGAGGAGGGTCATAAAATGTTCTTTCCATTTTTCTAAAACCATACTGTGCTCAATCAGGAGGGTGGTGCCGTGAGTGGACAGGAATGGACAGATATTGGCTCTCCGTGGTCCATAAATGGACTTTAACTTCTGAAAAAAAACCTCAGGTGTTATCTGTATCAGAAATAGCTTGTAGTTCTGTTGCTGTTTGTCCATGAAGTGTCCTTCATCTCCAGAAGCTTTTTATGCATTTGAGATTTTAATTTAGAAACATAGAATCATAGAAAATTAGGGTTGGATGGGATTTCAGAAACTCATCTAGTCCAACCCCCTGCTCAAGGCAGGACCATCCCCACCTAGATTATTCCAGCTAGGGCTTTGTCTAACTGGGTCTTAAAAATCTCCAAGAATGGAGGTTCCACCACTTCTCTGGGCAACCTGTTACAGTGCATCACCCTCTCAGTGACAATGTTTTTCCTAATATCCAACCTAACTTTCCCTTGCTGCAGCTTGAGACCTTTGCTCTTTCTTCTGTCATCTGTCACCACTGAGAACAGTTTAGCTCCATCCTCTTTGGAACCACCCTTCAGGTAGTTAAAGGCTGCTATCAAATCCCACCCCGGTCTTCCCTTCTGCAGATAACTAAGCCTAGTTCCCTCAGCCTCTCCTCAGAAGTCATGTGCCCAAGCCTCAAACCATTTTTGTTGTTCCCTGCTGGACTCTTTCCAACTTCTGCACATCCTTTCTATAGAAGGGGGCCCAAAACTAGATACAGTACTCCAGATGTAGCCTCACCAGTCCCAAATAAAGGGGAATAATTACTTCCTTAATCTGATATCAACGCTCCTACTAATGCAGCCCAGTGTGCTGCTAGTTTTGTTGGCAAAAAGAACACACTGTTAACTCATATCCAGCTTATTGTCCACTGTAACCCCCAGGTCCTTTTTTTGCACAGTTGCTGCTTAGCCAGTTGGTCCCAAGCCTGTAGCAGTGCATGGTATACTTCCATCCTAAGTGCAGGACTTTGTACTTGTTCTTGTTGAATCTCATGAGGTTTCTTTTGACCAAATCCTCCAATTTGTCTAGGTCACTCTGAAATCTAGCCCTATCCTCCAGCATATCTACTACACCCCCAACTTGGTGTCATCCACGAACTTGCTGAGGCTGCAATCCATCCCATCTTCCAGATCATTAATGAAGATATTAAATAAAACCAACTCCTGGGGCATTCTACTTAACACCGATTGCCAGCTAGACATTGAGCCATTGATTACAATCCATTGAGCCTGACAATCCAGCCAGCTTTCTATCCACCTTACAGTCCATTCATCCACCCATACTTCCTCAGCTTGCTTTCATGAATGCTGTGGGAGATAGTATCAAAATCACCTTCTTCTCTTCCAAGTGCTTAGAAATAGATTCTTTGAGGATCTGCTCCATGATTTTTCTGAGGACTGAGGTGAGGCTGACTGGTCTGTAGTTCCCTGGATGCTCCTTCTTCCCTTTCTTAAAGATCAGCACTATATTTGCCTCTTTCCGATCATCTGGGACCTCCCCCAGTTACCATGAGTTTTCAGAGATAATGGCCAGCACCTCTGCAATCACATCAGCCAACTTGAAGGCTTCTACAGCCACAAGAAAGGAGGGGTTGTTCAGTTTAACTTGGTGCATGGCTCCATGGGCCACATCAAGTGCTTGAATATTGTTGTCATTTGTATCAAAGCAGTCCACATTTCATCACGTTGGAACACCAAGGACTTCTTTAGCTGTTGATTGCACTTCCGTTTGAGAGGCACCCCACCTTTCATTCACAGTTCCACTTGCTCTTGCACTGGCAGTTTAATAGTGTAGCAGGAGTGGAAGTTGAGTTCTCCCCTCCTCTATGCAAAGTTTTGAAACATCGACACATCAGTTCAGTTCTGGAGCAACCTTCTGTCTAGGAGTATGAATCCTGATGTGCAGCTTAGTGCAGCTAAGCTGGTGATCCATAGAGCTTTCCACACCTTGCATAGCTCTGGTAATGTAAACATCCCTCAGGTCATCACAACAAGTGATGATGTAGTCTAGAAAGTGCCATCATTTTGACTGAGGATGCTGCCCAGAATAGAACCACTTTTCTGGCATGTTGAAAAAGGTGTTCATAACAGCAAGGTCAAACTCTGTGCAAAGTGTTAGGACTAGTTCTCCGTTTGTGTTTAGAGACTCATAATTAACATGAGTAATATGAGTATTTGTGTTGGCTTTGGAACTATTTGTGTGAGTAACTGCTCACCAGTATGAGATTATGTTAATGGTTAAAAATATTATAGTGAAGACATGAAAAAGCTCTGTTCTGATGACAAGAGACAGGGTCTAATATATTCCACTATGAATATGTGGATGCTGAGCCAATAAAAATAAAATACTAAGAACACATAATAAAGTGGATTTCATTTAGCATATATTTAAAAATTGTCAACTAGGAAGACCTAATGAATATCTGTGCTGACTTTTTATGGATAAATAATATAATGTAGCAGGGCAGGAGATGATCCAGCCCTTTGCAACTGGCAAATATTGTAAAATTCTTGTAAATATTACTAGAGAGCTGCTATCAATCTGCTGTTTTACACACAAAAAAATTACTTGATAAAAACAGTCTTGAAGAAATATATTAGCATTGTCCTGTCTTCTCTCCCTGACATTTGAGTAATGCACTAATTTCAGGATATTTCCAAATTAGTAAAATGAAGATGAAATATTGATTTATAAGTAAATTGTAAAGAATTCTACTGCTCTGCCCCTTCCTAACCACTGCTGTGCCTCCAGGCACAGACAACAGGTAGATAGTGTATGGTCATAAAAACCGCCTGGCTTGAAATTATTTACTATAGCATTTTATGTTCAAAAGGTAAAGACAACAGGTAGACAATATATAATCACAGAAAAGCCTATACCAGTTTACGTTCAAACTGCATATTCACTAAAATCAAATAAATACAATTATTTTAGTATGGCTTTTTCAGAAAATAAAATTAACTGATGAATAAGCTTTCTCTCTCTCTTTATATTTGCAATTGATTCCTCAGAAAAGAATTTCATCAGTTGGTAAGAAGACCTCAATATACTTCACTCTTCTTAGATGTCAGCATCAGGTTTTTGATTATATTTCATTCTTGGCTTACTGTACACAGTCTGTTAGCCACTAACATATATTTCTGCCACATTATTTTTGTGTATGTGTCTGGTTTTCTATATATTGTACTCTGTGTCAGCAGTGTGCCTAAAAAATGTAACTTCCCAGCTAAAACTTTGCAGGTCTATTTCAACCTGCATCTTAAATTGACAAATATTAAATGTCAGTGAAGAGGTTGGTAATTTTTTAGTATTATCCACATGGTATAAAAATAAAATGGTTAATAAATCTTTCCACAACAACCTACTATATGGTGGATAAATTAAAAAAAATATAGGAGTCATTTCCAATAATCCATATCCCTATGCTTCTCAGATAAAAGCCAGGCCAGAGTGGGACCTTAGCAACTAATTGTTTCAGAGAAGTGTGAACATCCATTCATAGCATCTGACAAACTAGGCTGTTGTTTTCCCTACCATCTAACTGATGTCAGATTAACACAGCTAACCACCTTTATGCTACCCAGAGTTATATAGCTTCAGATCAATTATTGACATATTTTAAATCCTAATATTAAATTTCCATTATGTACATATAAGTCATCACGCCGAGTTACAGACATTAAGGTCTTTCTCATAATTTTTCTTGCGATAACTTGCATCCACAATGGGTTGCATTTATGTTAATTTAGTGTCGAGATGGCAACATGTTTTAGATTTCAGTAGGTTGTAAAAACACACTGGAAATGACTCTGCTGACTCAAGGAATCATTCTGTACCAGAGCATAGTTATAGAATGTTTTGCTTTGTTTGGTAAAAAGAAAGAGATGTGGTTGACCAGAACTAGTTTGGGTACTACTGAAAGCCCTGACTGTGGGCAATACAGATTGACTATAAAGTCATAAAGTCAACAAAGCTCAAGTCCTATTCTCAAAAGTCTTAGACACTCTAAAGACAATCCAAAATGTGACTTGGGAATGGTAATGCTGAGTGTTCCTATACTTAATTTGTAGTCACTCCATTCTGGGTGCCCAGGGTACCAACCTAGATTAGGTGTCTAAAAGCCCTATTCTTCAAATGTGAAGTCAGGTGCCTAGCATTGTGATTCACAGAACTCAACATTTCTAAGGCAAACAATAGAAAACATCGAGGAGGAGGATGCATCAAAAGTGCAGTTGCAACCTCTCCTCCCTTCTCCCCCTTAATACCTGCTGAATTCAAAGTTTCACACAAACTGCCCCTCAAGGACAACCACGTTTCTATTTAGGTGGAGCTGAGGGAGTCAATTGATTTGGGGGCTTATTATTATTTATTTGATTCCTGCTACTTTCTTTACTCCATAGATGTTAATGATCCTCAATCTTCCATTGATCAAGCTTTCTTCTACAATTACTCTGTATGTTAGTTACCCTTGCTAATGTTTCTCTGTTCACTCCCACCCTTCCAGTGTGTCCAATAAAGGTGTGCTGCTAGCTAGGGAACTGTATGGGTAGTTTTATCCCTAGTAGATTAGAGCCCATAATAGGGAGGGGAGGGGCAAGGATGAAGGCAGGCTGAGCTGTGCTGTAGGGCAGTAATCAGAGGTAGGGGAGAATTGCAAAGGTGAGGCAAAGAGGTAAATTACTGTAGTGACCCTGGGTTATTCATTGCTGCAGATGGTGGAGGCTTTGGGAGGCAGTGCAAGTGGGTAACATAAAGCAAGGGATGAGTGGATCCAGAGGTGTTGGTTTCCCTGGGTAGGGATACTGCCAGTAGCAGAAGTGAGCCCTCCCCCAGCCCCAATTATATCATGAGGGTAGAGGCCAGTGGAGACCAACTATGGGCATGCTGTGGGAAGGAAGGGGAAATATTACAGCTCTTTCCTCACTTGTCCTGTGGTTGGGGCAATGGAGGGGCAGGGGGAACTATTTGGGAGGCTAAAGGGATCCTAAGGACTATGAAGGGCTGCTTGGGGGGGTCATGGCCATCGAGGGTCTTTAGGGGGAGCAGAGTGGGGTGAAAAGGCATTGAGGTGTTATGGGGGTTGGGGTGTGTAGGGCAGATGAGATTTGGAGCTGAGGAGAGTGATGGGGAATGTGGGGGTGAAATGAGGTGTATGGGGGATTGGGAGCAAAAAAGATTGAGATTGAGGGTGAGCTCGAGGGATATGGGGGACTGTGGTGATGTTTTGGTGCTCAGGGAGCACGGGAGGGCTCAGTGTGGGGGATGTGGAAGTGGTTAGGAGGAAGGGAGTGTAATAAGGACAGGTTATGCAGTGGGTTCATGAGGCAGTGAGGGGGCAGTGTAGAACTTAGTGGGACATGAGGGGATGGTGAGGTGTTATGGAGCTTGGGGCATGATGAGGTGAGGCTGAGCATAAAGAATATGTGGGCTAACAGGGGACAGAGTAGAGCCAGAGGGCATCTGAGGTGGCAGAAGCATAAAGGGCAGTGAGGGGTACTTTGGAGGCCATGTTGAAATGTTTGGTAGACCCACATTTTGGGGTACAGGGAGAAGCAGTGTACATGGCCAAGCTGGGGTAAGAGTTGCATTCCCTTGGCACCAGGTACCTACACCAACCTGGAGCTGGCAGGTAGCCACTGTCCCAAACTCATATTTGTTTTTGCTTGGATCTGAAACTGGGTAATATATCCCTAGCCACCTAGTATAATGTAACTTCTATACTTTTTTAACTGGACAAAAATTTGCATTGTGTTACATGATGATATACCACATCTCCTGCACCCTCCCCCCTTCTCAAAATCCTACATCTGCCCATAGTGATGATTGTGTCATAAGGCCTAGAGAACTCAAGCAGGCAGAGGGCCAGGTTTCCAGATCCTCCTTGGCCTGGTGGATTTCACACCCACATCACCTAACTCACTGGAAAGTGCCCTAATCACTAGGACTAAGGGCATTCATTCTTCCTATTGTAGCTGGGCCACTGTACAGACAGAAATGCAGGAGTCATAGGGCCACAAAAAGAACAAGCAAGAGAAAACATAACTATAAATCACTGACAAAGGCATTATCTTGGGAGCGAGGAAATCTTTGGCTTTCTTTTGCTTTCTGTGCACTTTTTCCAATGACTTTTTACTGCAAAATGCATAAGTAGCCCTAGGAGCAGGAAACAGAACTCAGGAGTCCCTTTTCTTGAGTAAACATTCAATTTAAGATTAAAAGGGAAGTAGGATGTATTAGGTATGGTCAGAAATGCTCTGGTGCAAAGCCATCAAGTCAACCCATCTAGCTAGAAGCCTGGAAGTGGCTTTATCAAACTTGAAGCTCCTGGAGTCTTTTTGGATGAGATGGTATAGTGCTCACACACACACACACACTCACACTCACTCTCTCTCACACACACACACACACACTAGAGCTGACTCTTGGCTGGGTGACATTAGGAAAGGAAATAGATACCAGCAGCAAGAATGGGGGTAAGAGAAGCTAACAGCTGGTGCCAAGCTGAGATACAGATCTTGGCCTGTGGGTCCATTACCCGTAAAAGGTCAGGAACACCTGAAAGCTTTACAGACGGCAGTTCACACTGAAATCTTCCAGCCTCCATGCAGGTGAAAGAGTGAAAAGATTCTCAAGTAAGGTAGGCTGCAAAAGGTTTACCTCAGGTTATTGGCAATGTGGCAGGAGTGCTGTATCTCCAGACTGTTAAACGTCTGGTATGCAAGATAGGTAGCTTCCTTCACTATTAACTTAATAAAAGTTCAGTGTTCCACTTAAATCGTCCCTGCGTCTGACTTTCATTTATGAGCATGTTTTAAGTTAGCGACTCTGATGCTGAACTGGTGATCCCAGGTCTCCACCCCTTTCTGGTAAATTTACCTTGATGAATTTGTGCTCTTTCACCCACTCCTGGTAAAGCAAGACTAGGATTTCTTTCCTAACAATGCTGAGAATCAAGAGAAGAGAAACATGGACTTCAGGGAATAGGGAAAACTAGGGTTTGGGGAGAAATTGAGACATTTTTCTCCTCCAAATTCAATTTAAAATTCAGACCTTTAATTTTTTATTTAATAAATCCTGCAACTAGCATTCAAAAGAATCTCAATGTATTATATGTAGATTCCTATTTATAACATATCCCAAAATGTGTTCAGTAAAACTTAATTCAGCATAAGTCTTTGTTACTAAAGAAAAATGTTTTGTTTCTCAACTGATGTCTCTGCAAAGCTTAGTCATTATTACTGACAGCATTAAGTTCACAGGCTCAAAGGTTTAGAAAGGATGCTGTCCAGTTACAGTGGCTCCTTACTGGAATACTTTTGCCTGTATTTGTGAGCATATGTAATATATGTCCTCTATAAAGCAGTTGCAAATTATTTCAATTTAATTCTGTTCAAGTGTAGCTAAATAACATAGATTTCATAGACATTAGGACTGGAAGGGACCTCAGAAGATCATCAAGTCCAGCCCCCTGCCCCAGGGGGCAGGAAGTCAGCTGGGGTCACAGGATCCCAGCAAGATAAACATCCAATTGACTCTTAAAGGAGTACAGAGCAGGTGCTTGCACCACCTCTGGTGGCAGTCTGTTACAGGCGTCTGGGACTCAGACAATAAAGTTCTTCCTTATGTCCAACCTGAAACAGTCTTGCAGGAGTTTGTGACCATTTGACCTTGTCATCCCATGGGGCACTCTGGTGAACAGGCATTCCCCCAGATCCTGAAGTACACCCCTTAAATACTTATAGGTAGCCACCAGGTCCCCCTGGAGCCTGCACTTTTCCAGGCTGAGGAGTCCCATAGCTCCCAGCCTCTAATCATAAGGTCTGTTCTCCTGCCCTCTGATCATGCATGTGGCTCTCCTCTGAACTCTCTCAAGCTTCTCCACATCCTTTTTAAATTGTGGAGACCAGAATTGCATGGAGCTCCAGCTGCAGCCTCACCAAGGCTGAGTACAGCAGGAAGATGACATCCTGGGATTTGCTAGAGAAGCATCTATGGATACAAACCAGAGTTTTGCTTGCTTTGCTGGATACATCACACTGGTGGCTCATATTCATCTTGTGGTCAGTCATGACCCCCAAGTCCCTTTTGGGCATGGTGATAACAAGTGTAGGCCTGCACTCATGCTGTGGGTTTTTCTTCCCAAGGTGGAGTACCTTGCATTTTTGGGAGTTGAAGGCCGTAAGGTTTTCATCTGCCTATTTTCTGAGCCTGTCAAGGTCAGCCTGGATCACCATCCTGTCCTCGGGTGTGGGCGCTTTACCCCAAAGTTTGGTGTCATTGGCAAACTTGGCCAGTCCGCTTCTGACACTAATGTCCATATAATTAATGAAGATGTTGAAAAGAACAGGCCCAAGGACAGAGCCTTGGGGGACCCCACTGGTCACAGCACATCAAAATGATTGACTTCAGTCAACTACCACTCTCTAAGTCCGACCATAGAGCCAATTCCCCAGCCAGTGTACTGTGATGTAGCCGAGGCCGCAGTTGGCTAGTTTTTCTACGAGATGATCATGGGATACCAGATCGAAAGCTTTTTTAAAATCAAGATATTTGCTGTCAATCTCTTCTCCCTTGTCCCGGTGATATGTCACCTGGTCATAGGAGATGAGATTGGTCAGGCAAGACCTACCCGCAACAAACCCATGCTGGCTATCCCTCAGGATGTTGCCTTCAGCCAGTTTGTCCAGAATGGTCTCTTTGATAATTTTTTCCAAGATCTTCCCCAGGATAGAGGTCGTGCTGATGGGCCTATAGTTCCCCAGATTTATTTTCTTCCCTTTCTTGAAGACAGGCACCACATTGGCCTTCTTCCAATCTTTGGGCACTTCACCTGAGTGCCACAAGTTCTCAAAGATCCGTGCCAGTGGCAGAGCTATGATGCTTGCCAGCTCCTTAAGTACCCTGGGGTGTAAGCTGTCTGGGCCAGCTGACCTTAAGGTGTCCAGCCTCTCAAGGTGTTCCTTCACATGGTCAACATTGATGAAGAGTAACAGTTCTCCCTCACCCTGGCCGTCATGTACCATACTGAGCAGGGCTGTCCCTTGGGGCTGGTGAAAAAACGACGCAAAATACACTTTAAGCAGGTTGGCTTTTTCCTGGGTGTCAGTTGACCCATATGATTTAGCAGGGGTCCAATGTTACCCTAAGTTAAAGAATGCTAAGACATTACTGCTACATATTATATCACATTGTGTGCACCAAACTACAACATTTTTTTTCTTATTAAAGGAGACAAATTAACAAAATCCATTCACATTTGATATTAGTGAGTTTCAGTCAGTAACAGCCCAGACCTGAAAAATTATATAACATTCATATATGAAACTTGACTTAGGTAAATAATTCCATTAGCACTATTCAGGTAAGTATTTGAGGATGGGCACACAAGTTTTTGCAGTTGTTACATCTAGGGAAAATTATTTTAACTGAAATGCACTAAAAGTCCTACAGGGAGTTTATAGAGTATCACTTAATGAACTCTGGACAATTCTGACTTTTGCCTTAATTTCTACCAGTCTGCTTTCCCCTTTGCAGATTTTAGGGAAGCCATTATAATATGAATGTAATATGTGTAACAGCAGGGGCCAGTGTGCACAGCTGTGATGTGTGTTCATTTGGACTGCAATTCCCAGAAAACCCCAGGGGCTGGGGGACAAGGGAAAAAGAAAGAGGTAGCTTGAGGCTGGGGAAAAGAGAGCAGCATGCACATGGAACCTGGTCAGCCCTATGCAGATGAGTGCACAGTGGAGCTGGAGATCTCATTGGCTTGGTCAGCTGAGACTGTGGACTGAAGAAGCTGGACTCAGACTTAGCGGCAGCTGCAGGCTGCTGTTTGAGTGCTCCAGGGACTAAAGGCTCTGGAGGTGTGGAGGTGGAAATTAAGGTTCTGAGTATACATTACCACGATACTAATGTTTCTTTACCTGTTACCTGTTCCCTCCCTTTGGCCCATTGACTTGTGACCTTAGCCTCTATGATTTTCTAGATAAAGATGAAGATTCCTTCATGCTTCTTGTGCCAGTTTTTGGGGCTGCAGAATTGGTACAAATTGGTGGCAGTGGTGGTATTCTGAAGGGGGGCTATTCCACAAGTGAAGCAAATAGGGATTGGTAAGCACAGGGCAAACTGCTGCAGTGAGTGTATAGATTTTGTTTGTTGTATGGGCATTTGATCAAGGAAAATGAGTACCCCCAGTGGGAGGAGATAACACACACACCCCATCTAGTGTCTCAAGACCTATATTCAAACCAGTACCCTACAGTGGGGAACAACAAAAATGGGATGACTGGCATGAATAACTTGAAAAGGCTGATGAGGTAAGAGGGTGAAATGGGGCTACTAAGTTAAAATACCTGAGCCTGTTGCTCATAGTGAAAGCCAAGGCGGACTAGTGTGGGCTCAGGAGTGAAACTAAAAAGTATTACAAGTACCTGACAGGGGCCTTCAGGAGTGCTTTGAAACCAGGTGCAGGTCTTGACTGGGACCGTACAGCTTGCTTTAATCATAAGAAGACATCAGCAGAATTGGTGCAAGAATTTGAGATTGCCCTAAGATGATTAGCTGTAAAGGCCTTCCCATAAGTCAGCCCAGAAATACAGGATCTGCTCGCCTGTGACTAGTTCATCAGCAATGCCTTCAGTGGGGAGAAGTGGGTCCAGCTTTGATTGGGGGCCCCATTGCCTGGATGATACCATAAAGCTAGCCACAGATGTGGAGTCAATGAAAAAACTGTAGGCCCTAAATATCCAAGGCACCAAGGCAAGCATGCATGTGCATGCCAGATGAGTAGACATCAAGAACACACACTCCAACCCCAGGGTTGTCACCCTTCTGAACAGTGATGGAAACATTGAGAGAGAACCAAGGTGAACTGGACCAGCTGACGTAGAGTATAGAAACCCAGTTCAACAGCAGATGTGCAAGGGGAGATCCTCCTGGACCATAGCTGCTGGGGCATCATCAGGAGAATGCTGATGGATGCCAACACTGTAGTAGCTATGATCACTTCTAGAGGTAATACTCAGAGAGAAGATGGCATTCAGGGGGGCAAATTGAGGTGGGCACTAGCAAGGGGCCCATCCACTGCTAGCAGACACAGAGTCCCACAGAATGAGGTGGTGATAGTTGGTGTCACAGCACTGGGATGCTACCTGGAGGGAAAACTAGAAGTTCCTTGCCACTTCCTCCTAGATTCAGGTGCCCAGGTATCTACTGTACATAGTCAGGTCTGAAAGCAAGTTATAACAGAAACAGAAAGAAGCCTTTAACCCTGTAGGCTAGTGGTTAAGGCAGTTAATGGAGAAGCACTTCCAATTCTGGGAGAGTGGAGTACAACCATAAACTTTCAAGGCCTACAGCTTCCAATCAAGATGCCTTGTTATGTACCCTAAAATATTATCAGGTCACTATGAATTTTACAGATTGTTCAAGTTCCTTTCTGGAGAGGTGTTTCCCCTTGTATATCACAGATCACCAAGTAGGAGCATGTAAAGTGATAGTGAAAAAGAATTTAACAATACCACATATAAGTGAGATGATGATCACTGGCAAACTGAAGAGATGGTACCATGAAGATGAGGAGGGCTTAACTGAACCTAAGTTCACTGATGAATTTGGATTCATAGTGGGAACTGTCATGGGTAAGAACCACAGGGGTAAAATTCCAGTGGATCTTACTAACACATCAACAGAACCACAAGTTGCATTATCAGAGTACCATAACTGAGGTGTTTGAGATGGGTATGGCTGTCCTGCAAGAGGACCTGGATCAGGGAGATTGGCTGCTGTAAGAGTACTGAACTCAGACTAAAGCCAAAATCTTAGAAAGCCAGGTGATATCTTCCAGTGGAATGCAGGAAAATTGGAACATGAGCTCCAGTTAAGTCATCATGGCCTGCAGCCTGAGCAAGTGGGGGCAGTGCAAGAAGTCCTAATGGAGTATTCAGATGTACTCAGCCTTAGAGATCACAACCTAGGGCAAGTGCTTGTATAAGCTTAACAAAGCACCAGATTAATATTAGCAATGTCAAACAGGGGCCTTGAGGAGTACCCATCCATTTCCAGCAGGCGGTTGATCAGCAGCTGCAAGAGATGGAGGAAAGAGGCATCATCAAGCCTTCTGTCAGCCCATGGGCTGTCCCTGTGGTATTGCAGAAGAAAGGGAGAGGTGTATGGGTCTGTGTGGATCCTTATAGACTGAATAAGCTTGCTGATGACCTACCTCAAATTTATGCCATGCTAGACCTCCTGGCCAAAGCTTCATTGGTTCTTCACCCTTGATCTGGCTAGCGGGTACTGACAGATGGAAATGCACCCAGAGGACAAAGATAAAATAGCTTTCTGCACTAGGGAGGGACTTTTTGAGTTTAATGTGATGTCTTGCAGTTTATGTTATGCTCCTAGTACATTTCAGAGATTGATATCATGTGAGTGGATTTGCAAGGGACATCCTACTTGGTGAACCTAGATGATATTATTGTGACGGGCCATACCAGAGACCCAAGCTTATTCAAATAATGGTACCAGAGAAGGAAATACCAAAAATTCTGCAAACTCTGCATGATTCCAATACCAGGGGACATCTGGGCATGGAAAACATCCCTCATAAGGTCTAGTCTCAGTATTTCTGGTTCTGGAGAAAAACTGTTAATAACTAGTGTAGGTCATGCGAGGTCTGTGGTACCCAAAAAGGAATGCAGAGTAATCCTAGGGTCCCCATGTTCTCCACACAGGCTAGACAACTCCTGGAAAGGATAGCAACAGATATCTTGGGTCCCCTGCCCACTACACCAAGTGGAAACAAGTATGTTTTACTAATGGTTTACTTTTTCAAGTGGGCAGAAGCATACCCTCTCCCTGATCAGGAGGGTCAGCCTGTGACAAAGGTGTTTGTTGGGAGATGTGTGTCTTACCACAGTGTACCTTGATCCCTACACACTGACCAGGGAATACATTTTAAATTTAAACTATTTCATCGTGTATGTGACCTTTTAGAAATCAACAAAACAAGCATGACACCATATCATCCCCCAATCTGATGGATTAGTAGAACGATTGAACCACACTTGGCATGCTGTACCCCCTGATCAAAGACAATCAGACAGAGCAGGGTGAGATATTCCCTTATGTCATCATACCTTACTTGAGCAGCGTGCAGTAATTTATGGGATATATACCATATATAGTGTTGTTTGGATGGGAGATTTGCCTGCCTGTTGATGTTATCTCTGGAATAAATATATCAGAAGAATTAAAAATACACTTGAATATGTTACAAAGACGGCAAGATATCCAAGTTCATATTACACTGGAGTTTAGTACTCCCAGATGCAGTGTTTTCACGTGCATCCAGGACTGCAGCATGTTGAGCTGGGTTGCAGCATCCCTAGCTGGCATGCAGCTTGGGACTCAGCCTGCCATCCCAAGGCTGCTCTGACCCAGCCCAACATACTACAGAAGAGTTGGCTGGGACACGAGAGCTGGAAAGCATCCCCCACACTGAAGCGCCCTTATACCCCAGACAGCTCTGTCAGTGTTTACACATGCATTGCTACACATTAAATAATTCTGCCATAGGACAGAATTTGTAAATATAAGTACTATCCTATGGCAGAATTATTTACTGGCAGAATTATTTACTGTGCAGCAATGCATGTGTAGACTTTGACAAGGCTGTCTGGGGTACAAGGGTGCTTCACTGTGGGGAATACTTTCCAGCTAGCCCCTGCAGTTGAGCACCCTCGTGTGCCAGCCAGCTCCTCTATACCAGTGCTTCTCAAACTACCTGATGTGGCGGACCAGCAATTTTTTTTCCAGTGGGCCAGAGACCAGTGCCCAGTTCAGCCGGTGGCAGCAACTATGTGTAACAGCACTACACAAATGTGCGACCAGATGTTTCTTTCTCTTTCCTCACCTTGCACGATGTGACTTCACCTGTAGTGTTGGAATGTACGAACTGTGGTGCCATGACATATCAATGTTATGCTTCTGACAATATATTTCTTTCTTTCCTGGCAACTCGCTGCGGACCGGCGACTGGTGGCTCGTGGACCAGCACCGGTCCGCAGACCACCACTTTGAGAAGTACTGCTCCATAGGATAAAAGTACTATCGTATGGTGGAGTGTATTAGTTTACTGCAGCCTAGTAGGACCACACGTATAGATGTGAAGACTTCACAGCAGAGCTAATTAGGCAGCACTGCAGTAAACTTCTAGTGTGGATGCACACAAACATTTGTAGTACACTGTAATCAGATGAAACCATATATGTTCACAGGACAGAAACCCTGACCTGACAAAAGAGCTAGGGAGGCCTGTCCATCAGCAGCCAAGATGTTGGCAGAGGCTTCACAGCAGAACCCTCACCAATACAGCCCCCAGTAGGTCAAATAGGGTGCTGCCAGAGGATGCTTCTGAATTAAGAAATGTAGGGTGGGATCCAGGACCCAATGAAAATTAAGAAAGTGAGGACAAACAAGTACTCGGGGTAGGATGAAGGCTGGGTACAACTGGGGATACCCAAACCTTATGAGAGCCAGTGAGGGTCCACATCTTTGAATCATCAGGTGGACCACAACAAATGTGAAGACTTCCCAGGTGGTCCAGGAACTACATGGTAAATATAAGCAGCACTTTAGTTGGATGTGGAATTGCATCCAATTGAAAAGGTGGGTGATGTAATGTGAATGTCTTGGTTGTAACAGTAGAAGGAACCAGGGGGCAGTCTGCAGAGCTGTGATACCTGCTGCAACCCCCAGAAACCCCCAGGGGCTGGGAGGCAAGGGAAAAAAGGAAGAAGCTTGAAGCTGGAGGAAGGGAAAGAGAGAGCAGCACGCACGTGAAACCTGGTCAGCCCTATGCAAAGGAGTGCACAGTGGAGCTGGAGATCTCACTGGCTCCATTAGCTGGGCCTGTGGGCTGAAGGAGCTGGACTCAGACTTGGGGGCAGCTGCAGACTACTGTTTAAGTGCTCTAGGGACTAAGGACTTGTTTGGGGAAACCTGGAAGTGTGAGGGTGGAAATAAGGTGTTGAGTATATGTTACCACAGTGTTGATGTTTCTTTACCTTTTATCTGTTCCTTTCCTTTGGCCCATTGTCTTGTGACCCTGCCTTTATGATTTTCTGTATAAAAGTGGAAACTCCCCCATGCTTCTTGTGCCAGTTTCTGAAGCTGCATATTTTACTATGGAAGTTCATATCAAGTAAAAAAGACCTATCCCCAATAAAATCAATGTAAACCTCCCATTAGCGTCAATGCCTTAAGCACTGTGTTATTTTTACTACTATCTTTGTTCTGGAGTCAGAAGATATTTTTACCCTGAACATAAGGAATTTCTCATTTCATGAATACATAGCATCTAAAAAAACTGATTGTTGCACGCTAGCTAAGTGAAGAGGTAAGAGAATTATATTAAAACACAACGTTGAGGTCCTCCTTTGGCCAGAAAACACATCTTTATCATCACGTATATGCATTGAAGAATTAGCGTTAGTTTATATTCCCAAGGAAGTACCACTTTCAGCTGTTCTTCAGAAAGGAAATAAAGCCAATCCTGAAACAGCATTCTGTTCCTTTTTATTACTGTTACAATTAGTGGTCAAATTCTCAACATATATACCTTGATGTAATTCTATTGAGTTCAATGCTGAATTACACTAGCTAAGAAATAAGTTTAATTGACCTTCCTTTGTTATGCAAATGAAATCTATAAACAAGTACATAATTGACAACATAAATAAATTTTTAAATATTCGCCACTAAAAATCATGCCAGGGATTCAATTCACAACTTACAATTAATATCCTGTTTACCCATTCATGCTAAAATAAACACTAATTATAGCATGTTTGATTCGTAAATGCTCTGGTCTAGGTTTTTAAGAAATGCTTTCTGTAACCTGATTGGTTTTATCTTGCAAATCAATTGCACAACTGCTTGGCCTTATTGAGAAGGCATGGCTTTGCCACACATGGTGGTTAAACAGCATATGAATTAAACTCCATATAAGCAAATTTCTTTGTAAGTAATTTATATTGTATGGTAAACTTGTATCCAACTAGAAAAGCAAATTAAAACATTAATCACATCTGTAAAATTTAAGACCTTGTGCATACTGAAAAAATATTAGGGAAATACATTTTCCTGTATTGCTGAAATAAATATTCCACATATGGAAGTCAGTCTAATCCTTCTCATTATAGTGTGGATGAAGATGAACATTAAACCCATATAACATTTCTTTCAGAATTAGTCGATAGCTCATTTTAGTAGGTAGCACATATTTTCAAACCTGAAATGCCTACGTTCAATCAGATTTGCAGTCTCTTTCTCGTTGCTACTGAAGCTTTTCATCACTGTTAGGTAACCACTATGATTATACCATATCACATACTGATGAGAAGGCAAAACAGTTACAAGCTTTCTTTCCAGCATTAAACAGGTTGTAAGCCATGGTAAAATAACTTGCTCTGGAATTATCAAGCATTTCACTGCACGCTAGTGTTACTACCATAGGCACTCTGCCAACTCCTCTTTTCCAAAATCAAAGCTACCATCCCCTCTCTTAAGCACATTTTTTTATCCATCTGTTTCACAAAGCAGCCCACATGCTTTGGCTTACTGCACCATTTGAGTAGAATATGAGCTTACTTTATATTTAAAACTCCTGTGATTTTAGAGGGTGTTATTCTGTTAGTTAACAAATGATGACTCTGGGGCGGGGGGCAGTCTGCAAAAAAAATTTAAATTCACATCTAAGGAGCCTTAGCCCACCTAAAGGAGCAATCTGATTGGAGACAGCCCCCCACAGTTATGATTTCCAAATCTTACAGGTGGGCTCTCATCTCTTAAGGGGGCAGCTCAGCTCCCCTAATTTGCACCCTGCCTCTAGGACCACAGGTGTTCCATGGAGGGTGCAAAATGCAGCAGAATTGCTGTACTTCCACTATTTGAGGAAGGGACAGCAGGCAGGATTGACCATGCCCCCACTGAGATTAGCCACAGCCAATGGCGGCATTTGCAGGCAGTTGCACTCCCCACCCCCACCATTGATGCTGCCAGTGGCATCTGCAGGTAGTCGCTGATCACCACCCCCTCCACCCCCTGCTAACACCGCTGCGGCCACCTGTGGGTGGTCCCCACTCGCTGCTAACACGCCCCCACTGCCAACACTGGTGCTGCAACCTGTGGGCGGTGACCATGCCCCCCCAGCCTCAGGAGGCATGAGGCATTCATGCTTCTGGGTTCAGAGACATAGCGTACTGGGCCACGATCCAGACTCAAGAAATAAAAGGAAGATAGTATGCTTAGAAGGACATAATAAAGGACACTTCCAAGCGAAGTGGTGCTAGCTCCTACCCTGGGGGTCTTTAAGAGGAGGCTAGACAAACACCTTGCTGAGGTCGTTTGACCCCAGTACTTTTTCCTGCCATGGCAGGGGGTTGGACTTGATGATCTGCTCAGGTCCCTTCCAGCCCTCCCAACTATGAAACTATTTGCTTGATTCCCACAGCAAACAAAATACGCTCCTTAAATAGTATTTGGGGTCATTATCCAAGCTGGATATAGGAAATGAATATTCGCAACATTATTCATCAAGTATAAAAATATTCTTCATTAAATAAAATAAAATAAAACACCAAAAGTTTTTGATTAGCCTAATAAATAAAAATATAATTATAAGAAAAAAGTTAATATTTACATAATCTATATATAGAACTATAACACCATGTATTTACAGATACATACATACAGAATAGTATAAATTATTTTAGCCATTAGTTATAATAAAATGTAATATCCTTACCCTGAAATAGGCTGTTTAGGCACACAGAGATGTCCCTGGTAGGAATTTCAAAAGTACCTAAGGACATTAAAATTAATGAGAATTAGGAGGTATGCTTTCAAAAACCCCACTAGACCCCACTCTATATTTAAATACTTTAAAAAAACATCCTGTAAGACTAGGGATAGAGGCAGAGATTTCTTTTGTAAAGAAGGTGTTGGATACAGCGTACACAGTGTGAGACCCCCTGAACTGGTAGTAGTTTGGCTATAATAGGAAATGCTGTCATGCAGTGTGATTCTAGAGAGTGGGGGTATAGTACTGAGCTAACAGTTAAAGTGCCACCTGTTTGGGAGGTAGCATGCACAGAGCCATCTTAGGTAACTGCACAGTACTGCTGTGCATCAACCCAGGAGGCGCTGTGTAGAGTAAACTAAGCTCTGCACGTTACCTCCTGAACAGAAAGCAGCAGAGCTGCATTAGGGTAGCTGCATGCCTTAGATAATTAGGTTACCTTCAGTGCCATCCTAAAGCCACTAGATTGCTTCCCGCTCTTGAAATAATGTATACTGCTTTGTGCCATGGGTATTAGCTGACTTCTCTCCCCCTGCCCATACCTACTATTGCCAAGACTCTAATTCCACAGAGTTAAACTATATCTTCTAGGAAGAGTGGTAGATTGGCTTGTGCTGAGCTTGTACTGCTGCTTAGTGGCTACAATGCCAACATACTCTTAGTAACAAGCCTAACTCTCTGTTGAATAGGCCCACTGGTTTCCAAGAGGGTTACTTATATGAGTCAAGTTATAAATGTGCTGGTGTGCTGGATCGCTGTCAAAAGGCCTTGTTATATCTTATACCGTGAGCAGTATAAATGTTGATGCTAGTTTGCTTTAGTGCTAGTTGGAGTTTGCAGCAATCGCACATTCAGGCCAGCAGCTGGAGGACTGAAAGGTAAGAATCATTTACTCCTGGCTGCCCAGGCTGTCTTTAGGAAGCAAGCAGGGAAGGGTTAATCTGCCTGCCTGGCTGGTGCCCCTGCTACTAATGCTCTTCTCCAGACTGAGCCTGCCCAGAGAGCAGAAGCACAAGCAGTGGTGATCAAGCAGGTAGGTTAACACTTCCTTGCCTGCTCCCTCAGGACACAGTGCAGGTAACCACAAGTAAGGGATTGAGTGGACAGTGACCAGAGATTTGGGGTGCTGAGGAAGGTGGGGGGAAGATAATGGGTCCAATGTAAGCCAGTGGAGGAGGTGGTCAGTTTGAGGGTTTACACTAAGGTCTAGCCTAGAGTGGCTACAACTTAATGCAACAGGAGCTGGGTCACAAGGATCAGAAAGAATCCTGCCTTGAAGTGCTGTATCTTTGAGCTGCTTAATGAAGGCTTAAAACTAGTTTCAGGTATTAATGTGCAGACAATCCAGGTGTTTAGAGTTCCAGGAGCTGCCCAAAATTACCATGCAGCAAGGCCATAAGTATGTTAATTCTTTCTTTGCTTGCATTATATGGTGCAGTACAATGAATACTTCTTTTATAAGGTTAAGTAAATTTAAATAAAGTATGAAATAAATGTCTTTCCTATGTTTCCTACCCTGCACCCCTAATATATATTCAGGCTGTTTTGTCTTTTTTTTTAAGAAGTTTAACCATTGCATATGTGGGTAGATGGCAGGCTCATGCTTTTTGTTATATAATTAATTAATCAATCAATCAGTCTTATTCAGTGGGTTATCATCCTTCTGTTCTAAGAATTTTCATAGTGAGTTTTTTCATATCTATTCATTAATTATGTTAGATTATATAAATTGATAGTAAATCACTGTGGTAGATTAAAACTATCAAAGGCCCCAATTCAGAATGGTTCATAGTCAGGTGCTTATCTGTAGGCATGTAATGAATCACATTGATTATAAAGGCAGCCATAAGTAAAGCTAAGAGAAAATTCCTTTTTGGGGAAAAATACCAAACTTGTGGTTCCTATTCTCTGAAGCTATTCCTGAATGAATTATGCCTGGGCAAAACAAATTTTCTGTATATTGTTGGTGGTAGCCTTGAATATAAAAGCTCAGTGGTTACACTGGTTACCTCCTCTATGAAAAAACCATATGGCATCCCATTCTTTCCTAAGTAGTTTTGAACCCAGATTTCCAGAAGGTACTCATAAGTTTTATTGGATATGTTGCAGTGGTCTCCTTTCATTGTTTCCTGACACACTGCTACATTATAAATAATCAGACACTTACTGGAGCAGAGACAAATCCAGGGGAGTATCCTAGAGAGTGATTCTATTTCTGACTATTTAAGCATTTTATACAAGTTAGACTAGCTCCCACAGGGAGATGTGAGGGAGCTTTGCTTCACACTTCCTTATACCAGGGCCGTCTAACCGACACCTTGTAGGCTGCATTCAGCTTGCGCAGCTCATGGGCTCCTGCCCAGCCCCCTCATCACACTCCTGCTACTGTCATGGTGAATGCTGTCTCTGGGGCAGGGAATAATGGCTGGAGGGGGTATTGCTGCCCAGACGTGAGGGGCTTGTGCTTCCCACGTGATAGCCCCACCAGTAGTTCATGCAGTGGTGTCTGGAATAGGATGGGTGTATGCTGCTTGTGGTGTGGGGAGCTTTTCCAGGTAGTGGCAGCAGTGATTGGCTTGTGTAGGAGGGGTGTTGCACATAGTTGGCGGGCAGGGGGGAGGGCCTGAGAGCCCATAGTCCATGTGCCCCCATGGTATGGCATCCACATGGTGTGTGGCCTGGGATCTTGGCATTTGCCCCCTCCCCCTGACCCTCTGAAGTTAGAGAGCTCTACCCTACAGCTAGGAAGCTGGGGCACTCACTTGAGAACAGCCAAACACTGTCTTTTTTTTTTCCCCCCCGACTTTATCTCTTCACTTCCTTTGCTTTTCTTACAAAGGTCCAAGACAAAATATGTTGGCTCAGATCCTCTTGAACACTCTTAAATAACTAAAGGTGTGATTCTAGGCCATGTGTAGACGAAACAAGACGACACTTTAGACGACACTTTAAAGCGGGCTAAGTGCTTTTGCACTGCTTTAATGGTGTCAGTGTTTGCACACTTCAGCAGTGTATTACGCATTAATTCCAGCCTCACCTAAATTTAATGTACCTTAATGCACATTAGAGTAGACACATGCCTAAATTGCCTTAATGTGCTGTAAACACAGGTGCATTAAGTTTAGGTGTATGTAAATATATGTGTAGATATGCCCAGTAAGTCTTAAACTCTGGATTACGTTTAAGGCTTAAATGATGACATGTTACAAAAGTAGGCATTGCAATGTTTTTTGTTTTGTTTTGTTTTGTTTTGTTTTTCAGAGACCTGAGTAAGCTAGAAAGGCATCATGACTAAGTGTCTAATCCATTTAAGCACCTAACACATGGACCAGGATTGGAAGTCTCTAAATGTGATCCTATTTCATCTTGCTTCATTCTCTGGAAAACAGTTACTGCATCTATTTTTGTAACATGCATTCATCATAGCCTTAAATGCCTAAGTCACAAACTGAGAAAAAGAAAGGACCCCACTGAGTTTTTCCCATAGCTAGGGGTCTAATCAATTCTCATTTTGCAGATTTAATGGAAACTGGATAATCCTGGATTGTCCATGAAAATCAACTTTAAAAAAATGAATAAAAATAAAATGCTGGCTCCCCAGCAGGAGCCAGTGGTCCTTGTTGCTGCAGCTTGCCTGGGGTGGGGGCAAGGTGCTGGCTGGCAGGGCTGCACGAAGGGTAGCGGACAAGATGACAGCCACCCCCTCATTCCTCCTCCCCCACAAGGTCCTTTCTGTCAATCAGTGCTGAGGGGTGGGGCTGGTGGAGAGCATCCTGGAAATACCCACAGAATTTGCTCTTTATGCTGTGACCAACCCATGTAAATTGTGTAGTTTCACCATGATTTAAGTAAGTCCCTACTGGTTAAACTACTGGCCCAGGAATCTGGAGACTCAGGTACCGGGTTTCCATTCAGCCTGAGGGGATGTGGATCCTCATTTCTCAAGAGAGTGCCCTAATAGTCAAATTAAACTATAGATTAGACAGCATTGAGAGTACTGAAAATGGTCTACTGGAAAGGAACGCAACATGCAGGATTTAGACTGATTCTGTAGTCTAGTGAAGAAGACACTCCTCTGGGTTTTGGGTGCTAATTGGGTTTTGACGTTTTTCATTAAATAAGTGTTGGATGAAATGCACAAGTAGCATTTTTAGAAACATTTATTTTTACTGTTGGGGCCAAAGGAGACAGGTTTAGCAATGGCAAGATTTTTCAGACTAATTTCAAAATCTTAGGTTTTGATCCATAGGTTTTAAACAGCTGTGGAGTTTTTGCATATGTTTTGGGCACCATGGAGGTTATTTGGTATCTGTGTATGGAAACTTGACAGGGTGCATACAGTTTTGCAGGATTGGAGACTTTAATAGTATGTGCTGAAAGAGTGGTGGAATCATCTTTTTCTCTTGCAAATTTCATTCATACAATGAAGACTGTCAGACAATTTTTAAAAACCACATATGCTTCAAGGATCTTATACTCATACCCCAACTCACAGAACTTTCTTCTAAACTTTTTTACTATGTAGTGCGATCCTGGAAGGGAGAGTGGTGCTGACGTACCCCACTTTCAGTAGAAGCAGAAGCCAGGGATTTTTAAGTCCCCAGATCAGAAGAGAATTCTTCCATCCTGTTCCCCTCTGATTCAGCAGTACCTCCTCTCTCCATCCACACATGCTGCCTACGACTGCCACTGTCTCTGGATGCCCCAGGGGTACAGGGGTTGGGGAGAGGCTCCAGAGCTGCTCCCGCCTGTTGCAGCTGCATTTCACAGGGAGCCAAGGTCACCTGTAGACAACAAAGTGGCAGACAGCTTCTTCCTCCTTGTCTTCTCCAGCTGGGCGTTTTCTGCCAGCCCAGAACACATATGGGAAGGGAACCTGCCCCCTGCTACTGCCACTGCTGCTTATGGTCAACACTGGCTCTATACAAAGCCTGGCTGAAGTGGGGCAGGAGTGACTCTGGAGCCTCCCCTGCATTTCCCCAGGTCAGGTGGACACAGCTGGAACAGCAGCAGCAGTGGGGAAGGAGAGAATGGGAGGGAAGGAGAGGGGATATACTAAGCACAGAGGGGAGGGGAAGGGGAAAGAAAGCTGGTTACCTGACTGAGGGACTTAAAAAAAATTTAAAAACCTTTGCTGCTCCGCTCCTGTGGCATGAAGGGGGCTAGGGGTGAGGGTCTGGGTGGGGTAGGAGAGAAGGTGCATCTACCCCTGCAGTAACAGCTGCTGATCTAGCACCCTCTTTACAAAATCCTGTATCTGCCTCTGTAGATAAATGTATTTTATAATTTTAAAGTTGGGTAGGAGGTTTTAATGCTTGGAGTTGGTTGTTTGGTTTTTGGTTTTTTTTTATGAACTGTAATTATATTTTCAGGCTTAGTTTAAGAGGTTTTTGAGACTGGGCAGAATTCTTTTCGTGTAGTAGATGACCAAAATGCAGCTTGAGACTAATTCTGCGTTATCCCCCAAAAAACTATAGGAGTGATTCTATTACCTGTTCTGAGCATGTAAGTGTCCCCAGCTTAGGAACAGGATCACTCCTCACAAATATCTCCCTGTTCCTGCAACAGAGGCACTTAGGTGCCTGGAAGGTCTTCAGTTGGGTAACTCGGAATAAGTCTCAAAGTGCACATTGGTTGCCCACTAGATAAAACAGAATTTTGCCCTGTGTGTTTTAATACTGGCCTTAACAACAACAAAAAAGAAAGGAAAAACTACTGAGTGCTATCACAATACTACACTGACAACTGCATTGAACATTGTTATTACGGCACAATGATAACAGGCATATTCTACCTTCTAGTTGCCGATACAGTCATTAGCCATGACTGTTTATACATAGAGTATATATCTAGAGCTTGCTGTCAAAAGCAAACAAAGAAATGAATGAAGATGAGCTCTGACATAATACAGACCTGAGTTTCAAGTACAAGACTGGTCTACAAAAGCAACAGTGAATTAAAACTATAGTATTCAGTGAACATCATGTTCCCTTAATTTTTAAATCCAGACAGAGATATACTTTACCATCCAAACTACTCACATTATTTATTGAAAAATGACCAGGACAGTAAAATAAGATTCTATGTTTTCAATGGATTTCCATGTGAATATGGTGTAGAGTGTCATGCTGCAACTGATTGTAGCAGCTCAGTACCAGGTGCACTAACGAAGAAATTGAATAATATGCTTATTCTTGTCTCCTCTGAAAGAGTGTGCATTTTGCACTGGCAGTGCACTGTTGATAAAATAACAATTTTTGAAAATCTTGCTCATTTAGACAGTCTCCAAACCCCTGCTGCCATCACTGATATTTCTTCTAATATGCAAATAGTTTCATTGTTTCTATGATGCATGCATATATTTATAAAAATACCCTACCATTATTAGTTTATCGTCAGCTGTACGCTCACTGATTTGCCAGCTTTGCCATGGCATGCTCACAAAAGGACTTTCTTTCAAAAACATAAAAATACTGAGCACTGAAATACTGATCACACCCTCAGATCTTTAGAAGTGAGCTATTCCTTTTGTGTAAGGTGGAGATTACTTTAAGATATTTCTGTTATATAACCACAATAATTGGAAGTTAAAAAAATCTAGGAACTTTAGTAAACTTAAATTCTTCAGGTAAAATAACATTATTGTTAAACCAGATGCACAACTTTTAAAATACAGTGCAGATGCAGTAGGCATGAATACTATCTTATTTAAATGTCTGTATTAAGCACAACCACTCTCTGCTAAAAATGGGGAAAAAACAAACAAGTCATATTCATCAAAGTAATTGTGTAGGTACTTTCAGTACCAAAATGCCTAGAATGAAAGATTGAACTGCTAACGGCAGCAGTGACAGCCATGAATCATGGTAGGCTACTTCGGGGCCTTTACCACCATAAAACAAAAGATGTAGATGAAAAATGCTGCAATTAAGTGATTTGATTTCTGCCCCCTTTTTCCTACTGCATTCGTGCATGGCTGCACAGCAAAGATTGATGGGAAAAATTACTCTACGTGATCTCTGACAGAGCCTTGGAACAATTCTATAAGAGGGAAACATACAAATCAAACCAGCTTTCTTGTATTCAAACAAAATAATACATATAAAGCAAATACTTTAGCCTATATCCAAAGCACCAACATTTGCATGCACACATAAATTGTTGAGAAATGCTCCGCTATCAAAACCAAACTCATGGATTTTCCAGCTAGTTGGGTAATACTGATATTTGTTTAAATAAATATTCAATCAGTACTACTGAGTGGCATCCTAAATACATTTGTGCAGTGAGAAGAACAAATTGCAGATACAAATTTACAGAGGTGAAATATCCTTATATTTTATATCAATATGTTATTAATAAAATAGACACACAATAAGATAATAACAGAATCTTCCTGCATATTAGACTACACTGTCATTACCATCATTTAAATGGACATTTTCAATGGATAGTTATAAGTGAGTTCATAGCAACAATATAAAGGATTTATATCTGTGATACATGTATATGAGGAGAACATTGTAATATGGCTGACATATAGTTTAATATATGCTAAACGTGCAAAAGGCACTGGATAAAACAAACAAGCATTTGTTAATGCAAATGGGAGGCAACTGGTTCTACCATAGTGTGCTCTACTAAAATGATTTGAGATTTATTTCCTTATGAGAGAGTAAAGACCACACAGATTCAGCCCACTGTAAAAAATGTGCAGTTGATTTTACTTAAAGATACACAATGGAATCAACTCACTGAAAAAAATGTGTGGAAGATTTGACTCCATTATGCATAGTAAAACTGTTCTGAACAGACACACTAGGGCACTGGTAATTAAAGAGAGGTCTTTTGTAAACCCCCTAATGTTGCATTATAATCTAAAAAAATCTCTTGTGTAGCCTCCTTTTGAATGTCAGGTATTATTTTTCATTTTTTCTTTCAGCATATCAGACACTTTTTCTTTCACAGAGATGCTGTTTATCCATACCACAAAAGATCATATTTTGTTTTTACACTCAGCTGACTTTTTCAACACTAGATTTTTATTTTTTATTTTGATAAGCAGGTATAAACCTTGTGAGGTAGAGACTTCATATACATAAGCCTCTCTACCCTCAGCAGCTTTCTCTCTGATTTATGGGGACCTACAAACCATCCTCCATGACTAGAGAAGCAACTTTTTCATTTTCAAAGTTAATCGGGTCTGGAATGAATTAACTCCTGTAGAAGATCCTGACAGCTGGACTGTGTTTTTATTTAGCTAGCTGGCATCCCTTTTAACAATTTTTTTTTTTTTAACCCCTTGTAAATTAAATATTAAGACCCATGGCCATCTGCTTTTTTATAGTCGATCAGATCAGTTTTATAACACAGAATACCTTATTTCCTTTAAGCATTAACAGTAAAAGAACGGAAAGATTTTTCCATTCACCTATTTTTAGTGGACTTTAGAAGAATCCTGAGAAGAGGCTGCTGGCTGGTTCCTGGTGACTAAGGTGGATGTGGCCAGTTAGCTCCACCTAGGCAGTAACACAAGAGCAAAAAGCCTTTGGGAAGGCAGACAGAACTGAGATCTAGAATAGGAGGATATCTGCAGATAAATCCTAGGAAGACCCAACTTTTGGTCAGCAGATTAGCCTGAATTGTAAATGGTTATTGTTATTATTGAGCTACTGATAACACTAAATCCCAGAAATCTTTTAAACTTTGATCTGCTTTGGGCAGGAGTTGAAATGTACTGTATGTTTGCCTAGATGGGGTCCCAAGCTGATTGAGATATTTAGGTCCTATTCCACTATAAATATTAAGTAATAAATATAAGTAATAGTTGCATTTTCATTATAGTATTTGCAGTAGTAGAAAATACTATATAAAACCATTATCATTTTAAATTTACAGAAGCAAAAGAAGATATATATGCTTTTAAACAGAAACCCTATGCGTTTCCACTATTTGTATGTTGTTTCTAGCTCATTTTAATGGCTCTTACCCAGGTCATGGGCATTCTGCATCCCTACTTCACAAGGTGATCTATAAAGGATAGAGTTTTATTCTAGGGCCAAGTACAGACGTTCAGGCTAGGGACAGAAGTTACACATAAACCAGTTTAAGTGATCAGAAACTGGTTTAAACCTGTAACAGAGCAGAAGTTCAGTGCATATAAACCATTTTAAAAATGACTGAAACTGGTTTAGGATAAACCTGATTAAATGTAGTATCAGACTTAATTGATTTGGGTCACACCAGTTTATGAAACTTCTGTCCCAGACCCCTTCCTGGTTCAAGTTAAAACAGAGCCCCCCCCCACCCCCAGCATCCCAATATGTCTCTATGCAGCATCCCTCTATGCAGCTTTGGTCAGGCCACAGCTGGAGTACTGCATCCAGTTTTGGGCACCACACTTCAGGAGGGATGTGGATGGCCTGGAGAGGGTTCAGAGGAGGTTAAAAGCCTACAGAAAAAACCCTGTGTGGACTGATTGGGAGACCTGAACCTTTTCAGCCTCTGGAAGAGGAGGTGATCTCATAGCTACCTACAAACTCATCAGTGGGGGAGGAGGACACACCAAGAAATAGGGGATACAATATTTACCAGGGCGCCTGTTGGGGTAACTAGAAATAATGGCCACAAACTGGAAGAGAACAAATTCAAATTGGACATCAGGAAAAAAATCTTTACAATGAGGGTTGCCAAAATATGGAATAAGCTTCCAAGGGAGGTGGTGCTGTTCACTTCCTTGGAGGTTTCATAGTTTCCAGGGTCGGAAGGGACCTGAGCAGATCATCTAGTCCAACCCCCTGCCATAGCAGGAAAGAGTACTGGGGTCAAACAACCCCAGCAAGGTGTTCATCTAACCTCCTCTTAAAAACCCCCAGGGTAGGAGCCTGCACCACTTCTCTTGGAAGCTGGTTCCAGACCCTAGCCACCCTCACCGTGAAGTAGTGCCTCCTGATACCTAGCCTAAACCTACCCTCTGCCAGCTTGTGACCGTTATTCCTGGTCACTCCTGGCAGTGCTCGGGGGAACAGGGACTCCCCCAATGCCTGATGATCCCCCCTGACTAGTTTATAACAGGCCATGAGATCCCCCCTCAGTCTTCACTTTTGGAGACTGAACAGGTTCAGGTCCGTAGCCTCTCCTTATATGGTCCACCCTGTTGTCCCCTGATCATACGAGTGGCCCTCCTCTGGACCCTCTCCATGCTGTCCACATCCCTCTTGAAGTGTGGCGCCCAGAACTGGACGCAGTACTCCAACTGCGGCCTGACCGGTGCCGCATAGAGGGGGAGGATCACCTCTTTGGACCTGCTCGGGATGCATCTGTGGATGCATGACAAGGTGCGGTTGGCCTTCCTGACTGCCTCCCCGCACTGCCGGCACATGTTCATCTTGGAGTCAATTATGACTCCAAGATCCTTTTCTGCCTCCGTGCTGACAAGAGGGGAGTTCCCTAACCTGTAGGTATGGTGCCAGTTCTTCCTCCCCAGGTGCATCACCTTGCACTTGCCTGTGTTGAATCCCATCCTATTCTCATCCGCCCACCCTTGTAACCTGTCTAGGTCTGATTGTAGCCTGTTGCTTCCTTCTAGTGTGCCCAGATCTCCCCACATCTTTAAATGGAGATTGGACAGACACCTGGCTGGGGCCATCTGACCCCAGCACTCATTCCTGCCCAGGGCAGGGGGTCAGACTCAATGATCTAATAGGTTCTTTCCAACCCTAACATCTACAAAACTATGTTTTGCAGCCCTGGGCTGAGCTGGCTGCTCCAGAGAGCAGGGCTAGCCCTGCCCTCTGCTCCCTAGCTGAAGCAGTGAGGGCTGGCTCACTTGTCTCACTGGCTGGCTGATTGGCCCCCTAGGCAAACTCCAGCTGGGATGTGGGGCCAGGGATTAAACTCCCTTTCCCCCAAGTACAGAGCTGCCCTGCCCTACTGGCTTACTTATTGCAGGCTGTGACTGTGGACTACAAACCCCAGAGGCACCTGGAAGAGGAAGTGATGAGCAACCCTGCAGAGTCCTGCTGCTGTGATTGTGGACTGCAAATCTTGGACACCTTGGGGGCAGCAGGAAGAGGCAGTGAACACACAGCCCATGCAGGCTACATGCTAGTAAGCCATGCTATAGCTCCCCCTGTCTTCTTTGAGCAACTGCAGGCATGTGGCTGCATTTCCTGAATCAAAAGTGAACGTCTGTTCATTTGTGTATTGGCTCAATCTTTGCAGCTTAGATTAACCTGCAAAGACTGAATCAATTCAGCCTTGGGCTTTTTGATTGTCTGTACTTGCAAAGCATTCCTATATAAGCGTGCTTAGATTAACTAACCATATGAGTTATCAATCTCTGGTATATTCTTCTGAAGAATGGGAGCACAGGCATAAACATCAAGTTATCTGGCTTGGGAGACATTAACAAGACTTAAAAGTTTAGGGTGTTATTGGAGTATGTGGTTGTATTTCTACCAGGATCTTCCTGGAACCACTGTTTAAAAAAGTAACAGCTATATTTTCTCAGGTCCATGGTACAATCCTGTGTGAGAAAGCAAAATATAGTATTACCATAGACTACCAAGACCATGATATTATCAGGAATAATCCTATGTGGTTTTTCTATAAAAGAATGCAAACAAAGGCATTTTAAATACAAAATGTAAACAATGTGAAGGAATGAATGAAGATGTAATTTACTAATTAATCATCATTTCTAGGTACACTTTAACTGTAAGACTGGATATATCAAGGGACTTTTAACAATAGGAGTGCAAAGTGCTCATATTATTACTGAAATATGAATCTTTCCCACTCACCCCGTGAGTTCCCTGTGGCGCTGTTCCCTGAGGCACACCAGGGAGTAGAGGAGCCATGTGGGGATCTTCTCACCACTGCTTATCCTGCACTGCCCCAGTGAAGTGCCTCCTGTGCACAGGGCTGCGGTGAGAGCTGCGGTGCAGGGCTGAACCCCTCAAAGAGTGGTAGGGCAAGCAGCTGCCATTCCCTGGCACTCTACTTCCCTCCCCCAGTTGGCTCTGCAGCCTGGGTGCCACAGAAAGCCGGATCTTCCCAGTCATGCCAGATCGTGTCCACTGGGGAGCTCTCCCCATCATGCATCTGTGGGGAGCTTCTTGGGCCAGATTACTAGGCTCTGCTGGCCAGATTTGGCCCAGAGGGTACATCTCCATCACCCCTACATTTAAGCAGTTCTTTTTTTGAAGAGTGCTATTGAGATCTGATTGATAAAATAAGATTTCTCAGGAGGGATAGCATGATCAGTAGTAATAAACACTTGGGAGTTCTCTTTGTTCACAGCTGAATGGGAAACTGAAGTCCCTGCTTAATATTTGTAATTCATGCCTTGGTGATCCTCAGTCTTCCAATCCTATTCCAGAAACACATTACCCCATAGTTTGCTTTTACCCTCTAGATACGTATCCATTTACATTGCCTTTTTTTAAATATAAGAAAAGCAGATGTACTAGTTAAGATCTCACTCCCAGAAAGGGGTTTACATAACCATATGGGTCTATTTCATGTAGCTCCCTTATCAGGAGTCCAAGATTTTAAATGGTCTCATTACAAAGAGTTGCTTGTACACTCATCTTGAAGCCTTCCCTTCAGATATACACTTCTGCCTTATAAGCTCTATTCCTTTGGATATGAAGTACAGTAATAGGGGCCTACACAAACACTAGATACATCTCTATTGATATATAGTAGGTTTAATGGAAAACTACTGAAATCACAAGTGGGTTTGCTATGTTAACCAATGCTGATATAAAAGTGAGATCCTTGGATAAGGAGCTAATCCCAGTTTAATGTATCACATTAGAAATGGCAATTCTAGTTACATTATCTATTCTATGATACTGCAGCAGGGCTGGAAGCAAATGTTAAACAGCCCTGCAGGAAGGCAGATAAACTGTTAAATAAATACCCTGTAACTATTTAATTAACCAATGCCTTACTGCTTTATATTGTACTTTATCTGTAGTTACAGGAGAATGGAACAGTAATTACATTGCTTTAAAAAAAAAGAAATAGATATTATGGTGATATGTGCTATAGAAATTATAAAGATGAATTTTTAAAAGAAACATATCAGGAAACTAGCTTTTACAACTGGTATAAGTTTTATAATTCAGTGTCACATAATAAAAAGAACTAGTGACTGACATAATTTCATAGATATTCTTTACTTCCTTTTATCTGTGTATTGCTTCATATATGTGTGTGTGTATGTATGTATATATGTGTGTGTGTGTTAGTTCTACATGGCTTGTATTCTATGTTGCTGCACCTGTCAAGCTTCAACCATCCGGTCACGTGCCACCCGGCTTTGGATATATAGGGCTGTCCGTCACTCCATCCCTGTGGTCTTGCTGAACAGATGTCCTGCTCCAGGGTAGTCTCTTCCTCAATCTCTCCTGCCACGACTTTGTTTGTTCCTTCAGTGGTGGGGTCCGACTATTGGGGCTCGCACGCATCTGGGATGTCTAGACGGCAGTCTTCCACGAGGCTCCAACCTCCACTACACCTTGCCCTGATACCCAGCCTCGACGAGCCGCTGATGTCTCTCAGCCCGACCCCCACCTCTTGGTGTTCTGGGCTCTCCTGTGGAGACGTATTAGATCTAACCCAACCCTCAAATCTCAGTTGCACCTTTATGGACCTTACTAAGCAGGCAGCTGAGCAAGCAGCCTACCACGCTGAGCCACTTCATTGGGGGGAAAAACACCTTCTGCATGTTATAATTAAAAAGTAATTTAACTATGTAAAAAAATCCCAACTCAAGTTACCAAAAATACCCTGTACATTTCATCTCCAGTCAGCCTAATTCAAAACATAGATATCAGCAACAGCAATGGTCCTGTGTTTATACCACACAACACTACAGAGAAATGATCACTTAGCTTTTGTTTTGGTTCCAATTCATTTTTTCAAGAAGTGTAATTAAAAACTGCATTAATGCCACCAATTATGGCCTCCAAGGGACCAGAAACCCCATGTTACTCTGTGATGGAACACAACTGAGCTGCAAACATCCATTTACCATTATAATACTCATTAATCCTGCCAAATACAACTCATTATGAGACTTCAAGAAAATCATCTCATAGGCAAACACAGCACAGAATCTATCTGTCACTGCATTCCTCACAGCACAAGTTGCAGGGGTGGAAATTGTTCAATGTAACTAATTTATGAAGCTGCAAACTATACATTCATTTCTGACACATACCAGGAGCTGTCTGCAAATGTACAAGAACTGCTTTACAACTGGAACATCCCCTTAATTGTAGCCCTTTAAAAAATAATCACTTTCAAAGATGTGAAAAGCGGTTTGAAGAAAATTGGTCAAACATTCAAGTTCATTCCTATCTCAGATCAAAAGGAAATACACTTTTTAACGATTTAAAATATATTAATAAACCTTGTTTGTTTGTATTTTCATCTTTTTTCTGAATATGAATTGATTCCTGGAAAAAGCATCCCTATAGTATCAAAATAGGAAGGACTGCAAAACAGGCTCTTCTTGGGGGGGTTTCCAAATTGCAGAGGTTATCTAAAGAATACTAAGCAAGAAATAGGAGAACTCTCGGGAGGAAGATTTTTCTCATGAAAATTCTAATCTAATTTTGCTTATCCTAGAGACTGATCATTTGGATAACCATTCAAATAAAGCCTCTGAACCTCTCACAGCTCAGACATTGTTACCTTAATATAAAAAAATATTTAGGTGAACAATTTGAAGTGGAGTGACCGTTGTTTTTCTGCTGTTGTAATACAATTCTCTGCTGGTAACGAGTGCATCAGTGGAGTGGTTTTACTGTGGCATGTATGTTTGCATTGAGCTGCATAACGCACCTTCACGTGGTGAAAACAGATCAGTGCCAACAATTAATTCTTTTTTTTTTTTTTTTTGCATCTTCCCCAAATACTGAATTCTGAAGTTTTTACAGACTAGTTGCCACAGGTTACTTAAAATGTATTCAACTACATCTAAGTTATTAAAATAATATACTCAGACTGACTGAAGAGGTGCTGTCTAAATGACACATGAAAACACCATCCAACCGATAGGAAATAAATATCTAAGATAACCCCTGTCATTTTCCACAATTTCAGTTTCTTCATACTGGAATTATTACTATAGAGTTTGGGAAATTTAACGAGTTCAAGGCAGTAAATAAAGGGCAGCAAGTAGTGAGCAATTTAGGTGCAACATGTCTGAATGAAATCTCAGAATACCCCATCCCCAGGCTAGTAGTAATTATAGCCCAGAGTGTTGTTATTCAAGCCATTGTCCTACACAACCCCCACTCTCCCAATGATTTTATCTAGTTTTCTATCCCCTCCACCTACACATACATTTTTATGAAATGCACTGATAACAGCCAAGCCTCAGCTCTTTTTCTTTCTGGCTGCAGGATCAGTACTGACTAAACAGGTTTCCACTAATAAAAGAACTACAATATATATGAGAAACATTCCCCAGTCAAAACAAAGACCAAGGGAAATCCCTGCAAGTCCCATCAGACCAGCCTGGTACCCCAGGTGCATTTCTGAGCAAAGAACTAAAGAAAACTCCTATGGTAAGAACAATAATAATAAATGGAGAAACTTTGTTTGATACAAACAGCTGTCAGTATGAGAGAGAAAAAAAAAAATCAAAGAATTCGTGAATGAAGAGTAAGAGAAGAAATTCCAAACAAATAAATTATTCAAAATAAACACATTATTTTCTGATACTCAACTTATTAGTGTGACATTTTTCCACTCCTATTTTTCTCTATATTATTTGAAAATACTGCAATCTGAAAATTTCAAAGTTGCCCCATTCAGGAAACAAAAATGTTTGTCATTGATCAAGGATGCATATACTTATCTTTCTCTTGTGAGTCATTTGCTCCGTAACAGAAGAATCTAAAATGAATAAATCAGACCTCAGGGACATGTAGTCTCCATTTGTATACACTTATATTTAGGCGACATTGAATTTTATAGCTGAATGCTATGTTTTTTCCATGTTTTGGGTCTGGTCAAGATAACCACATTTCTTGAGGTTTACTTGACAGTACCCAAAACCTCTGCAAAGGTGGTTCAGGAATTCTCAACTGCCCATGGTTTTTCTGATCCTGCAGTCCCTCCTTAGCACCTGCTGGTAAAGCGTGCAATTCTGCATTGCACAGTTCAGGCTGAGTGCTCTACAGAGCTGAACTGAGACATTCCGCATGCGGTAATACAGGTCTTACAAAATATAAGCTGTGTGGCAACATGTGTGTGATGGCACAGCAAATGACTTGGATCTGTGATATGATGCATCTGTTACATGACTGGGAACTGTTCTTTTATCTGAGGTGGTAATACTCACCAGTAGACAAAGGTAGAAATGAATTGGAAACAAAAGCAATGTGTCATCAGGGATAAGACTAGGGCTGTGTAAAGCTTCGGTTACTGATTTAATTCAGCAGAGATTCAGCCAAATTCAGTGGCCAAATCTTCAAATATGAATTGAATCAGGAGACCCTTTAATCTTTCTGAACGTTTTTTCTACGTAACTCAAGGTACCAGGCAGCTGGTGAATGCTGGTGGGGCAGATGAAGCATCACACAGGAGCACAGGGGGGTCTCCAGCGCACTTGGCAGCAGACCCAGAAGTGGACCAGAAGCACTTCCGGTCTACTTCTGGGTCCACTGGGGAGTGCACAGGGGACCCCACTCCCCAGCTCGGCAACTGGTGCTTTCTAAGTCTAGGTCTGGGGGAGAGGTGCGGGGGGGGGGGGTCCCCAGCATGCTCAAAGGCCAACCCAAAAGTGGAACAGAAGTACTTCTAATCCACTTCCAGGTTCACTGCTGAGCATGCGGGGGTGGCCCCATGTTCCTGGGGGACGCTTAATCTGCCCCACCATCGCAGTATTCATGAGCCACACTTGGCACTTAAGGTACATAGAAAAAACATTTAAAGCTGCGTCTACGGCTGAACTGCTGATTCTCTGAATCAGCATCGAATCTTCAGATTTGGCCAAATTGAATTGAGACAGCAATCCGAATCAATTAATTGAATCACTGTCCCCATTTTGGGCTGAATCCAGTCCAAATCAAATACAGCCCATTTTGCACACCCTAATAAAAACCTGTCCTGGATTACAGAGCAAGCTACAACCTGAATTGGCATCTCTCAAGCAAAAAGCTACTTAACTCCCAGTCTCACCAAGCCACCAGGCTTTGCAGTGGACCCAGATGCCTTCTGTGCCCCAATATTAATACAGGCCACATCATTGCCAGACCATCCATAGATTATAACATCTGAGGTTCATTCACTCGCAACTCTGCCAATGCCATATATGCCATCGCCTGAACATGATGCCCCTCAGCTGTTTGCTTCTCCCAGCACTTCCCCCCTCCCACTCTTCTTCTCTCCTCTTCCTTTGTATTCAAATCTCTCTCTTCTTGTACATTGCTTCTTGCATGCTCTTTTACATCTAATGAAGTGAGCTCTAGCCCATGACAGCTTACACTGTATACAGATATCTACATTTGGACCTCTGCCATACTGAACAGACATAGTGGCAGACCTGACTGTGGATGCATTCACTTCTCTTTGGAGTTGCCCATTTTCTTGGTGATATTATATCATGAAGTTAGTTTTGGCTTTGTTTTCATGATACATCAAGGATCAGTTGAAAAATCAGGATTATGGCTCTTAGAATGAACATTATTGGTATTTCAGTAGTCATTAGAGGCTCCAGCAGACAGTGGAACTCTATTGTGTCAGGCTGGATATAGATGGGGTGCATCTACACATGCATTTAATCTAACCTAAGTTTCCTCCAGTGCAAACTACTCTGGAGTAAGTGCTTTTGGGAAGGCATCTACACATGCAGGGATTAGGGAGGAGATTTGCTGCTTGAAATTTGCACCAAGTTTCCTGCAACCCTGCAATGGGTCCCTGCCAGCATTGGAGGGAGCTCCAGGTGCTAGCCCAGGGGCTGGCAGGAAGTACAGGAGACTGTCTGCTGCTGGGACAAGGACAATGTCCCCCTACCCTGGCAGCAGGGAGCTCCTGGCCCTGGCTTCCCATTCAAGGGCAGAGGACTAGCTGTCTCACTGGTGAATCAGGGTAGGGGGCTGGGACTTGCCCCTCCCCTGCAGCTCTTTCCAAACCCTGTGCTTCAGTCACCTGAAGTCACAGGGCTGTGACCTGTCCTGGGAGCTGGTGCTGGGAGAGCCTTCTCTCCCCAGATAAGGGTCTCCCAGCCCTTCCCCCCCAACTCCCCAATCATGATGGTGGAGCAGGGGTTGGGAAATAAGAGTCTCCCAGCCCTAGCTCCCAGATCACGATCCCGGAGCAGGGGCTTGGAGCTCCCTGATACCAGGGCAAGGGGACATAGTCTTTTTTTTTCTGGTTAGATTTTGTTCCTGGTTAGGTGTCTACATGAGTGGTATTGAGACATTACTAATCTTGAGTAAATTTGCTGTTTGCATTTGCAGATAGCAAATTTACTTTGGATTAGGGAGGTTTACTGCGTAGTAAGTATGTGCATGTGTAGACACATGTGCTTACTTTGCAGTAAACTATGCTAATGCACAGTTAAGTGCCACATGAAGATGTGCCCATGGAGAGTAAGAGTTAGAACTTGCCCTCCAAAATATACAATCTTAACATAGGAGACTGAAAAAAGGTAAGGAAAGGGACAGCATATACAACCTGAATAAACATAGTATGGGTCTACAAGTAGCATTTAGTTCCATAGATGTCTTTCGTTTTGGTATTTGAGCAAACCAGGAGCTGACTGGGATTGAAGCTAGTCAGGTTAGTACAAAGTACTCCATTAGGAAGGAACAACCAAAAGCATAAATACAAACTGGAAAACAACTGGCTGAGTTTCAGTACTGCAGAACAGAATCTGGGGTTGATAGCGCTTTCCAGTGTGAATAGGAATGGATAGTAAAATACTATTCCAAATAAATAAATAAATGAATAAAGCAAGCTAATAGCAATCTAGGATGTATTCACAAGAGTCTTGTATGGTAAGTAATGAGAAGTGATTCTTCCAGTCTTATCAGCAGTAGTAAGACCTCATTCATGGTATTCTACTACTGTGCAATATAATTTGCTCTAATCCTGAATAAATTTGCAACCTGTAAATACAAGTAGCAGATTTACTCGGGAGTAATCAATGTGCAGTATGGCACGTGTAGATGGTGGACCGGGAGCAAATGTGCTCCTGGTCAGCCAGGCAGCAGGGGGTGGGAGATTGCTACCTGCCCCAGGGAGCTGCCTGCTGCTCGGGCAGGCTCTACCACTGGAGCCCCAGGAAAAACAATGTCCCTCTGCCCCAGCAGCAGGGAGCTCCCAGCCATTACCTCCCAGATTCTTATCTCTCAGCCCTGGCTCCATGACCTCAGAGCTGGTGCTAAGCCTGGGAGGTAAGACATTGTCCCTGCCCAGACTCCAATGGCATAGCCCACCCTGGCAGAAGGCATCTCCGGGGGCAGGAAGAAATGTCCTAGGCTCCACCAGGAGATAGCTATTGTGCCATGCCTCTATTGGGGTCCCACAGCCCTGTACAATGTTAAAGGGGCCCCATACAGGCTGATTTGCCCCACACCCCACACCTCGCTAGGGTCGGCTCTGGCAGTTACAACCTGGATGTGTCTACATGTGCAGAATCTCCAGCACTGAAAGTGTTTCTATACAGATTAGACAAACACCCTGGGATAGTTCAGACAGAAGTGATCCTGCTTTGAGCACAGGTGAGACTTAATAATCTCCTGAGGTCCCTTACAGTCCTATTTTCCTAGGATTCTAAGATCAGAAACTACTAAAAAGATTGAGAGAGGAGAAATGGGGAAGAGATATTTAAAAAGCCTATATCCAATTCAAATAACTTTTTAAGATTTAACTTTATCAAAACTAAAGTTTTCTGTAATCATAAATCATAATCTGTGTGCATGTGTGTATGAAAATGCATTTTCTCTCTATTTCAAAACTCTGAAAAAAGGTGTTCTGAGTTGTAGGAAAAAACCCCCCAAAAATAAAAACTGTACCTTAAAGATACTTACACAACTAAATTAGTACCTTAGGGAGCCCAAAATATCCTTGGCCTTTGAAGTCTGAAGTCAGGATTAGTGAAATCCAGACTGCAGAAACTTTACGGATAATATAACCCCCACACCACCATCCTGCCTATAAATCAGCTCTTTGAGGTCAATTTTACAAGTCTTGCAGAGAAGGAGAGGGTCTGACAGGGAGATTCATGAAATTCAGTGCATTTGGCAATTTTGAGGTTAACATTAACTTCAAAGAATACATTGTTCCATTTAGAAGTGAGAGATTATTAGAAGAACAATGGACTCCCAACTCTTAGTCAACCTGGCAGTAAAAAAAGAATTCTGCAGCATGCATCTGGTGATATTCCATCCCGCTATGCTAGAATAAAAAGCTGTAAATCTCTCTTGAAGTTCATTCTGTATCATACTTACTTAGGCTGTATGTAATGTAAACTCTCTGGGGCAGGGACTCTAGCTTGTTCAACATACTTACCCATTGTTCAATCCTGTGTAGCTACCTGGTACCACCTAAATAAATAATAGCAACTTGCAGTGGTGTAGGTGTCAATATTTTATGCTTCTTCTCTTATTTAGATGTTTCAGTTGTTTGTTTCGAGTATCTATAGTCTACCTCCCTGGCATATTGGAATTTAATTAGAGGGGAAAAGTGTCTTTTCTATACACATTATAGAGCCTTGATTAATCATAAAAATAAATGTAAACATTCTTCAAATAAGTTAATTATGTTTTAGCTCAGGCGTATCAAACTCAGACCAGATCTGGACTGGGAAGCTCCCTGCAGGTTAGAGCCAACCTGGAGCATGAGG